>NC_139534.1:65600034-66940034 GCF_965153285.1 Podarcis tiliguerta
TGTGAGTGGCAATGAAGTGCTGGTAGAGAGATCTGTGTACGTCATGTGGTCTACCTTGTGCCCCCTGAGCTAGCCTGCTGCTCTTAGGTGCATGCTAAGATGCTGTCTCAGCTGCCAGTCTGCGGGCCTTCTGCATTCTGGAATGATGAGGGGGATGGCAATCCTGTCCTTTGCCTCAGACAGCAAAATGTCAGCCATAGGCATAGCATTTACTGAGCACAGTTCTCAAGCTCAGATTCCCACTTGTGACACATGCATGTCTTGTCTTTATTAGAAGTATGTGACAGTTTTGGCATTATCTTCATATGCATATGTTGTCATAATTCCTGAGAATTACGAAAGACACCTGTGCATTTCAATGTGAGAAGTAATCTTAAAAGGACCAAATTCTGGGTTCTAAAAGGCAGTCATCCTTTTTTCCTTTTATACCTCAGGTTCTGTAATGATGCACCTCAAAGCCTGCAGCATTTACCTTAATAGCAAGCAGTTTTTTTCTGCAGTGCTATAATAATGTCCTGGCACTTGAAACCATGTCTACTTTTCAGAAGAGGTGAAGGGATAATTTTGCCAGGGTGTTCTGGTAAGAACTCCACTTATGAGCTGACGAGACCTTGGAAAACTATAAACAAAGATGAGATTGTAGCTATTGTTTTCATTCTTTCTTATCCTCATTTGAAGTAATTTCAAATCAAGAGCTTATTATGTTGTCCTTTGTATATTTTAACATACAAAAGGAAACCTTTGGCAGGATCCCCGCTTTAGGCATTCTTTTTCATAGTTAGTGTTTTTATATTTTTAAGGTATTATTTGTGGGAGGTGGATGATGGGTTTCTTCCAAACATTAAGAATTATATTTCCTGATACCTGGTTGTGTATTTTTATTTAGTGTGTTTCCTAGCCTTTTAAGTTTCCCTTTATCAGAACCCTGGGGTGCACCATGATCATGATGTGTATGATTCCTGCTCAGCCTTTTAAGATTTTGTGAATGTGCGCTCCAAGAGGAAAAGGATCACCACGATTTCATTCTGGGATCATTCCACTGAATCTTTCACCCAGTCACAGGATCCCCAACTTCTCTTGGGCAGCCAGTGTTGGAAATGTTTGACATAAGACCAATATATCTGTAGACCTGTGACTCTAGGATAATCACAGGGAGCACAAGGAACCCAGACCAATCATGAGCCACTTCTCTTGGGTGGTGTATTGAGAGGGGTGGTGGAATGAGTATACCCCACATCTTTCTGAGCCCGTGCTGCTGAAATGAGCATGTTCTCACCAGCTGTTGGCGTGCCATGGGTAGCATGGTAACATAAGATCTTAAAATATGTAAACATATTGGTTGTGCCACACTTATGCTAAAAAAGTGGGGGGAAGCTTAATATTTCTAGGGAAACCCCCTACCACGTGAGTTTGATTGTTTCAGAAGAAGAGAATAATCCACTGCTTGAATTATTTCAGCTATTTTAAGTTTATCTTGTTAGAAAATAATTCCATGGTTGATTGCAACAATGCCTATATGTGTACACAATTTTGACTTCTTTTGTTTTTACATTGTAAGTTGCTTTGAGACATTTTGTGAAAAAGTGACAAATAATTGAAAGAGCATAAATCCTAGCGCAGAGCAGATGGCAATAAAAATAACATGAACCAGTTTATGTTGCCTTTCATAGACGTAAACTATATTGTGTCATCATGGAAGTTAATATCTATTTATTAAAAGAAACAATGGATATAGCTGAATCTTTAAGGACTCAGTAAGCATGCTGGCTTCTTAAAATAGGAGATACTATAAATTCTTTTGGTTAGTGTACCTTAAGAAATATGATATATGATAGGAAAGAGCAATTAGATGCATAGTACTTGCTGAAAGTGTCAATTCATGTATTCATCTGCTCAAGAATTGCTAGTAAATTGTGCCCTCTTTTTATCCAAGTACCATTGATTGCTGTTTTGTGAATTCTGAGGCTACATTTCTCCAACATTACAGGTTACTCTGGAAATTAAATAATGGGAATTAAGTTTTCTCTTGGGTGGAAAATGGTGGTTATGTGGAATAGTGCTGCTTATCAACACTGTTAGGTAAATAGTTCAGGAGGATGCATTTAAGTGAATAAGGGCAATATAATATACAAATTCATTCCATAATGGAAGATAAAGGAGAAGAATGAAATGTACATTTTGTTTTGACAGGTTCAAAATATAATTTTGGCCTGTTAATGTGCCAAGACGGTGCATCTAAACAGTTGTGCTGACATTTTGGAAAGCTCTCAATGGATTTTGCCTGGTACAATGCTCATGGAATCAACATTTTCTGGGAGTAAATCATATAATGTCCAAATAGTTCTGTGGCAATACAACTGTATTTTCTCAGGGAACTAAATGTATTTATTCACACTGATCCTGCATGTTTTAGTTGAGCAATCATTAGCATGTTTATAATGGTTCTAATTTAAAACGACATTTTCTGAATTTTATCCTTGAGTCATTTACAAATTGTTCATATTGAGTAAACAAAGGAAACAGATTGCATTTGATACTTAGTAATTTATCTGAAAGAAGAAGGGAGGGTTAATTGTCTCAAAGTTTTGCTCTGTTTGGGGAAGTATGTTCTTTTCTTTTCCTTTCTTTTCTTTTCTTTTCTTTTCTTTCATTTGCTGCACAGTGCACCCCTTCCCCCTCTGTTCATGAAGTGAAGAAGGGGAAAAAAGCCTGGAGGAGTGAGGAAAATGAAAAATTAGGAGCAGGACAAGACTGACCACTCCCAGAGGGGAGTGTGGAGCAGAATTTGAGCTGGCACAAGATTATCTAAAACAGTTGGTGCATTCCTTAATGATCAAGTGCCTGAGAAGCCCAGCTCTCTCTCACAGAGCATCTGTGTTGATGTTTATATCTGTGCCTTGCTGTATGGGAAAAGCATGCTTTCTCTTCTTTCTCTGCTAAAAATAAAGAGGAATATAGCATTGTATGAGCTATTTTAGGAGAACAAAAACATCTGAAAGGTGAAAGGTTTTGTTTTTTAATAAATAAATTAAAGTAATAAAGGTCAGGGCTGAATCTTAGGCTCTCCCTGTATGTCGAGATGGAAACAAGATGGGGGGGGTGGAGGGGAGGGCACATAGGCAGTGTGTGGTATTTTATCTATGTGCATTGAAGTTTTCACGAGAGATTCACTTTTTTTTTAAGCAAACCATTCTGGGATTTCTTGGTGTAGCCCGCAAGCTCTTTTTCTCAGTCAGGCTCAGCTTAGATTACAAGCCTGGCAACAGCCAGTATTTATATCGCAGCCTTTGGATTCGGAAAGACCAGAGTTTCAAGTGAGAGCTAGTAATAGTTTGGGAATATGTGTGGAATTCAGAGTAAAACGAATGCATTTTTAGTGCCTAATTATTTTTAGTGGGCTTACAGAGTTTTAATTAAAAGTCTGAGTCAACTCTCAAAGCTCTGAACGGTTCTAATTTTACCATTTTAAGGGAAAATACTTTTCGCCAACAAGGGAAAGATGTATTAGGACCTGCAGATTCAGAGGATTTCTTGTTTTAAGGCCCTGCCTTGGGTACATATGCTTACTGACAATAATTGCAGTTAGGAAAAACCATGCTGATTTAGTTCCAGCTCCAGAACTCTTCTGTACCATGCACCCATGTACCTCACTACCCCCCTCTACTTTAGCCCCCACAGTCTCTGTTGCTGGTGCTACCACAGCTGTTTGGATCAGTTGCAGCAGCATCTAGTAGTGGGGAGCTGCAATATGTAAGCTACATGGAGATGAATTGTATGACTGCTCTTCATTATGTTTTTATAAAAACTGAAATAAAGCCATTTATTAAAACAGTGCAAGTAGTTGATCCCACAGCAGGTAGACTAGGTGGGTCTGCAGACCCCCAGCTATGCTTGGCTGCCTGTGGTGCTGTAGGCAGTGGGGGAAATCGCATCAATTCAGTGAGATATTTTGGTGAACCAACCTCTTCCTCCTCCTCCTCCTCCTCCTCCTCCTCCTCCTCCTCCTCTTCTTTTTCTTTCATCAGTACTTCCTAATAACACATGACTTCATAGTTTTGCTAGAACAGGCAACACACTCCTTGATTAACTCAATTTTTTTATATAAGGAAGCAAATTCACTGGAGCCATCATCTTTTGAACCTCAATTATTTGTCTCCTGTTTTGAAAATTCACCATGCATGCATCCTTCATATGTTTAGTGTCTATCAAAACAATACAGTTAATGTGACATGTGGCATTCTAATCTCTTGGATAGATATTAGTTTGGGATCACGTTCTACCCTCATAACATCCTGTTTTGTGGCCTTATGTTGCCTATTGTTGGTGGCAACGCTACTGGCAGTAATGTTTCTCGCACAGCAATCTCTGCAGCGGTATTGGATGCCTCCATGTCACTGAAGTCCTCTCCCCCCTGTAGTACTGCACTTTAGGTGTGGTGCAACCCCCCCCCCCCAATGAACACAGGCAAACAGAAAGTGGCATTCTCCAGATACTGTTGGACTACAACACCCATCTTTCCTAACATTAGCCGTGCCAGATGGTAATTTGAGTCCAACAACATCTGGAGGGTTCACATTGGCTATCTTTGTTTTTTTTTTTATAAATATTTTATTCGTTTTTGCTTAAAAGACAACAAAGCAAAACAAAAGCAACAAACAATACACCAAAAACGTACAGAATTACACAAACATAACATACTACAAACAACAGAAATAAAAACAATCTTATCTTCATATTGATCTTGCATTAACTTGTTTCTCTGACTTCCCCGAGTCTCCCTTCCCTGTATTCCAATTCATACAATTAAACAACAAATCCCTTCCCTCTGTCATAATTAACCTCCTTTCTGATTTGAATGTCTTAATATAGCTTATTCAATGCTTAGAACTTAGAATGTTGGGTCTTCTGATCCTTAAAATTTTACTCCAATAACCTTATACATTCAATCTGATGTTATTTTAACATTCATTAATCTTGTAGTGTTTCTGTAAATAGTCTTTAAATTTCTTCCAATCTTCCTCCACCGTCTCTTCACCCTGGTCTCTGATTCTGCCAGTCATTTCTGCGGATTCCGTATAGTCCGTATAGACTTTCATCTGCCATTCCTCCAGCGTGGGTAATTCTTGTGTCTTCCAATACTTTGCAATAAGTATTCTTGCTGCTATCTTTGTGGTAGGTAGTTTAGCTTAACTATACTGAGGATTGAGTTGATTGGAGAAGCTATGCATCCTAAGTATGTATGGCAGAGCATGATGCACGTAGTATGGTCTAATGGTTGCTGCTGTTGGTGCTGCTTTGTTGCTGGCCAGTCACCTAAGTGATATCATTTTGTAATGTTTTGTGGGGTGTAAAGTTGCCCAGACCTGGTATGACCATGCTCCATTTTGCTGTGTTTCCGTTGAATGAGACCTAGTATTAATCATGTCTGGGGAAAATCTGCTAGAGTTCACTCCACTGTGGCAAATCAACACCTCCAGTCACGTAATGGTGCATTCACATAAAATATTCACCATATGAAATTGATGTGGCATAATTAATATGGGAATTGGGCCTTCAATGAGGGTCTCCTAAAAAGAAGGGAAACTGCAACAATCTCTGTCTGATTGAAAATATAATGATTGTTCTGCATTCTGTTGTATTTTGTTGTATTATGACAGTTATCAGGTGATAAAAATAGGCAAGACTTCATTGTTTTGTACTACAAATGTTAATATATTGAGGGTTATTCATGTTTTGAAATAATTGCTTGTGTTTTAGATCTAGTTAGAATTCCCTTCTCTCCCACCCAGACTTCTCCTGATACTCTAATATATTTTATATGTACTAAGACAAAAACAAATAAACAAGTCAATGTGATTGAAATGTTTTCCTGAATAATATCTATTTATTGCTTATAAATCTACCATACATTTGCCATCATTATTAATAAATAAATGTGCTTTTGTCTTCTGTCACTGTGTACCACCTGGATAAGGAAATGATTGTATGCAAAACAAGTCATGTTTTAGAACTCATATCAGCAATAATTATCAGTTTACAGTATTGTTACAACATGTTTTGAAAGAAGCTTATTATAAAAGAAAGAAAGAAAGTGGGCTTCTCAAAGCAGTGAGAGTAAGACAGTTGATCACACTTACCATTGATATGGATGTTATAAATATGCCACTGTGTACTATAGTGTTTTATTGAGTCTCAAAAAGTCAGAGCTGATTTGAAATAATAATGTCTGACAGTCAGGGCTTTGAAGTTTTGCTACGGCACGCACACATTTAGGCTTTCTTTTATGTCTGACTTTTACCATAAAAAGCAAAACACACACATGGCATGAATGCATTCTTCATATCTGTATGTCAAAGAAAGTAATGTGAGGGCTACTTCAGTAAATTAAAAATAACCTGGGGGTGGACGAACCCTATGTAGATGGATGCAGGCCACTGGAAGGTCATAGTACTCAGGAAAGGTAGAACTGGGCTTCTTCACTTGTTGAAGGTCACAAGATTGGGATTGTAGTGGATGGGGGGGGGGGGTGGCGTGCGGGAGAAACCAACCCTTGATAGGATCAAGATGACTTTGATTTAGTCAGAAGAACATAAGACCTTGATAGCCAGCACACTTGTTCTTCATTGGCAGTCAGAGATTCTTTCCATTCCAAAACTGATTGATTACTCAGTGGATAAATGTTAATTGTTTTCATCATGCCCTCTGATCACAGAGACATGCTTTTCATCTTTCTTTCTTTTTTTAAACCTGGAGCTCACATTATCTCTTAAAAAGCATTGTAGTGAATTTGGGGGTTTCTCATTTTTATTTTTTTATCACTTCCCCTTTCTCTTCCCAGTGATGCCGCCCTGAGACGGTGTCGTCTTAACACCTTAAAATCAGCGATTGCATAAAATTGTACCAGCACACATGGATGAGCTCAGCAATAAACCAGATGATCACATATACAAGCTTTCGAGGTTTTCTTCTGATGCTATTTATTTCTTACACTTCAAACCTGCTTCCCATCCAAAGTTCTCATAGCAACAAATCATTAGTCACTGTGGGTTTTCTTACATGTGCGCATGAACTGCAGATCAGTACCTTAAGCTAAGGTACTTAAGCTAGTGCTTCTCCAGCCCAGTGTTCATTTTTGTTATCGTTCAAAGTCCTTGTGAGGCTAGGATTTGACAACTTATTTAATTGCATGCTACTTCACACATTCATTAAGAGTTGAACCTTAGTACCATTATTTCCTGTTAAAGAGACATTCACAATTAGATTAAATAGGCCTGTGAAACAGTAATGAAGATGCCTTCTGAGTGTGTGCAATATGGGATTTCACTCAGGTTTTAAGGAAAATGTCTGAGGGCATGACCTCATTACCACAGAACCCTCCCTACCACACTTTGCTTTCTAGCTTGGCACCTGGTCATCTGGTACTAAGAATATGTCCTGGGTCCTGTGTAGTTAGAGATAAAATTGAGTATTGGCAATAGGCATAGCTTTTCTTTGCCATAGTTTTCAGAGGTTTGTTTGTTTGTTTTGGCTGTTTTGTTTCTGTTGTCACTAAAAAAGAAAACGTCAGTACACTTGTAATCGTAAAAAGCTACTCAAAGAGGGCCAGAGCTTACTAATGAAGGAGACATGATTTATCTCATTGTTCCACAGAAAGAATAATCTATAGACAATCATAAACACTCAGACGAAACGTGGTGTACATGTGCATGTCTAAACTCTGCTTTGTTAGGAATCTGAGCTCTGCTTCATATGGAGGCTAAGACCGTCAGGGGCTACTAACCACAATAACTATGCAGTACTTCAACTGTTAGAGGAAGTTTGCCTCTGAATGCAAGTTGCTGGGAATCATAACTTGGGAAAGGACTGTTCCACTGCTGCCGGCTTTCCATAGGCATTTGGCAAGTCACTGTGAGAACAGAGTGCTGGTGTAGATGGGTCATTGACCCAATCCAGCAAAGCTCTCCTTACAGTGGGTAGGATTTTGTATAGCAGATTTCCAAATTCAGATCAATTGCTTGATAATACTGCAGCTTATAGGTCAGGGCATTTTTAAATAAACCCATGTTGTGGCACAGACAGGGACACGGGTGGCGCTGTGGTCTAAACCAGTGTTTCCCAACCTTGGGCTTCCAGCTGTTTTCAAACTACAATTCCCACCATCCCTGACCACTGGTCTTGCTAGCTGAGGATTATGGGAGTTGTAGTCCAAAAACAGCCGGAGGCCCAAGGTTGGGAAATGCTGGTCTAAACCACTGAAACACTTGAGCTTGCCGATCGGAAAGTTGGCGGTTCGAAT
This sequence comes from Podarcis tiliguerta, assembly GCF_965153285.1. NCBI lineage: Eukaryota > Metazoa > Chordata > Lepidosauria > Squamata > Lacertidae > Podarcis > Podarcis tiliguerta. Next base: position 65,608,331 of record NC_139534.1, read on the forward strand.
GCGTGTGATGGGGTGAGCTTCCATTGCTCTGTCCTAGCTTCTGCCAACCTAGCAGTGCAAGTAGATAAATAGGTACCGCTGCGGCATTTTCGTGCGCTCTGGTTTCTGTCATGGTGTTCCATTGTGCCAGAAGCAGTTTAGTCATGCTGGCCACATGATTTGGAAAGCTAGCTGTGGACAAATGCTGGCTTCCTTGGCCTGAAGTGAGATGAGCGCCGTATCCCATAGTCACCTTTGATTGGACTTAACGGCCCAGGGGTCCTTTACCTTTACCATTTACTGGCACAGATGGGCTTGTTACACCAAGCACATACAAAAATGATACATTTGCCCATGGCATAGAATCAAGAAATATTTATAAACAGGAATCCATCAGGTTGGAGAGTGCATGGTTTTTGTAGTCACTTTGAAATGGGGTCATAATTCCAATTTTACCAGTACTGTTACACACCACCTTAATCTCCATGAGTGGTACAAGATTCCAGGGGTTCTAGGCACTTACCCAGGGTTTGTGTTTTCTTTTGGGAATAAGGCACAATGACTGTGGCATCTTTATGATACATGATTTTATTTATGCAGATATATAACCTGCACCTAGATGGAGGGACTGCAGTACATTCACATCCTGTGAGGATCTGGCTTCCCCCCTAAGGGCAGCATTGAATTCAAAGGAGGGGGGAAAGCCATCCTCTGTGTCTCTTTGTTTCAGCCTGTCATCCCCAGCTCATTTGGAGTTCTGCCCCTTCTTATCCTTCTGATTACTAACTGAGTCCAAGGACCTCTGCCAGGCTACATCATTTAGAGCTGAAACCCTCAACCTGGCCTTTGCTCACTAGCACCCAGCGATGAAGGGCCCCAACCCCATTTGCCTGGCTGTGATGGTTTCCTTGATGGACCATCACTGCCCTTTGTCCCCTGCTAATATCCCATTCAGGGGTCGTGGGTGGTGCTGTGGGTTAAGCCACAGAGCCTAGGACCTGCCGATCAGAAGGTCGGCGGTTTGAATCCCCGTAACGGGGTGAGCTCCTGTTGCTGGGTCCCTGCTCCTACCAATCTAGCAGTTCAAAAGCACGTCAAAGTGCAAGTAGATAAATAGGTACCGCTCCGGCGGGAAGGTAAACGGCATTTCTGTGTGCTGCTCTGGTTCACCAGAAGTGAACCACTAATGTATGAGGGCCTTTCCACATTTACTGCAATGGACCCCCCAGCTCCTTTTAAATAAACAGGGAAGCCCTTGTGGCCAGGGAAGCTGTGCCTAACCCTAACCCTGCAGGAAAGGACAGAACTGGTCGGCTGTAGGAACCCAGTTCTAAATATATCAGGCTTTATTTGTTTATTTTTGTGGAACTAATGCTCCCTCCATTGTGTCCAGCATCTTGAAAAAATGCTCACACATTCTTTAGAGATTATGTAAGGTGTAACTTTTGGTCGTTTGTGCTGAGCAGAAACTCGAAAATGTTCAGTCTGCCTGGAACATACTTTTTCCCAACTGTTTATCAAGTCCCATTGATTTAATTGGACCATCTGTTTTATTTCCTCTGGATTGCTCCCTTGACACTCATACTGGATTTTGTAATTTCTTCCCCTAATCAAACTATGGTGTATCCAGTGTTAGCCATACTCAGAGTAGACCCTTGAAATCCATAGACTTAATAAGTACCTTAAGACCCTTTATTCCAGTGCCCTATTAACATTGGATCTAACCCTCTGTGTACATATAGAAACTTACAAATTCAGACTGGAGAAGGACAGGTTCTTGATTTGTTTGACCACAGATAATCTTTGGGTTAGGCAACTATGCATTTTTCAGACTGCTCCTTCCCAGCACTGCAGTTTTATCAGAGCCTACACTTTCTTAATATTATTTCTATTTTCTGAGATTTCAGATCTTGCCTAACCTCAAAGATTTGGATTGTTCTTTCATTGGCCACAACCTGATATAGGGAGATATATCACAGCTGAGCTGTCAAGATGTTTTCAGACAATTGCCATTTGTTGATAAAAGAAAAGAAAGCTTTGTTTTGTATATGTTATCAAGAGAAGAGAGGTAGCTAGCTAGCTAGCTAGCTAGCTAGATATCCATTGCCATTTGTGTGTGTGTTTAATGCTTCTCTATTTATATAAGTTTTTAAAATACAACTACATAAAAGGTGCCTTAAAAATCAGGCATATCTTTTTGTTCCTTGATGCATTTTGCTCTAATACTGTATTGTCATAAACTGGGCAAAAGTATCCTACTTTAAATATTTTATTGTTAACTTTCTGTAAATATCAATATAAAGCCAGCGTTCTTCGTTTTTGGCAGGGCACAAGAGATGCAGCTTTTTAAACTGATGATATCACAGAAAAGGACAAATTATAATGTTCTATCGATAATTGGTGGTTATTTGTTGATTCTTCTATTATCTGGCCAAAACTCATAAAAATAATAAAGGCTTGTAATTGTTAAAATTAAATTATTTGTTTTATTGTGTATCAAGTATTTTAATGCTGTCTATTACAACTTAGTGCTTCTTAATTTTGCTCTTTTTTGAAAGGATATAATTAGTTTATTGGCTTTCCCTACTAAAATATTACTTGGGGGTGCAGGGATGCATAAGCTGTGCTGTCCTTCCAAAGACACTTCTACAGTGTTGCAACCAAAACTTGTATAAAGGTTGTACTGTAACTTTTATTGTGATAAAATGGCAACACGTAACCCTTGGGATTTGCCCACACTGGAGCAAAATGTGGATTCACATCAGAGTGTCTTCCTGTTAACATAGGGGCATTCATATGACATCTTCGCCCATCACAGTGTTTTCCCAGACCTTTCCTCCTTTATATGTGGGATTTAGTTCAAATCGGGGGGGGGGGGGATGCATTTTAAGTGGGTAAGGCCAGGTCCAGGGACAATACGTTTCCGAGCACAATTCAAAGTGTTGGTGTTGACTTTTAAAGCCCTAAACGGCCTCGGCCCAGTATACCTGAAGGAGCGTCTCCACCCCCATCGTTCTGCCCGGACACTGAGGTCCAGCTCCGAGGGCCTTCTGGCAGTTCCCTCATTGCGAGAAGCAAAGCTACAGGGAACCAGGCAGAGGGCCTTTTCGGTAGTGGCGCCCGCCCTGTGGAACGCCCTCCCAGCAGATGTCAAAGCGATAAATAACTACCTGACATTCAGAAGACATCTTAAGGCAGCCCTGTTCAGGGAAGTTTTTAATCTGTGATATTTGACTGTATTTTTTGTTTCTATGGAAGCCGCCCAGAGTGGCTGGGGAAACCCAGCCAGATGGGCGGGGTACAAATAATAAATTATTATTATTATTATTATTATAATACAGCTGAACCTCAGAAGTCAAATGGAATCCATTCTGGAAGTCCGTTTGACTTCCAAAACATTTGGAAACCAAAGAGTGGCTTCCGATTGGCTGCAAGTACAATGGCAGCAGATGGTATGACGCGGAAGTTGTGCAGGAAGTTAGATTGTTCAATGCAAAATACTTATTTTATTGTGCAGCAGCTTAAAATATCTGCATGTTGATTTCACATGTTGATTCTCCCCTCTTGTTTTCATAGATTCATCTTGTGTAGAAAAGTTACTTTCTAAAGACTGGAAGGAGAAAATGGAAAGATTAAACACAAGTGAACTCCTTGGAGAAATTAAAGGTATAGTATAAATTAGACACCATATTTTATTTTGAAAAGCAGACTTTTTTAATAGTGCAAAAAGTCCTATTGACGTTTACCCCCAACTTTCCAAGAATACTAATAGGACTTCTCTGCTTGTGGTGAAGTAAATAGCTTTTTAGTGAGGACCCTGCTCTGGAACTATGGATTTTGTGTTCAGGCGGGTTTCATTTTTTGGATCAGGTCTGTCTCAGATTCATTGAACTCTGCAAAGTTGAGTTATGTTCTTAAGCCTGCATTGGCTTTCTAGTTGGTACATGCTGCATAGGAGTGTCCTAAGATGTATAATATACACAGGTAGCCGCCTCCTATAGTGAACATGGAGGCAAGGGATTTCCGGAGAAAAAGTTCCTTGTATCCTGCAATAAAGCTCTCCAATGTTCCCTTTTGTATACTATAGTTCGCAACCACAAACATGGAACCATGCTTCCTAGTTGTTTCCTTGGGCTACCGCTCTCAGTCAGTGTATGTATGTTTTTAGTCATTAAAATATTTATACACCATCTGTTATGTGGACTTTTTAAGGTGGTGTTCAGCAGTACAATAAAATCCATATAGAAACACAATTAAATACAAGTCCAGTGAAGCAGCAAAATAATATTTAAATTTCTAACAGAGACTAACATCAATAGATTGGAAAGGTCATGGAGAGCAATTAAATTTTTAGCATGCACCAGAATTGTAATCTGGATCTTCTGGATCAAGATTAAGGACAGCCCCACCTAGAGCATACATATTATAGTAAATGAGTATTGAAGTTACCAAGCCATGGGTGCTGTGGCAAGGCTAACTGTCCAGGAATGGCCATGCTGTAGAATACATGTACTCCAGGACAGTCTGTTAGTGATTCTGAACAGTATTTCATTAAGAAAACATTGCTTAGTGTTTTGTTTGAAAATGTAGGGATTTGTCAGGTTTTACTACTTAATTGTGTTTGTGTTCTGTAGTTATTCTTTCCTCCTTCCCAGATTCACCGATTGTTCACAGTGGAGCTGTGAAGCAACATTGTAAGACAGAAACAAGTTAGGTGATTGTGGAGGGGGTGGGTAGAGAATCTCAATATCAAGAAACAAAGGTGTGGTTCTGTGAGGAAGAGCTGCTCTTTGCACTGACTGTTACTGGGGAGTTCTCTGCTTTATCAGACAGAAGGCGTTGTTCTTAAGGATAAATGAAGCACATACTCTCCCTTTGAAAAAGTGGCCTGCAATACTGGCAGATCAGTTATGGGGAAGGATGCCAGGAAAAAAGGGGAAAAGGCAGCCAAGCTCTTCTGTGCCTGCGTATTTGCTATGCCAACCTTGTTTACCAAAACAAAGAGATGTGAAAATATTAGTCATAATACAAGACATATAGTGGAAGGTGCATTCTTTGGCCTTAAGGTAGATGTTTAATTGCCTTGATATTATTTAAAATTAGAGTCTATATCTGTTTATAATAGACTTGATAAGATAAACATTGGATGGGAATTGCTTCTCTACTCCCTGGACACAATTAATTTTATGTTGCATGTAGTACTTACAGGCAGTTCACCACAATGCTTTTCTGCATGCATCCTAGTGAAATTAGTTGAAGCTGCTTGCTGGCTTATTTATTTGAGTGCGATGTTTATCATCTTTTGGACATAAGCAACAATTCCTGAACACTCTGGGTTATTTTCCAGTGGACAGAACTGGTGATCCTTATGAGGTCCTGTCTCTCTGTAGCACATCAAGATGCAGAGGGCCATAGATATGATCACTCCCGAGCATCATCTACAAGACTGTGGAGCATATTCATTCTCCTGGTATACTGGGGAGGTATGTGCTATGAAGCAGGTTGGATGATGGCTAAAGTGTAAGTGGCAAAAGCCTTATTGGGAAGACAACCAAGCACATGTTATAGCACATAATCATGCCTGCTGCATGGTGATGAATGCAGCAAAGAATCCCAACTTCTACTGCCATCATGTCAGCTCAACAGAACTCCTTAGGGGTGGTCCATAGACTGGTGTCACCCAGGGTTTTTTTCCAGCTGGAACTCACCAGAACTTAGTTCCAGCACCCCTCAGGTGAGCACCAATGCCATTATAAGAGAACAAGGGACATGTTCATGGTGAGTTCTGGCACCTCTTTTTCTAGACCAAAAGCACTTGTGTCACTTATATTGGTGGATGGAGCCTGGGACATCTCAGAGGGTTAAATGAGGTTTCCAATGCTCCATCAAGCCTTGTTTTGTGGGATCAGTTTCAGTTTTTGCAGCCTGAAGAGGTTTACAAGATGGTTGTGAGTATGCACCCACTGATGCTACCTCTTGGCTCTTTGCCCTCATGGCAGGTTAAATCTAGGTGGGTCAGGAGGATAACTGGTTGAGTTCATATTTGCATGAAGAGGTGGTGCATGCAACCTTGAAGGTGTAGTAATGTAGCCACTCCTGAAAAAAAGCCCACCCTGGACCTGATTATGTTTAACAGGGTACCCAATATGCACCCACAATGTGCATATTCCTTGATCTGTATCAAGTTTCATGCTGATGGCTTGTGATAGGTTGTTTGTGGGGGCAAATGACATGACATATAACTGTGTGTTTACAGGATTTGCTCTGGCTGCCAATCTGCGACTGTGCTAAGTTCAAGGTTTTGGTATATAAGACCATATAGAGGTTAGCTCTTCAAAGGTTAAAAGATCAAAATTTAATTGGGCTAGTGCTCCCAAATAGCTCCCATCCAATATTAATGAATGGAAAATGACTTAATTAGAAATATCTCCAGCAGTAATTTTACATGCAAAATCTCCCTTCCTTCCTTCCTTCCTTCCTTCCTTCCTTCCTTCCTTCCTTCCTTCTTTCCTTCCTGTGTGTATACCTTATGTAAATAAAATATTGAGGTATACAATGACAGTGATTTAAAGCCCCACCCCCATTTTCCAACTTTCCCAGTCAACTATCAGAAAGCATGGTGCCCCTTATTGCCACAAATAGCCTGTTTTTAGTTTTGTTTCACATGTCTACATAAATCTCTTACTTAGCAGAGTCCTGCAAGCATCACACTATTGTTCCACTGAAATAGCCTCCAGTGGTTTCTCTCAAAATACAGGGCCTTTGAAGATCAAATAAAGGAGGCCAGTCCATACACAACATAAGCAGTTATGCTATCTCCAAGAGTCATGATGCTTCTAGCAGCCTTGTAGATAGAAGGCTTCTGGGTCACAATCTAGTGGGTGAAGTGTTCTGGCTTCCATTTCTAGAGGAGTATACTACTGGAACATAATCTATATTTACACACATTGTGGCTTAAATGTCACATGCAGTCTTTCTTTGTACAGTATGCTCTATTTTTGGATGGACATTGACGGATGTGCATAGCTTTACCCACTACAGAAAAGCATTTGCATTGTATGACTCTTTGACTTGCACATAATTCTTTAATTCCCCCGTGCAAAGATCTTCTTCTCTGATAAATTAAAGTAAGTTCAAAGCTGTTGTTTGTAATTCCGGTGTCCTAAGAATAATTAGCAAACAGAGAGGTCTGTGCTAGTTTCAAGATTTTAAGAGCTTGATAAGAGTTGACCTGCTGCATAAGAGATTTCCACTATAAAATACACTGTGCATATTCCTTTATCTGTATCAAGTTTCATGCTGATGGCTTGTGATAGAAATAGCTGTTACTCTCTTCAGAGAAGAGAATTGTGAGGAAAGATGGAGTATATGTTGTAATTGTGATAGGAGTAGGATTGGTATCCATTCTGTGAAGGTTGTGCTACTACGTTGTTGCTAGAAGTGCTGCCTCTTGCTTTCAGAGGGAAGGCATAAAGTGGGATAATTGGTATTACAGTTGTATTAGGAATTCAGAAAGAGAAAAATGTAGGTTAGCTGTCAGAGGTTCAGCAAGCATGATAACAAGAATACACAGGAACTCTGTGAGCAATAGAAGGCTGAAAAGATTACCGTATTAGTTTTCTTTACAGTTTATTTGAGATGCATTGAGATTATTTCTCTAATAGTGCCAAAATCCCTTTTGGCAAGTCACAAGTGTATACCGCAGCCTACTTTATAAATATATATGGCTTATATATCACAGGAGCACCCATAGGTTTTTAATTATGCCACTTTGTACGGTTGTAGACATTTCAAAGCTCCCCTTTGTGCTCTCTGTTATAAACGTCTTTTCCTTCTTTTGAAGTCTACATGATATACATATGAGCAATTAAAAACACAGCTCAGGGTTGGAGACACAAGGTCTTCTTAATTAAAACTCAAACAAAAGCTACAAGCAAAGCCCCCCTCACTCTATGATTAAGGTCTAAAGTGTTACAATATATTAGAATCATTGTTAACTGCTAGGGTTTAAAAAATCAATATACAGGAAAAAGATCAGTTGGTTCCAATTAGAGAAATCAATGTAAATACGAAACAGAGGGGAGAAACCCTTAAACCCAGTAGCAGGTCCTGATTAGTAATATACTACAGGGCATAAAATTATTTTTAGTAATGAATTTATTAAAGTGACCACATGGAATAAAATGCTTAATTTTCCATAGTACTGATATGCAGTGTAAGTATGTCTTAAATATATTGTTTATTGGCTGTTTATTGTATATAGGAAGAAAACAAAATGAGACTCCAATATTTCTACAACTAAGCATATTTAAGTGCATAACTCCCCCCCCATTGAAATCAGTAAAAGTGCTTAACTCTGGGTGGATCATGCATTAAACATGCAATGAAACTTTTTACTCATGGCTGGCCACTAAGATTTCTGTTTCTCATGAGACTACTGTTTGTGTGAAGTGTCTCGAATGCATCCCCCCCAAAAAAAAGAGGTGTCAGGGTTGTAGCAGAAACAAGTCAGTACTAAGTCACCAATGTCAGTGAAATTAAATCCTTATTCAAGTAAACCTAAATACAATTCAGGCCTAGTGGTCTCAGCAATCCTTCCTGGTAGGTCTTGCCCCGATGACAAAGTTGTGAGGACTGAAGGTCCCTGTCTTCCCACCCTTCTCTAAGGCTCCTCAAGTGTTTTCCCCCACAGAGTCTCAAACTGCATCTGCACACAACTGATCTGTGTTCCGCTCTTTTCATTTTTTCTGCATGTTCTCAGAGACTAGGGGGGGGGGAGAGAGAGCTGGTAGCAGCAGGAGGGGGAAACTCCCTGAATTCTTCAGAAGCCTCTTCACCCCCTTCCTCTGCAGCCTCTGTTTCAGCCTCAGAGTCTGAACTACACTCTGGCACAGACTCTTCCTGCTCACTAAACCCTGTTGCTCATCCAGCTCCCCCCCCCCCCAAAGTCTTCTCCCTCTGACCACCTATCGTTATCCCACCACCAATCCCCTTGCTATTGAGCCTTCTTCCCCTGGGTGTTCAGCTGGGGATTCTCCAGCTGGTGCCTCCCAGCACTCCTCTGCACCAGTCCATGGCATGAGGTAGCATGCCTTGTGCCCCTCCTGTAATTGTGCCATGGCAGTGACTATCTTGCATGAGAACAGATAAACCATATAGTTTCACTCATAAAGTTATCTCGGGATTAGATAAAAATAAATAAAATATTTGGTAGGGCTCTCATTTGAGAATTTTATATAACCTTCTTCAGAAACTATGGTGTTCAGATCCCCTCACCCCTAGACAACTCTAAATTCTAGCTCATTGAGTTGACAGTAATGAGCAAGCTTGCTCAGGCCAAACAAGTAAATTACTTCAAGTAACAAACAGCTTTGCAGAACGCACCTTTAGCAGAACAGTTGTCAGTATCTTGAATTGTAGCTACAAATTCCAGTCATAGCATGAGACTTACCTCATTCTGAAGTTCATTTATAGTAACAGAGTTAGCCAGGCCCAACAGGCCATAAAAACAATAAGTACAAAATGGATTGCAAACAAAAGAAGCTGAAGAAGAGCATACATTTACATGTGGACCACTCTATGTCTCATTGTTCAGTCTTTGTCCTGAACAATATAGTAAAAAGACATGTCCAGAAACTGATTTTCATAATATTGGTAAGTTATGAGGCATTGTTTTTTTAAAAGAAATTATTCAATGCTGTTATGCTCCAGATTTCTTAAAAAAAAAAAAAAACCAGGTGGCAAAACTAGAGAAATGTCTGAGACCATAGATACAGCAGAGGGATTTCAAAATGGCTTGATGTGCTAAGGCAGTGGTTCTCAAAGGGTGTAGTGTGCCAGGAGTGGATGGCAAGTGTGGGAAGATTCAAGGATGATCAATATTATGTTTTGGGAATGATTCATGTAGCTGCATTGTTTTAGAGTTTCTAGATGTCCCATGATCATATTATAAAGTAGTTGTGTTCTATGTTATAAATCAAGCACTGCTAGCAGTTGTTTCTTTTTGTTCTTCAATGTATTTCTTGAAGGACCTTACATAATAATCGCAGGGTCTGTAATGGTTCAAATGGGGAAAGGCAGTCCTTGAGGTATTGCAGTCCTGAGCTATTAAATGGCTTTAAAGCCATTTAATAGTTTTTTTTAGCTATTTAAGGCTTGATAGGTCAAAACCACACTTTGAAATGGGCCTGAAAACTAATTGGCAGCCAGTGCCGTTGGGCCAGGATCAGTGCAATATGCTCACAGTCTTGCCTCGCTGAACAACCTGGCTGCTGAATTTTGCAGTTTCCAAACTGTCTCCATAATACACCCAACAGAAAACATTATTATATTTATGTAATTATGTAATTAATTAAAAACAGTTTCATGCAAAATTCTATTTTAAAAAATTCAAGGCAGTTCACAGCAATCTAAAATACAAATTTATTAAAGTCAAATTCACAAACTTTCTTCATTCACTGATTCAGATATGAAATGGATAGTAAAATGAGTGATAAGAAGCAGAACCTTCCCTTAGTTTGCAGGTAGGTTCTTGTTATGAAGACGTTTCAGAGCATAATCATTTATAAAATGTACAAAGTAATCTAATTCACAAATATATTACCTCAGCCCAGTACAGGTTCCCCCAGAGTTGGCATTTTATGAACGAGGTTCTCAAAAGAAGCAAATATAAATCATGATTGTATATATAGTTGTTTTTAATAGTTGTTTTTGTGCTAGCTATTAATGCTGAATATGTGTACAGTATTCTGAGAAAATCAGGTCAATTTTTTATGTGCCAAGTTATGATCTACATATTAAATCTTTTTAGATGGAGGAGCTTGAAAATGGCTTGCCATGTGATGGATTCTCCATGCAGCTCTGTGACAGGTAGCATGGTGACTCACATGATTGTTCTTGTTGGTAGGGAGAGTTTGCACACCAGTGTGAGTAGGTCAGGTAGAAAACTCCACTTCCCATCAATGGTCCATATGGTTGAGCACGCTACACGTTACATGGCTGCTGTAGCAAATCTTGTATGCAAAGGCTGATGTCTTTGTCTGATGAACCTAAGATGTAAATTTACTCTGAATATTCAGGTTCTTATCCAGTCTGTCATACGTACATTTATATTAGGGAAGAGGCAATGCTACAAAATAACTATCTTCGTATAGAAAGCATAGGGAATTTTGTGGTTCTGGGATCCATTACACTAATTTGTGATTGCACATAGGGCAATGGAAAGGCCTGTTGGACATGGAGAGGCAATGATGGATAACCTTCTAATTTGATTTACTATATGGCATCAGCGGTTTTTGATTTATCCTCATAATAATGTGCATAACAATTCTTGCAGAGGTATAGAGCAATCTGCCATCTGCTTTAAAATGTTGCATTATAGATTGAACTAAGTGATCAGCTAGCTTGCTTATGTTTAGAACAAATTGTAATGCCTATTAAGATTTGTTTAAATAGGTTTCCATCACAACAGGTGCACAATTATTTTATGAGTAAAATATTATAAGCTTTCTAAATTAGCCAGGGCAAAATGCAAGTTGCCTGATTAAATAATCAAATCTGATGCTTAAAATGCACCTGATTTCGACAGGAATTTTAAGATGTGAAGTTCCAATCTATTGGCAGGTTTTTTCTTCCACTCTGTAGAAACTGATTGTTTGTAGCAAGCAAGTGGCAGCTTGCAGAATAACTGGTTAGGTGTGTTTTACATAATTTGCCTTACATTATACCCGGTTGGCGGGGGGGGGGGGGGGAGAACACTAAAAAGCTGCTAATAATAGGCTGTACCAGGGGAAGCGTTATAGTCTGTGTTAAAAATACGAGTACATCATGCAAAATAGCGTTCCATATTCTGTTAGGAGAGATAACTGTATGAAACCTATGTAGTTTAGTATTGGATTCTGCATTACTGTGTACATAACAGGATATGGAAACAAATTTCTAACTCATGCACACTCCCTGCACACTCCACCCATTATGTCTAGAACTTTTTACATAAGTGCGCACATATATCCTTAGACTTATTTGGTCCACCCATTTGATCCCTGCACCCCTTTTGTGGTTGGTGGACTGTGTGGGTGGGATATACCTATTTAGGGACATATTGTATACATGTGCATGCTCTATCGAATAACACAGTGAATAAATGTGTACAAGTAACAAATTTGTTTCCATTTTCAGAAATGTCTGCAGCTTACATGCCCGGCAGGTGTGTGATGCAATCTGCAACATGTGTTAGGTGTTTTCTTCCTGTTGTTTTTGAATGTAAAGTGCAATATACAATTGCACCAGATACTGTACAGTTGGAGGCAAATTTTCATCAGGCATATTTATTGTGTAGCTTGGTTGTACAAGGTGGCTATTCCACAGCTGGGCTGGTACTGTATTTTTCGCTCTATAAGACGCACCAGACCACAAGACACACCTAGTTTTTGGAGGAGGAAAACAAGAAAAAAAATATTCTGAATCTCAGAAGCCAGAACAGCAAGAGGGATCGCTGCGCAGTGAAAGCAGAACCCCTCTTGCTGTTCTGGCTTCTGGAATAGCTGCACAGCCTGCATTCGCACCATAAGACGCACACACATTTCCCCTTACTTTTTAGGAGGGAAAAAGTGAGTTATAGAGCAAAAAATACGGTAATTTATTTCTCAGATACAATCCCCATGGATGGAAATTAAAAATTATCAAGGCACTTTCAGCTATCAGTTTAGACTGTTACTTGAACTGATGGCTATACAAATTAGCATTATCTGAAAAAAGCAGCACCAAATTTCAGAATCAGTTGTTGGGACTACTACTAATCAATAAAGACTGTCTTCCACTGATGGTACATTGCTAACAGGAAAAGAAAGTTTTGTGTGTGATGGCAATCACAGGTGCATAGAAAGCCACGTCATACTTGGTTAAAATATTTCTCCATCTAGCCCAGAGTTGTGGCTGCATTCAGATGTAATTCCAAAGCCTAATTTAGCCCTACAAGAAGAAGTCTATGTCAGCCTCGGGCTCATGTACTCTCTCTTCCCCTCTCCTTCAGCATGACTGTGAGAAGATGAAAAGCTTTCACTTCATTTGTGATCTAACTGCAATTTAGTATTTTTCTGAACTATAAATTATGGTTAATCTTAACTATGGTTAATTGAAAAAAGACAGCTTCGTAAACTATGGTTTGAAGTTGGCTTGGTCCAGCTAAGCAAAACGAAGATAAACCACAGTTAGTCCAAGTTTGAGTGACGTAACAAGCTGCATTTAATCTAAAATAGAAGTGAAATGTTCTGAATTAACTCTTGCAGCCCAGCAGAGAGAGTTGTATACACCCACAAGATTGATCAGACTTTACTGGTGGCAGCTCTCCAGGAGAGCAGCAAAGAGGTCTTTCGCATCATCTACTTGATCCTTTTAATGGAGATGCCAGAGATTGAACCTGGAAGCTTCTGCATGTAAAACATATGCTGTTGGCACTGAGCTATAGTCTCTTCTCTCTGTTTTGATAACTGCAAAATACTAAGCCTTCCTTAGTGTACGCTTGAAGTACATTCATGCACATTATCTGTACAGATTACATGGAGGTAACTGCTTGTTTTCAAATCCCTGCCTCTTTGTCAATCAGGAACTGCAAGTGAAACAAGATAGGAGATTTCACATTTTTTTTAAACGAAAACAAAAACAACAACCCACAAAGTCAGAGACAGAATCTGGAAGAACTCCAAGCCACAAAAATTAGGGATCGAGCAAGGAGAGAACAAAAAAAAACTGTAAATGCTGGGTTCTGCCTCTGCATATGTTGAATTTAAATAATTGTGTTGATGCATCAGTAATAGTAATTACTCATAAAAATTAGGGTCCTTATTTTGGGCAGCAATATATTTAAGTAGAGGTGAAATTAGATGCAATTTATATTAATTAGGGATAATACGAACATTATGTGAGTGGTTGACATTTCCATTATTTTGAAAGCATGCCACAGTATCTGAAGATGCTTCTTTAACATGACTTTGAAAAGCTGTAGATTGACATGTGCCCCTAGAGTGTTCAATATCACAATAAAAGATCACACAGTTCTACCCTCTTTAAAAACCATTTATAGGCAAGTTTCACCTTACGATTCAATTAAGGGATTTTGAAGCTTATTTTACTCCTTATGGGGGGGGGGGGAGACTTTAGTTTTATCTGGACAATGGCTTGCATTCTTGAATAACTACAGAAAACAGCTTTCCCTGTTCTAAGAGAGACAGCAGTGGGAGTAACATGTTGTGGAATGTCAAAAAGGGATGTCAGGTCAGCCAATTGGTGTTTTCACATTTAGCTTGACAGTATCAAGGAAACACAAAATGTTATTAAAACTGTAATCTAAATACACTTACTTGGGAATAAGCCCCACTGAGCATGGTTGGTCTTATTTATTACTTAGTTGCTGTATTTATGATTTTGTTCACTTCATTTGGTAGCTGTGCAATAACTATCGTGCATAAAAAAGTAATAATTCATCAACTTTCCTCTGGAACACAACTGGATTCTTCCCTGCCATGTTCCAAATTGGAACCCATTCTGGAAGTATGAAGTAAAATCTGGGGCAGAATCTTCCTGAAGTAGATTACATTACCATCCCTAAACAGGAGCTACTAATGGAGAAAAAGCCAGGAACTGCACTTGGGTGTCTGCATGCCTCTAAATGAGCTGGATATTTAAATATTATTGAGCTGGAATTACCACACTGCCCTAAAGCCTACCCTTGAAGTACACCATTTATTTATTTATTTATTTGCAGTGTCAGCTAGTTTATGTGCGTACGAAAGTATTGATGCTACAGCTGCTTGGTGACATACGGTGTTACTTTCAAGGCTACTATGTTTTGGGAAGAATTGCATTATCCATCAAAACATACCATATATGTTGTAGAACAAGGGAATCTACAAGCAGGCATTGAGCTTCAAAAATCGATTGGAGAAGGTTTCACAGGGATTAGTAGCTTATAGGCTGATGACACTACTGGTAAATTTCCCATAGAAATCTGCTTCATTTTAACAACAAAGAACTGGAACCACATGATAGTAAAAGTAAAGGAGAAAAAGAGAGAGGCTGTGGGAGGTTTCCTCAATAAACTCCCAAATAAGAGAAATAGGAGCTGCTAAAATGTGGTAAAAAAACACCACATTCTGTTTTCTACCAGTATATAAACTCAGGTGTCTGCTTTATTCCAGCATAGCTGTTGCAGAAACATTTTGATGTAAAATTAAGTTAAGGCTACATAAGCTATGGTTTTCCCAGTAGTGATGTATGGAAGTGAGAGCTGGACCATAAAGAAGGCTGATCGCCGAAGAATTGATGCTTTTGAATTATGGTGCTGGAGGAGACTCTTGAGAGTCCCATGGACTGCAAGAAGATCAAACCTTTCCATTCTGAAGGAAATCAGCCCTGAGTGCTCACTGGAAGGACAGATCCTGAAGCTGAGGCTCCAATACTTTGACCACCTCATGAGAAGAGAAGACTCCCTGGAAAAGACCCTGATGTTGGGAAAGATGGAGGGCACAAGGAGAAGGGGACGACAGAGGACGAGATGGTTGGATAGTGTCTTCAAAGCTACCAGCATGAGTTTGACCAAACTGTGGGAAGCAGTGGAAGACAGAAGTGCCTGGCGTGCTCTGGTCCATGGGGTCACAAAGAGTCGGACACGACTAAACGACTAAACAACAACAACACATAATTCAAAAAGTGTATTACAGTGTGGCTGCTGAAACTTTCTGCTTGACTAGTGTAAGTTACTCTTAAATAGATTTGCTTTGGACATTCTTTAATTTACCTTGCTTGACTGAGAAAATGTAACTTGTAGGCCACGTGATTCACTCACCCTCAACCCTTAATGTTTGAAAATTCTTACGGAGCTGCCTTATATTGCATTATTGATCTATCTAAGACCCCTTCCTTGCATTAGTGGTGCTTACTGCCATAAGTTCAAGGGTTTCTCAAAAGGAAGCAAAGCCTCTTATATTATCTCCTATTTCTTTGTGTGGTCTCTGCTTGCATTGGGGAGATGCTCTTGACATAAGGCCAATGTGGTCAAGAAGACCCAAGATGCCTTTTCCAGACATTGCCAAATTTTAAACAACGTTGAATCTTTTCAGTGACTCATACGTATATTTGGCTGTTGGGGATTGCATTTGTTGGATAGAATAAGACATCATGCTAATATAATGCGGTTTGAGACAAAGATCTGTTTTATTCTGACTCTACATAAGTGGTTTGAGTTCTGATCAGTTAAGGAGAGTAGAGAAAAACTTAAACTTTGTTGGTTACCAGCTGCTTAGAGACATCTGGCTAAGCATATTCATGCCTGTGGTTGAAAATATAATTAGACCAGAACCTAGTAGGAACATGGGTGGAACTATGGTCTGGAAAATGTAGGCCATCTCTTTTATGTGCCTGCTGATTGTGATTTTGGAATTTTTGCTACACGGTTAAGAACCTTGGTCTCTTTTCTTGCAACATGACCTTCAAAGCACAAACAGACTAGCAAATGATTGTGGCTTAAATTTCTGGTGTGTTTGTTCATTCCAGCTATATGATCTTTGTATGTTTCTAGAATTCTTTCTAGAATTTCTTTCTCTTAGGAACTTGAGATGACACATAGCTGGTTAGGAGCATTTGGCTATGTTTTTAACTTGATGGTGATTGTGGCTTAGGACTGATTTATGTATGACCTTTCTTTTTGCCTGCCTACATCAAATATAAAACTCACACAGGGGGAGCAATTCAAGTCAGTGGTCATCTGAGTGCTCTGTTATGTGTTTATTAATTAATATTTTTTGTTTGAACTAATCCAACAAGTTCTGTGCTTCTTATGAGAAGTTCTGAGTTAAAATGAGAAAAAACCCATCAGTTCTAAAACGCTTTAGCTGTCAATGAAAGATCATTCCATTTAAGTAAAATTACACTCACAGAAGGGGTATGGGTGACTAGCCTTTAGGTCAATGTGGGCTGAACATTGGGATGAAATGAAAAAATGAACATGTTGAGAGCCGCAGTTCTCAAAACTGCCTTCCAAAAGATTTCACTATCAGTTCTTCTGCAATTTTTTTAATCATTTCCCAGCATTTCCATTTATTTTTTTAAAACAAACAAACAAACTTAGGAGTCGCAAAAAGCTTTTGGTGTCACTTAATCACAGCAGGAGACCTGCAGGAGTGAAAAGTAATTTTTTAAAAAATAAATAAAATGGAAATACTTCTACCGAAACCTGCAGGTATAGGGTGGTATACAAATTTGATAAATAATTAAATAATACTAATACTAATGGGAAATTTGGGGGAACCTGAGGGGAGGGGGGCAGCAAAAAATAAATAAAAATGGCATCACAGTGGAAAACCAATGGGATCAGTCCATACAGTAATAATTATTCTTATTTCTAAAAGTTTTTTCTTTAAAAAGGGGGCACATTTTGGGGTTTCTTGGAGGGCCTTGGTCTTTGGACTATATAAAATGTTCTTGTGCAGGACTTTGAAGTTCAGCATCAGAGAAGATGGAGAGAACTGCTAGTGCTTTAATGATCAATGCTATTTCCCATAGGCTGCATTGCGATTTCTGTTTTACACGGAACCTAATTCCTCCTATAAACAGTGTCATCCTGTAATGTCTACTCACTCTCAAGACAATGTGTCTAGCAGCCTTCGTCAACCTTGTGTCCCCCAGGGGCCCATAGAGTTGTATTTCAAAATACCTGGAGGGTACCACATTGGGGATGGCCTGGTGTTTAGGACTGCAACTTTAATGGTTGTTTTCTTCTCACACATATGAAAAAATTATAAATTGTCTCCTCAAGTAAATAATGGGAAGTTTCCTCTGGACCATTTTTTATGATAGGCAGGGTATGCAAATCTCTTTCGTTTTGCAGTAAATTCCACCTCTTCCTTACTTATAACCAGAGGCAATAAAAAACAACAACCTTCAGAGGCAAATATAAGTTTTTCACTGATGTTCATATTTGTAAGACATGAAAGGTGGTCATGTAATTAGCATCAAAATTAATATTTATCATTAAAGTATATAAATCTTGCAGTGCTATCGTATAGCACTCATATTTATATTTCAGACATTTCAAAGGAGATAGAGACTAATAACGGATAATCGGGTCGACATGGAAGTGCCTTGCTTAATAAGGAACTTATAAGCCACTGTGAAAGATAAGCTACTCTATAAGGATATGTGTAATACTAGTATAAATGAATGGCTGAGGAAAGAACTGACGTGGCAGGAGCTAGATTCATGTTGCACATGGATCTGTTGGAAGGTGATGCACCTATAACAATGTGACGGCAGGCTTATGATGTCTCATTGTACGTTTTTTAAAAACCCAGTCCAATGAGTATACCAGATTCATATTCTAGTTATCCAACCTTTGTTGCAGGCATAGGTGACAACACAGATAATGATGCAGCTTATCTATAAAACAAACAGCATTTGGATTAAACTGACCACTTTTGTGGGAGAAATGCTGCTTCATCTTCTATCAGTGATTGAAATTTCTCAAACTATTGCTAGTCAAGTATAAACCGTCCAGCAATAGGTGTACATCCAGCAGTAAACCAGTAGTAGACTGCCAGTGCTTACTTTATTAGGCAGTTATTCACCAAAAAACCAGTAGCCACTATATTCCAACTGGTGAAAATAATGGCTAAGAATGGAAATGGAAAGAACAAATACATTGTTCTTAATGATACCAGATTTACACACACTCCGTTTACGCTGAAGAGAACTTTGACACCCAGAAACCACATGTTAAAAGTTAAAACTGAATATGTAAAGCATTCAGCTGCAGTCAGCTATGAAAGACATATCAGGAAATGGGGCAATTTCATAATCTGTTCTGAATTCTCTGTTTACATGGCTCCTAATCTTTGTATGCTAGTAAATAAGATCTGAGTCAAAGGCCTGGTTGGTGCAGGACATTAAACCATAGCTAAAAATCAATCTGTGGTTTAATGTGAATGTGCAGTGTGCTACTACTACAGACAACCTCCTGTGCTACTACTCCTGCTACACCACTGGAAGCCAGCCAGTTTGTCTTGTTGTGACGTGTGAACCTGGGCTCCTGGTTGTTTCCTCAATCAAACCACAAGTAATAAGCTAAGAACATACTTTGGTTACCCCTTGTGGTTTGTTTTGAGAGGACCAAACCACATGCCTGGGTTCATGACAAGACAGACTCCAGCTTACTCTCAGCGGCGGAAGAGGAACTTAGAGCTTTTCAGCAGCATGCACCAATACGTGTTGACATGTGAATCTGGCCAAAGCTGACACTGGATTTTCTTGCAGAACAATAAACATTGTTGGTCCATTGTCAAATAAGCATATTGTATATTTTCCTGATGTCTCTGCAGTTCATATGTGGTCTGGAAGTATTTTAAATAAATAAGTGAGAATAGATATGCCACACATTATGCCACTAGTCCTGTTGTGTGTGAATCTCATTCTGTGGTAAGAAAAGGAGAGCTCAGGTGTAACAGCTGTAAAAATACACAAACTAATGCCTCACTTATCATTTTTTTCTATTTTTAAAAACTTATTCTCCATTAATTAATGAGAAAAGAAACTGTGTTTGAAAACTATCAAAGAGGAAAGGAAAAGTTTGGTGAAATTCTCATGCGTGTTATACAGAGTTTTGGGTGCTCTTAATTTACTTTTGAGGTGGCTGAGGGGTGTTTGTGAGTGTGTTTTCTTTCAGACGACAAACAATCTCTCCAGTGCTCCTCAGCTTCCCATATTTCAGTTAAAGCCAACAGGAAACATGAGATAACATCTCCCATGGGACTTTTCCAAACCACAAAGTGCAGGTAGCCAGGAAGGCTGCAAAGCACTGAAGAAATGTTTAATGGAAATAAATCCAGACACATAACAAACCTTGCCCATCTCATAGTGATAAAGTAAGGTCCTTACCATCAAAACAATTAAGAAATGCTAAAATGACCTAAAAATGAGGCTGAAAAACAATTTTGGCACAGCATTGAACAGACATTGGGTATTGCAACAACTGCAGCCACAGCCTAGACCTGCAGACAAGGCTTTGTAGGTTTTCATTGTAAATTCTCCCCCTGCATTTTGTAGCAAAAAAACTTAGTTGAGGCCCACCAGCTTCCTTTCTTATCTTCAGTGAGATGAAAGGTTTTAGAGTGATAGTGAAGGACTGAAGGTTGGCCTATTTCTGCATCCCTTTTTTTTTTTTTTAAATTTCCTGGTGTGTTGGAATTGTCACTGTGGGTAGGATTCAACTAGCTCAGTGTGCTAGTGGAAGCCAGTGCAAGGATTTCCACTAGCACAATGGAGCTTTCTTGCAACTCTTTCAAAACTACTCCCGAGGGTTGGGAGAACCTTCTGGAGGAGAGGAGAGATTGTTGCAAGCAGAAATGCTTATGCTAATGGAAGAATCGTATTATTAGTATTAGTATATGTGTCTGCAGTTTTATCATTTGGTTTTATTACTGGCTTTAACTTGAGGATTCTGTTTATTTGAAATATGGTTCAACACTGTTTGCTGCCTTCTGTTTCTTGGAAAGTAGGTAGGATATATATAGATGATTTTTTTAAAAAAAAGATTGGTAATGTCATACAAGTTTTCTTGTTCTTCAAGATGCAGAAGCAGAAGAAGGCAATTGTGTTTGGACACTTGGAGAAGTTTCACAGAGTGATGCTGTCATTTAGGTTTAGAGAGTACTCTGTCTCTGTTGTGAACGAACACATATAGAGAGCAGGTGACTAGGTGTAGTCATGTGCAGAAAAAAAGATGCCAGTACTCACCATGATGTTGTTATAGTATAAGTGCCACACTTTTAACATTTGGGGGGAAAGTACTGGCACTGTGTATCCTTGAGTACCCCCAGAAGAAAAGCACTAGTAATGTGTAATCTGCTCTCGGCTTCAGACTTCATTCCTGTAGAATTAAGGCTCTTAATATGCAAATAATGCTGAACTTGTTGGGGGCGGAAACTGCCAGCATGATGATGCATACACACATACACCCTGCCAACTACTCTTGGTCTACCAGAATAGATGCCTAAAGAGGGCTAGTTTCTTTAAGTCATGTATAGTTTTTGGATATTAATTTGTGTTGAGAATAGTTTTTGGATATTAATTTGTGTTGAGAATAGTTTTGGAAGACTGCAAATCGTTGCTTTTTAAGCATGGTGTTTGTACATAATGCAACAGTATTTGTTTAAGATGCTATGTAAGTTATTTTTGTATTAGCCAACATATTTTCACCTACAGTACTCTGTAAACTTAGGACATTTTCCCTTTCCATGCCCTTTTGGGCCGTGTAAGTTAATTCACCCAGTGAGCCCTCTAGATGCTGTGCATGCTTGCAGTGGATGTTGCAAAACACAATTGTAGCCTTTAGACAAGTTTTAATTGACTCAGGAATGGACAGTAGCATATGGATGCATCAACAATTGCTAACTGATCATGGAATAAAGGAATTCCAGTATCCTTCCCTTCTCTCTCTCTTTTAAATGAAAAACAGAAAAAGTCATTCAGAACTTAGTCATATTGGTTCAGCTGTTGTAACCAAAGACTGATAAGATAATAGAAGTCTTTGTGGTTGTTCTGTACTGAAATCCTTTATCTTTATGATGCACTTGGGGGCTCTTCAGAGTGGAAAGCTTTTTAAACTGCTGTTGGAGTTAAAACTCAAATTAGATGCCTGTGTACAGGAGAAGGAAGCTCTACAGACAGACAGACAGCACAAAGTGACTTTTATCTTGGAAGCCCTTCCATTCGATTGTTACTTTCTTCTCTCTGTGTTTTTTATCCTCAATGTTTATTTTTGTTGCCTTTGTTGCCCTGTTTTGTGGCATTTAAAAAGCGACCCAATCAAACAAGGTAAATGCTAAATGGCTGGCCGCAGCCTGTGAAGTCGAAACATCACAGTCTATCTGATGTTTGCTGCAGTCCACAATATTAGACAGAATGGTTTAACCAAGTTATATGTCTGGCAGTCTAAGAGGAAATACCATCGCTTTTATGTCTGGCATTGTGTTTTGCTACACACACACACACATTGAAGCTGAAAGGGTAATTGATTTTATTGAAATACTAAATTTCTGCCCTGGTTATTATTATTTTCTCTTTAAAAAAGTTTGAATGGTTGGTTTTGTTGCTTTCAATAGTTGATGCTCTGCAACTCTGTGGATGTGCACTCTTTTTAATGTGTCTATGACCTAATCCTCTTACTTTGTATTTTGATTTACTTTGTCAGCATTTTCCTTAATGGATTAGAAATAAAAATTCAGAATAGTGTTTGCATGTTGGATGATAAAAAAAGAGGAAATACTGGTTCACTTTCTTTAAAATGCCCAGGTAAAATTTTCATGTGTGTATGAAAATGTATTGGAAATGAGGAGAAATAATAATGCACGTATGAATGGTATTGAATAATATTAAGCTAAACAAAGATAACACTGGTCAACAACAAATTTGTTGTCTGCGTTTTTTTCAGCTGATTTAGGACGAATCTGATGCGCTGAATCCAAAAATCACATTGGTTTTGCTCAATCAGGTCAAGTTTTTGAGCTATGGCCACATGTCTTTTTTTTTTACATTTTTGTTCACATGTACGCTTGTGTGGAGCATTTTAGAAGAAGTTGGTGGGGGTAAAATGCCTTGCCAAATAATTGTTTTGATTGGAAATGATTATTTTAATGACAAGAAGTATTCAGGTCCAATAGTTCTGGGTGATTATGTCGAAAAGGGATCAGTTTGAAGTCATAAAACCTCGAAATCTTCCATAAATTGGTCCAGCAAAGCATAAAGTTGGGGGATCAAAACTAAGTTAATGGGGCAGCCGCCCCACGAAGTATCCTGATCTTCAATCAGCACGTCGTCCTGTAGCTCATTGTGATGAAATTCCAGTGCCTTTCTTTGGAGAACTTCCTGACATTAGTGACGAAGATGCCTCCAGTGTTGAAGGACATGAAGAAGAAGAAGTGGTTCTTGAAGATGATGCTCCACATCCATTTTCCCAAAAGCAGTTGATTCTAGACCTCAGCTTGTCAAAGGACTCTGCCAAACTGTTGGCATCCAGATTGAAGAGAAAAAACCTCCTCTCTGACAGTGCTCGCATCAGCTTCTTCCGCAACAGGCATCAAGAGTACCTCCATTTTTTCTCGGAAGAGAAGGACTTGGTGTACTGCGCAGATATTGCACAGCTTCTGCTCAAGCTTGGAGTGCCACAGTATGAACCCAAAGATTGGAGACTGTTCATTGACAGCAGCAAGCGATCACTGAAATGTGTTCTGCTACACAACGGCAACCAGTTTGCCTCTATACCCCTGGCTCACTCGAGTACACTGAAGGAGAACTATGAAGCGGTGAACTATGTGCTGGAGAAAATTGGTTATGATCAGCATAAGTGGTTTATTTGTCTTGACCTGAAGATGGTGAACTTTTTGTTGGGACAACAGTCTGGCTTCACCAAGTACCCATGTTTTCTGTGCATGTGGGATAGTAGGGACCGTGCTCAGCATTACACGAAGGACTGGCCTGTGTAGGAGGAATTGGTGCCTTGCAAACATCATCAACGACCCTCTGGTGGACAGAGACAGAATACTCTTCCCACCGCTGCACATCAAGCTCGGCTTAATCAAGCAATTCACCAAGGCTCTGGACAAGGATGGTGACTGCTTCATTTACTTGTGCCAGGCTTTTCCAGGATTGACCATGGAGCAGTTGAAAGCTGGCATCTTTGACGGTCCTCAGATCCGTCAGCTCATCAGAGATCCAGAGTTCGGAAACTCAATGTACGAAGTGGAACTGGAAGCGTGGAAGGCATTTGTTTTGGTAGTGAAGAACTTTCTTGGCAACAATAAGGCCAGAAACTACGCAGAACTTGTCAACAACATGCTGACTGCTTTCAGAAACCTGGCTGCAACATGAGCGTCAAGATGCACTACCTATTTTCACATATGGACCGGTTTCCTGAGAACCTGGGTTCAATGAGTGACGAGCAGGGGGAGAGATTCCATCAGGACATGAAAGAGATGGAGACCAGGTATCAGGGTCGCTGGGACGCAGTCATGATGGCTGACTACTGTTGGACTCTGAAGAGAGACCTCCGTGCTGCTGAGCATTCCAGGAGTTCCAAGAAATGGAAGTTCAAGCCTGAAGTTTAAAAAATGGTGAAGCAACATGCAATTTACGTGTACTTACCTTACCAATGCCCACCATTCAGTTTACAGAAAACCTGACCTGATGGAGAAAAACGGATGCCATTTCCTGATTCAGCAGTGCAAAAATACCCTAAATCAGTTGTAGAAATCTAGACAACATTCAAAAAGTAAAAAATTGTTGCCCAGTGTAATTGGAGTAATCAATTAATTATTCTGTAGTCATTTGTTTCACTCATCTCCATATTGATTAACAAAAAAGGCAGAAATTATTGCACATTCCACATCTGGGCTGCTCTACAGCATCTGTAATACTTATTTGTTACATTCATACCTTAAAGTAAAGCTAAACTGCAACTTAAAAATGGAATCTGTAAAGTGTCCCTGTTGGTTTCCTGTTATGAAGCTTGTGCAGGGCTTCCACTCATGGAGTTAGTTCGATGAACCATTCCCCCCCCCCCCCGGTGATTTCATGTTCTGAAACTGCATAGAAAGAGGGGTGAAACACTTTTAAAAGCCAAGAAAAATAAAGAGGAATAAGGGAGGAACTCTTATGGGATAGAATAATGGAATAGCTTCAGGTGTCGGGGCAGCATAAACTGCAGGTTGCCCACCTGTATGCTTTCTAGATTGCCCCATTTTCCATGCATTTTCCATGGGCACTTGTTTGATGTTTGCTGCTGAGTTTGCAGTTGATAAGGAACTGCAGACAATTCTCTCAAGGGTAGCTGCACAATAAATGGCTGCTTTATGATCTGTGCATTTGCAAACACATGTTTACCTTCACATGTTTTTTGTGCATGCCTACTTAGAAATGCATCTTCCTGTATATGCAGTGGTGGTTGATGACCACAAGACCTGGTGGGTCTGCTAGGAGGTCACAGAGGTATGGCCGTGTTGTTCTGGTTTTCTACCTATTCTCCTCTTGTACAAAGATACTGTGGACACTTGATTGCAGTTGCACAAATAATTAGTACCTGAGTAAACTGAAAATTATCTTACTTTCTTTCTGAAGGGGCCCCTGCTGTCACAATTGCTTTTCTGCTGGGAGAAAAGCTGTGTGGTCTCCACCTTTTCTGGTTCTCTCCCTATCTCCCCTCCTTTGCAAAGAAACAGCGGACACGTAAACATTGCAGTTTTATTAATACTTGATTTGTTTTTTGTTTCTGTTTTTTGTTTACCTTTTGTTAAGGAAAAGTGTCATTATCTATCTATCTATAAAGGTTTCCACGCATGCTATTGATTTTCCCTCTGAGACTTAAGATTTTGAATATAACTGGTAAAGGAGTCAATGGATCAAATTCAGTAAATCTGAAGTCACTAGAATAAAGGTCTCTTAGAAAAAATATATGTCAGATTTAAAGGTCCTTCCTAACTGAAGACCATTTTGTGATAGAGCCAAAGGTTAATAAAATCAGTAGTGAATGTGGCAATTTTACAGATAAGCTATTCACAACAAGTGTAGTTACTTGAATAAAAAGCTAATTCAGTTCTAAAATGCCACATGCAGGAGCTGTGAATAGCTGCTTTTAGGTGCTTTCTGGAGGAGGATAAAATACAGAATCACAGCACTCTTCTCTCCCAGCATCCCTGGCTGCCTGTAAATTGCTCTGAATGGGACTGTGGGCTGACAGGCTCTATTAAGACAAACTGCCTTTCTCATCGGAGAGATAAAATAAATCAGGTGTTTAGTCAAATTAAAATACTTCAGCTGGAGCAGGCCCTGGGGAGCACTGATCCACCTGACAAATCTGAGAGAAACTCAAGACAGATGTGATTTGGGGATAAGGAAGACCCTGCTGGAAAGCTGCAGGGAGGGGGTGATTGTAACAGTCAGTGTCTTTGGAGTTAGAGGATAGATACAGTTTAAAGACAGACACAGAGAGGTGAATCCGTAATGTGTAACGTATTTTGAGATACTTTATGAAGAGTATTTTTCCGGCTTTACAGCAAGTGCATTTTGAAGATATGCTAGCAATGTTTTTTATTATTATTTTGTTTTAGATGCCATTTTCTGCTCAGCAGAAGAGTTTATTTACTGGTAATTTCTTAAGGGTATCGTAGCACTTGGATGGCAAACAAATGATGACAGCACACAGTTAAATGATGAGAGACCTTGGCTGGCCCAGCCAGAGCCGCTCAATCTGGTCTGCATCCTTAGCAAGTTGCTTTTTATTTCTATCTCAGCTATAGTAAAAGGAAAAGTGGGGGTGACAGGAGTGAAAGCATTTCCATTAGAATGAAAGCATTATGATGCTCTCCTAGTTCTCTAATCCTGCTTTTGATAGAATATATGGGAGCATCAAAAATTAGGTAGTTGTGCACAAGAGCGTGTTGTATCATTGGCCGTACAAGACTGCATTTGTCGAAATAGCTTAGGGGATCCAAAACTTTCATATAAGTGCTATCATATAGCAGACAGAACTGCTGTCACATGCACAAGAGTGCTGCTTTATCCAGGGCTAGAAGTGATATCGAGCTCCATGAAGTGGATGCAGAAATTTGAATAAATGAGTTGAGCAGTGTCTCCCCTAAATTACACAACAGCACAGTGTATTTAATGAACTGAAAACATACATATATTAATTTCTGTAGTATAATGGTTACTTCAGGTTCTTGAATGGGAGAAATTTTGTGTACCATTGTTTCTGCTACAAAAAAGGAGAAGCAATTCTGATGGATATTGGTATTTTATCATGGCTACAGAAAGCAGCTCCAGCTAATTACACAAAAATAATTCACAATTGAAATGATAATTAATACAGTTTCTTTCAAAATGCATGTTTAAATATGTATTTTGGTACATTCGAAGTATCAAATTGCATTGCAACATTTGGAGAAGTGCATCATCTGGTGGATAGCTGAGTTCCAATCTGTACATTAGGCAGATAAGGCCTATAGGAAAATCGGTCTCTTGCCTATATGCTGCTCCCTTACATTTATCCTGATGTTCGATGGCAGCATAAGTGCTGTGCATCCTAAGTCACTCTCCCAGTTGGAACAATGTTTCTTCTCTCTCCCCCCCCCCTTCTGTTCTGGGGATTCTGGGGGGGAAAGTCCAGTTGCGCTAATGAATAGAATAGAATTTATTATTTATACCCCGCCCATCTGGCTGGGTTTCCTCAGCCACTCTGGGCGGCTTCCAACAAAGTATTAAAATACAGTGGTCTGTTAAACATTAAAAGCTTCCCTAAAAAGGGTTGCCTTCAGATGTCCAGTAGTTGTTCTTCTCTTTGACATCTGGTGGGAGGGTGTTCCACAGGGCGGGTGCTACTACCAAGAAGGCCCTCTGCCTGGTTCCCTGTAACTTGGCTTCTCGCGGCGAGGGAACCACCAGAAAGCCCTCGATGCTGGACCTCAGTGTCCCGGCAGAACGTTGGGGGTGGAGACGTTCCTTCTTGTGCTGGCTTCCTCTAGCACAACAACCGCGTTGAAACCAGCTCTATGTATTTATCTGCCCTATTTGTGTAGAGCCGGTTTGGGGAAGCTTTGTCCCTCCACATGTTGTTGAACCACAAATCCCATCAAGCATGGCCAATGGCCAGGGATGATGTGACTAGTAGTTCAGCTACATCTGGAAGGGAAAGGTTCCCCACACCTGGAATAGAGCCTTTAGCTCAGTTCTGATGCTACCAATGGCCAAACCACAGCTTGGCAATCTGAACTGCTCTATCTGTTGTACATATTCCTTCTTCTCCCTCCTCTCCATCTCTGTGCAAAGCCCCACTTGTTTTCTTGGTAATCAAAAACTATTGTTATAGTTTTAAGTGAACTGGCATAATGAGTTCCTGTAAACCATAGTTTGTTCTTAAACCAGATGTTTGAAATTCAGATTGGAATTTTATTTCACTATCTGGTTTAAGAACCAACTGTGTTTTGCAGAAACTCTAGCTACATTTGTTCAGATGTAACAGTAAATTAGGGACGCGGGTGGTGCCGTGGGTTAAACCACAGAGCCTAGGACTTGCTGATCAGAAGGTCGGCGGTACAAATCCTTGCGACAGGGTGAGCTCCCATTGCTCGGTCCCTGCTCCTGCCAACCTAGCAGTTCAAAAGCACGTCGAAGTGCAAGTAGATAAATAGGTACCACTCCGGAGGGAAGGTAAATGGCATTTCCGTGCGCTGCTCTGGTTTGCCAGAAGCGGCTTAGTTATGCTGGCCACATGACCCGGAAGCTGTACGCCGGCTCCCTTGGCCAATAAAGCGAGATGAGCGGCGCAACCCCAGAGTCAGCCATGACTGGACCTAATGGTGAGGGGTCCCTTTACCTTTACCTAACAGTAAATCATGCTTATTGCTAGAAGAGGAAAGGGACAGGAAAGAAGTATGTATGCTCACACAGGAATGTCGTGTATGGATAAGTACAATGGCTTGGCAAAACACTATGTATTAGCAAAGTTACAACTAAATCAGCCCATTCAGTTAAAATGATGATGATAGGGAATATCCTTATATAAAAGCATTGCCATCTCTAGGATGTTCTCTCATACCTGATAATATTCAAGTCTCAAACTGCTGGGCCCTTGAAATCCTGCTACATGTGACAAACCCACAAAATTGTGAGAATTGTTACAATGTCATTGCAAACTTCCTCCTTCACCTTTTTGGATGGGCACTGGAATTACATGATAACATTGCCAAGGTGGATAACACGTTGAAGTTAATGATTTGTGAGAGCTGACCTTGTATTTCTATAAGTTCAAGTTTTGGAAGATGGTAGATCAGTGCTTGCTCTTTATCTAACCTATTTATTTACAAAATCTAACCTATTTATTTACAATAAATGGTATATATGTACATTATATGAATATTGTTCACAATGACTATGTATAGGGATTTCTTTATGCAACATTACACCATTAAGCTTTTTACCCAACTGTTTAATTTTATTTGGGATGCCAGGAACCCTTTGAAAATAAACCTTGGAGATGTTCTTTGTTTCACCTAGTGTAGATGAGGTTGGTGACTGGCAAGAGAAGAAGAGTTGCCCTGGGGATTACCTGCTAGTCTGTACCTATGTTTCCAGTTACTTTACATTTATATTATTAGGAAGCTTAGCTTGAATTGGTTGACCTTACCCTATCTTTGCTTTGTCTCTGTGAAGTCAGATACGCTTAATGACAGTGGCTTTCCCCCAATCCACCCAGTGACTTGCCTGGCCAAGTTGAACTTTGAGAGTTGAGCTTGGAGTTCTCACATCCAGCTTCCACCCTCTAGCCACTGCCGCTCACCAGCACTCAGTTTTGAGGGAGCTTGGCACCATTTTGAAAGTCACAGTAAGATCTAGTAAGTGATCCTCTTGGAACAGATTGAATTCCCAGATCAGTCAGTCATACATGCATGCAAATCACTGCTTAGTCATTGGCTTACTTCATATTATAAGGTTAATCATGAATTTAGCTTCAGTTATCTTTGAAGAGAATCACAGGCATTCAGTTAACATGAGTTAAGGTTGTGGTACAGCTGTTCTTATTACAAAAATCTAAAATGGGATGTGTCTAAATTAGCCTGTTAAGTGCTTGATCTCTCACACGCCCTTTTTGTGTTAGATATTCCAGGATAGAAGAGCATCTCTAATCATGTGTCGAAGTAGAATTTTGTTTTCCTTGCCCAGCAGATTTTCCATAGAAGATGCATGAACTGAGTTTGATTTCTTCTAGTTCCGTTTGCTATTCTATTCCTTCAGTGCTTTTATCAATTGTTCACTTTAGTTCAAGGTCCCAGCATGAGTTTCAAGGCATGACTTTTCACTATTCATAATATATAAATTGGGTTTGTAGCCTTAAAGTTGTAAAATCATAGTTATTATTGTATTTAGATTTTCTTCTGATATAGTAGTTGCAAGGCATTATAGGTTCTTCAGTTTGCATGGGTTGATGTATAAAAATATTCCACCGTGGCTTTTGCAGTCTGATAGCTTTGTAAACATTTGTATACATATTCTAGATCGCACTAGATATTACAGTGCTAAAATATTGCCAGCGTGATTTTTTTAAATGTATTTCTCTTTCCTCTTGGTTTTGATATATCAATGTATGGTTCATTGGCTGACTGTTTTTGTTGTAAGTTGCTTTGGGTTGTCCTGGACAAGATAAAGTGACGGACAGTTTTAATAAATAATAAATAATTTTGTGATATAAAGTGCTGATATTGCAGGAATATATAGATGTAAGCAGGACAGTGAAAATATTCTGGTTCAAGGTGGGCATGTGGCAGAATGATCAGGTATCTCAGCTGAATAAATTTAAATTTGCATTTATTTAAATAAGATTCAGCTACTCTTAGATTGTGGAATCTCACATGTGCATCATAATCTTGGTAACTCTAGACTGCAGGCAGTCACAATTAACATGTTAACAATTAACCCAGAAGCTTTAAAGCCAATGGAATATTTGTCACTGAGTTCTATACTTTGTATTAATTACCAGCTTCTGGCATACTTTCAACAAGCCTCTAAAAATCTTTATCCGTGTTGTTATTTAATCTGGATCTGAATTAGTTTTATGTATGTGTTGTTTTAAATTGTTTTTATATTTATATATGTTTAAAAATTGTTTTTATATGTAATTGTTGTAAAATGTTTTTAATATATGTAATTTGCATATATGTCACTACATTGTAATCACTTCCATATCTTTCATTGGAAGGGACTCATTAATAATAATAATAATAATAATAATAATAATAATAATTTCTGCCACTCCTTTGTTGATTCAGAGACTCATGCGGGTTCATGTCAGTATACGTTTGCAAACAGACATACACAGACACACAAAATTCTGTGGTATAGATTTCTTAAAGCTAGAACCAAAGTGTGTTTCTAATGCATTCTTTTGTAAAATCACAATTACAAAGTTGGACAGTTTTAGTTTTCTAGTTTGATACACTTAGCAAGGAAGCTGTGTGAAAGCATCCATCAATAAGGACCATTCATGTAAAGAAAACTGAATTTCCCACTAAGTTTAAATCTTGTAAAATGAATATTAATGTAAATAAGAAGGCTCACATTATGTTTCTTTCATTCTGAGCCCTATTTCAATACAGGTTTAGTTGTGCCTATACAAACCCTTTATTAAGGCTTAACTTAGGCATGGCTTCTTAGTAACAAAAATGAGGCATCTCTTGTAGAACTCTGTGGCGTGCTCAGTTCTTGGTTAATACTGGGGATCTCTGAGAAATTAGCAGCAATAATTAAGTTGTTTTCCTTATTAAGCAGGATTTTTTTAGTCATCTTATATTTTGTTTGTTTAAAAATGTATAATGGAGGGAAAATTATGTTAATCTATTTGTGAATTTGGTAATCCATTAAGGAGTCATTACACTGGGATGGAAGGGAAAGAGGGATTTGATATTGCAGAGTACATAATTAATTACTCTTGTCAGAAGGGGGGTAAATTGTCTCTTTTCTGTTCACAGTATATAGTGACATTCCCTATCTTTCAGAATACAGCAAAAACACAAGCAGGACTTACCGGTACATATTCTAATAAAATAAATATTCAAACTGCCATTTGTCAGATACAAAAACTCAGGTTATTTCCTTTTTGTTTCATTGGTGCTGTCTACATGTTATTTATTCTGCATTTCCCTATCTCTTTCAGGTACACCTGAAAGCCTAGCGGAAAAAGAGCGACAGCTCTCTACCATGATCACCCAGCTCATCAGTTTACGGGAGCAGCTTCTGGCTGCCCACGATGAGCAGAAAAAGCTGGCAGCATCACAAATTGAAAAACAACGGCAGCAAATGGACCTTGCTCGCCAACAGCAAGAACAGGTGAGCAACAAAACAGCAACATATGAAAATGTTTTTTCCCCCAACAGCCAGACAAAAATTCTACTATTTCTTACATCACTCCCAACCAAAAAGGGTCTGGTATATATTATTTGCAAACAAGAGACAAATAACTGTACTTTCCATGCTGGCTTTTCATAGCCTGCTACTTGTAAACATTCCCTTTGATAATACATGTATGTAAAATACTGCATTATGAATTTATATCCTCAAAAAAAGTTGTAAAGAAGGAATAAATTGTAGCAATCCTTGAAAAACTATCCATGTTAGAATTTCAATTCTCCATTTTCAAAATGTCCAAATGCAATGAGGATGTGTGATAAGGATACATTGTGAACGAGGTTTGTCCAGTATCGGAAGTGGGTGATAGAAAGGATTCATTTGTTTACTTAGGAAAGGGCAGACGGGAACTCGTAAGGGCTCAGTGAACCAGGAAATGTTCTCACAGACCTATTAATTTGAATAGAATTTGTGCCAGACTAATATCTGCTGGATTATGCCTATACAGTAGATTCCAACATACCTGTCAAATGGATATTTTCCTGTCTGTAAGGCTTGCTTTGTTACTAGTTCCTAAGTAGGTGATTTACAGCATCTTAATAAACTTTGGCAAAAGGATCAGTTAACTCTCTTTCTCTGAACATTATATCTTAAAAAGAAACGAAAAAACAAAAACCCTACACACACTCTCCCCCACCAGCCAAATATTGGTAAGGACTAGGAGATAAACAATATTCCATGCTGTCTGGTGGAAAACGTTTAACAACAAAAGATTCCATTAGTTCCTTATGCATTAGTTTCAAATTAATGTGCAGTTTTTAGAAATCTGACATTATAACTAGAATTATCTTTTCAGCTAAATATGTTTTATAGGGTATATACAGCAATGTATGCTCTGTTGATTTTAATGAGTTGTGACGTCTTGTATTTTATGTGCTTGAATATTTGCCCACATGTAAGGAATATGGACTCGTCCCTAATGGAAAATAACATAAAGGAATACTGTAAAAAATCAGAAGTTAGAATGTCATTTAGCCATCCAGAGATGACACAGTAATTAACTATTGACACTTGTGAATAAGCTAGCACAAATTAATCTTGACACATTTGCAGACGAGTGATATCTTACAGTGAACACTTTGTAATTATATTTCAAAATGAAAATTAAATGACACTTAAAACTAGGTTGTCATGCTCAATGAAGCGAGCATGTAGCTCAACCAATTGGCAAATAAAATTCAGAATTTGAGCCACATGGTGCTTCTGTACCAGCTTTTGCGGTGTCAAGCCCTATACATTGAAATTGTGCTATGGTAATTGCACTGTAGTGTTTTGGATGCCTTTTTCAATCACACCACCATCAATATTAAATGCCATGGTAGTACTTCACTGGTTTCCATAAGGAAATGAATATTCATTTGATCCTATATTGTACTTAGAACTGCAGTGAGCTGTGCACTAGCAAATTGATCTCAAACAAAATCAGTCCCCAAATTATACAAAGCCTTTGTCATTTCTCAGGTCCTAGATGCACACATTTCTCAGGTCCTAGATACAATGAGGCTTGTATCTGCATGATGTATGGATTTGCTCCTTTCACTGAATGATGAAATGAATCTTACACCTATTTTTATTTTTACAAAAATAAATCTCTCTCCACATCTTCAAGATGCCTTTCCATGGTAAAATTCAACAGTAAGAGTAGAAATCTTACAATTTTCAAACACATCAATTTCGAAAACAGGGTAAGAACAGTAAACTAAAACAAAACAAAAATCACTGCCAGCAACTTTTTTGAAAATTCACAGTCTGCTGGTACACAACTCTTTAAGAAGGAATTCCCTGGCCGCAGGGCAGTTGAAGAGAAGGGCATACTGTGTCACCACAGTTTCAGCTTCCTTTTACGTGAGACCTTAAGCAAGGCCTCGGTCTGTGGAGCTGCTTCAGACTCAGCAGAGTCCGTTTTTAATTCCTCTCTCATATATTCCTCTCTCATATATTCCTCTCCACCGACAGTGGAATTTGCTGCCAAGGAGTGTGGTGGAGTCTCCTTCTTTGGAGGTCTTTAAGCAGAGGCTTGACAACCATATGTCAGGAGTGCTCTGATGGTGTTTCCTGCTTGGCAGGGGGTTGGACTCGAAGGCCCTTGTGGTCTCTTCCAACTCTATGATTCTATGATTCTATATGTAAAATAAGGCCCTGCTTGTAGAAAACTAACAGGTCAATGAGAAAAATTCTAGTTTAGCTTAGGGTTTTCCCCTCATGCTTTAGTTTTCTATGCATGTTTACAACCACAGTCATTCAAACAGGCATTCCCCTCACTTGCATTCTTAAGTGGTTTCACTCCAACAGGTTGAGCTACTTTATTATTCTGAAAGTGTAACTCTGTTCTAGGGACACGGGTGGCGCTGTGGGTTAAAGCCTCAGCGCCTAGGACTTGCCGATCGAAAGGTCGGCGGTTCGAATCCCCGCGGCGGGGTGCGCTCCCGTCACTCGGTCCCAGCGCCTGCCAACCTAGCAGTTCGAAAGCACCTTTGGGTGCAAGTAGATAAATAGGGACCGCTTACTAGCGGGAAGGTAAACGGCGTTCCGTGTGCTGCGCTGGCTCGCCAGAAGCAGCTTGTCACGCTGGCCACGTGACCCGGAAGTGTCTTCGGACAGCGCTGGCTCCCGGCCTATAGAGTGAGATGAGCGCACAACCCTAGAGTCTGTCAAGACTGGCCCATACGGGCAGGGGTACCTTTACCTTTACCTTTAACTCTGTTCTACCTATCATCTTTCCCAACCTATTCTATTTATACTGGAGAAGGAAGCAAGAGCATATAGCTAAAGCACAATATTGTGCATTAAAATTTCTGAGGGTCCTGGGAGAGATGTGCATTGTGCTCTTATTATATCAAGAGTTGATTTTGATGTGCTCTTATTATGCCATTAAAATGCTTTCCCCCTGGTGACTTGAGCATTTTCATTGCTCTCTCATGGCCATGTCATTTGTGGAAATTTTGTGGAAAAGTAATTGCTTTAAGTAGGGATGTTGCTGAAACACATGTTTAAGTTCTCAGCTCAATGGTGAAATATAACTTTCATCCATAAAGCTAAAGACAACGTTAAATTCTCCTCCTGCCCCATTAGTCATGCTACTGCAGCAACCTGGATTTGGTAGCATGTGTTTGATGATGGAGGGCATAGTCTTATTCAGACTGTTTTGTATGAACCTAATAATAGCTGAGAAGAACTAGAGAAAGGGCTTCTTACACCCCCTTCAGTAATCATTGGATGGTTTGTCAGGAGCAGGCTTCTTCAACCTTGGCCCTACAGATGTTTGGAGACTACAATTCCCATCATCCCTGACCACTGGTCCTGTTGACTAGGGATCATGGGAGTTGTAGTTCCTCAACCTCGAAGGCTGAGGTTGAGGAAACCTGATCAGGAGAGTTGCTCTCAGGCTAAGCATATTACTTTGGTAATATGGTGTCTGAGTGAGAACAAAATTTAGTGCCCCCCACCATCTTGAATATTTCTTAATTTCACAATAATTCATTTTGGTACAGTTGCTTTTTAAATGGATCTTCTCAGTAGGTGCCCTAAACAACAACAACAACAACAATGTTCCCCTTGGCTCAGTGCCCTGTGTGGAGGAACCACACTGGTACAAAGTTGTGGAAGGCTGATCTAGCTACTCCTAAGGGAAGCACTTTGGTACAATAAAGGTGCAAGTCAATGACAAATGGAGAATAAAGAAGTTGTGAGGTGTGCTTCCCTGAGCAGAAAGTTCCAAAGTGTTGATGTGATTACTGGAATGGTTGTGCTCTGATTTTCCACAAATTTCACCTGCAAATAGGAGATGTCCTAAAGGTAGGGCCTCCCCTGCTGGCTCAGAAGCCAGGAGAAACATAGGGAAAAAAGCCCTCTGTCATGTATGCAAGGTCCAGCTGAAGCTGAAGCTTTGAGAATGAATACTTCAATTACTTCAATAGTCTTTAAAGATAGGTTAGTAAACAATATATTTAAACCTTCTTCCAATCTTTTAGTTAACTCCACAACAAATGTGGTTCGGTGAAACAAAGAAGAAAAATCTTTGAAATTATCATGAGGAATAAGTAGGAACTTGTTTTCACTCAATAATATTGAAGCCTCAACATCACTGTTTTAATTTAATGGAAAATTTATTTCTAATAGATTGCAAGACAACAGCAGCAACTTCTGCAACAGCAGCACAAAATCAATCTACTGCAGCAGCAAATTCAGGTCAGTGTGTTTTATTGCTCTCTTCTGATTATGCTTAAATTCCATTTAGTAAAAGGGGAAGCTTTACAACAAAATTGCTTTTACCCTCCTAGACAAGCAAAGCTTCAAATCCAAGGAGGATTGCCCACATTAAAAAAAAAATTAAATTGTGATAAATATTTTGGTGTAGCCTGCCTTTTGTTAATAAACAGGTTTTGTTTGAAAGATACGCATTACTTTTAAATCTTCCTATTTAGCTGTAAGATAAACAGGCATTTTAACTTCTGTGCTACGGAGGAAAAGCAGTGATTCAATTGTTGGTTATGGATTGCTTTATTACAACCAAGACTGAACTGCTTTATATTGAGACAATTACTATGGAAAACATCTGCAGCTATTGCTGTGTAGGTATATAAGTACCAAACCCTTTGTAGGCAGCAATGTTTATCTGCCAGGGGCACCAATTCAAGTTTTAGTGGTGTGGGTGAGAGAGAGCAGGAGCATTCAATATGGTCCAAGGACCCACTCTTGAATATATTCAAAAACAGATTGTGAAGAAGTATTATATTTTGAAAGCATTTGTTGTGGTTATTTCCTTTTCTTTTAATGCCTCATCATAACTATAGCAATGTTATTACCACAGGTCAAACAGTCACCTATAAAAAGCCAAAGGGGAATTGTATTTGTACCTTTACAATACATACCTAGTAGAGGCTCCTTTCACTATTTATACAAATAGTTCGATTCATAGAACCAGTGAGATGGTCAGAGACAGTGTTTTCTCAGAAATGAATCACACTGTTATGAAACATGGAGGACTTCACCTCTGTGTGGCATCTGTTAGTAATAGCTCTTCTGTTAAACACAGGAAAGTGCTTCTGAAATGTAGGTTGCAATCCTAACTTAACTTGATTTCCATGGTACTAACTTTCAGCTGCCTAGAGTGGCTGGGGCAACCCAGATGGGTGTGGTAAAAGGTAAAGGTAAAGGGATCCCTGCCCATTAAGTCCAGTCATGACTGACTCTGGGGTTGCGGCACTCATCTTGCTTTATTGGCCGAGGGAGCCACTTCTGGGTCATGTGGCCAGCATGACTAAGCCGCTTTTGGCGAACCAGAGCAGCATACGGAAACGCCGTCTACCTTCCCGCCAGAGCGATACCTATTTATCTACTTGTACTTTGACGTGCTTTCAAACTGCTAGGTTGGCAGGAGCAGGGACTGAGCAACGGGAGCTCACCCCTTCACGGGGATTCAAACTGCCGACCTTCTGATTGGCAAGTCCTAGGCTCTGTGGTTTAACCCACAGCGTATGGGTGTGGTACAAATAATAAAATAATTATTATGCAAATATATTTCAAAATAGGGTGGCAGATACCAAGATCAGAATCCAGTGTATTGGAAAAGGGATCCCTCCATTCTAACATGAATTTTATTGCTTGTTTTAACCATGGTTAAGCATAATATAAGCACAGCAGTTGTGACATCCCTGCCCCATTCCCTTAAAAACACACACATTTTAAACACCTTTTCTTGTTATTTTGGACACCACTGCAAGTGGCTGCAGTAGCCACCTTTAAGACAAAGAAAAGAAAAAGTGATGCTGTTGCCTTTCCAAATTTCTGCATAATTTCCCCCACATCACCCTTACCTAGTCATGCCCCCTCTATTTGTGCTTTAATTTTGACGTGAATGTTTGCAAATTCAAATAAAATAATAATAGTCATCATCACCACCACCACCACCATCTTGCATATTTGAACATCTCCCACATAAAAGGCAGCATGCATATAGAACAATTTTCATGTCAGGGATCTAGGCTAGTTTTAAATTAGCAGTCTGTTTTCATAGGTGATAACCTCACCTGCTCTTCAAGCGCTACAGTCCAGCAAGGATGGTACTGCATAATATTTCAGAATATTAGTACAGCTTTAAATCCTGGTTTATCACAGGGAGATGGTTTCTCCTCTTGTAGAATGGGATGGCGCGAGACAAGAAGCTTATCTTCAATTTGCATGGTTGCTATTAATTCTTGCCAGCATTGCAATAACTTCTGCTTTCCAATAAGTTTTCTCCCACCTACCTCAGGTTAGTCAAATATATTGGAGAGGGAGGTTCGAGGAGGAAAGTGTAGAGCAAGTGACTGGGAATGCTGATGAACTGAGGATGTGGCTGGCTGTGGGGGAAGTAATGTGCATATGGAAGATGCAGAAGGAAATACAATGGTCTGCTCTGTTCTAAGATATTTCAACAACTTCTTGTCACAGTCTGTGGAGGAAATGACTACTGCACAAGTGACTCAAGGTTCTCTGCAGATGCAGAATGAGTATGCAGTGCAGATGATGAAGCAGAAATACCAGGCTGGCCAAATTT
Source organism: Podarcis tiliguerta (assembly GCF_965153285.1). Lineage (NCBI taxonomy): Eukaryota > Metazoa > Chordata > Lepidosauria > Squamata > Lacertidae > Podarcis > Podarcis tiliguerta. Next base: position 65,646,843 of record NC_139534.1, read on the forward strand.
GTTCAGGGATGCAGCTCTTGCAAGTGGAATGGGAGAAAATTCGAGAGTCACAAAAGGGGCTCAAATTCAGCTTGAGGAGAAGGCTAATGCAAATTTGAGGAAATTTTGAGTAGGAGCTGACCTTAACTAAAAGCTCCTCAACTGCATCAAGCAGTATTGAGAAAGAGAAACTGAGGCAGAAAATAAGCTTCAAGTACAAATTGAAATTAACAGATCCAGTTGGAAGAACACAGAGTCTCTGAATTAGAAGTTGCAGGAGAAGGAAGCGAGTTGGCTGAAGCTAATGAAACAATTAGTGTGCTGAACGGAAATATATCAGAGTTGCAGCGGAACTTAATAAATCAGGAAATGCAAATGAAAGCCACGAATCACAGAAGCAGGAACTGACTGAACAGCTAAATGTATTACACTGAAAGAGAGAGGGAGAGGACCAGTCGGCAAATTCAGTCTCTACAAGCAAAGGTAGCCCTAACGACTGGGAGCAAGCAGAAGGTTCAGGATCTAGGAGCAAAAGGTCTCCTTGTAAGAACAAGATGTTATATTGGAGAAGAACTTGGAAGACCATCTTTCCAAAATGGAGCAAGAGCTGTAGCTGATCCCATACTGTCCATATCACCATGCACAGACTTTGTAGCGCTCTGATGCTGCTTGAGTATTTTCTCCCCCTTTTGCTCCATGGCTTCTCAGACTGTATCTGAAATTAAAGAACTGTGGGTAGTTGTGACAATTTTGCTCTAGCTGGACTGCAGTAGGAGGCAGGGATTTGCACCTTGATCCTGTGCCTGATGTCTCCTCCTTGCCTTCTGTTAATTACTTATCCTATCTTCACTTTTGAGGTACCTGAACCAAAATGTGTTTAAGCTCTGAAACAGTTTACTGTGTCAAGGCAGGGGTTTGGCAAGTGCAGTGTCACTTAATGCAAAATGATGATGATGATGGAGTTGGTCTTGAGCTCCCTTCTGTCTACTGTTCGTTCATAATTCTAGCTGTATTCCTTGCCTTACTGCTTTCTATTCTGTTTTTTTTTTTTTTTAGCAAAGGTTAACAGGCATGTCACTGAGATCAAGTAACAGTTGCTCTTCCTAGGAACAACTAATCTGCCTCCAACCCATCTTGTTCTAAACATGTTTTTCCACTAAGTTATGGAGTTTAGACTTCCTAACATTTTGTCATTTTGTGCCAATCCGGTTATTTGGGCCTGTTTAGTGTGAGAGACTTCTGTGGATTACTTCTCTCTCTTGTGTGCATTGGGAAAACTCATTAAAGTATTCCAGGCAGGTTAAGTATTTCTCTTCCATAGCATGTTTGCCAGGATTCTGGTGGGCTTTTCATCTTCTCCTGGAGCATCTTGTAAGGAATTGCTTTGGCTGCTATTGGAGCTGCTGAACCAGTGCCATATCAGGCATGCAAACTAATATGAAGGAAATGCTACTGTAAGGCAGAGAGGGTGGGATTTTTTTTAGAAGTTTCCAGCTTTTAGCTTGCTTATAGTTATTGAACAGCCTGCCCTATCCAAGAGATTTAAGGTGGATTTTAAGTCCTTTCCTTTCACCAAAGAGCCTACTTCTTCCAATCCTCCTCAGAGGATGATCAGGACTCAGGAGACCCTCCTGGAAAGTGTGGGCTGGGCAAAATTGGTTAAAATTGAATGGAAGAAGCACGTTACACATGAGGAGACACCATTCATATAAGATGAAGGGGCTATAGCTAGGATCCAAAGAGTTTATACACAACATCAATGTTTGGTTTGGTTTTTACTTTTGAATGGCTAAGGATCTCCCCAGTAATATTATATTGCTTTTGAAATTCCAATCGATTTCATAAGATATTTTGTGTGTAGCATGGGATCTGCTCTTTGAGAAATACAAATTCAAAGCTCCCCTGGGCATGTAGGGCTAGTCATGTGGTTCCTTGGATCAAGGCCTGCAGCATTAATTAGTTGTGTTTCTAGTCTTCCTGGACAATAGCCTGAAGCTGCACCAGTACTTCACAGTTTTATGATGTGCTGTTGTACTGCAGTTCATAGGCAAAGAATTGCTGCCAAAAGTCTGTTGACACAAGTCATACATTTGTCAGTGCACAAAATGAGTAGGTCCTTTTAAAACAATAACAGAAACAAGTGAAGCCGATACTGATTATTTAGCCCTCTAAAACTTAGGACAATTTAAATATGGTTTTGGTAAATGAAATGGAGCATGAGCAAAAGGCAAAACACATATCTTAAATATGTGCCCCTCTTCTCTCTCGTGTGTGTGTGCTTGTGAGAGAGAATTAGTAGATGATGGATGATGGATTGATTGAATAAATAGAAGACAAAAAAGGTAGAAGGGAAAAACAGGGATGTCTGGTATGGGATCTGTGTGAGAATGAAAAATGGATGAATAAACATAAGAGAGGAGGAAGACAGAAAAAAATGAATGGATGAGTGATGAATAATTTAGAACCCTGCATGATCAGAGTTCATGAGGGGTGAGGGAGTCCAACACTTCTTTTCAGAGAAGGGCCTTCAATACAGATTTTGAAACTTCAGACAGGTTCATAAAGGAGAAGACAGCCCTTCAAGTAGTTTAATATCAACAAACTTGCCTGGTCTTACTGTTGGGATACTGCCAGGGAGACAAAGTCCATCATGACTCCACGTCGTCTCCGTTGCGATCCATCGATCCATTGATCTCCCCCCCCCTTTCCGTGTAACCTGTAGTACCTGTGGTTCAACCCAATTGCAACCTCAGTACTTTCAGCTGAGACACCGAAGCAGGCAGTCATGTTTTCTTTGTTCTGACCAACGCTGAATAAACTTGTAAATAATGCTCTCCTGCGTGCATCTTTCGCTGTGTGAATTCTGCTGATAGAGTGTGCATCAGCTCTGGAATGTGGCAAGCTATTTCTGGAGCTCGTGTCGCTAACTGCTGATACTGCGTGTCTACGGGAGATCGATGGACGTCCGGAGGCGGCTTGGGGGCCATGATGGACTTTGTCTCCCTGGCAGTATCCCAACACTTACTTTATTAAAATGAGTGAGCATGACGGTAAACAAAGGGGCAGTAATATGAAAAGTGACAACTGTTTAACTGTCCTTGAGTGTGAATATTTTTTGTTGTACTTAAAACTTGAGAGGCTGAACCAACAAATCCCTTTCCTTATCCATGATTAACTACTGACAATTGAGGTACCTGGTGAGCTGAATAAGGACTATCTCTTTATGTGAAGTGCATGTCTAAAGATCAGGAATAATTACATTCTACATTAGCCTTCATGGCCCCCACAACCTGGTTAATTAATTAATTTTTTTGCTAGGATAATAATGCTAAGATATTGGTCATTATTAAGTATCTAATTGACCTCCTGTTTCAGAGGTGGACCCTTCATTTATTGCCTTCTAGAAATAGGTTAAAGCTATTTGCTATATGTTTGCTGAAGGGGCACTGTCTGGAATTTAGCTCAAACTGGGCTGCAACTGTTCATTCATAGGTCTCTTTCTCTGTAAACTGTATTTAGCACTGACAAGCAAAAAGCAATTATAGCACTACTGTTCTGGCACAGGGGAATACCCCCTCCCGCCTTTTGTTATCGATCATGGAACTGATCTCCTTCCAGTAAGCTCAGAACAGGACCAAATAAAGTTGCTGAAAGCAGTTTGATACATCTGTTGGCATGTTACATGGATCAGAGGCTCTGTTGAAAGTAGAAAAACAAGGCTTGTAAGCAAAACTCAAATTCTAAGAATAGCCCTCAACTTTAGTAAGTCCTTAAAATATTTTTAATTGTATATTCAATCATGAATTAGCCAGGAAAAAAGGGACCCAAGCCCATCTCATCCCTTTATATTTTCACTGCACTGTGCGGTTTTTAATTGCCCATGGGCATGCTGCTGTGATCTTCTTCAGAACTAAAAAAAGAGGGATAAAAATGCAAATCTAATTATTTCTTTTATCTAATTTAATTAGCTTCTAAAAGTTATGATAAATGTACTTAGAGCTTTCTTTAAATGTTTAACTTGATTTTCTGGATTAAAAAGAATAGGCACACCTACTGTGCTCACCACAGAACACAGCTGAGTATGTATATAATTGTTCTTGCTCAGTAAACAGACTCTCTTGGAGATAGTGGACTCTCCTTCATTGGAGACTTTTAATCAGAGGTTGGGTGGACATCTGTCATGGATGCTTTAGTCATGATTCCTGCATTGCTGGGGGTTGGACTACAGTAGGACCCTTGGAGTCCCTTCCCACTCTGCAATTCTATGATTATATGAAATCCATCCATAGCTCATTAATATTATTCTAGATTGCTCCACAATTAGTCATAGTCAAAGTCAGGACTGGCCTCTTTTCAGAACAGTGCTCTGATGGAAGTGCTGCATTTTTGCTTAATCTGCAGCCTGGTTCACCTGTCTTGGTAAGCTGAATTGTGATTTATGGAGACTGTGCTGGAGAGGAGCTCAGCAAGGTTTAGCTTTAGTGCGATGTCTGCACCTGTACTCGTGGTTGGGCTCTCTCTTTAGCTGCAGCTAAGAACAAACCTGGGCTACAGATCATGGATAAGGAGGAGAGAGCTTAACCATGAACCCAGGCAGATCCCTAAACCTTGGCTTAGCTGCTGTGCCACACTGAACCGAAAGGTGAGCAAAGTAGGTTTGAGCTCCCCTCTGTGAGTTAGTGTGTACGTGCTAACCCATGGTTTGGCTTCCTTTTTGGAGAAAACATGGCCTCCCATGTATCTTCACATAAGTGGCCTGTAGTTTTTAGAAACGGGAAAGCTTAGGCTTCTAAGATCACAATGTGATCCTATGAAAATTGGTGAAAGTGGGACTACACAGAATTGGATAAGATGACAGGAAGGATTCAAAACCTGTGGGACCAGAGATTCACAGAAGATTGGAATAAATATGTGAACTATTTGAAGAGCAACTGTAATCAACAAATTACACTAGCAGGACTACAATAAGTTTTGTAAGGAGGAATATATGAAATATTTCAAAGAAGATAAAGAAGAGAGACATTAGTAATGATACTTAAAGGTAATAGTGAAATAGTGTAAATTAAGTGGAAAAAATTGGAAAATTTTCAAATGTGGTTGACGGTCAAAGATGTGGTTTATACAGTCAAAAAAACTGTCTAAGATATAAAATTATGTTTTATAATTGTTGAAATATATATATATTGGTGAAAGTGACACATCCTAGTACTGTCAAGGCTAGAGTCAGGCATAGGTCAGCAGCAAAATAAAATAAAAAATAAAATCACTTAAATCTTTATTCAAAGAAACAAACCATAGCTCTAGCCTAGTGGTCTCAGCAATGCTTTCTAGGAGGTCTCGCCCCAGTGAAGCAGTTGCAAGGTCTAAAGGTCCCTGTCTTCCCAGTGTCCACCAGGATTCCTCCTCACCAAGTTATTTCCCACGCAGCCTCAGGCTGTGTCGGTTCAGCCCATTTCCTTTCTCTGCAAGTTCTAGGAGACCAGTGAGGAGGGGAATCTGGTCACAGCGGGAGGGAGAGACTCCTTGGATTCTTCAGCAGCCTGTCTCCATTCTGCCTCTTAGCCAGCCTCCCCTCTGGCCTCCACTTCAGCCTCAGAGTCAGAGTCTGATCTGCTCTCTGCCACAGCCTCTTCCTGTTCACCAAACTCTACCACCTTTCCTGCTGCTGACGCCTCCTCTTCCCTCTCTGCTTCTTCTCCTTCTGACCAATCATCATTGCCCCATCACAAATCCCCTGGCTGAGAGCCTTCTTCCCCTGGGGCTTCCCGCCTGGTGCCTCCCACCACTCCTCTGCATCCAACCAGCCAATGACACATATATTGGAACCAACCAATGCCCCATATCTTGCTGCATATTTAGATGAATGAATAAATTTGGACATGCTTTTCAAAGCAGGCACATACTCCGCTTACAAATCTGATCTGCAAGCTGATGGTGTTGTATAAAAGTTTATTAATAATGATAATGACGATGGTAATAATGTGTGCAACACTCTAGGGGTGGTGGTTATGGAACCCCCAGAACTTCATGCAGGGGAATATGTTTGCAGAGATTCAGGCTCAATTCAGGCACACTACATCAAACTATGAAATTTAACTATGGTTTTGTATATCAGGCTTGACAAACCATGGTTTGTTATTACCTAGCAAATCAGAATCCAAAACTGTCTTGGTGTGATATCCGAATTGACAGGCTATAATTGCTGCAGCTGCTTCCCCTCTGAATGCCCCTGCAACAAAAACAATCAACCATGTTTTAGGGTGATGCCTGAATCCAGCCATAGACATAGTTGAAGTATTATTTACTTACTTATTTATTTACTTATACTGCTCTTCATTTAAAAACCCCCCTGAGTCATTAATAAATAATAATACAAAATACACAAGTACAACCACTAATAAAACAATACTCTAATAAATTACTGATCACCACCATGATATGAATGAGCTTGGCATAAGCATTGCACCCCTCTTTGCAAATAACAATTCTCTCCCTCCATTTCTGGTTTGAGATTAGTAAATTTTCTTTTAATCTGAATTGACAAACTATTGTTTACCCTTGGCTTGGTTTCAAATAGTTTCCAGCTTTAGATGGAATAGAAAACAGTGCTTTGCCCATAGCCAGGCAACAAAGGAGAAATTTCCATGTGTGAGGGGAGAAGGGAGCATGCAAGCGAGAGGCTCAGGCATGTAATACTAAACCATGGTTTGGCATTAACTACTGAACATCTCACAATTACATTCCAAGTTTTGTAGAATGTTGTCTCCTTAGGAAAACTACTAAATGCTTATCTATTTTGACCATGTGCTTTATTTAAACTGATCTAAAAAATAATTATGACTGTAGAGTTGTCTTATTTCTTATTGTAAGATCCAAACAGTATATTGAATTCAAAAAAGGAGGAAAAAAATGATTAGGCCTTCAGTATCTCTTTCATATGACTCTTCTAATTATAGAGCAGTAAATGGTAGGCGAGCATATGTTAGCAACATGAGCAGCAGTCTATGAAATGAGCTACAAGTTAATAAAATCATCTTGTGGTACTGTTGGCCAAATGTTAGCACACATGTTTCGGAAAGTGATATTTCAACAGGCTTGAAGAATAGGACTCTGGCGCATTGAACCTGAACATGATCTGATGTGTGGAAAAGAGCTAAATCTGCAGCAAAAGCTGAGGTTTAGTATGAGAGGGGAAACAGGAATTTGGAAATGAAGGTTGATCACGCTTGTTTCTTTATTTCTCTTTTTATTTTTGAAAGTGATGACATCATTAGCTATTTTGTTCACTCCCAGGTTCTGTTGGACATCCCCTCCCCTAATTCCTATAAGTACTATAGCAGTGTATCTAATAATCAATAGCCATTTTTCTCATTTCAATCAGTGCAGCAGAACACTTGCTTGATAGAGAAATGGGGGAATAAACCAGATTAATCAGGGACAATTGATAAGAAGGCTGTGCCCTTGCTGCTGAAAAACTAGCCAAAATCCAATCGTGTGATATATTCAATAGCTAGTCATTACTTTGCAGCAAAGTCTAATGTGGATTAAGGGTGGACAAATGCGTCAATTTTAGTTTCTCTCAGTTTCTCATTTTTCCAAAGAAGTTCAGTTCACCTTATTACCACAACAGTTTGCATAAAAACGAAATACACACACACACATACAGTTATGCATTTTTGTGTGCATTTTTGCAAGGATATATTTTGTACTATTTTCATTAATAGACATAGTTTAGTGTACACATTTCTAAAAATATTTTGTTTGCATTTTCGGGTTGAATAAATTTAGCACAAAAATTGGAAAAAAACAACTTATAGCTGCATTTAGGTCCCTGTATTGGTTTGGGAAGTGCAAATTAGTTGGATTTGCATTAAATTGTGAACTGAGTTAATTTCTGTTTCATCCTATTGCATGCATGTAGAACAGAGTGGGGGACAGGGGTGGCGCTGTGGGTTAAACCACAGAGCCTAGGACTTGCCAATCAGAAGGTTGGCGGTTCGAATCCCCACAACGGGGTGAGCTCCCGTTGCTCGGTCCCTGCTCCTGCCAACCTAGCAGTTCGAAAGCACGTCAAAGTGCAAGTAGATAAATAGGTACCGCTCCGGTGGGTAGGTAAATGGCGTTTCTGTGCGCTGCTCTGGTTCGCCAGAAGCGGCTTAGTCATGCTGGCCACATGACCCGGAAGCTGTACGCTGGCGTCCTCGCCTAATAAAGCGAGATGAGCGCTGCAACCCCAGAGTCGGTCACGACTGGACCTAATGGTCAGGGGTCCCTTTACCTTCACCTAGAACACAGTGGGGGAAGCTCAGGGTCCAAGCAAGCAGGCAGCTTGGCTGAGTGAGCAAACAAATGGGCAGGTGGTCCAGCAGAGTGGGCAGGCAGATGGTCCAAGGCAGGCATTCCAGACAGGACTTCATTCCAGACAGGCTCCCCAGTGATGAAGAAGCTGTGAGCAGTACAGGGGTTGTGTAAGGTTTAAAGGGAATGGGTTGGAGTTGGCAAGGAAGGTGGAGGATGTGGTGGGGGAAGGGGAGGCAAGGTTTGTTAGCAGTGTGATTAGGAGTGGCAACCCACAGTTAAAAGTATTTTTGTATAGCATCCTGGAATCCTTTTGATGAATGACAGTTAAGACACATCTTTAATAAATACATAAATAGCATTCTATTTAATCATGCAAAGTCCTGCATTTACAGGTAATTAATACATGATCAGTGAACAGCTAGTTTATGTCATGTATCAGGTATTATTAATAGAAATGGTTTTCTAATATACTTCGGTAAATTGCAAGTTCTCCTGCTAGGATTCAATGTATTTATAGGTGACAAACTAGGTTGGGTTTTGGGGCCATGTGTGTTATATTTGAAGAATTAAGAAGAAGTAGAAGTTGGGCTGGTACCTACAGCGATAGACTGTCGTGGATAGTCTCTAAGGATTGCATTGAAACACATCCCTTAATAAGATGTAATAACACTGTCAGTTCTGGATTTTTTGCTTGCTGTAACTTTTATGGACATGGAATATTTCTTTGATGGTTAATTGTGAGCTATTTGAGCTTAAGTAATAATATAGTGTCTGCAGTGTGTGCTTTCCTGGATATAGTGAATAAAGGGAATAGTTAATAAAATGTTAGTGCGTTGTTTAAAGAACCTGATTTATGGTGATGGCCATGTATACAAGCAGTGCTGGAATGTGATGATATCAAAGGTCAGAGTTTTCTTTCAGAGATTCAGGTATTTGGACAAAAATGATAAAACACAGCTCTGTTTTAAAAAGGGAGGCAGAATGTCAGTTAAAGCATTAGAGAATAATTGTAGTATACTTTCTGTATTGTGACAATAAGCCATTTTTTTCATTAAACAGGGCAGACTTTGACAGGTGGGGGGGAGTTAAGGTGGTTTTTAGTTGTTATAATGAATAGTACATAACAATTACAGAAATTTGTGGAAGTGGGGGTGATGCCCTTGTGTGTTTCTTTGATCAACTATTAGAACAAAGTTGTTAATTCAGTACATAGGGAATGCCCTCTTCAATAAAGTCTGCATGACCCTCTGTCTGTTGGCCTTTGGGGAAATCCTATTAAAAAAAAATCTGGTCTGCATTTGGATGGTTTTATGGTTATTATAGTATGGAAAGGTGTGATCTGCTGCTGTATTTCAATATTGTTATTTATTTTTACTGCTTTTCAAAAATATGTTGAATGTTGTAACCTGCCCTAGAAGGGTAAAAGCAGACCTGAAATCCATTAAATTAATAGTAATTAATTTTAATAATAATATAAATTAAGAAAGAGAAGTTCAGGTGATGTACTGGAATTTCAGCAGGAACTTGAAATTGTATACAATTGTATAGTATTGTATACAATTAGAAGCCTCTACTGTTGGATTGGTTCACATTTATGTGCATATTATCTCTTTACACTCAATGACTGGCAGTTGAATGTATGAACTGAATTAACTGCTTTTGAGTTGCCTTACTTATCTGTGGTGAATCTCTGATGACTTATTTACCCATTCAAGGGAACACTCGATTCTACAGTCAACAGCTGCTTTTGGATGAGATATAAATGGACCATGCTTTCCTGATACAGATTCCCCTCTTTGTGTGTTTGTGAGTGAAGAAGCCCATAAGTTTCCTGTTAACTATACTACCCAATTCTGTCTAACTGGGAAACTGTGGTTAATTGTTTTGGAACAAACCAGGATATGAAACCAGTTTTACACTATAGTTAACCAAAGGCTTCCTGGCTTGTTTGATGGCCCATGAAAAAGGAATAGTAAAGCAGCTGCATTTGGAAGCTAACATTTGTTTGCATGAAGCTGATATGTTGTCTGAACATAGGCCATGAGCAATGAACACACGGAGCAGCTCAGCTCTCCTCATATCATCTAGAGATGGAAATCAAGTCACATTGTTGTATGCTTCATTTCCCTCAGTATATTTTAAAAATATTTTTTAACCAACTCTACATAGGACTGTGAAAGGATCGTAAAGGAGAAAAATCAGAAGAAAAGGGCGGATTTATTTAACTGCCCTAAATTAAAAGCAGGCCTTCTCTGCACATTAACAAGTCTTGGAAACAATATAATTCTTTCTGTACTGGCACTTTTTGATTCTTTAAGCATTGGGAAGACGTGTTTTCCTTCAAAATATTCAAGGTGTGCACAAGGCCTATGTATGCACACCTATGTTTTGGTTTTGTGAAGACTTTCCGAAACTATTTCTGTGTTGAATTTTATGTTTTGGCTCCTGCATCACAACTCGTCATCTGCCTCATATTCTTTTGGACACGGTGTCTATTAACCTGGAATGAATGAACAATTGACAAGTAATGAAGTTTTTGTTTTTTGTAAACTGTCTCTTTCGTAAGCATTTAATGCAGTACTGGAAAAAAATCACTATGAGTAGTTTCTAATTATATTAGAGAACTGGTTGCTTCAAAAAGAGAAAGCTGTGTTTTCTATTTAGGCACAATATTTCTCACTACATGGTAGAGTAGGGTTGTTGGCTCTGTTGTACTTAGAAGTCCTGCTTGTTTAAAAGAACTAAGTCTTTCCTATAAATCTTGTATAGACCATCTTCTGTAAATCAGGCATTTGCACAGCTTGTGTAAATTATGTCTACATTGAGATTTTAAGAAGTTAAACAGTGTGCATACCATACTTGAGGGATGGGGAATAAAAAGTGATATATTGTGCGACACTTGATATAACACAGCAGAATATCTTTTCAGTTCCACAGGGAAGCATTGACATCACCATGCTTAAATTCCTATGCTATAGGAACTTCCATAAAATGCTACACTGAAGTTTGTAGCCATTCAATGAAAGAAAACAAATCATGAGCATGGTACACAGTGGCTTACTATGGTGCACCATGTTTATCTTGTGTTGCCCAAAATGACAATATGCAAAGAAAGTATGTACACTATAACACACTAAATGATGAAATAAAGAAACTCATTATAAACTGCTCATTCCCCAAAATAATAATTTTTAAAAGTAAAAACATAGACCGTGTGTGTGTGTACACACACACATATACAGCCACACACATATACATACACACACATATACATACACACAGATATACACATACACATGTGGGCATGAGTGTGGGCATAATAAGTGGGCATAATGAGTTTTGATCACGTTAAAAATATAGGCAGCTGAATAAAATATTAGTACAGTTGTACCTTGGAAGTCAAACAGAATCCGTTCCGGCAGTCCGTTTGACTTCCAAAACGTTTGGAAACCCAAGCGCGGCTTCTGATTTGCTGCAGGAAGGTCCTGCAGCCAATCGGAAGCCACGGAAGCTCCGTCAGACGTTCGGCTTCCGAAAATAGTTTGCAAACTGGAACAGTCACTTCTGGGTTTGCGGTGTTCAGGAGCCAAAACGTTCAAGGACTAAGCTGTTCAACAACCAAGGCATGACTGTATTAGTAAATATCATATGTACATACATCATGTTGTTTGTTGTTTAGTCGTTTAGTCGTGTCCGACTCTTCGTGACCCCATGGACCAGAGCACGCCAGGCACTCCTGTTTTCCACTGCCTCCCGCAGTTTGGTCAAACTCATGTTAGTAGCTTCGAGAACACTTTCCAACCATCTCGTCCTCTGTCGTCCCCTTCTCCTTGTGCTCTCCATCTTTCCCAACATCAGGGTCTTTTCCAGGGAGTCTTTTCTTCTCATGAGGTAGCCAAAGTATTGCACCCTCAGCTTCACGATCTGTCCTTCCAATGAGCACTCAGGGCTGATTTCCTTAAGAATGGATAGGTTTGATCTTCATGGGACTCTCAAGAGTCTCCTCCAACAGCATAATTCAAAAGCATCAATAGACTGAAAGTGCTAATTACTCTCATAGACTATGGTTTGTGATTATAGTAAAAAAGGGAGGGTGAGGGAGAAGCTTATATGATCCAGTTAAAGTAAAGCTAATACATAACCACATTCCTACTGAAATCAGTGGGACTTAAAGGTTCTTCATCTTGGCTGAATTGGGTCCACAAAGCATATAACTCTGTAAGGAAATAGTGAAGATGATTTTATAAATCACATTGCTATTTTTCTGTTATTAGCTCAGTAAAGCTTTCTTAGGAATGTGTGTTTGTGTAGTTTAATTTATAATCAACCATATTGTGAAAAATGTTATTTTTTATTGTTTCATGTGATGTACTTAATTGCAAATCTAGCCATGAGTAAAATCCATAGTAAAGAATAGTTGCTGTATGGTGAAAGTTTATTCATTTAAGCAATAGTATACATTTAGCCTTAGAGGGCTCACTTTGTATTAAAGTTTTCAAGTTATTACTGAGAGCTTTGGGCCTGTTTGTACAATACCTCAGCCCATAATTGAATCTCAGGTGAACATCACAGTTGTAAGAAGAACTCCATTTTATTCTTGCAACATCTCTGTGAGATTTTGTCTAGGTTGATATAGAGTGACCAGCCTAAGATTACCCTTCAGTTTCAGGGCTGAGTGTGGATTTGAACTCTGATTTCCGCCATGCTGTTCCAACACTTGAAACCGTTATGCCTACACTTACTTGCTTGTTTCCCAGCACACTGCCTCTGATACTGGAGTTAGTACATTGTCATCATGACTAGCTGTGGATAGTCATTGAGGCTCAGCCTCCATAAATTGTCTAATACAGTACTTCTAAAAGCCATCCAATGTAGTCTTAATTACCTAGTCTTAGCTATGTTCTCTGTGATGAAGTAATTCCTTTTCTGTATCTTGAATCTATCACCATTTAGCTTTGTTGGATAACCATGGGTTCTAGTGTAATGAGGTGGGGGGGGCTCTATATCCATATTTTTCACACCAATGCATTTTATATACCCCTTCTCATGTCCCCCACCCGCTTAATTCACCTTTCTAGACAAACATTGTAACCTTTCCTAATAGGGCACTTTTCCCCTTTGAATGTTTTGATTGCTCCTTTCTGCACTTTTTCAAACTTTACAAGATCTTTTTTTTTTTTTTTTTTTTTTTGAGCTATTATGGCCAGAATTGTACACAGTATTCAAAGTGTGATCACTCCATAAATCTGTATGAAGGCTTTGCAATACTAGTAAATTATATTTCACAACGATTCCGAACATGGAATTCACCTTGTTTACAGCTGCTGCACCCTGGATGAAAGCAGATATAATCCATTCATTCAGATTGTGGGGCTTTGGCTTGCATTTCTCCCATGTTCCTCCAGTCCTATGCCGCTTTTTCATTTGTTTCTAGGCACAACCTCCGGGTTTACTTGTTTACTTTACTCTTCATGATGTCCAACGAAATAAAATCTGGGGGTGAAGTATTGGCTCATCAGGCCATATCATGGAATTGTCTTTTTAACCACTCTCTCTAATTTTTGCTTGTAGTATAAAGATGGCATTCTGCCCAAAAGTCACGTTACTGCATCTGCCTTAAGAATACTTTTGCAATGTGAAGCTCCAAATGAAGTTGGTAACAATTCCTCATTTCTGCTGCTCACTCCATTGTAAAGTTTTACGCATTTTGTAGGGTGCTGAAATTACCCCACAATAATTGTTTTATCAATGGAGTTGTTTTTTAAGTATAATTTAATCATAATATCTGCTTAAACTAGTATCAAGCATGCCTTTTTTTTTAAGGCTGAAATGAATTTTATAGCCAAGTTATATAAAAACATGGAAAAAAGGCACTAATAATGGAAAGGTTGACACAACATTAATTTTCACATTGCATGTATTTTAGAATTTGGGAAGAAAAAAGACCTTTATAGCTTTGCTAAGGTATTAATTGCAGGAAATTACAGCATATCCTATTAAAGAATTATGTCAGTGGCATATGTAGCCTGTGACACCTTCACATGTTCTCCCTTGTTTTCATGGCAGAAGTATTATTGCATTTTATTCTTGCAAAAGGAGGCAGTGGGTGAAGTGAATGGGACATTTGATTCTTACCAGACAAGCTATATTAGTCAATTTGAAAAGCTAAGAACAAAACTTAAGTATCATGATTTATTCAAAAAGAGTATGCCCAACATTTTATGCTTGACATATAGAAAAGCCTTTTCAAACAAACTCCCAGTGAATGCGGTTCTCTGCAAGGCTGCCTGAGCTATAGAACATCTCAAAATTCTACCATATATATCCACATTTCGATTTTAAAATTTTAAAATAATGCAATGTATTGTTATTCATAGAGCTGAGTTATTCTAGAAATCCAGCTTACCCTGGGTAAGAGCAAGCAAGCAAGCCCAAATCTGTAATAAGATCTGTAAATCCATAAATGGATCGCAAGATGGGCTGTAGTTTAAATAGCCTTGCATATAATTATAAAGGAAGATATCCAATGGTATCCCACTGCTGATAGAAGGCTTTTTGATCCAGCTGAGGTTTCTGTCAGTGGAATGAGAGGGTAGGCTATGGCGGACCCAGGAGCAGTGAGTCTGCAGTTGTCGGGGTCAAAGCATGGGAAAAAGTAATAAAGACAAAACGAACAGCCTGAGATCAAATAGGCCACAACTTTATTGATTACAGATGTCAGTTGGCTTTGACATAGGCATTGGGTGTGTATCCTGAATCAACCAGCCTGTTTGCTGGCTGATTATTCCTTCAAGGTCACTTTGGGGTCACCTATGATGTACATCAAATCTGTGTGGTCCCTCCAGGATGCCATTTGGGAGAGGGATTCTATGGTTCACTCACCCTCCTCTGGGCATTTAGACGGAAGCACCCCCAAACCCTTTTACCAGGGTATCCTAATTCTTTGGAGTGGGATAGGGCTCCATCCCACCCCCTCTGTCTAGACTAAAGATTCAACCTCAATGCCTTACCTGCCAGCAGGTTGTGACAGTTGCTATGAGTTAGGCAAAACCTCCAGGCCGGCCCAGTTTGTTTCCAGGCAAATTCTTTCCTGCCCCTGATTATGGTGACTGAATAATTCCACAACAAGGTCTTAAGCATGCCCTGCCCACTCAGCTTTGAGTAGGCGCAAGATGTTGTTTAGGGTGGGAGGGTAGGAAGTCTATCCCAACTGAATGTAGGCACATCTGGCTTTTATATGTTGGAGGCGGACCTGAACGAAGCCAGGCAGGGGTAGGCTTCACTCAAGTCGGCCTGAAGTTCCGCCCTCAAGCTGGTGCATGATCGGCTAATTTCCCAGTGAGTCCCAACTCCCCTTGTGGTCAATGGAGGGGATCATGTCATTCATCAGCCACATAGAACCAGAAATCTCCCCCCGCCAACTTACCCATGACCACACCAGGCTGCAACACTCGTTCACTTCCAGATGCCAATACATGGACTTTTTTGCTGATTTCCTTTCCCTTGGTTAAATAGAAGGTCAATTCTGAAACCTTATTTTGAATTAATCTTTTTCCTGGGATACTATGGCTGCCTATACTACCATATACTAGGTACATTTTATTTTCGTAGTTGCATGGATTATGGTTAGAGCCAATGCATACTATGATTTTAAATAACTGAAGTGTGCTTTGAGTAACATTTTAGTCTAAAATAAGTGGCATAAAAGTATAAAATGAATTAAATGAATATGTTTGGGAGATTTTTAATCTAGATGCCCTGGCTCTGCAGTGGCATTTTTTATTTTTTGCCTTGCTGTTTCTGCTAAAACCTTTCCTAATTTTTTGTAAACAAGGAAGGTGAGTTTTTGTTAATTTTTAATTTGTCTGTAGTGCTTAGATCCTGTCTCATCACCACTATTTGCCTTGGTTCTGCAGACCTCCTTTCTGAAAAATTAAAACGGTTCAGGAATGGGTGTGAGCCCAACATCTGCAGTGAGGACAGATGCAAAGAATTCATTTCTACAATCTCCTTATCCTCTCTTAGCACACCAGGCACCAAAGGCCTTTTTATTTCCCAGGCTTTTAATCCCTGATGTATTTCCCTCCCCTGCTGTGATTGTTTTTATCACTGCCTTTTGGTGTTTTTATTAGTTACTCTAAACTGTACGGGAAATTTTGAACCGTAGCACTGTATAGAAGCGTTCTAAATATATAGATTTTCAGTGAGAAAGTGGCAAAAGGGGTTAATCACCCCTTTCCCATGTCATAGTCCCAATCTGAATTCCACACCCCCATTGTTCTTTGTACAGAAAAAAGACATGGGGAATCCTGAACTAGGTGTCAAACACATTTTAAGTAATGTCTAGTTTGGTCCTTCATTGATTCCTGTGCACCTTGAGCATATGTCAGTTTGACATGTGCTGCTTCGTAATTCTCTTCAGTCGTATTTTCAGATTAATCTGCTATATGAATCTTAATATGTATCTTATTAAAAATTCTTATTTAATTGTACATTTCATTCCACTGTACACATTTTAAGACATGTTTTATCCTAAAATATTGTTTTTAATGCATCTTGATATAGTTTAGAGTCTTGAGCTGAATTAATTTTTTTGGAAAAGTGCAAAATCCAAAGGTCCAGGTTCATCCAGAAGGAGCAGATGAGGTCACTTTGCATCATAATTCTGAGAAATCAAATTCTCCAAGCATCCCTGCTTAAGGCTCTATTCATGGGGTATCAAGGTAGCCAATATATGGTTCCTAGTTTCCGCCCCTAATCATCTTGAGTTCACATTAAGCTTCATTAGCGCAAGCAGCAGAAACCCTGTTAACATAAATCTCCTGATTGGCTTTTCCAAGCTCTCTCCTACAATATTGATTGGACTATGATCTTGATTGGGCAAGTGTGGCGTTTGACCTCCTATGTGTGTGACATCATGTTGGGTTCATGTAAAATGACTAACCAATGGGAACCCAGGGGGCAGAGTTAACTGTGTACAGTGGTACCTCAGGTTAAGTACTTAATTCGTTCCGGAGGTCCGTACTTAACCTGAAACTGTTCTTAACCTGAAGCACCACTTTAGCTAATGGGGCCTCCTGCTGTTGCCGTGCCGCTGCTGCACGATTTCTGTTCTCATCCTGAAGCAAAGTTCTTAACCTGAGGTACTATTTCTGGGTTAGCAGAGTCTGTAACCTGAAGTGTCTGTAACCTAAAGCATATGTAACCTGAGGTACCACTGTATAAGGTTTAAGCACAGAGGTTTTTTAGTTAGTTAGAGTTGTTGAGAAGACAGTCTGGAGTTAGAAGAGACAGATAAGAAAAGTCTGTGGGTTGGGCTGGTCTGGTGTGAGAGAATGAGAGAATTTGTTAAGAGGAGTCAATCAAACAGTTGAGATAATGAGTCAGAAGGTATTAGGAAGGTATAGGCCGGTAAAGAAACTAAAGTTAAGATACTGACAGGAATATTATCTGAGAAACCATAAACTTGTTAATGTTTGTAAAATAAACTTGGGGGTTTTTTTGTTCACTTTTAACGACTGTCTGGACTCAGTGTTTTACCAGAGAGTAACTGGTTGGTGGCAGTGGGGAAGCGAGCACAGTGGTAGCACAGGGATCAATAGACCGTTAAACGTCCGGGGACCCTGTGTGATCGCCACAGCAAGGATTATAGCTCAGTGCCTGCTTTGCATGAAGAAGGTCCCAGCATTATTCTCCAGCTTCTTGTATTTGAAACTTTGAAGAGCTGTCACTAGTGAGTGTAGACAATACTGAACTAGATGGTCTGATTCTGTATAAGATGGCTTCCTACACAGCCTATGTACCAGGGAGATGGACAGCTTCTCAACCACAAATATTTTCCCTATTAATAGGTATGCCTCAGGGGAAGTTCTTGTTTGTTTATTTAGACACTTTTCTCTCCTGCCTTTTCCTGTTAATGCTAGTGAAAGGGTGTCTGGATGGAGGTGTTCTAGGCCAAGGGTGCTTGATGGCATCTAAAAGCCATTCGTATACCTCAAAGGAGGACTTGTAAGCTGACATACAATGCTGTCAGTCCATCAGCACAATGGACTTCCTCTCACTCAATGGGACTTCCACTTCTCCCTCCTGCAGCCTTCGGCATAACCACCAAATCTACTCTGGAGGGTAGAAGGAACCTCTGGAGCATAATTGCAGGCTACAATGGGCAGAAGGGTAAGGAGAGAAAGGATAAGCTCCCATTGTGTAAGCAGACGTTTACTCATGTAGTGTTCAATATCACCCTTAGAAACAAGGTAACTATGTCTGTTATCCTAAATACAAGTCCAGAGCCCTGTTGAACACACAGGTGCTTATTTATGACCAATGAGCTATAGGGTTGTGTAGGGAAGCACGAGTGTTCTGGGCATAGCTGTCAATGTTTCCCTTTTTTAAAGGGAAATTCCCTTATTGCAAATAGGATTTATCTCAAGAAAAGGGAAAAGTTGACAAAAAAAAGCTTCATTTTCAACCAGCTTTCGAAATACCTTCTTCTTTTGCTTTGATGTTTGTATGTTGCATGATTTTTATTTCCTAATAATAAACCCACCTTCCTATTTTGCTGCATTCCTGTGCTTATGCCCTGTCTTGTACACTTTGTGACTGACAAATAAGATCATTTGGTGTGTGTGGTTTTTTTACATGATACGTCAAGCACTTCAGGTTGGTAAAATACAGATAGAAAAGAATTAATTTTAAAATATGAGTTATTAAGCGCTCATTTGGAGTGTGGCGATCATTGCTATCATTTGTGGGGATTTGTTAATGCTTTTTAACTGGAAACTGTCTGAGGGGGCAAGTCCAGGGTTTCCCACATACCATAGGCACAATAATATTAGTGTTTAATAGTGAAACCATCGCCACATTATTTATTATCTTTTTAAATCTCTCCGCTGGACACCTCTTAGAAAACTGACAGGGAATGTTGCAATGAGAAGAGAAAACACTTTGAAGAAAGGAATGGGTTCATGTGCATATTAACCAGAGCAGATGAAATGATTTATTGGGTTTTATACACAGTCTGTAAAGGGTAAGCATTGCTAACAGAATGAGTGGCAGCCTCGGGGAGCTGAGTAGCCCTGAGGGACCAGCCTTTGTTACTCTGGTCTTGACAGGCATGTGTCTCTGTTAAATGAGGGCTTAATTTCTCTCATATGTGCACCATTTCCGAGCTCAACAAAGGCAGTCAGAGCTGGAGCCATTTAAAAGCACCAGCCCAGGAGGAATCATTCCTGAAGAAAGGGAGATGCTAAAGGGCTAATTACTCCCCCCACCCATGGAGGTTATTAACATGGAACTGCCACTTTTGTTCTATGCAAACATGCTTTAAATAAGAGAGAGAGAGAACACACCACTGTGTTACTTCACATTGCAAGCTTATTAAGGGTTCTTCTGATGCTTTTCTATCATCGTCTGGAGTAACATACACAGTCATTCATGTGTATGAAGAGCTAATATTAATGGGCTTGCACCTTCTCTGCTATGGGGATAGAATTTAACTTTTCAAACCTATTTGTCAGCACAAATATCATGAGGAATGCTTCATTTATACCTGCTCCAGTGGTTGTGCTGAATAACATTCAGGATTGGGGTGCAGGCAGTTGAAGGTGTGTGTGTGTGTGTGTGAGAGAGAGAGAGAGAGAGAGAGAAGAGAGAGCATGCACTATACAATGCAGTATATTTTGGTTGCAGTAGAGCTCTTCTAATATTTGTACCAGTTGGGCCATGATTTCATAAAAATGTGCTCTGTAGGTATAGGAAAGAAATAATTAATTTATTTATTGCAAAAGTCAGGATTTGCTCAACTATTCTAGGAGCCATGCCTAGAATGGAGGAAGAAATATCCTTCTCCAGAAGCAATGCAAGTAATAAAAGGAGTTCTGTGTTGCAGCAAAAAAAAGGTAGAAGTTTTCTTTTTAACACACTCCCAGTATCTTGGCAAATCTAATTGTGTAGGTGGGGGATAAGCTTTTTTGCCACACTGAACATTTGGTAGGATAATAGCAGATTAAACAAATTTAAATCCCCTTATATTGAAAATTAAGAGATCATTAAACGACTTCAACATCAGTTTGCAGCTTGATTAACACTAGCCCATCCCATCCACGAATGTCCGAAGATTCAGTCCTTGTGACTTTCCAAGGAGAAGGTGTTCTGCTTGTTGACATTGTTGCATGCCACCCAATCTCTGAGCTATGCAAGATTCCAGGGGTTCCAGGTGCTTAGTTTCCTCATAATGAGGGACAGTGGAGAGTGTGGTGTCTTTATGATACAGTATATGGTTTGTTTACACTTGTATAAATACATGTGAGATCAACGTAAGAGCCTCAGCTTACCTTTTGTATTTATAAAAATATGAATTTGGACTAGTATGGCCTTTTCCAGCTTTGTGTCTTCTAAATGTGTCTGGCTGGGGCTGATGGGAGTTGTACGTAATTACAAACATCTGGAGGACCCAAAGTTGGTGAAGCCTGCTCTAATATCTTAAAACATATAAGAAGCTCTTTTCACTTTGAGTTATTTCCTTGGTACATATAGCAAAATAGCATCATCTGATTAGAAGCAGCTTCCCAAGGCTTCAGGTTGGAGGTCTTTACTAGCCCAACTCACAATGCTGTGAATGTTTTGCTGCACACTCTTGCTGAATTACTGCAGTCTATGGGTAGTACTGTTAAGGGGATAATTTCTGTTAGTGATGGAGATCGTATTGGATCATAACAGGGGCAACAATCTATAAAGCATATGGATTTTAAATGTCTTTTTGAAAAATCCTTCTTTCCTTCTATCAATAGAGACTTTTGTGCCACATCCAAGAGAATAGTCTCTTCTGTGTGCCACCTTCTTCAGTAGCAGAACGTCCTTTGATTACACAAGTTATGTTTGTTGTCCTCAGGGGAATGTAAATCTGCCCCACTCCTTCATAATGTGTACAAGTTTTGTGCAATGTGTTTATGCTGGTGTTCATCTGAAAATGTTTTGATGAACTGTTGCCACATAGATATCTTCATAGTTGGTTATTCTGAGGACAGTTTTCTTCTTAAAGCCTTGGCAGTGGACAAGATAAAGGTTTCATAGTGAAATTTGACAGTAATGACCTTTATTGTTGACTGTTTGGAAGAATGTTTATAGGAGGCTCAATTTTGCCATGTTTTCAAGCTTTCGTAAGGAACAGATCCTCTTTTAGTGAAAGCTGGGTGAAAATTATCAAGCCATCTTACTAGCACAAGCCGAGTTATTGATGTTTTTCAGGAGGAGTGTTCTACATGAGCAAAGCTCATGTACAGCCTACTGTGACTGTAAACATGTATGAGTGGCTTGAGACCGAAATGCATATTTAGCGAGAAAAAGGAAATTATATCAAATTTCTCTTGGAGAACAGAAAGACTGCAAAACTCAGAAATACTTGGAATAATTTTATTCAGCCTACCTTTGACTGTGGGAGAAAGCTTTCCCCAATATTTGCAATGGCATGGTGAAAACAAGCCATTGGTAAACTTTATATCTCAGTTACAAATAAATCAAAAGAATTTCCACAAATGGGACCTTCTTCCTCATCCATAGGTTTCGAATTTAGATGTTGCATATGAATTTTGGGGGCAAAATAGCTCCACCAAACAGAAATTTACCTATGACCTATAGTGTAATCTAACAGAGTCACAGTTTTGAGTCTCAGATTCACACAGTAATCCTTAAACTTTCTCTGTATGACAAAGCCCATAATGTTTGATGAAGTACAGATTCCAGAAACATTCAGATAAAGTTACAAAGAGAGATAATGGAGGATGAAATCTTGTTTGGATTTAAATGAGCTTTGGATAAGGTTAAAGAGTCTCATGTCCTGCAAGGGCATTTGGTGCTGAAACAAGACCCAGGAAAAACGGTTTAACCTGGATTTCTCAAAGACTCTCTGATTAAGCCTCCCTCTGAAGATTTGTTTCCATTCTCTGGCAGAAAACGGACTCCTTACCTTTCTCATCATCTGATTAGGAGACAACTCTCTCTCTTGTAATGGAAGGTCCCACACAGGATTATTTCCTCATACCATAAGAAAGCCTAGAATTTGTTGAGGTATATTGCAAGCTATATACATTCATTATTTGGACTGTGGCAAATAAAAATTAAACAAACAATTCCAGCTAAAATTAATAGGTTAATCTTTGCTACATACTTTGTTTTCAGGGGATACAAAAGCTTAATTTTGTAAGTGCAGTACTATATACTATTCTTGATATGTTGGAGGCGTGGAGAATTACTTCTCTGTAATTCAGAACCCAATGCTTACTCTGGTTTCTACATGTTAAGAAACAAAGCAGAGGATCCTGCACATTACAAATGCTTCCTACTTTCTCACTGGCATTCTAATGAATACCCTTGCTTTAGCTCACTTTCCACACTGTGTTGATGTTCACTGTGTGTGTTCATTCCTACATAGATGTGGATTCCATAGGATTGTAGCCTTAGCACTAGAATGTAGTAAAGTATTTGTCAACCTTAGTACAACTCAGCCATGTATCATCTTTTAATAAGTGCAATTTATTATTTAGGTTTTAAAATGTTATTTATTTCACTTTCTTAATGTTTGAGGAGCAGCAGGAAAGGCAATCATGTTGAAGCTTGTGCATCCCTAATGAGACATTAGACTTTCATTTGAACAGTAAACCCCCTTGGATCATATCACAGGGGCATGTTCCACCTCAAGCACATGCCTTCAAAATTTCCAGTATGGAAGAAACAGTTTCCAGACAAAGGGGATAAGAGTCTGGAAGTCCTGCTGTGGACCAAGTTGTAGCCATGCTTTAAAGATATGCTTTGGATATTATAGGTTTAGTTCTGTTGCTCGTTTGTAAAAAGAAAGAAAGACTACTATGGGATATGGGAAACCACTATTCAAAAATAAGAGTCCAGACACAGCTTGAGAGTTATTTTGCTCATATCTTGCTCGTGGATTTCCAATAGCTTTGGAAAGAGAATGCTGGATTGGATGGGCCTTTGGTTTCATCAGGTATAGCTCTGCTCGCGTTCTTCTGAGTTAGCTGAATGTTTCTTCCCTCTCCAGAATTATGGAAGAAGTCAGACAGAATAGATGAACATTTTTGTCTACTTGTTGCCAACATCACTTCTTAGTTATTTTTAGCTCTCCTAGCATAAACTTCTGTATCTTTCCACCTTTAAAATTCAGGAAAAATGAGAAGAGGGAAGAAGGAAAGAATGAAGGAACTCGGATGGGGGCAGTGGTGGACCTTGGAGTCTCTATTTCAGCAGTGCCATGTGTGATGCCAAAATTCAGCACCCCCTTGCTTCTCACACTCCATTCTAAATCATAGTTGCGCTGCCTCCAAGGCTCCATGCCCAGTGCAACAGAACGCCCCTTAATTTGCCTCTTATGGCGGGGCAGAGAGAACAGGGCAACTTCAGGAGGGGCTAGGTGTAGGGCCCACATGTGGAAAAATGAACATTTCATTAGTAACCCCTGTTCTTCCCATTTCCCTTGCTGCTTACATTCTCTGACCCTCATCTGGCTCATGGGGCAGGATTTAAGGATTGTAAAAGGATGGTTGAGCATTTTCTGTATAAATTTTGCATATTTGTACCATGTGGGTGCATTGTAATAATAATATAATAATTTATTATTTCTACCCTGCCCATCTGGCTGGGTTTTCCCAGCCACTCTATGCAGTTTCAACAGAACATTAAAAACAGAATAAAACTTCAAACATTAAGAACTTCCCTAAACAGGGCTGCCTCCTGAAAGTCGGATAGTTGTTTATTTCCTTGACATCTGATGGGAGGGCGTTCCACAGGGCGGGTGCTACTACTGAGAAGGCCCTCTGCCTGGTTCCCTGTAACCTCACTTCTTGCAGTGAGGGAACCGCCAGAAGGCCCTCGGCGCTGGACCTCAGTGTCTGGGTTTAATGATGTGGGTGGAGATGCTCCTTCAGGTATACTGGGCCGAGGCCGTTTAGAGCTTTAAAGGTCAGCACCAACACTTTGAATTGTGCTCGGAAATGTACTGGGAGCCAATGTAGGTCTTTCAGGACCAGTGTTATATGGTCTCGACAGCCACTCCCAGTCACCAGTCTAGCTGCCACATTCTGGATTAGTTGCAGTTTCCAGGTTACCTTCAAAGGTAGCCCCACATAGACTGTGTTGCAGTAGTCCAAGTGGGAGATAACTAGTGCATGCACCACTGGCGAGACAGTCTGCAGGCAGGTAGGGTCTCAGCCTGCGTACCGGATGAAGCTGGTAGACAGCCGCCCTGGACACAGAATTGATCTGTGCCTCCATAAACCTCTGTGAGTCCAAAATGACTCCCAGGCTGTGCACCTGCTCCTTCAGGGGCACAGTTACCCCATTCAGGACCAGGGAGTCCCTCACACCCACCCGCTCCCTGTCCCCCCAAAACAGTGCTTCTGTCTTGTCAGGATTCAACCTCAATCTTTTAGCCACCATCCACCATCCAACTGCCTCCAGGCACTCACACAGGACCTTCACCGCCTTCACTGGTTCTGATTCAAAAGAGAGCTGGGTGTCATCTGCATATTGATGAACACCCAGCCCAAACTCCCATCTCTCCCAGCAGCTCCATGTAGATGTTAAAAAGCATGGGGGAGAGGACGGAACCCTGAAGCACCCCACAAGTGAGAGCCCAGGGGTCTGAACACTCATCCCCCAACACCACTTTCTGGACACAGCTCTGGGTTGCTGTGTGTAAGAGAAACCTGATGGACAAGCAGCAGCAAGCACAGGCCCATCTGCTTCTTCCAACCAAGTCTCTGTCACACATGCCAGGTCAAGTCCCCCATCCATGATCAAGTCATGAATAGCAGTGGTCTTATTAATCATTGACCTGGCATTGCCCAGCAGCACCTTCAGGTCATGTGGGTCTCCCTTGCTGATTCCAGTATCCTTCTGGTCAAGACCAAACCCAGAGGCAGGGATAGTCTTCAAACCACAACTAAACCTGCCTCCTCGGTAATGACATGGTGACATGTGTGCATTGGGGGTTGTTTACGTGTGCAGTGTGTGAAACAAGCACATGTACACATGGTGCCTGTATAACTCTGATCTGTGGATCTATCTTTAACATGGTTCCTCATGGTCATTCTTGGAAATAATTGTGGAACTGGCAGTTCTGTAACAGAACCCTTTGGTTAGGAATAACAAAAGGCAGTTCTTGTGAGTCCAGGGATTTCTGTCCTTGTCAGCTTTCAGGTTCCTTGCCCAAAGCCTCGAAATGCCAAAGCTGTTAAAAGGAAAAATGGCAGTGCAAACAGATTATTTTTCATTAATGGTTTTATCCCCAAAATAAGAAAAATAGATTTTATTTTTGTAGTACAATCGCCTTCCCTCCACCCCCAAAAAACCCACATACATGTGGGAGAAACAAAGCATAGAAAATTTCAGAGAGAGCAGTTAAATATTGGCAAAAAACGTAAGAATGGTTATAATTTGGCGAAGCTTATATGTAATTTAAAGCAGGGATATTGAAGCATTAGGCAAACTCAATACAAAAGTCTGCCTGTAATTTAAATTGTGGGGTACA
This sequence comes from Podarcis tiliguerta, assembly GCF_965153285.1. Taxonomy (NCBI): domain Eukaryota; kingdom Metazoa; phylum Chordata; class Lepidosauria; order Squamata; family Lacertidae; genus Podarcis; species Podarcis tiliguerta. Next base: position 65,672,662 of record NC_139534.1, read on the forward strand.
GAGAGATAGACAAGACATTGTGTTTATATGAATATATGTTCTTTTGTTTTTAATGAGATGTGCTACATTTTTACTAGGAAAGTGAGAAAGAAGCACAAAATGATAATGGAGGCTTGCAAGTGAAATATAGTAAGGCACATGCTTTTTTAATTGATTCCCTCCCCTCCTTATTATCCTTTTAATATGTGACAAAATCCAATTTACAATAGCAAAAAGTCCTTTCAACGCTTTGGTTCTTCCGGATACTACAAGTTTCTGGGTGGTATAACTATACTGTACATTATGTCATGTTTTATTGCTTTCAAGCACTCGCACACATTGTGTAAACTATGCCCAGCTGCACAGTATCAAATCATACTTTTTATCAATGATAGCTTATGACAATGCAAACCACTAGAGAGTAAGTGTGTGCGTGTGTTTAAAGCATTTTTATAATGTGCTTCAATTCAAATTTTTCAGGGTTGTTTACATATATAATTGTGTATTGGCATATATATGTCAATGCTTATACATGTAAAACTGATGAAAATAGCAGGCTTTTTTGTATCTTTATTTTAGATCTTGTGATTTATGTGGAAATTCTTCAGTTTGGTTGTACATTGTTTTTGACTATTTTTATTATGTTGCAGTTTTGTAGTTTTTATGTTGTAAGCTGCCTTGGGCATGGTTTCAACCATGGATAGGTGGCATACAAATAAAATTATGTATGTATATATGTATGTGAGGAGATTTATGGTGGCAGAGAAGGGGACTTGTTAGCCATTTGTTAGCCATTGCTAGACTTGTTAGCCATTTGAAATCGATAATTTCCACCTGTGTTATTGATTTGAGGGTCTGTTGTGGTTTTATCTTCATTTCACAGCGGCCTTTGGGAGAGCTTTGAGGCACAGTGGAAATACGACTTGTTCAAGAGTGTGTCTTAAAATGAATATATTTTTATATTTATGCCATCAAAAATCTAAGTGTTGTTTCTGTTTTAGGTTAATATTACTTACTAGGTGTGTCTTTGCACTGAACACATGCTGCAAAGCATTACAGAATTAATTACTAATTATTTCCTTTTAAGGAACATGTGAGTAAGGCTGAGAGGATTTGTTTCTAAAACCACTCACTAAAAGTCTTTGAAAATTCTATGGCCGTTTATTCACACATAGGAAATACCTAGTTGCCTTATACTCTGAAAGCTTCTTTCAACAGACAACTCCAAAGCCTGAAAGCAGGGGTGATGTTTTGTTATGCCTTTTCCTCCAGCTAATTTCTTGAATAAGCAGAATACTTATTGCCAGTCGTGTTTCTAAATGTTGTCTCCTTTGCATTTCATTGTGATTTGTGTAATATAAATGATAATATCCCAAATCTAAAGAAAGTTACACTGAAGTTCCATTGAAATGAGTAGGACATGGATTAGTCACAACTAACTTGCTCTGTTGATTTCTGTAGAACTATGGCATAAATAAGTTTCTCTGGGCTTGTGGTGGTATTTATCTTTGGTTCTTTAAGTCTTGCAGAGCTATTTCCCTTTAAAAGCATTACATTTACTTAGGGAGTGTCTTAGAACATAGAATCATAGAATTTAGAGTTGGGTCATTTAGTCCAGCCCCCTGCAATACATAAATCTCAAAAAAAGCATCCATGGCAGATGGCTGGGGAAACCCAGCCAGATGGCTGGGGTATAAATAATAAATTATTATTATTATTATTATTATTATTATTATTACATTTCGAACAAATGGAAGTTTGCACAAGCTTTTTATGGTTTATTGATTACTGTCTAACTTCCTAGATTACTAACTAGACGGGACAGTCTTCTAAGTATTCTGATCAACCTATTTGGCCTAATAAAAGGTAAAGGTAAAGGTAAAGGGACCCCTGAACTTTAGGTTCAGTCGTGGACAACTCTGGGGTTGTGGCGCTCATCTCGCTTTATTGGCCAAGGGAGCCTGCGTACAGCTTCCGGGTCATGTGGCCAGCATGACTAAGCCGCTTCTAGCGAAACAGAGCAGTGTACGGAAACACCGTTTACCTTCCCGCCGGAGCGGTACCTATTTATCTACTTGCACTTTGATGTGCTTTCGAACTGCTAGGTTGGCAGGAGCAGGGACCGAGCAATGGGAGCTCACCCTGTCACGGGGATTCGAACCGCTGACCTTCTGATCGGTAAGCCCTAGGCTCTGTGGTTTAACCCACAGTGCCACCTGCGTCCCTATTTGGCCTAGTAATGTTATATAATTCTTGCAATTCTAAGAGATCTAACCCTAGCAATTATAACAAATCTAACACCATCATTCATTCATTCATTCATTCATTTCACTTGATTAAAAAAAACAACCCCCAAAAACCCTCAGAGCTGAATTTTTGCTGCAATGGAATAATTCAAGACAGGGATGCAATGAAAAATATAATCACCTGGTGACTGACAGCAGAGCCGGCTTACTCTCCTGTCAAAGTGGCTCACAGAGAGTGGGCCAGTTCTGGATCTAGCCCTCTGGCTATATCTTAAGTCCACACCTCTGCTTTAAAAAGAAATTAATGTGCTATTAGTAAACCCCAATTTAATATTTGAGAAAATGTGCATCTCACAATTGGCTGCATACTCACACACTAGTGGTTCTTGTGGTTCTTTTGATATTGTCAAAGTTATCAAACTTTGTAATCAAACTTGTAATGGAATGGGATAGAACAGACATCTTATTTTTAAACTAAATATAAAGTATCAAAATAGTGACATTTTACTCAAGCTCACAAATCTTGAAAAGCTCCCCTCCTGCTCCACACCCCTATTTTCCCCAGAGTTAAAAAAAATTAAAACTCCATTATACAGGTGTTCTAGTCCCCAGAATGCCTTAAAAAAATTTAATTACTAGGAATCAAATATTTGGGTATTGTCTGGTACGTGTGTGTCATAGTACTGAACAAATAGACATAGCTTGAAAAATCCAAGGCACAATTGAAGCTTAAGGGGAATTTAAACCAAAAAGTCAAGAAATGTTTCTAAAAGTAGTGAAAAGCATAAACAGTATTAAAAGAGCAGATTCCTTTGGCAAATGCTTTTCTGTGTTGACAGAAACTGCATGATATGGCAGCCAAGTTCCCCAAAACATATACATAGTTTCTTCTGTTTCAAGCCATTTCAGAAAAGAGGCAATCAAATGTTACCTGGGCTTTAGGCAGCTCCAGGCATTCATATGCTGCATCTGGTATAAGGAAGAACAACAAGAATGATGTGGATGGGAACAAACTCTTGACATTGCCAAGAAATTCCTTTTGAGTCTTTTGGGTCCTTTCCTTTTCTGCCCATGGTGTGAGAAGGAGCCAGTAACTGAAAGGTAGGCACTGCATTCCAAGGTATTTAGAAGCTGTAAATGTTCAACTCTCTGCCAGCACTCGAAAGAGTGACCACCAGTGAATGTATGTGCATGTGGGTGGGTATGTGTATTCTGTGCTTGGAGCCACACCAGTATTATTTGTAAGTGCAAATATTTAACTAAGGGATAAGAAAGGAGGAAATATGTCATTATTTCCATAGAATACTGTACCCTGCTGTGTAGATGTGGCTCAAGTGGGAAGACGGCTGGTCTTCCCTCTCCAAGGACTGTATGAATGTAAGCTTTGTTTAATCGCCAGTTACTTTTCTTAAAGCCCACGAATTGTTCATCCATGTACTAGTATGTGCACTTCAAGAAGTTACAGGAAGTGGAAACTGGCCTGAAGCGTAAGGTTCACCATTAACATTTTCCTTGGGGGTGCGAAAATTTTGGGACAGGATTGTGGTTTTTTAAAGGTCAAGGGAAATGGTCACTTGAATGCCAGTTGATTAACTGAAGACAAGTTAAAAAATGATAGCTTTTTCTCTCTACCATGTAAAGACATTTGGTTAAAGGAAGCTCAGCTGTGACTAATACAGCAAGTGGTCTGAATTATTAGGTGATGAATTTTAAAAGAAGTGTCCAGATGTAAATAGTGAAAGCATCCAAAATATTACTCAGCAGCTGCAAGAACCATAGGAAAAGCTGACATGACAAATTTAGTCATTTCTTAATCGCTTTCGTTAGGCGGTATTGTCAGTTCCAAGAGGCAAATGTTTTTCTTGATTTACACCCGTAATGGAAATGGTTGTGAACGCAAAAAGTCTTCAAAGCCATTTACTTACAAAACACCTTTTAGATCACTGTAGACATTCCTAAGAACTGCAGGAACATTATTGCCATAAGGGAACAGGAGACTTACACTCTTGGACAGTATGTTTATCAACAGGGCATTTTCCCTGTGCTTAATATAAACTTAGGATTTATACAACTTCTAAAACATACTTAGTATGTATTATTTACTGCTAGATCTAAATTTATTAATTAGATGCCTTTTTGGTTGAGATAAAATTGATTGTTAAAGCAGAAAATAGAAGATGATATGAATCCCATTCTTCTATTGCCTTCAGATAAAAGAAGCAGTGACCCAACTCATTAGCCCTTTGATTTAATATATTGACACTTGGGTACGAATAATTCCGTTTAGTGGCTTTTGCTTCCCAGGGATCAATTTAATTAGTTATAAAATGTGACTTCTTGTCAGGAGCCAGAAGAAATGCTGACGTTAAATAAAGTCATACGCAATTTAAACAATAAAGCTATCGATGCCTGGTTAAAAGTTAATGATGCACAAAAAATGGCTTAATAGAGACAACCTCAGCAATGAAAGTGATGGTAGGAAAATTAAGCTAAGTGGATGAATGAGAAATGGTGATGTTGTTGGATTGTTAAAACAAATTCATGCCTAGTTGGATGGCTCAGTGCTTCTTCGATCTGAGAACAGCCCTGAATTTTCTAACTGGTTGGAAACATGTTTGTAAATCTCCTGAAAATGGCTCTCATTTGGATTTGAAGGGAGGGAGATATAAAATCCTAGATCACAATCCACAAAAATTTCTTAGGTTTATGTGCTTGCACTTAGCTTGGTGCAGAATAAACAGAAGGATTCTGATTTCAGTGGTTCACATTTTTATTGTTACTCTCTGTGATTCAGCCAAGTTAGATAATGGTGAATGTGTGCTAACAATATGTACGAAGTTTCTCTTTATCGACAAAAATATCTGCAGTAAGATCTTCTTCTTTGCAGGGCATACAACTTAGGAGCTAAAGATAGTGTGGCTGTTCTGGTTAATTATATTGTGCAATGTGCAGCGATTACAAGACTAAATAGGGTAAATTGATTGGCTGTACATTTAACAGACATAGTTGTGGCTGTGGTTGCACTGAAAGTGGCTTGGTTCACCTGCAGCAGTGGAAATGCAAATTACCAGAGTTCATGATAGATGTCTTGTGACGTAAGAAGAACTTGCTGGATCAAACCAGTGACCTATCTTGTCCAGCATTCTGTTCTCACAGTGGCCAACCCAGGGTCTGCCTACCCAGGAGGCAAAGTGAAGTGACTGCCTCAGATGCCAGGATCCATAGGAGCAGCAGATCCAGATGCCAATCTTTCTCCCCCCCCCCTTTGTTCTTGGTATATATCGTCCCTCACCTCTTCTTCCTTGTCAAGGAGCAGGGCAGCATTTTGGCATCTCTCTTAGCCATTAGCTGTACCCTTCTGTTGGAAGGCAGAGCTCCTGTACAGTGGTACCTCAGAATAAGTACTTAATTTGTTCCGGAGGTCCGTTCTTAACCTGAAACTGTTCTTAACCTGAAACACCACTTTAGCTAATGGGGCCTCCTGCTGTTGCTGCGCCGCCGGAGCACAATTTCTGTTTTCATCCTGAAGCAAAGTTCTTAACCCGAGGTAATATTTCTGGGTTATTGGGGTCTGTAACCTGAAGTGTATGTAACCTGAAGTGTATGTAACCCGAGGTACCACTGTACTCCCATAAATAGTCTGCTGTCCTCAGGTGCACCAAATAACACTATCCCATTGCCAGTTTTGACACAAAGTTCAACTCTCAGTCCAGTCAGCTTCTGTATGTGGAAGGTGGTTGAGGTAAAGTGCCCTGTTGTCCTTTGCTTCAGGCAGCAAAATGTTTTGGGATGCCCCTGCACAAGGACTGCAGATCCTGTATACTGCATGAGTCCTACATATTGAAATTTGTATCTGAAAACAGGAACCAGGCTCAAGCCTCACAACAGAAGGTAAGAGAAGAAGGGTAGTTACAGCAGAACTTTTACTTGGGCTTTTAGTTGAACTAAGGTTATCCAGACTCAGTGTCTTGCAGGGAGTGTTGAACTGGCACTGAAAGGAACAAAGGCCTTTCTCAAAACGGAGCAGAAGATTGCTGCTATTAAAAGCCTCACATGTACTCTTTCTGGAGGTTTGTATGCATGGATATGGCTGCCGTAACTGTCAGAAGCAAGATAGTAACCAGAACAGAAAGGATGCATTTCACCCTTTAAACGTAGCCTAAGGCAATGGCAGCATTAGCTCTTTAGTGGAAGACAATGTTGATTTCAATCTATGTTGAACCCACCCGTCGGCATGCAACATGCAGTCGAAGGTATCTGTTGTACTAGGAGAGCAGGGCAGGCACAGACGGCTATGTGATCATTGACGACTTCTCTTTCTTCCATTATGACAAAAATCAGATCCAACCGTGGGTGACACTGAAAGTCATTGCCCATGAGTCTATTATTTCCATTTGGATGCACAAAGATCCCACTTATTTCTTTAAAAAAGAAATGATTTAAAGATGCTGAAATATTTGCTCAGGAACAGTCCAGGTGCCCCAGGAATATCCCAGTCATGTTGTGTAGCTGCACTGCATGATCGGAGGCAGTGATGCTTCTGAATACCAAGTGCTGGACACCACAGGATGGAAGAGTGTACCTTCTCTTGGGTCCTGCTTGTAGGCTTTCCACAGACATCTAGTTGGTCACTGGAGAAACAAGTTGCTAGACTAGGTGGGCCACTGGTGTGGTCCACTGAGATATCTATCATCTATCTATCTATCTATCTATCTATCTATCTATCTATCTATCATCTATCTAATATACTGCCTTTCATCTGAAGATCACAGGATGGTTTAAAGTATAAAACCATTTAAAAATAATGAAAAAAACAATACCCCCATACAGAAGTTTAAAAGGCCATAGATTGTTTAAATAGCCAAAGACCTAGGAGCAGAGGAATGTTTTTGCCACCTAAAGATATGTAATGAAAGTCCTAGCTGAGCCTTCCTGGTGGAGAGAATCCCACAAATGGGGAGCCAGAACAGAAAAAGCCCGTTCTCATGTTGCCACACTACAGAACATTCTTCTTATGTCGTGAGACATCTATCATGAATTCTGGTCCTTTGAATTGGCTCTGCTGCAGGTGAACCAAGCCACCTCCAGTGCAAATTATAAAGTATCACAGCCACAAGTATGTCCATATGTACAGCTGGTCTCTGGCCTTACTTAGCAGGCTATTCTTACATTCTTATTGAGTGGCTGCTTCCTCCCAGCATTTGCCACTTGAGGTTGTAACTTGACGTTGTCCCCTATTGGTAGTGCTGGTCCTCCTCAGGTGCGCGCTTATTCCCCACCTCCACCCCCCAAGTTGGAGAGAGATAGATAGACAGACTGACCGACCGACTTACAGTACAAACATTTGTTTATTCACATTTTAATCTAGAGAGTTTACCACCATGTCTTTCAGTTCTTATTGAAACCTATCATATTCACTTTTCAATAGATCATGTGAAGCATTGTTGATGCACTTGCTTATTTACATAAGCACTTTGATCTGAATTGAATAGCACCCTGTTCTGGGCTTCTGAAATAACTTTTTAACAGTCAGTAAAACCTTAAGATACTTAAGAACAGCAGCAGCCCTGGTGAAAGTTTGTCATCTCGCAGTCCAACTATATATAAAGCAATATATTTAATTATTTATGTATTTTGTGGGTCCTCAAAATCCTGCTATTGGAGTTGTGGGAAGGGAAGGAAGTAGAATAAGATCAGATAGGAGGGGTGATATGTATTTTGTGCACATGTGTGCTTGAGCACAAGGGGAACCTGAGCAGATCCTCTTGCACATGACAGAGAGGCATGCAGTAGTACTTAGAAGCTTTGAGATTTGAAAATGAGAGAGTAATGAATTGGGCTTTTCTATGAAGTAGATAATGACCTTTAACAACTGCACACATTCCTACTCTTTGGTAGCTTCTTATACATACTTGAGAATCTCAAGTGTAGCAGCAGGCAGCTGTTATTACCTGCTAAAAGCATTAACAGCAGCTACAGGAAAATACACAAGGAGATCTGCCTTAGAATAAAATCTCTGTGTCAGAGAGAATTTCAGACTGTGCTAGAATGGTAGGTTGTTCTTTTTTTAAAAAAAGCAACAACATGAGCGTTAGGCAAACTGTTTTGTCTTTGCATTGACTTTACATTGGCTGCCGCCTATAGAGAAGGTGCTGCTGTGGAAAGGGGGACATTAATACATTTTACTGTGTGCAAGCCAGCCAGTATTTAGAGAGGGGGCCCATGTTTTCTTAGGGCTCAGATGGCAAAGCTAAGCATTCAGCCTACAGCAGAAAAAAGTGCCTTTTTTGTTTTCTGGCTGGAGAGTTTGACTATTCCCAAAGGGACACAATGAATGGCCCATTTTGTCTGACAGTGTTTCATAGACATAGAATTTTTGTTTTTTCATAATTATTCTTGCCCGTCACTGGGTGTGCACATGACATTTGAGCGTGTTTTAAAGTCTTAACACACTCATGCGCCTGCAATAAAGTTACTCATAACAATCCAGGCTTTCTGCAGACAACAGAGCTGGGTCTGTTGTTTTTGCAAGTCACAGCAGCTGGGAGGCAATTGTGAAGACAACAGCTTAATCTAGCTGGAAAACGCAGAAAAACGTGAATATGCCCTAAATTTGCTTCCAGATTATTGCAAACAATGTAGGATTTTTCCTTTTTGTTTTGGTTTGGGTGGTCTGACTGAAAGAACTTGATTGCCATAAAACACACCACCAAATATATATTTAAACAGTCAACAAGTTGAATTGTTTCCTTTTCTCTGATGTTCCAGAACACTGACATAGTATTACATATTTATGTTTACAAGCTCAGCTACATATGTGTGTTGTGTATACACACTGACTTACATGTATACATATGTTCCTTAGAAATGATGCTATTGAAATAATAAAATTGTACAAAGATAGTTCAGCTTCATCTTGCCTGAAAGGTGTGTGTCTGTGAGATCACTTTAAGCATCTAAATTAGATTAAATCTATCTATATCCTGTCAGGAGTGTGGAAGCCCTAGAGCTAATGTAGCTCTTTGTGTCTTAATTTAGTGAGATATTTTGCAAGAAGTAGTATGCATTCTGATTGCTGAAACAAGGTTATCAGTGCATCATCACACACTTGTGTAAATTGAAATGATATGAATGAGTAGCCTTTGTGAGTGCATTTAAAAAGAAGAAACATAAGAGAGTGTGAATTCATGTAGATTTCATCACAGAACAGAAACTATTCTGACAATGATATCAAAGGTAATTTAATTAAGATAATGTGGCCTATACATGGGCCAAAATTGCACTATTCCTACTTGCTGAAAAGGCACCATCCATTATAGCTCACTGGGGTCTTGTACACCCCAAATTTCCTCTTGTAGTATAACAGGTTTGTATTTATAACAAGTTGGCAGGTGGAAAGATTTTGGTTGAGTTTATACGGCCCTATTTTCCACCTGGTGCTTTCCGTGATCATGTCAATTGTTTGGCACCTTCCATTGTGCAGCTTAAGTTTTTGCACATACTTCAAGCCTGCATGCACAATTTTTTCATAGACTTCAAACTACTGCTGGCTCCCCCTTCCCTGTCCCCAAGGGCTTCCCAAATTTACCAAGGCCTGGAAAAGCAGGGGCTGTGACAGTGGTGGGGTCGCTCTAGCTGCTCATCAGCGTGCCATTTCCCACCACAGAGAGGACTGGAACTAGAAATCCCAACATCCTTCTGACTGGATTTTTTTGTCAATTTTCTGCCTCCAACTCTGCAAGTTCTCCTATTTGATTATTTGAAATATCCCTTAAACATATGGAAACAGAAAACGTCATCTGAAAAACAACTTGTTTGTAATGGCCTCGTGGATGGTAATCTCAGACTCACTCATTACTTTGAAGTTATCAGTGCCATAGGATGGTCCTGGTATAGATAGTGATTTGGATCCTAAGCGAGGGAAGGATGGGACAGGAAACCTTCCTCCACAAACCTCCTTTTGTTTGACTATTTTGATTCAGGCAAAAGGTCAGAGATAAATATTGCATAGAATTTGTTTAATAAATCAATACGGCAATACGGGGGAAGCCAAAGAGGGGGGAGGGGAGAAATATAAATTGTTCAAATAAGATTTGTGGAAAATTTGTTGTTATAATTTGAAAATTCAGTAATTTTTTTTTAAAAAGAGATAAATATTGCAAAGGTGTAGATATCATGGTTAAAGTCCACAAATTAAAGTTCCACTTCTAGTGGTTGATATAAATAATTCTGGGGTGTTTATAAATTGGAACAGTGATTTATTTTTTTAGTTATTTTAAAAATTGATACCCCATTTATATGTCTTAAAGTGATCCAAGGTTGCAGGTATTTCTGAAAATTCATTTGATTTGGGTGAGGGTTTTTCCATTTTGTTTTTTAGGCTATTGCATCTACACCTGTAGCTATAGGGAAATATAAGCATTTACCTTTAGCAGGCAAATCCAAGCACCAAATGATGTTTTCTTTCCCTTTCTATGCCAGAAATTAACGTTTATAAAAATTGTAATATTACAATGTGACTTTTGTTCGTTTTTGTTACATCAGTGTATGTGTATGCTTGGTGAGATTATTTTATGTGTATATGGCAAAACAGCGTTTCTCAAATTGTGAAAGCAAATTTGAATATTGATTTACATGGATGAGCTGATCTCTTGACCTCCTGCTGTTTGGCCATACGGTGGACTCGCTGAGGGCATTGTGAGGATGTGTCTTGTGAAGCTGGAATATGGCTAAAAGCTGATAGGAATTTGATTGTCCAAAGCAACAACTGAAGCATTGACTTCATGGGAATGCGACAAGGAGGCAGTGCAGCTGGATGTATAGCACAGCTTTGAAGGAGCCCCAGCAGTGATCTATGTCACCAGCACTCAACAATCTTGACATGCACTGAAGTGAAAAGGAGAAATTATAACACAGCCCTGAGGAGCTAAATTTGGATGGATAATAAAGTTTTAGCAAATCTTCCCCGAATACGATTAAGCTGTTCATTCTGTCTTGTTTCCTTTTCAAAATACTGCACCTCCTTGCTTGTTTTTTGCAAGACCACATTTTGATATCCCCTAGAATGGAGCATTTCAGCAGATCAGAGAGGCACAAAAGTTGAAAAGGGGTTACAGCTTAAACAAGGTTCCTATTGGTTGAGTTGTGGGTTTTTAAAACCTTTTTTTTTTAAAAAAAAAAAAAGCCAGTTGTTGGATGTTACTGTGAATGTAGAGTGGTAGGATGTTTCGTCTCCCTTGAAATTTCTGGTGACTGTGCTTAGATGTGTAAGCCCTACACCTAGCTTTTTCCTCCCTCCCTCAACTCTCCTCAACCATCCTTTCTTTTCCCCTTTTCTCATTACACACACTTTCTTCCTTGTGTAATTGTCCCATTCTTTGGGATACGACTGAGTTTACTTGAAGTCCTTACCATTTGTGCCCACTCGCCTGCTTTAGTCTGCAGACCTTTTACTTTTACATGTTCGTGAAACATTTGCGATGGGCCAGTCTTTTAGTGTGGCACAGAACCTACACTTTAGAACAACCTTCCCATTGATGTTTGGCAGGTGATCTCACTATGTTGTTTTTCGATGCCTGCTGAAAACTTTCATTTCAACATGCCTATTGAGACATAAAATTTAGCTATCTATATTTGTATGTAAAAGTTTTACAGCTTTTTACCTGTTTTATTGAGCATTATTTCACACGTCTTTTAACGGATTTGCTGGTTTTACCTGTGTTGTATTACGTATAAATGAATCAAAATCTCTTGCCTAGATACTTCCTTTTGCTGTTGTTTTCAATTTATTATCATGTTAGCTCAGTTGGTTAGAGCCTGGTAAGGATAACGTCAAGGTCATGGGTTCAATCTCCTTACAGGCCAGCTGTATATTCCTGCAATGCAGGGGGTTGGATTACATCATCCTTGGGGTCCCCTCCAACTCTACAATTCTATGATTGCCCCTCTTCACTCACTTAGCTTTGTTAATCTGCATGACATTATTCTTAGTCAGCAACCTAACCACACTCTGCTTAGCAGAAGGTAGACCTGGGCAGTGAATAGGTTAGGGTTGAACTTTAATTGTGGAGTCTTGGGTTCAAAATCTCACCTGAGCCGTGAAACTCAATTTATTTATTTATTTATTTTAAAAAACCAATACTTATAGTCTGCCCCTCACATAAAATATCAAGGCAGTATCCAACAACATTTACAAGTACAAGAAAACATTAAATAACACTGATTATGGAGGCAGGAGTACACAAACTAGTCCCCTCCTGGTATGTGGGGGCTTGTCATAAGGTACTAATTGACAGCCAGTGTAGCTTGTTCAACACAGATGTAACAGTATGTTGTATACCTAGGGACAACAATGAGTTCAAATTCAGAACCAAACTCAAGGGAAGGCTCGCAAACAGTGTGTTGCAGTAGTCTACTTGTGAGGTTAGCAGTGCATGAACTGCAGTAACCAAGTTCTTCCACTTACAGGTAGGTAGGCAGCTGTGTTGCTCTGCCGTTGTCGAAACAAAATAAAAAAATTCCTTCCAGTAGCACCCTAGAGACCAACTAAGTTTGTTATTGGTATGAGATTTCATGTGCATGCACACGTCTTCAGATTCACTGTTTTTGTTTCAGTGTATTTGAAAAAGTGTGCATGCACACGAAAGCTCATACCAATAACAAACTTAGTTGGTCTCTAAGGTGCTACTGGAAGGAATTTTTTAATTTTGTTTTAAGTTCTTCCAGGAACTCCTTGGAGAGATGCAAGGAGCACAGAAAAGATGAGTCTTGGTAGAAGAAGCTATTGAGTTTTGAAAGTGGAGAGAGTAGTGCAAGAAAGGAAGCTCTTTAATGTGCAGTAGGGCACATCACAGTAAAAGTTATGATTCTAGAGCATGGGAAGAAAGAAGCCCTCCTTTTCTCCCATCCATAGTTCTTGTGGGATTCCCAGGCATATCTGGCAGACCACAAGGGAGAGGAGTGTTGAACAAGATGGACTTCTGGTGTTTTTTTTTTTTTAAAAAGAGAGAGATTGACCTATGGGTTGATTTGGCATGGCAATGTCATCAGTTTATCCCGTCATACTGTCCTGATTATTTTTTCAGTCTTCTCTAATTCCTGTCAAACGTGGTTTCCTTACTCCTCGTGCCATCAGAGTAAACACTGGGACAGCTCCACATGGCTCACCTCCAGGATTTGTATTTTTCATTTCAAGGTAGTTCCCTTTTGGCAAAGGGAAATGCTGAAGTGGATTCACTCAGTGCTCTTCTGCCCTCATTGACTGTGAAGTTGAACCTGACAAGCAAATGCTCCAGATTTAGTGAGGAAGGGAAGATATTTATTTATTCACTCATTTATAGTTGGGATTATATCCTGCCTTTGTAACAAATGCTCAGGGTGGCTTATAATTACATTAAAAGCAATACGACGAAGAAGAAGAAGAAGAAGAAGAAGAAGAAGAAGAAGAAGAAGAAAACTATGAGTAAAACTGCAGAGCAATTCAGCTGACAGGCTGTAAGTCCCAGACTCTTGAGTAATAGAAATATTTGGGTTTTTTTGTCTTACCAAGATGGAGAATAGGCACTTCTAGATATGTCTGGCATCTCACGCTACAGCTTGTGGGCATGAATGTAGTAGTTGGCTCAGGATTTCCTTCAACTGCAGGCTGAACATCACGCCTGTTTTCATCCCTTTCTAGCCTAGGGAACCCAGGACTAGAACTGTGATTTGCAACCTGACAGCCCGCTCCACTGAACATACCTCCAGGCTAGCCCTTCTTGTTCTCTTAATTAACTTTCCCCCTTTATTTTCCTTCTTTATGTCTTGTTAATATCTCTACACAAATATAAGTAAAACCTGCCAGTACTAACTAGCTTCTGGTCTGGAGACAAAGAAGGGGGAGCGTATAGCACTTCAGCTGTTCCTGCAGATTCTTTTACTCTCTGAGCAGTGATTAATATCCGGGCTTAAGTAGAATTTTTAAACAAAACCTGGGGAACCAGGGGAAAAAATGGAAAGAGCAAATACACAGGCTAATGCTGTGCCCTGAGGTGAACAAAATACATTTTTAACAAGCCAAGCATAGCAATGAAATCTATTCTACAGTGAAATTAATTATTACCAAAAAGATTTGCTAGTGTTATTGTATTCTTGGAGAAGATATGAGTATCATGCTTAAAAAACATGGGAAGGTGTGCATCAAAACCCTTGAACTAAAACTGGTCTCTAATTCTTAATATGAAATCTTCCCAAGTGTCCCTTGTGTGTAGAACTGAAATGCAGCTTTGAGATGACAGCAGCTTTAAAGGTTGCAATACTGAGGCTGGGAAGTGTGGGTCAGGGAATATCTGCTTTCAGGTAAGGATGGGCACCTGTTTTTTCCATGTAGTCCTGCTGTAATGAAGTGCTAACAGTAAAACTTGCATTGCCTTCTCACAAGACTTAAGTGATTGGTGCATCATGCTCAGTACTCGCTCAGTTCTCTCTCTCTCTCTCTCTCTCTCTCTCTCTCTCTCTCTCTCTCCAAAGGCAAGGCTTGTTTGAATCCCACACTGTGATTGAATCAATGTAATAGACACCAAGTTTGAAGCTGTACATTCAAATACATGCCGATATATCTTACATAATGATGCTGGCCACAGACATCGTTCTGCATTTGTTTATGTCTGTTATGGATTCCCCTCATTATCCATGCTTTTTGAGGGATTCCCCATGGATTCAGCCCATTTATTGCATACTATATATATATATATATATATATATATATATATACATACATACATACATACACACGGGTATGCCAAATGCAGCATTGTGAGTGGCTCTTCCTGGGTTAGCTTTCAAATCCAACAGTGATTATTACAAATAAGATTAAATTAAAAAATAATTATTTTGTAAAAAGTTTCATGGGAAATAGGGCAATATGGGAGGAAAGTGAATGATGATTGATGCATTTGGATGCTAACTCAGTTCCAGTCCCTCCCAATTATGCATTGCTCTTTCTGTGAAAATTTTCTGTTTGGTAACCTGTGCTGTTGTTCCAGTACCTAGGAAATACACACATGATTTCCTGGTTTGAAAGAGAAGGAGAAGTTTTTGTTAGTGAATGCTACTCTATGCACATATGCGCACAACTTACAGTAGTGTTAATTTGGGTTGGAATGTTTACACCACACAAGCATGAGTGAAGTATATAGAGACCTCAAATATGGTTAGGAGCATGGGTTACACTATTCAGATTGTCACAGAGGAGCCTGTTCTAGATCACAGTATTTGCAGCAATGTGTGTAGAATCTTCTGTTACCCTCTCAGTTTCCTGGATATAAGAAGGATATATAAATGTATGCAACAGCATGCTATCTGTATTAAGAGATATTTAAAAAAACAAATTCATGCAAAAAGCATGATGGTTTTCTATTTTAAAAAGTTATGGTTTTTAAAATCTCCAGTTATTAAGATAATGGTTAACTTTTTCTGTTGCCTGGTACAAAACAAATAAATCTTACAGCCTGAGAACATAAGTATCATTGAACCTCATAGCTTTAAAAAATGCAATGGATATTTTCCAGGAGGGAGCATGCTTTGCTGTGTAAAGGGAGCTAGTGTAACAAGAAGTCATCTATTCTTGATTTCTTTAGACAGCTAGAGCTTTGTGCCTTCACTAGTTTCTATGTTTTAAGAGCTTGCTCTGTGTAGCAGAAATAATACAATAAATGGGTTTAACCACATTTGTCTCAGCTAGACATTCTGCTTTGTCAAAGATTGCTGGTACAACATAAACAAATTATGTGTTTGTAGTGCTTTTCAATGAAAGCCTATCTAACAGTGGAGATTGTGTTTCAGCAGCTGTAGATTTAATCTCCTACCTGTCAGTTAAAACAGGCATTTCCTGAGCAGATAAGGCCTGGCTGTAGTAGTGGGGAAATAGTCACAGCTGGACAAAGGTTCATTGTTACTGACAAATAATTCTAAATAGATGTGACTGCCTATTTCATCATGGAAACCTACAGTCAGAAATTGTTGCATAGGAACTGAGTCGTTATTACTGTTTGGGCAAGCTAGAGAATGTGTGCAGGAGAAGAGTACCATGGTTTCCATTCTGGAATGATTGACAGGAAAAGCAGTCAGTCACTTTGTAAACAATGGCACAGCAGCATAGGTGTCACTGCGTATCTAACTACTAAACTAATGATCAGAATATTACTGATTGTGTAGGCACAACTGTCTGCGTCCACAAGCTGATGCAGGAAGTGCAACATATCAGCAGACAGGTTGTACTATTCCAGCCAGAACTGATGTAGGGAAGAAAGACTCTGTACTTGCACTTCTGTTGCAATAGAGACAATGCAAACAGAGACAATGAATGTCACAGTTCAGATAACAATATTTCTGAAGTTTTTGCAGTGACACACTTGAGATCAGTGTCTGGGTTTCCAATGGAGTACTGATTCCTTGCAGCCATGCTTAAGCTATGTTGACCTCAATGATGCTACAGTGGAAAAGAAGTCCAATAGTGGTGTGTGGATTAGCCCTAGATCTGGAGCCATCCTATATTCTCTTATGCAGAACGTGGGACCACTTGTAATCTTACCTCCTGTTTAACTTTTCACACATCCACACACCTTCAAAGATCTTGTAGATCTGCCTTATATAATAATATAATAATTTATTATTTATACCCCGCCCATCTGGCTGGGTTTCCACAGCCACTCTGGGCGGCTTCCAACCAATTACTAAAAACAATACAGCCTTGGGATGTAAGTTCTTTTGTATGTCATTCCCAAGCTTCCATTGCTGGCTTCCACATTCCCCTTCTTGCACTTAATTTAATGTTTTCTACCATGATCATTATGCCTATGAATATTATAGGAACCGATCTGGAAAACTGAGTTTCCATAGGTGTTGACCACTTTGTGTGATGCAAGAGAGTGCATGGGAACAAATGATGGGAAAAAAATAGTATTCACATGAGAGCTGTGAAAATAATTGTTTTTTTATTTTCATAGCACTATATTGCAGTAAAGGTTTCATGGTAATGTTGTTACACTGTTCTCTTTGAAGAATACTGTAATTGCTTAGGGACCAATATTTTATTGAAAAAGATATTGGCACCCTGTTCTTAAATACATTTACTTGGCAGTTAGTCACAGTGATTTCAGAGGAATCACTTTTTTTTTATTTGAAAATTCTAAAAACCTTAAAGTGGTGTACAAATGATTTTTTAAAAATCATACAATACAAAACAATATACAACAGCATAAAATACAATCCTACGGCTTCACTCTGAAAATACTTCGTTGAACAAGAAAGTTTTCAGCATATGCCAAACCCATAAAATGGTCAGAGTGTGCTTTATTTCCAAGGGGAGAATAGTGTGGTGGTACCTTCCATGTGGAGCAAAGACTCTGGGTAGCCACAAGATGGATTTCAGGGGCATCTTGCAGCACTAGGAGAGCCTCTTCAGATGATCTCAGTGACCAGACAGGTCTATAAGGAATAAGGTGGCCTCTAAAGTAACCTGCTCTCAACTTGTTTAGGACTTTGTATACTAATCAAGTTAAACTTCTTCCAATCACATATTGGCAGCCAGTGCAGCCTCTTTAACCCCAATGCTACCTGTTGGTCCACAAGCAACCTAGCTGCTACATTCTGCACCAGCAGTAGCTTCCATAAGAAGGAAACAATGTGGATGACACCAGCATCACATGCCCAAGACTGGAGTTGCACTGGGGTTGCAAGGAAGTGTGCAATTTGTTTAGCCCATGTGTCTCTGTTGTCCAGAATCTAGATGTTACCGGAAATAGGAAACCATAGATACATACATTACTATATTAGCATAGGAATTGTATCAGTTAAGAATTTTGTTACACACCACCCCAATCTCCGAGTGGTGCAAGATTCCAGGGATACCAGGCACTTACCAGGGTATGTGTTTCCTTTGGGACAATGAGCCACAGCAGAGACTGTGGTGTCTCTGTGATATATGGTTTATTTGCACATACAACCTGAGCCTGGATGAAGATGAGTGCAGAGCATTCACATCCCAAGAGGGTCCTGTTCCTTCCATTGCTGCAGACTCTGATTCAAAGAGATCCCAAACAATGTGTCTGACCCTTTCTGTAGCATAAAACAGACAGCCCTCAATGTGCTCTGCAGCTTGCAAAACCGGCCTTTTCATCGCCCCTCCCTCCTGAAACTCTGACCTTTTGTCTCTGCTAACTGTCTCTTACCTCAGGGAGGGGATTTCCCCATTTTTTTGTCCAGCCCAGAGAGTCTTTGTTAACGGCATTCTTAATGGGTCATCACTCATTTTTGGTGCTCTTTTAATGGTCCATCTCTCCAGGAGATTACGGTACTTCATCAGCCAGCCTGTCTTATTTTTTTTAACATGGCTCATATTTTAACATTTTAACATTATGGCACCTTCTCTTAATACTCCAATATTGATTAACTTCTAACATTTTCTAGGAAGTATGAGTACCTTGCACCCAGAAACTCTGGCACCCAAAACCTATAACAATATGCAGGTTTGGGTACTAAATGTGTATATTTAGATATGTTTTGTTACAATCAGGATTTGATAAATATGTTTAGGGCTGAAGTATTTGTTTAGGACTGACTTCTCTCTCTCTTAATATTACATATATATGTTACTGATATATGGGGAATTTTCCTTTACATTAACAAAATATAATTAGATTTACCCTCCCATTTCACTCAGAGCTATTGGCAGAGGTTCAAGGCAAGATCTTGGGGTGGGGTGGAGCAACCCACGTAAACTTAGATAATCTGTAATGCTATAAAATAGAAACCTTGTGTTTTGTGTGAGTACACCATACATGACCATTGTTTAAAAAACAAATGTCAGTAAGAATTTAAAGAAAACATGGAGAGAGAGGGGGGGGAGATTTGTTGTTTGGTTGTGTGGGATGGGGTAAGGAGGACATATGAACTGCAGGTTTTAGTGTTATCCCAAAGTTAGGTCAGTCATTACCTAAATTGACCTTATTAACATGTAGAACTAATGTGTTTGAATATGAACACTGCATGAAAATATGTGTCCTTAGTATTTTTACGTACTTCCGATGAACAAGGCAGAGTGGAAACATGAAACATATACCTCTTCACTAGTCTAATGGGATATTTGAATTAATGGACTTGTTCTGTCTTCTGTCATGGCAGAGTGACCACTGACTGTGAAAATTTGCATAATAGTCAACTTTTCTCTCTTGTAGCCATAAACTGTTTCATTCTGCTTAAAAAGTGAGACTCTTTTAGCTCTCCTGACTTTTTCAGAAGTTGTAGTAACCGAGATTTGCTGTTATGCTTTAACCAAACAAATGCACACATGGGGATAACAATATGCTGAGTTTATGCAGATTTTACAACACGAATCTGAATAAAATGCCCACTAATAGACCCATAAGGAGTAATAAACACACATGAATTTTCCTTAGTTGCACTTTAAAGTGATTTTAACATACTACTAGACCTTAACAATAATATTTAATTGACAAGATTATGCATTTGTATGGATTGAGAAGGTGGTAGATCTCTAATTCCAAATGAGCCATAAATTCACTTTTGCATAACATGTTTTATTAATTTTTTTATAGCTGAGACATCTTCCTTCCCTCCTAGTGACTCTTTCATGAAAGCGTAGACAGTTTAAAGTTATTTAATTAGTCATTTTTCATTCTTTTAGCTTTATAAAATAGGATTTAGATGTCTTTTTGTTCCCGTATTATACTATATGACTAAATGTATAGCTACAAACTGATCACAACAGTAGACAGGCAGTAAAAATATGGATTTACATCAAGTGAAGAAAGAAGCAAAGGGGATACATATTGATGAACCAGCTCCACACTACTCATCTCATTATAGGCTTGTTGGTAATCTAGGTGCATAATTTAGCCTGACACAATCAGATGACCATTTCATCATAAATTTGTCATAAACTATGAGCGCAGTAATGTAACACACCCTAATTGGATTGTAGACGGGAACTAATAACAGTACATGTAGATTGTATTTTAAAGTGTGCAGGGCTTTCCCAACATTTAGGGAATTTGTTGGCTGTACATTTGCTGTATGTGTGTATACTAACATCTAACTATAGCTGGCTTTGCTCTATATATACACAAGGAACTCCTGAATCGAACTAGCCCTGCATGTCTGTGTATACTTCTTTTTATTCTTTTACAGGCAAAGAATAAGGTTCTCATATTAAAATGTCAAATATAGGGCAATACAGTGCAATAATGTTTGGTAGAGTTTTGTAAAGCTGTAGTAAGACATCCCTTATGTCTTTATAGAGTGGCTCTGGCCTTTAGTAGGGAACTTTTGACAGTTTTCTGAATCAGAGCTAGTGCAAACTATACTATTGTTCACTCAGTTGTTTAAATTATCCAAAATAAATTACCTTTTAACATAAGGTAAAGGTAAAGGTACCCCTGCCCGTACGGCCAGTCTTGCCAGACTCTAGGGTTGTGCGCTCATCTCACTCTATAGGCCGGGAGCCAGCGCTGTCCACAGACACTTCCGGGTCATGTGGCCAGCGTGACAAGCTGCATCTGGCGAGCCAGCGCAGCACATGGAACGCCATTTACCTTCCTGCTGGTAAGCGGTCCCTATTTATCTACTTGCACCCGGGGGTGCTTTCAAACTGCTAGGTTGGCAGGCGCTGGGACCGAACGACGGGAGCGCACCCCGCCGCGGGGATTCAAACCGCCGACCATGCGATCGGCAAGTCCTAGGCGCTGAGGTTTTACCCACAGCGCCACCCGCGTCCCACTCCTTTTAACATACTTCCTTACAAAAATAGGAAATACTACTCAGAGATAATTTATTTATTTATTTTAAATTACAGCATGTATAACAAATTTGTGTATCAACAAATAAACATGAACCACAAATCAATACACATCTGTGCACACCTTTAAAGATGGATATACAGTGCATACGGAATATTAAAGCATATGTTACTAATGTGATGGACACTTGCCAGTTCTTTAGTGCTGTTAAAAGTGCCTGAATCTAAGCAGACTGAATCTACTGCTTGGTGATGGGATGATATAAAACTTTTTTTCCTTTTTGATGGATACAAAGCCACTCCAAGGTGTTGGAGGGTTATACCATTATTACAAAATGTTATATGATTTAAGCCATAACTGTTTGTGGAACTGAGAAAGGCCGGCACTTGCAAAGACCACAGCTAAATACACAAAGCAGTAACAGAACCCTAAATTTAGCAATCCCCTGAAACTAAAATCTGAGGCAACAGCAGAATTAGACAAAGCCTTTAAAAAATCCTTTGTTTTCAACAGTCTTCAACTGTGGTTACTTTAACCGACAATTTGTTTTGTGAATTGGGAGACATCAAGAATTACTTTTCATTGGATCTGTATTTTACGGGAATGAAATCAGAACTTCTTGTAGCTTCTCTTCTGTAGCTGAGTGACAGGCATTAAACAAAGAGGATTGTTCAGATTTCAGTAGTTATTTTCAATCATGTTAGAAAAAAGAAAGTTAAATCTTCATGAAAGAGAAAATGAGTCCCCTTGAGTGTCACTCTGTTTGCACATTAGCACATAGCAAGGTCTTTGCCAAGTTGCTCTCTGACTGACTGCTGCAGATGCTCTTTCTCAAGTATTCAGAGTCAGATCTTTAGTGCAAGTCTTCAGGGACAAACAATAGCACCTGTTCCTCACAAGATATCAGGCTAGTTAGTCCATTCATGTATCTTTAATGAAGCTCCAGGGCAGATGGCAAAAATAAAAAGGCACCATCATCAAGTTAGCAAAGGAGACAGAAAGAAAGAGGTGTTGGTGCAACATTATATTGCTTTTCTGAAGAGGAAGAAAAGAGAGTCCAGAGTTTTTCTTTGGCATCTGCTGGTGTCATGATTTTTCAGAAAGACTCAAGGAACAGAGAAGCAATTAACCTTTTTGAGAATTTATATGACTTAATGAAGCTGGCTATCCTCACCCTGCTAGATCAACGAGCATAAAACACTAAGGGCTACATCTTCAATGTTTGCTTCCAGCATATCCAGAGAGAATGCCAGTCGCTTAGTTCAAATTATCATCACTGTGTATGCTATTTTATTTTATTAAAAAGGAGGGCACATTTTACTCCATAGTGCATACCATATGCCTTTTGTCCTGTGTAGGGATTCTTGTTCTCACTACACACCTTATACATTTGCCCTGGTGCTCCAATATGCACTTGTTTCTGGTTTACTCAGAAAAAAGGGGACACTAAGTCTTGTCTGCTTCTACTGTGCCACATTATCTGGATATTAGAGGATTTGAAAACATCCACACTTAAAGAATGAAGGTTTGTGGAAGCTTCATTCCCACAATCTCTTTGTAAGCTTCAAGCCCTTGTGACTGCAAATCAGAAAAGCACATGGCGGTTTCACTTTCCTTGCCCTCCACCTTATTTTTTACCATATTATGGGTCCCCCATCAAAGGTATTCTGTGCTTCTCACTGTGCTTCCAGTACTACTTGAATACAGTGGTACCTTGGGTTAAGTATTTAATTCGTTCCGGAGGTCTGTACTTAACCTGAAACTGTTCTTAACCTGAAGCACCGCTTTAGCTAATGGGGTCTCCCGCTGCCGCCACACCACTGGAGCATGATTTCTGTTCTCAACCTGAAGCAACGTTCTTAACCTGAAGCACTATTTCTGGGTTAGCGGAGTCTGTAACCTGAAGCATATATAACCTGAAGCGTATGTAACCTGAGGTACCACTGTAGTCATTTCCAGAGGGTGCTGCTTGAGTGCTCTTCAGCCCTGTGGAGCCTTCAATGTGGAGTTGCTCAGGGTTCAGTTTTATCCCCTATGCTGTTTAACTTCTACATGAAACCACTGAGTGGAGTCATCTGGAGTTTTAGAGCATGTTGGCAGCAATATGCTGAGGACACACAGCTCTACTTTCCCTTTACATCTGCAGGTGTAGCAGTAGATGTGATGGACCGTTGTTTTGCTTCAGTAACGGACTGGATGAGAGCCAACAATCTGAAGCTCAATCCCAATAAGACTGAGGCACTGTTAGTTGGTGGTTACCTAGACTGGATGGGTGCAAGGTTGCCTGCTCTTGATGGGGTTTCACTCCCTCTGAAGGAGCAGGTACACAGCTTGTGGGTACTTGTGGATCTTTCCTGTCACTTGAGGCTCAGGTGGCTTCAGTAGCATGGAGTGTCTTCAGTCAGCTTTGGCTGGTGGCCCAGCTGCACCCCTATCTGGACAGGGATAACCTAACTTCTGTTGTCTATGCTCTGGTAAACTCTAGGTTAGATTGCTGCAACATATTATACATGGGGGTGCCTCTGAAGGCAGTTTGGAAGCTTCAGCTAGTGCAGAATTCAGTGGCCAGGTGGCTCACCGGGGCAAGATGGTTTGAGCATATTGTACCAATCCTGGCCTGACTTCACTGGCTGCCAATTAGTTTCCAGGCCTAATTCAAAGTGCTGGTTTAAAGCCTTAAACAGCTCAGAATTGCAATGCTTGCCAGTCCCCATATGAAGGGACCCAGACCCTGTGATCACCATCTGAAGTCCTTCTTTGTGTGCCTTCTCCATGAGAGGCCTGGAGGGCAGCAACATGAGAATGGGTCTTTTCTGTGGTGGCTCCCCATTTGTGGAATGCTCTCCCCAGGGATGCTTGCCTGGCGGCTTTGTAGCATATCTTTAGGTGCCAGGCAAAAACATTATTCTTCTCACAGGCCTTTGGCTAATTAAACAATCTATGTCCTTTTAAACTGTTGGAGGGGTATTGTCTTCATTTGTATGTACAGTGGTTACAGACACTTCAGGTTACAGACTCCGCTAACCCAGAAATAGAACCTTGGGTTAAGAACTTTGCTTCAGGATGAGAAAAGAAATCACGCAGCAGCAGCACAGCGGTAGCAGGAGGCCCCATTAGCTAAAGTGGTACCTCAGGTTAGGAACCGCTCCAGGTTAAGAACTGACGTCCAGAACGAATTAAGTTCTTAACCTGAGGTACCACTGTAGTATGTATTTTTTTGTTTTTATATTGTGAATTGCCCTGTAATCTTTGGATGAAGGGCAGTATGGATGGATGGATGGATGGATGGATGGATGCATACATAGATAGATAGGCCACCATACATATAGCTATCACATTGGTAAGGGCTAGACCCTTATTGCCCTGAGATATCCTAGTTTTCCAATTTTTAGAGAGAATATAAATTAATAAATAAAAAATACCAGATCTACACATGAATAGATCTTCTCTGAAATTTTAGCATAAATAAACTACCATATATTCCAATGTGCAGTAGCAGTCAGTTATCTGAAATAGTAATGGGGGGCGCACTCACAGTATGACTACCATGTCACACAATATGTTTCACTGGATGATATTATAGACGGGGGGGGGGGGGAATCAAATATATTTGAGTAGCAACCCAGCCCCTTCTATAACATCTAATTTTGCTTTTAATGTACAGTTGTCATAAATCATGCACACCAGAGGAACAAACTTCAGTCACTTCCAGAAATGCCCACTGCTGCTTCCTTCTCAAGTAAATGCGGTTGTCTTTTGGCTTTTGTCTGCACCATCTGGCCATAGTCTACATGGCTATTGTGATAGATGACTTCAAGTTTACTCTTTACTACTTCGATTCCAGGAGTTGTGGATGACTCTGGATCAGTTTGATTCAACATCCACTCTAAAAGCACTCAAAATTATAGTGAAACTCATTTTTTTTCGTTCCTAACTGATGGTGTACCGCCGCCATTAGACACTGACATTGTTTTTGCTTGTTTATTCAACGGCCTACAGGAACAATTATCATGCAACAAACTTGGTAGTGTATAAAAAGTTGATACTGGACACAGGGGGATCGACTTCAATTTAACCATGTTAAATTTGTCGCTAACATGGAGAAACTGGGCTTACGTCAGCTAAAATAAAAGAAATGGCTGCTCATAGCTAGTTTCTTTCACGCCCCAGTGCCATGGCAGTAATTGCACAAAGACCTTTTTATTATAAGTTGATTTTCCTGAGAAATGGATTCCGAAAAATACTGTAAAGTGTTTATGTTTTGCTTGACCTTTATTAACCTACATCTTAGGGCTTTTCCCCCAGAGAAGAGTTGTTGGTAAATTAGCTCTCTTAGAAGCGCACACACAGTAGCCTTTCTGGTCTGCATCAGATGTTGGGAGAGGAACATGGATATGACAAGAAAATTTGGCACTATTTAAACAGTGTCATAGGTCAACATATGGATTTTTACCACTAAAAAAGTTTTGTAGGAATTAAATCCCAACAAAAAGCCATTGAAGTTTATTTTTAATAGAATTTGAAACCACTCATTTGCAACAAGAGAAGGGGTTGAAATTATTTTCTGATTATAAAACAATTCATTTTTATATATTTTTTTAATCATCGGCAAAATCCTTGCATTAGTTCTGAGTAAGCCAACAAAAAAAAGAAACATGGCATTTCATTGGATCCAGCCATCTTTTGGCATAGTAGTCATGATCCAGGTATCTGGAGAAATAAAGCTGAATATTAAAATCTCCTGATTCCCACCTCTCTAGTTCTGTTTGCCCAAGTATAAAGCCTGATAAGTATCTGAATAATTTTCTGCTTCTATATTTTTACTTTATTTCAATGTTTTGGCTTTTGATACATTTATGAAGGTCATATGAAATTTGATACAGTGGGATTTATTCTAAAATGGTCAATACCACACAATAAATATCAGGCTTTATGATAGTGTTTAAAGCTATAAACTGGATAGACAAGCAAAATATTAGTTTAATTGAAAGCCAAGAATTTTGGTTTCATTTAAAGAGGTACTGAAATTTTGCTAGTCTTTTGAAAACATTGAATTATTTGCCGTATAGGTTCAGTAGGTTGAATTTTTAAAAAGTGCTTGAATTTTGCACTTGAACGTAACATCATTTTAGAAACAAATGAAACTATAAAGTACAGAAGCAGGATAAAAAAACAAAAAGGAGAGTGAGAGAAATCTTCTTTTAGAGCAGGCCCAGATTTAAGCAAAACTTAGTAGAACAAAAAAAAGTACAGGTTGTTGCACCTTTGACATTGAGGGGAGAACAAAGCTACTATGGCTTTGATGTGACAATGTGAAATCGGCAAGGATTATGGTTAGGAGAAGGTTTGGTTGGACTCTGTGAATGCAGGCACACTATCAGTGCTGGAGAGTTATCTGTCAGGACAAATTTGTGCTATTTCTGATCAGAGACTGTCTTCTGTTTAGCAGGTTCAGGGTCACATGCCTCCGCTCATGATCCCAATTTTTCCACACGACCAGCGGACATTGGCAGCGGCTGCTGCAGCCCAGCAGGGATTCCTTTTCCCCCCAGGAATAACTTACAAGCCAGGTAAGTTGACAGGGTTGTGAAGCTGTTTAACATGTTACGATATTAGCCATGGCTACTCCTTGTAATCTGCCTGGTATGGACAGTGATATGTAAAAGCTGGGGGATTTAAGCTGGGGGAAGGGGTGGGGAGGAAAGGAAATATGTGGATTTCTTTTGCAAGTCTAGATGAAAACTTCTTCCAGAGAAAACCAGGGAATTGGCTTCTCAGGGCCATATTTATTTTACTTCTGTATACCACAAAATTATTTCCTTTGAATTTATTGACTTTCTTCTCTGCCAATTTGTGAGAGTAGCCTGGCTCTTTATGAGGTTACATATATATCTTTTTAAGGCCCTTTTATCATCAGAATATATATATACACATACTAGTGTTTTGTGCAAGCCATCTTTATAATTAGAGATAAAAAGTAAAGGTAGGTATGATTTAATTTGTGTATTTCAATTGGGCAGCAATTTATACGATTTCCATCTAAATAACAGAGGTTTCAGCAGTTCAGCTACAATCATCAATTCAGGCTTGTAACAGGTCATGCAACTTCGCAGTGAGAGATGTTTGGAGATGATTCAGCAAATATTATGATTTCTTTCTTTATTCCTTTGAGTTTACTGTGCTCCTGGGGAATTCAATTAGGGATATAATGGTTTGAAGCTACTTTCAGAGTCTCCTTGTAAACAGGACTTTAAATGTTTAAAGCCACATTAGCAAAGAAACTCAGGGTAAGGATATTTAAGTAAATAAAAATCAACCTTATTTTCATGTGTATATTCCTTGTAAACCTACATCTCAGCCAGAAGCAGCATCTTTATTTTTCTAATTAATCTCACCCCCTCTAATTAATATTAAACAACAAAATGGTTACAGCATTTCCTTTGAATGTTAGAAGCAAAATTTTCATTTGGAATCTGCTACTGCTGTTAATGGGAATGTTGCAGTGGCTTTCAGAAAAAGGTGGGATCGGTTCTGAAACAAAACCGTATGTTTTAGAATGTAAACTGCATATTAAATGTAATCCAAGTTAAATATAAACTCTTTTCAAGTAAGTTCAGTAAGATATTGTGCCAAATAACACTGCAGAAATTATTTCCATTTGTTCCGCTCGGCTCTGTCTTGGTAGTTTCTTAAAAATACATTTACGGAAAACGGATTTTTAGATGCTAAGTGTCAGAATTGGACTGGAATGGCTAGAATCTAGCCCTCCACTCAGTCATTGACTGATTTGTGATCTGGGATACATACTTTGCCTTAACTTTCCCCAATTAATCTGTGAAATGATGATGTCCTCATGTGAGTGAGAAACATTGTCCTTTTATGTACTAAACATATTGAAACCAGTCTAACTATTGGCAATGTGAACAACCTAGCTATATAAGAAGATAAGAAAACTGGCACAGTCCCTGCTTGTAGGTGTCATTTTAAGGGATGTTGTAGATGTAGTTCTCTCCCCTCCAGGTTTGCACATCAGGCATCATGCAAGGGCATTACGGTGAGTCGCAGGTTTGTGCATGCCTCTCATATTTCCTTCTAGCCTTGACTTTTTTGGACAGTGCAAGTTGAGTCACCTACATGGGACACAAGAAGTGGCCTTTTGCTGGGTCACACTACTTATCTCTAGGGGCTCAAGGAAGCGTTCAGCTAACAGGTCCCATTACTGCCCTGAGCAAAGACTACACTTGCACAACAGGACTTGCCTTCCTCCCCTCCCCCACGTCCCAGAAATTGATTCAGGAGGGGTCAGGAGAACACCAGGGTCAGCAAGGGGCAGGAGAGGGGAGATCATTCTGTCCTGCAAGCCGAAATTCCTGCGCTGATGCAACGCTATATACTCCCTCAGGAAGGAATCTTTCATGTCACATGCATCTGAGCCTTAAAAAAAACAAAAATGGGAGAGATCAGGGACTGAAGCTGGAACCTTCTGCATGCCAACAATGTCTTCTACCTCCTCCCTTGTGTCACAGCTATTAGAGATTATAGGGTCCCAAGCTAGCAAATATCAATCATGAATGTGATAACAGATTTCTTAAAATTAGCTAGCATACTTCTCAAGATTGTATAATATAATTTTCCAGCAAGCAAGTACTAATTGAGAAATCTGGGCTGCATAGATCACCTAATTAATTTTTATAGGTACTCCTTTTGGTATATATAGCATATACCAGATTAATTAAAACTTTAAGATGCTGTGTAACTCAAATTACTGTTGTCTGCTGACCCACATACACTTGACAATTCTCTCAGGACACCCTACTATAGAAGTTGGACCATATTTAAATTAGATACATAAAGTAGAGCTATTACAAAGCCAACAATTATTTGCATGGATCGAGCAATTACTCTTGATTACTTTGACTCCTTCATATCATGAAAAAAGTACTATGAATGGTTTGAGATCTTTGGCAAATATGAAGACATGCTAGTTGACTGTTAATTTAGTCAAGCATGGGGGGAAATGTTACTGAGTAGGAAATATGAAAGCTGGTCTAAGTGTTATGGCTAAGAAAGTGAGCAGTGAGCCAGCAAGTCCCTGATTCAAATCTCATCTAATTTATGAGCTCACTAGTTTCCTTAGGCAAACCACTATTTCTCACTGTGAACTGTTTTCTCTGCTATATGCAGATAATAACATTGATCTACTTTACATAGTTGTTGTGAGGATTTCTTAGGTAATGCAGGTGATGTCCTATAGCTATGTTGTTTTTGTGAATTTATACTTGCAAAGTTCAAGTTCCAGAAGTGGCTAATATCATGATTTAGGGTCCTCCCTACTCCCATAGTCTCTTTCTTTTGTGCCATGCTGTGACAAAGGGAAAGTAGCAGGAGAAAGTTGTTGTGCTCATATTCTCCTTATGGGCTTCCCATTTGCACCTGGCTAACTGCTGTGGAAACAGGATACAGGACTAGACAGAACTTTGGTACGATCCTGCAGGGTTCTTGACATACACAGTCTTAACATTCTTAATAGTTTCAGTTGTTCAGATTATATGTCAAAAGCAAAACAAAAACCAAGGTATTTTGTGTTGCCATACTTTTTATTTTGAGGCCTTGTTTTGCTTAGTTTAGAAAAGGTGTCCTTCACTTCCTGATTAAAGGATGTGCATAAGAATTAACTACAAAAATGGTTAAATCAGAACATCTGCATAACTCAGATTTACCATCTTGGCTGTTCTTTTTGCAAGACTAGATCTGAGCTAACAACTCTATTATACTGTTATTTTTATTATGTCAGAAGCAAGCTATAAAGCACTGAGAGCTATAGATGAAATCCCTTGCTTTTTATTCTAGGAAGGGTTGTGCAATTCTTTAGCAATTTACATTAATTAGCATTAACATTGTTTTGTCAAATACACTGGAAGGGAAACTGATCAGTTTTCAAAGTGGTTGAGCATGTAGCGAACAGCTGTGGTCAATTGGACTTCTTGACCTGCGCACACAGAGCAACAAACATTTGTGTAGAATCATCGGAAGTCATGGTCTATACACGAATTTCCAACTGTTTCAGAGAATGAAAGGTGCCTTCCATGTAGGAAAATGAAAATGTACGGAGCAGCCCTTAATGCTCAAAACCAGGAAACATTGCTTTGCTCTGGATTTAGAACAATGTGTTTCTAGTATGTGCTGCGGCTGCCCACAATTGTTTAAAGAGCACTGGCCAGTTGGAAATCTGAAACAGAAGTTGGTAAATCATTCTGGGACTTAATAAGCACCTATGTATATATAAACAATAGAAGCACCAATATAAATAGGCAAAGCCGGGGAGCTGAGAAGGATAGTTTTCAAAACAAGGATGACTGGGGATTTGTTCCCCCCACCCCGTTCCTTGAGCCATTCTCCCAGTAATCAAGACTAGTACACACCTATGCCTTCAAAGGACCTGTTCTGACTTGTTTTGTCTACCTTCATAAAATTAAAGAAGAATAGGTCCTCACGCAAGCATTCCAAATCCAGAAACAAATTTGAAAAAAATTGCTACAACATGTTGAGTGATAGATTGCCAAGACAGCTACCAATAAGATCCTTGATCTATTTTGCATGTGTCTCTGTGTGTGTGTGGTGTGCGTGCTTGGAAAATTAAAAGTGGAAATATGCATCTTCTGCAATTAAAAATGTAAAACTTTCACCATCTCTCTCCTTTGTCCCCGGCTCCTGGCCCCTGCCTCTCCCCACAAGGAACCTGTCCCTGCTTTAGTTCTACTCCTGTCAGCAAAACATTCCATTCGTATGAAGTGTCATGCTTTGTTCTCTGGATAATGCTATTATATAATGCAGTAGGATTACGTTAACCATATACAGTTCACTTTAAAATGCTTCCATTTAATCCTAGAAGGGACACTTCATGATTTGGGGGGTTGGGGAGAGAGAAACATAGCAATGGGTCTGTGTGTCATAAGTAAAAGGGAAAGCCATAGCCATCAGGTGATCCAGAGAACACTATAGGGTGTGGTATAGACACTAATAAATTAACTTTAAGGTAGGTGTGTGTGTGTGTGTGTGTGTGTGTGTGTGTGTATGTATGTGTGTGTGTGTGTGTATGTGTATGTGTATGTGTATGTGTATGTGTATGTGTGTGTATATATATATATCCATGGAAGCATGACAGCTGTGAAAAAGGAGTGCTACAGGGAATTCTTTAGGGTTTGATTTTTTTTAAAAAAAAATGTTTGACATGGAAAATGTTTTAGTACAAATAAAGCAACTACTCTTGAATTTACAAAAGGGGGAAATAGTGACAGGGTTGCTGCATGGAACGGGGATAAATAATTCATAATATTTAAAGAAAGAATGCCTTGGAAATGTTCAGCAATGCAGTCCATGCTTGTGCTTGAATGCTTATTTCTCTCCTATTTAAAGCATCATTTATTCAATATCTTTGTGATGACTTCTTTTTTTTAAAGTCTGTTTACCAAAGAAACATTATTTAACTTTTTGATGAGGATACTCTGTATTCAGATAATTTTGTTTAGCCTTCAAAGAAGATAAGCAGAATTATCTAACCATAGAGAGACAAGAGTTTTATACTTTAAGAAAGCAATTTAGTTATTTAAAAAACAACATCAGGCCTCTGCAAACTAAAATCAACCTCATAGAAAGGGGGAAAATAAGATCAGATTTTATGAATGTTACTCCATAGGACACCAGCACAATGTAGGTTAGCAAAGGCATTGTAGCAGTGCTCCATATGCAATCAGAAGCCAATTGTTAGTGGACTGTGTACAAGCACATACTGTGCTCAATGGTCTGATGAGGTATTATGGATATGATGCAGAGAGACATTGTGGATTAGAACTTCACAATTTGTTTAAAAAGTGAAAGCAACTTAACATTTACACTGAGCTTATCTGAGTCCTGTGGCGCTTTGGGTGGTAAGCAGAGGGAGGGTGCTTTATGAGGATTTCGGAGGCTTGGGAATTGAGGTGTTATGTGTGTAGGGGAAAACTTGCCATTCCCTGACTGCATTGTTTTGTATCCCTTCTACACCGCACCTACCTTATTACATTCTAAATGTAATATAGAGTTGATGCAAAGCAGCTTGGTTATTATAAATGTAAAAAATGTACAGAGGAGCAGCTTATTAAAACATAGCCTAGAGATAGTACATAACACTGACTTTAAATAAGAAGCTGAAGTGATACTCTATTAAAGCATGGTTATTGTGTAATTTATCAATCACTGTCTTTTTTTTTTAATTGCAAGTTCATTTTTTAACCTCCCCTCCTCCTCTCCCATTCTGCTTTCTACTTTGCAAAAGCGTGCTAAAATGGCATGGGGGGTGGGTGGGTGGGGTGGCTACAGACACTGTCTAGTTGTGGTGATAATCTGAAAAGATACCATATATAGGTAACCATATTCACATAGGCAGCAAGCAGCCTCTTTTTATCTGGGCTTCTTATTTTAGCAGTAATTTTATAAATACCCTGGAATTGCAGAATTACCTATGATTGTATTCTTATAAACATTAGGGATTCTGTAGGCTTGTGTCTAGTGCTTACTGTTTATATAAGATGTAAAATGTTGATAGATGTATTCCAACCCATATTCCATCATCAATATGCATGGTACTTTACAGAGTCTCATGACAAAAATGACAGTTCCCTGGCCCAATGACCTCATAATCTAAATTTCAACAGTGGAGGTGGAAACAAAGGGAGTGCAGAGGATAGGGAACATGGCTGGAAATGCGTGTTGACAAATATTAATGTGAACAAACCCATCTATGCAATTAAAGTATGATTATCCAAACAGTTTATTTTCAATGCTCAGTAGTGACTTGTGAATGTATTCTGTTGCCAATATGTGGAGTAGATAATGACTTTGGGGCTAATTCAGTGTTTGATCAGAGCACTGACCCATTTTAGAGGTGAAGTAGGGAAGCCAGGCTGAGATGAAATTTCTCAGAAACATTTTCCCCCTGAATGTTCGGCACCTTCTTTTCGTGTCAACCACCATGTCTTCCCCACTGTGCCCTGGAGCGATACTAGGTCTATAGAATTGTGCAGAATGATGGCCAGGCTGGCCATGAAGTTGCTGCTGCATTTACATCGGCCTAAACAAAGGGAAAAGGCTGTGCTACCACCACTACTTATTGTGAGCAAATCCCCTAAAACACGGTTGGAGAACTTCTCCCTGCCCCTGGGAGAAATTCAGTGAACCAGTCCTCTCAATTCCCCCACCTACAAATAGACTGGCGAATTTTGAGAAGCCGTTTATGCACAGCTCTTAAAAACCCCCAAAGCCCAACCTTTACCTAGGAGAAGATGGAGGCAGCTGAATCAATACATGTTCCAACCAATATGTAGAGCATTTTTATCCACTGGGGATCCTGGGATTTGAAGTTGAATCCCAGGTGGGAAAATACACTTTTGCATAGTGAGAGCATGCTCTTCCTCTGCCTTCCTTCCTGCTGTTCTCCTGCTTGTGGAGTAGGAGAGGAGACAGAGAACCAGGGGTAGGGGGCTTGCTGAGGGAATGCTGTGCTCTTAGTCATTTGAGCCCCCCTGCTTCAAAAATTCATTCCCTCCATAATGCATGAGTAGTCACAAAATTAATTCACAGTGTTCTGCATATTCCTTGATTTCATGGGAGATGGTTACTTTAAGAACAGTAAGCAGATAATTAGGCCTTGCTTTCATTTTGTTGAGAAATTATCTAGGGTTCTTCTGCACATTGCTGGGCACATCTTTTCCCTTTTGCCCTGAAGGATACATGAAGATCACGAATTAATGATAAAGGAAGACTAGTAACAGGGGTTCTCTTGAAATAGTGCTACCTGAGTGTGAGACACCAGGAATGGGATTGCAGTGGTCTTGGGAGAGACGATCCTGAAAGAGATTGTCAAATTCAGTGCCACCTTGCAGAGTCCGATCCGTAATCCACACTGAATATGTGTGTCTGACCACATTCTCACTGCCCCAGTGATATGGGAGGAAAAGAGCTCAGTTTTGTTCTTGTTTCTCTGTGCATGGGATATCCATCAAGGTTACATCAGAGCAATTTATTGAAATCAGACCATGTCCACTAATTTACCTGTTACCCCAAAGAAGTGCAGCAATTATTTATTTTAAATCTAGAGAAATAGATGCACAGCATCTGACAAGACTGGGCACATAGCACTTTGTGTCGCTTATCACTTGAAACCTATCTTAAATGAACGATTATTTTCCAAAGCAGCTATGCTTTGTGATCCGTAATAAGAGCCAGCATGCTTGGGTCTAAGCATTGCATTTTATGTTTTGCCAGTTTGCCTACTAGCAATCTGCTGAGCAGAAGTTCCAAGTTAGAGTTGCAAGTCTGTGCCCAGCAACCCCCTTTTGTTTTTGCAGATGTTTAGGCTTAGAGCAGTGTTGTGGAGCACAGGCCCTGTTCATACTTGTCTGCTGCTATTCTCTGCTCATTGTCTAAACCTGTATGCATTGTTCTTCTCGACAGGTGATAACTATCCTGTGCAGTTCATTCCATCAACAATGGCAGCTGC
Organism: Podarcis tiliguerta; assembly: GCF_965153285.1. Taxonomy (NCBI): domain Eukaryota; kingdom Metazoa; phylum Chordata; class Lepidosauria; order Squamata; family Lacertidae; genus Podarcis; species Podarcis tiliguerta. Next base: position 65,707,218 of record NC_139534.1, read on the forward strand.
TGCTGCTTCTGGACTCAGCCCTTTACAGCTCCAGGTATGTGCCAGAACAAAAATATGTGGGCTTGAAGCCAATGCTTTAGTGGAAAACTGCTAACCAGCTGTATGCTAAGTAATGGCTTGAATGTTAAATAATTTTTTAAGCACAGCCCCAGAAGGATTAACACCTTATGTACTTAACATGCTGCAAACAGAACAGCATGCTGTCAGCCTTGATGCTGGGAAATACAGCCAACTTCGTATTTTATAACAATGAAGTTAATACATTTTGGGCAGGATCCTGCTTAAAATAAGCACTTTTTAATCCAGTTGATTTTGGTCAGATAAGTATTATTTGATTCTTCTATTAAAACCAAAGTGATTTTAAAAAGTGCTTAACTTGTGCTAAGCTCTGTACTCTGTACATGTTCTCTGCTTTGAGACTGGGGAAGAAAAAGTATGTAACTATTTACTGGAAGATATATTAATAGCATTTATGTTTCTTAAGCTACTTCTAAGTGTGCCCTGTTTAGCTGTTTTTGCTCATAGTGGGTGTCTGAATAAATGCATTATATTTTTTCTTTGGGGCTTGGTGATGACTGTTTCATAAACTGAACACTTGCAGCTTCTGTATTTATGGAATCTCAGCCTTTCCATGCGTTAAGTTGGTTGGATGCCAGCAGCCATCAGGAGTCTGAGTTTGGTCCCTTGCTAGGTCATTTATTTATTTTTGTCATAGGGGGAACTAAATGTTGTGTGAAAATGATTTACACTCCAATTTATTATATAGCTTTTTAATATTCCCCAAGAAAAGGCACAATAGTGTCAAATAATGAAGCAACAGTCAAAAGCTTACAAGGGGGTGTGTTTAGTCATCACGCTAGAGGTTTACCTCTTGGACATTTAAATGATGTGGCAAATATATCTTATACCTATTACCAGCCAAAAGAGTAGTAGTGTTAAGTCTCTAGCAGCAAAAGATTGCTGTGGTACCTCAGAGGCAAATAGGTTTATTCAGATATTAGTTTTTGCAGGCAACAGGGTAATTTATGCCACAACGAAATAGTCATTCTGTGGGGTGCAAGGGGATTTTTAAAACCTGCTCATAGTCAGCTGTTCTTCTTCAGGTGATGTCACATAAGGCTACAAATGTGGATGGCCAGCCAAATAGGCCACATAGCAGGAAACTCTTCAACAACAATGCCTAGAACTTGGGCCCCTCACCCCACTTGGCCACAGTATATGGTAACTAAGAGCTGAAAAGAAGAAGCAGGCTGCCTATGTCAGGGGTAACTATGTGCTGCCCTCCAGCTGTTGTTGGTCTACAACTTCCAACAGTTTCAATCCACATGGACGGTTGCCAGCGATGATGGGAACTGTGGCTCTCCCAATAGAGATTGCCCACCTATGTTGAGGAGATGCCACTGAAGAAATTGGATAACTTGTTAGCTTAAGTTGAGATAGTGGTGTTCGAGATAGGGGAGCTTGTTGCAGCTAGAGGTAGAGACACCTGTGCCTCTTTACCAGCCTGACTCATCTCTGCCTCTTGGCCTCCTCCATCCTACTCTCCTGATGCAGCTTCAACCTCTGCTCTCTGCCATAGACTCCCCATGCTCACTGAGCCCTGTTTCCTCTTCAGCTGCCAACACCTTCTCCTAGTCTTCTCCCTCCAACCACTCATCCTCGTCCCACCACAAATCCCCTGGCTCTGAGCCTTCTTCTGCTGGGGGTTCCCCAGCTGGTTTCTCCCACCATTTCTCTGTGTCCAACCAATCCACAATACACAATTACTTTCATATTCTCATAGTAGTAAAGTGGATGAGAGTATATATATTAAGATTTGCCCCCAAATTTCAGTTTTTTTGTTGAAAGATTTTTTTATCACAGTGCTTGCGAAGTGTCTGTTTAAATTTTACATTTCCATTGACAGACAGATGACACTACCAATAAACAAATCACTTACATGATGTGTTGGCTTACTCATGAAGCTGTGTCCTACATATTTCAGAGATAATCTAATTGCTTTTTTAGAAGCTAAAGAGATCAGATAATAACTAAAGGCTTGCACTTCAACAAGTACTTCAGAACACTATTATCTGGACTATTTTCTAGAAGTTCTACCAAACCCAATAGTGAAATTCCTGACTGAGACTCTTACGTAATCTGTCTCTCAAACCTTAGGACCTTTAGAGATGGCAAAATATCAGCTTTTTTAAAACACCATTTTATAAGTGTTCCTGAACCATTGATAGTTGTTTTCACATTCACTCTCAGAATCAAAGAGCTTAAGAACATAAGAAGAAGCTGATAAATCAGGCCAATAGCCATCTAGTTTAGTGTCCTGTTCTCACTGTGGCCAACCAGATGCTTGGTTGTGGGGAAACCTGCCAGCAAGACATGACTACAAGAACAGTCTTCCCTTGTGCAGTATTCAAAACATACTGCCTCCGACTGTGGAGGCAGCAAACAGGCATCATGGCTAGTAGCCATTGAGATCCTTGCCCTTCATGAATTTGTCCAGTCTTCTTTTAGCCCATCACTGGCTTTTGTGTGTGAGAGTTCCATACAAATGGTACTTATCTCTCCTGAATCTTCCAACATTCAGCTTCATTGGATCCCCACGAGTTCTAATGTTATGAGCGGGGGAGAAAAACTTTCTCCATGCCTTGCATAATTTTAAAACTTCTATCACGTCACCTCATACTCTTCTTTCCCCTATACTAAGAGTTCCAAAGGCTGCAACCTTACATCCCAGGTGAGTTCTTCTATCCCCTTCATCAATTTGGTTGCCATTTTCTTAACCTTTTACACTCTACAATATTCATTTTGATGTGATGTGATGAGAACTGTACACAGTATGTGGTCACTCCACAGATTTGTATAATGGCATTAAGATATTCATTTACTAGTGATCCCTAGCATGGAATTTGTCTTTTACACAGCCGCCACACGCTGGTCATTGAGCTATTCACTAGGATCTCAAGGTCTCTTTCCTGGTCAGTCACTGCCAGTTCAGACCCATGAGTGTATATATGAACATGCATCACATTACACTTGTCCACATTGAATTGCCCTTGCCATTTTACTCAGTTTGGAGAGGTCCTTTTGGAGCTGTTTTCAATCTCTTTTTGTTTTAACAATGCTGAACAATTTAGCATTATCAGCAGACTTGGCTACCTCACTGTACATCCCATTTATGAACAAGTTTCAAAGCCCAGGTCCCAATACCAATCCTTGGGGAATTCTACTTTTCTACATCCCTCCATTTGGAGACCTCTGCATTTAGTCCTACTCTCTGCTTAACCAATTCCTGAGCCACTTCTCATATTCCATGACTGTTAAGCTTACTCAGGAGTCTTTGGTGAAATATTTTTGAAAGTCCAAGTCCATTTGTAAGACATGGCTTGTCCTTGCAGAAGCCATGTTTATCTATATCAAATGTGTGGAAAAATCATGGTATGTGTACAACTTTGCACGATTCCATTCTAGCTACCTTTCTGACATGAGATACTTTCCCAGATGCAGCAGTGCATTTATATAAGAGGTTATGAAAGGACCATACCATGCTTACAAATAATGGTTTAAATCAACCTCCTTAATACATATTGGCAGATTTTTATGAGAGTGATAGAGAAGGAGCAGTGATACAGCTTGTGCTATTATTCAGTGTTTCCTCTCTTCTTTTCGTCCTCCTCCTATACTAGTCCCTCTTATTTTTTTACCACTGTATTTTTTATATATAAAAAACAAACTTTTTAAATTTGTAGAATTTATATTAGTTTTACTCTGGGTACATGTGTGCTGCTGAATGTAAGTCTTCAGGGATTGTTTCCCAGACTTTCAGTGGACTCATAGCAACCCTGTTCCTGGGAAATCCCATGGCAGCTCAGTAGACACACATCTGTCCTAGAAAGCTTCACTGTATGAAATCTTTTATGAGGCCCCCCTATCATTTCTCCTTCCTTTCCCCATAGCAAAACCAGTAAGGCAGCCCTGTACTGGGAAATTTTTATGCCTGATGTTTTACAATTTTTAATATATTCTGTAAGCTGCCCAGAGTGGCTGGGGAAGCCCAGCCAGATGGGCGGGGTATAAATAATATTATTATTATTATTATTATTATTAGTAGTAGTAGTAGTAGTGGTGGTGGTGGTGGTAATGTTCCACAATACACACACACACACAATTTGTTAACAAAGAAGTGGTACAGTTGTATGACAACCACTGGTAAATTATTGGAAGTGATAATGCATTGCAATTAAGTTAGCTGGAGTTATTCCTAGACAATGCGATCTTCTGAAGAGAGAGAGAGAGAGAGAGAGAGAGAGAGAGAGAGAGAGAGAAAGTGTTACAGAAGTGAGAGCAAGCAAGCAAACCTATGGTTCCTACCTTTCCCCTGATGTTTCTTGTATAATTTGTCCTTCAAAGTTTATCGCGTATAACATTAATGAGGCTTGGCAAGTCTTAGCTATGGTTGCAGCTGTGTGCTGGAAGACTGAAGTTTTTATCATCAACTAAATTAAACAACAACAACAAAATACCCATGCAGTATGCTTCTTTAGTCTGTTGCTCTTCTCCTCCCCCAGCCCCCCTTTTCTTACACAAAGTAATGACCTTTTGTTATACCACTGGGTGAAGATCCAAAGTACTGCTGAAGCATTGCAGAGCCTGCCTCAGGGGTGCAGTATTAGCAGAATGAAGGCCAAAGAATGCTATTTTTAGTTGAACAGTTTGGCAGATGGAGGCATGAATACTCATATATCTGAAGGTTGAGGGGGTTTGAACCATTAATTCTGATAATGTATTTAACCCTGGGAACAATCAGAAACTGTAACTCTAAGGTTACAATGCTTTTGACCTTTAGAGAACAGAGGGCACTCAGTACAGTAAACAATATATTACATTTCTACTTATTCTAATTCTCTCACACATATAAATTTCAGGACTGGGGTTGACATTTGCTTTCCTCAGCTATTTTTGTGCTGGCCCTTACAGTAAAGTCAAGAAGAATGTGCAGGAAAGAGGCTCTTGTGATGTGACAGTCATGTAAATATGTCCCTGAAATAGCTAAGATGTTAAGTGTTGCCTTTTATGAAGAAATAGTATTCTCAAGAACTGGCATGCCTGAGACATATTCCTTGCTGCTTTCCCTCCCATCCCCCATCCTGTCTCCAATGAAAAAGTTGGTTTCGTGGCCTGCCTTAGTTTATGCAGTTCTTTGTATTCTTCTGTAAGCTTAAAACAGTTTACGTTTGGGAGGATGCTGCGCAGTGGGCTTGCTTTCGAAAATGAGAACTATTTGGTCCCGCTTCAGTCCCTCCCCGTGTAAAGTGCTCTGCCGGCTTCTTGCCTTATGAAATTATGCCTGCTCCTCTTCAGCAAATACAGCAGTTAAATATCACACAGCTTAAGTATTCCTAATTAAAATATCTCCATGTGTCAGCATATTGGTAATGTATTATTTTAATCCATTTATTTTGTTTATGAAACAGTGACATATGTTTAGATTGTGAAATATATGAGCCTTAAAAATCACTTTATTGAAGAAAATTAATTCCTACAATGCTGTCTGGGTAATGTGTTCACTCACCCAGTCAGTCACTGGCGGGCCTGCCACTCTTAATGTTGCTTAGACACACTTTAACAGTTTTATCTGACATAACATTTCTCTGATGCAGCCAGCAATAATAATTTCCCCCACAAATGCTAAACAGGAGTTTCCTTTATTTTCATTTTCAGCCTAGTAAAGAATGGGGATTTTGAGAGAGGGGAGAGGGTGGGTGGAGGAGGAAAAGGGAAGAGTGCACAAGAGATTCAAGTAAGACCAATCAAAATTAAAACCAGCTAGTTACCTTTTCAAAGTTTGACACTGCAATTTGTTTGTCAGCAGGTAGATGTTTAGGTCAGCGCTGTGAGTGACTGACTGTCAGCAGGAATTCCAACAAGACAAGTAATTTAACTCAGTGTATTAGTGACAGATTGCTCACTTCTTCGAATCACTAGAGAAAATAAACTTAATATTGTTACAGGCAGAGATTCTGTCTTCATTAGCCTCATAGAATCTTTCCAGCTAGCACTCAAAAGACTACTAAGCTCTCAATGGCCTTATTTTTCTTGTAGTGTTGTTTTGTTATTTTAGCCAAATGCATTTGCTTATCACGGATCTGTTACAGTGAATTTTTTCATCAAAATTAACTCTACAAAATGCAATCATGAATCAGTCTGCCAAATTCAATGACTATTACAGATAGATTTGGGGTGCAATTTACTTACTTTTGGGTATTTTGGACAGGCAGTATGCCACTATAGAGTCCCTAGCCTCAATCCAAAGCAAATAAATTGTGCTTAAATCCCAGTGAAATCCATGGGATTATTTAACTGTGAGTAGTTTAGCTCTCATTAATATTAGTGGGAACTGACTTTGGGTCAGAACACTGGTTTCAGCTTCCTGGAAGAGTGGGAGGAGAAAGTACATCAGTATAATGTGCATCAGGCTTCCCCAAACTCGGCCCTCCAGCTGTTTTGGGACTACAACTTTGTTCTATAGGCAAAGTCTGTTAAATAACTTGCACATTGGAATTATTTGAAAGCTTTGATGCAGCTGAAGACTACAGTGGTACCTTGGGTTACAGACACTTCAGGTTACAGACTCCGCTAACCCAGAAATAGTACCTTGGGTTAAGAACTTTGCTTCAGGGTGAGAACAGAAATCATGCGGTGCCGGTGCAGTTGCAGCAGGAGGCCCCATTAGCTAAAGTGGTACCTCAGGTTAAGAACAGTTAAGAACGGATCTCCAGAACGAATTAAGTTCTTAACCAGAAGTACCACTGTATAGCTATAATATTCAATTTTCTAGTTTCCAACCAAAGTGTTTCAGGGTTTTTCTTCTTGTTTTATACACAGACTCTTTTACACTTACAATCTATACATACATAGTATACACTTTACATATAATATGTTTACTTATCAGGTAACACAGCAACCTCAGTGGGGAAAAGCTATTTTTAATGATATGTTAATTGAATGGGATGCTAGAATGGCTCTTTCCCCCAGAAGTGCCCCAGCTGAGTGATAAAGCTTCTCCTGATCAGTAGAGCCAGCATATATTTATAATATCCCTATCTGTCCTTCAGTTCCTGCAAATGGAAAATAACCCAATAATTTCAAACTATATTATGAACTAGGATTGGACACTGGCACACATGCGTGCAGATTTCTCTTTTGGATTCTGTATGCGTTGTAATTTTAAAAGCCTTAATCCCTTTCCCCCTGCCCCTTTCTTCGTTTTTTTTTTTTCTGTTTTGAAATTTCCCTTCTTTTATTCTACTTTGAAACTAAAAAAAAGAAAGAAATCAAGGCTGGGTTAGGATCATGGGTGTTGTGACCTGAGATCTGAGCTCATAACTGGGGAGTGGATTGGGGCCTCAGCAGCATGGCTGCAAAAGCAACACCAGGCAGAGAAGCAGTCAAGTACTGCTTAAGGGTGAATCCATCCAAGAACATGTGAAGTCTGCAGGGTTATAATGAGGATGGGGATATACAAGAGGGTTATCCCCCTCTCCCCAGCTACAACCCTCCCAAGTACTTCCCCTACACGCACCTTCTCTTGTTTAAGGTTTATGTTGGGAAATAAAGTTGGAGTCTGCTTTTTACAGAGTTGCCTAAGTATAAAAAGCATTTATGCCCTAAGGAACTTAATGATTGGAATGATCTCAGCTCAGAAGGAGGGGGGAAATGCAGGGAGGAGAAAGAAGGCAGAGGCAACAATAACAAGGTGTGAATATAAGCAAGCACTTGGTATGAGGCTGTGTTTATTTTAACCTTCAAGAAGAATTTTGTTAAAATGTCAAGGCTCATGTGAAAAAGCAAAGGACAAGATTACAAACTTTAACGGGATTTATGATACAAATACAAATAATGATCACTTCCCACTCATTTATGGTAGCAACTCTCATCCAGCCCTTTTCGAGCGCGGTATTAGGCCTCGTTGCAACTCCTATGCAAGGTGCATAAGTATTGTTATTACTGTGCCCATTTTATAAAAGATTTGTGGAAATTGGTGGCTTGTCTAAGGTCACTAACTGAGCCAGTGTAAAGAATGGTTGACTTCCTACCCAGATATATTTTAGACCCCTCCTTTTCTCATGCCATTACAGACTTTTCTTTTTTTTCTTTGTTCCTTTAGGGGACGAAAAGGTGCTTAGCAATTTTAAAGCTCTTAAGATAACTCTCAAACTAAGACAGACATATGTTCAGCATAGTTTTAATGTTTATCGTCTACAGAACACCATCTTCTTATGAGCTTTGCAAACTCTATGTGCTGTGTATTCTTTCCTTTTCTGTTTTTGCAGTCCTCCATCTCTTTGTGTAACTCAAGCAAAGGAAATTTGCCATGCTTGATTAACAAGATAACATGCTGAGAGTTGGTGAAAATGGATTCCCTTTAATTAAAAGCAATGGTGATGGGTAATATTGCTGGAGATTCTGCATGTTTGCTGGTCAGTCTGTCGGCCTCCACATCATATCCTTGCAACAGGATCGCTTTCCTAAGTAGGGAGGTCAAGCAATCAGACCTAAGGGTTAAAAATACAGAATACATATACGAAGGAACAGAAGTTAGTAAGCATTTTGCGTAGAACTTTTTGGTGTTTTTGTGATACCCACATGAAATGGGGCAATTTCGGTATTTCAGTTCCACCCTATTTCTATTCCCTAGTCTGCCACGGTCTCGGTGTATTCAGCAGGTTGAATGCCAGCAGCTGAAACAGCTGTTAGGCCATACTGGAATGGAGCGGCATGCTGCATCAGGACCTGGATATTTCTCCTGACATCTGGATGCTGCTGGGTTGTGAAGCCTGCCTTAGGCCAGGAGACTGTAGTAGCCTTGTGGCTGTGAGCAATAGGGTCTTTGCTGCTCTTTAAGCGATTAGGGCACTGAAGCAGCAATAATGCTGAATTATCGCTTGGTTGCTTTCTTCAAGGAAACTTGGGACAAAGGGATAGTCAAGGTGGAGTATTTACAGTAAAGTCATGTTCATGGAGACAAGGCTAATTGCTGTGCATTTAAAATAAAACCTTTCAGCTTACCTTAACCTTCAGATAGCTATGGGCAATTATAAAAACAAAAAAACCCACCCCCATTTTATTTAATTTTCTTAACAGAGCGCTAAACAAATAGTCATTCCGAAAAGCCAACAATACTCATTTGAAATTATTAGGAAGAGAGAGAAAGACAATTTCAGTTAGTTTTCAATCGTGGCGTTGAGTCCAAGTGTATGGAACAGACAGCTAATTCTAACTATGTACAGTTGAAGGTATATGAAAGTCTATGCTGACTAGAGACCAAAACAAATGAAATACGTAAAATGTAAACTTCTAACAACTGCAGGGAGGAATATAAAGAAAGAAAAGTGTCAGTCTGGTGCATTGATTTTCTTTTTTTACTGTTTCACTTTATCAAATTGGAATGGTGCTGCTGTAGTTGCAAAACTATCTGCTGCAGCACTTTTCTTTTATGGTGTGTATTTTTTAAAGACAAATCATATGCAAAGCAGGAAATATGTTTTAATGCTTTTACCATTTCAAACTGAAAAGAAATAATCCTTTGTTCTCCCCCTTATATATTTAATGCATTAAGGACAATATAAGCAAAGAAGGCCTCTCACACAAATCTCTTTTGTTTGAATAGTGCTAGATTCTGTATTGAAGACCAATTTGTTGCTCTCGGTTAACCTCTAGTATTCTAAAGGGGTTATATTTAATTAACACTGGCTAAAGGCCTGACCTGAGAGGCAGCTGAAAGTGATTGAACTGCAGTTTTGAAGCCAGAATCTAGTCAGCTGGGAGAAGAGTTGGGGGGGGGGGAATTAGAAACCACCATTTACTGAAAAATTCCTTCAAGCTAAGCTGTATTTCAATGGGCCATTTAATGCTCAGATGGACAAAGGTATTACTTCAGTCATTGAGTTGTATCAAACCCTTTCTCAGAGGCCCTGTTTAAAAAACTCGACAGGAAAAGTGGTTTAGCATCATATTCTCAGCAGAGCAACACTCAGTCTGTTGAAAAAAATATGAGTGAAATGAGGTGAGGCGCAGCCACAGAGTCAGTGTGAATTTTTGCCTTATCCTCAAGATGGTTTCATGAGGGAGCTGCACTTCTGAGTTTAGGAGCTCCATTTTCAATATAGGAAAATTCTCTCTCCTTTCTACTCCCAATTTACTGTTTTGACTTGGACACAGAAGAAATATTGCTTTCTGGACACCAGGAAATATATATATATAGAGAGAGGGGGGAATGTTTGCTATATATATTGTTCTGTATTAATATTACAGAAGAGGTCAGCCTCTTTCCATGTGTAACTGCATGCTGCTCAGACTTCAGAAACTTTGAGCTCCGTGTGAACTTTAAGTTCATCTCTCTTCTTTGAGTGGCTTCACACAATTTCTTCTGTTCCATGGAACCCTTGGCTTAATACACACACACACACACACACCACTATATCATAATACTGTTTCACACCATCCCAATCTCTGAGCGGTGGAAGATTCCAACGGTACCAGATGCTTACCCAGGGTTCCTTTTTCTTTTTGAAATGGGGCACAGTAGAGACTGTGTTGTCCTTAGGATATGAGACTTATTTACACATCTATAACAACCTGAGCCTATGATGGAGGGGTTCATAGCATTAATATCCCAAAAGGGTCTTGTTTCTTCCATAGCTGCAGCCTTGGATCAGTGGTGAAGGAAGGAGAACTGGCCCTCAGTGTGGGGGGTGGGGCAAACCGCCCGGTGGTGCATGCATGCGTGTTGTACATATGGCGCATGCATGCACGTCGCTATGTACCGTGCATGTGCGTGCACCACTACGTACTGTGCATGCGCATGTGCCATACGTACAGCAGGACTGTATGTACAGCAGGACTGTACGTGCGGCTGCAGTGGCAGTGGAGGGATCCCACTGCCATCCATATGGTGCTCAAGCGGCAGTGCACATGCACCGTACGTAGAGCTGGGCGGTTGGCCAACAGCACCACTCGAGTGCTGTATGGATGGCGGCAGAGGGTGCAGCCATGAGCAGAGGATCCTCTACACGCGGCTGCGGTGGTACGATGGCAGCAGCTTGCACCGCCGCACCCAGGGACGGTGAGGTGAGCCCCCCATGGGGTGCCTTCTTGTCATCCCCCTCAGAGATGGCACCCAGAGCGGACTGCCCCACCCCACCCCCTTCCTCCGCCACTGCCTTGGATTCAAATAGAAATCAAGCATTGCTCTCAAAGGTTGCTCTGGCAAACTCTCAAGCTCTCTGCTTTACTTCTGGGTCACAACACAGCCCCTTTGAACTCTAAACTCGGGGTTTGTTCTAACTATCTCTGGATTGAGGGAGGGGCTCCACCAATTTGCCAACTTGCACAGAACCTCTTTTTCTTCGTTCTCTTAGTTGCCCATCACCCAAGTGATCACCTCAACACAGGAAGCTAGTCTGTCTTATATTTTAACATTGCATCCAGGGATTAGAAGGATCTTGCATATAGCCTACTACTTAATCCCCCACAGTTCAATACTTCCCTGCTAGGAGGGTGTTCCACAGCATGGGATCTGCAACACTAAATGTCCAACTTCTAGTTGAGGCCAGTTGGGTGTCTGTGACATGCGGGACAACTAACAGCACTCCTCTGGATCCTCTCAGTAATTAAGATGGGATATAAGAGTGCAGTCAGTCCTGGGCCCAAGAACCCTGAAAATGACCTAGTACCATATGTACAGCCAGTGCAGATATTTTAGGAGAGGTGTCAAATGCTGTTTGCCATCAACTCCAATCAGCAGTCTAACTGCTGCATTTTGCACCAGCTGGTCTTTCCAGACTAGGCCCAAGGGAAACGCCTCATAGATCACATTGTGGTAATCTAGTACCAAGGTTACCAATGTTTGGGACCACATTGGCCAAGTGATCTCAATCCAGGTGCAGCCATAGCTGGTGTACCAATTGAAGCTGGTAAAAGGCACTCCTAGACACAGAGATCACTTGGACCTTTAGTGACAAAGCTATGTCCCTGCTCCTTTACAGGGAGTGGAAACCTGTCCAGAACAGGGAGGTTCCTATCTTCCAGACAGTGATCAACAAAGAAGGCCCTCTTGGTGTGCCTGTCTTCTAGGTCAGTGTAGGTGACTATAAGGGAGAGAGCTTTCTTCATGGTAACTCTAGAACCTTGCCCATTGTTGTCCATAAAGAGGACCTAGAAATATTTTAAAATAAATAAATAACAATGGTCAAGCCTACATATTTTAAGGACCTCTGAAAGGAATATGTTTTCTTCCCTGTGTGCTTTGCTGAGAATGGGGGGTCCTTGCCTGACCCCCAATCTCTTGAGTGAGAAGCAGGTTGATCAGTTTCTCAAATGTGGCAAAAGCTGCAGCCCATTTACTATGTTCTGTAAAGCACAACATGGAGTGGAGCCAGCTCCAGGGTACATGCCTCTAACTGCTATCCACGTAACCCTTTAAGGCCTCTGTTCTTTGGTTTCTTCAGAGTACTGATAAAATCTTAGAAACTGTCTTCTCTCTCTCACTCACTCACTCACTCTCTCTCACACACACTCACACACTCATTTCAAATTTATGTAAATTCCCATTTTGTAAACTTTGTCAGTTCTGATGCTGTTACAGTAAATATATGCCATTATAGGGTGATAGGTTACATTATACTTAGAAATTTGCTGAAATTTAATAACACTAATAAAACAATTGCTTTATTTCAGATGGGAAGCAAATGCTAGTATATGGAGGCAACGGCCAAGTGCCAAATTCTTTCAATTGCCGCAGCGGCTGGCAGCTATTTGTGGTTTATCCAAGTGTACTTTTGTGGCTTTGCTTTCGATTTTATGGTAAACTGGTTGTGAACAGGTAATTCAAGGAAGTTATATTTAAACATCATAATTGAATCTGCCCTATGTAATTTGGCTGTTCTCAGGGAGCACAATACCCCTCAATTTACTATGTCAAAGTTGCAGTTCAGAAAAATAAGTGTCAAGCCCTCTGTTGAAGAGCACCCTATGTATGTAAACCACAAAGGGGATTTTCTTGTCACTCCTACAGGGGCTGTGGGTGCAGAGGTCCTGATGCACATACATGCTCCTCCACCCACAAGCCCACTTTAGTTTCAACTGAGGGATCAGCTCCAGGCACATAAAACCCATTGTACAAGAAGAACTGCCCTCCACTGAAATGAATGAGGAAAACCAATTCTGCAGGACTGCCTATGTAACCCTGTCAAGTGCTATCTGTTATGAAGGGTCATAATAATAATAATAATAATAATAATAATAATAATAATAATAATTAATTTCTTTTCTTTGCATCATACAATCTGCAGGGCTATGTATCAAGGCAATAGTTTCTATATATTTTTCATGCCGTAAAGCTCATTTCAGTCATATTAAAACAAATTCAATAACAGATAATCCTATACCAACCCTTAAAAATAAAAATAAAATCCCTCTGTTGTCCTTTGCTCACTGGACTCTCATACTCTGGTCTCTGAACTAGGCACTTCTTAAGCTATGTAGTCCCCATCTTTATGTTGTTATTGCTTGTACCACTGTTGTGTTTTGAGATGAAATACATTCAGAAATGCATATTTTGAGAGAAAATCTAAGAAAAATCACAGATTTATGTAGAAACAGAACAGAATTATGAGTGAACCCATGCATTAGGTGGCTTAGTCCTGATTCCCCTTCTCCTGCTTAGATAATGAAGTGGCTATGACTTGTATGAAGGGGCTCCATGCAGACATCCGACTTGTCTGATTTTGCGAAAAGAGAATGAAAGAAAGAGATCGTGCTAACCAGTCGTCTGCATGAATGGGTGCTCCCAGAAAATGCCAACTTCATTCCAGTCATAATTGACACGGTAGAAGGGAGGGGCTCGTACTCATATCTACACATTCTGAATGGACCGCATTACATGGGTAGAAGGACAAAAAAATGTGAATGGCAAAAGACGGTTCCAGAGGAGAAGTGGCTTAGTAGTACACTTTTGCCTAATGTCCGGAGCAAAAGAATTTACATGTTTGTAAAAACTGTTTTTTCATGTGATTTTTTTTTTTTAAAAAACGGCCAGAGAAATCATTATTAGTTTTTTAATAGTTTTTTTTTTTACAGTTTTCTTTTAAAGACAGCAACCAAAAAACAAAATTTTGAGACCTGGAACAGTCAGAGATTGTTTGGAGTTTAAATGCAAGAATGTTAAAAGAACTGTTAGCAACATTTAAAGAAAATGTTGCGTTTCCCACCATGCAAATTTTTTTTAAAAAAAGGAAACACTATGACTGGCATTGTAAATTAGCACTGCCTTTTCAATACCGCTAGCACATACTGCAACAATTAACACTGCATTGTTGATACTCCAGCATTCAAGAAGCCAGCAAAGAGAAGCAGTTGCACCATCTCTTTGGAGTCCATGACAAATTATCTGTGGCTACTAATATTTGCACCAGAGTGCATTATCTGTTCCCTATAGCAACAACTGACCGTCTGTTTCTTTTGAAAGCTGAGGCAAGAAATCAGAATCCATAAAGCACTGATATAGTTCCTCTAATTGTTAATGCTTTTCCATGCAATTATGTCCTTTTCCGGAATAATAAAAAAATTTCCCCAGCAGAGGTCAGGATCTTTGTCACTGACTTATTTTACAGATCCTTTTAACATCTGTCCCGCAGACTGCCGACTTCATTAGCAGATAAGAGACCTTAGTGTGCTCGGAGCCTGCTAAGTTCTTGTTCATCTTTACAGCTGTGGATTAACTCAGGCTTTCCAGAAGAGGACAACCAGATGGGATAATAGATGTTATTGGGTTGTGACAACAAAAGAAGCCAGAAATGAAGAAATAAATGTCCAAGTTCCAAGACAATTCAGGAGAGTTGTTTGGAGCTTTTTTTTCTGAACAGTTACAATTGCCAGTCTGTTCTTAAGAAATAAGAAAAGCGGCATTGCACTAAAAAAAGGAAAGTCTATTCATATCTGTGTGGGAACCTAATCAGGCTCTTGTTTCCAGTGACGATGGCTCCCCAGTTGCACCAGGTCTGCGACAAGAATACTCCTTTTGTGTGCCGATTAATGTGGAAGCGATAAAATTTCCTATAAGAGACATATGTGTTTACATCTTGAGATGTGTTGTTTGACAAAAAGCTTTGTTCTCTGCATATTTTCCTTGCAGAGTTTCATGCTGAGTTGTTTTGCTGGAAAGCTTTGATTAGCTAGAATTAGTTTGCCAAAGTAAAATAGGCACTTGTTTCATGAGTCTTCTTGCTGAGCTGTAAATTATAGTCAAATGTAGGAGTGATGGAAAGAAGCATTGATTTGTAGTGCTCTGACCAACTATAGGCATAAAAATGTAAGGTCATAACTCATTAAAGAACTACAGAGAGATATAAATATTCCATGGTCCAGTTCAAGTTCAGTTCTTTTAACAACTCTTATTTTTACATCAAGTGGCTGTAGATTAACATGTTAACAATGGAAGCAACAGCATTTAACATATTTAGTCATGCTTTCTTCCATTTAACTATTGGTTAATTATTAGTAAAATGAGAAATAACTGAGAGACCTACTGAATGTGCTTGTTCTAACTTGTCAGACAGCTAATGGTAGCAAAACTGTCAGACAAGTAATTACCCTTTGGTAATAAGGATTGTTACCTTAATAATTACTGTTACCATTAATATTATTTAATGTTAATAAGGATTATACACTATTTGTATTGCATACTGACTTGAATAAGATACAGATTTAATAGCCCCCACTCTATAAATGTGAGGGCCACCTCATTTCCTTTCTATATTACTGGCAAAAGAATTAAGACTGCAATATGGTGCATACTTACTTGGCAGTAAAACCCCCACTAACACTTAGTTTTCAAGTGGTTGGCATAGAACTGTGACATAAATCTACCTTCCATACAATAAATATACTAGTTAAAAATGGGTTTTTAAAAATGCTATAATGCCAAAATCTTTATAGAGGGCAAAGTTGAGAGCAGGTAGATAGGGCTGTGAAGCATGGAAATCAACACTCTTGAGTGCAAGGGGTTTATGAGGGTTCCGGGGGGGGGGTCGAGTCTGGGAAAAACTCCACTGGGAATGTACAGGGGGAAGAAACCGATTTCAGTAGTGGGTGCCACCAGATAGTTTAGAGCGTGGTGCTGATAATGCCAAGGTTGTAGGTTTGATCCCTGCATATATGGGTTGGACTAGATGATGCTCAGGGGCCCTTCCAACTCTATGATTCTATGAATCTATGAACTCCTGAGAAGAAGAAGCTGTATCTATTAGAACATAGTGCAAACTCATCCTTGGATAACATTGCATGGAGAGAAAAAATTAACTGTGATAACCTGTCCATTAAAATGTTAACATGTTTAGCAAATATTACTTGCTATAGTCTAGAAATATTTTAACTAATAGCCTCCCATCCACCCTGTATATAGGCTGCCTTATTCAGATTCAGTTTCATTCCATGACACTCATTAATATTTGAGCTAAGTTAAAGTTGAATACTATAAACGATCAGGATATTAAGTCTTTTAGATTAATTGAGTAGGGCATGTGTTAATGAGCTGGGGGTTTGGCCAATAACATTTCTATTCTTTAAAAGGTATATTAACTTTTCAATTTATTAAGATAATATTTATATTTAACCAAGAAAATCCTTCTGAGACCTAAAAAGTTGGTCGTGGTTTTGTTGCAATATGGTTTTCAATATAGAAACACTGGCATTTATAATATACACATTTGTAACAGGTAACATCTGTGCAAATGAGCTGTTAAATGAAAGAAAATGTGTACTTAAAACCCCCTAACCTAAAACTTGCTACATCATATTCGCACCCCACTTCATATCATATTCATTTTGAAACAGTAAATGTGCAATTTAATTCAATTATGAACTTTAAAAAGTGTGTGTTGTGCTTTAATACATGTACACAATTGTGAATGCAATTTATCCTGTTCTTCCTCAAAAGATCCAGATGCCGAGCCATGGAAGATATTTTTTCTAGCAAGAGCATCTGGTCCCTTGGCAGATTCCATAGGCAGTGGCATAGCAGCTTTGGAGTTGCCTCTGGGTTTATCACATGGTTAGGTTGCTGATGGCTCACTTGGCATCCCTTCTATTTCCTTTTAAGTCACCTAAGCTTTTGTGGACTCTGCTTTCTGCCCTTTTAATTCTCAGAGAGTTCAGTAGTATAGAGACCAGTATGATGCAGTTATGCATCTAATAAAGCTAGGCTCAAAAGAGCTGCTCAGGCTCACATGGGAAGAACCCTTGAATAGCTGACCAACATTATATATCACAGTAGAAATATATATAACAAATAATAAAATTGTCCAGTAGCACCTTAGAAGTGTGAAAGCTCATACCAAGAACAAACTTAGTTGGTCTCTAAGTTGCTACTGGACTACACACACACACACACACACACACACACACACACACACATTTTCTACTGCATCAGACCAACATGGCTATCTACCTGATTCTATATCACAGACTGCTTTTGATCCACCCATTGGTTTTAAAAGCAGTTTAGCATGGATTGCTGCAGTTCAGAAAAAGCAAGTCCAAATCATCCATTTTATGAAAGTAGTTCAATTACTGTTTTAATCCTGGCCTTACAATATTCTTGATATTTCCAATATCATCAACGGTAGTAGCATGTCCAGCGAAATTCTGGTTGAAGAACATATGAAGCATAGAAAGAACCTTGCCTCCTACCCAAATACTGACTTAACTGTAGAAAATGAAAGCCAATGCAAAGGCTACTTTGATATGTCTTTTGTTGCTCAGACATAGCAGCAGAGGACATGAGGGAGAAACAAGTGCAAGTCTCGTGCACAGCAATTCATATGTCAAAACAAGTACATTATTCCTGAAGATTAAATGGAGCCACTGCAAAGGTTAGATAATTGGTATAAGGTTCCAACAGTCAACTCATCAATATGTCCACCATCAACCTCTAGGCAATGATTATTAGTGAAGATCATAAAAGGAATGTCTTTGCCATAATTGGGTTGTTAGCCAAAATGAGAATAGCCTATGTTGCATTCAAGCAGGGAGGGGTCCACCTATGAGGCAAGGTGAGGCGACCACCTTGGATGGCAGAATCCACAGAGGCAGCAAATCTGGCCTCCAAGGAATGCATTGCCCACTGTTGCTGCTGTGGTGGCTGCAATGGTGAATCTCTTTTGCTGTTTTTTTGAGCTACAATCTGGTTGCATATTGATGAATTGATGTCAACCATATTGATCAGAACCTCCCAGTTTCTCATTTTATTTTTCTGCCACTTCTTCCTCTGAGTTCTGTATCTCAGATTGTCCCCTTGCACCCCCACCCCACCCCATCTTCCCCCTTGTACCTGACCACTGGAACTTTGATCTGGCTTTCCTTCATTACTAGCATCAACATTAAATTCAAATGTGCCATCCTCAGCTATAGTGATGGAACTCAGTCCCATCCTTTCCTTTCTCTCCCACTTTCTTAGCTTTAACATTGATTTTTTTCTGCATACCGCTTGTACCCTATGTCTGCCGGCTCAATGTAGTAGATCCAAGTTTGGTTTAGGATGCTGTCTTCCACTTCATTCTCCGTGCAGCTGATTTGGCTTCAGTTTCTGGAGCAACAATGGAAGCAGAGTCATGTTTTCATTTTGAACTAGTCTTAAAACGTTATTGCTTCAACCGTGTCACTATCCTTTTGTGAGCCAACGTAAAAATATGGCAGTAACATTTAGAGCTACAGTGGTACCTCAGGTTAAGTACTTAATTCGTTCCGGAGGTCTGTACTTAACCTGAAACTGTTCTTAACCTGAAGCACCACTTTAGCTAATGGGGCCTGCTGCTGTTGCCGTGCTGCCGGAGCACAATTTCTGTTCTCATCCTGAAGCAAAGTTCTTAACCTGAGGTAATATTTCTGGGTTAGCGGAGTCTGTAACCAGAAGCGAGTGTAACCTGAAGCGTATGTAACCCGAGGTACCACTGTATTTTAAATTTATAACTAGACTGAAAAGAGCTGTTGTGATGCATGGATTTCTGTGGTGACTGAATAACGCATCTTAAAATTCATGATTTTGGATTCTGTTAATATTTATTTATTTTTTTAGTCACTAGTCAAGAGCTACAAAACTAGCATTTCAAATATTTCTGCTAAAGTATCCACTTTCCAAAGTTTGGGGTAAACAAGTTTTTAAAATTATTGTTTCCCATTCAAATTTGCTTCCTGCTCATCATTGGCAATAGCGTGGGAGGTGGCAGGGGGCCCGCTGCCCCAGGTGCACAATGGGGAGGGGCACGTGAACCAGGTGCCCCCTGTAGAGATCCCCATTGCATGACTGGGTGCGGAGGTTTACGAGCAGCACCCTCCATGCCCTGTCCCTGCCCAGCACGCAAGCGCCTGCCTGTTGGCGCAAGGGCGGGGTGAGCAGAGCGTGAAGAGCATCTGCGCCTCACCCCCGATGAGCGGGCACTCTTGTACTGGGCGGGGGCCGACAAAGTGCAGAGGGTGCTCTTCCCCCTCCAGTCACCCGGCCCTTGCTCCCTGATGAGCGGCCAGGCCGCAGCCAGCAGCTCCACTCCCAAGTCAAGCCTGCCCCAGGGGCAGGGCAGAGAAAGGAGAGTCAGCGGCAGCACTGCCACCCCTCTCCTCAGCTGGGTGACACCGTGTCAGGATGCCACCAAGGCAGCATTTTCGCACCCAGCCAGGAGCAGTGGGCTCTCTCCATGCCCCGCACTGCTGGAGCATACGCCGGGCTGCTGTTGCCCATGGCTTCAATGGTTTTCTAAATGTGTTATGGGTTTTTAAATGAGCATTTAAGTAATATTTTCGGAATTGGATTTAATAATCTGGGACCAGTACTTCAGCAGTGGTATAGTGGAGGTGAAGCACAGGGAAGTACTGCTGTAGGACATTTTTTCTGGCAGGAGCAATAATATCACCTGGTGGAGCAAGTTGAGTTCAGGGTGGGATACGAGTACCCCACTTTATTTGCATAATAATAACCCTGTGAGATATTCTAGTCTTCAGCCAAGTGAATTCACCAGAGACTTTTGTGGCTGATTAGGGATGCGAACCAAGATTTCAGCTAACGTCCAGTGTGCTCACCTGTGCACCACTGTTTGCTAGTATCCTATTCTATGACTGTCAGCTGATCCTAATAAATTTTTATTATGTATTATTAAATGTGTATACCACCCTTCAGCTGAAGATCACAGGGCTGTTCACAGTACATATATTGTGTATGCTCCTGTTTGAGAGGGAGTGCCTGTATGCGGGAAAAATTATAATAAATCCATTTTTTTGAATTCTCCTTTAAAGTGTGGTTATGAAGGTTGTCATGGTAAACTCCTGAACTTCAGTATGTACCACTATATCACAGTTCCAGGCTCTGAAACTAGGTTTAGTGGCAGTGGCCAACATGACCACATTCTTTAATGACTGCAGCAGCATATATACATTGAGTCATCTTTATACAATAGCAGGATACCCCTTTTGGTTAGGTTATGAAATGTCAGAGATATTATGGGATGCTTTAGCACTTCAGTGTTTGCCTGATGTTGCTTAAAGGAAAACTGGGTCACATGGAATGTAAGCTGCTTCTAAGTGGAGACTCCACACAGTACTATTCTAGACTTGTACCCATTGGAGTGTCTATGCTCAGGATGATTGATGTACTTTCTTACTTTGTGGATGTATTACCTCTGAAAAGTAATGCCTTTGGACTAAGAATGTCCCAGTTGCCTTGCTGACATCCTTGAATGAATTTGCCTGGAGCTGGAATAGGGATAATTGAATACTCGGTAGTGTACATTCTCTTCTCTGTCTATCCTAACTGTGCCTCTGGACTTGAAAATGTCAGGTCTTCCAAATGGGCTATCTGTTGCAGAGTACAAGTTGAAGAAACTGGACCCACCATTGGGGGTGGGATTCTGGTCTGTTTCCTGGGACATGGTAAGAAGTCCCAAGTTGAAATGGGACAAATTGATGGACAAATACAGCAATGTGAACTATGTGAAGAAAGTTGGGGTATAAATGTTCAGATAGACCTTGCTAACTAACAAACAAAACCCTAGATTCCTTTTCTTCCCCACTTGTTTTGTTCTGTTGTCATCAATCTGCTTTAATAATCAAATCAAATTTGCACAGGAAATGCAAATATCATATACAAAAACTTTTGCAACAGTTCCCAACTGCTAGTGCACAGTTAAATAGCCCACTAAAAGGAATGATCCTAAGAATGAGCATGTTAGTTTATGTACCATAGCCAAGGGGGTGTTGATAAGATACCAGGCTCCAGCAGCAGAACAAGTAATTACTCAGTACATAAAGAAGAGTTGTGAAATCAAGAGTTCAAACAGAGGAGCAAAAACCACAGCATTCATCCTAAATATTTAATTTCAGCATAATCTTAAAGCTTGTGTCCTGTTTGTTTAGTGATTGTGTGACATAGCAGTGGAGTGGAATAGGTTGGTCTTGCCCTTCAGGTGATATATGGAAATCATACCTAAGGATGTGAATGGGCTTTCCCCCCAGTCCAGTGGGTTGAGTACTATAGACTTAGTGAAACAAATAGAAAACTATTATTTTTTCTCTGTTAAAAAACTAAAGTACTGACTCTGCATGCATTTGTCTAGCCACTGAGTCATAGAGCATGTGCAGTATTGTGTAACTTTCATTTCTTTGGAGGCTTGTTATATTAGAAAAAGTGCTCCAAAGAAAGCAACAATTATGACATAAGCACATCTGGCTCTTGAAAATTATTCTTTATTAAGCTTTCATTTAATTACATGTGCTGAAAGGTCTGCTTTTGATTACTGTAATTTTTTTTATTTGTCCATCTGAATGATAGTCATGTTGGAAATTACATACAAACCACCTGGTTTTTTTTCCACTAATAAGGCAAATTTTATACAGATTTACTTGTTAAAGAGGGAATAGGATCTTCCCTGTTTATAGTGGTAGAACTATTGCTACTGCTAATTCAAGGTGAGGTTTTAAGGTTGGTTGCTAGAGAGAAATTGAACTTACCTAAGCTTTGTTCAGAAAATACCATATAATGTTTTAGGAAGAGTTATACTCACCTTTACAAGTAGGAATTTACGCTTCTATTCAAATTAGCACTAAAATATATTTGACATGTAAATTGTACTTACAGGTAAAATATAAAATCTGTTGGCTGCCTCATATCAATGAAAAACAACAGGGTGTTAAACAGAAGAAATATGTGCAGATTACTATAATATTGTATGATAGTTACTTGCACTCCAATTTTAAATATATTTGATGGGGCTTTGAGATGTGCTTTATATCTAAGACAGCTAACCACTTTCTCCATTAAGCTGCCATTTAGGCCTTAACTTAGGTCTTGCCTCTTGAATGACATTGTCCAGTGCCTGCCAGGAAGATGGGAGGTTCTCTGTTACCACACCCCTAGGGCCTCATAATATTTCAGCTATCATTTATAAAGTGCTGAAGCAGATAATCCTAAGGAGAAGAGTTATTCTTGTTTTGCAGCAACTCTATGCCGCTCAGTTGGCCAGCATGCAGGTTTCGCCTGGAGCAAAGATGCCCTCCACCCCTCAGCCGCCAAACACAACAGGGGCACTTTCACCTACTGGGATGAAAAATGAAAAGAGAGGGACCAGCCCTATAACTCAAGTTAAGGTATTTCTTTAAGTTTCCTTTCGTGAATACTCCCACTGATACAATGCAATATAATAATTTCAAACAAGCAAATCCGGTGGTATTTCAGCTCTCCGGGGTCAGACCTTTTGACCCTGTGAACTGTGCCCGCCACATATAACAATCATGCAGCTATTTACTTGTTTACAAGGTATATGGTGAGTCTGGAGACTCCAGTCTTGCCAAGGGCCTTTGGTTGTGACTCTTTTCCAGTTCACTGTTCCTTTGAGTGTCAGGATTCACCAGCCGTTCATGTGACTGGAGATACTGTTATTTCAGGATAAGTTATAACCTAGTTTTTAAATATATTCTACACTGCTTTCAACTATTAAAATTTATCACTCGCCAGTTCCAGAGTTTCTTATTTTATATTTATATTGGTGTTCTCAAGTAAGCATGCATGAGACGAGAGAGTGAAAATCCAATGTGGATTCACCTTTTTCATTCCTAAGCATGAGCAGCATGAAAAATCCCTGTGATTGAGGAGGTGTATGAACCAGGGATGTATCTGCTCTGTTAAGTCGTATGTTTGACATAACTTGGGCAGGGCATCTGGAACATGTGATGTGTAATATGATAGTGATTGCGTAAATCTTACTAGTATTGCATGAAAAGACTGGCAGTCATGCCAAATGGTTTAACAAGAACTAGCCTTAACTATGTAAAATGGCAAGCAAAACCACTCCCCTTCTTATTTTACAAATTGGATCGTTTCATTTAAAGAAGCCCCAGATAAAAATAAAAATTAAAGGAGGATGGCTGGAGGGGGGGGGGAAGACCATCACTGCCAATTGATTGGGAGAAAAAAAAAAGCCATGACTTCAGATTGATTGGACCCTTGTTGATAGCACACTGTTGCTGGTATTTGGCGTGCTTCTATTTGGTTTTGATGTATTGTCAAAAGCTCATGCATACTTAATTGTCACTTGCTTAGAGAACTAGGAAGCTGCAGTGTGATACTTGGCAGCAGCATGCAATGACTAAACTGCCTCCTTTCCAGCTTTCTGTAGGCAGCTGGAAATTATTTGTTTGTTTGCTTTAGGCCTATTTCCCACATCAGCCATCCTTCCTTAAGAAATATAGCAAAAAGATTTTTAACAAAGTGAAACAGAGATAATAATATGCTTATACAATTAAAAGTATAAAATATCATTGGCTGAAAGTGCAGTATGCCCCCTTTAACCTTAGACACTAATAACCGGCCTTAATTCAGAAATGGAATTCCCCATTGTTTGTGTTGCATGTTTCCCAGCATAAAAGAAAACAAGGCAGCCGCTCTGTGCTGCATGGATCCTTTATGCGTGAGTGGCACTGAGGATGTTGGTTCATAGCAGATGAGTTGTCTGAATGATCTGCAGGCTCCATTCATTCCTTCATTTCTATGATTTGATTATGAAACTGCTATTTCGAACATGTTGGGATTATATGAATAGAGCCACCCCTACCATCGAGCAGAGTGAGGCAGTAGGAGTTAGACATGGTGATGGCAACTTCCTGGCTGTTCCTACCCTCCTGAGCTGGCTCTCCTGAAGCAGCAATGCTTGCTTGCTCTTGAC
This sequence comes from Podarcis tiliguerta, assembly GCF_965153285.1. Taxonomy (NCBI): domain Eukaryota; kingdom Metazoa; phylum Chordata; class Lepidosauria; order Squamata; family Lacertidae; genus Podarcis; species Podarcis tiliguerta. Next base: position 65,731,475 of record NC_139534.1, read on the forward strand.
CACTGCAGTCTGTCTGTCTGTCTTGCCTCATTGCTATAGTTGTTTGAATGGGCAACAAGCAAGGCAGCAGGCAGACAGTGAGTAAACAGTGTCAAGGTGTTGTAGACCAGAGCTGAGTGTGCCACACAACCAGCCTTGCACCCTAAAACTTCCTTCAGGTGCAGTGGAGGACATTATTCCACCCCTAGCAGATTCAGCTGCCTGTCCAGTTGATAGAATGGAGGTGGGATCTTATCCTTCGTTTGAAAAAGCAAAGTATGTCGGACTGCAGAAGGTCCCAGGCTCTATCCCTGCTGAGGCTGGGAATGACCCCTCCTGAAATCCTGGACAGCTACAGCCAATACTGAACTAGATGGACCAATGGCCTGACTCAGTATAAGGCAGCATCCTGTGTTCCTATCACTGTAAATTTTTAACAGAAACGCACGCAAATTCCACAGGACCAGATAGCAGATACCACATCTGCCAGGCTAGTTCTTCAAGGGGAGATGAGAACACTTTCACACTGTTCTTGAACACAGTTGCAGGGAGCCCACAGTCAAGGGTGGATGTGATCAGAACAGTAGCCAGGGTCCTGGGAAATGGTGGATACCTGTTTCATATCACATTATCAATTCCACATTCAGCATGGGAAGCTGAGATTTTAATTCCACCATCACCTCCTTATCCATGTGGACAAGGATGAGATCCATGATGGGCTTGAGATCTTTGTATGTGTGGACTTTGAGGACTGAGTGGCTGGGGCAACCCACCAAGGTGGCCTAGATATAAATTATTATTATTATTAATTATTAATGACACAGCCAACCCCCCAAAACATCAGTGATAAGGATATGTTTAATAGGTTCTTAATATCATTGTCCTCAAAGCTTTCTCATATTACTGTCTCCCTCACTTAATCACATATGACTGACTGAGGAAAAAGCTATATTTTATGTGACTTCTACAAATAAAGAGGGATGCCTATATAGCAATGGCCTAGAAATAACATAAACTGTAGAGTAAGTGCAGTATTATAAATAGTTACTTATTTGTTGCATTGGGCGATTTAATACATTATATATGACAAGTTGTACCATGCAGAATCTCTACTTGACAGCAAGAAGAATGGCAATGATAAGATAATGGACTGCATTATTGTATCCTTTCATATATTTCTAAGCTTTGAAGTGTTCAGTGCTGTCTGCTAAAATATAGATGATGCACCCTTATATCTAGCATATCTCAGCTTTGGGCATATTTTAAATGAGAGAGCCATGTTACCAGGCTCTTTTCATTTTAATTACAGAAAATCAGTATTCTGCTATTCCAAAAATGCTGTGCCTAGCTGATTGCTAACAAGTTCAACACAGGGTACAAGCTCTCCAATGAACAGGGTGAGGTTGCATTGTAAAGGGGAGTGCTAGATCAAAAGAACAAGTTTCTTAGATTTTTCCTTTTCCAGAAGTTAGATGTTTCATAAGAGTAGATGTGCACAGGTTTTTGCTATGTGAGTTGCTCCAGCCCCATCTCCCCTCATTTCACTTGTACAAAAGACACCACAAAGAAAGTGAATACCTGATAGTTATAATTATATGACTATGGATCTGCTTACATCAGTACCAAATTTATATTTACATGCATGCCATAGAGACTGACACATTAGTGCTTTTTTAAAAGTGCTGTAAAACACATTCCCAAAGCATAGTCTGATCTTTGTAATATTTAACAGTAATCATATACAATCATACCTTGGAAGTTGAATGGAATCCTTTCCGGAACTCCGAGACTTCCAAAACGTTTGGAAACCAAAGCACAATTTCTGATTGGCTGTAGGAAGCTCCTGCAGCCTATCGGAAGCCACGGAAGCTCCATCGGACGTTAGGCTTCCAAAAGTAGTTCACAAACCAGAACACTCACTTCTAGGTTTGCAGCATTTGGGAGCCAAAATGTTCAAGAACTAAGCTGTTCGAAAAACAAGGCACGACTGTATCTAGTTCCACTTGAACTATGTCAAGCTGTATGATGCACAAGATAGGAATGGGATGTTTTAATGAAAACTGTAAACATATTGATAAGCCTTGCTCTGAATAGCCTGTCGAATTCTAAGATCACAATACAGTATATTTTCTTTTTCATTCATCATGTTGTGTAGCTATAGACAATACTGCAGATTGCAACAGAATTCCATAAACCTTTCCAATCTGATCCACATAATAGTTAATAACTTGATCTTGCACTCTATTGCTGCAAGACATACCACATAGATTCTGGCATTAAAATCCATTTGCCCTACAGTGGGGCAAATGCTTCAGCAGTGCTATCGTGGCAGTAATTGCTATTGCCTTTTTTTTTTTAGCCTTCACATCATATAGCAGTGTTATGCATGATTTTTGAAGGTTGTATCTCTGGTGGCTCAGAGTACAGCATTCAAAAGGCCCTGGCCTGAGCTCTTGAGGCCCAGTGAAAAAAATCACAGTCAAATACCAATAATCAGATGGCAAGCAAGATACAGCTATGTTGCTTAGATCCTATTTTAATTTAAATAACAATCAAATTCCATCCAATAGTAGTAACAGGGTGCTTGCTTTAGCTTCGTGAATTCTAGTGCCTGCTAATGCTGTAGGATCAGGGTGTGAGAATTTCATCATGTTAGGGTTATGCTGGAAAATATACTGCTGTTACAACCTCTCTCCCCCCTCTCTCCAGATTTTGAGGGGGGAATGCAGAAATGTTTCACAAAGATATTGTGACCAAAAAGTCTTGTACAAAAAAAACAAAGTCAAGGATATCTAGGGGTAAACAAATATAAATGTTTAAGGTATTAAGTATATTTTCCTGTTTAATTTTACCCATAACCCCACCATTCACACACATATATACAGTCTGTTTTGTAGTTCCAATAACTTTTCAAATAGGCCCAGTAAAGCAACACAACTGAGCTGCTAGAATTTTTCTTAAATAATTCTTTGTAAATGCCCTGGGTTAATTTAGATCTCAGAAAACACATTAGGAAATTAGGCAGTAATGCGAGCTAATTCAAATTTTAATTTGCCAAAAAGAATGATCCAGCTCCATAGTTAATGTAAATAGAGGCATAGCACAGAGAAATTAATGAGGTTTTCCTTTCATTGAATCTTCAAGGAGTGTAGATAATTAGCTTCTTTTGTTATTATTGCAAGGAAATGCAGCATTGTCTAGGAGGTGTAAAATAGCTGTGGCTTCCAAAGTGATAATGTGTTTCATTTGTCTTTTTCTAATAATTATTTACATTAAACTCTTTTAGGATGATGCCGCACAGCCACTGAATCTTTCAGCCAGACCTAAGACAGCGGAACCTGTCAAATCCCCGACGTCACCAACACAGAACCTCTTCCCTACTAGTAAAACCAGCCCCGTGAATGCAGCCAATAAAAGTGGAATCCCCAGCCCTATTGGTGGAACTCTGGGAAGAGGATCTTCTCTAGGTACTCAGAAGGGGAAAAATGCTGGGGATTTAGCATAGGAATGGTCTGGCAGGCTTTGTATGGTCTACATAGTTAACTACTTGAGTGCATGCTCACACTATATTAGCATTTATGAGATAATGCAACTCCACAAGAACTTATGCTATGATAAATTTGTTGGTGTTTGAAGTGCCCACAAGACTTTTTTTTTTGCTTTTCCTGCCACAGGTGAACAAGATTATCCTTTTTAAAATTATCTATGTTAGCTGAGCCTGTGTATGCAGCTTTGCTTTAGAACTTAGAATGCCATGCTGGAACGGACCAATGTCTATCTAGCCCAACATGCTTTGCAGTAAACTGAAGTCAGCAGATGCTAGATCCAGGTGCTATTGGATGCCAGCGGCCATTAGCCCCCGCGGGTGGCGCTGTGGGTTAAACCACAGAGCCTAGGACTTGCTGATCAGAAGGTTGGCGGTTCGAATCCCCGCGGTGGGGTGAGCTCCCATTGCTTGGTCCCTGCTCCTGCCAACCTAGCAGTTTGAAAGCACGTCAAAGTGCAAGTAGATAAATAGGTACTGCTCCGGTGGGTAGGTAAACGGCGTTTCCGTGCGCTGCTCTGGCTCGCCAGAAGCGGCTTAGTCATGCTGGCCACATGACCCAGAAGATGTACGCCAGCTCCCTCGGCCAATAAAGCGAGATGAGTGCCGCAACCCCAGAGTCGATCACGACTGGACCTAATGGTCAGGGGTCCCTTTACCTTTTATCATTGACAGTGGTCAGGGATAATGGGAGTTGTAATCGAGGAATAACTGGAAGCCCACATGTTCCCCAACCCTGAGCTTTGTACTCCAGCAGCATCAACCAGTGTTTCTAGCTTCTTCCCACTCCTGATTTGGGAAAGAAACAAATTACTGTCCTTTGAGGCCATTGATTTCTAAAGCTTCACTAAAAAACACACGCTTTTTATTGATTTAGCACATTCCTCGTGTGCAAGCGCACACCCTTATGAACAGCTCCTGCTTGTTTCTGAAAATCTGTTGTGGTGGAAATGTGATTGGTGGTACAGTTCACACAAGGACAGGACATCCCAAAACCCACACAGCACAGTACTTTTCCTCATGTAGGGACAGTTTCCTCCAGTACTAGGTTTTGGTGTCTCTACAGGAGTGACCTAAAAGTAGGGTTTCTATAGTGCAAAAGAAAACACATTTATGGTTTCAGCAAGACAGAAAAATTACTTTTTGTAGGTATTTTATTTTTAGGTGCTTTCACTATTTTTCAAAATGATGATATAGCAAGTTTGTATTATAGAATTTATACCATCCTATTGGGACATGGAAGAAGAGGATATAAGCATTCTGTACAGTATGCAAAGAACAGCTGTTTGCATTTTGTTCTATATCATTACCTTATTTTTATCATCATCATTACACACACACACACACACACACACACAAACACACACACACACAAAATCCCTATTCTCAATTTTTCTGTATGCAGTAGCCAACAGAGGTAGTCATAACCTGCAGAGCCTTTCTATCTCTTTAAAGAGCTCCAGAGTTTCAGAAATGCTTCTTTTGCCGTTTTCTCCTTCCCTACCCCCTCTCTTTTGTTGGGTCATGGCTGGCATCAGGAGCCATCATTGTTGGGACTTAACAAGGCTCACACTTTAGAGGAAGCCAACTGTTGATCCCTGGAGCCAGCTCCTCCCCCTACTTCTTGCTATTGCTGACTGTTCATCTGCTCTCTCCAAATGAGAAAGCAGTGGCAGGAGGAAGGAACAGGTGTAGCAACTGCCACAGTTTCCTTCTGGACAGTGGACTGGGCTGGACCCCTCCACCCCCCCAAAAAAAAAAATCTGGAACCAACTGTAAATCAGGGGTGGGCAGACTTCTGGCTTGTGGGATTTGCATTGTGTTTTTGTCTAGGTCCATCAACAAGAGCCAGGTGCTAGTCTTAGATGGCAGAGTGAATGGCTTACTATGTCCCCTAAGCCAGACACAGGTCAGACATGATATAGCCAAGTACAAATCTACATTCATGTTGGGGATTTGAAACACAGCTCTAAAACTGTCTAGCGGACATGGCCAAAGGAAGGCAATTAATATTTATATTTCTCAGAACAGGAACACTGAGACTGATAAGTGATTAGTACAAAGCCAACCACAGCAGAGAAATAGATATATTTTACTTTCAGTTTCATCTGCTGTTGTTGGGAGTCAGAAACTATTGCTCCTTTGTTGCTAACCAGGGAAAGTTCTGCTAGTAGATGTGAGTGCACAATAGGAATCAGGTTAAGAAGCAGATAAGAATTTTTAAAGAAACAGGATGCTTTTCTGGGTAATGACCTGGAACTATTAAACACTGGATAAATATGGAAACAAGTTTATGAACCTGAAAATACTCGTATCATTTCGTTTGGGGTTCTCCAACATTGCAGGATCATTTGGAACATGAGCAGTCATCTATGTAAGAGAGGGTTGTGATGAGACCCCTCTCAGGAGGGAGTTCCAGAGTCTGCACAGCCACTGAAAAGTCCCACTCCTGGTCCCAAATAGGCATACGGGGGAGGGGGGGGGAGTAGGCAGGTAGGTTCATGTGAGAGAAGGTAGTCCTACAAATATCCTAGTCCTGAAACATAATGCGCTTTAAAACCCATGGCCAGCATTTAGAAATGGACTTGGAAACAAATTGGAAACCAATGTTTGTATTTTAGAAAGGGAGTCCCTGAATATGACCCCTGCAAATAGCCTAGCCAAGTTATTCTGTGCCAGTTTTTCCAAGCACACTTCACAAGCGGCTCTCCATAGAGCACATTGCAGTAATTCAGACTTTGTCCTTGCCAAATGGGCAGTCTACAGAAACAGGCGTTGGTTGCCCCTACCTTCCTCCGTGAGCCTAAGCTGGGCAAGAGCACAGTGACTTCAAGTTTCCAAACACTGAATGATTTTTGTCCTTTGGTATAAACACAGAAAACCCTTCCATAAATCTATTCTTTTCTACACTCAAATTCATCTGCAACAGCAATGAGAGTTTATTTAATTCCTACCCTGACTTGTTTCTCAATCAGAACTGAACCAAATGTATTGTCTCAGTGTATTTACAGCTCTGGACTTTTATTTAAGTTCTATCTCACATACACTCACACACATGCTGTAACATGCCATTCCATGACTAGAGTGCCTTGAATCCAGAATTATACAATCACAACAGAAGACTAATTAAAATTCACATAGTATTTACCTGGACACCTGGTATTTTGGTTGCTTTTCTCATGTCCTAACCCAAATGCTCCTTTATTGGGCAGAGTCCTTTTGTTAGGTGCTTTGTATGATGGCAAGTCACTGTTATCTTGTTGGGTAAAATTGTCCCCTCCCTGCTTCCTTCAATAAAAGACTCTCAAATCTTTTATTTAACAACATGATAAAATCTGAAGCGGTGAGTGTAGTGGCCACAGGCAAAGTGATCTTTAGGCTAGCTCGCAAGATGGTTGTGAGGAGAAAATAAAAGAGGGGCCACTCCATTATTTGTCCTACCCACATGAATTCATGGAGGGCTATTAAAAATAAATATAGTTGTAGCATTATGCAAACATAATGTCATGATGTAAGTATATATTCATAAAATAGATATAAAAACAAAAAAATACATGTGTTCGTCTTTATAAATGCATTGTAAGAATTTATGGCAAGCCATTCTAGGTTATGAAATAGTTTCAGTAAGCCGTTTAGTATTGGCTGTGCTATACTGATAGCTCTAAGAGGGCTAGTTGCACCTAAGTAGACATTCGTCTGGGCAGAAAACAAATCTGGATTTATGCCCATGTCTTAATTATTGGTGCATGTATTTAATGAACAGTAGACAGGGTGATACCCAATTTTTGGGAGTGTTCATCACCTGCAGTCCTCCACCTCTTTAAAATTTGCGCTGGAGGATCCCCAAACCCTCCAGAGCAGATTTGGGAAGCTCACACGGAGCTTCAGTAGGTGCTCTTCACAGTCTTCATGGTATTCCATTGACAGATGGAAACAGTAGAGTATTTTTAAGTTTGCATCACCTGGAATAAGTAGGTGATCTGCAACGATTAGTTGGGCGTGTTCAGTCTTTCATGCAAACAAAGAGGAAGTTTTTTAATGGACTGCTTTCAAAAATATCCTTAAATAAAGATTATCTTTGTTGTTTCCAGACATCCTTTCCAGTCTTAACTCACCTGCCCTGTTTGGGGACCAGGATACAGTCATGAAAGCCATTCAGGAGGCTCGAAAGATGAGAGAACAGATCCAGCGGGAGCAGCAGCAACATCATCATGGCCTTGATGGAAAACTTCCTGCTATGAATAACATGGGTCTAAACAACTGTAGGACTGAAAAGGTACTGTATTCCTCTCCTGTCATTTCGTCTGCTCATTTTTATTTGCAATTCTATCCAGCCAGTGGTCTCTGAACCTCATGTTGCAGCTTCTGCATTTCTAGTTTTAATCATCTTTGATACTGACAAAATAGTTATTCGCTATGTCATATAGTTCTATTTTAAAAAAGACAAAACATCCTCCTCTTACAGGAAGAAGGAAATTTAGACTCCCAAACATAAAATCATCATCATCATCATTATAGGGCATGTATACTAGCATTCGGGTTGGGGGAGTCATGTCTGATGAAATGAGTGGACATAAGAGCCTTGATGGAGCAGCAAAAAGTTAATCTAGTCCAGCATCCTTCTTTCCACAGTGGCCAACTAATGCCTATGGAAATTCTATGCACTTTCTCCATGTCATGCATAATTTTTATCAGTCTCTGTTATGTCACCACTTCTTATTTTTTTCTGTATTAAAGAGCTCCAAATGCATTAGCCTACCTAAAAGGGAAATATCTGGTCTTAAGTAGCCATAACAGAAGCAGAGGAAGGTGAGCACATTGACACGATGCTTGTTCCCAATTTAGCAATCCTCAGCCAGAATCATTGCATATGAACTGGGCTATATTTTTCAAACTGCTGTCCAAAGCTGCAAATCCATTAGCTCAGCATTGTGTGCAGTGGCTGGTAAGAGCTCTTCAGGATATCAGACAGGGCACATTCCCAGGCCTACCTGCAAATGCTGTAGATTGAAGCAGGGACCTTCTGCATTCAAAGGAGGTGCTTTACCATTGAGCTGTGCCCATTTTCTCATGCTGAATTAGGACAAAAGGGGAGGCAACCATAAGCACAACCTTCAGTCTGACGTCTGTCTTTCTGTGAATTTTAGAGTCAGAATAGTCATGGCCTTTTAATGAGTAATCTGTTTCCAGTACTGATTTTTAAAAACGTGTTCTGGGAAAGTTACATAGGAATAGTAACTAATATGGTGCTGTTGATAGGTTGTTTGGTTTGCGCTTGGTACAAGTGTGATGATTACAGGACAATTTACTCTATCCTCTCTCAAAGGGTTTTTGAGAAGTTAAAGTGAGATAAGTAGGTATGTACTGCAGTCATTTGGTATGAAAACAAAGATGGGGAAAAAAACCCTGTCTGCAGAGCACCTTGATGACTTCAGCCTTATAAGAAATAACTTCAGATCAGCATGCCCATAGTTTGCAGCCATTGCTTTCTTGCAGTGATCTGTTCCAGTCTCATCACAACAAAAGCTTATAGATTTTTAAATTTTAGTTGTATTGATGTTTCCTCTTAATCCAAACAATATCCAAACAATATTCGTCAGCAGCCAAGAGTTTGTGACACTGGCAGCTGCCTTCAAACTGTTTCCTTGAGAGGAGAGTAGGGTTCTGAGGTTCATTGCCTATAGTTGCATGCACAAAGGGAAAATAACCCTGCAAATAGAACTCTCAAAGACAAGATGCCTTTTCATTTGCATTTTATATGTTGCCTTATTACATTTCTCAGAACAACAAGGGGAAAAGGGTCTGTGTCTGTAAAAGGGATTTGCTTAGCCCCTTGCCCCTAGAGGATTAACAGTGGTTTGCAAAACAAATTCATAACCTAATAAATATTTATTTGCACAAGCTTTAGTTTAAATGATAGCATTTTAAAACTCATTTAATACAGATTATCTCTGTGAAAGAATTCTTTGTAACATGAAAGAAGTGAAGGTTTGATGTGTGACGAAGGTCAACAGGATCTCTGGAAGTCCAGACTTCAGATTCCAAACTGACCCCAAATCGGAATGGGGAGCTTTTAGGGCTTGTTTATAAACCTATGTTTGTGAAAAGCACTGAAAACTGTGAGCTAATTCCACTGGCCTCTAGAATTATATAGACACCTATAGTATTATGAAAAACAGTGCTTATATTAACAGAATTTCACAGGACAAGCTGCTAAATCATGGGCAGACTGATCCACACACTACATGAATAGTGATAATTTGGCTACAAACTTCTATGTAAAATGTGCTGTATACCAGTGCATCAAAAATCAAGTAATACATCTTTGAAATAGTTGTCTTTTGCCTAGACGAATTTTCAGTACTTCTTTTCAAAAGGGGTTTCTGAAGATGCACATCTAAATCATTAGGTTTGGTTCTTCAAATACCAGCTAATGATAAATCTTTTTTAAAAACAAACAAAAAAACCCTACCATCTGTTTGCCTGACAAGCAGAATTCAGTTGGTGGCGAAGTTCGACTGACCATTTGCAGGATTTTTTTTAGTTCAAATAAACTTGAAACTGTTGTGCAAAGGAATATTCTCCCAAGCTCAGCCACATAATTTTGAAGTCTGTAAATTGCCTTTGAATTGTCACATTTAAATCCATTTTTCTTTGCATTAATTATATTAATTTTAAAAGCATCTTATAGTTTTATGAAGATTTATACAAAAGTAAAGGTATATTTTCAAAAACGTAAAAGTTGACAATTAGGTGATGTGATTTTGATTGTGTGGGGAAACTGCCACAAAATGTTATGCTGTATAGAGCCTTAAAGGCTGGAATAAGCACTTTGAGATCCCAGAAGCAAATCAGAAGCTAATGGAGCTACCATGAGATTGGAGATGTATAGTTAGACTTGCAAACATTTGGATGAATGGAAGCTTCTGGGCTCTCTTAAAGGCAGCCCCATGTAGAGAACATTGCCATAATCCAGAGTGTGAGATAGATGATAGATAGATAGATTTTATATATATATATATATATATATATATATATATATATATATATCTGCTTTCTGTCCTCTCTGGCAATGCATTCTTTGCTTTTTTCTTAGTTTTAATAGCCTTTTCTAAATGGCATGTCTTCATATTTTTGCTCTTGATGCTTTTCAATTTCTAGCTTCAGTTTTAAACACTAGAATTTCAAGCTATATTTCAGGGGCAATGCTTTAAGCAAAATATTTGTTCCAACAATAAACCCAGTAGTTTACTTTTCTGCATGCATATCCAAGAAATAACAATTACAATTCTGTAAAACACTCAAATCCTTTTGATTCTTCATCAGCTCTCTTAACAAATATTTGGGCAGTTTGAAACATCACTGGTGTAATACTGCCCCCTTTTATTAGAAATGAAAAGCATGCTGGACACTTGCAATCTGTTTGTGTCACATGGATAATTCAAATATATGTGGCTGTATGACAGTATTTAAATTAGGCATAGGATTAATAATATTGAGCCATGAGAACCAAAGCACATTGTTCAGCTGCAGTGTGAGGCTTTGTCTTAAGTTTGCTTTTATATCATGGCATGGGAGTTTCTTGCTCTTTTTTGTATGCAAACACAGTTTTGAGAGAAAAGGTTTGGCTTCTTCATATGCATTTAATTACCATGTTTGCTTGGAATATATATATAATATTTCTAAATCAGTTTCGCTCCCCCCCATATAGAACAATGGGCCACACTGCTGTTTTTGGCGGCCTGATCACGAATTAAATTTTCTTTTGAATAGCTAAATGATTACAATACCACTCACACACGCTGAAGTGCTGTGCCGAATGTATCTGATGCAATTAGAATTTGATCATGTAGAAATGCAGAATGGAGCATCTTATGGAAAGGTGAGCCCTGTGACTTTAGCAGTGTCTTTTAAAAGAGATATTGTAGTCATGGAGACTTTCAGCAAACAGGTTTACATTTGTGGTTCCATTTAAAAATATTGTGGTGATAGCACTGCTAGAAATAGCTTAATTTCAGATGCTTTCATGAAAGTTATCCTTTATATAAATACATAATCCTGAAGAAATAAGAGCAGTCTTAAGGCCTAATGCCCTGCTTACTGGTGGACTCTGGTCTGGGAACCTGGGTGGGTGTTGAACAAGGTGGCAAGGGGAAGGCAGAATTTGAAGTGAAGAAACAGAAGGTATGAGAAGGGTGCTTAACCCTTTCCTACCCGCCACTTTCTCCATGCAGCTTCCACCACCCCACCAGCTACTTTCCCCTAGCAGGATCTCAGCGTGTTTCTTTGCTGCATGGCAGGCCTCTACAGGGACCAAATCGAGGTGGTTGGCCATGCATTAAAAAATAGAGAAGTGGTCAAGGTTGAGTGTTTTGTTTCTGAAGTCATCTGGCGACACAGTTACATACACACTCTCATTCACCCTCCCAGGCACTTCATTCTCTGGCCTCCTCATCCAATCTCCCCATCCCTCACCCGCTGACACACAACCTCCCTCCCTCTGAAACACATGATCAGGAGCATCACAACAGCAATAACAGCTAGACCAGGCACACGGGGAAGGAGACAGGTTGAAGTCACACACCCATGTTTCTGATGTACACAAGATTGCTCGTCCGTCAGCGTTATTAGCAGACCCTTGGTCATGATGTCTTTGGTGGAACCCCATCCTCAGTCCACCATCCCCTTTAGCACACTCCATTCCTCACCACCATCACTACTGCTTTCCTTGCCTCAGTCTCTCCCACTGTATGGAGACTCAGGTCCATGCCGTTCCTGCTGACACCTAGAGGAAGAGGGAAGGTAGAATCAGCTGTGGTGCCTTCCATCCCTCTTTCCTTTGGAGAAGCGGCAGCAAAGACAGGGGCTTTGGTGGTTGCCAATGAGCTTCTTGTGGGGCTGGGCCCTTGACAGGGACCGGACTATCCCAGCCCTGAGAAATAGGAAGCCACAGCCAGATGAGGCCCCCCACCCTCCAAATCTTACTCAGACTCCACACCAGGCATACTTGAAGTGGTATAAATATTGCTAATCTCCAGTGTGATCTTTTCTTGTAAGGAAAAGAGCTGGTTGAAGTATGTGTGAATTTTTTGTCATACACATTCCTTTATTCCGGGCTTGATGTAACTTTGCATACAATGATGCTGCTTTTCTGACACTAGCAGCAAGCAGCACTTGTTTTCTTCCTTGAGGCAGAATTAATCACAGGAAAACACAGCAGTTATTGTAAATACAAGGGAAGAACATGGCATAGTGATGTTAGCATCATTATTCCATTGTCATCCAGCCTGTGTCTTTAGAGGCGTCTTAGTCTTCCTTCTGAGCATTTCCAAAGATTCCTGCATATAAACAAAGTGTTGCTAAAACATATGCTTCAAACAGACAGCAAATAGTACAGAACTGGGCAAATAAACGCCTAAGCAATTCCCACTCCCTCTCTGCACCTAGGCTAAATGCAGATTGCCATTGCAGCAACAAAGAGCGCGTGTACATTGTATAATTTTTCCTTGGGGTGGCATTAAAAGTGGTAAAGATAGTTCTGTAACTGAGAACTTAGCTTGATATTATAAGAAGCACAGAGGTGCTGCCACTCAGTCTCTCTTTCTTTCTCATTTCCTGTTGTGTGTGGGTCAGAGATAGATAGCCATTTTTTGCTAGGCCCAGCTAGGAGGCAGGGCTGGAAGCAGAGGACTGCTGTAGGTAGTTATTTAATAAAACAATTTCTTCTTCAGCTCATTAAGCAGAGAACATTCAGCTTGCTCACTTTTGGAATGCTGAGGTTCTTCATATGAGTTCAGGTCCTACCTCTTGAAGTTTTCCAACCAAATCATCGAATTTCCCAGCCTTAAAATGGCACATTACACCCAAATCCTCTCTGGAGGGTCAGGAGAATCCCCAGGACAGTGAGGTGGGGGAAGAGAGTAGAATTGGCAAACAGAAATGCTTGCTCTGATGAAATAATTGGAAGGGTGTGGCAGTGAATTCCTCCCTGTTGCTTGGATTCTTTGAAGTTCTCACATAAGGGGGCTGTGGAGAATAATTTTCTCACCCACTTCCCCCCTCCTGCACCCCACCAATATGCCTTTCATGATCGTTCAGGAGCCTTTCTGAATGGGGTGGGTTATGGCTGACAGGGGAGGTGGGAATTACTCAGAATTGGTTTCTGGCAACTTTTGTGAAGAGGGGGCTGGAAAGTATGATGTGATGCAGCCCCGTTGTTTGTTGTTTCATCCCTGCAGCTGACAGCAAATGGTGTGAAGTGAGGCACAGGACAACACACAGTGCAGTGACTTAATATCGCTCATTGTATTCATAGAGACATTACGAGAAAGGAAGGAGACCAGGAGCAACAGGAGCTCTGGCTGTAACATCTGGTTAAGTTCTGAAACACAGAGAGATTGCTTTTGCAAACATTTTACAATATCACTCTTAGTGAAGGTAGAATATGTGAATCTGCAAATCAATATTTTTAGTTATAAGCATGCATCAGCTCCTACTTCCCTCTCAGGTTTCAGACTGCACAGATTATTTGGAGCATCTGTATTGCCAGTCAGCTTAACTGCTAATGTAAATATTATTAACAATGGAATGGGACAATCAGTTAAGCATTCCTGATTTTTGAGAGAGAGAGAAAGATAGTCCTAAGTATTTTTTAATCAGAAGTAAGCCTGTTTGATTTAATTGAGACTTAATTTATGGGTGTGAATTTCAGAACTCAGAGTCTTAGAATATGAATCCCCTTTTAAAACTGGGTTTCATTGCAAACAAGGTCCATACCTATTTCATACCTCAGGCCTAACTTGGAGTAGGTTCTCAACTCTTTGAACCAGCTCTTCTTGCCACTTCACCATCCTTCTCAAGCAAAGCTATTCTTGAAAAGTTAGGAAATGGCTGTAGGGAGAGCTCACTTGAGATAGGAGGGGCCTTTTCGACTGCATCATTAAGGCCTGGTGGGTGCATCCTTTCCTGCTGTGGTATATAGCTGATGCAATTCCACCTGCCTCTCAACCTAATTTATTGAATTGGGAGCCATAGGAGATTTAAATCCCACACACACTGGCAGGAAACAATGCTCAATAACATGTACAGGAGCATCCAGACCTTAAGGATGAAGCCTTCAAAGCCTTTTCTGTCTCCAGTGAGTCCTTCACGCTGCCAGTTTCTCCTTCATAAGGGTGAGTTTTTGGGGGAGTAGGATGCTAAGAAAGAAGACTGGGATACACACATCTCCATACAGGAAAGCAAGAGGCATTATCAGAGTTCAAAAACACATTCTATCTAGATAAAAGCACTTGGCGGTTGGATAGCATGGCTGGTGTGCCCTAGAGAAGGGGGTGTGACCTAAGAACAGTGCCTGGAGTCAGACAGAAATGTCTGCTGGGCCATATTTGGCCCCTGGGCATGAGATTCTGTATATTATGTAGTTTTATTGCCAAAGTGAAGCTTGTTAGTACCTGTAAACTGCAAATATTTGAAACTGCCTGGGAAGTTGCTGAAAACACTTTGGAGTATCTAGGGCAGTGATGGCCAAACTTGGCCCTCCAGATATTTTGGCCTACAACTCCCATCATCCCTAGCTAACAGGACCAGTGGTCAGGGATGATGGTAATTGTAATCCCAAAACTGCTGGAGGGCCAAGTTTGGCCATCACTAATCTAGGGTATGGGTGTTAGAAATTACTATTAAAATAACAGCTGCATTACCCATTACCCAATTACCCATGCCTTGTCAGGATGGTATTAAATGGAAAGTTATCCTCTAAAGTAATACATTTCCAGATCCTAATGCATGATAGTGATGTAAAGTTTGTCCAATATAAGGTTTGTCCCACATAATTCATCATCAGCCTATTAAATCCTAGTATCCTGACATTGGCAGTGGCCCAGATGCAACCAAGTGAAACAGTCCTATAATAAGTGCTGATAATGAAAGGAAAGGAGCAGGTCAGGAAGGCTGGGAGGTCATTATGTCCATAAGGTGAACAGTTTATACCATGAAATAATGTTTCATCAAACTTGTGCTGCTTCTAAATTTATTTACCAATATAAAATCTTTGAAAGTGCTTACTTATAGTTTAGGCTTCAGATTGGCAGCCTCTGTTTAGCTTACAATGCAGCATGTCAAAAACTCCCCTTTTCTCTATAACTTGCTAAGGGGCTATTTCAGTTGGCTCAAACCTTTCACTCTCAAGACCAGTAGAACTAGATTAATTTCAGCAGAATTAATGTGTTACCCTTTTGTGAGAATTAGTCTGCGTGAAGTTTTGGCTGAACTATATAAAATGATACACTTCTCTTATTTGAAACAAAGGGTTAATCCCAAAGTGTTTGGCTACCGCTATGGATCATGCTTTTGTGCATAAATAAAACTATGGGAACCACATGAAAGCAGTGGTTGGGTTACCACACAACTGGATATGCTTAAGACTGAATGCTTCATAAGTCTAACTACTGGGGAGCTGCAAACTTTATAAATAACTTTGCAATTGGTTAAAACCATATTAAAACCAGATGAACAAAGACACAACGTGTTCTATTTAAAGCGGGGGGGGGCGCAGTTCAGTGAGTGCAATAATCTTGATGAAAGTAATCTAACTGGAATAGGTCTATAATTTAGAGGTGATGGCAAGTGTGGCATTAGTTCAGGATTTGTGACTATATGCTCAGAGGTGTGGAGGACTTAAATCAAAAAGTCTTCCTTAACAGAGAAGCAGATGAGGTTTTCCACCCCCAAACAATGTAACTTAGGGGGGGGAAATACTGTTATTGTCAATCCCCCCCGCTCTTCCTCCCACCTGTAGCTTCAGTCTTCATTAAGTAAAGTGCTTTCCAAATTCTTTGGTATAAAATAATTAACATTTGTTCTGTTCTGAACCTTGCACAGTACTTTTGCTAAATATGGGGTTGAATCCAGAGAGCCATTAACAATGTGGGAGGCTGTGGGGGAAGGAGGATACATCTATTTACGGGAATGCTGTTACTCTCTATGAACATCTGAAGAAAGAATGCCCAGTTCTCTTTAAAAAACCCAAGACAGTGCAAGGAGGACAGTGACAGGTGGGGAGGCTGAAGCAGCCACACTGGTTGCACAGCCCTAAAGCCACTGCTATACTCCTTTTCCCTGTTTTGGGTGAATTGAGAAGAATATACACCTGGCCCAACTGGGTGACTATCTACATCCTTTGTTCAACTGATATAGCATTTGGATTGTGAGGGCCACACATGAATCCACTTAATTATTGGAGTCATGTATCTGCAGCTCTGCTGGCACAAGGGACTTCCATGTGCAACAGAACTTCTCAGACTCTTCTTCCCTCCAACCCCCTAGGTGTCTACAAAATTAGCTCCATGGGATTTAGGGACCATACAAATTTGGGAGGGGAAGGAAACAGAAGCCCTTTTGCACCAATGGACACTGCATTGGATACAAACCATCATTTTGTGTTTCTCTTTCCCATTTTTATGAAAAATGAGCCCACCTCTTCTAATCCTGATACTTATATACAGTCATACCTCAGGTTACAGTCGTTACAGGTTGCGTTTTTTTGAGTTATGGACCGGCGAAACCTGGAAGTACTGGAATGGATTACTTTTGGGTTTTGGCGGTCGCGCATGCGCAGAAGCGCTAAATCACGCTTTGCGCATGCACAGAAGCGCCGAATCGCAACCTGCGCATGCGCGGATGCGGGTTGCGAACATGCCTTCCGCATGGATCACGTTTGCAACCCGAGCGTCCACTGTATAAATAATCCTGCACATTTATATAGACCAATACTAATCACCACATTTATCAGTTTATCAGTACAGTAGTACCTCGAGTTACAAACGCTTCAGGTTACAAACTCCGCTAACCTGAAAGAGTTACCTCGAGTTGAGAACTTTGCCCTAGGATGAGAACGGAAATCGTGAGCCGGCGGTGCAGCGGCACTAAGAGGCCCCATTAGCGAGAGCACGCTTCTACTTAAGAACAGTTTCAGGTTAAGAATGGACCTCCGTAACGAATTAAGATCATAACTAGAGGTACCACTGTAGCTGCATGGAGGGTGCAGCTGATGATTTTGTGTTGAGGCCTATTACATTGCTTGCAAAAACAAAAACAAATCAATTAATAGACAACAATTTCCACGGCACTTACCTTGGTGTGATAAGAATCCTCACATGTCCATTTTAAATGACTCTTCCTGTGCCTAGAATATTGTCAGAGATTCCAAGCATAGAGTGATTTAATTTGCTAATAGCCACTGCCACAAAGTAATGGAAAGTCTTTGGACAATGCACAAGTTGACCTTGCAGAGAAAAATGGAGGTATTTGTAAGTTTTTCCAGAGCACTGTTATTTGTGCACTAGTTTGGAAAGCAAATCTATATGCCTGAACCAAGCACAACTATGTTGTCATGGCTACCTTAAGCCACTTGCTTAAAAGTCTGGAGTTTTGTCCTCCATTGTTTTGGGATTTAATGCCCACAGAATTCTGCTATGAGTGTAGAAATGACAAGCACTTTTTCTAGAAAAATATCTAAATAGGTTTTGAAAACATTCCCCTTCTGTTCATTTATTATATCTGTACTTGAACAGAGGAACATACATACACACATAAAACATTTTATTTGTATGCTGTCAAGGTGGCTCACAACATGAAAAAATGTACATAATTACAAATATAACAAAAGTAGTCGTAAACAATAAATAAAACACACAAAAAGTACACAACCAAACTGAAAAAATTTCACATAAATCATAGCTTCTAAAAATGTAGATACAAATATGAGTATCAGTAACAGCCACAACTGTCCCCAACAGCCCCCTTAAACAATTCCCTAACCAAAAAGTCTGTTCAGCAGCCTTGGCTTTTGTAGCTGGAGTCAGTAAGGGCCCTGCCTTTGCAGGCCAGTTGGGGAAGGTCTTCCAGGACTCAGCCAATATGGTCTAGGGAAGGAACAAGCGGGAAACAAGACACTGGTGTTATTGTTTCTTGAGTGGGCTTAATATGGAATAGCTTAACTTTAATGTATTGTGCATGTAAAGACAACATCCTGGAATTGTCTGCACACTTTGCAACTGGAATACTGTCCGCAGAGTGTGTAACGGTCCCAAAGGCATTTACTCTGTGGCTTCTGTAAATGACCCACATTAACAAGGAGTCTCAAAATTGGCTCTTGAAATAAATGTTGGTAACTACTAAGTTAGACTCTTGAAATAAAAGGTATTACATCACTGTCCAACTATGTATGCCATTTTCCACTTCAGCGTCTGCATACATAGCAAGGGGGGGGGGGGGCGGGAACGACATGTTGAAATAATTTGAGGAATGGTTATAGTCTGATCAGTCTTGGTAATCCAAAAGGGAGGGGGCCTGGTGTATTATTACATTTCATATATTGTTTTTCAAGAGATGAATGCAATCAGTCATCTTCTTTCATATGGTTTAAAAACACACACACAAACCCTTGCCTTGCTGGCAAATAAACTGTTATTTAAGTACACAATCCACTGCTGTACTGAAACAGTTTTGCCAAACTTGTCCAAGTATTCTCACATGCTTAAAGATGGTATAAATATCATTTATAGCAAGCCGTTTACTTCAGACTATATGGAATGGTTTCCTGCTCCCCTGATCTAAGTGTCCCAGTTTACATTATGGCCTTTATGGCTTCTGTTTGATGGAGTGATCAGTAAAAATTTAATGACACTATAAAATAATAAAAATGTCATTAATTTACCACGGATCTTGGATGCAGTGGTTGTAAAGTTACATTAATAAACAGAATATTTTTTACAACAAAAAGCATTGTTACGTGGGAAAGAATAAATAACACACATAAATTTGGGAGCAATTTTACTGTTAGCGCACACATTATTATGGAATAGCCAATAAGTGTATAAAACATAGTATATAAAATTTTATGAAAATATATTGTGCACATCAAAAATTCAGCTTTTACCTAAGTGCAGAGAAAAGCCATTATTATGTGCTTACTGTTATCATTACTTTTCTTCCCCGAGATCACAATTTTATATTTATTCTACTTAGCTGAAGTTTCCAGCAGCCTTCTCTTTCTCTCACCCCCCCCCCCCGCCACCCACTCCGATTTTTCCAGTGGATGAGCAGGCTTCTTCCCCTACTTCCTTCAGTTGACTACACTAGTCCATTTCCCTTTTACACCCAGGAGGAAAGCATTGATCATTCCCACCACAGAAGTGTGGAGGAAGTTATTAATTTAATGCAAAGTTAAAAATAATGCTTGAGTAGGAGACTGGTTTGGTGACTCTGGAAATAAGGGGATAATAATCTCACAGTCCATCTGTCATCACTGGGGTTGCTCCATCATTGACTGTGATAACATGTGAATATGACGGATGGCTCAGCTTTGTGGCTTGGAACATTTAACATTCATCAGTGCTCACTAAAGGGGGCTTTATCATTTAAATATCTTTATTTAATATGCAACATCTACCTCATAGATCATCATTTCAAAGCACTTAACCAACGGTCCTGCGACACAGCGAAGCAGGCTTTAATTTTTTTTCAATAACTTTTATGCTGCCTGCATGTTTGTGCCTGGCAATGCATAAATAAGTGCCTAATCGTGTCACTGAATGGAAAATGAAGGTTTGGTTGTTAGTAAAACGAATCCCGCCCCAGTGTGTTGTCATCCCAAAACCACGAAAGTAGCAATGAGTAGGTTTTTCTATATCTCCAAGTAGCCAAGAGTCCATTTTGTACTTAGACATAGACTGTGCTCTTTGAAAGCATTAGCCCTCTTGGTTTTCCAGTAATCATGATCTGAGTTAGAATTCTGTTCTGTGTTCATTATGCCCCATGGCGTAATGTACTTACTTTACTCAAGATATATGCTCAGGGCCTTATGCCTACAAGAAGCAGTTTAGTTTGAAATAAACAAAAAATGAGCTCAGGGTTTCCTGAGGATAAATAAGCTATCTCTATGATGTGTAAGACAGGTGTGTGGTTTTTTAAGTAAGTAATTTTTTAGTGTGTGTGTAAATTTTCACAAGTATATGCTATTTTCAGACATGAATATGTATTCATATGGACATGCATGCTTATAAATAGGAATTTAAATAGAATTTGGGTAGGTGCATGAGAACAGCGTACACAACTGAACGTATTTTAAATATACAGACCATTTCCTATTAATGAATTTGCAGTTTGTACTCCTTTATAATTTGCTTAGTTTAGTTTAATTACAGATGTGATCCCTATGTATGTTTACTTGGAAATAATTCCCTATGTTCAACTGGGCTTTCTCTCAGGTAAATATACATAGGAGTCCAGTCTAAATTGCTCTTGCCTTCAGAAATACACTTAGGTTTGTATTTACCAATTATGTTGTAATAGATTTTTTTTTTTATTTACAGCTTTCCTGAAAATTAGTTACTATTGCTATGAGGTATACTTTAAGTGGAAAAATGAAACCATACATACAGAATTGTAGCAGTCAATATATTTCAAAAGAATGAGACACTGAAGGTTATTACAGAATCATAGATTCACCTCAATTCTTTTAGGTATTATTACCATGTACGCTTCTCTTCCTCCCAGTTCTTGAGCCTTATCATGTAATTTTCCCTTTTCTCTTTCAGTGTCAAAATATTGATATTCTTTCAGAAACTTTCTTTTTAACACAGAATATTTTCTGGAGAAAATCAAAGGGAATGAATGACTAGAAGGATACTTCAAATGTGCATATTGATACATAGAAGGTTCTGTTGATTTTTTTTTTAAGTGGAGTGCTATTTTCCCTCCCCCCCCCCAAAGCACACACTTAGGTTTTTGCCATGAAAATTGCAGGTGTCACATTAACACTCCTTATAGAAATATTTTAAATGCAAATATTAGAAAAAGAAAGAAAAGAAACACAGTGTACAAAATGCCAATTACTTCCCAACTGCAGGAACTTAAAAAAAGGTCTAATCCAACTCTTCTATTTTAAATGTGGGTCCCCGGGGGACATGGGGTAGAATCATTCCTTTGCACCAGCAAAGCAAGATCCGTTCCGATAGTGAGGTATTACTATTGGACCTTATAGCATTCTTCAGCTGAATGTTGTGCCTGCCTGCCTGTAACCAATAGTTACGTTTCTTCTCAGTGCTCTTTGTTTCAGTATTTCTGCATATCACAACAGCATTATCTCAATACACGTTATAGTGGGAAATTAATAATGACAATATAGTTTTTCAGCAAATGGGAGACTTCAAGAAACATTGAAAATGTTTGAATGTTTAGGTTATGCAAGCAGAGTGATGCAGTCAACAACTGTACTTCAATTTAGTGTAATATTGGTTCCCACCCCCTGCCCTGCCTGTTATTATTTAAACATTTTAATATTACTGCATGTCACCCCAGTGTCTGCACACCAGCGGTGCAAGATTCCAGGGGTCTTGGTAAACCGGGGTTTGTGTTTCCGTTGGAAAATTAAGGCACAGAAGAGGCTGTAGTGTCTTAGGAAATATGGTTTATTTATGCATATTCACAACCTGCATCTAGATAGAGTTCCCAACACTAGCATCACAATAGAGTCCTTTGTTGCCCTCCTAAGCAGCCAGCTCAAATCTACAAGTAGATGCATCAGCCATGCTGTCTGTTCTGTGGCAATGTCGTCTTCTTCAGCCCCGTATGGCATTCTCCCCACTTCCTGCTTCTTCCCAGAAACTCCTTGCCAAATACCCCCCCCCCATTAACATCATTGCCCACTGCCACCCTGGCAACCTCCATTTGCCCAGACTCAAAAACCTTGCTTTGATGTGTTGATAACTAGATATCAGCACCTTTGTACTCCTTAACAACTTCCCACCACATGATGACCTGGCCTGGAAAAGAACCTTAGTCTGCATTTTTACACAGTGCCTGGCATCGTCCCTTAATACTCCAAATATTAGCTAAACAATATTTTAAGAATCTAAACATCTTCTTGCAAACTTGGTTACAGAGAACTAATTAGTAAGCAATTGTTTTCTGAAAACGATCTGACTAGAACAGCAAATCCCTCCTGGGATAGCTCAGTCGGTAGAGCATGATACTCTTGATTTCAGGGTAGTGGGTTTAAGCCTCGCACTAGGCAAAAAGAGGGGGTTGCAGGGGGTTAGACTAGATGACCCTCAAGTCCCATTTCAGTGCTACAGTTCTATTATTCTAACCAATGCAGAGAGATTTGAGCAAACAAGTCAGAGCCACTTTGCTTGTTAAGACCAATACCAGGTTCCTTAGCAATTCTTCAGGGAATAAACTTGGTACTGTTTTCCTTCTAATGTGTAATATGCTCAGTACAGAACTAGGTCATTGAACAATAGAGTGAACAGCAATCAGCAATCTTCTGCTGCATAATGCATCAAGTATAACGTGCAGAAAACTGTTCACAAAACTGAAAGCTGGCATTTCATGTCTGTAAATTCAAGATGACATGACATTTAATAGTTTCATAGTAATGAACAACAGTGTTTTGTTTATTCTCAACACAATGCCAAGTTCAGTCTTAAGAAGTATCAACAAGACGAGAGAGAGAACACATTGGTTTTTTTCCACGAGAACAATACATTAATGATAACTATTTAGTACGTTGCTGCAGACAGAGTACCACTGAGGCTACCACTGTCAGAAGATATGTGCTGCCATATTGTTTCAAGGCTCTTGTCCTCTCATATTTTGAGGACATAAATTGTCTCTTGATCTAGTTTTACAGCAGAAGTTTACAGCACAAGAAATGTTGTTTATTCTGGGAACAAACACAGCCCTTTCTTTTTCTTGCTCTCTCTTTTAAAATTCCCATTGAGTTTCAGTTCAAATTTCTAGACAAAATAATAGTACCATTTCTGTCATCTAGTATTCCTTCTTTGAAATACTTGTCTTTGAAAGCCTCTTGCATAAAATTCAGACTTGTGTTTTCTCAAGGGTTCCAATGCAAACGCATATCTCAATGAGAGGAGTGGTGGTTGTGCTGGTGGTGATTTTTCCATTAAATTAGCGAGTTTTAGTAGAAAGTGCTTTTTAAGTTTTGAATTTTAGCATTTTTTTCAAATGCCAACATCTTTCTCCCAAGGTCATTTAAGAAATATAGGACTGTGCATTGTTATTGGGCACTGCCCACTGTGGGAACAGGATGGTGGACTAGATGGACCATTGACCTTGTCCAGCAGGATCTCCTTCTTGTGTTCTTAGTAATTTCTAGAGCTTCTGCTGCAATCCTTCATTTCTACACCACAGTAATGCTACCTGCCCTACTTTATACTTAGCTGTAATGGGTTGCTTAAAGCTATTGCCTAGCAATAATCAATTTAATTTTTCACACAATTATTTGTTTCATTTTGTAGTAAAATACATAGTGGTTGTGGATTTTCTGTTATTAAGAGATTTAGTGAGTCAAAGGTGTTAATAAGCTAACTTCCAAAAGCCAGTTTGTACATTACCAAAGTGGTGGGGCTGCTACGTCCACATATCTTCGCCCTTCTTTTCCCATGCTGCTATGGGAAATAATCATCTTGTAGACACCTTCAACATGGGCTCCTCACTACTTTAAATTCAGCAGCACAGGAAGCAAGCACCACAGAAGAGTCAACCATGGTGCTAAGATAACTTAGGAACTGGCTTGAATATTAATTCATCATACATTTAATCAGTACTGGAGGGGTATTGCATATTTGAAAACTAGATTTTGGACACCAAATTCAAAACTGATACCTGCAGTGAAACAATATCTGTGTTCTTTCTAAAAATAAAAAAAAAAACATAGCCTGTATCTGTTACTAGTACTAGCTCATGCTTAGGTACCAACTGTGGGATTGGGCAATGTAAGGAACAAAGATTTACCTGCCAATATGACTTGCAACCTCTGTTGGACAAGAAAATGTGGAAGTGGAAATCAAGAAAGGACTGACATATTAGTACGGAGGGCAGGGGAAGCTCAGGTGGTAGCCAGAGGAGCAGGGAAGTATAATAGAAAATGAATACACTCAAGCTATTCAGACATGAACAGACTGGAAATCTTAATGTTCCTTTCTCTTCGGCAGGAAAGAACACGCTATGAGAATTTAGGCCCACAGCTATCAGGGAAGCCCAATGAAGATGGAAAACTAGGCCCAGGAGTCATTGATCTTACAAGGCCAGAAGATGCAGAGGGTGAGTTTCTGTAACAAATCTATTGAGCCACTGAGCATTGCTTTCCTTGAGCTCCTTAAAGTTGGATGTCTTAAATGAGCATTGTGCAGCTAAATCCCCATGCACAGCTTTGAGGCATTTTGCATGGATTCTAGTGACATGTGCAAGTATAAGTTCTAGTTGTAAAATGGTTCCATACAATATGCATTCTCTGCTCTCATTATTTACACTCTGGTTCAACTCTTCTCAGAAAGCTCTCTTGAGTGAGTTTGTATGTCACCTCAGATGGGTGGCATGTGCATTTAAATGTTCACACAAAGAGTGTAATGTTTATATGGTGGCCCACAGATCATATATCAGATTCCTTGAGTAGGGACTTCTGGTTTTGGAGCAACCTACACTCATGGAAGCTGACTGGCCACATTCTTAACGTTTTGCTGGATATATTGGGTAAACCTCATATGAGCAGTGAAATGTGCATATGGGTTGGCTCAGGTAATGCAGAAATGGTCACCTGTCACCTTCAGACATATGATTAATCCCAGCATTACTATCCTATGCTGCCCCAGATCCAAACAGCTGTAGAAAAGTGGAGGCAGTGATGCTGAATTCAGTCAGAGACTACAGATGATCACTTCCTCACATATTCATAGGCAATATTCAGTAATCAGCAAGTATGGCCCCTGGTCATCTTAAGAGACCCTGCAGAACTTTTAAGCATATGTTATCATTACGATAATGAAGAAAAGAGCAAGGAAGTGGATTATCCAATTAATTGATCAATTGCTGAATTAATTACAGTGAAATTTTAATTGGAGATGCCCAGTATGAAAGGATGTGGAGTGCTGGTAGTTGTGCCAATTAGTTCAAGGAACATGCTATCTTTGCGAAAACATACTTGCACTGAGATCTGAAGGGTTGTAGTTACGATTCTGTTCAAGCCTATGGAAGAATTCCCATTGATTTCAATGGTCACGGACTGCACACTGTAATGTTTATTTTAATTAGTTACTTGGATTGATCAGTTAAAAACAATGCCATTAATCAACTAAAAGCCTTTAATAGGTTGACAGCTCTATTAGAAATTACGTTGCTAATTGGTCATATTTCAGGTTAGCTTTTTCTCCTTGTATGCATATTATTTCCAATTTTAATTGTTTAAACTTTTTATTTCATTTGATTTTTGAATACAAAATAAAACTAGTAAAAGAAAAGAAATTAATCAAACAAACAAACAGCATAGCAATATAGTCCCACCTCACATATTCCTTTTGGGATAGAATAATAACTTTATAATCTTTGGATAGGCTTGTACATTATTTGCATAATATGAAATGAAGAGAATAAAACATATTTGTACTTGCTTTTCTGGCAGGAAGTTACCTCAGGGCTTCCCTAAATTAACTCATTTCCCTCTCACATCCTTTCACTTTCTACATTTGCATAACACATTATGTTATTTAGATGATTGTAGTGACAGGACAGCCTTTCAAATAGTTCCACTTAGTTTAGCTAGCTTCGTCAGGAAGAAGTGTTCAAAATAGCCTACCTCAATCTGGTGTCCTCCAAATATTGTTGGGCTCCTACTCCCATCAGCCCTAACCATCATGGCCCATGGTCGGAAAAGATGGAAGCTATAGTCCAAAGCATCTGGAAGGCACCCAGTTGGGGAAGACTGGTTTAAAACAAATCCTTGTGATCTTAGAAATCATATACTGCGGTGGGTCCTGAAGGAATGCTCTTAGGACAGAGCTCCATGGATCATAAAAAATCTAATAGCTCAAGGTTGTATTTTTGTTTCATTTTCAGCATGCCAGCAATGCTTTGGCCATTGACCGGAATTTGGCTTTTAAGTATTTCTTTTATAGAGAAAAATTACATGATTATAAGTAATGTAAAACCATTTATTTGGCTCTAATGTGACTCTAAGTCTGGATGGCTTCATACACATTTGCAGCAGATTTAAAAGTGTAGTCATTGGTCAATATATGCCATGTCCATTAAAGCAAATTAAACTTAAATGTTCTCATACATATGGTTTAGAGGTGACCTAACATGAGAAAATGTTGTTTGGAGCTGTTATAATTATTATCCTGTAGTCTTTTGCCTAAAAGGCTGTAAAAGAAGCTCCAAAAATTAGTATTATTAACATCTACTGTTAATAATTACGTTATGTTCTATTAAGAATTTTTTTACAGCTACATTCAAACTTGATGTGTGTATCATATCCTGCAATTGTCCTTCCTAATATAAACTGTGTAAAAGGCAAGTGGAAATAGCAATAGCACATAACACCTACTTTTGCCCATTTTTCTATCTATATAATGATTCTACCTGCAAAATTTTTGTATAGTGGTACAGTGAGCAGGGAAAGGGGGAGATTTGTATTGGATACAACCCGTTATCTATGTGTCTATGCTCTACTTCTGGTTCCTCCCCAAACTGCTATGGGGGGGGGTAGACTTATGTGCACAATTTTATGATAATTGGGACTGGATAATTTTTGGAATTCATGGGGAAAATCTGCTTCTTAAGAAAGAATTAATCATGGAACTCTCAGGTAATGTCTAATTTGGTCCTTACCTGGAAGAACTTCCTTGCAAATGCATTATGTTCTATTGGTGAGATTCCCCCCTTCAAACATTTAGCATCAGCAGGTTATTTCTCAAATTCTAACCATACATAAAAACTGTGCTATCCTTGCGGAACAAATGAGATGGGAGTGGGGATTAGACTAAAAGCTAATGTCACAGAGGCACTGCCTTCACTCTGCAGGTGAAGTCCTATTACTTCAGGTGTAGATTCAGAATGTAAGAAAAAAGGTTGCTTTAAACAGCAGATACCTTTAAAATATGCAATTCATATGTCCAGAACAACCCTACTGTAGGCATGCTCACTTTGTTATCTATAATGTATAATTTTATTAATACTTTAGGTAAAATTTAAAAAGGGGATTGTCAATTTAACAAATTAACTGCCTTTATAAGCCAATTCCTGATTAAATTTAACTTAATTTATATATCGGGGGAAAATCATCAACCTTTTGTGGAACCCGAAGGAAAGGCAGCAGTTTCCTGTAGATGTGAGTAAATTTATAATATTCGAAAAAAAGGAAAGGAAAGATACTACCCCCACTCAGTTATAAGAAAAAGCTCTCTAACATCTGCATGTTTACATATTTAGTAATATATTTCCTATTGCAGAAATACATGAAAGCCAAAATCGCTTAAAGTAATTTTGAGGCTCATCAGTATTGGTAGAAGGTCTAGTTTTAAAAATGTGTTGGCATTGATTTGAGCTGAGCACTGTCAAGTTCATTTTGCTATTTTTAGAAGGACAGCCATAATTTACTTTCAGGGTAAAACTAATACCTGTTAGTTTCTTCTTCGGTTTGCATCCAAAACTTATCTTTTTATGTTTTCTTATCATGAAAAGTAGGCCATGGAGGAAGCAACAGTTGGCATACCTTGAAGGATATGCAGGGCTGGCTCATCCATGAGGCAGCATAGGGCACATGCACCACAGCCGCTACCTCCACACTCAGCTTCCTCCTATGCCCCCTACGCATGCCTGCCTCCGTCACCTCCAAGTGCACCGCCTGAGGAGGTGGCTGAGCATGGAGGAGACAGCCATGGCAGTGCAAGTGCAGAGGAGGCAGCAGCAGCAAACAACCACTAGAAAGAAAGGCCATTGTGAAGCTGAATATATATATATAGAGGAGGGAGAGAGAGAGAGAGAGAGAGAAATGGAGAATAATAAGCACAACTTGGCCACTTGTTAAACATTTTAAGGTAAAAATTCATATTCTTGAAACTGTGGAGCAAGATCAAGTACAGTGTATGACCTGAGGAGGCCTGAGGTTTCCTTCTGAAGTGCTAAAAGTTTTCAACCTATGGAAGGTGACCAGGATCATGTGTGATGGCTCCTTTCTTCATTGCCTGGGAAGTTCTGAAGAGGTTCCTAAGTTAAAAGCCTCCCTGCAACCAAGACACCTTTCTTATCAGAATTCCTGACTGTGTGGAGACTTCTTAGCATGCTGAATGAAATGCACTCAGGAACTTCAAAACCTCCCACTCAATGCAAAAATGTTTGTGGGTGGAGCAGGCACAGCCTGCACACAGGGATGTTGTGCACAGCCTCACATCCCCTGTTAATGTTCACATTCCCTGTTCAGGCATAACACCTAACATCAAGGTGGGGGAAATTAATTGTTCTTGAGCGTTCTTTTCTCCCCCTCCCAATGATATCAGAACAGATGGTGGTGTTCTTTTTAAGGTTTAGAAGGTCTAAAAACTATAGATTATCTCCTACCAAAGAAATGACTTTTAAATTCACATCTATATTGTCAGGTAGACTTGTAAAAATGCTGTGGGCTTGTAGCTTTTCTGGACTATTTGCAAGGCTATGCTTTTGAGTCATAGCTCCCACTTGCTGACTCCCCATCACTTCAGGGTGACTCCCTTGGGGCTTTCAGAAGCACTTGACAGGAAAAAGTCACATGCATTATAACAAGTGTCAAACTTTTCAAAAGGGGAACAGAGAAGCCTCTTTTCAGATGGTAACTGTATATACCCAGATGCCCACAATGCTTATCGCTGGCTCCTAATATGTTAGACATAAATAAGGAAAGAGGAAGTTACTAGCTCTTCTTGTTCAGCTTCCATGTAACAGTTGAACTGGCTCTCAGAACAAGGAGTGCCACATAACTCAAGTGGTAGCAAAATTCCACTTGCAAAAACAATTCCCCTTGAAAGACAAAGAAAAAAGGTCAGTTTTTTACCTGTCAGGGGAAGGAGAGAAAGAAAAAGAGTGAAACAGACACTGTGTCCTCTGCAAGCCGATCAATCATGGCAGCCTGCCAACAGAATCCAAAACTGTGAGGTAACTTGTTTAACACCCTACTACGCTGAGGTGTAAACAGCGGGAAGTACATGCATGACAAAGCATCGTCTGCTTTTGTGACAGTTTTTCATAAAATACAGGGAGGGAAATGACTCCTGTAGCCAGTATCTGTCGCATATAAATATTTGGGAGAGTTGCTATGACAGTTGAGAGTGGAAAGGGGGTATACCACGAAACAGAAAAAGCCAACTGAAGACAAGGAAATGTTTCCAGAAGGAATGCTGAAAAACCAGGCCCTGTCTGCTTTGTTCTCCACGCACTCTTTACCTGACTTTTGATAACTGAACAGCTAAACATTTGTTAAAGAAGAAACCACATTTTAAAGTATTTAGGCCTCACATATGTAAACAACTCAAAACTGCTTCTTCCTACTTAACACCACACTTAAAATATGCTACACTTTGGAAAGCATAGCAGTTGCATTCCTTACACTAGTCAGGATACTGACATTGGTATTCAAAAACACATGCCACCATGTGATGAAGTTCCCATTTTCAGATATAATCTTAAAGGAGTACAGTACAGGATAAGCAGAACTTTTCAGTATCAGGTATTTGCAGATAATAACACCACAGAGGCCCTCTGTTATAGCATACTTAGTATTATGATTTATCCAGCCCTGAGGCTGCAGTCTGCAGCCAGCTCTATAGGAAGTACTTTTCCACAGGCTATGCAACACTATATTTCAATGTATTGGCAAGAATATATACATTTGCCAGTATCACTGGCATCAATAAATATTCACAGTGAAACTAATCACTTCATACATGAGCATGTGTGTGCTTTTCCCAACATGGGAATTATTTCCTTATGGGCAAAATTTAACACAGAATGCCAATGTACCCATAAAAGGCAGCTTGGCATACATGCACAGGATCTCCCTGTGATTAGCAATCCTGTACAATCAGAGTTTCCAAGGATAGGTTGGGGTGGGGGGAAAGATAGAATCTTACAGGAAACATGGGAATTTCTTTAACAAACATTTTAGTATGATATTTTCCCTAATACATGCATATTTATATATGCATTTTTGTATATGTTACTTGGCTTGAGAATGGCTTTGCAGGTTTTTTACAGGTGACATCAACTTGCACATGGAAATCTTTACATATTGTATTTGCAAACAGAAGACAATGTGAGCAATGTTATTACATTTGGGGTAGTCACCATGAGAATGAGGCCTTTGGGTTGTATCCAGTGCTACACAAGTGGAATTCTGATCACACAATGGAACTTTACTTTCTTCCTCCTACCCCTTGCCCACTCCAAAAATAAATCTGTGCTGTTGCGTCCACAAATTCTCTTAAAATCTGAAGCAGATTTTAAGAATGTGTGGAAAGTTCTGTTGCTCAAATGGAAGTCTATTTTATTAGCAGAAGAGCAGATTTTGATACACTCCATGGTATTTGCAAGGTACATCAAATTTGCCCCTGAAAAAAAGTGAGGAGTGCAGCTCAAAATATTTCAGAGTAATTTATGATAATGTAGGCATGTAAAAGCACCCCACTGCCTATACTTGCAACAAACCTTGCCTTATTTACAACAATGTTTTATACCATTGTTTTGAATGAAGGTTACTTTTTACTATTAATTTAATTCAAACAAATCTACACTTAATAATGACAAATGGGTACTGATAGCCCATTCAAGATTCCTTGGGGTTTTATGAAATTTAACATGTCTAGCTGGCTTTGGGGAACTAAAAATAGCCCATTCAAAATAGTTTCAGATATATATATGTCATCATCCGTCACTAATAAAAGCTGGAGGATGTGACAGATGTTTAACATGCTTTAATTTTTCTTTGTTACAGAGGAAAGTTGCTTTTGACTTCTGCTTTCCAAATGGTCAAGAGCAAGATAATTCTGTAGGTGTAATGTTTCTCATTGTGAAAGAACCTATTCTCAAGATTTGGGGGGGGGGGGAATGGGCAACCATATTTGCTAGGGTAAAACAAATGTAATTTTGTGACAACAATAAACACTTTGCCATCAAAACTGTACTCAAAGAACAGTGGAAAATATATGCTGAAATCTAAGTGGCTAGAATTTCCTTCATTTTGCAAAGCCACGAGCCACATGCATCAGCTCACCGCAAAGTCATTAGGTCTTTTTAAGCTCAGATGAAAAACATTAACAAATACCACAAAAGGCTTTAGTATGGCCCCTTTGTTCATTCACATATGGCAGTTTATAACTCCTGCACCACTTGGGCCGTGTGTTTGTTTAAGCTGCCTTCATCAGAGCAGCTTTGGAAGAACAAAAGCCATTTTGAGCGATCCTAAGCAGGAAATGGTCTAATCTAAACATGGTTTGTGACACTATAAGTAGAATAGAAAGGGGAGGGATTGATTAGTCATTAATGTCCAATTGACTCCATATGGATGTTGCAATAATAAGGCCTTTTTCAGTGCAGTAGCAGAGTTTATTGAATTAGAGGTTTATGTTTCCTCAGAGTTGACCTTAGGGAATTCCCTTCAGTTCTTCTTGTTGATATTACGAAAGAATGGAGTCTGGAATAGGAAAAATAGATGACTTCTCTGCAATAATGCTGCTTTACAGTATTGCAACCAAGTGCTGATTTTTTGAAAAAAATACACAGTTTCACCTCTGCTATATTATATATTCCAATGTTTGGATTTAGTTTGCATATTTTAGCATCTAAGGAAGTGCAATGTTTTACAGTTTGCTTAAATATTAAAATAGATTCTGGATCTCAGTCATAGTTTTTTTTCAGGTTTAAACTAAGGTGCTCTTCACCCAGAAAGATTTGAGTTTGAATCCCACCTTAATAATACCTTGTTTAAAAGGCTAGGGTGAAGGCTATCCTGTTACCAAATATGGTATAGGATCTGGCAGTAGGGCTGCATGTAGCTTACTCTTGTGCAGCCGGAAGCTCTCACTCTCTGGTCTGGTTTTTCATTCCTTTTATTAATACTTGGAGCACTAACATATTTATTATATGTAAATATAATAAATATATAATAAATACAGACTGTCTTGGCTGTGACTTCTGGAAGACCTGCTCCCTGCCTTGAAGGCTTTTCCCAACCAGCCTGGTAGGTTGAGGCCCTGAATGACTCCACCTACAAAACCTGAGACAGCTGAACAGACAATTGGGTTGGGGTATTTAGGGATTTTGGTTTTGGTGTGGAGGGGGGTTATGTTGCTGTTATTGTTGCCCTAATTGTTTGAAATGTTTTAAATTGTTTTTAACTGCTTTTTAACTTCTGCATTTAAAACTTTGGCTTTTTTTGTTAAGGGCTGTAAGATGAGTGTGGGGAGAGCAGGGACAACCCCAATCACCGTGGTTCTGGGCAAGGAGAAGTATGGAGTGGGGGGGGGGGTGCACAGACTGGGGAAGGGGCACATGACACAAGCAGTTAGTGACTGTACCAGGTGCCAGCCCCTCCTTCAACCTTGGGAATTGCAGCTGTCCTATCAGCAAGCCATTGGGGCTGCGGCTGCTGCTGCTGTTGAATGCCAGATAGGTTCTGAGTAAGACCTCCCTCATCCATGATCTGATTATGGACGGGGAGGCTGATCTGGTCACTACCACTGAGACCTGGATGGGTGAGCAGGGCGGAGTTGGTCTCACCCAGCTGTGCCAATCTGGGTACCCGGTGCAGCATCAGGGCATACTTGAGGATTGGTAACAGGGAGTGGTTGTAGTCTATGGGAATTTTCTCTCTCCAGGCTCTATCCAGTTGGGGGATGGGATCTAGAGTGTGTGTGAGCTTGCCTCAGAGGATTCCCAGGCTGCTGGTTCTCCTCCTCCTCCTGTCTCTACACTGGCTCCTTGCTGAGTGGGTCGTTTATGCGCTGCTCTGGTTTGCCAGAAGTGGCTTAGTCATGCTGGCCATATGACCCAGAAGCTATCTGCGGACAAACGCCGGCTCCCTTGGCCGGTAAAGCGAGATGAGCACCGCAACCCAGAGTCATCCATGACTGGACCTAACGGTCTGGGGTCCCTTTACCTTTTTACCAGGCACCAAGCGGAGATTACCTGCAAGGAGATTTCAAGCCCTCCCCTTCAGCCTCTTGGTTTCTGTTCTTTGTTTTAACAATTCAATTGAAACAAGCTTTCATTAGCCACACACAGACATATATGTCAATTGTCTATTTTAACCTAGGGACGATGATTCCCCACCCCAGAAATTGGGTATTCAGCAAGTAATTTCCTCACTTTCCACTAATAGAGGCTGTTTGAGAAATCTTTTTGAAGTCAGTTTACTTTTAGGGTTTCTCCTTCCTACACTGAATATTCCACTCTTTTGGGTAAAGGGAATTTTGATAAGGTCTACTTGTTCCTTTGCTTTTGATGGAAGATTGTTTAACCCATCCCCTCCCTGAAACACACTTTATCTTGACAGAAGATGCTTGGGGTCCCCTCCTTTGTTTTGGATTAAAGTTGCAAGTTTGCTTGTGAGCAGTTCTCAGGGTGGGGGGTCAATCTCAGGTTTTCCTCAGCATGGGATTGTAAGGGAGGGGCTTTGGTAATCGGAAGGTGAGGCAAATGAATAGAGGGCAGCTGTTTGAAATTCTTAGAGCATAAGGAATACTGTCAGATTGAGTGGAGCCAACTTGGTTTGTGAAACTGGATTGAGCAGTTGATTAAACTTGGGGTCGGACGCCACGACACTGTGTGGACCTGCCCTGTGTCTCAAATATGAGGTAAATAGTTTGAAGCTTTAGTCTGATCCTTGGTACATTGTGACACAGTTGTAAGTTCTGAAGAAGCCACTGAATTTTGGGGATGTGTTTCAGACCAAGGCGTCAGGAACTTATCCCAAGTACTCTTACTTGGAAGTAAGTTTCACTTAAAATAATGGGAGTTTGAAGTGGAGGTCTTAGGAGTGAGTTATTAGTATCTACCTAAATTGTAATACCTTTGTGCCAAAGCACTGTGACATCAGTGAAACCAGAATAAAAAGATAACCTAGTTCTTAGTTTTATTGAGCTGTGAAGCAGAGTTCCAAGTCATTTGCATAGGCAACTCTTACTCTTTCAAATCCTTACTGATTTCAAATCCTTCCTAACCAGATTCTGAATTCCGGAAGTCAAAGTCTGTTTCGATGACCACATTATAAACAGTACACTTGCAAATGGCCTGTTAGTCATTAAACACAAACAAGTGTTTTTATTTTGTCTCCAGTGAGTGCATTTTCTGCATACTGTTTGGATTTTTTCTTTCTTTTTAACACAGCAGCTGTGGTCCTCTAAGCATCATTGGGAGGCCCATAAAAATCTGTTGGGTTCGTACTGGAATGCCTCCTGTTTCTTGAGCCAATGTTTGCCTCCTTATATATAACATTCCATTGTTGTTTTTCCGCCTGTAGCTAGTTCGCATTTCCCTCCTAATCGTTTTGTTTTGTTTTCTAGGTAGTCTGTTGTAACTGGCAGATCAAAATAAGATAATAGATTGCAAAACCTGATGAAATTCCATAAGCAGATAAAGATACATGTTTTTCTACTATTTGTTAAAGTGGCTTAGCAATGATTTGCAGTCCAAAGCAACTCTTATTGTATGGGTTTCAGCTTGAAAGAAGCACATGTTGTGTGTGTGTCCACACTTACCCTGGTCACTAGGCTGAGCACATAATGCTTAAGTTTTCATCTCAAGCATAGTAAAGGTTATAAACAGAAGCAATTTTTGAAAATCACAATACTGTGTGCTGAACATCTTCCTGAACTACTAAGATGCTTAGCACAGGTACATTACGTGACTGTTACTTATTTACAGAAGTTCATTTAATACAAATTCTTTTGTGGCAGCCTTTGGGCCGAGGCAAAAATATTCACTCAGAGATCAAGTAGAGAAGTTCAAGGTTTTACTGGCTTCATTTTTAAATCCTTCAAGTGTAGGCTTGTTTAAGGCAGATGGAGATAGAAGTTTCATGACTTTTTTTGGTCTGTTTATAATTTATGACTCTAATTAAGAATGGCTTTTTAACAAAAGAGCACTGATTTAATTTTTTTAAAAAAATGCTTTTTGGGAGGAGGGGGGTCATCTCTTTTTGCTTTAACAAATGTGCCTCAGGGTTTGGTCCCTCCAAAATAATTTCAGGTTTTTATTACAACTCTGAAAGAGAGAGAAACCTCATGCACATGCATTTAACAAGATTAGGCCAATATTATTTTAAAGACCTGATAAGAAAATCAATTTTGTCTTTCTTTCTTTTTGTTTGTTTCTTTCCACCCAATCAGATGATCTGGGTGTGCCTGATAAATTGATTACGTCTTCTCACAAGGGATTGTACCACTTCCCACATTGATCTCTCCTAATCCAAACTAGACAGTGGTAGTCACCAAAATATCGACTGCCAAACAACCCCCCTTACCTTCTGTGACACCTGCTTTTGGTTGTCCTTTCTCACCCATGCCCAGTAGAGAATTACAGCACAGAACAAGTCATGACAGATGCTGGCAGCTAGATATACAATTCAGTGGCCCAAGATAACATTTTAAAACAGTAGCACGTTATTTTGCATTAAAATCATTATTGAGTAAATTCTTTTGATTGGAGCCACAAATAGAGAGCCACTTGTTCAACAGGGCTTCCTCCTCCCTCTGCAACCCCATGTGTTGCCTCTTCATAGGGTCATAGGATTGTAGAGTTGGAAGGTACTCTGAGGGTCCTATAGTCCAACCCTGTGCAATGCAGGAATCTCAACTAAAGCATCCATGACAGATGACCATCCAACTTCTGCTTTAATCCCTACAAAGAATGAAAGTCCACCAGCTTCCTAGGGAGTCCATTCCACTGTTGAACAGCTCACTGTCAGGTGAGGGGGCACTCTTGAACAGTGTGGGCTTTGTTGCCCTGGGAAGAGAGGATGACCCAAAGCTGGATTGGGGAAACTTTGCCCAATTAACATTTCTGGCCATTAAGCAGATAGAAGTGAATATGGGCAGAGTGGGGTGGGGTGGGGTGGGGAGATGTGAAATTTGATCAACTTTTAAGGGCTGTTCTCCATATCACTTTAGGTCCTGTTTTAAACCTTTAGTTGCTATGATTTATGTGAATTTTTTTCAGTTTGGTTGTGTACTTTTTGTGTGTTTTATTTATTGTTTACGACTAAGGCCAGTGGAAGTGATGGTATTTCAGCTGAACTATTTAAAATTTTAAAAGATGATGGTGTTAAGGTGCTACACTCAATATGTCAGCAAATTTGGAAAACTCAGCAGTCGGCAGAGGATTGGTTGAAGATCAGTCTACATCCCAATCCCAAAGAAGGGCAGTGCCAAAGAATGCTCCAACTAGTGCACAATTGCACACGCTAGCAAGGTTATGCTTAAAATTCTACAAGGCAGGCTTAAGCAGTATGTGGACTGAGAACTCCCAGAAGTGCAAGTTGGATTTCGAAGGGGCAGAGGAACCAGAGACCAAAATTGCAAACATGCGCTGGATTATGGAGAAAGCTAGAGAGACCCAGAAAGACATCTACTTCTGCTTCATTGACTATGCAAAAGCCTTTGACTGTGTCGACCACAGCAAACTATGGCAAGTTCTTAAAGAAATGGGAGTGCCTGATCACCTCATCTGTCTCCTGAGAAATCTCTATGTGGGACAAGAAGCTACAGTTAGAACTGGATATGGAACAACTGAATGGTTCAAAATTGGGAAAGGAGTACGACAAGGCTGTCTCCCTGCTTATTTAACTTATATGCAGAATTCATCATGCGAAAGGCTGAGCTGGATGAATCCCAAGCCGGAATTAAGATTGCCGGAAGAAATATCAACAACCTCAGATATGCAGATGACACAACCTTAATGGCAGAAAGCGAGGAGGAATTAAAGAACCTTTAATGAGGGTGAAAGAGGAAGTTCAACATCAAAAAAACTAAGATCATGGCCACTGGTCCCATCACCCCCTGGCAAACAGAAGGGGAAGAAATGGAGGCAGTGAGAGATTTTACTTTCTTGGGCTCCATGATTACTGCAGATGGTGACAGCAGTCACGAAATTAAGAGACGCCTGCTTCTTGGGAGAAAAGCAATGGCAAACCTAGACAGCATCTTAAAAAGCAGAGACATCACCTTGCTGACAAAGGTCCGTATAGTTAAAGCTATGGTTTTCCCAGTAGTGATGTATGGAAGTGAGAGCTGGACCATAAAGAAGGCTGATCGCCGAAGAATTGATGCTTTTGAATTATGGTGCTGGAGGAGACTCTTAAGAGTCCCATGGACTGCAAGAAGATCAAACCTATCCATTCTGAAGGAAATCAGCCCTGAGTGCTCACTGGAAGGACAGATCGTGAAGCTGAGGCTCCAATACTTTGGCCACCTCATGAGAAGAGAAGACTCCCTGGAAAAGACCCTGATGTTGGGAAAGATGGAGGGCACAAGGAGAAGGGGACAACAGAGGATAAGACGGTGGGACAGTGTTCTTGACGCTACGAACATGAGTTTGACCAAGCTGTGGGAGGCAGTGGAAGACAGGAGTGCTTGGCGTGCTCTGGTCCATGGGGTCACAAAGAGTCGGACATGACTAAATGACTAAACAACAACAATTCTAGGCTGCATTAACAGAAGTATAGTGTACAGATCAAGGGAACTAATAGTTCCACTTTATTCTGCCTTGGTCAAACCACACCTGGAATACTTTGTCCAGTTTTGGGTGCCACAATTTAAGAAGGATGTTGACAAGCTGGAACGTGTGCAGAGGAGGGCACCCAAGATTATCAACGGTCTCGAATCCATGCCTTACGAAGAGCACTTGAAGGAGCTAGGTATGTTTAGCCTGGAAAAGAGAAGACTGAGAGGGAGATATATTAGCCATCTTCAAATTTCTTAAGGGCTGTCACATGGAAGAGGCAACAAGCTTGTTGTCTCCTGCTCTGGAGGGTAGGACTTGAAGCAATGGCTTCAAGTTACAAGAAAAGAGATTCTGACTAAACATACAGAAAAAACTTTCTGACAGTAAGAGCTGTTCTACAGTGGAACGATCTCCCTGGGGAGGTTGTGGACTCTCCTTCCTTGGGGGTTTTTAAGCAGAGGTTGGATGGCCATCTGTCATGGATGCCTTAGCTGAGATTTTTGCATTGCACGGGGTTGGACAAGATGGCCTTCAGGGTCCCTTTCAACTCTACAATTCTATGATGAATCTTTCGCCACCCATCTTTTTCTGTGTTATAAAGATAATACTATTCTTGTTATTAATACATTTGTGCTGCTTGTTCTTAAAAACCACCAAGCTGGTCTACAGTAAAATAATAACAATGAATATATGAAATCTTCACAAAATAGTAGAAACAGCAATTAAAATAAACCATAACATTCAGCAGACAGAAAAAAAAACCAATCAAATGCTGGGATGCCTGAACATGTAAAAGGTTCTTTGCCTGGCACGGAAACAAAAGTCTGTGCCAGATGAGCTTCCTTGCTATGGGCATTCCACAGATGAGGCACAATTTAAAAAGCCCTCTTCTCAGTCACCACCAGCCTAACTTCAGGCGGAGAGAAAGAGAAAGAGAGAGAGTGCATGCAAAGCATCAGAGGATGACTGGTAAGTTTGGATAGGCTTCTTTCACAATGCAGATTTGCTTCTACAATTGAAAATTTGCTAGATTTCTTCCTTGCCCTTAAATACTTGCAAAGGAAGATCATGTGCTCCAAGCACGTGACTCTCATAACAACTCACAATGTTAGTGACCTGCCAAATGCATTTTGTACTAATTGAACTTTCCAATAATTCAAAGGCCCTTGTGCTTGGTAGTTAAGGACCCACTTAAATCCTTGCGCGCGCGCACACACACACACACACCCATTACAAGGAAACACAGCTACAGGTGTAGAAGGTCACAGGTATATCAGCTGTACATACCGGTACTTGAAATTTAATTATTCAGCCATTCTTATTAAGAATATAAAAGTAAAAGTGCACCAGCATTTCTGTGGCTTCACAACCATAAAGTAACAAAAAACATAGTAAGAGGACAATCCTCACTAGAACTGCGATATTTTGAAATAAACTATGCTAAGCTCAGTCTAAACCTACTGAACCTTGTAGCAAGACTCCAGTTTGACCCTATTGATTTTGGATTAGGTGCCAAGTACACTTCAATCTACTTGGTTTTATGATGGAGATGCTGCAGTAATAGTTACAGCTAGTAAATGCTGAACAGCCATGGCAGAGTAGTTAAACTTAGACCACTATTAAAGTACTTTTACATGTGACATTCACAGCAGACCTGTCATCTTTTATCTGCGTGCAATTGCAGAACTGGTGTCAGTTCTAAAGTAATGATATTGAGGGCTTCATAAATTACCCTGGTGATGCTCAGGAGAAGACAGTGTCACATCTAAATAAGTGTTTTGCTCCCAGGGTAATGTATGTCTTCATCTGGCCCAGCAGTCAGCATATTGCCCTATGTTGATGGATATTGTCAGCTTGAAGCTCTACTACATTTCACTGCACAATAAACATGGCTGTCAACACCCTATAAAGTGAAATCAATTTATCCTGTATGGTCAGTGCATTTTAAATGAAATTAATGTACTGTGGGCATAGTGGCAAAAAGGTAGCGTATTAGTTATGCACCCTCTATCTTAAGACTTTATCCATAAAAATGAATTGCCTACACAAAACAACAAAAATAATTATTGTGCACCTTAACGTACAGGGGCTTTTTTAACACCAATTTAGCAGAGGTAGGATTCTACATAATTTAAAATATAGATTCAGATCTTGAGCTGATGTAAATCATCTGTCCACTGTGAAGTAAACAGAGCTTTACTGATTTATAGCAGTTTAGATTTCATCAAGCTTTGTCATTTCATAGGCATTGAGGATTTGTCATATATGTATTTGAATTGGAGGGGAGAGATCTGAAATACCGTTGCATGTGAGGGATATGCTTTGTTGTTTTGACACACATCAAATTTAAAAATTATTCATACCATTTTTTTATTGTGCAAATGTAGCCATCTTTCAAAAGCATATCAAGAATGATTCCAAATATTTCAAATGAGGATCACAAAGCCACCAGCCTCAGAGCTTGGATGCATGCCATAGCTCCAGTTATTACATGTATCTATCATGTAAACCTGCATGAATTCTTTGGCTACATGTGATAGGTACTTGATGAAAAGCATACTAGGCTCCATCCGTAGAAGACCTTGATGTCCACTATAGTAGAAAACAATTGAGTTCTTGTTGTATCATAAGCTTGATCAGACAGCTTGAAGCACAAGTACTGGTGTTAATTCTTTGAACTTGGAACACCTCAAAGACATTTATTCAGTGAAGGATACCTGAATTAAGAATTGTATCCGCCTTGACGAAATAGGCTTCTGTGCACTAGTTTTAGTTATTCAAATATCCTGGGTGACTTTAAAACCATTTGGGCAAAGACTAATTTAGATGAACTACACATGGGAAAAAAAGATGGGAGAGCTTTGGTCAGCTAGTCATTTTTATTATGGGCATATTAAAACATGGCTTTGCCTACTTCCCATACATTTAAGAGTTTGCTATTTTCTTTACTGTTAAGAGGTATATCTGAGGCAGGAGTGAGGCATCTTTTTCAGATCAAGAATCAGTGCTTTTTTTTCCTAGAAGAAAAGCACTGCCAAGAGCTACATTCTCTTCTGGGCAACTTTTCCAGGGCGACAAACCACTAGTGGGCAGGACCAGTGCTTTTTATCTAAAAAAAAGGTTTAGGGGTACTCTCATTTTCCTACTCAGATTGAAATACTGCCCCTCAATGAGGCCAAACCTAGATTCATAAAATGTTTAGGGGTATACATACCCCCAGAAGAAAAGCACTGGGCAGGGCGAGAGGTAAAAGTGGATAGAACAATGAAGGCAAATTTATCATTGTACCATAGACCAGTTCTTAACACATTCATATGCTTCATTTTATTGTCCATCTAGACAAGCAAGAGGCATTATCAAAATCCAATTACCCATTCCATCCGGGCAAAACACTGGAGTACAAAGTATGGCCAGTGAGGGGGGTGATCTGGGGAAAGTTCTAAGAAGTAGGCAGAGAGGCCTGGCAGGCCACATTTGGTCCAAGGACCTCAGGGTTCCCCACACTTGATCTAGGGCATAGAAATTAAAGGCTCAAAATTTAATATGTCTTTGAAGTTTCTCATTGGCTCCTACAAGAATGAATAATGAATAGCATGAATGAACTCAAATAAATGAATTCGTAAGTGCTTTGTGTCATAGATCTGAAAGCAGAAAGCGAGAACTTGAAATGGACAGGGCATCATAGGTGGCAGCCCCACCATCCAGACAATGTAATAATATTTGCATCCATCTTGTTTCTTCCTGCTCTGATATTACAGGAAGTAAAGCAATGAATGGCTCTGCAGCTAAACTACAGCAGTATTATTGTTGGCCAACAGGAGGTGCCACTGTGGCTGAAGCTCGAGTCTACAGGGACGCCCGGGGCCGAAGTAGCAGTGAGCCACATATCAAACGACCAATGAACGCTTTCATGGTTTGGGCAAAGGATGAACGCAGAAAAATCCTTCAGGCTTTTCCTGACATGCACAACTCCAATATTAGCAAAATCCTTGGTAAGTACAAAACTATTAATAATAGCACAATCAAAACTGGTAATTGCTTTGCAATTTTATATGCAGATTATGAATGGTGAGAGGGAATAATTTCTTAGATTTGTTGATTGAATCAAGTTACTGAACTCCGGAACACTGCAAATGTGGGAGGGAACACTAGTAGTTAGATATGGAACAGCAAACAACTCCTATATACCCTTTGCTGTTAGAATGTTTTGCCTTTCCATAGGAGATTTGCTATGTTCATTGTCCTGATTAATTAAAAACTACACTGATTAAT
Source organism: Podarcis tiliguerta (assembly GCF_965153285.1). NCBI lineage: Eukaryota > Metazoa > Chordata > Lepidosauria > Squamata > Lacertidae > Podarcis > Podarcis tiliguerta. Next base: position 65,773,818 of record NC_139534.1, read on the forward strand.
TTAAAACTAAGGCTGCAAGTCTATGCACACTTACAGGAAGTAAGTTCCATTGAACTCAATGGAGCTTAGTTCTGAGCAGATATATATATATATAGGATTGCACAGAGAGATACTCAAGCTTAAGACTACTACAGAAATTTATGAAGATGAGATTTATTTAAATAAAAAACATTGGATTTCTACATGAGTTAAAGAACTCAGTTTCTACATGGACTATGCCAGTATTATATTGCAAGCCTTTTTTTAGAATTCATGGTGTATTAGGAAATTCTGCAAGACAAAGTTGGTAACTTTGTTATGTAGGGAAAATGTCTAACCTCATGCAAATATAAGTCTTCATGGCAGGGAGTAAAATGTTCAAACTGTGTAGTCAATACATTTAATAGAATTTAAATGTTCATTAGGTACTCATTGAACTAACTGTAAAAAAATAAATAAACAAAAGTGTATTGAGAAAGAAAGCTTAACGTCAAGTTTATTTTAATTCTCTAGAAAAGTAAAATTTAGCCAGCGCTCAGGCTTTGTCTCGCAATAATAAAACTGTTGATTTTTCAAAGAATTGGAGGCCCCAAAAGAGGAATTAAAAACATATATGAGAATGAGGGAAAAAATTAAACTGATATTTGTCTATAAAAGTAACTCAGACAGAGAACAGTAATGATCAAGTCTCACCTGCAATACTTTGTGCATTATCTTGCAACGTAACAAAGCTATTTCTCTTACTTGCTTTTTCCCCCTTTCAGAGGTAAAAAAATATATATCTAGAAATAAATATAACTCTGTTCTTAAACTTTCAGTGTTTTACATAGAAGCTCTCATATTTGTCTACTATTTTAGTAAGTTATATGAATAGCCTCTCAGTTTTGTATAAAACCTGCACTGTTCCAGTCTTGGCAACTCTATGGAATCTATATTATTTGTGTGTATTCTTTGACAACCCACCCCCCATTACAAGTATAGTAACAGTATTCATTAAAATGTAAACATTCAGTATAAATATTTCAGAAGTGCCAGCAATCGTATGTTTTTTAAAGAGGGGTAAAACCTGCCAGGACTTCCCCTGCTACTACCACACACACACACACACACACACACACAGAGAGAGAGAGAGAGAGAGAGTCAATTTACATATAATATCTCCGCACATTTTCCAGGACAATGACAAAAAAGAAGCCTGAAATATTAGAACTGACAACAGAGTATTGCTGACTCGGGATAATATTTATACAACTTTTCCATTTGTTGATGTATAAAAGCTCGTGGTAAAAGAATAGCTTCCACCCACGTTTACCACAGCTGTAATCATTTTAACCATCTGAAAGCTCCTTTTTAATCCCCCCCCCAACACAAAACTACCCTTCTTTCTTCACTGTTTAGGTAGCTCTCTATAAACAATACAACAGACCTGAATACTTTTCTTCTTTCTATGTAAACTGTTATATATATTTTTGTCTTTTATTAGTGCAGTTTGTGCTGAATGTTTATATTAATTAAAGTAGTGAAGAGCATTGCGAATGTACTTTCCACTTTCTTTCAAATACAGCTCAGTGTATGTATTGCATCTGGCTGGATAATTATAATGTTTAATAGGATTTGCAAGGGTCAAGGAGCTGATAATAAACTAAAGTTATAGTAAAGGGCATCAAAATTAAGGACACTAAGATGGTTAGAGGGTCATTTCCAGTTTTGTGAATAAGCTAGTTTTGCTAAATTTCAGGTCATGGTTTCATTATAATAAATTTACCAGCTAAATTCTTGCTGGGGAAATTATGCATGAGCAAGGTATTTTTATTTTTTTTAAGATCAGTAGAAAGGTTATGGCCAAACACAATTCTAGTAATATAACTGAGATTCAAGGATCCACTTTCAGGGTGCCCAAGAGCTTGAGTGTGTCCAGTGGGATTTTTGCCAGTTTTTTCTTTTTAAGCCACAGACTTATCATATCTCAAACTGCTGTTTAAAGTTCCCTTTGTTTCAAAATCAGCTTGCCATATGGTGTTTGAGAAAGACAGGCACAGATTCCACTGGGCTTATGCTAGTAATTCAGTTCTTTTTAAAAAATCAGGTAGTGTTTCTTAATGAAATAACTACCAATGTATACATGAATCAATGGTTTTTGTTCAAATAATAGGTGAAAAACTCGCTAAAGTTTCAAATACACAATCCTGGATTGATTGAAAGAATGAACAAAAAATAATAATACAAAAAACAGTGAAACCTTAATGTAAACGGGGCCAGTTCTCCAACAGTACACTTACAAACATTTTTCAAGCAAAATCTCTTTATAGAATATTAGGGAAATGTCTGAAGACTAAGAATACTGCAGAACTAAGCATTCCACTCACTCTAAAAGTAGATTTCAAATTGTGAGTTGAGGACCCACCGCCCACTTAGAGATAAGTAAGACACAATTACTTTAGGTTAATAGGCTAAAGGCGGCCACAACTTTATTGGTTACAGCATGTGAGTGGTATTGGCTAAAGCATTGCATCAAACAATCTATACATGACTCCACCCCACACAGTGAGGAGTCATTCGAGAGTTAACAACCAGTGGGAGGAGCTTGTTGATGGAAATACAACAGGAAGCTTCCCCTGATGTCACCGGGGGTCGTGTCATGGCCCTAGCCACCAGCAGGGCACCTGACAGGATCCACGACCGTCGGATTCCTTTAACGGAATACCCAACAAGGGGAGCGGTACGTGATGGCCACAACCAGCCCTCCAACACACCACACTGATTCCAATGCCTAACAGCCAATACCTGAAAAGTTGTGACGATTTGCTACGAGGTAGGCGAAAAACCAAGAGGCTGGTGCCAATTTCCCAAATGGATAAAAATTCCTACCAGGCCCCCTGGGCAACCAAGGCAACCAACCAAAGTCCATAGCAAGGTCAAAAGCATAGATATGACCTAAAGGGAGGGTGGGCAGGTGATCCGACAAATTCAGGAAGCGGCCGTTCAAATGTGACTAAACCCCAAGCCAGCCCAGTTAACCTAATAACTCACGCAGGAGACAAATATGGGAACCGGCTTCCGCTCACAACTCCTCCCCTCTAGTAGGAGGAGAGGCTCTCTTAATGTCAACTGAGATGGCTTGCTTGATGCATTGAAAGGTGAACTGTGGCAGAAATGAGCGTTAAGTGGAATTATCCGACAAATAAACTTAGAGCTCACTAATATCTTTTTCTGTGCAGGCTCCCGCTGGAAATCTATGTCAAACCAAGAGAAACAACCTTACTATGAAGAGCAAGCACGGCTAAGTAAAATCCACCTAGAGAAGTATCCTAATTACAAATATAAACCCAGACCAAAACGCACCTGCATTGTCGACGGCAAGAAACTGCGTATTGGAGAATATAAACAACTGATGAGATCTCGAAGGCAGGAGATGAGACAATTTTTTACTGTAGGGTAGGTGGAAGGTTTACGTGTCAAATCCAGCAGTTGCTATATAGTTTTACTTCCTGTGAGATTGGGACTCTTGTTTAAGATTCACTTATTAATCATAGCCCGTGACCCAAATATTTAAACTCTTTTTAGTCTATGGTGGTTCCCTGTCTTTGACAGCCATCTGGTAACCTACCCACAAGACTCCTACAAATCCATTAGCTGGGAACTATTGGCTTTTTCTTCGCTTTTAAACAGGTATCAACCCCACCCCCAACCTTCTCCCTAAAGCTGATAAAGCAAAATAGTGTGAAAATGTCCTTGGAAAAAGTGTAAAACAAAACCCTTCCCTTTAAATTTATTCCATTACCAACTTTTACAAGTAGTTTGCTGCTGCTGAAGCTGGGACTTACTGCACCAAAGTTAAATCTTCCCCTTACAAAGAAGGACATCCATTATTAACATTTCCTGGAATCCAGACTCAGTACACGTGCTGAGTCTCTGGGTATGCAGCTGGGGGCAAGTATGACATACTCCTCACGTATTTTTCAGTTTGTGGCACCATGTTTTTGACTCTGCTGTATTCAGCACTGTCTTTGAATTTCTCGGACTGCAGGGTGGGCGGATCTAACATCTGAGTCCCAGGAATGAAACCATATATATTCATTCAATATATGCATTCAATTAATCTCTTATGTGCCATCTTGGACTTTTAAGCAGCATGCAGTGCTGTGATATATCTTCAGTCTCAGGCCAGACATTCACTAGAACAATTGTCACTCAATAGGTTTATCTCTGCCAGTGTCTTATAAACACACAAACAAAATTGCTGGATGCTTGGTGCCACACACAGGGGTTTCTGGCAATTTAAGAAAGCAGCTTCTCTTGCCAGCCTTTCTAAATTCACAATGTTCTGTTCAGTCCTCTAATCATAATACTATTCTTTTCTTGTGGGCTTCGCAACCAGATAATTGACCTTGACTGCTTGGTTCTGTGCCTTGTTTCTGGCTTGGCATGCAAGACACACGTTGCAGTCAATTATTTTGTGGTATAGCCTGCAGCAGTGTGGGTTTCTGCCCAAATCAGTTTTTGATATCCATAAATATGATGAGGGTTAGATATCTTGAAATATGATGAGGCAATAGGCCTATGTACCTTATCCTGAAACATAGTTGGCTGACTTTAGGCAGCCAAGAAACTATTTGGGAATTGAGTTTCAGATATTCAACCCATCAGCCACACACCCTCTTTTACTTAAGGGCATTGCTACTGTAGCCAGATTATCCAGTGAAAGAGTAAAGCTTATTGAGGGTGAAGAAGGGAATAAGAATGGCTTTGACTAGTGCAGGACAAGGGCAGCAGTGCTTGCACATGGAAATGTATATATGTGCATGTGTGATGATCTGGTATAAGGAGGTGATGCTTTCTGCAGTTAAAGGAGCTGGTACACAAGAACTGAAAGGTAAATGGATCTGAAAGGAAATGATGTGGAAGAGGCAAGGAAGTTTAGTAAGAGCTGGATAAGTGAACATCCAGATTTATGAATCACCATTCTGCACATCTTTTCGCATCATATACCAGTGTTTGAAAAGCATGTTCCAGTGGCAACTTCCTGCTCTCCTAATCAGCCACCACCCAACTATGGCATTTGACGTGGAACTTCTAGACCCGATGAACCAAATTCATTGTGATTTGCCCTGGACCGGTCCAGGAAAGGCATGCTTTCTAGCTGGCGTTTCAGGAGTAGAGATGGGCTGAGCAGCTCAGACATAGCCTGGGAGTTGTGCCCAACAATGACATTGAATAAAGGGGAAAGTTTTCAATTCTGCAACAGAACTTCCCCTCTCTCCCCCAAATCTACTTTGGGGGTTCCCCTCCAAAACAGACTCAGGGGTGCATGTTCAGGAGGCACACAGGGTGATGGGAGGAAGGAGAGAGTTTTCTTTACAAAGTCATTATGTACGCACAAGGACTTTGCTGGAGTCAGTAGACTTTCCCCCTGCAGGTGCCCACCCTCAAGCTCATTCACACTGGTAGGCGGGGCAGGTGATAAAGTTGTGTGTTGTTGGCAGAGCCCTGCTCCCTGTGTGAGGGGCTCTTGAGATTTTTCATTGTGTATTTTTTAAGATACTGTGGAAAACTGTATTATTTGTATCTTAAAAGCCTTCCCAATATTTATTCTTACAAAAAATGCACACGTGTTCTAAATGCTTTTGAACTACTATTTTGAATTAGGCAATAAAACCACACCACTGTGTCAGAAATATATGCAGTAAGCACTTTTATGAGATCTGATGTTAATGTTATTCTATTTGGCGTCTATGTTTCAAAGGATGTAGCATGTAAGAGATTTTCTCCAATGCAGCTGAATTAAGACTCAGTAATTGTGTGCTGTTCCCCAATCCAAATTACTATTTCCAAATTAAACATTTAAGTGGTTTTGTTAAAAAAAAAAGACAGCTATGAATACCACCTCCCACCCCACGGATAACTTATATGGTGCTTAGACAAACCTGAAATACTGTGTAGGCAATTTCCCCCCTGTACTGTACTGTACTAGGAAACTACCCCGCACGTATTCCAGTGTGTTACATGCCAGCAATGCCCTTCTCCTGTTTGCACAGGATAAGTGGTTCATTTCTTGCAAAAGAATAAATAGATATAAATCCAATATTGAAAACAGCAGCATTCACAAACCACCAAGAGAACATTTCTGTCTCTCAGCACTCTACTGCTAACTAATGCCAGTTACCATACCTCAACGAAAAGGCTCCTGTGTGAAACTACAGAACTAGAATTTATTCACAAACTCAGTTTGATTATGACTTGGCTTATCTTTCCCTTTTTGAAATTATTTATCACTAGATGAGGGTGTATTAATTATGTCTCTCCACTGTAATATTGGCTGTTTCAATTGTCTTGTTTTAATGATAGTTACTTTTTAACATATTGTCAGGCATGTAGAAAGGCTTGACTTTATTGCTTTGGGAAGCAGTATAGAAATAATCATCAGTTTTTATTCAGTACTTTGAAGGTTTCCATTTGGAGAGGAAATTTATTATAAATAACTTCTAATCAATAAAATATATACTTAATTATTATCCAGCTTTTTGTTTATTGTTAATTATAATGTGCAAGGAAGCATGTCCTCAATGAAATCAGTATGATTCAGTGTTTTAGGGTTGGGACACAAGAGTCAGAAGCATGGAAGACACTACCAAATTCACTTCCCACAAGATGTAATGCCGGCCACCAACTTGGGGGACTTTAAAAGATTAGACAAATTCAAGGAGCATATTGGGTATTAGTGGTTATATTTAACTCCACTGCAAAGGCATTATGCATCTGGATATCAGTTGCTGGGAAGCTGTAAGTGGGGAGAGCGTTGTTGCGCTCAGGTCCTGCTTAAAGACTTGATGTAGGCATCTAGTTGGACCACTGTGAGAACAGCATGCAGGATTAGATGGGCCTTTAGCCTGAGCCAGCAGTCTGAAAGGTGACTGCTGCACCTTGTCAAAATGACAGACACTCACTTCTTATGCAAACTCAAGGAAATCTTTCCCATGTTTGTCTTTTCCTGCAGGCAACAGCCTCAGATTCCAATCACCACAGGGACGGGTGTGGTCTATCCTGGTGCTATTACTATGGCAACTACTACACCATCGCCTCAGATGACATCTGATTGCTCCAGCACCTCGGCTAGCCCTGAGCCCAGCATCCCTGTCATTCAGAGCACTTACAGCATGAAGACGGACAGCGGGAGCCTTGCTGGAAACGAAATGATTAATGGGGAAGACGAGATGGAAATGTATGAGGACTTTGAGGATGACCCCAAATCAGACTATAGCAGTGAAAATGAAGCCCATGAGGCTGTCACTGCCAACTGAGGATGTCTGCTGAATTAAAGTACTCTGACTTTTTTTTGTTTTTGTTTTGAACAAAAAGTTCTTAAATGAGCCTGCATGCATGTGTGGCTCCTACAGTTACATCTGCAGAATGGTCTTAAATGTTTCTTAATGTGTGACACAGATTGTTCCCTAATTTTCATGAACTTTTTTTAAAATTTAGGTGAAGACATTAAGTATCAGACATTGGGACTTGAAAACTTATACAAATCAATAGCTGTCTTACAAGTCTTTCCTTTTTTGTCTATTTTTTTCTCTCCTCCTGGATGCTGAGAAAAAGGTTTTAAGTTACTGTTTTAAATGGGGGTTTTACATTCTCACTCAGGTATGCTGTGCCAGCCTACAGGTTGTGAATGTGTTTTTATTCTGAATTATTTTAGAAAACAAAAACGAAACAAAAAAAAGTGCAAATTTCCTATCATGAAACAGAACAAGTCCTCATGTGCATCAGTGTGTCTTTGCTCATCTTTTTTAAACAAGGTCTCTAAATTCCATTTTTTTCTCCACATGTATAGCTGACCTTCTGATGTGCCAAACTTTCATAACTTTTTAATCTTAACATTTAAAAAAGTCTTAAGGGAGACACTGTAAAGTCTTAGACAATCCTTTGGCATCTTAAAATATCTATATATCTTTTTAAAAAAGCCTAATTTTTCCAGAAAATGGTAAAGTACTCAGGAATCTGGAGACAGGATATTCTTAAAATAGTGAACATGATTTCCACAATGCACTTGCCCAATTGCTTCTGCCTCTTGATGTACCATCAGTATAAAATATTACGTAAGCACAAAAGAGCGATCACCAGCTACAGACAGGCCTGTCTTAAGAATGTACGGCCAACTCCAAATCCTTTCACTGCCCCTTTGCTTTTAACCCTTACATTCAGTCTTAACTACATTTTATCTTAACAATGTATTCATTCCAGAATGTCAGGGGTCCACATACTGAAAAGAAGAAGAAATTTTAAAGTACTGTTGCGTTTGCATTATTTTCAGTTTGTTGTTGACTTCTTTATAAAATGCCCCTTTCCCCCTAAAAACCTGTGGTTTTCTTAAAATAGCAGGAAACTTAATACTGAAAGGTAACTATATGCTTAAATGGGAGATCATGTTTATATGTGTCGAAAACATTTGGGAAAACACTATGATACAAAGGGATGCAGATGCTTTCAGTATTTGCGTAGTATGCATGTGCTATGTGTCTGTTTTATACTTTTAGGCCAGGAGCCAAAGAAGCACCCAGTTAGTTCCATAAAGCAACAGGGCTTGCGTTTTCTGAACCAAAATTCACCACCTCTTCGCATGAACCAAATTTGAAACTGAGGGAAGTTGTTTCAGAAGCAATTTGTGATGTGACATTGTTATCATGGTGGTTCAAAGGGGAGAAAGTAACAAAAATCCAACTGGGTCTGCATAAGCCCTGAGGCTCCCCTACAGCAGTTCTAAATTATCCCTTACAGGTTCTCTTTACTTTGCATAGTATACAACATCTCACCTAGTCTTTCTCATGAGTTTCAGAATTAAATGCTGTCATAGTTTCAAATACTACATGTTGCCATATCAATAGCCAACCTAAAGGATCCATTTACTATACCCATCTATGATTTTTATACAGGAAAAGCCACACAAATCTTACTATCTCATATAAACTGTGTCACATGCTAGTTTCACAAAACTAAAAAGAGTTCCAAGCTCATCCTATTATTTTGTCATTCACTGACATGGTTTTACTATACATGTGTAGATTTCATATTGTTGCACAAATACATGCCTAACACGCAGAAAACTATCTGGAGGGCTCCAAGTCTTGCCTGACAAACAAGACCAAAAAATAGCTATTTTCCAAGCATAGTATCAATATCAGATCAATATTTGCGAAGTTGTCTCAAGCCTTCAGGTCAAAGATGCTGTAGAAATTATAATTATTTATTTCATTTCTGATATATAATTTTGTTAAATATATAAAGAAGCAAGGGGAGGTGGGAACAAAACATTCCCAAGTTAATAATCTAGGTCTTAATGGAAGTCAGTTTGCCCCCAAATTTTGAATTTGATCAATTTTATGCCCCATGGTCAAGGCCAGAGTCTACTGTTTCAGCTACTTATTCTCCTCATCAGTACTTTCTACTGAAAACTACACCATCTCATAAATATGTATGTTTAGAATCAGGCCACTAATATTGAATCAGACTCTTTCGGAATATTTTGTTTACTTCATTATATCTTTAATATACTCCAGAAATATGGCAATTTTATAGGGGCAAAATATTTGTGTCCTAAGAATAAAGCCAACCATACATATAGTTCATGATGTGGAAGCCACATCAGTCCAGGAACTGAACTAGTTGTGTGCAATTTTCTCTATGCCAGCAAAAACTCAACATGAATGGTCTGTGGTGTTGGACACACAGATATCATTTACTAATCCAGCTGGAGCACTACCATGCAAATGCAGTTACATGCTGCCTATTAATTCTGTGAAGCAGGGTTGTGTTGAGAGTTCCACTTTGTGTAAAGATGCCATGCTTAAGGCTGGAAGAGTAGCCTCATCTCTTACTAGCTTTGCTCAGGGGAAAGAGTGCCAGGATTTCTAAAAACATTTCTGCACCTTCTTTGATGGCCAAACCTGCATGTAATAAAGGTGTGGGCATGAACCTATTCTTCTGAAAACATGGGTTGCAACCCAAACTACAACCTTGCTTATGGAGCAGGGGGTTGGACTGAATGACCCTCAGGATCCCTTCCAACTCTATGACTAGGGCAGATGGGGTTCTTTCCCTTTCCATAGCCAGCAATGTCTAGCGTCTAGCTTACATACAATTAGATTTTTCATTAGATTGTGATAATTATATATATTTTTCACTTCCTTGACTTCAAAGGCTTTTCATTAATAGAACCAACATAATGGCCATGGCTTACAATGCGAGAGCAAATCATTTGTACTTTGCTCCCCCCTGCTAGCACTGAGAGGAAACAAACCATAATCTCTGGCTCGAAACAGAATCCTTTTTTTGGCATTGAGCAGTATATAAATTTAATCATCAATGTTCCTTTGCTTGTGCGGCTGAACTACAGATTTTGTTTTGCTGTGCTTGGAACAAACCAAGAAGTGAAGCCAGTTTGTTGTTGGATTTCCTATCATGGTTTTTTGTTGTTGTTTTTTGAGCTTGGATGTTATTCTAAGGCAGAGATAGTCAGTTTTTCCCATGCAGCACTAGACAGGAGGAAGCCCAGCATGGTTCATTTGTGTACAGTAAACCATGGTTTGTGGCTTACCATGACATACAAACATAACCAATATCAGTGCAGAGTGTTGGCATGCTATCATACAACCTTGCACGACTAGTAAAGAAAACTAATGCCCTGACAGCTTTCAGAAGCAACTGCTGGAGGTAGTCAGCTTTTGCAATATTAAAATAGACAATTTAACCCAGACAAGCAAATAGGGACTGCTATGTTTACAAGATCAAATACAATTCTGACATATAATACTCTCATCAAGCTTTGGCAGCCATTTTTAAATCCAAAATAAACTTATCTTTCTTTACCATTTATTTGAAAAGTGTTCCCATGTCTACAGCTGAAGCAATAAAACTGTTCTAGCCGAGATGTTAAAAGCACTTGCTGTGTCATTAGCTGGTGAGCGTCCTCTTTACCTAATTAAGGTACTAAAAGAAAATCATTTCTTATTAAAATTGTTTGGAAATTTGAAGTGTTCTAATACATGTAGTTTGGAGCGGAGGTACTCATTTTCCCTAAAGAATGACTATTTATTAATTTTCTACAGGTTTCTCCTGTTATAAATCTCTCTCCACCCTACAATTCATTTCTTTTCTCTGCATTTCTTCATGGTTTTTTTGTTGCATAGGTAGAATGCTGTATTGCTAACATTGTATTTTCTGTAATTATTTTTGCACAAAGGCAAACATTTAGTTTAGTGGGTTAATTTCTTTTTATAAATTTTATTACCATGCCAAAATAATATTCTGCAGGCTGGCGGAGAACAAAGGACTGTTCTTTAGGACTGAAACTTGATTTTGCTCATAGTACAAAAACACACACTCACAGATGTTATTTCGTAAGTGTTATAAGCACTGGATATAAATGGTATTTTTTATCACTTCTAACTAATGTGAAACTGTTGTACAAAAACGACATGAACAAAAGTCATCTGTTTCGACTCGTGTGGGCCTGCCTCACAGTTGCCGGATTTGAGTCATTTTTATGTCTTTGTTATTTCATTTATTTATGCAAAATTCTTATATGTATGAATACTTTGTTTTAGCTCCAGCCCTGCATCTGTGTTGATGCTCCAAATCTTAAAGGTGCATTCTTGACAATGAATGGCTCTTCATGAATCAGCAGAGGGTAGAAAGCTACTTTGTTGGTCAGTTTGGGTAAAAAAAAATGTATTTGACTCTGAATAGTGCAGAAACAGTGTATTATATTTATTAGCCAAAATCGGCTCTAAAGTGTCAGTAGAAAATCAAGGAAGGACAATCATATGGAAACAAACATTTATCCCCATTCTTAATTGGAGCTCAAAACAAAGTTTTTGATTAGTCACCATCTCATCTTCGTTTTTTCTTAAAGTGCAAATATAACATAGGAAATAGAATTTTATTTTTTGTTCATGGATACCTAGTGAAGTATAAGTTATGTATTTACTTTGTTCTGTATCAGTGTACATTGGTCCATATTAAATGCTGACAAATCACTGTACCTCATGTAGATGCTGAATTTACACCTGTAGTGCGAGAGCAGTGTTGTGGACCTGTAGCAAGGATGGCAAGTCGCCTCACTTGTGCCCTCCTTCAAATTGGAATCCTGTATTTCATAAACACTTAACCTTTCAAACTATTTCACCTCACAGGGGTGAGGAACCCCTGTGGTCCCTCAAAATTTTGCCAGACTACAACTCCCATGAGCCCCAGCCCTGATGGGAGTTGGATTGCAGTCTCCAGAGGGTCAGAGGTTGCCCACCCCTGCTATGGAATAACAATCCTCATTGTCTTCACTCTCTGGTAGTAGTATCATAGTTATTGGGACTAATAAAATACTAGTCAGAGAGATACAGCCTAATAGTCTGCTCTTCAGCATCAGCAAATTAGTGCATAGGATGTGGAATGTCTATTCCTCTTGGGCAGCACTGCAGCCTATTACTTCAGCCAAGTGAAAGGATGTAAATGACATTTACATTCCCATTTATATAAATGGGGCAAGTTGGTTATAACTGACAAGTCCCACTGAATTTATAAAATGAAACATAACTTTCTCTTGATTGGAGCCATGATGTGACACTGTTGTTGCAGGCTGAAGCAACAGCTAATTCTCTGACACTTTTGCCAATGTAGTTCTATAAAATTTCTCAGAAGTAAACGAAATAGTATAATTCATAATTCAGTATAATTCATAATGGCTTATCTCCTCAAAATATACCACCCAGATATATTTCATTCCCTCCTCCCACGTAATTAGAATTACTGTAAAAAGCAACTGGCTTAAGAACTGGTTTACTTAAGTGCCAGATTTCTAGTTTAGTTTGGGCTCAATTTGCTTCATAATTTGCAGCTTGATTCCAAGCGAATCTGATGGAAGTTCTTAGATTTTGTCTGAAAGCAACCAATGTGAATAGTAAAAAATGTGTCAATGTGAATGACAAACTAAGTAAATAAATACACACATGAACAAATGATGCTCTAGAAGGCCTCTGTAAGCGATGCCAGTTATTAAATACAACACTAAACCGCTTCGGATCTGTGTTTGGTGTGGAATAATATTGGCATGTTTGAAAAAGTAAATAGTTAAATTGACTTGATATTTAACCAATACAAACTAAAGTCTTAATAAAACACAATGTCACAGGGTTTATGTTTATAGAGAGGAAAATAGCTCTGATCAAAGGGCCCATTTCTAAGAAAATAAGTTGTAGCCTTAAACATCTATCCTTATGCTGTGGACAGCAGCTCTCTAGGGGAACAGACAGTCTTCTGCCTTTCCTGCTAACTGAGATGCTAGGGTTTGAACGGGGGACCTTATACATGCAATACATGTGCTTTGTCACTGAGCTGAACCCCCTCCCACAGAAATGTATGAGAGTATCCAGATATGTAGTTTGGGGGAAGCTGTGGGATTGCCAACTGATCCAGAATCAGTGTGCAAGAGGCAGCGTAAAGAGGGGGATGCTATTACAACAGGGGAACAACTTGATAGGTGGGTGCATGTTATGTACAGCAGTAACTTGAAAACAGTGATTGTTTAAACGACTGTGTAAATGAAACAATGATTGTGTAAATGCAAGCATCCCCTAATACAAAGTTAAAGCATGATATCCTACTGTACCTAATGTTGCTCTTCGTCTTATTAAAACCTGACATTTTTTTCTACTTCACTGAAAATAACTTCCCAGTATGAAAACGCTACAACGCTCCAATTCAGGAAAGCACTTAATGCTGGAATCTTCAAGCCACACATTCTGGAGTAGTCCCAATGGAAGCCCATGGTGCTACTTTAGAGAAGGTGGTATGAAGATCTTAGCCTCAGGCACCAGTTTAGCGTAAAGCAACCGAGCCATTCTACCGAAATCCAAAAGAGTTAGGTATATGTTTAAAGCTGAGCAGAATTTTATGTGTCTATCTGGACTGGATCTTCAGTACCAACAACTGCTCTAGAATGCAGCTGGTAGAATGTAATAATAGAGTATTTCATATTTTCAATTTTAAAAAATAGTCTCAGATCCTAGACGTTTGCATGTGTGTTTAAAGACTGAAGTTGGCACTTAAGCATGTCCTGTTTAAAGACTAACATGTGACCTCATTTGATTTTCTTTTACAAAAGGCACTTACTCTTTTTCTCAAACTCTTACTTTCCGCCTCCTCCCCCCCACTGCCCCCCCATTTCCTTTTATTATCAACCATTGTTCTCTGCAGTTCTTGGACAACATGTTTGATATACTGTAATGCCACAGTTCCATGTTAGAATGCAAAACGCAAAACAAAAAATATTTACATAAGCGGGTTGGTATCTTTTTTCTCTATATCCAGATTTATGCTATTAGACTACATACCTTCCCTCTAAATAACTTGTCCAAGATTTAAGTTTTAAGAGCTGACAAAATGATATTCTGAGATAGTTCACTCATTGTTTTCAAAGAGGAGGGTGGGTCTGGGGCATATGTGTGAAAGGAAAATGTTTTCAATTGGTATTTATGGCAATATGAAAGTTATAAAGCAGCTTAGTGACACAGTTTGCTTTATAACTTCTGCTTTCTTCAAAAACCACAAGTGAGGTCCTTGGTGCTCTCAAAAAAGTTTGGGGAATGTGCAAATATTTAACTGTTTCTATGCTGCACATTGCAGACCTGCTCGTGTGCATTCTCCGTATTGTCTTCCTTTGTCATTTGTGTTTTGCTTTCTCAAAAGCACAGGGTTGTTTTTCCTGCCCCCGCCTCCCTTGTACCCTTCATCAGCCTGTAGCAAATTTCCGAATGTTTTAGTATTTCTGTTCCTTCATTATTGTATTTGCCATGTACAAATGTTTTTATTACGTTAAGACAAGCTTATAAGCTGTTACTACATAACTTATCTTACTGTAACTCTTTTCTTTCCTGACATTGTAATTTGTTTGTGATGTATATTGTGAGATTGTATTCTATGTTAATTTAATCAGCACAATTCACTGACATGCTGGACTGACATGCTAGCTGCTGTTTCAAAGTGTAAAGTTTTTGTGTAGAGTTGTTGGGGGACAACTGAGACTCCCTTTGTCAAGGTACTATGCTTTGGTTCCTATAGCAACACTGTGGGTGTGGCTCTTATGATGCTAGGGCTGCTGATTCTACACCCACAAGCATTTTTTTTTTTTTTACTGGCAAGTTTTCCGTGTAGAAATTCTATATACAGTGCAGGTACCTATCTGGGCCCAGGGCTGGTAATTATTTGGGCATGTAGAGAAAAAACAAACAAACCCTAGTGTCTATTGCTGCTTTGAATATGTTTTAAAAGTCTGAAAATGTAAATAGTTTATCAAAATAAATCTTGTACAGTCCAGTGTAAAGTTTTTAAATGAACTTAAAAGGTTGCCATTACATCTCTCTCACACTCTCCTCTTGAAGCAGTTTAAAAAGAAAAGAAAAAAGTTTGCTAAGGATGTTGATTTTTTTAAAGTATCTGTGCTCTTAATTTAAGCGGGGGGGAACGAATCATTCTTAGCTTTGCTTCATAGCATAAACCGATTTCTTGGATTTTGTTGTGCAGTATTGACGTGAGGTAAATTAAATATTAAATAATTTTTCAGTGGTACTTTTAAGAGTCTTCTCCTCTCCTCAGAAATTAATGGAAAAGACAAAACTGAAAAAAGACTGTCTTTATATCGTATATTCTGGTGTATGTTGGCACCTTACCATATTTGAGGGGATTTTTTTCCTTTTTCCTTCCTTTTTTTTTTTTTTTTGCACAAGGTGCTTTCCTGATATGTTAAACATGTCATCATTGGGTGATACCATATGCCATGATAAGGGGTTCTGACCCCTCAGGGGAGTGTCTATAAGACTGCCTATTTATGCTCATTTACCTCAAGACTGTCCTCTCTACCCTTAATCTATTCACCATCACTCCATCTTTTGTACTGCTGTTGACACTTACAGATTAAAGATAAATTTTGTTTTATGATATGTGTGTGGCTTTTTCTGTGCAGCCTATTCTGTTCTTTCTATACGTAACAGTCCGCTTCAGATCCCAAGGAGCTGCTTGTGAGAAAAGGCCCTGCAGATCAAGTGACCAATTCCTTCTGAGCAGGCTCACCTCCCTTCGTGCTCATTGTCAGTCTACTTATTGCTTTCTCATGTCACATCAGCAGTTTGGTTTTTGAACTTTGGCTCGATAAGCTCAAGTCGTAGTGTGTGATGTGTAAGCAGGAAAGGCTTGTAAAGTAACCCTGTATGAGATGGGTATTTTGAAATACCAAATAGGAATGGAACAGAATAAAAGTTATCTCTTTGTCACCCCCTTCATTTTCATTTCTCTTACAGCCTCATTAAACAAACTAACTGAACCAGAAAATATGAGCAAAGTAACACCATATTGCCTTTGCCCAAACAGTATAACCCCTATATAATATTTTTATTAGCAGTTCTTAGTGTCCTCATGGGAGAACAATGAAGTACATTCAGGTGTCTCATAATAATAGTAGACAATTCTGACAGGAGATTTTAGCCTACTTCCTCCAGTTATTTTCTGAGACCAAGTGTAGGAGGGACAATCATGATGATTGTCTAAAATGATATAACACAACTGACACACCTACTTAAATAAAAAGCCCAAGGTCAAAACACAGTTATTACATGGTTAATCGTTATCATTTGTTTATTTATTTAAATTATTTATACCAGTTTTTCATCATCAAAGATGCCCCCAAAGCAGCTTGCAACCATCTGATCAACCATATTTTAAGCAACTACTAACATCCAAACTAAAAAGCTCAAAACCATGAAGGCATCAGAACAATAACCACTCCATTCTCAAAAGAAAAACTGCATGCAGTAGCAAGGCAAAGCAAAACAAATACAGGCAAAGCAGCATCATATTTGGAAACCAAGCAAACACAGGAATACTAAATCACTTTCATCAAATGCTTTATAAAGGGGGGGGGGGAGAGAGAGCAAGCGGCTTGTTCCGTGGGGCAGGTTCATATGCTTATCATTAAAAAAAATGTAAGGGATCTTTTTCCCTTGCTCTCTACTTTTTAACTGAAAAGATCTTCTAACTGCTTTCAGGGACTATCAAGTTTAGAGGACTTTCCCGCTGCTTGTAGGTAGGGTTCTCTGTAAATCTTGCCTTATGAGTTTGCGATTCATGTCTCATCTTGAAAGTCCAATGGAGAAAATAGCTAAGCAAATTGCCACTATGATCAGCACAACAGCTCACCCTCTGATGATTTAGTTTAGTGCTAGTGCTGGGCGATACCTTGTTTTCAACATCATGATATATCAGCAGCTAAATACCGGTATATGGCCCAGACCTACACGGTGAGTGAGTCCCAATGCCTCTCAGGATCACATGTGAGCCAAGGAGCATCGGGGCTTCACTGATCTGCTCAGCTGGGGGGTGGAAAAGGCTTTCTGTCGCGGCCACCCCCCAGCTGAATAACCCCAACACCTCAGAAGGCATCCTGCCCCCCAGCTGAGGAAGCCCAACTGCTTCTCCGGCTTGCATACAAGCCAGAGAAGCATCAGAGGCCCCTATAGCAGGGGCAGGGGAGTGGGAGTATTTTAATGGAGCCCTCACCCCACCACTGGCTCTCATGAGCCAGCAGCAGGTTGGGGGCTCTCTTAACTGCTCGATTGAGGGGAGCGACAATCACACACCCCTCAGCAGAGCAGTTTCATGGAGCCCCCACCCCACCACTGGCTTGTGCGCTCCTGAGCCAAGCAGTTTAAAGAAGCAGAGCAAGGAACAAGCTGTATCAGCGCCTCACTGATGCAGCTTTTTTCTCCCTCTACCAGTAAGAGGGCAGAGTGGGATGGTGGCTTCACTCAGCAGTATATCGCTGGTGAAACCACTGCCGCTCCCGAGTCCCTCTGCCTCCAGAGCCAGCAGGAGGGTGTGTCAAGTGCGGTGGCGGTTTCACTGCTGAGTGAAGCCGCCATTGTGGTCTGCCCCTCATACTGGTTCAGGGCGATGTATCAATCCATCACCCAGGCCTATTTACAGTGGTACCTCGGGTTACAGACGCTTCAGGTTACAGACTCCGCTAACCCAGAAATAGTACTACTCAGGGTTAAGGACTTTGCTTCAAGATGAGAACAGAAATTGGGCGGCGGCAGCACAGCAGCAGCAGCAGCAGCGGGAGGCCCCATTAGCTAAAGTGGTACCTAAGGTTAAGAACAGTTTCAGGTTAAGAAAGGACCTCCAGAACAAATTAAGTTCTTAACCCGAGGTACCCCTGTAGTGCAAAAGGCTTTTCTGTGGGAAGCCATGTCGCTATATATTTGGGAGTGGGAGAAAACAGATGTGCGTTAGAATTCTAATTAAGTCAAAAGCTGGTTGTTCCTATTGGGTAATCAGCAAGAATAAAACATTCAGTCCAAATAAGTACTGTGTTTAACTAATTAATCTCTTTAAGCCAGAGATGAAACTTGGACACAGGAGGACTAAATAATTTAAAAATACTACTAATATTAATACTACTATTACCAACATTACAAAATTCTAGCTGTTTTCTACTCAGTCTTCACCAATACTTTTATCAAGCCCTGACCAAGCCATTACCTATGTCTTGAAGTTGCAAGATCCCTCAGTCAGCAGAACCATATGGTGCAAAGTTTTGCTAAGATGTACCATCGCAGATTACAAGTAAGGAATACCATGTCTGAATACTTTCTCAGATAAAAAGCCTTCTGCATATAGAGCACTTGGAAAAATTAGCTGTAGTGGAGCAATGGAGACAAGTTTTTCCTACTGTCTGGGGATTGGCAATTTGTTGTAATATCACAAATTTTATGGTCCCCCCGCCCGTATATCTAAATCATTTCCTTATTAGGGGCCACCCCACATTTTCTTCAAAAAATTGCTTTGCACAGGTAACTACCATAGAGTTATCCAAATTTGAAAAGTAGGGGGTCCATGGTTTGCTTTTTGAAAAATAAGGGGTCCTCAGTAATTAGCTAATTACTAATTGGTGCTACTTCTGAAAAGGCCCTGCCTCCAAGTGGATGTTCACTTGAGCCTAATTCAGCAATGGTATCTACATTCTACATATACATATACAGGAGCAGGCAATCCTTAAGGTGTCCCAAGTCATTTTAAGTTCCTTTGTCTAATGTTCCACGGTCACTACTATGGTTCATTTACACATATATTCAACCTGAACCCGCGATGGAGGGGTTCATAACATTAACACACTCTCCCATGGCTGCAGCCTTGGATCCAAACAGAAATCTGCCATGGCTCTCTGACCCTCTGTTCAGCTTGCTATGCTTTATGGAGTACAACTGTTTTTCCTCCAGTCTACATCATCTCCAACTGCAGCCCTAAACTCAATGCTGCTTTGTCTCTGCTAACTAACTCAGAGCTCAGGGCAGGTTTCCACCTATTTGCTGGATGGCACAGTCTTTGCCTTGCTGATGCCTCACACTCCTCTCTTATTCTGTTAATGGCCCATCTCCCAGGCGATCTCCTGAACACAGGAAGCTAACTCTCCAAGCGTTGATTAAATTCTGACACTTTCTAAATCCAGGAATTTAAGGAAATCGGGCACCCAGAACTCACAATATATAATACCTCTGAGATGACTGACAATATAAAACATAATTGCTGTCAGGAAATTTTTATAGTCAGTTGTATTAAGAACTGCTTAAGTACATTTTTATTCACTTGGACAAGACAGAGTGTAAAAGCCTCTAGAATGGTGTTTAAGGTTGCTTGCAAAACCCAAGATGAGTGTGAAAGAAGCCTCGGTAGGATTGCCAGAAGCACATCTGGAGAATGCCTTTCCTTTGGCACTACGGATGGGTTGATTTGCTCCTGTCCATTTTGAGGCTGGAGTGAATGTCACATGACACAGAACACTCAGAAATCTCACCCATCTCTGAATCACGCAACTAATCAAAGGCGGCTGGTGCTGGTCTATATAAGATACTGCCATTATCCTTCTTGCCTCTTCAGAAGTTTGTGCATTGGGTCAATTTCCCAACCCCCCACACGTTGCCAGCAAACTTGAGGGGATTTGGGTAGGAAACTGTCCTTGGGCATTTCAAGCTTTACTCAACAAGTTGCTGCCCAGTGTAAGTGCATAGCTGTCAACGTTTCCCTTTTTAAAAGGGAAGTTCCCTTATTCCGAATAGGATTCCTCGCAAGAAAAGGGAAAAGTTGACAGCTATGTGTAGGTGGTGTGGACCCCACAAATGCCCCCTTGACACGTGTTTGGCAATGCAGATTATACTAGGCATGGATCAATGGGTGCACTGACTGAGAGCAAGGCATCAGGATAGATTTGGCTTTCAAGGAGGCAGAGGAAACAACTCCTTACAGCTGGATGCACTTGGTTTTAATCTTAAATTGTCCACTGCTTGTTGCAGAAACCTGAATAACAGCGATCCTAATCCCAATTTGTATATATCATGTCTTCATGAGGGGAGGGAGGGGGATGGCCATTTTAACTTTAGAGAAAAGAACATGTGGAGCCATGGTATTTCTCATCTTGCTGTTTCTGTGTATTTTGAATTAAAAAGGGCTCACTGACAACACACCTCATCTTGGGACCAAGCAAGCTTTGGTCCCAAGCTTTGTCCTTTGCAAGCTGGATCTGCTGGTTCAACAGACTGGCTCATCAGCTTACACTCCTGGCTTCCCCCCTCCCCCAGTTTTTAGGAATGACTCCTAGTAAAGGGCCAAACTTTCCCTAATCTCCTGGCAGTTGTCACTGATGAATCTTAAAGCCTGAAGCCTTTCAGTCACATACATTTTTCTGAAGTCATCCTAAGAAGGCTGCCAAACTCAGACAGCTGCTATATTCTGCAAATGTTTGCAAAGCTGTAGAGTTTCGGAATGCACAAGTCCTTGAGCAAAGTTTCCAGTGACTCCAGTTTGTGCAGGTCTGCACTTGCTTGCCTCTAAAATATGAATCTTTGGCGTTACATCAAAGTGTTGACTAATCGGCATATATGTTTGGGTGGGAGGGCAGTATTTCTAGCAATGCTATAATTTATGAAACATGATGTAATGATTAAACAGGTGGATAGGAAGGGTGAGTTAATTACATAATGTGTGAAAAGGAAGAATATCTGGGCAGCAGGCCAGCTATGCCATTGGTTCTTTGCTGCTTCCCTTGAACAATTAGACAATTTAACACTATATTCCAGGAGTTCTGGTAAAATATATCAAAATAATCAAAGCCTGTTTGTTTCAAATATCCAAGTATTGAAAGCATACATCAAATATGCAGGTCTTTGGTGTCGTGATGTATTGCCCAGTTGGTGAGTGGGGAAAAAGGATCCCTGACTAAGCACTACAGATTTTACAGAAATGTACAACCCTAAGTGCTAATTCATATGAGGAAATTGGCATGTTGAAAATTTGGAGTGATTCCACACAGCATTCAGTATGACCTAAAGCAGTACTTGCTTCTCCATCTACTCAGCTTGTGTATCCCTGCCATAGATGTCTGAGGATTACCCAAAGTGGGTTTACTGGAGATACAGACAATGGATTGAGTCAAGAACCCTCAGGTCAAGACGTAAATATGAGTCTGTTCTTCAAGAGGGCATTCAAGCCCATACTGGGATAGTGAAAGAATCATCTTCCTGGATCCACAGGTGCAGATAACAGCCTTGACCTTAAAGACGAGGCCTTAGTTTTGCAGCAGATGTGGTCTGAATGAAGGTCCTATTTCAGCCATACCCCCAGGGTGGGCCCCTAGCCAATCCAACAATTCCATGTTATTTCAAGAGCTTCTACAGAGAACAAACGAAAGATTGTGCTCAGTGTTAGAATTCACTTCCTTAACTCCAGGGGTTTTTAGAATAGACTTTAGCTTGTTCTGAGGCCTCTGGAGTCCAGTTTGCCTTCCATTTTTGAGGAGAAGGGCTTTTTTGCTTTGAACCTGCTTTTTCAGTATGGAAGCAGTTTGTGACCATTCTTCTCTAAGCCAGGGTGATGGACGGGCAGGAGTTTGAGTGGTGGGTAGGGTGGAAAATGGAAAATGTACAGGGAGGTTCAGTGCAATCTATAAGGGAAGAGGTGGGGTGGTGGTCGTAGAGGAGAACCAAGATGAAGAGTCCAGGCAGTCAAAGGCAGGGGAGGTGCTGTAGGAAGCCTCTGAGGTGGAAAAGAAGGTCCCAGAGAGTCCTGCTATTGGGCTCTCCTCCATGCCTTCCCCCACTGTCTCCATTGACAACGAGGGGCATAAAGCAACAGGAACAAGGATCGCCTGCTGCCATACGAACCTACCGGGACACTGAGGTCATCTTCTGAAGCCCTTTTTCATGTGCCTTCTTCCACAAGAGGTCTGGAGCATGGCAACATGAGAATGGGCCTTTTCTGCAGTGGCTCCTCATTTGTAGTATGCTCTCCCCAGGGAGATTCACCTGGCACCTTCATTATACAACTTTAGGCGCCAGACAAAAACATTCCTCTTTAACCAGGCATTTGGTTGAGTGCTGGGGGGTGTATTGGGTTGTTGTTTTGATTACGTATTTTGTGATTTTATATTGTCATTTTATATTGTATACTATAAACCAATTTCCCAGTAGTGATGTATGGAAGTGAGAGCTGGACCATAAAGAAGGCTGATCGCCGAAGAATTGATGCTTTTGAATTATGGTGCTGGAGGAGACTCTTGAGAGTCCCATGGACTGCAAGAAGATCAAACCTATCCATTCTTAAGGAAATCAGCCCTGAGTGCTCACTGGAAGGACAGATCGTGAAGCTGAGGCTCCAATACTTTGGCCACCTCATGAGTAGAGAAGACTCCCTGGAAAAGATGCTGATGTTGGGAAAGATGGAGGGCACAAGGAGAAGGGGACGACAGAGGACCAGATGGTTGGACAGTGTTCTCGAAGCTACCAGCATGAGTCTGACCAAACTGCGACAGGCAGCGGAAGACAGAAGGGCCTGGTGTGCTCTGGTCCATGGGGTCACAAAGAGTCGGACACGACTAAACGACTAAACAACAACAACAACAGCAACAACTATAAACCATCCTGAGACCTGCGGGTATAGGGCGGTATACAAATTTAATAAATAATAATAATTTCAAAACCTACCACTGGCCACTGACACTGGTTCTGTCAGGCATGTCTCATCCACCAACTGGTCCCAAGATATCTTGCATTTGCATGAGAAGATGTCTTGTAAAAACTCATGCCTTGCAGGAGGTGTAGGAGCTAGTCTTCTTTGTGGGAAAACAAAGAGTGAAACAAAGAAGACTTTGACTCTGGCAGAATAGAGTTGCTTTATATAATAATATAATAATAATAATTTATTATTTATACCCCGCCCATCTGGCTGGGTTTCCCCAGCCACTCTGGGCGGCTTCCAAAAGAATATTAAAATACTGTGATACATCAAACATTAAAAGCTTCCCTAAACAGGGCTGCCTTCAGATGTCTTCTAAAAGTCTGGTAGTTGTTGTTCTCTTTGACATCTGGTGGGAGGGCGTTCCACAGGGAGGGCGCCACTACCGAGAAGGCCCTCTGCCTGGTTCCCTGTAACTTGGCTTCTCGCAGTGAGGGAACCGCCAGAAGGCCCTCGGTGCTGGACCTCAGTGTCCGGGTAGAGCGATGGGGGTGGAGACGCTCCTTCAGGTATACTGGACCGAGGCCGTTTAGGGCTTTAAAGGTCAGCACCAACACTTTGAATTGTGCTCGGAAACGTACTGGGAGCCAATGTAGGTCTTTCAAGACCGGTGTTATATGGTCTCGGCGGCTGCTCCCAGTCACCAGTCTGGCCGCTGCATTCTGGATTAGTTGTAGTTTCCGGGTCACCTTCAAAGGTAGCCCCACGTAGAGCGCATTGCAGTAGTCCAAGCGGGAGATAACCAGAGCATGCACCACTCTGGCAAGGCAGTCCGCGGGCAGATAGGGTCTCAGCCTACGTACCAGATGGAGCTGGTACACAGCTGCCCTGGACACGGATTTAACCTGTGCCTCCATGGACAGCTGTGAGTCCAAAAGGACTCCCAGGCTGCGCACCTGGTCCTTCAGGGGCACAGTTACCCCATTCAGGACCAGGGAATCCTCCACACCTGCCCGCCTCCTGTCCCCCAGAAACAGTACTTCTGTCTTGTCAGGATTCAATCTCAATCTGTTTGCCGCCATCCATCCTCCAACCGCCTCCAGACACTCACACAGGACCGTCACCGCCTTCACTGGTTCTGATTTGAAAGAGAGGTAGAGCTGGGTATCATCCGCATACTGATGAACACCCAGCCCAAACCTCCTGATGATCTCTCCCAGCGGCTGCATATAGATGTTAAAAAGCATGGGGGAGAGGACAGAACCCTGAGGCACCCCACAAGTGAGAGCCCAGGGGTCTGAACACTCATCCCCCACCACCACTTTCTGAACACGGCCCAGGAGGAAGGAGCGGAACCACTGTATGACAGTACCCCCAGCTCCCAGCCCCTCAAGACGGTCCAGAAGGATGTTATGGTCGATGGTATCAAACGCCGCTGAGAGATCCAGCAGAACTAGGAAACAGCTCTCACCTTTGTCCCTAGCCCGCCGGAGATCATCAACCAGTGCGACCAAGGCAGTTTCAGTCCCGTGATGAGGCCTGAATCCCGACTGGAAGGGATCCAAATGGTCCGCTTCTTCCAGGCGTGCCTGGAGTTGTTCAGCCACCACTCGCTCAATCACCTTGCCCAAGAATGGAAGATTTGAGACTGGGCGATAGTTGGCCATCGTGGCCGCATCTAAAGATGGTTTTTTAAGAAGCGGTTTAATAACCGCCTCTTTCAGCGGGTCTGGGAAGACTCCCTCACGGAGGGAAGCATTCACCACCCCACGAAGCCCATTGCCCAGCCCTTCCCAGCTAGCTTTTATAAGCCAGGATGGGCAAGGATCAAGGAGACAGGTGGTTGGTTTCACTCGTCCAAGCAGCCTGTCCACATCCTCGGAGGTAACAGATTGGAATTGATCCCACGCAATTTGACTAGACAGGACTCTAGCACTCTCCCGCCCCGGCCCTGCTCCCACGGTGGCATCGACCTCTTCCCGAATCTGAGCGACTTTATCTGCAAAAAACTTTGCAAAATCATTGCAGGAGATCATGTGGCCCGTACTGGGCCCCGATGTAGCAGGTGGTTCCGCTAGATTGCGGACCACCTGAAAAAGTCTCCTGCTGCTGTTTTCTGCAGATGCAATAGAGGCGGTGAAGAAAGTCTTCTTCGCCGTCGCTACTGCCACTTGGTAGGCTCGACATTGAGCTCTAACCTGTGTCCGGTCAGCTTCAGAATGGGTCCTCCGCCACCGGCGCTCTAGCCGTCTCAACGATTGTTTCATTGCCCTCAGATCCATGGAAAACCACGGGGCTGTCCGGGCTCCATGCAATCGGAGAGGGCGCTTCGGAGCCAAACAGTCAATAGCCCTGGTTAGCTCCACATTCCAGCGGGCCACCAGGGAATCAGCTGAAAGGCCATCAACATGGGATAAAGCATCCCCTACCACTCTCTGGAAACCATTTGGATCCATTAAGTGGCGGGGGCGGACCATCCGAATCGGTCCCACCTCCCTGCAGAGGGGAAGGGTCGCGGAGAAGTCAAGTTGCACCAGGAAGTGGTCTGACCATGGCACTTCTTTTGTTTCGCTTTTACTTAGTGTCAGATCACCAACATCCATTGAGGTAAACACCAGGTCCAAGGCATGTCCGCGGCTATGGGTTGGGCCAAACTTATTCAGGGACAGCCCCATGGAGGCCATGCTTTCCACGAAGTCCCGAGCGGCCCCTTGTAAGGTCGTGTCGGCATGGATATTAAAATCCCCTAGGACAACCAAACTAGGTGTCTCCAGGAGGACATCCGCCACGACCTGAAGCAGCTCGGGCAGGGAATCCTTGGTGCAGCGGGGAGGTCGGTACACCAGAAGGAATCCTGTACTGCCCCTATTGCCCAACTTCCAGAACATGCACTCAGAAAACTGGGTCTTCCCAATAGGACGCCTGGTGCAAGCTAATGACTTCCTAAAAATCACTGCAACCCCCCCTCCCCGCCCACAAGGCCTGGGTTGCTGTGCGTAAGAGAAACCTGGTGGACAAGCAGCGGCAAGAACAGGCCCATCTGCTTCATCCAACCAAGTCTCTGTTACACATGCCAGGTCAAATCCTCCATCCATGATCAAGTCATGGATTGCAGTGGTTTTATGAATCATTGACCTGGCATTGCACAGCAGCACCTTCAGGTCATGTGGGTATCCCTTGCTGATTCTAGTATCCGTCCGGTCAGGACCAGACCCGGAGGCAGGGATAGTCCTCAGACAACGACTAAACCTGCCTCCTCTGTAATGACAAGGTCTGGTCTTAGCGTAACTCCTCCTCCTACCCGTGATCACTGAGATCGGTTGTCCCAGCGCATCCCCCTCTGTGGAACATGCCCCAGCCATTTTGTTGGCTGGGACCCACTCCCCGGCAGCCCTGACTCCTCCCCAGGTCCTGCGCAGGTCCTGTTTTTGCTAATAAAGAGTTAACTCCAACTCACTTGGTGTGATTTACTGCTGGCTCGCTCCTGAGAAGAGGTAAGCTATGGGTTGTAGTAACTTCTCTGTTACTACAACCCAGGTTGCTTTGTCACCCTCCCCAAAGGAGAAAATTTATCATGTAGCTGCCCCCATGGGTCAAGGGAAGGAAGCCTCTGGGCATACACTGATTGCAATATAACTAACTATGCTTGCACTGTCTGTACTACTGGACTTCCAGGACATCAGTGAAGAAGCAGGATTTTCTTTATTTTTAAGTGAGTGCAGTGGGAGCAAATAAACTTATGTCTAGTCATGAAGAAACTAGTCGCAGAAGACAGACCCTCCATGCATACAGATAGCAACAATTTCACAACTACTCATGTGGTCTGCACAGTGTGCAGGTATTGACACTTGCAAAGCAATGTCTGCAAAAGCGCTTTTAGAAAACAACAAAGTGCAGCACTTCAAAGACACAGCCTAAGTTATACTAGCACCGAGGTCTAGAGGCTCCTAGTCTTTTGCTTAATTTTGTTGAAAGGTTTAAGAACAATGATCATTTTGAAGGAGAGGTTTGGATCCTCATTTGAAACATCAACTGAAAAACCATGTGTGTGCTGTGCAGGCCCGGGGGGGGGGTAGGGGAAGCATTGCTCTTTCCTTCACTCTCCTCCCTGTCCCACTGCCAGAATGGAGAGTAAGTTCCCATCCCAGAAAGTTTACACCAAAACCACACTTTGAATCATGCTGCACATAATAGAGTGTCTGTCAGTTCCTACCAATTGAAGTTTCCTAGTGACAGACAAGAAATTTCTCTGTCTCTAACACACACACACGAGACACTGGCCTGTAATTTGCTCAGTTCAGCACCACTAGGCAGCAGAGCTTGGTAAAACGTGTGGCATGTTCCTGAACTCATACTTCTGCCTGCTGTTAAAGAACGAACAAGAGAGAATGAGAGAGAGAGAAGTCCTCATAAAAAGTTCAATTTACTTTTTTTTAGTTATAAGATACTTTTTACTGGTGCCAGCTGGAAGGAAAATGATTCCGTTAGATCTCAAAATTATGATGTAGCTTTAAGTGCTATGTTTAGATTTACTGCCAAAATGTTAGTACAAAGTGGTAGGTGTTTGCGCTGCAGATAATAACTAATGTGCCGTTGGTCAAGATAGGCCACTGTTCTGTTATTATTGTATGACTCTTATGACTAAACATTGGAGTGAGCCTGGTGGAACAACAATATTTTACTGGGCCTGGAACACTGGCTTGTCAGAACTTAATTGGAGTGCCAAGAATCTAATGAATCAGACAGGGTGATGTGGTTTTTCTTCTGCCGTCGATATTTATCTGCTCCTTTCAGTGAAGGGAGCTGCTATTGTCAGGAAGGATTTGCTAGCTTGCATTGTGCTCAGAATACAATCAGACTCCTCTGATTGTCCAATGATTATGGTATTTTCAGATACACAGAAACATTTTCACCAGCTTTCTTGGAAGGAAATAGGTTAACTACATTGTATATTTTAAAAGCTTTGGATTATAGTGAACAGTCAAGGTTAAAAGCACTTCAGATATGGTAATTTATGTGACCTTTGTGCCCAGAACAAACTGTTTCCCCTCATTCGTTTTAAAACACTGACCTTTTGCATATGGGTTCCAGCTATGGAAGGAAAACAAAACTGATATTTCAACACACAGTATAGTCGCACCTGTAGCAATTGTCTTATAAAACGGTGGTCTCTGCTGCTAAGCACTTTGATAATAGCTGTGATAGAAAAATATCCTATTACAAATGCTTGCTTGGCTGTATCCTTGTCAGGAAAAATAGTTTTAATAGCTGGTGGATAGTTCCTTAACAGAGTTAGGTGCCAGAATGTTCTCAGTGGAGAAACCAGAATTGAGAGAAGATGAGGGTGGGTCCTACTGAGATGTCTGTGTGAGGGAACTACAGAAGAAACTTTTGGTGGACAGAGACCGAAGAAGAAAGGCAGAGAGTGAGCTGAAAGCACCTGAGGGTGCTGGGCAGACTCTCTTGACACTGAGGGACTCCAGATCTTCTACTTGTATGAGTGCTTAAGCCAAGTGTGGTGAACCTGTGGCTCTCCAGATGTTGTTGGACTGCAACTTCCATTATCCCTAACCATTGGACATGCTGGCTGGGATGATGGGAGTTGGAATGTAACAAATGTGGGGGCCACAGGTTCCCAACCTTGCCTTAAGTTATTTGGCTCCGCATATGTTCTACTTGCATATTCAGAAATAAATCAAATACTACAGAGCATCATAAGTTTCTAGTGGTCTCTCCTCCTAAAGGAAACCAAATCCAGGCAAGTGCTGCACCCAGAACTTCTCGCAGCTCAAGGAAATGGGAACACACAACAGTCTTTGGAAAAATAAAGGGTGGGCTTTTCAAATAACATTCTACAACATGCTCCTCTCAGCCCCTCTATCACAAGAGTCGCCAGAGGTGGACCTTGCCTGGGAAGATTGCTTATGATTTTATAACCCTTCCCTTAATCCCAGTGCCACCTGGCTATTCTATGAAGAATTTATATCATCCCTAAGAAGTAGTGATAAGAAGAACATTAGACAAAGGAACTTAAAATATAAATCAGATATATGCAGCAGTATTCTTTCAGTGGCAGTGAAGACTGCAAAATACTGTGCTTTGCACACTGTAAACACCGCTGAAGAGATAAGCCACTTTTTCAATATAATGGGAACTGCTGTGGCAACAATGGAAAATAAATTTCAGACTGCATATGTGGTTCTCCCTAACATACATGCAATACCTTTGTATTGGAGCCATAGTTAGGTTGGTGTCATGCTCTCTACTCTTACCACAGAAACATCACAAATGTTATTGCTTGAAGTAGTACAGTTTAGGGAACAACGTGGGGATTTGACTGTAATAGTTGCACATTTTGATTGGCATTTCTTCGCAGTCCAGTTGCATGTGTTGGTGGAAGTTCATGCATTGCATATTTGCTTCATGCAGGTGCATGTGAAGTTAATAGTTTTGGCTTCTGGTCTGTAGTAAGGGAGGGATTAGGTGGTATATATTGTCATTTGATTAAATGTGCTGATTAAATTGTGCACTTCAGTAATCAAGCTGCAAAGTTAAGTAGCTAAAATGTAACACACTCTACTAATCAAGGTGCATTCATTGTTGAGCAAGCTAAATATTTTATAGGTGAGCTTCTAGTGTGACTTGGATGCATTTTCACTTATGATGAAAGCAAATCATTGGACAGGAACAGGGGAAGATGGGTGGAACTATGGTACTAGGTCAGGATATTTGAGAGTGAATGGTTCAAGGCAAAAGAAGCCAAATTTAATACTCAGCAAACTATCTCTAACATATTTGGAATCCAATGAAGTAGGACTATGATCACAACATACAAGCCAGCAAGCTGGGTGAGTTAGATCCAAACTTTATGCAACTATAGTTGAGTAAAGGTAAAGGTAAAGGTACCCCTGCCCGTACGGGCCAGTCGTGTCCAACTCTAGGGTTGTGCGCCCATCTCACTTAAGAGGCCGAGGGCCAGCGCTGTCCGCAGACACTTCCGGGTCACGTGGCCAGCGTGACAAGCTGCATCTGGCGAGCCAGCGCAGCACACGGAAACACCGTTTACCTTCCCGTAAGCGGTCCCTATTTATCTACTTGCACCCGGGGGTGCTTTCGAACTGCTGGGTTGGCAGGCGTTGGGACCGAGCGACGGGAGCGCACCCCGCCACGGGGATTCGAACTGCCGACCTGAAGATCGGGAAGTCCTAGGCGCTGAGGTTTTACCCACAGCGCCACCCGCGTCCCTAGTTGAGTAGCCAGCACCAAAACCAGTAATTGTAAGTTTAGCTCTCTCGTTTCCCTCTACAGGATCTAGTTCAGCAGTAGGCAATAGGATATCCTTCATGTTCGATGGACTACAACTCCCATCAGGCCCAGTCAATGATAAGGGATCATAGAACTGTACAGCTCGAAGGGACCACAGGGTCATCTATTCCAACACCCCGCAAAACAGTAATCTTTTGCTCAAGTTTGTAGGCCGCAACTTGTGGAAGGCATCATGTTCGTTACCACAGATCTAGCAGAATCAATCTGATGTTATATTGTCACAATTATCTACTTTTCTCTTCCCTGTGCAGAGGGTCTCAGGTTCAATCCTTCACATCTCCAGGTAGTGCTAGGAATGCCCCATCTCAAACCCTGAAAAATGGCTGCCAGTCAGGGTAGGCAAGACTGAGCTAGATCAACCAGTATGTCAGCTTCCTGTGCTTTTCTTTGATGCCTAGGAACGCAGCCCAACCCTTCTCTATCAGATGGCACCGGCAAATGCAGTAAGGATATTGCTAAGGAGGCCTAAATTCTGTTTACCTAGCATCCTATCAGTGACTCTTTTACATACAGAGCTCCTTACATGGTAGAATGGGATGGACCCCAAGTCTGATCCCAGTGGGCCTTGGAAGTGCTGAATATAGGCGCTCTCTCTCTCTCTGTGTGTGTGTGTGTGTGTGTGTGAGAGAGAGAGAGAGAGAGAGAGAGAGAGAGAGATCTCTTATAATGGATGTTTCTCTCAGTATACACTGTGGTATATCTTTTGTAAGCATAATGAAGAAGTGTAAATAATAAAATTAACTGGCTCTCTGCAGAATAAAATTAACATATTTGTGTGCTGATGCTTTGTCTTTTCTTTATACAAGTAATTAGTGGGAATTAGCAAGATTTTATTGTAATTAAAAGTTTCTGTACTAGAACTAATAATTTCTAAGTTCAAAAGAGACTCTTGTTCTCATTCATATCTCTCCCCCCTCCACGCTTAAAAGCCTAAATTATACATTTTTCCACTTACTGATGTGATTTGATCCACTGTGTGTGATTACTCTTAATTTGTTTCAACTTTATAGAAATAACATGAGTGACTCAAACTCACCTGTGCTGTGACCTGAAGCCAAGTAAGTGTGTTCATTTTTTATTTTACCATAGTCTGATCTGAAATTAGAATTTTTACTGGTAGTGAATCTTTTAAAAATAAGAAAAACTTCACAAGATGTAAATTGCACACAGAATCGTGTTCCACTTGATTACTACTCAACATTTACATAGGGCTGCTAATTAAGAGTAAAGGTCAATAGGTTAAATAAGTCAGTTAATCAGGCAATTATGCAGAAGTGCCACAAGTGAAACACATTAGAAAACCCTTGGGATCGATACGGTATGCAAATCGATCAGCAAAGTATATACTATATGAATTCAAGTACTAAAACACGTTGCGTGATATTGCAAAACACAGTAGATGGAATACTGTGCATGGTATCACTATTGCTAAATAAGCATGGTTTCCTTCTGCTAATATATTCAATAACTGAGTGCCAAAAAAATGCTTCTATCCTTTTTTTGTGTTGACCCCCCCCCCCCAAAAAAAAAAATATTGTTCATATTTATTTATTTTTAAATGAGGGCTAGTAAAGTATATTTGTGAAGAACAGTACTGAAGTATATAAACCGCTACAAAACTACTTGCCCACACATCCAATATGTAGGTCAAGCCTTCTTTAACTCTGTGTTTTTGTATATGAAATTCTCAGTGAGACGGTAGTCTTCCTAAATAAGATTTATGTAAATGTTATGTTTGATATTAGGAAGGATGGAATCACCAGTTGTCTTGCACATGGTAAATAGTTTTAGCTAACAACACTGTCACATCATCTAGTGACACATATATACTAGGCTTGTTTAGCGGCCACCAGATTTACCATGTACCTGTAGTATTTTGAGGCAGCCTCATCTGTTTCAGACCCACTCCATGTCATTCTGGTTTGATTCATTATTTGGGTCCAAAGTCAGTCTGTTCAGTCCAATGTTATGCTTTGCCACATATAATGTAGTGTCTAAAAATGGCTAAAATTTCTTTCCTTCTCGCATACGTGGGTGAAATTTACAGGCAAAGGAACTGGTCCACAGTGAATTAAGCATGGCAATTTTCGGGAAGATCCACTAAGGAGTTTTCATGCAGGGAAGCTTTAAAAATAAAAAAAGCTCTCTAACTTTTTATTTATTAGAAAATCATAGGCAGCCCTTCTGAAGGAATGAAGGTTGCCAGATTTCAGAAAGATAAGTGTAGCAGTATTTCTGCAAGGGCAGGTTTTTCTTGCTACCCCTCACTATCCTGGAAGAATATTCTGTGAAGATGAGAGTATCCATGAGCTATGGTTTGTGATCCCTCTTCCTTCATTAAATGAAGGATCCCACACACAGCCCTCCCATCTCAAAATCTGGTCATTGCTATACCCACAGCTTGGTTTCATTTCTCTGAAAAGAAATGGGGGTGAGGAGAATATGCTGTGCATTTAACTTTATAGAAAACACCGAGGAAAGCATTTTGCTTGGAAGATAGTCACTGATCTGCTCTGCATACCTAATTAATGGTGCGCTCTAATTTAGAAATGTGAAAGAATATTCCAAAACACCCCAATTTTCTCCTATTAATTTGGGGTACAAAAAAAAAGCCATTGCAGATTTCTTACCTATTCATTTAACTCATTAAGCAAACACACACACATTCCTTTTATCACAGAACTGGAAACATTTACCTCCTTTTCATTGTGAATGAATATTCTGCTTGCATTTGTTTGCTTAATGAGTTAAATGAATAGGTAAGAAATCTGCAATGGCTTTTTTTTGCACACGCAAACAAATAATCTTAAATGCAAAGCTGAGAGAAGTTTCACTGAAAATAACTATTCCCGACTTTGTTTAGAGGAATTTTAAATCTCTTGGATGTAAATAAAACTGATCAAAATCCCAAATGTCATACAATAAAGAAAACACCCCCACAGCATCCACCTTACAACAATAGCATCTGCAATAACTTAAGCATATACAAAGCTTTAAGGATCAAAACTCTGCAACTCAAAACATTGCAACAGAGCTGGACTGAGTTACACCAGATGCAGATAATGTGCTCTCCTTTTTTTGCACTCAGTTAATAATGAATTCTGACGTTCAGAAAAATCCCCAAAAGCAACCTAAATAGGTGCAGACACAGCCTTTGAAGGACAGCACTACACCCTGTGGAAGGAAGCAGAAGTTACTGGTCCCGTGAGATGATAAATAATAGGAATGAGTCTGACGAGGAAGGCAGCTGTAAGCTGAAAGAAAATGAGGCTCTGGAATAGGTCGGCTGCTGCTATTTTGGAGCCCAGCCAATTTGGAAGGCAGAGCTAATCCAGGAGTGGGAGAAACTCTGGCCAAGGGACCAAATGTGGTCCTCCAGACCTTTCTATGTGGCCCTTGGAACGCTTTCCAGGCAACGCCTGCCTTTTGCCTGGAGGGACCATGTCCACAAACTTGCTGGTTTTGAAGAAAGGTGGAACATCTGTGTGTGCTGTGTTCGAGTGCCTAGAAACCCAGGACTTTTGCATGGCTGTCACTTACTGTACACTCATATTCACTGCTCTACCCAGTTTTGCATCTGGCCCTGCTTATCACTGCCATGCGGCCCCTCAAAGTCTGCCTATGTTATTACAGTGGTACCTCGGGTTAAGAATTTAATTCGTTCTGGAGGTCTGTTCTTAAGCTGAAACTGTTATTAACCTGAAGCACCACTTTAGCTAATGGGGCCTCCCACTGCCGCCGCACTGCTGCTGCTGCGTGATTTCTGTTCTCATCCTGAAGCAAAGTTCTTAACCCGAGGTACTAGTTCTGGATTAGCAGAGTCTGTAACCTGAAGCGTCTGTAACCCGAGGTACCACTGTAATGTGGTATCTGGGACTCAAAAAGGTCACTGTGCAATAGTCTATGAGGACCTGGACTCCCTCTGCACATACAGAATGCTGCCCGCTCCTGTTCCAGACATGGGGGGGGGGCACATGCTCCTCAAACTGCAACTGGGACCCTGGCAGAGGTCATTACACTAATGCCTGTCCCAATCCTGGGCCAGGGAGGACTGGGCTTGTCACCATTTTGTTTTTCTTACAATGCCCTGGACACTGTGTCATTTCCCCTCCATTGTGGATGCTACCATGCATAGCCACATCAACATTCTTATTTAATAAAAGCTGCAGTACAAACCCCACTGCTGCCAGCTAAGGCCAGCAAAAGGAATGGGTTAGGGGCTTATGGTGTGGCTGAGGGGGCAGTATGTTTCTAGGCCCCATCATTCTCCTCATTACAACATTCTCTAATTATGGAAAATCTAGCGATGCTGAATTGTTTTGCCTACAATACATCCATCCTTAATAGGGTTCTGGGAGGCAGAGGTTGTTGAGGTTGTTTCCTCATCAACAGATCATCCCCAGCCAGTGTGGAAATAGCCAGAGATAGTGAGAGTTGTAAGGTAACAACATGTGGAAAGTCACAGATTACCCATTCCTGTCCAACAGTAAATTGTGGGCTGCACATGTTCTGCTTAAACAATTTCAAAAAATTCGACACATATCTTTATATTTCGTCTGATCTCATAGCATTACTGTTGAACATTTGTTTTGCAATAGTAGTGGGGACAGGGCACTGATTTCTCTTTTTAGTACTCTAAAAGCATCATGCTCATTGCTGGCACTACATAAGTAAGTAATTTTTCTCTCTATATATATTTACTTTCATTCACACACACACACAGATGAAAGTAAATTTGTTAAAGCAGTTGGTCACCACCACCTTTACGATATTTCAAAGGAGTCTGATTTGGGGGTTCTGCATTCACACTGTGCAACGTTCAACAGCGGTGCTATTTGAAGCTGCTTGGAGTCGTTTGAATGTAGTGTTATGGGAACTGGACAAATGGCAATTCATTTTCCTTCTTATCCAAGTGATGGACTCATTGGCAAAGGCATCACGATTTCCTGCCGATAAGCACAAATACAAAAGGCATTGGTGTTTAGAGCTGGAAGTGATGGATACTGCGGTGCCAAGTGGCATTCTTTTGTGTCTGCTTTACTTTCTTTCTTGTCAAAGCAATGACAGAGTGACTGCCTTGTTACTAAAAGCCCATTGTGTAAGGGCAAGGCTCTAGCTCACCCTTACAATCTTCCTGGGGCAAAGGAGAAGAAAGCAGCATGTTTTTTTTTAGAAAAGGGGATAGTATTTCACAGTATTGTGTTTTGCCTGATGCAGCTTTGCTGTGCTACCTCTTTTGTATTTTACATTTCACATCTATTTTTCATTTCCTCTCCTGACAAATTCAAGACATACAAAGCTGAAAATCTGTGAAGCTTCTCATTAAAAACATTCCTCTTAAGAATTTCCATGGAGGTGTGACTAGCAATAGCATGAGATCCGTAAAGGGGAGTATCTGCCTAAGCATTTACATGGGGGACACATTGTTTGATATACATTTGACCTCTTTAATCCACATTCTCTCCCCCCCCCTTTGCTGTAACACCAAACAAAAGGCACTTTTCACTGCCATTAGCCAGAATCAAAAGGGATGTGTGTGTGTGTGTGTGTGTGCGCGCGCGCGCGCATGCGTGTGTGTGTGTCTGGCTGGCTGACAGCAGCAAGATGGAGGGTGGTTCAGCCAGGCTGCAGAGGAGCCCTACCTTTACCCTTCATAAAGGGGGGCTTTGTCCTACCTGCAGAGGGGGGAAGGTCACAGTGCATGGCCCATTGTCCTGTACCCCCCCCCCAGCTCTGCAGGCTTGGCGATGGCTACATGGGTTGCTGTTGGCAGTTCCCTGGGGTGAGTCAAGGGGTGTGGCAGCATCATGGCTCAGGAAAAGGAGAGTGCCCTCGTCACTCCTCCCAGGCCCAGCCAATGAACCAAGAGGGGTGGTTCCACGCCAAATCACCTGATGCCATGTGCTCTCACGACTCAGATTTTCTTTTGAAAAAAAAATTGTGTGTAGATACCTATGAGATAACCTCAAATGATTTTTTAAAGATTTTTTTGGACAAAATTGGACGAAGGAGAATTTTTTAAAAAATTCAATTTTCGTGCAATTTAGGCTAATGCAATTTCTGCGTCAGTTTAGAAAAAACCTCCTGTTTCGCTTATTTTTCAACCAATTGGGCTTATTTTGGTATCAAAATAAAGCTAATTGGGGTCTCTTTTAATAGATATAAAAATGGTATTAAGTGCCACAGAAAAGAGTCACCAACCATTCAAAGTGAATTTTTGTCATTTTATTCCTGGGAGGTTTGATAAGCCTTAGCATGCAAACCACAACTAACACATGTATCATACTTCTTTTTTAGAATAGTGCAGGCACGATTTCCAGCATCTGGGCATGTGCAGAAGCGATTTCCGGTGCCACAGACATGCACAGAGGCGATTTCTGGCGTGACACTGCGCCAGCCCAGCCCATGGAGGATCTCCGTGGGCGTGATCCAGCCCATGCCTGGTAAGCCTTGCCGACCCCTGCCATAAACCCTAGAAATTAATAAATGATAGGGTTTGGATTAGCTGGGAGTACTGAAAGGAAGGTTGCTGTCCCATGGAAAAATACAGGCTAAGCTTCCTTTCCAAGCCAGGGCCTCACATGGGATAGAGGCATTAACATGACGAAAGGTGTTGAAGGCCCATCCAAGAGAAATATTGGGCCTAGGCAGACAGAATGTTGCCAGGGTAACTGGGTATGAGGCAAGGGGAAAGTTTTTAGCAAGGTGTGCTGGGAAGAAGACTGGGAGAAAAAAAAGACTGAGATCCATCTTGGGCAGGTTGGCTGAAGGCTGGCTGAGAGAGATGCCTTTGCCTCCAGTGCTGCACTGCTGTGGGGAACAAGCCGCTCTTGGAATGACCATGCTGTAAGCTTTGGGCTCCCTCCAGGCAGACTGAAGGTGTAAATATGTAGTTGTTGTTGTTGTT
Organism: Podarcis tiliguerta; assembly: GCF_965153285.1. Classification (NCBI taxonomy): domain Eukaryota; kingdom Metazoa; phylum Chordata; class Lepidosauria; order Squamata; family Lacertidae; genus Podarcis; species Podarcis tiliguerta. The sequence goes on from NC_139534.1 coordinate 65,811,076, forward strand.
GTTGTTTTAAAAAAAACTACAACAGTTTCTGCCATATCTTCAATTCTCCAAAGCAGCACAGATGCCAGGTGTGCACCTGGAACCCCCTGTAATCTTGCTACCACTTGGCAGAGAGTGGGGGTGGCGCCCAACTTTTGTACCAGTACCTTTATCTGTCACCATGTTGCAAGTGGGGGGAGAAAGAGCCTTCTTTAAGTTTGGACACAGTCCGCAGCTGCTATCTTGGTCATTGCAGCTACAGCTTGCTTTGCTTTACCTTTCTTGCTATCTCAGACCACTTAGCCAGCAAACGGGGCATCAACCTCTAGTTGAGCCCTCAGATTCCTCTGATGAGGTGTTGTGGAAGAGCAACAAGAAGTGCCCCACCAAGGAGCATCATCAGAAGCAGCACTGGAAGTTGGGTAGTGATTATGATTCTTGTGAGTCCAGCTCTTCAGTTACTGATAGTGAAGCATCCCTCGGTGACTACCGGCTGACTGCTACCAGGGTGATGGGCCTGCCAGGGTGGAGTTGGTGCTAGTGCATCTGTGCTCACAAGGAAAGCCAAGGGACAAGGGTTGGGAGCGGAGAGTTCTTCAAGTGAGGACCCATGGTAATCTAATTATATGGATTAGGAGGACCCTCCTGGGCTTCATCTTACCAGCAAAGCAAGGCATTGGACTGGATTCTTAACCCCTGCCATGAAATTGGGGTACCCCATTAAAGGGGTCCAAAGGGGGTGTTTCTGTCCAGATAGTGGCTGCTGGGCCATGAAATGTGGTGCTCCTGGAGGGTTCACCCCAATTTGATGTACGTCATGGAGCAATCCTTATCCAAGGATTAACCCCAGCAGTAATCAGCCAGCTGCTGGGTTGGTTGATCCAGGATACACATGAATCTTCCACAGTTTACCTATGCCAAAACCTACTGACATTTGTAGTCAATAAAGTTGTAGTAGTCTATTTAATCCCAATATGTTGTTCTGTGTTTATTACCTCTTCCCATGTCCCCACCACTGGTAATCTCAGGCTCACTGTGCCTGGGCCCACAACTGCAACACTTCAGGCATCTGACCACGTCCAGACTGTCACCTAGCTTTAATTGAACCCCACGTTCCACATCAAATCAACATAGAGTTGTTTCATGCACATCGGCATGAAATGAAGAAACAAGCTTGCGACAAAAGCTAATCAAGCTGCAGTTGTCAATGTGAAGTAGACACAAGTCCAAATAGTTACATATATTTTTGCAAGACTACAAAGCTTTTGCAAACTGATGGTCTGTTTTAGAATCTTTCCCCAAACTGAATTTCCAGTGTTCCCCAAATGTGTTCTATTTTTAAAAGCGTTCATTGGGCCAGGAGTGATTTTTCAAGTTCTCTATCCCTACACACACCAATTCCTAACTGTTTCTAATCTTCCATCCCTTCATATGTTGGCCTCTGCTTTTCATTAGCAGGTGAAGGTGGCATGAATAAGCTTGATGATGCTCCTTTGCCTTGATGCCTTCTGGGTCACATGCAGTTTTAATTAAAGAAGGGGCTCTTTGGGGTGAGTTGAGTTTCAGGGTCAAAAATGTTCTGTTTAAAAGTTTGCATTGAGACAATGAGTAAAGCTAATATTATAATGTATGACATCTATATTGTTTAAACAGCCAAGCTCATGTTACTGGTGGCTAATCTAAATCCTAGAACGGAACGTAAGAAAGCAAATGTGTTACATTATGTGATTTACGTGTAGGGTTCCTGTTGATGAAAAGAGGAAACCGAAATGGATACTGAGCCCTTAACCCCAAGGCAAACTTTGCCAGCTGTCACCTAATTCCATAAAGAATCTACAAACAGGGGCAATTCTCGAGGAGTCTTGCTGCTGGTAGTCATTGATAGTTTCTCTCCACTCTTTAATCGAGTTGAATTAAAAGCACAAGAGTGTCATGTTCTGTGTATTTTTAAAGGAAAGGGGGCAGATTTTATTATTTATTAAGCCCTTTGATTTTTGTAATTCATTATCCCAACATACCCTAGGTTATTTGGCCAGATTAGTAATTGAGACGTGCAACAGGAACTTGAATTTGCCATCAGAACTGATCTTGCAGTCTTTCAAAATGAGCAAAATATGGCATAGTTCAATACCGCTAGCTTTGATAGATCATGATGCAGATGCTGTTGAAGGTTAGATCACTATAAACTAAGATATAATGAATCACTGTGAGGCTGAAGCACTATGCCTCCATAAAAGTCTTAATCTTCCAAAGTGTGCTGCATATAAGGTGGCTTAAAACAGAGTGTTGTCAAGTCCACTTGAATGTATTTATTTATTTCCAATAATTTATCACCTACTTCTCTGTATAAAGCAAATTGGTTGCCCGTTTCCAAACCTTTTCCAACTCTATAGCATCTTTTCTGAGGTGAAGAGACCAGAACTGCATACAGTATATAGATTTATATACCATAGATTTATAGAATGACATTACGATACTGGCAGTTTTACTTTCAATTCCTTTCCTAATGATCCCCAGCAAAGAATGTTCCTTCACGGTCACCGCACACTGTGTCGACATGTCTGGATAAGCTTGCTTAAACAAAAATGTTTAAAGTAGGTGCTGAAAAGAGTACAGTGAAGGTGCCTGCCTGGTATCAATAGGCAAGGAGTTTCAAAGTGTAGCTGATGCCACACTAACGACCAATTTCCAACAAACGTGGAGCAAATATTAAGTAGCACCCGTTACTATCTCTGTCTACTCCTATGTTAGAAAAAGTGTTGGTGTATCCAAGTAACTGCATTTTCTAGATGGCTCTTCCCTCCCCCACCCTCAATATACATATAAACATGCATTTCATATTGAGTATTAGCAGTTATAGTTGTTTGGGCATCAATATTTTTGTAAGAATGAGATTGGTGAGGAAGGTGCCAGTGGTTTGAATAGCCACAATATGGGCAATGGAGCTGAATTGTCTCCTTTCTCCCAAGGTCTTATTGGTAGCAAATGCTTGGTGGTGATTGTTTAACAATGAGGCTGAGTTCCTTTTGTGAATGAGTGACTGCTGTCTACTTCACATAATCAGGATGTCTGTAATCAGGACACCTGCGTTCCTGGGACGTTGCCCAGGGAACCAATTTACCCTAATGACAGTGGAAGATACGGACTACTGCACAGATGCTGGCTTCGTCAGAACAATGGTGCATTAGCAAAAATAAATAAATAAAAAAACCACACACACCCTTAACAGTTGTGCGTTGGATTAAAGCCAGTGGGTTAAGTGGTGTTTAATCAGGTGCTAAATAGATAATAATGTAATAATACTTTTCATTACATCATGCTAATAGTTTCTTACTTGTAATCCCAAAGTGCTTAAAAAATTCCTAAACCCCATCTCACTCCTATAAAGGCAGGGTGGAGGCAGGTGTCAGCCAGAGGGAAAAGATGCAGCAAGGAAGTGAAGTAACTCATCCCGAGTTACCGGTACTCACTGAAAATATATTTGACTTGATGAAATTGGGATGAGCAGAAAGTATAATTTTATGTAGCCCAATGTCTAGAGAATTAGGCTGTACTACCACAGCACAGGTGAGACATATAGGTTTTAAAGCCTATGGGTATTTATTTGTTTGTTTGTTTGTTTGTTTATAAAAATACTTGTGACCCACCTTTCTTTGCACAGTTTGCAAGGAAAAACAACAACAGAAATAATAAAATGCAATGAAACTCTATGAAACGTGACATGTATAACCCAACATAATGCAAATATGATGAGAGATGGAAGTGGGCTGTGCAGCTGGCAGTGAAATCCCTTTGAAGCAATACAAGTAAATGATAAACTATCATGAACATATTTATTTATTTTGGTTACATTTGACCAGTTGGAACTGAAAAAACTATTTGCCTACTTCAGCCTGTCTCCACTCCCCAAAACACAGTCATACAGCTTTTACATTCGGTTACAGGCTGCAACATGAGAGCAAGTCTTCTCTGCTACGAAAATCAAGTATCATGTTTGACCTCTGCCTTCTAGGGGCACCACTTCATAAAATGTCAGCATTTTTAAAATGCCAGAACTGTGTATACTGCTCTTGTACTCTTTTTCATAGAATCAGATTTGGGAGAAATTCTACTCAAAGTCAGGATCATCTACCTACCAAACCTTCCCAGATCAATCTACACCTGTGGTGAATTCTGGGAAACTGGGGTTCCTTGGTACTATATGAAGGGTTCCTCAATGTGAAGTTCTCTTTATAGAAGCCAGTCTTCTCCAGGGCTTATCCAAATGACAACTTTCTCACTGCTCCTGAATTCTGCACCCAAAGGGTATGGGTGGGTGTGTTGTGTGTGTTGTAGAATATTTACATGGTAGGGCGGCTAACCTTTTTTGGTTAAAGGGCTGCAATGAGGGCTGGCGACTTCTTCAAGGGCCACATGGTGGGCAACAACAAAGTGGCTAATTCATGCTCACTTGTGCATATGTGCAGACGGGGCGGGGGACTGTTATCTGCATCACAGCATTTTCTAGTATGTATTAAGAGAGAGGAAGCAGAAAGGAGTGTTGGCCTCTCCAAGACTTTCTAACAATTGTCTGTTCCAGCAAATATCACAGATAAGTGTGGCAGGCCACTAAAATGGTGCAGGCCATGGGTTTGCTACTCCTGATGTAGGGAAACAGTGATACTAAATAAGCCTGTGACCAGTGCTGTGTGTGAACTGATTTTTAAGCTCCAAAATCTCTATACAGCTCATTTAAATGTCTGCTGTCCCACCACTAGCAGATGAAATGGGTGGATTGTTAGTCTTTTATGTATCCAATGGTTCCTTGGGCATAGTGCCAGAGCAGCAGTGGTGAAGTCTTTGGTTTTTAATGTATACATATCTTGACATTCTAAAGATATGGGTTGCTACACATCAGAATAATATAAAATTTAATGCTACGCATCAGATTAACAGAAGTATTTAGCATAATGATATGCATCCTTTAGAAGTCTACACTTAAGGTCAGAGGCCAGTATTCCAGAAAATATCTATAGTGGTAAAGGAGGTATGTGGTCGCAAGTTGTGTTGGGAACATGAGAGAGAAAGTTGTGGAAGGGATGATTAAGTATCCAAGTTATCTGAGATGAGTAGAGCTTACTCTTGGCAGGCAAGAGGAATATGAAGCCAATCCTTTCCCAATCCCATTAGAGCCCCACCCTGCCACAAAGAAACGTTTAGGGTAGGCAGATGTTTCCCCTACTGGCACTCAGAAATGCATGCTTAAATAAAAGTAAAATGCCAACCTTGGAAACACCTCCACTCAAACAGTTCGTTAGCAGAAACGGTGATGAACAATTTAAATACTGGTGTTTGCCTATCTTCTCATCAACTACCATGAAAATATCAAAACCTGAGGAAGATAAGCCACCTGCCTTAAAGTCCAAAGTTTGTTTCTATAACTTTCAAGTACAAGGTAACATTTTGTTGTCCATTACTCCCCAGATTTCCAGTTAACATAATACACTTCGGTTGGAAATATCAAGCTTGCACATTGGAATAAATTTCCTCTTGTTAAGGGCTTGTCAAATTGTTTAAAATGTATAGTGGAAAGGCAAAATGTCCACACATGAGAGTTTTAATTCTGCCTCCATTTTCTTGACTTTAACAATAAATTGCAGAGTCAAAGCCTTTAAAGCTTCCATAGTAACAAAGCAAACCTAATTTGTATGGATCACTTTCTGGGATGGAAACCTACCACATACTAACTCACAAATAAAACAAAGTATTAAGCTGACAATATATTTTGAATGCATTCTGCAATAATGTATGAAAAAGTAATTGTAGAATTGACATGTGAACATATAGGAACAGTTTGTGCAATAAAATGTTTCAAGGTCGTCCCCCCCCCTTTCCATTCCAGAGCAATAATCTATTTCATGTTTGGAAATTATTAAACATGGGGGGGGGGGGGGAAATCCTATTCTGCTGAGAATTGTTTGAAGAGTAGTAACACTAGTCTATAAACTGTAGCTACATCAGCTCCTGCTTTACTGGTGGTGGTGATGCTATGGATCAGATGTGTATTACGGTGGAAATAACCATGTGTCATATATGCATTAATGACAGAGCCCTCAAATGTACAAGCTTTTGGGGTAAACATTTATGCAGGGCAGCATTTCACTGTGTTGATAAAGTATCCAAATATATGTAGATTCTAGGATATTTTAGCTTGCCACTCTATATGACTGCTGGTGAGTACAGCAAACCTCGGCTACCAAATTCCTCCATTTTGAAACGTTTTGGCTCCTGAACACTGAAAACCTAGAAATAAATGCTCGTTTTTGAATGTTTTTCGGAAGCTGAATGTCCAACGCGGTTTCCACTTGAGTGCAGGAAGCTTCTGCAACCAATCGGAAGCCGCGTCTTAGTTGTTGAACATTTTGGAAGCCGAACGGGCTTCTGGAACGGATTACATTCCAGAACCGAGGTTTGACTGTACCTGTTTTGTTAAGATGGGATATGTATGTTTCATATGGGGACAGAAGACTAGCCTCCTACTCATTAGTCTACTTTTATACAACTACAGAGGAATGAAGAAACTGCTTACCCCAATTGGTTTGCTTAATGTGAATGCTCATAGAAAATGATGTCCTTGCTGACAGATATGTTCACAATACCCTAGACCCACATGGCTATTCCCTCTGGCTCCCTTTAAACATCCAGGAAGATAAAAGAGGGTGTTATACATATGATCTGTGTCTTTAAGAGCAGGCCTAGGTTGTAACAGCAGTACCCTTTTCCTCTTTGAATAGGTGTGGTTTCTCCCTTAAGCCAACTGGAACTGGTTACAGTCAGTAAACCTGCATAGGAAGGCCAAGCTGGCTAGCTTTCTTTCTCTTTGTGTGTTTGTTGTTTATTAATAAAAGGAGTTTTCAAAGTTACCTCTACTCTTGATTCTTCTTGTGCTTAGGACTCGCATTGTGCTGTCACAGAATTAAGGTTGGTGTGAGAATGTCTGACATTCTACAATTTTGGTAGAATTTGACAGTTTTACTTTTCTGTTTGTAAGTGGCAATGGATGCTATCCATCTAGATTTAAGCACTTCACACTGGTGACAGTGGAGGAAAATATGTTTAAATCCAACTGTTATCCCTAAGTTAATACAGTGATGATTTCACTGAGGTGTACAACTGGGTAATGGCAAATGGGTTTCTCACTGCTGGGGTCTGGGATTTGAAGCAGAAACTGGTACCTGTGCATCAGTGGCTTTGCAAAGCAAATCTTTCTTATTTAGAATCTGAAGCATTAGTGTTTTTGGATCTTTTGAAGAAATAAAACTGAGGTCTTGACAACTGTCTTGATCTCAAGCTGAGCATACAATGAGTATCATGGAGTTCAGAAGCTCAGTGCATTCAAGTGTAGCGCCTTAATGCTCTCAGCCCTTTCACTCATACATAGACACAAGTATGTGTGTGTTTTTAAACTCTGTTGGTAATAAGAGCAAAAAACAACAACAACCCACAACGCTCTAGATATTCTATTCTTAATGCAATTAAGTGGGACATTGTTCGAAAATGAGATTCTGGAAATAGTAAGAGAGAACTATGTATTATTTGTTTTATATTTTTGCAACAAATTGACTTTAGGGTATGAATTGTCATAGTATCTATCTTTAGTCCTTAATAAACTGACCTCATAGATCTAGAGAGAATGATACATACAGTATACAGTAAACTGACCTACAGTACAACTCCAAAAGAGACCAGCTCCTGATCGATTGCTAAAGGATCCAATTTTTTTTTTACTTTTTGCAGATGTTTAAGCTGTACTACAAAGTTGATTAAAAGATACTATCAATTTTGAAATTTGCAGGGATTTTTCTATTGTGTTGGGCCCCAACAGATTAGTATCCAGATCCTACTGGGTAGATACTTGCTGGTGTCTGATTGCCTACTAAGTTTCCAGGTTGCTGGAACCCGTGATGCTAAAATATATAAAAAAATAACCAGTAACATTTGTGGGGTTTCATTTTTAGAAGTTAAGGAAACCAAAATACTGCCTTGATTTTCCATGCAGCATCCTATAATTCATTGCTCCCACTATTCTACACATGAACCATATAACTCATCACAAATGATCATGGGCAACATCATCAAACACACACATGTGCAAACATGTTCATCATCATCTACATTTATCTCTGTTTTAGAAATCTGAGTACTGCCTGACATATATGACAAAGAATCACAAAGTTGGAAGGGATCTCAAAGGTTATGTTGCCCAATTGACTTCTTAAAAGGGTGACAGACATACACATTCAACTGAGCACATCCACCAGTGCAGTTAAACCCACAGGAAGGATGTGCAGGGATGCAACATCACTATTTCTACTGCAGTCCACCTGGCTATTAATTCCACATGCAGCTGACTGTGTAAAAGCCATCACTGGGTAGAACTGAAAGACCAAAGTGAGAAAGGAACCAGAGAGCACATGAATTTGAGAAAAGGAGCTTCTCTAAAGTATATTGTATCATTGGTTTTGGCTAGTTATTACATGGAAAACCTTACTGACTGTTTAACAGGCAGATAGAAATGTAGGAGCCATTCACAGAAACCCAGTTTGCAGAAGGAGGGAAGAAACCCTTCTTACAGAATAAGAAATGAATGGTTATGGGAGGAAAAATAGCACCAAAGTTAGAAGTATTTGTTACACAGAAGGGAACTTGCAGCTAGTAGTTGCAGATGAGGAAATTTTGGTTGAAAAGATTGACATTTTAATAAACTGATCTTAATTAATAGCACTTTGAAATTCTGAGTTGTGCACTGCCTATCTCAAAACACTAGAACCAGTGGCTTTTAAAATAATTTGCTGCTTGTGGGTGATCTCTTTTTGAAACAAACCCGGACCCTCCAGTCACAATTTATTTTTTATTTCAAAAATGATTTTTACGAGCAAATTTTGCTTTGGTTCAAGAGAATTATAAATCATTATTACACAGCCAGACACTTCAAACATTTTGTAAGAGCTTTGTGCCCAATGAGGCATCAAAGGCAATACTGAAATTCATGATTACAGTGTGAGTGTATGTCCATTCATTAATATATTACAGTTCAGGACTCTCTATATTAATAGGAGATCTTGGATTTGTTGTGGGTTTCTCCATTAGAGAAAGGTATCTCTTGCTCCCCTACAAAGCAGACTACTGTAAAGGAAATTATAGACTCTCAATAGCATAAGATGTGCTTAAAAATCTACTAAATGCAAGAAGGGCACAGCAGATGTGACTTTAGCTATGTCTTAAATTCTATTCCCTCATCTCCTTTTTAAAAACAATTAATAGTAGTCACCAGGGGCACCAATCAGGATCAGGACTGTGCTGCAGGGGACTAGACCCTCCTCTGCTCTGCCATTTTGCTCCCTCAGCTGCTTGTTGCTGCAATTAGGATGCTTGAGGAACGAGATCTTTATGAATTCCAATAAAAGTTTACATGGTCCACACCACTCATACCAATGCGTGCATTGGAACTTGGTTATCCACCAGCTTTTACACCTCCCACATCTTCTGATGCAGTTCTAGGTTCAAAAGTATTGAAATAATATCAACATCTTATTTTGAGAGAAAACAGATTTTTAAATGATGTGTTTAAACTGCAAATTTTCATGCAGATGGTTTTGTAGAAAAAGGTTCACAGATTAATGAGGAAGCAGCTGTAACAGATTTAAGGATGAACACATGCAAAAGTGGCACAGAATGGAAAAAGGCATGGATCATTTTTTTCATATCCTGGGTAACTAGTTGCTGGAGCGACTCAGTGGGTTGAGAAGAACACTAACACCCACTTCCTGACAGGTGAGTCCGTGGAAGGAGGGTATAAGGCAGCAAAAGCAACTCACCTGCTTGGAAGCCAGCAAAGCAGATCCACCCCACCCAAGTACCTGCTTCTCAGCTGAAGAGGAGATCTTCAACTGCAAAACTTTATGATAAAAATGTGCATTGTTTTCTTGTCTTTATGAACATTTTACTGGACCAACATTTTAAGTATTTTTATTTTTTTCTGGTTTTAAATTGCTTTTATTTGTTGTATCTTGTCAAGTCACTTTGAGACTTTTTCTTTTGTGTAAAGCAGCTGATAAATGTAAATAAATAAATAATAATAATAATAATAATAATTTATTATTTGTACCCCGCCCATCTGGCTGGGCTTCCCCAGCCACTCTGGGCGGCTTCCATAGAAACCAAAAATACACTGAAATATCACACATTAAAAACTTCCCTGAACAGGGCTGCCTTAAGATGTCTTCTGAATGTCAGGTAGTTATTTATCGTTTTGACATCTGATGGGAGGGCGTTCCACAGGGCGGGCGCCACTACCGAGAAGGCCTTCTGCCTGGTTCCCTGTAGCTTTGCTTCGCGCAATGAGGGAACTGCCAGAAGGCCCTCGACGCTGGACCTCAGCATACGGGCAGAACGATGGGGGTGGAGACGCTCCTTCAGGTATACTGGGCCAAGGCCGTTTAGGGCTTTAAAGGTCAGCACCAACACTTTCAATTGTGCTCGGAAACGTACTGGGAGCCAATGTAGGTTTTTCAAGACCGGTGTTATGTGGTCTCGGCGGCCGCCCCCAGTCACCAGTCTAGCTGTCACATTCTGGATTAGTTGTAGTTTCCGAGTCACCTTCAAAGGTACCCCCACGTAGAGCGCATTGCAGTAGTCCAAGCGGGAGATAACTAGAGCATGCACCACTCTGGCGAGACAGTCCGCGGGCAGGTAGGGTCTCAGCCTGCATACCAGATGGAGTTGGTAGACAGCTGCCCTGGATACAGAATTGACCTGCGCCTCCATGGACAGCTGTGAGTCCAAAATGACTCCCAGGCTACACACCCGGTCCTTCAGGGGCACAGTTACCCTATTCAGGACCAGGGAGTCCTCCACACCAGCCCGCCCCCTGTCCCCCAAAAACAGTACTTCTGTCTTGTCAGGATTCAACTTCAATCCATTAGCCACCATCCATCCTCCAACCGCCTCCAGGCACTCACACAGGACCTTCAGCGCCTTCACTGGTTCTGATTTGAAAGAGAGGTAGAGCTGGGTATCATCTGCATATTGATGGACACCCAGGCCAAACCCCCTGATGATCTCTCCCAGCGGCTTCATATTGATGTTAAAAAGCATGGGGGAGAGGACGGAACCCTGGGGCACCCCACAAGTGAGGGCCCAGGGGTCTGAACACTCATCCCCCCACCACCACTTTCTGAACACGGCCCAGGAGGAAGGAGCGAAACCACTGTATAACAGTGACCCCAGCTCCCAGCCCCTCTAGACGGTCCAGAAGGATGTTATGGTTGATTGATACAGCCACTGATACAGCCATTGATACAGCAGTTTCTGTCCCATGATGAGGCCTGAATCCCAATTGGAAGGGATCCAAATGGTCCGCATCCTCCAGGCGTGCCTGGAGTTGTTCAGCAACCACGCGCTCAATCACCTTGCCCAAGAATGGAAGATTTGAGACTCGGCGATAGTTGGCCATACTGGCAGGGTCTAAAATGGTTTTTTAAGAAGCGGTTTAATGACGCCTCTTTCAGCGGATCTGGGAATGTTCCCTCACAGAGGGAAGCATTCACCACCCCGCAGAGTCCATCGCCCAGCCCTTCCCGGCTTGCTTTTATTAGCCAGGATGGGCAAGGATCAAGGAGACAGGTGGTTGGTTTCACGCGTCCAAGCAGCCTGTCCACATCCTCGGGGGTAACGGATTGAAATTGATTCCATGCAACTTGACCAGACAGAGCTCTAGCACTCTCCTGCCACAGCCCTGCTCCCACGGTGGTGTCTAGCTCCTTCCGAATATGAGTGATTTTATCTGCAAAAAACTTTGCAAAATCGTTGCAGGAGATCTTGGGGTCTTTACAAGGCCCTGGTGGTAAAGGTGGTTCCGTTAAATTGTGAACCACCTGAAAGAGTCTCCTGCTACTATTTTCTGCAGATGCAATAGAGGCGGTGAAGAAAGTCTTCTTCGCCGTTGCTATCGCCACTTGGTAGGCTCAACGTTGAGCTCTAACCTGTGTCCGGTCAGATTCGGAGTTTTCTGCCACCGACGCTCTAGCCGTCTCAGCAATAGAGCTGGCATCCCGTCTGTCTCGCGAGACAGTGGAAGAGTGTCCCTTCGGGGGTGAAGTCAAACTGCTGCAAGGTTACAGCACCTCCTGTGACTGTAGAGACTGATATGGGAGAGACATGCTTTGTTGCAGCTGGGGCAAATGAAAGCATCTGGTTGTGCTGTTCCAGATGAACCATGGCATCTCCATGTAATAAATAGATAGATAATATTTGGGTAGTAGGGAAGGCCACCTAGAAATAGCTACTGCAAGAAGCTATGTTGCTTCTGTCTAAGAAGACACCCCTCTCCACAAAAAACAGTAAAGTCCCATTCTGGTAGTGGGAGTCCTTGTGCTGTCTTCTGCCCTAGGCACTGATTCTACTACATATACGGTTCAAGACTGCAATATCTGAAGAACTGCCTCTATCTATATGAACCTATCCAGACCCTGAGATCATCCTGAGACCCTTCTTTGTGTGTTTCCTCCATGAAAGATCTGGAGGGCGGCAACATGAGAATGGGCCTTTTCTGCAGTGGCTCCCCATTTGTGGAATGGTCTCCCAGGGAGATTCGGCTGGCACCTTCATTATACAACATTAGGCGCCAGGTGAAAACATTCTTCTTTAACCAGGCTTTTGGCTGATTGACATCCAATGGCCTTTTAATGTGTTGTAGAAGCGGGGATTGTTGGGCTGTCTCTGTTTTTATTTTTATGATGTGTTTTGTATTTGTTATATTGTAATTTTATTTTGTGAACCGCCCTGAGATCTACGGGTATAGGGCAGTATACAAATGTAATTTAAAAATAAAATATATAAATAAAGAAGAATAGAGTGTCATGCTTTCGGAGCTTGATTTTATGGTTATGCCTCTCAGGAAGAGAGGCACTGTACGCCCATATGCCTTGTATGCCTATCCCAGTGCAAGGTACCAGGATTACCCCCCCCCAGCACATTAGCAGTGGTAATTTTTTTTAAAAAAAAATGCCTCTGCTATGCCTGACACATTGTGTGTATGTATGTGTGTATATATATATATATATATATATGCTTTCGTAGATTTTCACGGGTACAGGAATGCAGGTTTTGGTGTCCTCGGGTGTCTTCCCGTGTAAAAGTTGGGGTGTCTAGGCGACGTTTCGACGAGGTCTCACTCGTCATCTTCAGGCTGGTGCTTTCGGCTTCTTGTTACTGGAACAGAGCAGGATCTCAGTGTTTGAGTTCCTATAAATACTGTTGAGGAGGTGTGGTGTATAGCCTCCAATGTTCTGGGCAGAGAGGAGGTTCCCAGGCTAGTGTGCCTTTTCTTCTTTTGTTCCTTAATTACTTGAGGGATATCTTGAGTGATTTCTTGAGTGATTTCCTGAATCCCACTTAGGTGGGTCATTAGGTGTGGATTAGTTGCTAAAGCCTTCGTGTCTTGAACTCTTGAACTTTGTGAAGAGTTTTTCTGAGAAGATGGCTGTACTGCACTTGGTTGTGCTCTGGCTTGGCTTCGTGTATAGGGGCGAGCTGTGGTTTTGTGGCCTGTGCCAGCCAGATCTGTGTAGGGATTGCAGGGGGGTGCAGCATCCGGAGGTGCCACCCTGGTTTGGCTACTGGATGGTGTCTGTAATTTATCTGTGGAGAGGGTCTGGGTTTGGGTCTGGTGTGGTTGATTGGTGATGGCGTTCTGTGTGCCTCTGGATCTGGTGTCAGATTTTGTGGGGAGGGCTAATTTCCAGATGTCTGGCAAGCGGGATGTGTCGTCACGCTTGTTCATGTTGTGAGGGTGTTTCTCTATCTCGATGGCTTCCATGATTATTCTCTTGTGGTGATGTTCCATGTTAAAGAGCAATTTGGAATCTGCAAAATTAATTTCGTGTCCTGTTTCTTTCATGTGTTGGAAAAGAGAGGAAGTTTTTTCTTCTTTTTTGACGGCATTCTTGTGTTCTGCGATCCGTGCATTTATTCGTCTGTTTGTTTGTCCAATGTACGTGGCTGGGCAGACTTTGCAGGGTATTTCATAGACCCCTTGGTTTTCCAACTGAATTTTATCCTTGGGGTTTCTGAGGATATTGGCTATTTTTTGGTTGGTGCAAAAGGCCTTTTGCCTTTTGCACCAACCAAAAAATAGCCAATATCCTCAGAAACCCCAAGGATAAAATTCAGTTGGAAAACCAAGGGGTCTATGAAATACCCTGCAAAGTCTGCCCAGCCACGTACATTGGACAAACAAACAGACGAATAAATGCACGGATCGCAGAACACAAGAATGCCGTCAAAAAAGAAGAAAAAACTTCCTCTCTTTTCCAACACATGAAAGAAACAGGACACGAAATTAATTTTGCAGATTCCAAATTGCTCTTTAACATGGAACATCACCACAAGAGAATAATCATGGAAGCCATCGAGATAGAGAAACACCCTCACAACATGAACAAGCGTGACGACACATCCCGCTTGCCAGACATCTGGAAATTAGCCCTCCCCACAAAATCTGACACCAGATCCAGAGGCACACAGAACGCCATCACCAATCAACCACACCAGACCCAAACCCAGACCCTCTCCACAGATAAATTACAGACACCATCCAGTAGCCAAACCAGGGTGGCACCTCCGGATGCTGCACCCCCCTGCAATCCCTACACAGATCTGGCTGGCACAGGCCACAAAACCACAGCTCGCCCCTATACACGAAGCCAAGCCAGAGCACAACCAAGTGCAGTACAGCCATCTTCTCAGAAAAACTCTTCACAAAGTTCAAGAGTTCAAGACACGAAGGCTTTAGCAACTAATCCACACCTAATGACCCACCTAAGTGGGATTCAGGAAATCACTCAAGAAATCACTCAAGATATCCCTCAAGTAATTAAGGAACAAAAGAAGAAAAGGCACACTAGCCTGGGAACCTCCTCTCTGCCCAGAACATTGGAGGCTATACACCACACCTCCTCAACAGTATTTATAGGAACTCAAACACTGAGATCCTGCTCTGTTCCAGTAACAAGAAGCCGAAAGCACCAGCCTGAAGATGACGAGTGAGACCTCGTCGAAACGTCGCCTAGACACCCCAACTTTTACACGGGAAGACACCCGAGGACACCAAAACCTGCATATATATATATATATATATATATATATATATTCCCCGCATATATAGTGTTTATTAGCTACATTTCTTTCCAGTGCAACAGAATAGTAGATGTTCTTTGTTTGTTGTGCTCTCTTTTTGTTCATGCTTAAATCAATAAAATATTTAGTTGTAATCAAAATGTTTATTGTAGGCAAACACCAAAGAATTCAGTAAAAAAAACACACCAATATAAGGAAACAAAAGCGGAGGAACACAAAGCAGCCCCCTGCAGTGAGCAAATCTTACTCCCAGGTGCCTTCTTGACGCTAACCATAAAAGCTACGGAAATATTCATTATAAACTAGCAGATCTGTCAAGATCAAGCCAGGATTCCTGGAGTGAACAGCACAAAAGGCAAAATGAAAAGATATCTTTTTCTCTTTTTATATAGTTCTGGATATGCATATGGATAGTCTGCATTGCATAAAAATTCAGGCTTTTGTGACTGTGCGGTTGCGGCTGTGTTTGTGTTTTAGCTAGGTGTAGATATGTGTTTCTAATAGCAATATTCAAAAAAACACACTGAATTATGGATATCAAAATAACTCCTCTCCCCTACAATGGAGCTGACATTAGGGAGAATTTGGGTCAGTCCACCTGGGTTAATAATGCTTCTCTAACACAAAGATTTAAATGTATACTGTTAACACTAAGTGTTGCACTTATGCCTAGTCCACATGCAGGCTCAATTGGCTATTCTCTCACCATTTTTAACCTGGGGGGGGGGGGGGAAGAATCACTCCTTTTACGATCAGTTTGTATACGTGAACGAATGTCCTATGCTTCTTCACACTATAGTTGTATCAAACAGTTTTGCAAGTTCACCTTTTCATGCTGTGACCAGTTAAAAATAAGGGTTGAGCTGAAAAGAAGAGAGGAGTGAGTTGTTTTTTGCCCAGTTCTCGCACTGATTATAAAATTTCCCCTTCTGGCGAAAGAAGTCCTCCCTGTGTGTCATCCTGTGCTGCAATGGAATTGCCACAAGGAAAGAGAAGCAAAGTCCACCTTGTCAAGGCAGCTGGGCTGACACTCCTTGTCATCGCAATGTACAGTGGTGTACCTCGGGTTAAGAATTTAATTCGTTTTGGAGGTCTGTTCTTAACCTGAAGCACCACTTTAGCTAATGGGGCCTCCCACTGCCGCTGCACGATTTCTGTTCTCATCCTGAAGCAAGGTTCTTAACCCGAGGTACTATTTCTGGGTTAGCGGAGTCTGTAACCTGAAGCGTCTGTAACCTGTAATGTCTGTAACCTGAGGTACCACTGTACAAAATAAGGAGTTATTAATACCTGACTGCACTGGAAAGTTTTATTATATGTCTGACTCTGTTTTATATATTTCAGCATAAATAACATCAATTTATATGTATTTTAATTATTGATATTGCAATGAATTGCAAAAGTTATACTGTTTGTATTAAAATGAATGTTTTTTTGGGATCATCATAACACGTTCTGAGATGAATTGGTATTGGATTGTTCAGTGTAATGATGCATTTTTGCGGTTCTATTGCTACTGCAATACAAAATGTTTTGGGCATATTTATGTACAAAAGCAGCATACATATTGATATAATATAAACAACAACAAGAAGAACTTTTTTAATGATAATTAATTCCAGTGCTTCTGAACACTGCCCACTCATCTGATGAGACTCTCCACACCTAATGAAAGAGGTAATTGTTTTATGCCTCCTTGTGAAAGTTGATAAAGATCTTTGGTGACATCTGGAGAGGGAATGGCACTTATACCTTAATAACTAATTTTACAAGGTGGCTGAGGGGCACAGGGATATTATCTCCTTCAACTTCAAAAATTCACCATGCTGTTCTCTGATCCTTTTTAAGCAGTCTCCACAGTCAGCATGCATCCTGGATTTTCCATGAGACTGTGGAGAGCATCCAGAGGGTTGCTCTTTAAACAGTTGCAAGGAATAACATCCACACCTCTATACAACTCTCTGTCACCTTTCTCTTACTTTGGGGTGGGTAGAATTTCTTTTCACCTATTTCTCTGTCAATGGCTAGAAAAATGGACAAATTATCGCAGCAACTTTACTAATCTTAGTTGGATAGGCACCACTGGGTTTTCAGTTTCTGATTAACTTTCCTTTCAAATATTGGAACAAAAATTGAAATTACTGGAACAATGCCTAGGATATGGGACAATTACAAATGAGATGTCTATGTGCAAGACACCATCAGGTCACAACCAATGCATGTGCCAAAAATGCTGAATGCTGCTCATCATGGAACATTTTAGATTCCAGAATAGTATACCTGATAGTCAGTAAACAGAAATGTTACTCCCTAAAGATAACCATATATATATATATTATATATATATATATATATATATATATGCATATTTAATATTAATCAATATCTGAGGGGGGAGGGAAATACTTAAGAACATCAAATACAAATCACCATCAAAAGAACTGTAGCATCAGTACACTGAACACGAAAACTAGTTCTGTGATGTCAATTCACAAAATGAGTAAGATGAGCCAAAGACTCAGGAGGAAGCCAATCAATTTGCCAATTTCATGTACAACCTTTTCCAGGTGTATGCTAGCTTAAATATATATCATACCATGTTCATGTGTAGAAGCATATTTTCCTCAACTCATAGATTTCTTTTCACATACATTGCTAATCTGATTGTGTTTGGACATTCTGCTGGTTATTTGATGCATGGAATTAGTTTTCCTGAGTCATTTGTACTTTCCAGGTTCCATTGGCTTAAGTGCTCACCTTTGTCCCTTACATTAATTTCTAATCCTCTTCCCTGTACACCAACTCTTGTTCAGTCTACTTGACCATGAGAGTTATTAGGACATTTCTAAGCAAATTCAACTGACTAAATTCTGCTAATTTCTACTTATTGATCAGACTCTTTATCACAGGGAACCTGCGTCCCTTCACATGTTATTGAACTGTAACTCAAATCAGTCCAAGCCAGCATGGCCAGTGGTCAGGGATAATGGAAGCTGTGGTCTAAAAACAGGCTCCCCACCCGTTTTACAATAAATGCCCCAGTAAGAATGTTCCTCCCAAGAGGAAACAGGAGTAGATTTTCATAAAGTCTCGTTTAGAAAAACCTGTCATTGTTTCATTATCATCTATGACTGGGGCTGTTGTATCTCTCAGTGGGGTCTGCCATGTTAACGATATAACTGTGTATTCCTCAGCAGGAGGCCACACCTCATGGAGACAGATTAAAATGAAGAGCTTCTTAGATGACATTACAATGAAGCGGTTTCTACCTCTATTTTGGTGAATTTCATTGTAGTTTACAAGCCAGAATTTCAAAGCTAACTTACAAAGCCCTTAAATTAGTAAGCAGCATTAAGAGCACGCTATTCTTAGCTGGTTCTGGTTAGTAAGAAATAAGAAACTGCCAGGTTAATAAGAAATATAAAATCAGTTAAGTCGTATCTTCTCTCAGATGTATGTACTGTATGTGACAGTTTGCATACATCACCGGAGAGTGATAGTTCCTATATATCAGGCTTACTTGTGTGTGGCTTACCAAGCCCACCATCTAGGAAACCCATCAGAGGCTTGATAAATCTGTTGGCTTTGCTGCTTGCCTGTGACTATAAAACAGTGATGGGTATCAGGTACACTATATGGCTGGTGGGTGGCATGCTACATTGAGTAGAATTCAACATCATGCTACTACAAGTATTCCATCCACACAAGCATTCCAGCTTGCCACTTGAAATGACCCCCCTCCTCCCCTCCCCTGCATGTTCTTCTGGGAGTTCTCCCTACCTCTCATCAGATCCAAGGGCCATGAGCAGCAGACTTTATGGGGCAGAACCCCATTGTGCAAACAGGGCTTCCACTAATGGGGCTCCTTAAGTGAATCCCACCTTTGATTCTTGGTAGGCCACAAGTTGTATGGTACTTGGTAGTGCTTGTTATAGTTTAGACCAGGGGTAGGGAACTCCTAAATGAAGCTAATCCCAGTGGGGCTCACTGTCACTACAAATCCACTGATAGGTGCTCACAGTAAGCTCTAACTATTTCTTTGAAGCAGCATCCTTACTTGCCCCACACCTGACATCACATATGACTTCAGTGAGCATGGTTGCGTTTTGTGGTTCAAACCTGGGCCTGTGGCAGGCCTAATTAGGTTCATGAGTCAGAAGTTTCTCAAGCCTGCTGTAGACTCTCACTGGATGTTTCAGATGAAGTCAGCACCTGACACTGGTAAAGCATTTTACTCTCCAGTGAGGTTAGGGTATTCTATTTGGAGCTACCTCATTTAATCCTCACAACCACTTCATGGAAAAGCAACTACAAGATGAAATAAATTTGCCTTTAGGTTCTGAACAATGACTTAGGTTTCTCTGCTAAGGCAACTCTCTTTCAGTCCAGATAAGCTTACTGACAGTACTGAGTGCATTAGTAGCATGTGAAACAGCACTATTCAGGTTTATTGTCACAATTAAAGCACACAGACAGCATCTGTGAAAATGTGACTGAGCCATCAAGTAAGGTGCAGAATTGAAGTGAACCGTTATGCTAGCAACAAGAGATCAGCGATCGTTTACAAAACAAAAACAGAGTAAACAGTATGGACACTGATAGCCATTCACAAGCACTCTAGTTACAAATAGGAGTGTCCCTGTTTACACTGTTGCTGTCTCTATGGCTGAATGTACAGTAGATGGAATACTCCTGGGTATGTTGGCACAATGTCTGGGACAGTTTGCAAATCTTCTTCTGCTGTGAATCTTGTCACCTTGCTTGACAAGATCTTCTTGCATTCTCATAATCTAACATAAATGCTCTTTGAGTGGTTTCTGCATCTGAGTAAATGTGCCTCAAGCAGAATGTAAGTCAAGACTCAGGGGCTGGGGGGTGGGAAAGAAAGCTGCAGCAACTCTGTGCAACTTTTCTGTACAATATTTTGACATAGCTGTCAATGTTTCCCTTTATTTTAAAGGGAAATTCCCTTATTCCGAATAGGATTCCTTGCAAGAAAAGGGAATAGTTGACAGCTATGTAATTTTGGTGGAAGGTGATTCTATGAATTAACAAAAAAAACCCAAAACAAACAGCAAATGTATTATTTCTGTGACAGCAAATCTGTTGAAATGATTTCAGATGAGAGATGGTGTTGTCCGTCTTGTACAGGGCAAATTAAAAGAGGCTTTATGTGAGGTCCTTGAATGAGGAAAATGCTTGACATCCTAAGCCTAGAATCTGAATTCTATAGAAATAAAAATTTAAATCCAGTTTGCCAGCTGGGTCTTTCTGAGTGCAGATAACAGAAGCAAAGGGGCTGGATGGGTCAAGAAAGGGTCTTTACCATAGAAAAGAGGCTCTGTCCTTGTAGAACTAGTGAAACTTCCAAATCTTCTCTGAAATCTAAGGAACCAACAAACAGCAAGTGCTTCCTGCCTATGGACTCTATGAGGTGGTTTGCATGTAGAGAAGTTTGCAGCTACTGCATTCCCCACCCACCCACCCCCACCCCCCGTTTCTGTTGCTGCTGCAAGCTAAGCCTGGTTTGGCTGTGTTTCATCTATACCCAGGCTCATGGCTTTAATCCTCCTGACAATCCTTCAGCTACAATCCCAAGAACAAACCTTGGTAACAGTGTGTGTGTTTGGAGTCAGACAAATCACAAGCCTGTGTTCAGACAACATACCACACCATGGCTTAGATCGCAGTAGCAACAGGACCAGAGAAATAATAATACAGCTACAATCTCCTCTCCAGAAACCCACACACTTGTGTGTTCACACTCAGTCATAGCATGGCTTAGTATTACGTGCAAACCAGCTCGGTGTCTTGATGGCTATGTGCTACATCGAGGAATGGAGGCAGCATGGCTCTGAAAACCAGTTGCTTGTGCACAACAATGAAGGGGAGTGTTACTTTTGTGACTTGTTTGTGAGATTCCCAGAGGCATTTAGATGACCACTGTGGGAAATGGGATGTTGGACTAGGTGGCCTTTGGCTCTTCTTCTGTCTGTTCCTAGTCACATTTTGTGTTTCTCTCTTCCATAGGACTCACTGCCACTTGAGGAGTGAGTGGCTCAAAGCAGCAAGTAAAGAATATGGCACTATTTCAGGGGCCAGGTTTGTCCCATTGCACAGTCAGTTGCCAGTTTTTACCCCCACTGAACATCATTCAGATGAAACATTTTCTTTAAAAGACAGAAATGAGCTTCTTGCTATCTTCCTCCTCCCCTCTTTTAAGTGACACAGACCTTAACTTTCCCCCATTGGATTAAGTTAAATTACTTTTCCATTGATACTCACAGAATGAGGATAGAGGTTCTTCTGTTTAGTAAGTACAAGTAAGTAAGTACAAGATTTCAAAGTTCCAGAGCTATGCAAGTGAGCACTTGCGTTGAAATGATCCATTCATAATAACAGGGAAGGAATATGTATTTTCCCCCTCCCGTATGTCAACAATTGTGTGTACTTTTCATGAGACTCAGAAAAAAAGGGGGGGGGAGAAAACTAGTGGACAGATTATTTGTTGGCTTAGTAGATTAGAATCGAGAGCTTCTGTAAATTAAAAACAAAAGCAGCTTTGGAATGTACTTTACTGTTTCTGGAAACAAAGATCATTCTTCTCTTCTTTAGAATAATCAAAAATAAGAGTGTTTTTAGTCCCAATGCTTAGATTTATACTGCTCTGCACAATCTCTTCTATGACCTGTCAGAAATCACTATTTTTCATTTTTCTAGGAAATATTTATTTAGGTTTTGGTTGATTTGTGGTTCTTCTGGAAATTGTTTATGTTAACAAGGAAACTATCTCATTACAATCTTTTAAAAATGGTGCTTAATGTGAAAGTGAATGCATAACCCTGTAAACATTGTACAATAGCACCCATGTGGTTGGTTTTTTTTTAATGGTTTGCTTACAGGTCTAACTTCATTAAAGTTTATGTTCTAATTATGCAAGATTTTCCTTGTAATTTATTACAAAAAGTGTGAACGCATTCTTAAGAGGTAACGTCTGTTCTTTTGAACTGATTAAACCCCTTGGGCTATAATACATCTCATTAAGCTGGTGACATAAAAAAGAGGATAATCTTTAGTAAAGAGTGGATTCAGGAAACAGTGCACTGTTGATAAGACAGTTGTAGGGCAAAAGTGAAGGTGCATGACTGCGGGATACCTGATGACAGTCCTGATTATGTCACAATATGTTTTTCAATTCCTTCTTCTACACAATTAAAAAAAATGTACAACTTATCATGGCTCTCACACAAGAATGTAGCTTGTATGTAACTTGACTAGTGTGCTACAAATAATGGGTTGGGAACTACTGGTGCAGGGTTAATTTTGTCATTACAGTTTTAAGTAGTGGGATTACATACCAATTCAGACTACAGCATAGACTTTTCTCTCACGTCCCTAGAATTTAATTTGATTGTAACAAAACAAACCTACCTTAATCATTTCTTTCTTCCATCTGCTTGACCCTTAGCATGGTGAGCAGTGAAGACAGCGCAGAAACACGGATGAGAGATTGGATATCATGAGATTTTCCCAGGGGCAGAATCTGTAACAATGATGAAAACTGTGTAGCCACAGAATTGACTTTCTGATAACCATTCCCCCCCATAAATTAAGCTAAGAAAATCTTGTTGACTCTAAGGTTTTGATTTTTTAAAAGTGCTTTGCCAAAACCTGTATTCCACTTTATTGAAAGTTTCCTTCTCCCATGTAAGAGGCCTTTGATTTTCTACATCATTCATAGGAACTTAAGGTTTTATTGCTGTGAGGAGGTTGAGGGAACGGTATGTATTTTTGTTTCTGTTAAACCTTTCTCCAGCTCTCTGTAGTCTCTTTGGCTGTCTACACTCCCTGATCTGAAATGCTCAGTGGGGAGAGTTACTTCATGTCATCTTTCCCTAGGCTGTAATTGAAGTGTAGGGCACTGGCAAGGCTGGCTATCAAGCGCCTATGATTGGTGCACTTGCTGGTTGGGTTTTTAAGGGAAGTCCTTTCTTATTTAAAAAGGTAAAAGGAAACAAACACTTTCTGCAAGCATTACTTTAAAAGCAAAAAAAGGGGGGGGGGAATGAAATGATGATGATGATAATTATAATAATTTTCTGTTATGCACATGGTGGGTAGCATCCCAACTTCCAGGAAAACCCACTCCAAAACCTGGGGTTTCCAGAAAGTGTGGATGCCTGGGAAGGCTGACAAAAGCAGACCACTGGTAAAATAATTTGTAGAAAGAACACAAACACTTCTCAGTCACCTAAAAAATGAGGTAAATGCAGCATAAATAATGTATTCCCACCTGTGAGAATTCTACTAGTATTCTCTCTTTCCTTTGGTAAATTTTGAATGTGATTCTTTTGCTTATTAATTGACAGATAAAAGAAAAAAACAACAACCCACAAGCTTTTCAACTTTTTTTTTAATGCACTCAACTGTATACTCAAGTTTCAACTCTATAAGTAAAGCAATTGTGGAAGGTTGCATCAAAGTTTTAAATCCCAAGAACAATTTAATCCAGGCTATGACTCCCTGGAAAAGACCCTGATGTTGGGAAAGATTGAGGGCACCAGGAGAAGGGGACGACAGAGGACGAGATGGTTGGATAGTGTTCTCGAAGCTACCAGCATGAGTTTGACAAGCTGCGGAAGGCAGTGGAAGACAGGAGTGCCTGGCGTGCTCTGGTCCATGGGGTCATGAAGAGTCGGACACGACTAAACAGCAACAACAAATGGCATTGAATCCTTTCCCCATAGTTGGATTAACAGCTGAACAACAGGCTAGGACCAAACAAGAAACCTATTGCTCCCGTTAAAATGTTTATACCAAGAAAAGCTATGCCTGTTGAACATCTGCCCGTTACACTGCTGTATACGAGCCTCACCAGAGGTATAAAAAGTTGGTCCATCCACTGCTCACTATTTGCTTTCCTTCTATGATGTCCCATTATATGTAACTGCATTTTCTACCTGCTAATGCAGCATGTAATACTGGTCTTGTCCATGCTGTTGGATGACTATTTGGTAAGAGCAGTAGTGACAGTGGGAGAAACTGACAGTGCTTTATTCTTGCCAGCGAATTTCAAAGAATGGTTGTGGTTCTTATATCAAAAAGTGCAACTTTGAAAAGGTGGCCCTTAAATGGGAGCTGAATCAAATTAATCCACTATCCTTAGTCTCTACAGGTACAAACAATTTAAATGCCTTTAACTATCAGAACAAGCACTGTCTCTGTTGCCTTTTCAGTGCCTACTAAGACTTTCCTCTTTCAACAAGTCTTTTAAGTTGCGCTCTTTCCCAGTCTGCATCTATAATGGAATTGTTTTTAATGTTTTAATAAAGTTTTATCAGTTATTGCTTACTATCCTGGGCTCTTTTGGGCTGAAGGGCATGATATAAATTAAATAAAATTGCAGAGGTTCTGAAACTGTTTACTTTCAAGGCCTGCTTGAGACATGGCTTAAACATTACTTAGGGCCACCAGTCACAAAATGGTGGAGCAAAGGCAGCTGGTCACAAAATGGCGGCAGCCATCAGCATTTTAATGGATATCAGAAGAAAGTGGTGCCAGTTAATCTTTGGAAATGGCTAAATTCTTTACTACAGCGTTTTCCTTGTAGCAAGGAGTTCTGAATATCAGCTCTCCTCACACTAAGTATAGGCATTTGCTCTGGAGGTATTGTGATTCAGCCTCCCCGTTTTAGGCAGAATTTGCTGATCTAGAGGCTCTAATTGGAAAATACTTTTTCTTTTAATATTTTTCACTTCCCACCCCCAGATGCCCTTCAAAGTATTTTTACCCATGTCCTGTAATTTCTGCTCCCATTCTCCTGTCACACTCATATTGTAATTTATTCCCCACTGACCAACCCGCCCTCCCCCCCCAAAAAAAAACTTGTGGTTTTCTTTTCATGCCTCCTTTCCGTACCTTTTACAACCACTCCTTCCTATTTTAAGAACTTTTCTCTCTTACCCCCTTCCTTACCATTACCAGTTTATTAAGCAAGTTAGTAAATATTGACCTTTTCTTGCTTGTTCTAATTTCCTTCAGTGCATGGTCTGATCCTTTCTTTTCAGAGGAAGGAGACATTCTCGTCCCCCGCCCTTTTTACTCAGCTCACAAACCGTTGCAGGTGCTGCTGTTGATCCAGCCAAAAGCCTATGTCATAGCTAGGAGGTGGGGCACTGAGAAGGCAATGGTCAATGTATGGGACTGAGATCCCTCTAAAAGTGCCCCATGATCCAAGGGCTACCGATTGAGAAGCACTGCACTCAGTGCCAGATTTACGTATAAGCTATACAACTATAGCTTAGGGCCCCAGTCTCTTGCCCCCCCACCAAATAAATAAAGAAAAAAACCCTGAATGTACATTTCCAAAATATAAGATAAAAAAAACAAAACCTACATACAGCAACAATTTGTGTGGTGTAGGCTCCTATGATGTAAGTAATGCCCCCCCCCCCCGCTAGCCTGCTCCCTAAAATATCACTGGTTAGATACCTATTAGGTCCATAAATTACCATATAGCATATATTCAACACAAAAAACAGCAACAATTTGTTGCTGACGAAGGACAGCTAAACATATAAAGGGCCCCATTACCTTCAGTAGCTTCGGGCCTCATCAAACCTAAATCCGGCCCTGACAGCTCTGTGGCCTACACAAATCCTTGCTAGAAATACTGAACACCCTCCTGTTAACACACACACTTTCTGCACAATAAACTCTGCAGATTCAATTCCCAACCCCTTTGTAAAATCATACCTCAACAGGATAGCACCGTTGTTCCCTTGCGGGGCTCCAAAAGACTGTTTGCTCAAAAAAGTGGGGAAGGATCAGTGCAGAACAGGTGTTCCAGTAACAGGCATCTGATTGGCTCAGATGAAAATTCATGCACCTGATGGTCAGACAGGCAGATAATTCAGAAGGGAAGCCAAAATCCTAAATTACTTAATTGGCTCATAAGGAGGACTCCTATTGGCTAGTGGTACTGATCAGAGTCAGATAACCGAAGGACAAAAGAATCCCTCAGCCTTGCTTAACCCTTTCCTATCAATATGTGAGAGTTGTTACTTTCACCTAGGTGAGAGGGAAGGGAACAGCTCTCTGTAGTGAGATTTTGTGATGAGCTGTGATGTGAAGACAGCAGAGTGGCCACCACAGGAGACGGGCAGAAACAACTCCAGGAAGTTAGACATCTTAGTAAATGGAAATTTTAAGGGTATGAGTTTAGGGTGACAGGATAGAGGCTGAGCTATGGTTTGGGATGCTGGTTTTTATTGGGGTGGGGGCAGATTGTGAATCTGCTGATCAGACAAAGTATCTGCATGAAGTCTGAGCTCAAAGGGCTGGTGCATGAGTGTTACTATATCTGAAAAAACCGCTAGTGAGAAAAATAGGGTGAAATGGTAAAGGCGAGAGAGCCATTGTTTGTAACCACCTGGTTCAGACCCCATATTTGTTTAGATTGTAACGTTCTTCTGTCCTGTGTTATGAATGGAGTGATTGGAAAATAATATGAACTGTACATGCAGGTGTAGGTATTATTCAGCAGACCAGACTGCCATAGCCATTTGCTACTTACTTGCATATGGGACCAAGTAAGAGGGTTAGGACAGCAGTCAGGAAGAGAAACTTAAGGACACAGAGGGAAGTCACACGTTAAGGGAACAGCTACCAGGAAGTGATTCCATACAGAAAGTACAGAGGAAGAGTACGAGGGAGTTAGGAGTCATAGAAAGCTTGTTTAAATAAAGTATTTTGTTTTATAGTACTCCTACCTGATCCTTAGTGATAATTAACACCACTTGAAACATGCACAGGGTTATTTAATATGAACTCCAAGCTGTTGTGAACTACAAGACCAAAACATGTAACCTTCTCGATTTGGTAAATTTTCTCTCTTGTTTCTTGCAAATGTTTAATGTAGTTATCTCCTTTCCAGATCTAATATACTTTGTTTCTGGGTGTGCATGCTTTGGGCTGAGTACACACATTTTATTTTAGCACCAACAATCTGAGTATTTATATTTTCTATGTAGTCCAGATGCACTACAAATCTGCACCTAGTAAGAACTGGTTTCATTCTGCAGAATTTGTTTTGAGTGCAAGCTAGAATCTCTTCTTCGGCAAGTCCATATATGTCCTAGATTAGGCATGGCCAAAGTTCATTTTGGGGGCCTAATCAGGCCCGCCGGTCGTTTTAATCCAGCCCCTGTGGCAGTTTATTACCTAGGGTAAAATCCTAAAAAAAACCTCAACAATTCCAACCCTTAAAAAAGCTCATTAACTTCAATCCTTAAAAAAAGCTGGCCCTCTTTGAAAAATGTTTGGACACCACTGTCCTAGATGAATGTTTTGGACATATAGGAAATAGTTGATTTCTTTTCTATACTATTTCAGCCAGTCCAGGATATGCAGCTGTCCATTCCTGAACAAGGAGGGGGGCATTATTCCCAGCTGCTGTACTTAAGACAGTTGAGTTACCAAGGCCACCAAGTTAGGTTTCAGTTTGCCTTTTTATTTAGAGTGATTTTAATTCTATTCTGGGGTTGCTGTGGGTTTTGTATGTCTTGGCACTGCAATATGTTCTAGGGGAAATCCTACAAGCCTCGTTAAGAAGCCTGACCACATCATACCCTCTCTTTGGCACAATGTACACTACTAGTTTTCTTGGCTCTAGTATGTAAATCTCTTTTGATAGAAGGATTTCCATTTCCACATGTCAGCGAAATGAGCCCATGGACACCCAGATCTTTCGGTATGTTTCTTGTAGCTTATTCAGAACTTGAATGCTGGAAGCTAAACTTATCAGTTGTGCTCTCTCAATACAAATGGAATGACACTCAAAATAAATGTTAAGAAGTTCTCAGCACTGATGGGCTGATGTTTCCTCATAGTTCCTCATAGTATATTGCTCCTGATAATATCTCTACCTTTCTTCCAGGTACCATCAGCCACAGCCAGCTTGGCCAGTGGTCAGGGATGATGGCAGCCTAACAACATCTAGAAGACAGCATGTTGGTTACCTCATTTCTATGACTTAGAAATATGGTGGGCACAATCCAGAAAAAAGTTAGTAGGGAGTAAGTCCCTTTAAAAAAAAAAGGTATTGACTATTCTCAATTAATGTTGCTGGGTTGTGCCCAGTGCCTCTGATATTCTAGAACTAAGTTGAACTGAAGGGTCTGAGTGTCACAAACATCTTCCCCCACCTTCTTTTGGGTGGTTGAAAAGAGGGGTCACTTTTTTAGAAAAAGGTTTACAGCTGAGGTATCTTGAATGTTTTAAAAAACTCGAGACAGTTATGTGCATCAGTGCACAGCAACAGATCTTTAAGTATTCTAATATGAACTAGCATATGCATTAGTGTACAGCAACAGGCTTAAAGAAAAGAGGCCATTAATGAGCATTAGCGCACAGGGCAGGATTTTAAAAGAGCCTTTTACGTTCTGCAATTGTTTTTAAAGCCAGGCATTAATCAGTACATCAGTGCACAGCAAGGGTGTTTAAAAATTTTCTGCTAATGTGCAGCAGCATGTGCAACAGCACACAACAACAAGGGTGCAATAAAAATGTGGGCCATGTTCTCTCATAGATACTGCTACTACCAAACATAGACAACAGACGCAAATGCAGTGGCTGCAAACAGGAACAAGTTATGAAAAACCAGAGGATTTTCACAAACCTTTTCAAGTCCTGGAAAAGACTGTTTTCACACTAAGCCATTGTCAAATCTGCCCCCTGTTAATTGACCCATCCACAGTTCTCACAACCTCAGCCTCTGGTTCAATTTTTATTTTTACTAACTTAAGATGGGTACATAACAATGTTAATTGTGGGAAAACATTATTTTTGTTACCCTTTGAATTCAGTGCTTCTTTTTAACCTATTCTCAATTAATACATTTTCTCTCTCGTTGCATTCCATAGCACACACTGAATTCAATCTCCACACTACCACACACCTGTCTGTTATGCTTCTCTCTGCTCCCTATTTGTTTTGTCTTCTGCCAAAAAGCAGATTACAGACTGCTTTTCTGTTTTAATTACGGCGCACTCTAAAACAGTTTGTACTGGATTGGAGCTAAAATTTCTCAGAAGACATTACTCTAAGAAATGTCCATAGGAAAAGAAAGGTTATGTTGCAGAATTTTCTCTTAATAGTCTCTCTCCCCCCCCCCCCCAGTTATGGCTGCAATTCCCGCCCCCTGGAATGATGCTGAGTTGAGGGCATTGTGAAGGATGTAAATTGGCAGCCAATTGCTGTTCTTGCCATTTTCGGATACAGCAGCTAAGGGGGAATAAGAAAGATGCTTCGCTCCTGCAAATGGTGGTGGTTACGCCCCTCCCCTCTTGAGACACTGGAGAAATTCTCCTCCCCAGGCTAGGAAAAGTAGGTGAAATTCTCTCTTCCCTTCCACTATCCCCAATATCTCTTCCCACAAATAAGGTATAGGATTTTGAGCAGCCATTTGTGCACAGCTCCAGCATGTGTTCCAGGTGGTGTTAAGAACCAATCAGGAACAATATAAAACAAATAACTTTATTCAACTCCAAACTCGCTCTGTCTCTCATGCTCTCTCTCTGTACTCTCACTTCCTGGTAGATGTATGCTTAATCTGTGCCTTTCCCCCCTTTGGGCCACTAGCTTTCTCTCCTAGGAGGAGGAGGAGGAACCAGCAACTGGAGCTGCACCGGCCCCAACCATGAGGATGTCTCATTTGTAGGTAGGTCTCAGGGTGCCCTAAATCTGGTGCTGAATTAGTTCCACATACATTGGTGCAATATATTCAGGAATGGTTCCATATCAATAAATAATAATGATAACTTACTGCACTTTGTGTTATCTTTGACATATAATGTAAGACCTCTCAGAATATAACTTATTCCATCCTTTCTATATATTTTATAGACAACAACAGCATTCCATTCATCATTTTGTGACTAACTTTTGGATATGCGTGTTGTCCATATTTTACAATTGGGTGTTTGAACCCCTGTAGATATAAAAAGAGGAGGGCCGGGGATGTCACATTCTGCCATCCTCTTTCTGCATACACTTATTATTATTACAGCAGATAGTACAGAGCAGGCACACCCAAATTCGACCCTCCAGATGTTTTGGGACTACAACTCCCATCATCCTTAGCTAACAGGACTAGTGGTCAGGGATGATGGGCTTTCTAGTCCCAAAACATCTGGAGTTTGGGGATGCCTGGTATAGAGCTATTTAAATTAAGCTATTTTGGATTGAACCAACCATTGAACCCTGATAATTCCCCTCCTTTTCAGAATCTGAAACCATTTTAAGGGTTCTAGTCATAAAACTTCCTGGCGTACAGTTCCTGCTGCTCATGATCGTATGGAAAAGATACTGGAAAAACAAGACATCTCTATTCTCTAGTGTTGTGAAGACTTACATGAATACGCGAAGACTTACATGAATACCAGAACAGGTTCAACTGCCAGGATAAAAGTTCATTATTAAAAGACCCTGCATCCTTTTCACTAGGAACACGGGTGGCACTGTGGTCTAAACCACAGAGCCTAGGGCTTGCCGATCAGAAGGTCGGTGGTTCAAATCCCTGTGATGGGGTGAGCTCCTGTTGCTCGGTCCCTGCTCCTGCCAACCTAGCAGTTCAAAAGCACGCCAAAGTGCAAGTAGATAAATAGGTACCACTCCGGCGGGAAGGTAAACGGTGTTTCCGTGCGCTGCTCTGATTCACCAGAAGCTGCATAGTCATGCTGGCCACATGACCCGGAAGCTGTACACTGGCTCCCTCGGCCAGTAAAGCGAGATGAGCGCCGCAACCCCAGAGTCGTTCGCGAATGGTCCTAATGGTCAGGGGTCCCTTTACCTTTTTATTCTTTTCACTATAATGGAATCATTTTGTGGAACTATTTGTGATCGACCTGTAAGACTCATTGCAGAATTACTGCCTTGCCTTTTGAAGTCAAATTGCTGTTCGTAGTTAAGGGCAGCTCTACTTGTAAAAATCCATGCTTCCTGGTCTAGGCCCAGTAAGTTACTTAGTACTATCAATTATTATCACATCCTATATGTATAATTTCTGTGTCTATCAGAATTAATCTCACTTTTCCTCTTAATAGGGAGAGATTTTTTTTCTTTTCCAAATCTCTCTGCGTGTTTTGAATTGTAGGATAAGCGAAGCACTGTGATATAGAAAATAAGTCACCTAACTTTTTAACATAGGTTAAAAATTAATACAGCAAACACTCAGCATTACAAGCACCAGATTGCCATAACATATCTCATTTGTGTAGTTCTGGTCTTGGTTCCAGTTATTTTTCAGAATTTTGCAAAATTAATATATAATTCACACCACCATTGATTCCGCAGTTCTAGGCCTATTTAACATAGGGGTAAGTTACCTCAAAATCGGAGGGATTTACTCTTGAGTAAACATGCACAGGGCTCAGCTATATTTGACTGTCTTTTGGTTTCAAGCAGTTAAAGAGAAAGAAAAAAGAAACTTACTGCTTCAGGTAAAATATTACTTCCTAAATCAAACCATAGCCAAGTGCACTGTTAAGACATTTAGAAAGTTCCTAAACGATTTCCATGTTCAGAAATATTTTATGTAGTCTATTCAGTTACATTCTTGGAATAGTACATAATTGCTTTCCTGGGCTGATGTTGATGCAAATACTCCACCCCACACAACCCGCTTTTCTACCGGAGAGGTAATTCTGATATTAAGAACAGATACTGCTTTTGAATAGGACATTGTTTTGTGGCCAGATCAGTAGCAGCTACCTCCTGTTTCCTCCTTGCAGTTTCCATTCAAGATTTGAACAACATAACAGGACAAAAGGGAGACAGAATTTTGAAAATTGCAGACCTGTGTGGATTGTGTTTTGCTTTACTCTCAGCAATGTTCATTAATTCTTCTACTACCATCAGATGTGTGTGTGTATTTCACAGTAACTAGCAAAGAATTACCATTTGTTGATGTCAGCCTCTGTCCTTTATTTTAATGAGAATGCCAGCTCTAAATCCCCTCTGATCACTTTTATTTCTTACTGGGACTAAATAAGGATATTCCCAGTGGTGTATTAATCTCGGTTGGCACGGTTTTAATCAACTGATCTCAAAGAGGCTATGGACTCACAAGCAGCTTGCCACCCACTTGGGCTCTTTCTACACTAATAGGGTTGACTATGTTACATAGAATGTCTGCTGCTCACACTGTAATTTAAGCCAAGCTGTGTTTTAAAAAAACAAAAATCACGCTCTCTCTGCAGGCACAGAGAAAGTTGTCTTTTTGTTTTGTTTCATAGCATCGAGACTGAAGAACAGAACGAGCAGTAGCACACCAAGGGCTTTAAAAACACATTTCGTACCAGTTGAAAAACTGCATAGCAATTAAGTCTATCCCCCCACCCCACTTCAATCCTTTCGGAGAGAAAGTCTTTATGTTTTGCCATAGGTTTTCAAATCTTCATTGAAATTGCCAGGGTGAAGGAGGAAACAATTACAGGATGCTGGCTTTCAAAGTGTCTGGGATTGCCAAATAAGTTTATCTTTTTTTTCTCATCGTGGATAAAAACATGCTAAACCTTAAACCAAATTGTTAAACTGAAACGCATGGGAGTTGCCAACCTCTCCCTCTGCTTTTTTGTTTTACGCTGGGTTTGTTTGGATGGGTTTTCCATAGCCCTCTTTTTGCCAGTGACGACTTTTGAAGATAGTATGTTTTGAATTTGCTGAGAGATCTACTGCTCTGTGCTCAGTTTTCGGGGCTTTTAGAAAGCATTCAGTAATGCCCATTTGGTTATAAGAAAAAATTATGAGCTGACAGGTTAAATATAATTATAGTGGGTATTCCGTACAAGAAGAAAGAGGTGCCTTTTAAAGCCATCTCAGCAATCTGTTTGCACTCGTTTCATTCATAGAAATAGGTTTTCTGAGGGGGTGGGTAGTGGTAGCAAGGGGGCATGTGTTCTAAAAAAAAAAAAAAAGTTTCTTAAGGCTTAATGCAAATTTGAAAAAGTTGCAGAGATTTTATACGATGAAGGCAATGGCATTTGCATTAGTATTTGGTTGTTACAACTTTCACGGTGTATGTGTAACAGCCTGAAATCCAGAAAAGCTGGAAATCCGGAAAAGCCGGATTTTGAGAAGGGATCAAAGGAAGTCATACATAGCCATAGTGGCCTCTGCTCAAACCCCTCCAAGCCCAGGTCTGGTTAAATTTACTTGATCCCAGTGAAAGGAATGGAGCAAGTTAGCCGTGACTGGCTTAGGTGACATTGCTTTCAATGGGACTCACTGCACTATCTTATAATGTGTTTACTTGGGGCTTCCTTGCAGGTAATGTACAGACAAATTTCTCATGTTGCAATGATATTGAGTAAAATGCAGTCCAATTCTATGAATGTTTACTCAGAAGTATGTCCCACGTAGCTCTATGGGATAAATGTGCATATAATTTCCACCAAGAGTCATAGGCTTGTAACAAGTGATGGTTTTGCACAATTTGTGGAAGGCATTTAAGATTTCTGAGGTGGTGGTTTAGAACTTTGGTTCAGATGCACATTAAGTGGTATAAGGGAGGGAATATGAATCTCTTCTGATTATTTTTAACTGTTCATAGTAATAAAGGGACGCCAGACCATTAAGTCCAATCGTGACCGACTCTGGGGTTGCGGCGCTCATCTCGCTTTATTGGCCGAGGGAGCTGGTGTACAGCTTCTGGGTCATGTGGTCAGCATGACTAAGCCGCTTCTGGCGAACCAGAGCAGTACACAGAAACACCGTTTACCTTCCCGCCGGAGCGGTACCTATTTATCTACTTGCACTTTGACATGCTTTCGAACTGCTAGGTGGGCAGGAGCAGGGACAAAGCAACGGGAGCTCACCTTGTCGCATGGATTTGAACCGCCGACCTTCTGATTGGCAAGCCCTAGGCTCTGTGGTTTAACCCACAGCGCCACCCGCATCCCTTGTTCATAGTAATATGTACACACATATGGAATAGACAGTAATTGGGGTTTTTTTGGGGGGGGGGAATCCAGTACTTTTGGCATTCCAGAAATGAAATGGAAGGGTTCCACAAGGAAGGCTTACTTTGGCACTGGCCACAGCACCAACCTCTCCAGCCACTTACAAGGGGTTGAACTAGTTGACCCTTAGGAATCCCTTCCAATTTTTCGATTTCTCAAAGCCAGGTGGCCTCCCTCTCCCTGTCCTCGTATTACCTGGGGCACTTGCCGCACTGGCTCCAGGGACTTCAGCACTTCCTGCACCTGCCCTGCCCCAACCATCGTGAATGCCACAAGTGAGGTGACCAGGGCGCACATAGCCAGCAGCAGAGCGCAGCACCTGGCAGGGAAAGCATGTCACATGCTGTGGCGGCCAGGCTCTGGTGGGGCTTTACTCACATCATGGCTTCCCATGAGATTGAATGTCTTGGGGGGGGGGGTGAGGTGCTGGTACTGCGTATTGTTGAATACCACCAGAAAAAAAAAGCACTGGGGATAACCATTGTTGCACACATCAAGGGAATTCCCTTTTTCTTTTAAAATGCTATTTCACGCTTCTTGCGATTGATGAAAATAACTACTACACACAGTCCATTTGTAGGGAACAGACTAATGACCTTATTAATTCCTGGGTGGTAGATAATTTATATATTATGTGTGAAATATATTTTTCATTAAATCGGGCCTAAAGATGCTTATATGGATTTGACTGGAGATTAGTAAGCAGCACATGTTTGGAATGATATAAATGTTTTAACTATTGCTTTAAAAAAACCAACAAAAAACCAATGAAGCAATGTGGAAGACTCTGAAAGTTATACCAGACATCTGATTTTGTGTTTAATTTTTCTTTTAAAAACAGCTGAAAAAAAATCAAAATGTCTCCTGACTTGTACCCCAGGCATATGCCATTATCAAGACTGATATCAGTTCTGCATATGAAAGCTATATGTTAGAGACTACATGAAAACTTTCAGATATCTCTTTTGCCATATGTTGAAGTAGTGCATACAAGCTTGGAGCTTAACCAGGCATTACTCATGAGTATACCTATGTAATCTGCAAGTGGAATATCTGCACACTGTGTCTTTTTAAAAAATGACTTCCTAGTCAATGAGTCTCGTGAATGGATACTGTTGACAAATAGTTGCTATTTTAATGAAGTCATTAGTTTCTTAAGTAATAGAATTGCATGGAACAGTTCTGGTCTGCTTGCCAAGGTGACAGCTTTCAACTGTATACATAGTCGCAAACTACAAAGCTCATCTTGCAGTACAACATGGAATGAAACTTGTGTGCAAAAACATCCATTGCCTCGCTGACAATTTCATTTCCAAGAAGGTAGAAGAAGCAAAAGGGGATCATCGATCTTGGACCTGGTCCTCACCACTAGGGAGGAACTGATCAACTAAGTGGAAGCACTTGGGATAGTAATAATTCCATGCTATTCTGCCTTGGTCAGACCACACCTGGAATACTGTGTCCAGTTTTGGGTGCCACAATTTAAGAAGGAGGTTGACAAGCTGGAACGTGTGCAGAGGAGGGCAACCAAGATGATCAAGGATCTTGAAACCAATCCTTATGAGGAACAGTTGAAGGAGCTGGGTATGTTTAGCCTGAAAAAGAGGAGACTGAGAGGAGATACGATAGCCATCTTCAAATATCAAAAGGGCTGTCACATGGAAGATAGAGCAAGCTTGTTTTCTCTTGCTCTGGAGGGTAGGACTTGAACCAATGGCTTCAAATTACAAGAAAATAGATTCTGACTGAACATACAGAAAAACTTTCTGTCAGTAAGAGCTGTTCAGCAGTGGAATAGACTCTCCCGAGAAGTGGTGGACTCTCCTTCCTTGGAGGTTTTTAAGCAGAGGTTGGATGGCCATCTGTCATGGATGATTTATCTGGGGCTTGGACTAAGCAGGGGCTTGGACTAAATGGCCTTTGGGTACCTTCCAATTCTGTGATTCTAAGTAAAGTGCAATATTAGATACAGGATGTATGACAGCACAAATGCAACCCCACCAGAATCCAGGAGGGGTTTAACCTGGAAATTAACCGACTGACACAATGCTAAGTTGATTACATAGCTGCAAACCTCTTTAGGGTTTTGCACCCCTTAAAATGCTATGCAACTAGGTTATTGTTGCCAGAGATCCAGTTTTGGCTATGCAGACCATTGAAACCAATGGGTCATTAGTTAATAATGATGACTAATTTCCATTGATTTACGTATATACAGTGATGTGTTCATTCTTGTTTCAAGACCCATATTTGTAACCCTTTTAAGAAAAATAAATAATAATAGCTTCATTAGAAATACTGGCATGCAAAATTCTTTCAGAGAGAGGGGGGGGGGGATTCTCACTGTATGTGTCTGTCAGTTACACATAAACACCCCTTCCCATGTTTTCTGTGGTCCTGAAATGTGTTCTGGGACTACATTAAAACATACCTCTTTCCTTGCCTACATGAATGCTTAACTATGACTCCCCCACCACCACCCCACAACTTTAAACAATTTCTGAATAATGTTTCTATGCTAACCCTAATGATAAGACAAAGAAGCATACATTGACTTTAAATGAAAATTGAAAACAGATGCCAGGAAGTATTTTTTCATCTTGAATGTGCAGAATGATCGGCCAGGTACGGCAAGTGCTTTTTCTCATTTAGGAAATAATTAGATGGCCCATCATAGACAAAATGACTTTCCCAATTTCCCTTTTCTCTAATTTTGGTACATTTTTCTTACATCTCAGTAGCAACTCACTTTTTCCCAACTGGAAGGTTCATCATCTGCACGTGGACTTAAAAGAACAAATGAACTACTAACTGCTAAGTGAATTTCTAGCTTTAACATGTATTATGTGTCACATCAGCAGCCATTATTTTTAAAGGAGAGAATAAGGTTCCCATTGTTACCTTGATATCCTAGGCTGTGTAACCAAAATCAGACTAAGAAAATGTACACCGGGTAATTTTACTTTGCATTTTGAAAAAGAAACATAACCACTTTTTACTTTCTGAATATATATTTAAAATCCAGCTATGGTTACGTCAAGAAACGAGTTGACAACTGAAAAGTGATTAGAACTTACTTGTGCAGTCTAATCTACAAGTTTGGTAAACAGGATACTCAGAATTAAGTGGAATAGTGCCCCATTTCTGAACATCACCCTATTGAGATGCCAGTTTATGTCAGCATAAGGCTCATAAGCAGTTGTGCAAGGAAAAGAGTTAATAATATACTTACATTGAAATTTGGACTGGATGTAATTTATGTACTGGTACCTCTCTCCCCCCCCCCCCCTAGTTTGAGTCATGGAAGAAGTCCATTTTCAGAGGCAATACGGTATAGTATTCCCCTGAATACTGGGTAATGAGGGGCAAAGTCAGAATTCCATGGGCGGTCAGTTGTGGAGGCTGCTGAACAACTACAGGGGAGGGGAGGGTTTTCTGCTCTGACAGTTTGCTTAAAACCTCAGGTGTGTGTTGTTTCACTTACCCCCGCTGGGAAAAGCTCTGGGCAATACAAAGTCATGTGACTTAGTATTGCATGTCACTTGGCCCCTTCACCCAGAGAAGTGATAACCATCAATTAGGCAGGAATTCTAATTTGGCCTATATGACCAATTTTCCCAAGCCATGCCCACCTGCCCCTTTTCTGATATCACATAGGGCAGCTGATCCCTGCTTAAGGCAACATTTGCCGTCACCACTTATCAGCAGTGACTTCAAACCTCCAAGTACCTTTGCAGATGCAGTTTAAATTTGGCCCATGCTTGCAAAGGAACAATTTTCTTTTTCAGTGCAGCTTGGATTCAAGCTGGACTGGAAATGAAAATTAGGTCACTTAATGTTGAAATGGCTTGCAGAGGATGGGGAAGCTCAGGATTTGACTTGCTGTCTGGATCCTGTTCCCTACATGTGCATTTTTGTTTTTTGCTTTAAAAACAAAAACAGTTTCCTGGAGTCATTATTCCCTTCCAAGTATATTGTTATCAACAGACAGTAATGCAACTAAATGCAGCTGGTGAAAAAAGAAAGCATAGTGATTATTGTTTTCTCCCACTATGTAAAGGAAAATTTCAGGTTCATTTATGGAGGTGAAGGAGAAACACAGCCCAGCACTACAAAACTTAGGTAGCCATAAGCATATTCTGTTATACGTATATAGTGAAACCTGAAATATTTTGATTTTAAGGTTTGGGCTTTTTATTTACTCATTCTTAATTGCAAGGAGCCCTAATTAAGTAGTGACCTTGGCATGCATGTTTCTCAAATCCCTAGGCTGCTAGAGGCTGCAAGTGTAATGGAATAATAACTATACAATTAAGCCCTATTAGTACTGTAATTAATGCAATATCCTACATTAGGAGCACTACCAAAATCAAGAGCCTGTGAAATCAAGCACCATCAAACCCAAAGATGCCAAATGCATTGCCTTTATTTATTTTTGATGAATCCACTAAAATCTGTAAAGATTTAACAAAGTGCTTGGTACTATCAATATGCAGGCTAGTATGGCTAAAATATGCATCTTGTAAAGGGACACATTGAATTTGAGTTGGGGTGGGATGGAATGACAGTCCCTGGTAACTGCCTGAAACCCTATGCACACTTATCTGGGAGTAAGTTATTGAATTTGCTTCTCTCTCTCCCCCCTCCCTCTCTCCCTCTCCCCATATAAGACAACTTACCAATGCCCCCCCTTTGTCTTTACCCCAAGCATGAGGATGATTTGCATGCTGTTCACTAAGTGGTTGGCTAAATTGATATTTGGTGTAGACTGCAGTTACCTTGCGGCATACTGAATATGTGGGTGCTTTGCTGTAGGTCTCCATGCACAATTCACATTTGGTTGGGGTGGTAAACTCAGCTGTGACTAGCACCTAAAAGGGAGCCTTCTTCCATCCTGCTTATCAGTAGTAAACTGCAAAAAGAGGGAAAGTTAAGGGGAAAGATACCAACTGAGATGAACAAGACCTCCCACCTACTTTAGAGCAGCCTTTGCCAACCTGGTGCTCTCCAGATGTTTTGGACTCCCACCAGCCGTGGTCATTATTACTCATCACATAAATGAATAATTTCCATCTGTTTATTTTTGCAACAATAACCCTGTGGATTCCAGTATCTAGTATTCAAAAGCATTGCTGCCTCACACTATGGAGGGAGAGGACTCTCCTCCATGAAGTTGTCTAACTTTCTTTTACAGGCATCTAGTGATGTTGGCCATCACTGCTTCCCGTACGAGCAAGTTCCATAGTTTAACTATGCACTGTGTGCAGAAGTAATTTCTTTTATCTGTCCTGAATCTTCCAACATTCAGCTTCATTCAAGGTCTACGAATTCTAGCATTATGAGAGAGGGGAAGTAGCTTTTTTCTAGCCACTTTCTCGATGCCATGCATAATTTTACACACTTCTCTCATGTCACCCCTTATTTGCCTTTTCTCTAAACTAAGATGTCCCAAGCGCTGCAACCTTCTTCATAGAAGAGTCGCTCATTTTGTTTGCCCTTTTCTGAACCTCTTCCAACTCAACAATACTCTTTCTGAGGTGAGGTTTGGTGAGCAGTTCAGAATATTCCAAATGTGGTCGCACTGCAGTACAATGGCATTAAGCTATTGCCAGTTTTATTTTCAATTCCTTTCCTAATGATCCTTAGCAATGAATTTGCTTTTCCCCACAACCGCTGCACACTGGATCGAGTTATCCATAGGACCCCAAGATACAGTTCCTGGCCTGCACCACCAGTTCAGACCCCATGAGAGTATATGTGAATTAAGATTTTTAATCTCTAGGGTTTCTTTGAAGTTAGCCTTGTGATGAAGGAACAGCTAGGAAATCGGGAAGAGAAACTGGATTAGAACAATCATGTCCCTTCAGCAAATGTTTGCATAGCAGTTGGACAGGAATTTACAATGTGATCAAAATAGAAACTTTCACAAAGGGGTCTAAATATACATCTGGGATTAATCCAGGTGGGGTTTGAAATACCTGGTGATTAATTCTAATTCAAAGGTGGGTCAGATTTGGAGATGTAGCCTGTTAATGTGGCCATACTACTGCTATCACCTGAAGCAGGTTCTCTATATAAACAAACAGCACATACTGTATTTGCCTGTGATCAACAGGTCTGGGAGCACTGCTTAGAGAGAGATGGTAAATATGATAAACTGCTTAGCACGTGCTAGCATTTTCTATCACATGGTTACATGAGCACTGGTAGTACTAAGCATGAGGTGTTTTGTTTCCTTTCTGCCATAAGAGTCCAAGCATAATGGCTCATTGCCATGTGAAGGATTTCCCCATTTATTTCCATTTGATTGGATGGCTATATTTATTAGCAATCCAGAGCTGGGGACACTGAGAGAATATCTTCCCAAACATCAGAGTAGCCTTTTCAGAAATGGCTGCGTTTATGGCATGGCAACAACAGCAATAATAGTGGGATTTGTGTGACTAAGGGGACTTATCAATATATTTGTCCTCCCATGAAAGTAATCCTCAAAGTATATTCACTACTTGACCTTTCCCAAGACAAAATGTTCAAGTACGTTATTGCAGATGGATTTCTCATTAGCACATTTTCTCCTTATCCACACACCAGAATGTTCAGTGGAAATGGCTGACCCACTTGAATCATAAAACATGATCTCTACTTCTGTTTTATGATATTTCCAGCAAATACATATTCACTGGATGCAGGTCCATGGTGGTGAAAAATTATTCTATGTGGATCAGTCTTGCTTTCATTTTTGCAGCTTATGTGTATAGCAAGAAAGGCTTTCGGAAACATTCTCCAATGTTCTGAAGTGGGGTAGGGAAAGTGGTGAGGAAAAGCTTCATTCAGTTTGAGATGGCTGAAGAATAACAGACTGAAAATGCTCCTGTTTAATCAATGGCCATATAAAGATATTAAACATTCTGGCTAAATATGTCTGTGTGCAATGGACTTAAATGGTTAATTGTTACAAGAGAGCCTTTTGCATTAATGCAAACAGGTCAACTTTTAAAAATGACACTGTCATTTAAATGCAGTGTGAAGGTTTCTGCGCAAATCACTTGAAGGTACATTTCTCTTTCTTTTTTTCTTTTTTTAAGAGCAGGCTAATGCAGTATTATGTTTTATGGTGCAATAAAATTATGTGCTAAAATTATGCTCATAAATGTAGGCAAATGTAAACCAAGCTATTAGTTATGTTTTCTCAGATAAAAGTGATTAGCATAGCTATCAAACTCTTCTCCCATTTGAATAACAGAATTATGTCTGAAATCTAACGCTTGTTTGCCAAGGCTGATTCTTTAAAAGAACAAATGTAAATCGGGCCATCAATTCTGAATTTGAAAAAATAAATGCAATGGCCTATCCCCCTTTCTGATAGTATTCCGGTTATTGCTGCTGAAGGAGAAGG
This sequence comes from Podarcis tiliguerta, assembly GCF_965153285.1. Taxonomy (NCBI): domain Eukaryota; kingdom Metazoa; phylum Chordata; class Lepidosauria; order Squamata; family Lacertidae; genus Podarcis; species Podarcis tiliguerta. The sequence continues at coordinate 65,852,647 of NC_139534.1, forward strand.
GGGATGTGACCAAAATAGTGTCAATAAGAAACATACTTTGAACAATATTTCAGGCATTATTCCTTACACAGCTCATCACATAAAATCCTTCCTTATCAGACACTTTCTAAAGCGCTTGGAGACGAAAGGTGTGATATGGCACCTTTTGCGAGGAAGAGCTTTTCATGTAACTCCCATTCATTTGGGTGGGGCCTAGGGCAGGAGGCTGCCCTGGTGGATTGGGCCCACGCTGGCTTACTGTGGCATGAGCTTCCATGGGCAGCAGGCTGTCTTGTCAGATCCCTCAATGCTTTTTTTTTAAATATAGAGATCGTGGAGCTGCGGTCACATGCAAGGACACCCTATGAATAATTTATGAAGGAGACGGTCATCCTGCTGGCAAATTAATTTGCATTTGACAGCAATTGCTATGGCGGTGTCCTGTCAGGAAGGCCCAAGGTATATAATTTAAACCTGAACAGAACAAATTAATGCTGATTACTTTATAAACAATTCCAAAGCTGGACTCGTGTTGCCTGTCTTAGAAGATCAAAACAGATATTTCTGGGAGATATATATATCTCTTTTCCCCATCCAGTCTAATAGCTATCATAATAAGCAGAGTTCATAGTTACAGCTTCTTCTTTACTGACGTGATACGGTGAAGCACAATAACATCTGTAGGTAGCGAAAGCCCCACTCTTCCTGTTTACGTGTGGTTTTCTTAATTTAATAAGTTTTTCTCAAGAAATTTGCCAGACAGGACATAATTACAATCAGAGAGACAAACCACACCTGAACATGAACCCAGCAACTTGTTCAGAGGGTGGTAAATTCACACACACACCCAACACACAAGTGAACTGGAACAGAACTTGAAGCTAAAATATCTCAGGTACATTAAATACAAACCAGAACTGGACAAGTAAATTGGTAACTAGTAATGTGCAGGGTTTTTCTCTTAAAAACAAAGAAACACTGCAAACAAATTCTCCAAATTCCCTCTGTTTTTGTGAGTGCTCCTGTCCTGGTCCCCAAGCCCCATGTAATGATTTCTTCCTCCTATTTCAGTGTGAACTGCAAAAATTCTTGGAGGAAAATGATGTAAAGACAGAAGAGAGCATGCCCTTCCTTTCCCTCACATTACCTATCACACTTCCTGGAAATTGAAGGAGAAGGAAGGTTGACTTCCTTCTCTTCCTGTTGTGCTTTTTCAAAAGTTGGTGGCAGCAGTGAGATGCTGAGGGTCTTTTCTGCAAAAAGCCTAGGGTACATAGTTAAGAAAACACACTTCATGTGGAGAACTTTGGGGAGAAAGGAAAGGACTATCTCACACTGCAGGACTTCACCGGAAACAGCAACAGTGAAGCCCAGCTTGTCCCTTCTGCATAACCCCTGCAGAAGGGCAGTACAGTGGTACCTCGGGTTAAGTACTTAATTCGTTCCGGAGGTCCGTACTTAACCTGAAACTGTTCTTAACCTGAAGCACCACTTTAGCTAATGGGGCCTCCTGCTGCTGCCACGCCGCCGGAGCACGATTTCTGTTCTCCTCCTGAAGCAAAGTTCTTAACCTGAAGCACTATTTCTGGGTTAGCGGAGTCTATAACCTGAAGCGTATGTAACCTGAGGTACCACTGTAGAAACAGTGGAGGCTGGTCCATTAGGGTGAAAGAGCTCCGCTCCATCCACCTCAGTCTGCCTGCCCTTCTTACCAGATTTCTCCTCATTCAAGTCAATATAAAGTCTGTAGATTCCCGTAGAGTCCAGCACAGTCACCTCTGACTTTTTAAAAATGCAATTTTAAAAAATGAATGAGGTAAGTTTTTTTTAAATAAAAGTATTTTAAAGAGACAGAGCATTGCCACCATAACTGCACTAGGGCCCCCTGACAGAAAACAGCACCCCCCAGATGATACTTTGCTCAGGACCCTGCTCAGGACCCCCTCAAACTTGCAGCCAGTGTGTTGTTTTTTGTTTTATGGAACTTAAGAAGAGCCTGCTGGACCAGGCCAATGGACAGCATCCTGTTCTCACAGCGGCCAACCGGGTGCCTGTGGGAAACCTGTAAGCAGGATCTGACCACCAGAATGATTTCCCATCTTGAGGTCTCCAATCACTGGTATTCAGCAGCATACTTCCTCAACCCTCAAGGCAGATGGTCAAGAGCATGATAGCCATGGCTAGCAGCCATTGATAGACTTTTCGCCATGAATTTTTCATGGCCATTCAGGTTGGTGGGAGTGAGCTCTGTGTGAGAAGCTAAAAAATGTTGTGAACAACAAATGTATTATTGAGTTTTCATACGACAGGCCTCCGTCATGATTAACCTTCTAGCTCAAGCTGTACCACTTTCTCCCTCTGCTTCTGGCCCACACCCCTTGTTCCTTCCAGCTCAGCTCTTAAAGGAGCTTGGCTGTCACAGTTGGCTTTGCTGACCAGAATACAAGCAAAGTCAGGAGATGAGATTACAGTGTGTGAGGGAAGTTGGGCACCTTCCATTTAATTGATGGAGATTTGGAAGCCCCAATTAGTATACAATTGCAAATAATGGCATAGCGGGATGAACGTTTCCCAATTCTCTGGCAATAATGTTGGTGGAAGTTCTTTCGTTTCTTCCTTTCCCCCCACCAATGACCCTAAGGTCTAATCCGGGGTGCTTGTCTTTTTGTATGCACAAGACCCTGGCATTTGTGTTTTCGATAGCAAGCTAATGAATGGCATGAGTAATGGTGTTTGCTTTTCCAACTATATACAGTACTTAGATGTGAAATGTCTCTTCTAAACTGCACTCTGCTGTCAGAGACATCTGAAAAACTTCTGAAGGCCTGAATTCCTCTGATGATTAACAATCATACAACAGTCTAAATGTCTGGAAAGAGAAGCGACTTGTTCTCCCCGCACTTTTCTCTCTAATAAAATGGCAGCTAATAGATGGAAAGTCTGAGAACATGCAACTCTTGCCAATATGAGGTTGGGCTCCTGATGATGGTTAACTTGCTAAACACCATCACAGCAAGTGCCAGGGCTATTTCCTCCCTTTTACTACATAATAAAACAGCATCAATTTTTTCTTCCACGAAACACCTTTAAAATACTTAGAATGTTTGTGATCAGTAGATTGCCTTAGAAGCACATGAGGGCTTTTCAAGCTTGGAGACCATACTGCCAAAACCTGGTTAAAAATAGATCTCTATGGTAATACTACCCTCCATATATGATTTTTAAGTACTTTGGAGAACACTATACTAAGTGTAGGGTCAATACTTTTGGCACTTGCTAAACTAGACTGGTAATTGATTGACTCAACTTCAGCATGTTGCCGTACTTCTGAGTAGCCTCACTTGCAGTTCAAAATGGATTCCACACGATGCCCTCCCTTGCAAAAGGCAGGCTGCTGTCCTAACATCTCTCTTTTTCTAAAAAAAGTAAAAATCAGTTGGATTCCCAGTTAAAGGATTCTGAGCAATGAAGCCCCACAATAAACACTTGCATATATGGGAGTTACTTAATGGACTTGCCAGTTAAGGAGCCAGCTCAGTAATGGATTGTTGTAAAGATAACTGTTCCCTTGCCCAGTCCCAAATGAAGCCCTTGAGTTCTAAAATTGCTGCAGAAGAAATGCAGTTGCCTACTGGCACAGGTTTGTCAGACTAATGCTACAGTTAGATCCTTAGCAAATTGAAATCATCTGGATGCATTGGCAGAAGTCAAAAAGCTGACTTTATAACTTTCTTTCAACAGAGCAACCAGGCCACAACAGTGGGCTATGTGGGTGGCCTCGCCCAGCACCACATATGATACTGCTGGAAATGGAGAGCTCATGAAATCACCTAATGATGATCTTGACTGTGCTCATTCCAACTATGGCTTCATTGTGAAAAAAAGACAGGCAGCGGCCTGTAAGAGATGTGGGTGGAGAGACGACTGACAGACTGGTTTCTTCTTCTTCTTCTTCTTCTTCTTCTTCTTCTTCTACCATCTTTGCAAGCAGAGTTGACAATCCAGTGAGATCATTTTTATTTTTAAATGGGATGGCCAGTTCTGGCCATGAACTTGCATGCATTTTGAAACCTGTCCTTCAAGCAACCATATCAAAAGAAGGAAGGCTGCACCCCACATATCTGGGAGTAAGCCCCAGTGAATTCAGTAGGTCTTCATTCTGAGTAAGCATAGTTAGCATTGTGCTGCAAATGCTTAAGCTATATTTAGAAATATCTATTTCTACAATGAGTAAAAGCCTATCTTGACCAGGCACACATTTTTATTTTTTTTTACATTTTGTAAAAAAGCCTTTCACCTGAGATAAGGAACTGGAAAGAAGAAGATGCCAAGCTATGACCTTCTGAAATACTTAACCTAATAAATCCACTGCTACCCTTCAGTTCTAGCCCAGCACCATGTGCCAAGGATGCTACACAAAAAAGGCAATTTGCTCCTTTGCATGTTAGACCACAAGTCCCCCCCAAAGAGCACTTGTATCTCTGAAGGTTATAAGAAAAGAGTTTAAAAAAACCAATAAACAAAAAACACAGCCATTGCTTTTTAAAAATACAGGGATTTTAATTTAATTTAATTTAATTTAATTTTAAATTGATCCAAGAGCAAGCTTTTGAACAATGCTGTGAATTTTGCCACTACTCACAATCTGAAATGATGCCATCAATAGAAATATTTTGTGGGGAGCCATTGCACACAATTATGTGCTTCAGCTACATGGCAAACTTGTGTTGCAATGTAGTGTATGCCATTTATTAGACATTAAAGCAAAGTCATGAGATGAGAGGTACTAGCTGGGCAAAGTCTTGATGACTCATCATGCATTCAGTGCCACAGATTGCTGTGCATGGGTGTTACACCGCATAAAACATGAGGGCTGTACTGTGAAGTTCTGTACCCAGTTTCATAACCCTGATAGACATAAAAATCATGAAGGGATTAGAAAAGAAAAGGAAAGAAATTGCACTTCTCTTTAAATTTTGTGCACCTCCACAGGGAGGCCACATTGAGACTCCTGGATATAAGTGAAAAATATGTGTTGCATTTACACTGTATTGTCTGCTGTATTAAGAACAGCGGCAAAAAGGAAATCAATCCTAAATCAGTCATAATGGCTTCTTATAGCTATTAGCATTCATGCAGTTTGGAGCCAGCTTTTTCAATCAGCTGCATTGTTTTACCTTGGCTAACCGCAATCTTGCCATTTGCCTGCCCTGTATCTCATGGCAATATAGCGACACTCATCTCACACATTTTTTTTTATTTGTACTGCCGCTAGCAACATGAAATCATGAAAAAAAGAAAAAGAAAAGAACTCTGAGTGCCAGCAAAAAACACAGCAGTTTACACATGGCCCCAAGTGTACATTGGCTGAGAGGGAAAGCTGGCTAAAAATGAAGTTGTCAGCCCTAGTAGGAGAACGAAATCTAATTTGCCTCGGGAGAGGAATGATTCCTCCTTCTTCAGTAGCAGCCTAAATTCCTGATCAGAGTGCAGCCAAGACATACCCCTAGAAATCTAAAGCGTTTGAGCCTTCCTAATTTTATTTGGATGTTTCAACGGGACTTCATTTCTTTTCTCTGAAAAAAGCTTACACAAACAAGAAATGCATATGTTCAGCTGAACAATGTTCTTTGGCTCCCTTGCCATATTTGTTTACCCTTTTTAGGCCTTTCTGTGATGCTTTAACTCTCACAAGCCCCACTTCCCTCAAGGTTTCCTGCCATATTTTAGCGTGTTTTTAGTTTTAGGTACTGTCCTCCTTCCAGTGTTTTTACAAAGCCATTATTTCCAGCAAGTCAGCTGCAACACACAGTGGGGTCTACAACATCTTCCCTTGTAGGACATAACCTATAATACCTTCCATCAGCTGGGAATTTAGCAATAATTCCATACAGTCTGTCTACAAATTGCTCTTGTGGCTGTAGCAGGGAACCTGGCTACCTATGGCTGATCTGAGCACAAGCACACATGGGTAGACCCGAATTAATACAACCTGGCCTTTCTGAAGGCCCCTTAAGCAAGGAAATCTGTATTTCTCAGTTCCCCATATATCAAAGAATGCAAACATGCCCAGGAAGCTGATGACTCCCGTGGACTCTTTGAGGAAGGTGAAATCCCCCCATCCCCCCACTTGACCCACACCTTGAATTCTTTAATCAGCAATAGCAAGTGCTTAATTTCTCAAATGAAAGGTGACAGGGCTCAGATTTGCCTGGCAGCCATGGATTTTGACCCGGAAGACATTTTGCCTCATACCAGATGTGGGGCGACTAAGTGGTTATCCAGTGAGGGAAAGCTCTATGCCATTTTGCGTCTACAAATAAGTTCCAAGGCTTTACTTTTTTGATCCCTGGCCAAAGCACTTCAGAGTCTGCCCATTTTGGCTCAAGGTCTGAGGCTGAATCTAGAGCTAAGTCCCTTCAAGATGATAGCACACAACAGGCCAAGGAGACCTTGAGAGAAATACCTCTATACAGTGAATGATCAACACCTGGGCAAAGCTTCCAGAGACAGCAAAGGAGGCATAACCATTGGCACTTTAACAAACATTACGTAAGTTTGTGAAGGAAAAGGCTTTAGGCAATGCAACTGCAAGAAGTATTCATGCCTAGAACACAATATACATTTGAATGTGGCTACGGCTGTATAAGGAACATTATATGTTCTCTCTCTCTCTCTTTGTGTGTGTGTGTGTGTGTGTGTGTGTGTGTGTGTGAGAGAGAGAGAGAGAGAGAGAGAGAGAGAGAGAATGTATGCAATTTATTGATGGCAGACTGAGATATACATTTATTTGTAGGTAGTTTTTTTTAAAAAAACCAAAACCCCACATATTCTTAAAGACCAGAGTAGTTATTTTTGTCCTCTTTGTAAATGCATATTTTGGCACCTATACTATACTCTTTATAAAACGAAATACTTGACAATATGTACATTAATATATTCCTTGCTGGATGTTTTCCCCACTAAAGGCATTGCTGAATTAAAGGAGGTTTTGCGTAATTCAGCACAATTTTCTCTTCTGAATATGTGTGCATTCAGCACCCTGACCACAATAATTTCTTCATGTCCACATTTCTTTGCACTGATTGCTTCACTTTGTAAAAATATATTCTGTGCATTTTTTCAGCATATACATATTTGTGATGGTGCCCAAACTCTTCTGGTGTTGTATCCTTATGTGGGCAAGTAGGGCACTTGTTTAGTAATGGCATTCGGAACTTGCTTCAGGCAGCATGTAGATGTTGGAAGTCTCTATTGCAATCAAAATACCTATAGAAAAACATGCACAAAACCAAATACGTTTTCCTCTGTCCTACTTGGAGTGGGAAAAGGCTTACCTTGGAGAATAGGAGAACCAAAACCAAGGATATCTGGATTTTGCTGATTCTAGTTAATTCCATTAGCTACACAAATGTGCCAGTAAGGAGGACATTTAGGCTATTCATATACTGTAAAACTAATTAGCAGAATGATGATCATTCAGAAACTTCACTATTCAGCCTATGAAACTGCCTCTTAGTATTATTTGGGACCACTGTACATCTTTATCCATATATATTCAATAATCCAAAAGCTTTATTCCCCTTCCTCCTACCTCACATTTAGGAAAACATAGATTGTATTAAAGTAGTTGTCTTTTCATTATCATCTTATGATAAAATCAATAGCACCCCTCATTCAACATGCGAAGGCACTGATCCCACAAAGTTGGGCCTGCCAGTCTCCTCAGTGCAATGCCACTTTCTGGCTCAGTTCTCCAGAAGCATCAATATGGTGGAAGGAGTGGTGTACCACAAACATACTGACACAATCACCTACTTTGGACTTGAGTTTTGGCACAGGGGAGTGCCTTGCTGGTTCAGCTGTATCAACTGGTTTCTGCTGCACTGGGGTTTATGTCGTTTGCAGGGTACAGCACCAACATACACTGATTTCTATATGTAACTGCAGTGGCCCAGTAGCTCATAGTACCTGCTTAAGGATTTAGATGAAAATATAATAGAAGGCACTCCTGCTGTTTTCACGTGTTGCTTTAAGCTTCAGTGTGGAATAAAAACCCGTCTGCTGAATTGCATGACCTCATGGGCTATATTTCATGGTTCTAATTGAAATGTGGTTAAAATAATTTTGTATTTAAGCAATCCCAAACCTTCAAAAAAAAGGGCAAAAATTAACATCGGCTTGAAATAGGGCTTATGTACATATATATATGTTTTTCTTTGGCTGTTTTCCTCAAATACATACACAAAACATTCATCATTAATTAATACTAACACTGTAACTTATATAAAACAATTAGAGCATTTAGAATTCTTAAAGGAGCTATTATTGCTGCCTTGGCCCTTTTAAAAAATATACTCCCCAAAGGACAAAAAGTGATCCATTAATATGTATGTATTATTTCTTTTCTTTTTTTTGTAAGTGTAAGAGTGCTGATGCCTGTGAATATGGAAGCATTTATGGGTTATAGACGATCTGTTAGTTGACTTGCAGTTCTAAGTGCAGTATTTTCTAAAGCCTAAGAAGCAATATTAATTGCCTCTCTGCATACAGTATGGCGAGTGCAATATATATATGTATGTACATTTTCCTTGTCTGGAGATTTCGCATTTCTTGCAATCCTTCACCGGTAACATTTTCAGTTGTTAGGGAATTTAATATAATTGGCAAACTTGGGGCGGGGGAGGGACACCCTGCTTGGCTGTTTATTGCACAAATTAATAAAACAAGTTGCTTCCCATCCATTGAGCCTTTAAGGAGATTTCCCAACCCCCTACCCTTGCTTAAACAACAACACAGCAATTCTGGATGGGGTGATAAATTCCACGCAAAGCAGTAGAGCTCTTGGTTGCATTAAGTAAATGGAACAAAGGGTATAAACTACCCAGCACTGCTGTTTCCATACTGTCTATTCATTGCAATGGATCTTGTGAAGGTCTAAATCATACTCAGAGTAGACTCCCTGAAACCATTGGACACTATTAATTGGAAGTCCGTCCGTTTTAATAAGTCTACTCCCTGAGTATGACGGAATCGGATACAATCCGTCGCTTATGGAACATTGCTCGTAGGAACAACTGAGCTCACTCCACAATGCGTCTAAAGGAAATGTCTTGCTTTTTGTGTGTGTTTCAGCTTATACTGCTTATTCCGAAAGATCTTCCATCCATCCTTCTGATTTAATGAGGCTGATATAAAAAGACTTGGTGCGCAGGTCTGGAACCACAAGGAAATGACTGGCTCCTTTAGAAATGTATTAAGTGTAGTCAGTTTGCTTTCTATAAATGAAATAAAAGAAGTACTTAAAAAATTTCCATTCTTCTCCATGATCAGTCTATTGTCACATGCATTTGGCATTCATTATATGTTAGCCCCAGGCGCCTCGAGTCTTGTACTCAGGCCAGCAGTAATTTGGTTTATAGAGATCATATGGCAAGGAAACAGACCTTGAAAGACAGAACTCTAAGAAGCATATTTGATGAATTTCCTATGATTTGAGCCTGAGTTTATTCTTTCCTGTTGTGGAGCAGACACTCCGCAGCACACGCGCTGAGGCCCGATGCGCCTGAGTGAGGGCCAATTAAATGACAATGTGTGCACTGTTTTTTCGCACATCTCGGGTTGCATATCCTATCAGGGAAAAGCAGGACGGTGGGGCTGGGGAGAAAAGAAGCCTTGTAAAGGATCCAAATACAGGCAGGAAACCACACAGAGTGAAGGTTGCCTTTGTCATTAACAATTAATGTAACCACGAAAGCTGGAAAAATACACTGCCTGTATGAATGGCAAGCAGTACAGCTGCAGCAGTTTGTCTCCTCTCTTCCTTTGCCTGTGCAGCACTACAGCTCTCACAGAGGTGGTTCTCTGGCCCCTGCTAATAAGTATTCCAGAAGCCCCTGATCATTTTAACACAGATTTAAGAGTGATGAGTCAAAGCCCAGTCCTGTTATAAACTTTGTTTCTAGTTTTCGGAAAACACAAAGCCTTTTATTACATGTGGCGTTTTGTGAGTGACTTGTAAGTTTCTAGCTCTCATGAGCCACAATCCAAAGAATTGTAGAAGTAATAATACTGCATGCCCTGTGAGGCTTTTGACTTCTGAAAATGCTAGTTTTCCTCCCACACTTCCTGGCGAATCCTTTCTGAAACATGCGGCATTTGAATCTAGCTAAGTTCTCCTCAGAGAAACCTGCTTATCAGTAAGCTCAAGTTGTTGTTGCTGCTGTTGTTATTATTCAAGTATGACTAAACTGCACTTTCATAATGAATAAAACAAGGCGATGTACAACATAAAAGTTAATAATGTTCATTAATTTCCGCGTGCCTACTCAGAGTATGACTCAACACCCAATATGGCCTGTTGGTGTTTTGTAAGCATTTTGAGTCAGATGCAGAATATGGAAGGCTGGCAGCGGGAGGCTGCTATTCAGAGGAAAATGTGGATGTTCTCCTAGGTATGGACAATCCCTTAAGGACTTTTATTTGTTTCAGTTTATGTCATCTACTGTAAAAGAATCTCTAGGCCAAAGACATAGTAAAGCAGACAAAATTAAACCCTGCAACTCAGCTAACCCATAAATTTATAAAAACAACCTAGCAATAGATAATTCCAGCCCTAAAATCCAACATAGAGAGACACAATAGAAAACCTCAGCAAACAATTCAACCAAAATCAATCCGGCCACAGAAGCTAAAACCTGGCCAAATTGCCGGCGTTCAGCACAGATTAGAATTAAGCAATACCAATAATATTAAAGGATATTTTAAAATGCTAAATGACCTGGGAGAACAAAAAATATTTGCTGCAGCTGAGAATACATTAAAGGAGGTGCTAGGCAAGCCTGTCTAGGGAGATCATTTTACAGACAAGGAGGGCACAAGTTTCAAATAACTACCTGGACAATAAAAGGTAAAGGTAAAGGGACCCCTGACCATTAGGTCCAGTCGTGACCGACTCTGGGGATGCAGCGCTCATCTCGCTTTATTGGCCAATGGAGCTGGCGTACAGCTTCCGGGTCATGTGGCCAGCATGACTAAGCCGCTTCTGGCGAACAAAGCAGCGCACGGAAACGCCGTTTACCTTCCCACCGGAGCGGTACCTATTTATCTACTTGCACTTTTGACGTGCTTTCGAACTGCTAGGTTGGCAGGAGCTGGGACTGAGCAAAGGGAGCTCACCCCGTCGTGGGGATTCGAACCACCGGCCTTCTGATCAGCAAGTCCTAGGCTCTGTGGTTTAACCCACAGCGCCACCCGCGTCCCACCTGGACAATAAATCCCTCTATAAAAAGCAGGATGCCAACACTCAGATCTGTCTGTAAAACACCCTCATTACCAGGTGTGTGGCAGCAGGTTGTGTCTATTCAGAGGTGAAGAGAGCACTCTGTGCATGATCAGAAGCACTCACCATTATTCTTTCTTCAAATATTTCATTGTCCTGGCATAAAAAAGTTCCATAATTAAACCTTGGCTCAAATCCAATCTTAATGATAACCCAGATTACATCTGTGACATCCTTTGAAAATGTTTTCAAAACAATGTTTACAAGGTATATATCCATCTACAGTGGTACCTCAGGTTACATATGCTTCATGGTTACAGACGCTTCAGGTAACAGACTCCGCTAACCCAGAAATATTACCTCGGGTTAAGAACTTTGCTTCAGGATGAGAACAGAAATCGTGCTCCGGGGGTGCGACGGCAGCGGGAAGCCCCATTAGCTAAAGTGGTGCTTCAAGTTATGAACAGTTTCAGGTTAAGAATGGACCTCCAGAAAGAATTAAGTACTTAACCTGAGGTACCACTGTATATGCTCATTGAGCTGTCCCACTCTTGCCTTATTCATTCTTAAAACAAGCTGCTGATGGCTGAGAGATGGTGACTTGCCAAAAGCCCTCCAATGAGTCTTTTAGCTTAGCTGCATTTGAGGTTAGTTTCCCCTATCCGAGTCCAATTTTCTATTTGCTGGACCACAGTGGATCTCTTAAACCAACTGAAGAATCAAAGGCATTGTGTGAAATTCTGTATGCTTGGACATCTGAGGGCCGATTGTATTTATACTGGGCTGGCTCCAGAGTTGCCATTCTGCACACCACAGGTCTTATTCTATTCATAAATGGGACTTGGAGCCACCAGTGGCAGGCTGTTTTTGCCAATTCCACCTTCAGCTGCTGGCATCACCTCCCATGGTATTCCGGACAGACCCTCAACCTTCTGCAGCAGCTTTTTATGGGATACATTGAGAAGGAAGAATCTGTGAAAATCACCCTTCATTGGTATAGCATGTGGACAGAACTCTGCTGTGTGCAAATTGAGCCAAGTAGTCATTATCTACTGATAATGCCGAGACCATATAACACCAGTCCGTTTCCGAGCACAATTCAAAGTGTTGGTGCTGACCTTTAAAGCCCTAAATAGCCTCGGTCCAGTATACCTGAAGAAACATCTCCATACCCATCATTCAGCCCGGACACTGAGGTCCAAAGCTGAGGGCCTTCTGGCGGTTCCCTCCCTGCAAGAAGTGAGGTTACAGGGAACCAGGAAGAGGGCCTTCTTGGCAGTGGCGCCCGCCCCGTGGAGTGCCCTCCCATCAGATGTCAAGGAAATAATATGACTTTTAGAAGACATCTTAAGGCAGCCCTGTTTAGGGAAGTTTTTAATGTTTGATGTTTTATCACGTTTTTAATATTCTGTTGGGAGCTGCCCAGAGTGGCTGGGGAAACCCAGCCAGATGGGTGGGGTATAAATATAATAATAATAATAATAATAATAATAATAATAATAATAATAAGTTTCCAAGACTGCTTACACTTTCTTGAACCAGACAGTCATTCTAAATAAATGACATCTTGAAATAGAGATCTGTCCTTTGTAATGTATGGTTACCCAACAGCTTTTTAAAGGGCTGGACCTAAGAGGGGAGGGGGCACCATTTGGGCTCCACTTTCAGCAGCACAATAAGTAGTAGACGACTAAGTTTACTCAGAGTAGACCCATTGAAATTAATGAACCTACATTAAAGGACCTTATTTAATGTGTCAGTTCTGCTTAGGGCTTACACTGGATGCCAGCAGCCATCAGGGTCAGCACTGATTTAACCTTGACAAGTCTGTAGCATCCCACCCACTTCTGCATACATCCCAATCACCCAGGGGGGAAAACACACAATTGTAACATTGTTCTCCGCTGCCTGTGTGTGAGAACCAATGACCCCTAGCACCTCTATTTCGGAAACAGAACTCCTGAGCCAGTAATGACTCAGTAAATGCAATCTGATTAATCAGTGTACATTTTACAAGACATCAAAAATGTTGCACGTTATTAAAATGTAAGAAAATGGAGCAAAACTACAGTTTAACTATGTTGACAAAATATAATGCATAATTAAATAGTGATTGACAGTTATCACAGATGGAAGATACTATTATTTACAGACTTTCGATAAATTTGTTAGTCTACAAATTGAAAAAGGTGTCAGGGGTTTTTTTCTGCTGAAGAAAAGCAGATTTCTGCACAGTCAGATACAATATTTCCTCTAAAATGTGTTAGATGTTCCTTGGTTGTTTCATTCAGTTGTTATAAGTGAAGAACATATGTAATACAAATACATACAATTCCAAAAGGAGATTGTTTGGATCTCTGTTAATTTTTGACAGTTGTAGGGCAGATATATGATTAGACTGAAGGCAAAGAAGCCACAAAATTGAGAAAAAGTATTTTAATACAATTCTATGATTCTATAAGTTTCTCACATTATATTTAAATATTGTACAAGGGAATATAAACATGTATCAGGGGCATTTTCCCAGCGTCAAGTAGGCTTGCTCTAGGTATGTTCCAGATCAAATTGCAAAAAAACTGCAACAGTGTACTTTAAAAACTATGGTATTTACTCTGGTTACTGTTCATGCTTCAAAAAAACTAGAGATACAGTTTCGAACTGCAAACTGTTACTCACATAGCTACACCCTTAAGTGCAGCCCCCCCCCAATAGTTAATGCTCAAACCCATATCTGGATTGGAACTTCAACATTTTAACTTGTTGCCACCTTCAGCTGCAATTCAACTTGAATTACTTAAAAAGGCAAATGGGATTGTTTAAGAGCATTGCAAAATGCAGACACACTCGCCTCTTGCCCCAAGCCAGGCCAACAGCAGGGAGCAAATGGCTTAAAAAAAATAAAATCCTCTAGCAGCTCACACTCACCAGGATTCCCACCTGGATTCCCTGGTCCTGCCTCACTGCTGGCAATTTGTATTTATTATTATTATTATTGCTCAAAAAATGCACCCTGCACTTAAGGATATTGCATGAAATTACCCTCCCACTCCCTGTTGCCCTTCCTAAAATCTACCATGACCTAACTCTTATTATTATCTTAATAATAATAATAATAATAATAATAATATTTTTTATTTGTACCCCGCTCATCTGGCTGGGTTTCCCCAGCCACTTTGGGTGGCTTCCATAGAAACCAAAAAATACTAAAATATCACACATTAAAAACTTCCCTGAACAGGGCTGCCTTAAGATGTCTTCTGAATGTCAGGTAGTTATTTATCGCTTTGACATAACGATATGTTCCACAGGGCGGGCGCCACTACTGAGAAGGACCTCTGCCTGGTTCCCTGTAGCTTTGCTTCTCGCAATGACGGAACCGCCAGAAGGCCCTCGGCGCTGGACCTCAGTGTCCGGGCAGAACGATGGGGGGTGGAGACGCTCCTTCAGGTATACTGGGCCGAGGCCACTTAGGGCTTTAAAGGTCAACACCAGCACTTTGAATTGTGCTCAGAAACGTACTGGGAGCCAATGTAGGTCTTTCAAGACCGGTGTTATGAGGTCTCGGCGGCCACCCCCAGTCACCAGTCTAGCTGCCGCATTCTGGATTAGTTGTAGTTTCCGAGTCACCTTCAAAGGTAGCCCCACGTAGAGCGCATTGCAGTAGTCCAAGTGGGAGATAACTAGAGCATGCACCACTCTGGCGACACAGTCCGCGGGCAGGTAGGGTCTCAGCCTGCGTATCAGGTGGAGTTGGTAGACAGCTGCCCTGGATACAGAATTGACCTGTGCCTCCATGGACAGCTGTGAGTCCAAAATGACTCCCAGGCTGTGCACCTGGTCCTTCAGGGGCACAGTTACCCTATTCAGGATTCAACTTCAATCCACTTTGTTCAAGAACCAAAATATTAAGCGGCAACAGCTGTCCAACAACTGAGAAAGAACTGAAGTGAAATAACATTATAATCTCAAGTATTCTATGTTTTATCCACTTGTGTCAAAAACTTCCTTTGTTAAATAAAATCTTTATTGTTTATTTGATCAAATCCTGCCTGAGACTCCAAATTATTAAGTTTGCCCTCACACAAGTCTCCCACAGGATAATCTGGGGTAGTTTGTGGGAATTCGTGGAAGTGGTGTTCTGTGAGGTGGGTGCATTATATTTAAGTGAGGGCGGGCCCAACGGTGCCAGAGGAAAAAGTGCCATTGAGCCATCGTAGGGCCTGCCACGAAGCCTTGTCTCTTAACCTTTGCACAAACAGTGTCTATTTGGAAGTAGCCATGAAGGCTTCCACGTGGCCTGGAGCAAAGCGTGATCCGCATGTTGGGCCATGTAGAGACCTTCATGTGTTCAGCTTAACATGTCAAAGTTGCCTCAGTGGAAACAGTTGTGCTCTTTGTGTGAAAGCTAGCAGGCAAGGCTCCTCAGCCTGTCCCCATACCCACGCTGGAGTATTAATGCCAGAAGGACACTGGTGTTGACTGAGGGAAGCCAGCTCAGGCAACACAAAGGAAAGCACATTTCCCCTCACTTCTAGTCACCTCTGCAGCAAAAGGGAGCCAAGTCTTCCCTTTCCCTCTAAACAACCACAGGGGTGGGGTATACCCAGTGGCGCCACACTGCAACAATAATGTGTGACTCAGGCTTAGTAGTCATGTGGTGAAGGGAGTTCATTTACGATTATGGCAAAAGTCTTCCTTTCATACAAAGCTCTTCAAGTCACGTGTGTATGGGTTGAAGACATGCTATGAAGACAATCAGAATTATCCCAATGTTATGCAAAACAGAAAAAATCAAGTCCTTGGGGTATGGCGTGTCTGCTTGTAGCCTAAATATGCTGCTTAGAATGTCCTTTTCAGTTGGCTTCTATGCTACAAATTAAAAGTGCCTCCTGGAGAGTAAAAAAAAATCAAATCATAAAAATGTGATTACTAATGAATGAGTCAGATGGCCTGGTGGCGAATCTGCATAGCCATGTGATGAAAAAAATGTGATTGTAAAGGTAACTTGGCATCATGCAAGAGAAAGAGCTTGCTTTTTTCCCTGTTTCTCCAACTGACTCATTTCTCTTTTTAAAATTTTATTCCTGCTTCACACTTTTCCCGGGGCCTGTGGGCTCCTGTCCAGGCCAAGATAGTCTGTGATTGACTTTGATTTTCTAAGGTAAGTGATCTGTCGCTCTTAGACCAGTGAGCGGAGCAAGGAAGGAAGCAGCTCACTGCAGCCCAGGTTTGACTCCTGCCTGCCTGACATTGTACACGCTAATGCAATGTGAAGTAGCACGTCTAAATAGCCTGTCAAACTTTTTTGATGTCAGGGAACCCACAGATGGGATTCATTTCCACACTGTTCAAAAAACGTAAACGATACAAGGACATTAAAGAGCATTAAACTACTTGATGACATTCTGGTCACATTAATGAAAAGTGGCATTTATAAACTACTAGAGAGAGGAAGAAAATAAGGAGCGATTAAAGGAGGGAACACAAGTGTGTGATAATATGCATAAGACATACACACACATGCATAAGACATACATACACACACACACACACACACACACAGAGAGAGAGAGAGAGAGAGAATTCAAATCAGTGAAATAATAAAGATGACTCCAGCAGTCCTGGGACATTTTCTGTAGAAATTAATGCCTTAGGAATTGCACATTAAAACACACACAGAATAAGAAAATGTGGAAAAGGACGTACTTGTTTGTTGGTGTCCAACCCCCTGATTTAAAGCCTGATCTGACTCCCAGTGAAGTCAAAGGAGGGGGCTGTAGCTCATGGTAGAATTCATGCTTTGTATGCACAGCATCCCAAGATTCAATCCCCTGCATTGCTAGTTAAAATGATCTCAGGGTAGCAGAACTAGAAGAGATCAAGACCTGACAGGGGTGCCAATCTGAATAAAATATTGGGGAGCCCCAGGTAAGCCCTGCATAATCGATCACAAGACAAGCACACACACACCATTTGAATGGCAATGCTCATGAAGTGTGTGGGGGGGGGAGGGCTCAAATATTTTAAGAGTTGATTCCTATGCCTGAGACTATGGCAAAACCATTGCCAATCAGAGCAGACAATCCTGGACTACACAAACCAGTGATCAGACCAATGATAACTCAGCATCAATTGGACAAATCCCCAACTACCAAAAGCAAGAGTTTCCTGACCTGAAGGCAAAGAGCTGCCTTCCCACCCACCGCCTCTCATCCTCTACCCAAAGCATTGCTTTTTTAAAAAAAGCTCTGTATGCCTAGTATAATTGGGTTTACCCATTTAGTGCTGACACATTACTGGATCTTTTCTGTGATGGTTCCCTGGCTATGGAATACTCTTCCATGTGAGGTGCATCAGTCTCCATTGCTATTAGCTTTCAGGACAACTTGGAAAGCATTCCTGTTCACCCAGGCATTGGGTGGTAGAAGAATACTGTTCCTGGCAATCCCATGATCATTAGAGGGAAGTATGTTTTTAATTCTAATTGCTTTTAGAATGTTTTTAATTGTAACTGCTTTTAGATGTTTTTCATTATAATCGTTTTCAGAATGTTTTATCTGTTTCTGCTTTGCTTTTGTTTTTTTTAAATTGTGTGTCTGTTTGCCTCCCTGGGCTCCTTGGGAATAGAAAGAGCAATAAAAATTAGATAAACAATATAAAGCCTTCAGGAGTGTGCAGTGGGTCTTAGGAGGTAGCTACAGAGGCAGCTTCCTATAAATGGGGCATACCTCCCATCCTTTCAGTTCAGAGCAGTGTTATACAGCTAGAAGAAATACAGGGTATCTCCTAGGAAACAGCATGTACCACAGGACAACAGTGTCCCCACTGTTGGAAGCCAGCCATGCAAATTGCATAGCTCACACCAGCCTGTCATCTACAATGCAGAATGAAGTTAGGTGGTATGCTGGAAACCTGCACATCTGAACTGTAGAGGTTTGAAGTGCTGAATATAGTGCATAGTTAAGCTGGATACTTATTGCTTCAAACGAGAGCAGCCAGGACGTGCTGGTATGAAATCAAGTACATGGTTTCACTCCTGTTTTTCAAAACCAGTTGCCCAGGGCAACTCTGTGGTTAGTGGGAAGGTGGACACATTAACAAACATAAAGATGGCTGGAGTTAACCCACTCACTGAAAGAGATACTTTGAAAAATCTAGTGTCTGAAGGTGTCTTAAGGGGAATTTATGTTGACATTGAAAGATAGCTTTAAAATCTTTTAAAACATAGGAGCCTTTTTGAATTATATATGCTAATAAAGCTGTCAACATTTTGGCTACTTGGCTCAGCTAGATTTTAAGAATCCCCGGGAACCAATTAGGAGTTAATATTGGGCTGAAACTTCTCTCTTCCAGTTCCTGCAGGGCTGCTACAAAATGAATCACAACAGTGGAATCTCCCATTCCTATTTGGACTTGTCATGGTTTTTTAAAATTTTATTTTTTTTACCTGGATAGGTTACAATCCTTTCCTGTAAAATAGTGCATAAACTGACTTGATTTACTCAGTTTTTTTCACCAAGTTCCATGGTTGGTTTTAAATTTCCTTTCTAAATACTGAGGGCGGTTGTAAAAGCTTCTATCGTATAAATCAATTCCTGTAAACAGAAACATTTGGGACAGTGGAGAAGTGAAAAACATCCAAAAATGCATCGTGGAATTAAATTGCATTTATAATTGAAGCTAGGCTGTATAACTGTATCATTATTGTCACTTTCGTGACTAAGAGTGGGGTCCAGCTTCTTTTGTTGTCAATGGCAAAGTGTTTCGATATCCATACTGATGACTGGCAAAAATGACCTCTCCTGTGGCATCAGCTGGGTCAAAAACACTTCTGTGAGTGCGGGGGCATTAACTGAATTCTCTCCCTTCACCTGCAAAAAAATATTCAAGTATCTTAGTAAAATTAATGGCATATTCACCCCTCCTTAGCCATGACAAAACCAGTATCTATTGGAACAAGTCCAATGTAGTCTGATGCCAACGAGAAGTACTGTATTTGCTCAAATCTAATGCTCACCTTTTTTGGCCAAATTACATTGTCAAAATTAAGATCTTCATTAGATTTGCTGGCACATTAGACTCGAGTAAATACGGTAATTCCAAATAGGTAACTGTATTAGCGTCTTGCAGCAAGTACAGCAATAAATAGTCCTGCGAATATGCCAATTTCGGTTTTGCTCGGTGTTGCATTTTTCCAGTTTTAAGTTCAATTCACATTTCCACATCAGTTTGTGATTATTACTGTTAATTTGAAAAAAGGTATCATAAAAACTAATAATAATTTTAGCAGACATTTCTCTAAGTATACACATACAGTTGTACCTCTGGTTAAGAACTTAATTCATTCCGGAGGTCTGTACTTAAGCTGAAACTGTTCTTAACCTGAAGCACCACTTTAGCTGATGGGGCCTCCTGCTGCTGCTGCGCCACTGCTGTGCAATTTCTGTTCTCCTCCTGAAGCAAAGTTCTTAACCCGAGGTACTATTTCTGGGTTAGCGGAGTCTGTAACCTAAAGCGTCTGTAACTCGAGGTACCACTGTATATGTATGCAATTTTGCCTAATATACATGTTTGTAAGGCAATTTTACCTAATGCATTTTGTATGTTATTATGACCGATGCATGCACTTTACCCTAATGTACACATTTTTCTACATATTACTTAGCTGATGAAATGCATTACAAAATTCAGATTTTGAAGAATGGTTGTGTTTCAATTTGCACATTGTTTTGGGAAGTTTGAATTAGGTAGGCTCACCTTTAAATGTGAACTTAATCAAAGTGCTACTACATCCCTACTTGTTGCCTCTTAAAATACGTTATTCTTCTTCTTCTTCTTATTATTATTATTTCACCAGATGCACAGGAAAGTAGTGATGACTGGAAAAAGCAAGGGAGGTTACTGGTCAACCAACTCAGTGAAGGAAGTATAGAGCTGCAATGTAGGCAAGAAAATGAAATGACAAATGAGGTCCAGATAGGTCACATGACTTGGCTCTAAGATATTGCCTTTTTTCAAATATAGGAGTTGTTACTGCATCTGCCTAGTGTGTGAGTTGACAACCTATGGGTAAATTTTACCAATAAATGCATTAATTTCTACAACCCACTGGATGAATTTCATGAGAATGAATCAGACAATATGCAGGCAATTCAGCCACTGATTCTTCCTATATGCAGTTCAACTGAATAGTTAGGAAGTTATTACCAAGTACTAATATTTGAGGTAGATGACCCTTGCAGCCCCTTCCAACACTACAATTCTGTGATGATTATATGATTTTATGATGTTGAGGAAAAATTACTCAATCATCTGATCATTTGTTTTTAGATCCACTCTTGTAGAATGTGATTTGCTTGCAGCAATAGGCTTGGATTAACTTACCTTCAGGAATTCCACTCACAGAAGGTGTCCTGGCCCAATTTTGTGTGATCCCACTTTCCCCTAATTCTCCTAAACCACAGCCCACCCTATTCAGGAGGGTCCTTCATTCCTATGTGTCTCATTTCAGTCTAGTAGGCTCTGTTGTTCCTGAAAAGTTTTCAGCTCTCACAGTCATTTACCAATAATTTTGTTTAAAAATAATGGCAGTTGCCTATTCCACAAGACACAATTTCTAGCTCACAAAACAGCAGTGTTAATGCCATTTTTTAAATGTACCCAAACTATGTTTGCATCTCAATTAACTGCTCAGAAAATGTTGGAATACATTTGGCATGGTGTTTTTTCCCCTTAAAAGATCATAATGTGAGCACTATTACAGTACCCGTTTATTTAAAGACAAACCCTGTACTGTAGGCCTTTGGTACTTGAAAGGTAAATTACATTCATGCAAAGCCAAACTGATGAACTACTGAAAGCCATAGCTGCTGAAAGAAATACCTGTGTTCTAAAGTTATAAGAACTATTGCCCATGAACACCACAGTACATTTACTCAAAGATTTAATTTCCAAATAACTTTCCTTCACTCAAGTAATGGCAACATTGGGCAGGTTTTCTATCCGTGATGTGAGGAAAAAAATGCATAATTTTGTTGGTGTTGGAAAATACTGACACTCTGCAAAGCTGCACATTAAGCGTTGTGAAGGAATTAGGCATTCTGACTTTTCTACTTATTTCTCTTACAAATCATTCGAGTGCACTTTTGATTACAGGAACTGTGGAGTGTTTGGGTCACACAACTTAACACTGAGTTTGATGGGACATGCAATGTCTCTTAAAATCAGCTCCTACAGACTCACCTGAAGAAGCATGAATTACAATATTAATGTCATAGGTCCCAATCTAGCAGTTTCTTCATGTGGAAGGGGCTATGTCATGAGGTTCAGCTCCCTTGCACATCCAAGCTACCAAACATGTTCCAGAGATCCACTGTCCATGCATATGATAGGCTTGCAGCTGTGCCCAGCTGAGCTGACCTGTACATGCAGATGTTGATCAGCTTGTATGGAATGTAAAGTGGCCGATACTTTCTCCAACACCTGGCATACTGCAGATGGAAGGTACACATTCTCATTCAGGAAGATTATCTGTTTTTAATAATGACACATATATAGGCTGGGTTACGATCCTAAGGTAACAAGTGAGGACCTGCAACAAAATGTTGCAGTAGGTAGTGCTGTCGTTCAGGATTCCAACCTCTCCTTTCCATTCCCTTCCTTCCTGTTTGCTACTCCTCCCTAGCCAGTCAGCATTCTACATCTGACCTCATTTTTCTTAATATTATTTTGGTTCACCTACAATCTTTGGGGTTTTCTCAAGACTGCTAATACTTTTATGATTAGGGAGGTGTGGGGAATAGTGAAATTTTGTTCCCAAAGTACTCACAATATGATTGACTGCCTGCACAAAGGAATGGAGCACAGGCTTAAGAGTCCTGGGGAAAGGCCTAACCTCTCATCCGTCACTCTTAATCTTCCACTCACATGACCTAATTCCACTCACAGACTAGATTGGCCTTTGGTCTGATCCAGCACAGCAATCCTTATATTTTTATGACTCCATCTATTCTGTATCATCGTAACTCAGAATGACAATTCTCAATGGCCAAGAGATTATTTTCCATGTAGATTTCAAGGTGTAGACAGGAGAGGTTATTTTCCCAACCTAATCTAGAGAATTGATAAGAAATATAGTAAAGAAAAGAGCTATTGAAAATTCAGTAGGAAATCCTATTGAAAAGGTACTTGATTCACTTCTCAGATCACGATAGATTGGTTCACCCTCATATAATAATGCCCAGCGACAAGGATTAGGTGGATATTTGAAGAAGGGGAGAATTTCCAGTTCACTAACTGGTAATGTCTTCAAATATTGTTATCAAAATGTAAGAATGGGAGAGTCCACAACAACCAAGCTGCTCAAGATTGCCCCAGACTAAATGCAGCTTATACCGGTAAGTACTGCCAGGACAGCAAGTAACACAGATATATTGTTGCTTCTGTTTGCGTTTGGATCCCCATAAACCATTAAATGGTTTTGGAAAGGTTTTGATTTTGACACCCACAAAAGCAAATGTCTACTGAGCCCTGAAGGGGCATACACTGTTGGTAAGTGAGCACAGTCATGTGCCAAACCCACAAAAACATGAAGGGTGGGTTGGGTTTTTTTTTAAGATTACTTTTAAACTTTAATGGCAAATCGTTGCTTTCTTCACATAAAAAAATAAGAGCTGTGCTGAGTCCCATTAGGGAACTGCTTTAGAATCTGATTCTCTGAGCAACTTAAATAGTTTAATTTTAATCTGTAGCTTCTTTTTAAAAAATCTAAACACATTTCTTCTAAATAATGAATTTCTTTACCTTCTTTAGTTTCTCTGTTTTTGTATTCAATTTTTAAATATTTTTTAACTTTTATCTATTCTAGCTTACTTTTGCCTAATCTCTCTCTAATTGCTTTGCCTTCTTACTGCATGAAACAGGGGAGTGGACCACACAGTTTATAGGACTCTCCCCGACTCTGATTCTATGGTTCCAAGCCATGCCCCTATTAATATAACTAATCCTTCCTGTAGCAACCCCAGTTTGTTTGTTGCAACCCCATCCTTTCTTCTTTGGTGCCCCAGGTAGCATACATTTCCCAGTCCAAGTCTGATATACACTGACTTTTGCTAATGAGCAGGGGTCTCCAATATGGCATCCTCCACATGTTGTTGGATTACAATTCTCATACTCCCCAAACAATAGGCAGTAGTCAGGAACAATGGAAGCTGTAGTCCAGCAACATCTGGAGGGAACCACATTGGCTCAAGTATTACAGTTTGGCTGATGAAATATATTTAAACAATTAAAAAAATGTCCAGTAGCAGCTTAGAGACCAACTAAGTTTGTTCTTGGTATAAGCTTTCGTGTGCATGCACACTTCTTCACATACCACTTCTTCAGATACTGCATCAGAGCAACACGAACACCTACCTGAATCTAGAGGTTTGGCTGATGTTAGATATATTTGACTGCTAAATGCAACATGAACATACGCTGATAGTTACCGTGAATACTATGCCACTTTATTTTTCTTAAATTGCTATAGCTTGACTAAAGGTAAAGGTAAAGGGACCCCTGACCATTAGGTCCAGTCGTGGATGACTCTGGGGTTGCGGTGCTCATCTCGCTTTATTGGCCGAGGGAGCCGGCGTACAGCTTCTGGGTCGTGTGGCCAGCATGACTAAGCCACTTCTGGCGAACCAGAGCAGTGCACGGAAATGCCGTTTACCTTCCCGCCGGAGCGGTACCTGTTTATCTACTTGCACTTTGACATGCTTTTGAATTGCTAGGTTGGCAGGAACAGGGACCGAGCAACGGGAGCTCACCCCGTTGCGGGGATTCAAACCGCTGACCTTCTGATCGGCAAGTCCTAGGCTCTGTGGTTTAACCCACAGCGCCACCCGCATCCCTGATAGCTTGACTATCCTTAGACAATATATGGGACATGCGTTCCATCTCCTGGTTATGTCAGTTGAAATTTCCCTGGAAAAGAATGTTAGGATCACTAAAGGAAAACTAGGTCTTATGGTTTTTGAATGTGATTATCACATTGGTGACATGCTGCGATTTTCACATCTATCATCACATTGTGCTACTGAATACAACTCACACTCTGTGACATCTGATCACTTCACATGCATAATGGGGCATAGTGAAATTAACAAAGTGTATTATTTTGAGATTACTTTCTCTAAATCTTCTTGTCTCTGATGTAAAGAAGAAAGCTGCCATTTTAATATCAGGAAACATGGGACATGTATTTTTAAAGCAAAATTAGCACAGGACTTGTCAACATGCCATTACGTACTAATGCACAGAATACCATCATAGTGAATAATATTAGCCTATGAAGATGGCAGTACTTTAGATACAGATTCTTCCATTAGTTTGGGAGATTTAATCCAGCATCTGGAAAGCACCCCACTGGCTAAATGATATCAATAGATAAAACTCTACCTTATTCTTTCAATACAAGATAAGGTGGTGAACTGTTTCCCCAGAAATCCTATCACAATCACATCCTTCTGTGAAAACAGCAAATAGTCTTGTGGCACCTTAAAGACTAAGCAGTTTATTACAGCATATTAATTCTTTGTGCGTTAGTGTCCATTTCATCAGAAAGTCCTTTAGATACGTTCAAAAGGCACGTATGCTTTATGTAGGTAGGAGTGGGTGGGATCCTGCCCACTCTCTACACATCTGACCTGCTTGTGTTGATCCAGAATTAGAACAGAGTCTATGGAATATATCATGTAAATGCTTAGGCTCTCTTCACATGACTGAAGACCCTGCATTTGGCAGGGTGGAGCCCTGCTTTCTGGGAGAGACTCCATATCCATTTAAATCAATAAGCTGGAAGCCTTCCCATCTGCTGATTTTCTCCAGAAGTGGGCAATCGCCTTTGATACAATTGGATCATCTCGGTTGGTTTAATCATCAAGTGAAATGCTGCAGAAAAGTTTCCTACAATAACATTTGAACTTGGAGCACCAGCCACCAGGATCCGACATGAACTATACCAGGAATTCCCAAATCTCAGGGAATGTTTGGGAAGCAGTAATAATAATAGCAATAGTAACCACAACAAGAAGCAGTACTTAGGTAATGATTTAGAGTATACAGAGTGCTTCACATACTGTCAAGTCCTGGCAAGGATGAGCCCACAGTAGTCTGAATGAAGTGGGCCGGGCAGTAGTCCAGAACAGGAAGTCAGGGCAGGGACTGACAGCCAGGGATAGCTGTTCAAAAGTCTGAAAATTAGAAAGCAAGGGTAATAAGAACATTAATCCTTCAGAACCCTGGACATGTCCCAGGGAAGGAATGACCTTTCCCAACAAGTGCTGGGTGCTAACTAAACCCTAATGTTGTCCCTCAGACTGAGTACCTCTCCTAGGCACTGGCTCCTTGCTAGAGAATGGAATTGTTAAAGAGGCATGCCTTTGTCTGGAACAGGTACTCACTCGCATCTCCAGCCAGTGGCGTAGCGTGGGTTGTCAGCACCCGGGGCAAGGCAAGTAATTTGCGCCCCCCCCGCTGCACTGTCCCTCCCCCAGATAGTCCCTCGCTCTCTCTCTGCACTGCACCGCACGCCTGGCACCCTCCCCTCCACAGTGGGCGGCGACCCAGCGGCTCGGATTCACACAGCCAGCACTGCAGTGAGAGAGAGTGAGTGAGCCAGGTAGGGGCAGAGAGCTGCAGGTGCGAGCGCGCCCCCCCAGATGTTGCGCCCGGTGCGGCTGGCCCCCCTGCACCCCCCACGCTACGCCACTGTCTCCAGCATCTCTTCCTAGGCACACTCCTGGCAGCAGTGGCAGTTGGTGACCTTTGGGACTAGTAGGGAGGAAGGCAGGGAGGTAAGCAGTGCTTGGAGCCACAGTCAATGACAGACATAGTTACTGGTAATTAATTCTAGTTTTGTCTTCCTTCTCTTCTTCAGGATGTATTATAGCAATGTCTCCCCCCCCCACCTCAGAAAATGATGGTTTTACAGTTGGAACAGCAACCCCACCAAAACTTGTAACGAAAGATAAATTCTGATTAAATGATTGTGCCAAGATGCACTATCCACTTGTATTTTGTGTGACAAATATCTGTAAGGAAGGGACTAGATTCCTGCCTGCTTCTGTCCACCTTATGCACCTTTACACATATTTTTCATGGGGGAGAAGAAATGGAACCAGACCATAGCAGATCCAGCCAACATCCTACGAACCCTTCATCACTATGATCACTGGATTTACACCAAATGTACATCTGGCCTAAAGTGTGTGGGGGTTTCTTTTTCTTTCTTTCTTTGTTACATTCTAGATGTGCTTTGCATGAAGTGTTTTCAGACTGTCATTAACTTTGCTGCTCATTTCCTAAGTCTAAACCACAGTGCTGAAATAAAGCACAGCAGCTCATGTAAATATGGAGTGTTCTAAGAGGGAGGGGAGATGGGGGGGGGGATCAAAATCTGAATTAAGTAAATGCCAGAATAAAGGAAGACAGTAAGGCTGCAGAACTGCTTGGCTCATCCTGTAAGTAGCATGACTTATATGTTGATTCAGAATAATAGCCTCGTGGCTACCTGGAAGTCCAGCAGTCTAAGCAGTAGGATATTGTAATAAAATAAGACAACTGCCAAGAAATTAGATAGCCACATCTCCCTCGGACAAAAAGGTCTGAATAAAAGGGGAAAGGGTATGCTTCATTTTGGTTAACAATTAGCATGGAGTATATTTTTTCAGCCGTGTTCAGTAGACAAAGCCCTGTTGTCATAATATCTTTACTCCATTACACTTAAGAGATTGTCAGGTTTTCCATTATAAACCTCAGTGTTTTGAGCTTAGCAGCTTGGCTGAAAAACCAGACTTCTGCCTTAAACTTGCCAGGAAAAAGTTTGATCTTTGTGCAGACTATGTATATATCTTTATTTTCATCCCAAATTACATTGTTACACGCTCCCCACTTGGGCAAGTAGTGAGGATTTTCTAGGGCAGCGTTGCCAGCCACTGGCTCCTTTTGTGAAGGGACTTACAAAACTTAGATAATTTTTTAAAAATATCCAATACAAGAAGTACACAAATGGAGGCAAACAGCACTCATTCCTTGTGGTAGGCAGTATGCTTCTCCATACCAGTTTCTGGAAACCACAGGAGAGCAGAGCGCTCTTGTCTTGCACTCAGGTTCTGCTTGCAGGCTTCTCATTGGGACATCTGGTTGGCGACTGTGAGGCAGGGCTGTTCTTATGTTCTTAATAACAGAACAAGGCAGCAATCGGTACCCATTTACCAGGGAGTAGGCTTCATGGAGCTATGTGGAGGTGACTTCTGAACAGACCTATATGGAGACGCATTAAGTTCAAGACAATTTAATGGCTTCAGCAAGTACCAGAATGGAGGGGGGGGCAACTTCTAATACTCTCTCTCTCTCTATATATATATAGTAGATGGTCCAGCATATGTAATGGAAAAAGAAAAGTACAAAGTTGTCCTATGTAGAGAGATTATAAAGTTAAGCCTTGCTTTTCCCCCACTGTGAAATTAACTTCATGAGCAATATTTTTCCTGGTGTTAAACCAATAGTTTCAATTAATGAAGACACCTCCGGGCTTGAGCACATTCTTGAAATCACAGTATAAAAAATTTAATATATGTATATAATATATGCATGATTTTCACAGAAATTTGAAAAATAAACCTATGGAATAGAAGTGAATATATTATATGTGATTATTAAAAAAAAGAAAAATTGTGGCCAGCCAGTTCAAAAAGGCAAGCACACTTGCACTTGCTCGGAAAAGGAAATTCTTGAAAATTGATTCAAGGCTTTCATTTGTAGCTGCTTCTCTCTTCTGTTCAACTATGACCAGAATCAGACTTGCCAATGAAACATTTGTTTAAAGTTCTTCCCTTCAGTAGCCAATAAAACAGATAAAAGAGATACATTCCC
Source organism: Podarcis tiliguerta (assembly GCF_965153285.1). Classification (NCBI taxonomy): domain Eukaryota; kingdom Metazoa; phylum Chordata; class Lepidosauria; order Squamata; family Lacertidae; genus Podarcis; species Podarcis tiliguerta. Next base: position 65,880,824 of record NC_139534.1, read on the forward strand.
AGTTTGCTGTTTGCTAACATCTAACTTTCTGTTGTTTTGTGCTAGGTGCAATTCTATTGCATTTCATCAAGGGCTTTTGTGTCTCCCTAGCAGTGGCGTAGCGTGGGGGTGCAGGGGGGGCGGCCACTCTGGGCGCAACATCTGGGGGGGGGGCCGCTTGCACTCGCAGCTCTCTGCCCCTACCTGGCTCACTCAGGGTTAGGGGGGCGCAAATTACTTGCCTTGCCCCGCGTGCTGACAACCCACGCTACGCCACTGCTCCCTAGTCTCAACTGATAACAGTTTATCAAATTCTGGAATCTCTCCTTAGATTTGCATCTAGGATGCATGGTAGATTTCTACTGTGATTTGACATCAGTACTTCCTAAAGATTATATATCCTAGCTATGGATATATAGAATCAGTTCCAGAACCCCTCTGTATTCTGTTCCAAGTGGACATCTCCAAATAATACTGAAGAAATAGGTATTTGCAACTGGATTTTGCTTTCTTAAGATTCTGTTTGGTGAATGATAAGGTAAACTAGGTAACACTTTGGAAGTTCACGCTTGTGCCAAAAATATCTTGGATTTTATTTTCAGATAATGTGACAGGTGTTTTAGGCATAAAGTAGAACTCAGTTACATACACCTTCTTCTCTCCTGCCTGTGTGTGTGCTCACACAGTTAATGTGTTCTGATGCTATTGCATATAATTCAGTATTGGTATTTGTAGTCTAAAGATTCTTTAATGGAAATTATTATTTTAAGAGAGATGTCATAACAAGTAACTAGTGTACGTGTTTCAAGACCTGAAGATGTGAGGTTATAATCAACCATATTTCTTTATACAGTGAGTAAAAAAAGTAATATTTCAGCATATAATATAGTAGATATTAGTTGAACTGTTGCTAGGAAATACTAGACAGATTTACTCAAAAAACTAGGGCTGAGATTGTTTAATGCCTGGAAACCAGTGAAAGACTTTTCATTTGAATCTGAACCTTAACAATTCTCAGACTACACAACAGGAATATTTTACAGTGGCAAAGGGCATTTCAGCAGGGTTGGCCTTAGCCTTTCACGACTTGAGAAATCATAAAAAATAACCAAGAAGTTGTGGTATGTAGGTCTTCAGTATAGACTTTAAAAGTGTTGGGCACAATGGGGAGAAATCTGGGAACAGTGGAAACAAAGCAGTACATAAAATAATCAGACCAAGGTAACAGTAGAAAAGGAAAATGGAGCACAATGAGCAAAGATGAATGGGATGTTAAGTAAAAAGTAGCAAAGGCAACAAGAAGAATGTATTTCTTTGTACCAAAATCTATGCAAGTTATTTTGAAGCAGCAATGATGAGTATGCATGGCTGAGATTCCATCTGCACTGTGCATTTAAAGCAGTAGCATACCATTTTAAACACTCCTGTCTCCCCCCAAAGAATCTTGGGAACTGTAGTTTGTTAAGGATGTTGAGCATTATTAAGAGACTCCTATTCTCCATACAGAGCTACAGATCCCAAAGGCCTCCCGGAAAGGGGGACTGATTGTTAAACCACCCTGGGAATTTCACCTCTCTGAGGCATCTGGCTTGGCCACCATGCTGGAGTAGATGGGACCTGGAATCATAGAATGGTAGAATTGGAAGGGACATCTAGTCCAACTCTTGTAATGCAGGAATCTCAACTGAAGCATCCATGACAGATGGTTATCCAACTTCTGCTTAAAAACCTCCAGTGAATGAGTGGGGGACCGTTCCATTGTAAAATGGAACTGCTCTTACTGTCAGAAATTTTTTGCTGATGTTTAGTAGGAATCTCCTTTCTTTGGTTTGATCCCAAGGGTTCTGCTTGTGTTCTTATGTGAGCTGGACTCGGGGGGGGGGGGGGGGCTACAGATTCCACATCTCTGTTCTACATGCAGAGATGTATGCACATTACTGATGTGTGATAGAACTCACATAGTGTGAGGGCAGGGCCTGTCAGTTACTTCTTTGTGGGTTTAGAGCTCCTTTAAATGTCTTTAAAAAAAAGAAAGAAGTGGTTTAGGGCACTGTGCAGAGCCAGAGAAGGTTTGGAAAGATTTCATAAGTCTGCTACCTGCTGAACATTTTGTGTGCACAGAAACAGAGGATAAATGGAACATTTGTCTTGCTGAGGATCATATATGGTGCTGATAGCAGACCTGTTTTGTTTGTTTTTTGACCCCACAACTTCCAAGTCCCAACTCCATACCTCAGCTTACTAGACTTTCTCCCTGTCATTAAGCAAAGGAATTATGTGGCAGGGCTTCCGGAGCTTCACATGTCTCAAATTAGAATCATTCCAACAGGAAGATGCTTATTAGGTTCATAATGAGATTCTTGCATCACTATTTATGTTTCTCTCAGTACATGTTCTGTACTAATATAGCCTGCATATGTAGCTAACAATGGTGATAGTTGTGGCTGGGACTCAAGGGGGGGGGGGCATGGAAATAACGCTGCAGATTCCAGTGGTAGGAATGATATCTATAGCCCTTTAATCTAATTTTTGCCTCACATTTCCAAATCTGTTCATAATTAGAGCCTACAATATGACTCTGATTTATATTCACCATGGTATCTTATGCCTTCATTTGCTCCATAGTTTCATTTTTACTGGTAATAAACAAAAGAGCCTGGTGTTAGATCAGCTAAAGCTTAGCAACTGCTACTATGTATTATAGAAGAAGAAAACTTTCCCCACAGTTTATATTATGTAAAGCTAGATTGTTTGAATAGAGAGTTACATTATAAAGAACGAAACCTGGGGTTGGTAGAGGATCCCCCCCTGTCTGCGGAACACTTTGCAGTAAATTCAGAACAGAAGGGCACTTTTCTGGAATAAAAAAATGTACGCTTTGTTGGCTACCAGAGTACATTTGCTGCTTCCCAATTTCAGAATGAGATGATGGATATTTAGTAGATATTGGACAGCCTGAAGTAAAACCTCATAATTTAAAACATTCCACTTTAGTGCATTCCAAGAAAAACATGGAACAGTGAACAAAAGGAGCCGTATTGTAATAAGAAAACAACTAGGTACATTTCCCTAATTTTTTTTTAAAACTGGGAATCTAAATGTGAGTTACTAGCCAAAAATGCCATTGTATGTTTTAGTGTGTTTTTTTTTAAGAACAACCAAACTTAAGTTTGTTTAAATATAAAGTTTCCATTTGCAGACCAGGGCTTAAATGCAATTGTGTATCAATTTTCACTCGTAAGTACATCCTATTGAGCTCAATGGAGCTTTCTCCCAGGTAAATATAGTTATAGGATGGCAGCCTTTATCTCAGCTGCCTGGTGACACCCTGTTCCAGAGGAACAAATATTTATGCATACTTTCCACACATGAATTGATTCCACCTTTCCTGCAAATGGCTGTAGTGATGGAAAGAACTCAACCTCAGCATCCTTGACCGTACAAGCAATGCTCTTGTACTATCACACAAACGCCACAGAACATTTCTGATTATCTGTAGGGCAGGAGAAATGTGTCCCAGACTCTGGCTCCTTGCAGCTAAGCTGAACAGATGAAGAACAGTGACAGTTTGGACAGTACTGAACACATATTGGAACAGGGTCTCTAAATGCAGACACAGCAGCAGATTGGAGTGGTTGTGTTTATAAAAATAATGGAGGCTTTCAAAATGACATATAGTTGCCCCATGGTCAATAACAACTGCCTACAACTGCCACATACTGTGTGATGAATTGAATCTCTGTACTTAGTTTTGCTTAATTTGTTTTTCATTGTCTTAACATGTGCTTTACTTTTTGTACACTGCTTTGGATATTTGGAACAAATATTTAGAACAAATAAATGAAATAAACAGCAACTTAAAATAGTTAAAATAACATGCATTTTATTTTTAAGAGCTAATGTTAAAGCTGTTGCCAATTGCTTAGGAGAAAAGGGTTTGAAGAATAATACTCCAGTCCACAGAGATTTGCAATAAGATACAAAATTGTGTCAAAATCCCACAGGCAGAAAGGGGTTAAGAGCATCTTCCTATATTTTGGGAGAGGCTTCTAGCGGACTTCAGTTCTCAACTTGCAGGAAACAGAGCAGGATGGAAACTAAACTTCCATTCCTCTTCCCATTTTTGTGGAGCCATAAAAGAGAGCAGGAGCTTGGTTCTGTAGGTCTGTGCCACTATTCTCCAATTTTGATGTTTGCCTTGAAGAAAGTAAATTTGATACAGCCAAGCAATTATGGAGCATAGTTATGTGCTCAAATCCTGCTTGCGGGTTTCCTGCAGGCATCTGGTTGCCCACTATGAGAACAGGATGCCGGATTAGATAGGTCATTGGTCTGATCCAACAGGCTCCTTCTTATGAAAATACACTCTTATTCTGAAAATACACTCACTGAATCAGTTTAGTACCGTCTGGTGCCCTTTTGCCCTGAATGGCACTGCTTCTCAGCACTATCTTTCTCCACCTCTTGCTTATCTACCCTGCTGTTTAATCCAATTAGCTGTGGTATCCCCACAGGACTTTGCTTATGGTTGTCTGTGACATTATTAACATCAGATTTGGTTTCATTACATTATTTACAAAATTAAGGGACTGCCATAGCCAGCAGGATTAGATGGGAATGGGGGGAAAAGGCAGGGAAAATGGCAGAGAGAAGTACACCACCTAAGCAATATTGAGAGATGTTCACAGAGGCTTTGATGTCGACAGCGGCTTCTTATTGGCCTTCCATTTCTGCCGTGGCATTGGGACAAACCACATGATAGTGGGGAGCCACTGCTGTTGGACAAACAGACTGCAGAGGGCATTTGGCAAATAATTTTAAAGTGGCATTTTGTGCTGTGGCACAGTTTGTATTTGCCAAATGGATAGTTTTATTTAATATGTGTACTATTGAAATTGGATCAGAAAGGCACTGTGCAATTCTCTCTCTGTCTCTCTCTGTCTCTCTGTCTCTCTGTCTCTCTCTCTCTCACACACACACACCAGTCTTGGTGGACTTTGGGGGCTAGTTGCAGGGCAGCTTCACATCAGACTAGCAAATAGAACCAAAACATGGTGTGTCAAATGTGTCTCCCTGAGGAAATTCAGTGTGACAACTCCAGTATGTGCCCTGACCTTCATTGCCTGAAGGACATTTGCTTTGTTCCTGTTTTTCAAGCTTGGCATTCTGTTTCCAGGCTACTCAGGAGCTAAGTCCTTTCCTTTGTATTTTACTATTCTGAATTATTTGGAGTCATCTGCAGGCTTGACCACTATTTACCACAGTTTGCCACACAAAGTTAAGGCTCTGTTTTGTTTCCCCCAGCTCTTGTGTGTTTAATTGGTCCTAACCTGAACTATGTTTGCTTTAACTGCTTAATTTGTGTTCATAGACACAGTATGTAATTAAAAGCTAAGAAACTCTGTCCCATGTAAGACTGTCCCCTCCTAGTGGCGTTGTGCTGCTTTGCCCTAGCTTTTCTCTTGTGAGACTTTACTTCTCACAATGCCCTGGTATAGCAGCTCCCCTGTTTTGTATAGGTTTCATTGGTGACACATAGGAGTAACCAAGCAATGCTTTTGTATTCCCATTTGATTGCAGGGTGTTTAAGGCAGAACTAAACTCAGCCTCTAGAGTCAAGCATCCATTATTTTGAGGTTGGTGGCTCTGCCCAATTTGGGGCATTTCCCTAGCACTTCCCTGTGCCCCCATCCCACACTGTTTTGGATCCCCCTTGCCATTCCAAAGAAATATCTTCAAGGGTTCATGGGGCTGGAGGGGGAATTGGGGGTGGGAACGTTGTAAGTTTGTTGTAGCACTGGGGCCTAATTTGAATAGTAGAGTGCTTGGTATCTGGTGGGCGGGACTTGTGTGTTTTGCTCCCGAATCAGCCTCTCCCTTCAGTATGTTCAGTTAAGAATGTCAGTTACGAGGGACCAACTGCCTTTTTTTTTCTTGTCTCAGACTTGCCTCACATTGCATTTAGCTTCTCTCATCATGTTATTTCGTTACAATTTTCTTTATTATTAAAGCTTAGTTTACATTTATGTGAGCTACTTACTTTTCTCAAAGAAAAAGAAACTCTGCCGAGGAAAGGTGTGGAATATCCTGGAACCAAAATGGTCAAAGGTCTGGAAACGATGCCTTATGAGGAACGGCTAAGGGAGCTGGGCATGTTTAGCCTGGAGAAGAGGAGGTTAAGGGGTGATATGATAGCCATGTTCAAATATATAAAAGGATGTCACATAGTGGAGGGAGAAAGGTTGTTTTCTGCTGCTCCAGAGAAGCGGACACGGAGCAATGGATCCAAACTACAAGAAAGAAGATTCCACCTAAACATTAGGAAGAACTTCCTGACAGTAAGAGCTGTTTGACAGAGGAATTTGCTGCCAAGGAGTGTGGTGGAGTCTCCTTCTTTGGAGGTCTTTAAGCAGAGGTTTGACAACCATATGTCAGGAGTGCTCTGATGGTGTTTCCTGCTTGGCAGGGGGTTGGACTCGATGGCCCTTGTGGTCTATTCCAACTCTATGATTCTATGATTCTATCCTAAACTTAGGCGAGTTAGGGGATATTCCCAGTTTGCCAGGAGAATTGATTTTGTTAATCGTCCCCCCACTTCCACAACAAAAGGTTCCTTGCATGAGCTTCCTGCTGCTGGCAGTACTTTGGATCTAAGTCATAACCAACTGAAAAATTGCTAGACGTTTTATTCTTTTTCTTAAAAAAAAATTCCACATTTGACTGCAGCAGGTTGCATGTGTTTAAACATTGCAGAAGCAGACAGGGATGGTTCAAGATGTTTTTGTGCCTGAGGCAAAAGGCAAGATGGTAGCCCCATTCCACATACAGAAGCCAACAGAAGTGGCAGTTGGCTCTCTTCAACACTGGGGATTGGCAGCAACCATCACCACACCTAAGAAAAGTGGGCTACCTTGGGGGCATGGATGTTGGGATATTTCCGTTCCACCTTAAAAGGGAGCAGGATGTTTGTGTCACAGCCTGCGTATTTCCTGTTCACAGGATGTTTCTGTTGTGTCTTTTGCTTTCGTTTCTCTCTTACTGCCGGAAACTCTAGCAGGCAGTCATGGCTTTTCTTTGTTCTGATCAACACTGAATAAACCTCTAAATAATGCTCTCCTGTGTGCATCTTCCGTTGTGCAAATCTGCTGATAGAGCGTGCAAGAGCTCTGGATCTTTGGGAAGCTATTTCTGGAGCTCCTGTCGCTAATTGCTGATACTGCGTGTCTACGGGAGGTTGATGGATGTCCGGAGACGACGTGGAGTCAAGATGGACTTTATCTCCCTGGCAGTATCTCCCAACAACAAGGTTTCGGGCCCAGATAAACAGCACTTACAGGAGAGTAGGACTGCGACATGCTGCTGAGGTATGTGTGGGAAAGCGAAAGTAAGGCTTTCCGTTGCCGCGGCAAGTCCCTTTGATGTCCGGCTGGCTTAATTGGCCTGGGAGTCAAGCCAAAGGCTTCGTGATTTATGGGCAGCCAAGATAAGAAGCCCCTGAAGTTGAAAAGGGCTCGGCTAGAGTGAAAAGCTGGGATGGAGTCTTTCCAAGCTTCTCAAGCTGCTTCTGAAGCTGCTGAGTGCCCAAAGCTAAATGGGCGAAATTATCAGGCCTGGACACAGTGGTGTGAGAGTTTGCTGAGTCAGTTTGGAGTGTGGCATACTGTGAGTGAGGCCCCTCCAGTTCCTCTGACAGAGAGATGGAAGTCCCAAGATTCAAGGGCCATAGACATAATAGTCTTGTCCGTCTCTCTGGAGGAAATTGCCACGCTAGCTGGCAACACCACTGCTCGTGGGATGTGGAATGCTTTGAAGCTGGCCCATCTGCCAGTCATCCCAGCCCAGAGTTTGACTGCATCGGAGGTCCTGGCTGTTTCCCGGAATGCAAGTCAATGCAGGGATGCCGAGGGCACCGGTTGCAAGCTGCAGGGGGAGCTGACTGTGATGTCATCCCAGGCAGCATTCCAGCCTCCAGGGGGAGCCAAGGAGTCGGCAGATGAGAGCTCTGTTTCTCGTGGGAACCAAGGTCATCGCCTTTGCAAAGGCCGGAAGGCCAGTGGTAAACAGAGACAGATGCCTGCAGATGGCCAGGAGCAGAAGGGGGGTGAAGAGCCCACGCCAGTGGAAAACAAGGCTTTGTTTGCTGGCACTGCTTCACCAAAGGCTAAAGGCAAGTCTGATGGCAAGGAGCAGGGGGGCAAGCAGTTTAAGCCCACGCCGGTGGAAAACAAGATTTTGCTTGCCAGAAAAGCTGCTCCAAAGGCCCAGCCCAGATTTATTGTAGATTCTGGATGCACCCGCCATCTCGCAAAAGATAAGCATCTCTTTATCTCCTTCAAACCTCAAGATGGTGAGGTCCACCTGGCTGACGGAAGGACGTTGCAGATCGCAGGAGAAGGGACTGTGAAACTTGCAAGTCTGCACACGACCATCAAAAATGTACTTTATGTTCCAGATGCTGTGAACAATTTGCTCAGTGTCCCACAGCTGATAGGGCGTGGTTTTCAAGTTTCCTTCAAGAGGAACGTCTGTGTCATCAGGAAAGGCAAAGAGGACATTTTGCATGCAAAGTTTATGGATGGCTTGTTCTGTATAACTTATGATGACAATGCTGTTGCTGTGTCTAATGTTGATTCTTGTTGTGTTGCACAAACTAACAAGGTTCTTCATGCAGGTTGTGTTCATGAAGCACACAGAAGATTTTGTCACATGTCTTGGCAGGCACTGGCCAAGATGCCTGAATTGGTTGAGGGTTTGAACATCAAACCCTGTAAGTTTCACATGAAATGTGTATCTTGTGCAGAGAACAAGGTGAAGGTTGCTCCAAAAGGCAAGGAGTCTAGCAGGCAGGCTTCCAAACCCTACCAGCTTGTTCACGCAGACCTGGTTGGTCCACTTGCGCCCTCTTTGGGTGGAGCAAGGTACTTCATGGTTCTAATTGATTCTTTTTCCAGGTACATTCATGTGTTCATGCTTGAGCAGAAATCGCAAGCGTTTCCTAGGTTCAAGGCATTCTGTGCTTGGTTGGAGAATGCTCACAGTAAACGCATCGGCTGTCTCTTTACCGATCGAGGCGGGGAATTCACTTCTCAGCAGTTTGAAGCTTTTCTGACTGAGAAGGGAATCCAGCATGACTTGTCAACGCCTAGATCTCCATGGATGAATGGGCTTGCGGAGAGAGCAAATCAAACATTGCTGCAAGGACTGAAAACAATGTTGCATGATGCCAATCTCCCTGATAAGTTTTGGGGGGAGGCTCTGTCAACGTTTGTTTACACGTTTAATCGCAGACTGTCATCACCTATTGGTTGTACTCCCTACGAGAAGATGTTTGGTAAGAAACCAAATGTCAAGCACATGAGAATCTTTGGTTCTGACATGTGGGTACACACCCCACAAAGCAACAAGCTTGGGAAGCGTGGGGCACATGGTTTGTTCATGGGGTACGACAAAGGAGCATACAGGGTATGGATGACTGACTCTAAGTCCATTAAGTTCACAAGGAGTGTTGAGTACAATCCTAAGTGGGGGGAAAATGTGGGAATTTTCCAGAGTTACCCAGAGGAGGATGAAGGTGATGTGCAAAAAGCAGATGATGCTAAAGAAGCTGAGGAAGCTGATGATGAGGATGATGATGATGATGATCAGAGTTCGGATTCCAGTTCAGTGGGCGGCGCTGCTGCTGGTGTCAGTGACAGTGATGACACAGCAGACTACAAGAGCGCAAAGGCCTCAGTCAGACCATCTGATGCGTCTGACAATGAACTGGAAGAACCACTGTTCACCATTGGTCGTTTTTCTCCTAAGAAGGAGGAGATGAGTCCAGAAGACTTGCGTCTAGTACGCAGATCTGAAAGGGCGACCAAGGGCAGACCTCCAAAGAGATTTGCTGATGAGTTTGCTAAGACAGCAACTGCTGTTCTTAGTAGCTCAGAGAAGGTATGGGAACCTTCAAGCTTCAAAGAGGTTCAGGAGTTAACCTCTAAAGATGCTGAGCCTTGGCTTAATGCCATGAAGGCTGAAGTTGATTCCTTGAACAGGAACCAAACTTGGGAATTGGTACCGGTAGTCCCAGGAATGAGACTGGTTGGCAGCAAATGGGTCTTCAAGGCCAAGACAGACCAGAATGGCAAGGTTGTCAGACACAAAGCCAGATTGGTTGCCAGAGGTTTTTCACGGGTACCAGGACAGGATTACCACGAGACCTACTCGCCCACCGTCAAATATGAGAGCATTCGGCTGATGCTCAAGATTGCTGCGGAGGAGAAACTGCATGTTTCCCATCATGACATAAATACAGCTTTTTTGTACGGGAATTTGGCGGAGGAGCTGTATATGCTTCCACCTGATGGAATGCAGATACAGAAGGGAATGGTCTGTAAACTGCGGAAATCCTTATATGGTCTCAAGCAGAGTGCCAGGTGTTGGAACACAAAACTCAAAGAGACATTGCTTTCTCTAGGTTTTCACCAGGGCGAAGCTGATCCATGTGTGTTTGTCAAGGAGGAGGGGCAAAACAAACTGTATTGTTTATGTTTTGTTGATGATCTTCTGATGTTTTGGAAGAATCAGGCTTTGTACCAAAGCACCCTAGCTCAGCTGAAGGAGCACTTTGACATGAAGGATCTTGGTGAGGTATCCAACTATCTTTCTCTGCAGGTGGAGAGGGACAAAGCAGGTAATTTTCTGGTTCACCAAACACAGAAAATTGCTGATGTATTAACCAGGTTGAATTTGGTTGATGCAAACCCAGCAGACACACCGATGGTGACAGGTTACCAGGTAGATAGTACTGCTGAAGCGTTTTCTGACACAACGCTGTACAGATGCATTCTAGGCAAGTTGAATTTCATTGCTAGATGCTCAAGACCTGACATAGCTGTAAGCACTAACCTGCTTAGCAGACATGCTAATAATCCTACTGTTCAGGATTGGAAAGCTCTGAAGCGCATAGCCCGCTATTTGAAAGGGACTATGCACTACAGGCTGAGGTTCACCAGTCAGAAGACTGGAGGTCTTGAAATTTTTGCTGATGCAAGTTTTGGAAGTGACACCACGGATGGTACAAGCACTTCTGGAGTATGCTACATGTACAACCATTGTCTGTTTGACTGGCTGTGCAAGAAGCAGACGACAGTGAGCCTAAGTTCCTGTGAAGCAGAACTCAATGCTCTGTCATTTTCACTCATGGATTGTGAATGGTTGATGCAACTGTTTAAGGACATCAGAGTTTCTGTGAAATGTCCTATACAAGTGTATCAAGACAATAGATCCTGTTTGGCTTTGCTGAACTCAGAGAGTTGCAAGCAAAGAACCAAGTACTTGCAGATTAAGTTACATCGTGCAAGAGAGTGTATTCAGAAAGGACTTATTCGGGTGTCCTACATGGCAGGAAATGAAATTCCTGCTGATCTGTTGTCGAAGGTTGTTAACAGAGAACAACTTAAGGTTTATGTACAGAGGTTGCAATTGGGTTGAACCACAGGTACTACAGGTTACACGGAAAGGGGGAGGATGTTGGGATATTTCCGTTCCACCTTAAAAGGGAGCAGGATGTTTGTGTCACAGCCTGCGTATTTCCTGTTCACAGGATGTTTCTGTTGTGTCTTTTGCTTTCGTTTCTCTCTTACTGCCGGAAACTCTAGCAGGCAGTCATGGCTTTTCTTTGTTCTGATCAACACTGAATAAACCTCTAAATAATGCTCTCCTGTGTGCATCTTCCGTTGTGCAAATCTGCTGATAGAGCGTGCAAGAGCTCTGGATCTTTGGGAAGCTATTTCTGGAGCTCCTGTCGCTAATTGCTGATACTGCGTGTCTACGGGAGGTTGATGGATGTCCGGAGACGACGTGGAGTCAAGATGGACTTTATCTCCCTGGCAGTATCTCCCAACAACGAGTACACCACATAGCATACACAGCCACCACTTTCTGCCTAATGTAGGGTCAGCCCAATTTTCCACCTGAGGTGGCCATCTCTATCTAATGGTAGGGCTGGCTCTAGAAGCTGGAGAGGTGTCTGGTTTTTACAACAAAGGGAGTCATACGGATGAGGCTTGCCTTCATGTATGTAGCCTCTGTTCTCAGCTGAGCTCCAATGAAATACTTTTTCTATTAAAACTGGACCAACTTTATGTGGTTTTGATAGATCCATGTTTAAACACACAACTGTTGCTGTCACATCTAGTTTGACCCCAAGTGCTTTAAATAGCTCTTTCCTCCATTTTTAAATTTCATATTCATGTTTGATTGGACCTGCTGCAGAGAAAGTGAGTTGCTTATTTAGTTGCACTGAACAGTGTTCTTGTTTTAATTGCTTAGTTCTGCAACAACGGAATTGAAGGAAGCTGAATGAGAACATTGCCTTTATTCTTGAAGTTTATATTTAACTGGTGAATCTGTGGGTTGCATAGATACAAGCACAGACTAATTGTTCTGTACACCAGTCTTTTATCATCTCTCCCCACCCCCTACCCCATGGCATTTTCAGTACTTATATTATCATATCTAAAATGACATCTTGGTCCTATTAAGGTGTGAACATCCCAAACTGATTCATCCCAAAATTCAGAACCTATTTTATATATAATTATTTTCTACCCTTCATAAAGACTGGGCTTGCTCTCTCTCTCTCTCTCTCTCTCTCTCTCTGTGTGTGTGTGTGTGTATCTGTGTATGAGAGAGAGAATATATTTTATGTAAGCTGCTTATGGATTTTAGTGTTTAAGCTCCCAGGAAATTTGGGAACAAAGAACAAATGAGCAGAAATAATATGGAGAAGTCACAAGTGTCCCTGTCCCAGAATTAAACTGTTGTTCACATAGGAATTAAAGGTGATCTTGAATGTATAGAGTGGTATTCAGTGAAGTTTTACTCAGAGTAGACTCACTGAAATTAATGGACATAGCTGATCCATGTTCATTTATTTCAATGGGTCTGCCCTAAGTAAAACTTGGTTGAATACCACTCATAGATAGTGTCACTGAGGATGAACTACTAAGCATACGAATGAGTAGAATTGAACTTGTTAAACATTATCTTTCAAAACAAGACATTCATTAGATCTTCTTTCAGATGAAGTCATGAAAACCCAAGGAGATGGTCATTGATTCAAGAGACTAGCAAGTCCCCTTATCACAGCTACACGAGCATTCACTTTAGGTACAAAGCATTCAAACCATTCTGTTGAAATCAGTAGTTTCCAATTTGAGCACATACTTAAATTTCTAAATAATCACCATTTGAGTTCAGTTTCACTTCATTCCTCTGAAGCTGATGACAGTTTCATATGTTTAAACTGGCAATTAAAGGATTCAGAATTATTAATGAGAGGCTTAACAGTGGGATCTACTTTATATGTGATACCATACATTGGTCACATACAAACAAATTCAAACCCACACAACTGCATTATCAGATTGTTAAAAAGATTGATGTGTGTGTAACTGACCCAACTGAAAACCTGACTGAGCCACCTCCTTTTTATACATTGCTGGCTATACTAATTTCTTTTCCTTAAATCCTCAAACAGGTTAAGGTTGATGGGTCCAAAAAAGGATATTTAAATATATAGCCAGATAATGTTAGAAGTCCCACTGAAATCAGTGGGTCTTAAATGCTTAACTTGTGATTAGGCCCTATTGATTTCAATGAAAACTAAACATGCTGCTTCGCTTCTACTTTATGTATCTGTCAAAATAATAAAGCTGGAGTTTGCATTTTGTAATCTGGGCTCCATGACCAACTTTGAATGCCTATGAAATAGTGCAAATGTTTTCCTCCTAGACATCACTGAAGACAAAACACTGCACTGTCTGCAAGGAATAACTCAAGCAGAGAAAACTGACATCTCTAACTTAGAAAGCACTTTTACAGCATGCCTTACAAAAGGCCCTTGGGCCCTGGTTAAACAACAGCTGCTCAGACCCTATATATTCAGCTCAGCACAACCACAACCCATTTCATTAGCTGACCATTACTCAACCATTAAATCATAACATAGAGCTTTCCTCTTAAACTTGAAATGTTTTGTGTGTGAGGTGGGCAAGATACTCTCAGGTTAAGATGTAAAGATTTAGGAGAGAAATGAGGTACTGCCTACGCTCTCGTGTTCACAAAATGCCATTTCTTTTCATGGCACCACCTCATGGCATACATGGCCACCGGCAGTCTGGCAATAGCAGCGGTTCTGTTGTTCCTCTTTGCTCTCACCACAATCCCAGGGTGAAAATTGACTCCAAAGGGAGAGCAAAAGGAAGAGCAGCACCTAGCACTGCTTGGCCTGCCCATTTGGTTTCAATTCCCACTATGAGAAGAATTTGGACAGGCAAGTATGAAGAGAAAAACACCAGAAGCTCACATTAGCCACTGCTACCCCACTGCATCAGACGCAGATGAAGAGGGAAGACAGGCCAACTTTCAGGGGTGCTGCTTGTCTTTCATACCAACACCACCCATCCCCAAACCACCAGCAGCAAGCCTGATGTCAGAGGTCAATGGTGTTTCAGCTGCTGGTGTGTGAACAATGCCAGATGCCCAGTGACGCCAACTGCTGATGTTGTGTTGTCTGATGTTGTGTTGCTTTGGGTAGCCCAGCGAGTTCACAGTCAGCTTCCAGCTATCACTCTCCATTCAGACAATACTCAGCTTGGGAAGCAGAAGCAGAAATCTGTCCTGCCGGGTCATGTTCCACACACTGAAATAGCTCCATGTGTTAAGATCTGAAATGGCACAAATCCCTTTTCTTCAAACAAAAGTACCTGTTTATTCAGTGTAGATGACATCAGTGTTATGAAGTACACAAAACAAACTAAATACAACAAGCACTCTTAAGATGTACTTTATTTTTATTTTAAAAAATTAAGCTCAAATATACTCAAGAGTGTGTCTTGCTGAATCTTGGCCCCTTCCCTCTGCTGAAACTGTAGAAACGTACAAAAAAATCCCAAGATTGGTATGACCCTTACAGGTCTCTGTTCAGTTACTGAGTAGAAGAAATGTCATAACATTCTCCAGTTCACAATTAAACAAATTCCTTTATTTCTCATTCCAACACCCCTTGTATTTTGAATTTGCCTCTATGCCTTTGTGGTCCTAATTCTTCTGCTCAGTGTCTTGGTTTAACCAAATCTCTGCCATTCCAAGTCTATCTCACTTTTCCTTCAACACATGTGTTTCTAATTTAACAATCTTGTTATATATTGTCATGAAACAACCCAGCTTCCCCCTCCTGGGTGCTTTGTGGGAATCCTAAGTAGCAGCCGTAGACAGGAACTCTCTTTTCTTTGGGGGGTTTTGTTTTAAAGAACAGTCAAGGCAAACAGATTTAAGTAAACAAATAATCCTAGAGAACCCACAAGAGGTCCCAAGGCCGAGGCTACTGTTTTATGTCTCTCAAGAGAGTTGGGCCTGTTGCCAGCATAAATCTATTCCATATTAAGAAACTTAAACCCCCTCAAATGTATTAGGCATAATACCAATATTCAGCCATTTGGTACTGGAATTTAACTTAATTCTGTTTCAGTCGTCCTTATATACTTTCTCAATGAGGAATCAAAATCAAAACCAGAGACTTTTGCTTGACAAACATTAATGGCTGACTGTTGTTTGCCTGACTACAATATAGTCCTTAATTAAGGCTGACAGAAGAGCAACTCAGAGAATCATTTGGGGTATTCACACATTGCATTCAGTGAGCGAACAACCTCTGTACTTGTGTACATAAACAGCTGAACTATATGCTTGTGCAGTTGCTCGTGTCTGTGTAACTGTATGCACAATAGTTGAGCTTCACAACTCACAACTCACACAACAGCTTGTTCATGGGTAGAAACAGCTTGTACCTATGTTCAGTGAAACTTGTGAATAAGCCTATAGTGACTTTAATTCAGACACAGTCAAAGTAGTGAGTGGGAGCCAGATACTTTTCTGCTACCTGTGATAGTGAAAACGTGGGACAGGGGGCCCTTTTCTTTTCCAGCACATGTGAAACTTGAGATTTTAAGTCATTTCGGAAAGGCATCCTGGAGACAGAGGCAATTTTTAGTGAGTTCAACTGATTCAGTCTCTCAAGGCAAGTCTAAAAAAATGTAGTATAAATGCCAACAACTGGGAAACACTGGCCTGCGAGCGCTCCAATTGGAAAATAGCCTTTACGAAAGGTGTCATGGGCTTTGAAGACGCTCAAACTCAGGACGAAAGGGAGAAACATGCTAAGAAGAAGGCACGCTTGGCAAACCCTCGCCGTGATCAACTCCCACCTGGAAACCTATGTCCCCACTGTGAAAGGACATGTGGATTCAGAATTGGCCTCTACAGTCACTTAGAGACTCACTGTTAAAACCATGTGTATGGAAGACAATGTTACGAGTGATCACCAAAGAAGAAGACTAGGCATGTAGCCTTGGGTGTGCCATAGGGGGAGCTGCAACAATGGTGCAGGTGAGAATTTTGGCATCATGCAGGGTGCAACGGAAATTTAAGACCCCAAGTTCCACCACTGCTGGAGATATGGAATACCACTAAACAACCAGGGATTCAGCTTCCTCCAGCCAAAACACTGCTTTAAAATAAGCTAAATATTGTTTAATTCCCTAAAAGTTCAAGTAAATGCAAAGACAAAGACAAAGAAGACATTTGAGAGAGTAGGTAAGACAGAAGAAGTAGAGACAAGGATTCTAAAGGATTACATTACTGTAATCTGTCTTTCTATGGCACAATGTATATCTCTTAGAATTACTGGGAAATATTCTTGGAGGGACGCTGGTGGCGCTGTGGGTTAAACCACAGAGCCTAGGACTTGCTGATCAGAAGGTCGGCGGTTCGAATCCCCGTGACGGGGTGAACTCCCGTTGGTTGGTCCCAGCTCCTGCCCACCTAGCAGTTCGAAAGCATGTCAAAGTGCAAGTAGATAAATAGGTACCACTCCGGCGGGAAGGTAAACGGCGTTTCCGTGCACTGCTCTGGTTCACCAGAAGTGGCTTAGTCATGCTGGCCACATGACCAGCTGTACGCCGGCTCCCTCGGCCAATAAAGCAAGATGAGCGCCGCAACCCCAGAGTGAGTCACGACTGGACCTAATGGTCAGGGGTCCCTTTACCTTTTATTCTTGGAGTAGGAATATTCGAGGGCTCAGTTCTGAAAAACACTGAAGAAAACAATAGCCTGTTATGTTGTCAATGCTTTTCAAGAATTTTCAGAAAATTCTCCTTATAATTGCTAAGAAACTGGATAACCTCTCCACAGTCTTTATATGCGTGAGAGTACTGTTGTTTTAAGCAAATCCATCTTCAAAGTTGTATAGACCTTTCGGAATCAAAAGCTGCAATGTTTTTTGGAACATTGGAACATAAAAGCTGTAATGTCAAGCTGCAATGAAATTTGCATAAAGCATATCTAGAAGTCTAAAATATATTCAGCCAGGGGTCAGATATTTCCCAAAACACTTGGAGGTTGTTTACAACCATAGTAATAGAAGTTCAGGTAAAATGTATGCAACAGATCAGGAAAGGTACCAACAAGTCCAACAGATTCTGGTATGGTTAATTAGCACAATCCAAGACCAGAACCTTTCATTTTTTTAAAAGTAAGTTCTGCAGGAATGGAGAACAAAATGGAGCACAAAACCAGATCAAAACAAATATAAGTTGACATGCAAAAACATAATTTTAGGAACACATTTCTAAAAACAGTAAGGTTTTTAGCAAGGCTTGTGTAAATACATTAGAAGCAAGAAACCACCAAGGGGGAGATTGGGCCATCGGACGACATAGTGAAAGACATGCTAAAGGGAGAGTGGCAGAAGCTATGAATATGCTTTCTGCTCATCTTTGCTCTCTCGTTCTAATACAACATTGTGCAGATCTATCCAGATATATTTAAAGAACACAGAACAAAGGAGGTAAACATCAGCACAGATATCTTCCCTGCAGCAAAGCTCTGCAATCTGTTGTGTGCAGATGGATTTTTCACTATTGCCACTGATGAGTGACTTGTGGAGATTCCAGAGTAGCATGGAAAAAAACTAGAATATGTTTGGGGCATGCTGTGGTGCATAAATGTCCAATATATTAGATGTGATAAAAATTATTATTATTATTATTATTAATACTTACTACCACAATTACCACCTAATAATTTGGCTCCTAAGCACCTTGATTCACTTATATATATTTAAATATATTGCTCTCTTTATTCCATTAATTAGTAGCTCTCTTGGCAATTTAATATGGTAGCATTGCTGTTGCCATTTCAGTACACACAGAAATGAATTACTCTTCTGCTAATGCTAAGCTCATATGTAATATCTTCACTGGGTCAAAATCATGTGTTTAGCACCTTGTCATTTCAGACCCTTGATATGCGTCATTATAGGCAACTGCCAGTCATTTCACCTGCTAATGGCCTGATATAAAAGTAGAGATCAAAATTAATGACAGCATAAGAAAGCTCTAGGTTAATTTCTCTGAGCGACAATACTTGATATTTCCTCACATTCAGTATGCTATTAAAAGTTTATTTTTTTATAGAAATCAATTCAATATAAATGAGAGAAAAGGACATTCAGGTCAATATTATTTAAGAATTCATTGGTATGCATTGATTTTTATGACTGCGACTGCTAATTGAACAGAAAACGCTGAACAAAAAACATATTTTGAAGCCCATAAGGTGTTTGCATGAAATATGTCATTTCTTGCAATGTCTGAAAGTTTCTTCCAGGCAGAAACTATAGAAGCTCCAGTATAGCTGAACATCTGTCTTGTCATGTAGGCAGATATTAAGATTAAATTAACTAGAAATGAATAGAATGATACATGACAGGGTGCAGATGTCCCAGCCACAGTGTGATAATTTCATTGCAAAACTATGTAATGAATTCCATACATTACAGAAATACAAATGTACCACTTTAGGTAATTGTGATGAAAAGGTATAATATGCAGTGCATAAACAGACTGCAGACCCAAGGGCGTTTCTCCCCCCTGTACACTATTTCTCTTCAGTCATTTCAAAATGATTTTATTTAGTTTAATGTAAGCCTATTATTGAATCCTTTCTGGGTATTTTCTCCCCTTCTTTCAACATTTCAGAATCTGGATTTCATAGTGGCATTAGAAAACTTCTTGCATGCCTGCTTTTTCCAATAGATTGGTTTGCTCCCTTTTCCCTCTGTCTATATTGTACCTTAATGTGGCACATTGAAATTCACCAGGACTGGAAATACTTAAAAAGCTTTTGGGCTTTGGGTAGTTTACAAATTGGTGTCTGTTGCCTATGCGCAACTTAGATTAGCAGCAATTGTTCACATACTGTCGCAGATTATTAGCTAATTTTCCTTTATTACTTGCAAATGGACGATTTGTGGACCGTCTAAGTTTAGGCGTGTTTTTTTAAACATAGGTTTGGAAGCATGCAACCGTTTGGTAATCCATAGTGGGCCTTGTTGTGCTTTGGCGTGTGAGAGGAAGGGAGCTAACTGGGCTCCAGGGTTGGCACTGCAGGACCTTGGATTGGTTGCCTGGTGGCAGCCAATCAGGCCTCACACCAGGGAAAAGGGGTATTGCCCAGGAGTGGACCAGAAAAACTCCTCTCCTCTGGTCTGTTCAGAGGGTGTAATAACAGATGAACACATCAGGGCTCTCAAAGACTCCCTCCAATTGGCTGGGAAACCCTCTGCAGTGAGTGTTCCTCGTCAAGTGGTGCTGGGGGAGGTGGCGCTGGCCTGTAATGCCACTGAACCATCAAGAGTAAGTGGACATGGTAGGTAGACGCCACAGATGGCAACTAAGCTTGGCTTACATTCAAAAGGTGCACTGCTGCCCACCACTGCTAAAATGGCTACCCAGGGCCCTACTAAGGAGGGCAGTCAGTGGCAACTCAGCTAGCTCATGCTGCTGAGAGGCCCTTTTGCGCCCCTGGGAACCAAACTGCCCAACAGCTGGTGCCATCCAGTATTTGACAGGAGAGAAAAACTCCATGTAGTACACTGATACTGAACGAGCAAGCACATCACAAAGTCTGGGTAGCTCTGCCGCCTCTCGCTTTATGCTTAATAAAATGTTCATTTCAAAAGTTGCATGATTCTGTAAGTCTAATAAACAAACAAATCTCACTATTTTGCTATCGGGATCTCATTCTCTAAATGCAATAATTTTGAAAACTGGGCATGCATACTTATTTTGTGATTCATTGGTTCCAAACAACAAGCAGAAGGTGGAAAGCAAACGTCCCAGGCAATGAGCAATAGCAATTTGAGTATGCAAGGAATTCAAAGTCACACTCTGTGTGCCCAGCATTGAAATCAACAGCACCTTGTTAAAGCATCGACGCTACTAAGCTAAGCTGATAGTTGTAGGGCATGGGTGTCAAACACAAGGTCCGCGGGCCGAATCCGGCCCGCCAGACCTCGTCATGTGGCCTGTGTAGCCACCGCCGGCCGCCAGCCTTCACCTTTTATTCTCGCTTTTTTTTTTTGACACAAGAAAGCCGCCTCTTCAGCGCATGTGCGGCAGCCTACAAGCCAGAGAACGTCTGCCCTCTAGCGGCGCCGGCCGTTCTACACAGGAAACCTCCACTTTACATGCATTCAGGAAACCTCCACTTGTTTTTATATTGAGCGCATGCCATCCTGTGATGTGACAGATCCAACGGCTGCCTGAACCCTTCTCTCCTGTATTGTAAGTCCTACAGATACAACCGGCCCTTTGAGGGTGACCAAACTGCTGATGCGGCCCCTGATGAATTTGAGTTGGACACCCCTGTTGTAGGGAGTAAGCAGAGATAGGTCATTTGTGAGACTAATAATCTGCCCTTATAGAAAGAAAGAAAGAAAGAAAGAAAGAAAGAAAGAAAGAAAGAAAGACATAGAGTGGCAATTTCTTCACATGGTGATTTTATGACTTATTTTTTAAATGAATACAAATTTAAGAGTGTTTCTTATGCCAGCTCCATAAAACGCAGTACGCTAGACACTAACATTATTTATTTTGATCTGGTGTATCTTTTCCAAGGTGTGCAATTATGTCTTCTGTGTTTTGGGCCAGAGTGGTTTAGCAGTCAGTCCCTCTTTCCATGGAACTCTGGGAATTGTAGTTCTGTGAGGGGAGTAGGCTTCTCCTAACAATTATTAGCACCCATAACAAACTACATTTCCCAGGATTCTTTGGTGGAAGCCATTACTGTTTAAAGGGGTGTGATACTACTTTAAATGTATCAAACCCCAGTGTTGATCCAGGACATTTATAGGGCCTGGGGTTGGAAAGGTTGAGAGATGGTGACCATCACAAAATGGTGGATAATAATTAAGAAACAATTGTGATATCGTCTTCTTTTTCTAGTGGCTAGGAAAAAGAAAGACTTCAGAAATTTTCTCAGAAAAATATATCTGCTGGGAAATGTTGGCTCATTTAGCACAGTGCTGGGTGCTCAGGGTATTACATTTTTTAAGTCAGTTTTTTTATTGCATACAAACTTCCCTGTTCATAGAGAAACACAAACATGCACTTTAAGTGGCATATGTTTTAAAATGTGGAGAGAGAACATTTCATTTCCTCCTGGTGAAAGGAGACTTTGGGTAATCAGGGTCCCCCCCCCCAACAGATGCCCAGTTTAACTCACTTAAATGAACTTGTTTTCTGACTGGATCAGTTCTTGGATAAGTTAATTGAGCATGGCTGGAAAGAAAATGTTATCTTTATGAAGAGGTAAGTAGTATGAAGCTTCTTGGGTTTCAGGGAAGGTGCCTCATTGTTTACTTCTATTCTCCTAACAGAAGGGGTGCACAAATTCAGCCCAGTGGAAATAATTCTAGCTAATCGCACTCCATTACTTTCAGTGAAATTGAGTCTGCTCATTCTACCTAGGTGAGCTGACATAGCACGGAAACAGAAAAATAATCACAGTCATGCTGTCCAAAATAAGCAATTGGCATCAGGCAGGCTGAAAACTGTACATTTTTGTTCCAATTTACACACTGTGCACACCATTACTTTATAAACTCTCAGTGGCTATGCATCATCCCAGGGAATCAATGCTGTTGGAAACATTGTTCATTAGTACCAGGCAAGTGCTCTGCCATCTTGTGCATATCACAGCTGCTTACTGATGTTCAGTCCTCGGTTTGGGGGTTGTGCTGCTTTATTTGACTCTTTTCTATGGAATTCTTTGGGGGCTTCTGTGTGAATGTGAGCCAGGTACGAAACAGTGGTTCGGTAGGGCATATGATGTACCCTACGAATTAAGGAAAGGGGCACTTCTAAGAGCTCACTTAGCCCAGGAATTTGTTTTCCAGACCAGAACTATGCTTGCTATCCTTTCATACAGAACTTTTCCTAGCTCCCTCCCCCAAGTTTCTTTGTTTCAACAATGTACCGTAATTTAAGGGAGGGGGAAGTACCCATTTTGGTGTTGCTGCTGTTAAACAAGTGGAAGTCAGAATAAGGTTACCAGATTTTTTCCAGTGAATCCAGGGACACTTTTCAACTTCAATGGATTTTGTATGGGGACTGATTTGTAAATCCAGGGACTGTCCCCAGGAAACAGGGATGTCTGGTAACCTTAAGTCAGAATCCCTTGACACGAAGGATGTGGGAGGAATTTGCTTTGCTTTGCATTTAAAGGTGTACCTCCCTAAATCTTACTTTCTGAAACAATATGCAAGCTGAAGCGTACCCCTCCTTTGAAATTCATTATTCCCAGCCAAATAATGACTACAAAAATGCATGTGCTGAAGCAGATTGTGGATAAAAATGCATATATTAATGAAAATAACACACAAAATGCATTGTAGTAGGAAAAAATGTATATATCAGGCAAAATTGCATACAAATGTGCACATTCAGAGAAAAGGGTATCAAATGTGCATACAAATGTGCACATTCAGTTTCAGGGTATCTGTTTGCATTCAGATGGTCCACTATTCAATCCCTGGCACCTCCAGGTAGGGCTGGGGGAAGAAGACCCTGGCCTGAAATGCTGGGGAGCCAACAAATATAATTCTGAGCTAAATGAACCAATGGGCTGGCTTGGTATAAGGCAGCCCATAAGGTGGGCAGAGTATAAATAATAAAATTTTTATTATTCAGTTATTTTCAAGAAATGGCCCACATGACTTGCATATTGTCAATTTCCAATATGCTAGGTTGCATTACCATGAAATCATTTGCTTCTGAAACTGTTCTATGATTTAATAACTTAGGGTACTTGCATTTTTAAGACTAAAACTTTTACTGAAAGAGCATGAGCTTTCATAGGTGATTATGTAATTCAACAGATACTGCCCTGGAAGTGAAAGCTGAATATCGGGGTGGGGGGGTGGCAGGGGGTGGGGTCCTTTTCAGTTTTTAAAGGGACAGTTACCCAAGCTGCAAAGTCTACTTTGCAAACATTGAGTTACAAAATCAGCAGTGCTCCTTCCAGCTATTATAATGCAAGAGGAAACCATAGTCCCTGGGTTAGGCTTTGATTGACACAGCCAATTTTTAAAATTAATTCCTATTCTGCCATCTCACGCTCCATATATCTACAAGCATTGATTTTCCCGTGGATAGCTACTCTGAGTTTCTGATGGAGTGTCCAGGGAGGTTAAAATGTTTATTCAAAGGATTCTTTTTTGTCTTTGTGTTTTTGTTTTTTTTTAATGTAGGATTTGTATTCATCCATTATTTCTCTCAAACATAGCCCTGTCTGCACAATGCAGATTGCTGATGGCTATTCCAAGGCATGAGTTAATATACACAACATGAGTAGCTTGAAGCTTCACAGATGGGGTGGGTGGTGTCCCCATACCCTCTAACTAAGTTGGTAGTGTTAATTAATGGACAAACATGGCCCTTAGGTTGATCACACATAAGAAGCACATAAGAAGAGTCCTGGTGGATCGGGATCTGATGTGTATAAAAAAATTCCTTCCAGTAGCACCTTAGAGACCAACTAAGTTTGTTATTGGTATGAGCTTTCGTGCGCATGCACACTTCTTCAGATGTTTCGACTATGGCAGACCAACACGGCTACCTACCTGCAACTGATGTGTATAGGAAGCTTGCAAGCCACATACTTCCTCCAACACTGAAAGCTGCATGTTCAATGTGATTCACCTATGGTGTACTTCTTGTGGAAGTGGTCACACTGAAATTTTCTGTATTTTCCCTCCTATAGAATATGTACTTTGATGGATGTGGGCCATTTTTTGAAAATAACTTCTTCTATTCTATTCTATTCTATTCTATTCATTACCCTGCCCATCTGAATCAGCTGCCTTATACCAAGCCATTGGTTCATTTAGCTCAGTATTATCTTCAGTGCCGGATTTACGTATAAGCTAAACAAGCTATAGCTTAGGGCCCCACTCTCTTGGGGCCCCCAAAAAATTTAAAGAAAAAAAACCCTGGATGTACATTTCCAAAATATTGCATAAAAAACAAATAAAATAAAACCTATATACAGCAACAGTGTTTTGTGCTGTGTAGGCTCCTGTGATGTAAGTAATGGGCCCGGCCTGCTAGCCTGATCCCCAAAATATCACTGGTTTGCTCATTTCAATATATTCTGCATGTGCAAGTGGCTTTAGATACCTATTAGGTCCATAAATTACCATATAGCGTATATTCAACACAAAAAACAGCAACAATTTGTTGTTGACAAAGGACAGCTGGACATCTAAAGGGCCCCATGACCTTCAGTAGCTTAGGGCCTCATCAAACCTAAATCCGGCCCTGATTATCTTCATTGGCTGGCAGTGGCTCCCCATAATTTTAGACCAGGGTGTCCCTCCCCCAGCCCTACCAGGAGGTGCCACAATCTCAGGCTGCATCTACGCCCCCACCCTGTTATACTTGTTTCATTTCTCTACATGTTCTAGGAGACCAGGGTGGAGGGGAGCTGGTTGGAGCAAGAGGGGGAGGCTCCCTGGTTTCAGCTTCTGCTTCTGCCTCAGAGTCTGAACTGTGCTCTGCCATAGCCTCTTCCTGTTCACCAAAACCCTGTCACCACTTCTGCTTCTGACACCTCCTCCTCCTCCCGGCCTGCTCCTTCTCCCTCTGACCATTCTCCTGGCTCTGAGCCTTCTTCCCCTGGGGGTTCCCCAGGGGGTTCCCCAGCTGGTGCCTCTCACTACTCCTCTGCATCCAGCCAATCCATGACATCCATTTTATGTGCAGACTGTAACTTCCAAAAGACTTTGCTAATGCTGAAGGTCTGGCAGTTTAGCCCACAGGCATGTTTTCCACAAATCAGGTGACTGAGTGTGATTTCCAGTTTCAAAGATTAGATTAAATAGATTTTACCTGTGACAGGATTGATAACAGGTCAGTTTCAAAACACATGGCCTAGAGCTGCTCATGAGCTGCTACATCGTCAACATTTGTTATTCTGTAAATTGCCCACATCAAAAGGTTTTTTTTGGGGAGAGAATTTTATGCTACGTCACCTGGGTCAGCAGAGGATGAGTCTTGATTTAGGGCAGTTGTGCAATATTTTGTATAATAGTTTACCCTGAATATAACTAATGCTCAAGGAATGCAAGTCAGGTTTGAGACCATCTGAGGCACATTAACATGGCCAAATTTCAGAAATGTAACAAATTATATTGAAAACTGGTCATTTTTTGGTAATGCATGCTCCCTAATACAAATATGCCAAGAAAGAGAATGAAGCTTTTGGCCCACTATTCGAGATAAAGTTAAAATACCATACTAAAAAAGAATGTTTGTAATTGGAGAGCTAATACATTATTAACAAGAGCTCGAGCTCTCTAGACTTCAAGTAGCTTGCATCACACAGGAAAGCTGAAGAGGAATTAAGGAGGCACACACAGACCTCCTATATCCTATAATAATGCTTTCACTGGAGGAGAAAGCAGGGCTCTTGGGTGATCATTCCATTTGTGGGTACTGCAACTATGCTTGGAATAGATTGTTCAGTGTTCTTAATTAATTTCCACAATTTGTTATTGGATCCAGGTGACTGATAATTTCTGCGCCACCATGTAAAATTATGCAGATGTTCATTTATTGTCCTGATCAAACACTGAGTTTTCATAATGTTATTGTTTCTTCATCAAGCCTTTAATAAAGAGGGATGAGAAACTTTCTTTCTTTTTTAATGTTGGTAGTATAGAAATATCTGTAAATAAATAAATAGTTTGTATGACCATAGTAATATGAACACATAGCTGGTGAACATATGCAACAGCAGTTTCTGTATTTTTGGATTTAGAACAAAACTGGGACAATTCTTTAAAAATCTTTAAGATGGCCTAAAAGGACTAATGAAAACATAATTAATATTGCACATTATTGTACTTCTTAATTTACTCTTTGATCCAGAAACATAGCACACACCTTCACCACTCCCCCCCCCCAAAGGTATCTCCATGTGGGATAGAAACTTGATTGAACACTAATATTTACATCTGATCTCCATGAAATTGACTTGAATGCTGTTTTGGGGCTGTGGACTAAATGAAATTTTATAAATACGAAGTTTATGTATGTGTAGCAAAAATCAGCTACATACATGCTATCAACTGGATTGTGTTTTCTAATTATCCATAGTCTGTAGCTCCCAAGTTAAAGTATGCTATGTAACAGAGGTGGGGCGTGAACTAACTTGTATATACACCCTGTGCTGTGTGTAATAGTGTTGACTCTCATAATTCATTCAGTATGGCAAATTTTCTTCTCAATTACTGAATTATGTAGCAAATTTGAAATTGTGCTATGCATCTTCTTTGGCATAATGTCAGCTGCTGTGTATGGGTGTTTAAACTTTACTTTTGCCTCTTTGATTTATTTATGCAAGCAAGATTTGTCATGAATTTTAATCCAAGCAAAACGCTGTGACACCCACAATAGCCTGTAAATCTGCTTTGCTGTAGCAGCAGCAGCCCTATGAAAAGAAGTAATGTGGAATAGTTGTAAGCTCTGCCAAGCCAGTTTCTCATCTCAGGCATTGTTGCATAAAATGCATTTTATGTATTGGAAGGAAACATACATCTGGAGTCTTTAGTTATTTTTTAATACAGAACAGTAGGACCTTTGGGAATATTGTGATTTCTAAGTTTTCTGATAGGCATGCTCCCACAGCAGAAGTGCTTTCTTCACAGAGATATACACTGCTACAAGTCTTTATTCATTTATTTATCATGCTGCAATTCCCTAAAAAGAAAAGACTTATTCTATGCAAAAAAATAAAAAAACAACCCCTCACATTGCTCCAATGGATAATCACAGATTCTGTTTAAATAATTGATACATAAAATTACTTTTGCCGACTAGCTCAGTTATAGTCATGTGACAGGGTATATCGTGTTTTAACCAGAGCAATTATTATTCCACAAAAAAAAAAAAAAAAAGTACAGAAAGGAGCAGTGAAAGGAGTTGAGTTCAGTGTGTAGGTTTGTGGAAGGAAGCCAACACATTTGTCAAAGCAGTTACACCAACTGAAAACAGCTAAAACAGATAGTCACAGGAATAGGATGGGCCCTCGGGTGTCAAAGGCCAAGGTAAAGAAATGTCGCTGCAGCATCCACCCAAAACAGCAAAACAGTATAGTGAAGATGCTACACACACTTCTCTGAGGAGGAAATGCCACAATTTAGGCCAGGCTTCCTCAAACTCGCCCCTCCAGATGTTTTTGGCCTACAACTCCCATGATCCCTAGCTAGCAGGACCAGTGGTCAGGGATGATGGGAATTGTAGTCTCAAAACATCTGGAGGGCCGAGTTTGAGGAAGCCTGGCCTAAATTGTGGCATTTCCTCCTAACAGAAGCAATGCTGATTTAGGCATTGCTACAGAGTATGCCCTCTCCCAGGCCACCCCTACCTGAACTTCTGAGGGAGGTGGAACTACCAAGACTGCTCCCTTCAGTACTCATAACACCCCGAAGGGTCTGTACAGAGGGCAATGATCTCTCAGGAGCATAAGTTGTAATATAAAGGAAAGGAAGGATTTGTCTATTTCTAGTCTTTGTCAGTTTAACACGTGTTCATGCCCAAGTCCATCCCATGCCACTTCGGCATTAATCTATCCATTTTAAAAATCTACATGGAAGTTCATATCTAAACATTTAAATATGCACCCCCCAAAAAAACACACTTTTCTAAATGTATTTTATCCTAAAATGTGCATTTCCCCCCTGTGTATATTTACAGCAGAGAACTGCATCACAAAATCTGAAGAAATGCGAAATCCGAAGGGTGACTGTGCTCCAGTTGTCACAAGTCCTCCAGGTGGTGTGGATCAGGTCAGTTCTTGTTGGAATTTGCAAAGACGGAATTCCTCAAGCATGCTGGGTAATGTAATTCAGGTTACAAACGGATGGATTAGTTCACCTTTTGATTTCAAATCGTTAAGAGGTCCCTGTAAAGAAACTATTATGGAACTTAATGGAAGAGGCATAACGTAGACCTTAGGGGCATGGGCTTTATGGTACATTTTGATAGGAAACGAAGTGCAGCAAATATAATCCATACTGAATGCCAGAAGATGTAAATTTGATTGTGAAGACTTCTGTAACAGTTTTTAGGACCACAGCTCAATGTTTCAGGACGTGTAGGCACATGGTTCAAAGCCCGACCATAGCCAGATCTTTGTTTTTGTTTATATACACAATGGGGTTATCTAGTTATCTTCTAATTGGAAATGCCTCTGTCTGAGATCTTTGAGAGCTTCTGCCAGTCAGAGTAGGCATAACTGACCTGGATGGAGAAATAGTCCAATGTAGTATAAGGCAACTACCTATGTCCTTTCAGGTTAATAGTCCAGTGTTCTGGGAGATAGGAGCGCCCCCTAGCTTGGGGGCACTAGCTTGGGGAAAGGCTGCCCTAGACCATTATAATTGTGAGCCCTCTTAGTAAGAATGCAATGCCCCCACCCTATGACTGTAACAGGGTAGAAGAAAGAACGTGGCAACAGATTATATATATTTTTAAGGGAGGAGGAGAAAGTGGGCTATTTTAATAATAGAGAACACGATATAATATAAACTGATATTTGAACCTATTATTGCACAAGAGAAAGCACCTGCTTAGGTTATAAATGCTACAATGTGTGCAGCAGCAGCAGCAGCAGCAGCAGCAGCTTTTGGCCTGCACCATGTCTTCATCTTCTCCTTTCCCCAGTGAGAGTTATGCAAAACCATGTAACTCGCTGGCATGTAAGTCACAGGCTGCCCTCAGGCTAACTTCTGCACTTCGCTTTTTGTACCATGTTCAAGTTTCGTTCTGCGGGATATGCATATCTTGCAAATAAGGTCTCTAATGGGGGCTGCTATGCGTTTGGCTGACGGTGCAGTTTTGCTTCTTGAGCAGCAAACACATGGTTCTGCTTTTGGAAAGGCAGAGCAGATGAACTGCTTGGGAGGGAAGTTCCCAATCAACTTCTTGATTCACACAACCATATGTTTAGTGGTGGGTATTACTGTGAGAGGACTTCTGTTGTCATATAGCCCCTTTGTGTGTGTGTGTGGGGGGGCACACGTGAGTCTTGTGTATGCTCAAATACATGTCAAGATCAAAGACCTCAGCTCCTGACTCAACCATCATTTTGAAAGTTTTCCCAGACAGTTATAAATAACATGTTTAAAAATATCTAAGCTGTGATTATATATTACTATATGATTGAATCATCTGTCCACTACCATTGTGCTTTTTCTTTGGCATAGTTCAGAGCTGCAAGGTTTCACATGTGAAGGCAATTGTTTTCCTGTCTGCTGTACTCCTGCATTGCAGGGGTTGGACTTGGTGGCCCTTGAGGTCCCTTCTGACTACAGATCTATAATTATATGATACTTTTGTCAAGAGCTGCTGGAATTTCTGTATGGCTGGTGGAGATGAATCAGTGTACAGTGGGGAGGTTCAAAAAAGTATCTACATGGTGCCTAGAGAATCTTGCACCTAAATATTAGCAAGACAAAGGAAATGGTGTTGGACTTTCAGAGGAAGAGAGGGGAACTAGCCTCGTTGTATATCGGGGGGTGGGTTGTGTGGAGAGAGTCTCTTCCTTTAAATTCCTGGGAGTTTACCTTAGTGAAGACCTCACTTGGAAAAACAATATAACTTAGGTGGTTAGGAAGGCCCAACAGAGACTCCATTTCCTCAGGGTCTTGTGAAAGAACAATGTTAAACAACAATTGATGACCTCCTTCTCAATAGAAAGTGTCCTCTCGTATTGTATCACAGTGTGGTACGTTGGCTTGACAGCCACAGACAGAAAGTCTTTACAGAGGGTAGTGAACACAGCACATGATATCATGGGCTGTCCCCTGAGCCCGCTAGATGACATCGCAAGGGATCCTTGCCGTAGGAGAGCGAGAAAAATTCTCAGGGATGATTCATACCCCAGCCAGCACCTCTTTAATCTTCTACCCTCGGGCAGGAGATATAGAAGTACAGTGGTGCCCCGCAAGACGAATGCCTCGCAAGACGGAAAACCCGCAAGACGAAAGGGTTTTCCGTTTGCAGAGGCACTTCGCAAGACGAATTTCCCTATGGGCTTGCTTCGCAAGACAAAAATTGACGAAAATTTTTGAGTTTTCCCCCCACTCCAAAACCCCTTTTTCTGAAGCGCTAAGCTGCTAAAAGCCTTTTAGCAGCAAAACCGCTAATCCCTTAAGCCTTAAAAAGCCGTTTTTAGCCCTTAAACTGTCAATAGCGCTAATAGCGCTAATCCGCCAATGGGCTTGCTTCGCAAGACGAAAAAACCGCAAGACGACAAGACTCGCGGAACGGATTCTTTTCGTCTTGCGAGGCACCACTGTATAATCAGGCCTACCAACAGGCTAAAAAACAGTTTCTATCCGTGGGCTGTTCGGCTGCTAAATGGAAAATAATGTAGTGCAACTGACTTTTGGGGTTGGTGTGTTGTGTGACAAGCACACAGAGTGCAATGAGACTGAGTGTTTGTGGGTGGGGGAGGGAGGCTCAGTTAATTTCATTATAGACAGGTTGTACATTGACAATAAAGGTATTATTATTATGGCTGCTTTTTGTGGTGAACCGCTGAAGGTAGCATTCTCTCAATGAAGACCCTTCTGGATTGACTCCGCCTACATGGCTTGCCATCAGATCATCTGTGCAGCAAGGAGTATTCACAGCTTTCTTTTCCTCCTGAACCATTTCCACTGAAAGTCTTCCTGAGCTCTGGTGTGTCGCTGTGTTCTTGGTTGGTCTCTGCTCCTGCCTTGGTCTTTGGTTCTGATCACTGACTGTATCATGTTCCCTGGCTCCTGGCTCATCTCTGCCTGCTGCCCAGAACACAAGCCCTGGCAGTTGTTTGGCAATTTGCTGTGCTTTTCTATTTGTTCATCATTGTCTAGTAACAGCAGGAGGAGAGGCAGCAGACTTGTTGGGAACAACACCTGGCACCTCCTCCTAAAAAGCAGCTGTTGCTGCCTGCACTATTTGAGAGAGAGATAGAACTGTGCTGAAGGGGTGAACACATGGTCCCAATAATTCTTAGCAAGCTGGATTCAGAAGATGGGGGGGGGGGGGAGAGCCTATTCAGGCTCACCTCCCCAGCAGAGACTTGAGAAGCCATGCTCACCTGTCCTTTCATGCCACATGAAGACAGGCTGCAGCTGGTGCAGAATGTGGCTGCTAGATTGGTAAATCAGGTCCTCCCTTAATGAGGGCACGTATTGCAGTGAGACCTGGACAACCGGCACCCTGTGTTGTGGATGGATACAATTGGTCAGCCACAACACCCGATTGGTAGGTCCCTCAAAGCTGGGTGCAATCTGGCCAATGGGACGCAGTCCAAATGGTTCGAGGGAACTATTTATGCCCATGCACATGACCCAGAGCTGCCTCTTTCAGTGCATGCATTCAGAACACCCGCCCACCTCTCTCTACTTTTAGGGCTTGCTCTTGACCTTGCTATGCCGTCATGTGTCGTCTGTCGTTGGGACAGGGGGACGGCAGGAATTTCCCCCACTTGCCTGATTGGCTGTTGCCATTTGGGTTTCGCCTGCCACGTAGCAAATCGTCACAACTTGTAAGGTTGTGGATAGGCTCTGGTTCAGGTGATAGGGATGGGAGAATGCTCTTGCCATCCCTATGTGAAGGGTATTCCTTTAAAGGAATCCAGGGACTCAATGGTTTGGTCAACCCCTGAGAGGGGGTTGTGCCCATGCCTGAGTCCAGGGGGACATTTGGGTGGCGGAGTTAGCCCGTTCCCGGCTTTCCGCTTATCCAGGTGCTCAGCCTTGGCTGACCTATGCTGGAACCGTGTGTCAGCGCTACCTCCATGCAGGGAGCTAGTCAAACCAGACCCTATGCAACCAGTCACTTTTTTGTATAAATAAAGTTGTGGCCTAAATTCTTCCAAAAACCAAACCAAAATTTTAGCCATGTGTGAATTTATTTGGGGTGGGGGGAGAGGTTTCTGGGTCTGAACAAGCAATGGTGCAGCCTGGTGGGACCCAGTGTCTCCAAAGCCATAATGGCTGCCATTGAGATACCAGGCACAGTTCAAGGTGTTAGTATTACCATTGAGATACCATAACATCTTGACCAATAGCAACCACCTCGGCCCCTACAATTGGCAGGGGAGGCCCTGTTGGTGATGCCGCTGATGAGTTCTGCCCAGTTGCTTTCATTGGATCACCCTGAGTTCTAGTATTTCTCCATACCATCAATAATATAATGCAGCTCTATCCTGCCCCTCACCTCTTTACCCTCATTTTTTCCTAAACTAAAAAGCCCCAAATATAACTTTTCCACATACGGGTGGTGCTCCACCCCTTTGGTTTTTTGGTTGTTCTTTTCTGATGCTTTTCCAGCTCCTTTTTGGGGACAGGCCATTCTTGTCACCTGTTGCCCTTTTCCAATTAATTATTTACATTTTCTCCCTGTTAGTGGTTCATTTTATTAGCTTTCAGGGTTCTTCATTTTGGTGTTTTAGGGAAATCTGTATTTCTTTCATACTCCTTTTCTTCTTCTCTCTCTCCCCAATGTTGTCTTCATTTTACACTCATTTATGTTTGCTTTCTATACTTGGTATTTGTACAGTACTTACTTTTCATGACCTCTTTGTTTCTGCAGCTGCTGGTGGGTTTATTTTAGGAGGTGAGGGAATGGGCTGCTGGCTTTTACTCTGGCTTATCAACCCAAATGGCACAAAGGGAGAGTAAAGCAAATCTCTAAAAAGGCAGGAATCCATTCACAGAACCCTGTCCAATTTTTTGCTGTAAATAATTTATTTTTATTATTCTTTAATGAGAGAGAGCCATGCCAGTTTCATTATTCAGAAGTGGTAGTGCCTGAAATGTTAAGGTTGTGTCAGAAATATAATGGAAGATGAAATACATGACCAGTCTTAATAACTTTTTTGTGGGGTACATTTCTGGAGCTTTGCAATGTCCTGAGTGGTTTCAATTTTAAAGTGTATGTAGGGGAGTTTTTGGAAGATAAATAAACAAGCAAACAAGAAAGAAAGAAAGAAAGATGTGCTGATATATTTTTTAAATGATTATTTTTAGAACAGTCACAGCCACCCCCAACCAACTTCTGGAGTCAATTACAAGTTGTATTAGCATTATCTTGGGCTTTTACGGCAGGAAAGTGTCCCTGAACATATGCAGAACATATTTCCCACCTTCCTGAGTAACTGAGCAGTCCCTCTTCAACACATTATCGGGTCCCAGTCTATACAAGCAAAGGGCAATGTCTAGAGCTGGGCCAAAGTTTTCATCCCACACTTTTCCAGCAATTTCACGGACAGAGGGAAAAGGTCAAGGGAAGATAGTCTATAGTTTCTGTAGGGGCAGGAGAGGTTACTATTGTAAGATGAGATGACAGAGCTTTGCGCTTATTTGTCTTTCTTTTACTACCTGAAAAATTGCTAAAAATACCCCCTCTTTAAGGGGGACTAATGGCTCTGTGTAAATTGGCAGAGAGAGATTTGAGTTAGAAGCATAGAAATGTAGAGTTGGAAGTCATCACCTTACATCCTTGCATTGCAGCTTTGAGATGAATAATCCAGTTTTTTTTATTTTTAACTAGGACTATTTATTTCTTAACTATACATCTAAATGGCTGTTTAAGTGGTAAATAATACAGCTTTTTTTTAAAAAATGGAGCAGGTCAATAGCATTAGTAGAGTGCCTTTATTTCACTGCTGCATGAATATCAACTGAGCATGCTCAGCCCCCCTTCCCTCTCTTTAGAAGTTAACATAACTTAAGGTACTAGAAAGGAGTAACTTGGGAAGTGTAGGGATGCCAAGAAAGAGGGAACTTAGCCCAGGGCTAAAGTAACTGCTTTGAATGCTGAAGGTCCCAACTTCAACCTTCACCATCTCTCCTTCAGAAAGAAGGAGCAAGTGATGGGAAACTTTGCCCGAGACTCTAGAGAGGCTCAGTCAGTCAAAGTAGACAAGACTGGGCTAGACAGATGGATGATTATGGCCTGGAATAAGGCAGCTTCCCATAGGCTGTCCCAGAGACCTCTGAATCCCCAGGGCAACCTGTCCTTTCCAACAGAGAGGAGGACCTGCTCTTGCACTGCGTTTAGTCATGTCAACCTTGGAATGCCCAGCTTTCAACCCAACAGGCGTTGCTCTCTGTGTGCAATGAGATGGCACATAACCCCCAGAGACATATTGTAGAGGCCTCACAGGAAACCTCTGATCTTACCAATGGACCAGCACCTACAAGAAAGAATCTCCTGTAGCCTTTTTGAGCATTGGGTAGGGTGGTTGTGGTTGTGGACTGTCTCCAACCCAGCTGTGTTGAAAAAAATAGCAGCTTATACAGGGAGAATCTGGGCTCTATAATTTCAAGAATTTGGCTGCTCTTCGGCTAATTCATAGAATATTATTATTTATTAAATTTTTGCACCACCCTTTATCCAAAGCTCACAGGGTGGTTCATAGAACAGCCTTTGGGATGGGGCATAAAAAAATTGGATCATATAAAAATAGTTAAGCAGTGAACATCTTGGCCAAATTGATCTATACACCTATGCACAGCACTAGCACTCCCCACCAACAAAAGAAGATTTGCAGTCATGTGTTTAATCATCATCATCTAGGATGCTGCCTTCTACTGAGTCAGGTCCTTGGTTCATCTCGCTCAGCACTGTCAATACTGACTGGTAGTGGCTCTACAGGAGACATTCCCAGGCCTGCCTGGACTGAAGATAGGACCTCTTGCATGCAAAGTAGATGCCCTAAGACTGAGCTACAGCTCTTGCCTAAACCAAGCTTGCTTGGGTATTTTTAAAATTTAAAGTCTTTACATCCCACTCTGCAAACTTCCTGGGGCAGGGAGCTAATTTCCATAAAGCACCAAGCACATTAATGGCAGCAAACAAATGCATGTCCTTCTTAATTGCACATGTATTTTGTATCATTTCCTTGCCACAAGATTTGTTCATTTATGGGATTCCTTACCCGCCCTTCACCAAAAAGGTGGGCTATTACAATGCAGGTTACAACAATATAACATTGTAAACAGTTAAAGCAATTTACATCAGAGTATTAAAATCAGTTAATATTTATAATATGTCTTATATAAAGTAGTCCTAAGACACAGCATCATTCCTTTCAGTGAATCAAGAGTATTCTGCTATTTAAAGAAGCCAACAAATAGTTTCCAATGAATCATTGTGTTTTCATGGCATCTGATGCTTCATTAGCACATCTGAATTGTTCTAACTCTCTCTTGATATCCTGGATATAAATGTTTAGGATTGTGTAGGGACTAGGGGAAATAATTAGCCAAGGCACAAATTACAGTTAGGGTACCTTACGACAATTGACATTCAAAGTACTGAGGCAGCTATTTGCCATTTGTGATTTGGGGAATCTCAGCTTTGTGTCCATTATAGTTAAACAAAGCCTAATTTTATAGCTGTGTATGCTATAAAATTGGATCAAAATGGATCTGGGATAATTCTACTCGGCTGAATTTGGTGTTCTCTCACTTAGGATAAATGGTTAGCATTGGAGATATGGAGTCGTGATAGCAATATGCCATAAAATCCAGATTGTGGATAGACCAAAAAGTGTTCACAAAAAATAAAACCTGGATGAAAGCACTCAATGAAATTGTTTATAATTGCTTGTCCCATCCATATACACAGATATTGCATAGGCTCACATCCTTCCTTGCACTTACATAAGTTTAGCTCCGTTGGTTTAGCTAATCAGATGCCTCTTGAGAAGCGCACAAGCAGGACACCATGACAATATCCTTCTCTCACTGTTATTTCCAGCAACTGGTATTCAGATACATGCTGTGTCTGATTCTGAATGGAATATATAGTCATAATGGCTAGCAACCTGCATGAATTTGTCTTTTTGTCCCTTCAAAGCTATTTAAATAAAGTCACTAGTCCTGAAAGTGCTGCATTTTTCTTTATTTATTTGAAAGTATTTAAATATTGTCTGATATTTTAAAAAATCTCTAAGCAGTGTCAGTGAGTTACTGGGTCTAATTCAAGGTGTTAGACTGGAAAGTAGCCAATGTAACACCAATTTTTAAAAAGAGGTCCAGGGGAAATCCTGGAAATTACCAGCTAATTAGCTGAGAAACTCTGTCCTGGGAAAACTAGTGGAAAGTACTGTTTAAGAGAAAATAACCAAGCATATAGAAGAACAAGTCTTGCTGAAGCAGAGCCAGCACAGCTTCTGGAAGGGCAAGTCCTGTCTCACCAACCTATTAGAGTTCTTTGAAAGTGTGAACAGCTATATAGACAGACGTGACCTGGTGGACATAGTGTACTTTGACTTTCCAAAAGCTTTTGACTCAAGGCCTTTTTGCACCATTTAAAGTTGCATAGTTGCAACTTTTAAAATATGTTTTGGACAGGTTATCACACAACATCATTCAGCTAGTATGATAAAGTTCTCAAAAACCTACTTTTCCCTACACCGCTTTGAAAAAGATTTTTGGGAAAGATTCCGGCTGGATCCTCAGTAATTTTCATTGTGTGGAATACATACAGGCATCATCCTGTTTTCTGTGTTGGGGTTGGTTTTGGAGACATCTGTTTTCTGCCACTTCCCTCTGACTGGTGCATACTGTCAATTTGTGAGCTTAGTTCAGAGGACAGGTTGGGCAGATGGAAGTGTCAAAGTACTGCCCATGACAGCAATCATTAGCTGCATATAAAATTTCATGACAAGAACAAGGTTGTTGATGTTGGCTATTGCTCAGGGAGTCACAAAGTTCCTCATCTAATCTCCTATACTCCCAACAAGATCAGTATTCTGGAATACTAGGCATTAAAAAGTTTTAAGCCAAAAAAGGGGGCATTCCCTTGCACATGTTTATAACTCTGACATTTACTTGCTGGAGGAACATGAGGGTCCATTAGGAGTGTGACTACAATCATGGAACTTTTCTCAGTTCAGGGAAAACCTACACTCATTCAAAATAGCGACATGTGAGTAAAGAAAATAAAGAAGAGGAAAAGTTGGTGTCCATCACCATATTTCACATGGCAGTGGGTTCCACAGATGGACGATGTACTGTGTGAAGCTCTCACTTTTGACTGTTCTGAATCTCCCACCATTGTCCTGCCCCTCCGCTGGTCCCCTCACTACACATAGAAATGAATGGCTGAAACCAGGAAATCTCCTCTAAACCAGTATTATTGAAGAGAAGATTAAAAATAACTGAAGTCTTGAACTTAGAGGCCAACATGTATATGGGTGCAACCTCACAAGCTGAGCAAATATATGACTGACAGAAGGTTCGTCTGAGTTTGGTGGCACTTACTCCCAAGTAAGTTTGCATAGGACTGTAGCCCTTTTCTTTTCTCATTCACACAGCGAGATAATTGACTCAGACAAGGATAGTGTGTAGCATAAATGAAAACTGTATGCATACCCAGCCGTCTCGACTGACGTAAGCATAGCTCTTGCCTGGTGAATGGCTAGCATTTTTGTCATAATGAGGTGCCAGCCACTGCACAAGTCACAACTCGCAAAACTAAGCTGACTTATTTATTTTATTAAGTTACAATGAGTAGATGATATGAGCCAAGGAAACAGTCCTGGCTAACACATACCAAATAAATTCAAATTAGAAACAGGCTCCTGAAAGCGAACAGTTTTTTCTTTGCCTCAGAAAGTTCAACACATGAAAATGACAGGAAAACTCAAGGCCTGCAGTTCAGTAAGAAAGCACAAGCTTGGATAACAAGATGCCCTTAACTGTGCTACAGTGGTAAAACAATGTTCATAAATGTGATGAATTGATCTGAGTTAGATAATAAGGATCTTGCCTTCCTCCATATGATAAACCCTCAGATTTAGAGAAAATGTTGGGAAAGCTTTGTTGGAGTTGGTGTCTTTTGTTCTGAAATGATGAACTTTTGGTCATATTATACTTACACAGTTTTCATTGTAGCTATCTTATTTTTAATTGTGTATATCAGTACAAAGAAGATACAGCGAGATTTCAAAAGGCCTCATTATTTGATACCAGTAACCAAACTGGGACCTATTTCACACATAGTAGTTTTCCTACATGGAGGTAGGAAAACAAGTATACACCAAGGCACCACAAGACACAACTGATCTACAGCATGAGAAGCTTGTTTGCCAATTACAACTTCCCAACCTATGCAGATGGACTAAAATATATGCATTCATGATTTGTGCACATAGTAATGTACATGAGCGTTCATGAGCTTTTTCTCTTCCTTTGTCATGGACTGGTAGGACGCAGAGGAACCAGTTGGGGAACCACCAAGGGAAGAAGGCTCAGAGCTGCAGGGACAGGGAAGGTGATGGGTGGTCAGAGACAGGAGAAGACTGGCAGGAGGAAGTGTCAGAAGCTGAGGAGGTGACAAGGGTGGTTCTGTGGCAGAGGGAAGTCCAGAATCAGAAGCTGAAGCTGGTGAGTGGGAAGGAGGTCAAGAGGCAGAAATGAGTTGGGCTAATGAAGAGTCATGGGTGTAGCTCCCTCCTGCTGCAACATGCTCAACTTCCCCATCTCTCAGAACAAGGAGAAGCATGAAATGGGGGAAGGAGAGATTGGCTGCCCAGAGGGAAAAAGCCTTGGAGAGGAGGAAACATAGACAGCTGTGGGGAGCCTTTCAGCCTCAGCAACCGATGGAGAAAGACCCACCAGGAATGAGATGCTGAGCTCATTAGGCCTGATGCTCAGCCAAGTCTGCGAAGATTGTGTTTTTGCTAGTAAAGAGTGAACTCCAACTTTGGTCTGTGTGATTGCTGACTAGCATGCTGTGTGACATCCTAAGGGTTTACCCCCTTGCACACTTGTATGGGGGGGGGGATATTGTGTTGAACGACCCAATGCAATAAAATGGAGTTCACATATTGTAAAGAGATCATAAAATAAGTTTGCAGTGTCTCAGAAATCTAGGGTTGTCATATATCCCAGTTGTTGTTGTTTTTAGTCAAATTTGTTGAGCCCCCCCCATACGTTTTTGGGCTTCTCTTGGATTTTTAAAGCTTTATTTTATTTTAAAAATCACCCTACTTGGCATATGTCCAGGTTTTCCCAGCCATTTTGCTGATTCAGCAAAAATCCGCCCAGACACCCTTTTTGCAGCCTGATTCCTGGATGTGTCCGGGGAAACCTGTACTTATGGCAGCCCTACACAAATCAGATGTCAGTATCAGTTTATCAATGAGAGTCTGTGAGACTCCAGTCCCAGCTATAGAGTTTTGTACAAATGGAAATCAGCAATCAATATCAAATGTCAGAACAGCATTCAGATGAAGTACTTAGCTACATAAATGATTTATGTCTGTTTCCCAGTGTATGTACAACATTCACTGTCCTTGGTTTTTTAAAAAAGTAACAATATGTTTTAGCGAAGGCAAGCAAGATGGTTTGAGCATATACAGTAACGCTAATCCTAGCCTGACACCACTGGCTGCCAACTAGTTTTCAGGCCCAATTAAACAATCTATTGCCTTTTAAACAGAGTGTGCTTGTGTTTGTTACTTACTATGTTATGTGTTTTGTGTTTTTATATTAGAAATTACCTTGCAATCCTCAGGTGAAGGGAGGTATACAAATTCAATAAATAAAATACATTCTTAACTTATGGGGGGGGGGGGAGAACAACCACACTTTTCCAGCTAAGATATCTTAACAACAGAATTCAAATAACCAAAAATGCTCCAGGACTAATGAAATAACTAGATTTAACATGCCCACAACCCAAGCAGACATCTAACGCATTGCTTTAACTGTGTGATTATTTAATGCATTATTATTTCTCAGATGGCCCCTACAGTCATGCTGTTTATACAAATGTTCGCTGGCAACTTTGCACTCAGTATATATAATTTTACTGTTTGAACTTAAAAGTCACAAGGCTGAAATAAAAAGGCATGGGTGGCGCCTTGCCATACTGCCCCTGGAGAACAAGAGGCCGACAGCTCATGATTCGGTGCCAACAGGTTGCTGGGAACTCGACTAAACGGAGCAGCAATAAGTCTACACAGTGGAGCTTTGCTGAAAGATGTGATCACACCTCCTAATGTGACTCCATGGCTCTGTTACTTACAGCTAAATTACATTATTATGACTTCATTGTTGAATCCCAATTCTCCTAATTATAGCCTAGAGATCTATTATTTGATTTTGTAACACCAAGTGCTTCTTTTCTAAATCATGTAATCTCTTGTAGCTTATTAATGTCAGGTTTGCGCACACACAGGGACTTGGTTGTTTGCCAGGCAGAATCAAATTTTCAAATTTTCACTGTGTTATGTTGTGAGGATTTGCTTGTTACAATCTAATTATATTGGCACTGAAAGCAAAATTATATTATAAAGCACTTTAACTCTTTCACGGGAACAGATTTGCATATGTTAAGTGTCCTCATTGCCATTGGTTTATTAGCCTTTTCATCAGAAAATATCTCTTGGAATTGTATGCTGAAGATAAGAATTTCTGTGGTGTTACCACTTTATCTTCACTGGAATGTGGCTTTCAGTTCATTAAAATATTCTCTCAAAATATGGGATGTGAAACTACCATATAGTAATATGAACAATTAGGAGTCCCGTGGCACCATTAATATTAGGTTTTTTTATTGTGGCATAAGCTTTCATGGGCAGAAGCCCACTTTCTCAGAAAAAACAACAACAGCAGTGTTGTTTGCATCACTTACCTTGTCCGTTCATACTTGTAGGATTCCTAGCCATGGATTTCATGTGAATGGCAGTACAGTGGTACCTTGGGTTACATACGCTTCAGGTTACATACGCTTCAGGTTACAGACTCCACTAATCCAGAAATAGTGCTTCAGGTTAAGAACTTTGTTTCAGGATGAGAATTGAAATTGTGCTCCGGCGGTCCAGCGGCAGCAGGAGGCCCCATTAGCTAAAGTGGTGCTTCAGGTTAAGAACGGACCTCCGGAACGAATTAAGTACTTAACCCGAGGTACCACTGTATCTGCAGTCCTTAAATCATATAGTCAGGAATACAGTGCCATTTATATAAAAGAAGCTAATATAGATAGTTGCTTACATCAGACAAAAGTTGGTAATAATTCATTCATGTTAGCTGACACAGTACATATTTCTCTATCCCTGCAGTGAACTTGTTCTAGAGCAAAGAAGCCTATGCAGACTTTGTAGTCCAGAGGATGCTCCTTGAGCTATGGTACATTAACCAGAATGACACAGTCTGCTGTAACAGATAAAAGAATCAAAAGATGAACTGTGCAGTGTGGTTCTCTGTGAGTCATGGTGTCGGAGGCAAATAATGCACCAACTCTGCAGAAGCTGAGCAGGTCTTGGTTTGGTGTGGTGTGGGAGACTGCTTGGGAACCCTATAGAATATACATTGGCTGGATGTAGATATAATGAGTAATGCTTAAGTCAGTACTCAAGACACAATGTCAGATTTAACTAACTTGATCACTGATATTGAGAAATTGTTATGGGACTATAAATGTTCCTTATTGTCTACATTCGGAAAGTGACTAGAATCATAGAATCATAGAATCATAGAGTTGGAAGAGACCACAAGGGCCATTGAGTCCAACCTCCTGCCAAGCAGGAAACACCATCAGAGCACTCCTGACATATGGTTGTCAAGCCTCTGCTTAAAGACCTCCAAAGAAGGAGACTCCACCACACTCCTTGGCAGCAAATTCCACTGTCGAACAGCTCTTACTATCAGGAAGTTCTTCCTAATGTTTAGGTGGAATCTTCTTTCTTGTAGTTTGGATCCATTGCTCCGTGTCCACTTCTCTGGAGCAGCAGAAAACAACCTTTCTCCCTCCTCCATGTGACATCCTTTTATATATTTGAACATGGCTATCATATCACCCCTTAACCTCCTCTTCTCCAGGCTAAACATGCCCAGCTCCCTTAGCCGTTCCTCATAAGCATCGTTTCCAGGCCTTTGACCATTTTGGTTGCCCTCCTCTGGACACGTTCCAGTTTGTCAGTGTCCTTCTTGAACTGTGGTGCCCAGAACTGGACACAGTACTCCAGGTGAGGTCTGACCAGAGCAGAATACAGTAGCACTATTACTTCCCTTGATCTAGATGCTATACTCCTATTGATGCATTGACTAGAACCACAAATGTCAAGAACCTCATATTTTGTGCTTTACACAAACATATAGAATTTACTTATACAATTTCTTGGTTTTATTATTATGGGTCAAATGAAACCACTACCTAAGGCTGTGCCAAATGTTCTTGGACCAGTACTTTTGGTATATAGGGGAATTTGGGGGAGGGGGGCTTGCTCTCTCTGCTATAGATGTCCTCTGTGAGGGCATTCTTGTGTCCTCCATGGCAATCATCCCATATTAATTTACATTTAAAATCCTTCATCAGTTCAAATCCCGGAGTGGTTTACAACAGCATTCTGCCCATCTGCAATTCTCAGGGGAGGGAGGGAGAGAGAGAGAGAGAGAGAGAGAGATCTAAGGTCTCCTCCCACTGATCTTCATTGCTCACTGCAGATTTGAACCTGCCAACGTGTAACCAACCACTATGCCACAATGGCTTCCAAACCATATACTGCACAACTGTATGGATTTCACTCACAGAGAAGTGTCCATTTTTCATAGGAATAAACCAAGGTCTGGGGAGATTGCATTATTCAGCCAAGAGCTTGTGGCAGGCCCAAGCCCTTAGGTTTAACTGAAAAGCTGACCTTGTTACCTAATTATAATATATTTCACTTTCCTATTATTAGTCTGCAGTGTCTGAAAACGATGCTGTTTCAGCTGGATTTAATGTTATGCGTGTTCCAGTTATATATACTTTTTTCTGGGAAAATATTTAATACAAAATCAATTACTAATAAAAGGGAATTTGAACCCAAAGGAGACTCCCCCCAGAAAACCAATTTTCAGTGGCAATGTGACCCATTAATGAGCTCTGCTCTGTGCTGCCATTGTGCTGAGTGCCTCCTAATGAAATACAGCAGGTTAATGGTTGTGGTACAGTGGACTTAAATATGAACCACAGCAGGTGTGTATCTTAATGAGGTGTTAATAGTGCGGCAGGTGCATGTAAATAAGGAACACTGAGGGTAGTAATGGGTGAGTCAAGAGGGCCAAGTACCGAAAACATTGAAAGCTGGAACACACATAATGGCTCGTTTACGCTCTGATTGTTTGCAATGCAATGTTTGCTCCCCAGCAAGTGAATCTGGAAAAGTATTTTAAATGATCACATTGTCCTCACAGAGTTCTATTTAGAAGATATTTCAAGGCATTTGTGGCAATGTCTAGTGCATTGAGGCTGGGCAGAAAACTCCAGCTTTTACTCATTCCATCCTACTGCCACTGTTTTTGTTTCTTGGGATGGGCAAAAATGCCCATTTCAGTTACTCCGTGTTTTTCATTTTTTTAAATCTTCACTTCTCCACATTTCTAAATCTGCTTCATTGAGGGAAAAAAGTTCTCATGAAAATTCATCAGCATTTTAGTGTGAATTTCTCCTAATTTACACATTTTTGCATGCAGTTTTTCCTAAAATACACATTTTTGTATCTTCCCCTAATATAATGTATTTTTGCATGTTACTTTCACTAATATATGCATTTTTATGCACACTTTAATCTAATAACTGTTGTGCACATTACCTGACTGGAGATTTGCGTTATAAAATTTGGAGAAGTGCAAATTTCAAAAGATATCTGTGCTTCGGGTTACATACCAGTTCAGAAAGTATGCAACTGGTAAGTTAGCCTTTAGATGCAAACTGAATTGAATTTCTGCTCCATCCCTGATCACCACTTCAAAAGCTTTTCAGTGATGTTATTCCTAACAAATTAAATGTCCTCTTCTTAGCTCTGTTTCTACTTTACTTGTCTGCTGCTTGTAGCACCAACCTCACTGCTCACAATATCTTTCTACCACCTTGGCAGAAAGGAAAGCATTCCTTCCTTCTTCTGTTTTATCTTTCCAATATTTTCTCTTACAAAAATCACGCCACTAGTCCAGAAAAACTCATTCTGCTTGTCCCATTGGAATCAATGGGATACAATATCCTCAGGTAAGATAGAAAAAATTGCTCAGTGGCAGAGCAGCTACTTTCAATGTGAAAGGTCCCTGGTTCAGTTCCTGGAACCTCAAGGCAAGGCAGAGAGAGGCCGCAGCCTAAAACCCTGGTGAGTCACTGTCTATCATTGTTGATAATACTGGGCTAGATGGTCAGCTTTCTGAGTTTCTATGTTCTTTTCCTGCTGCTCATATTTCCTGCTGGGAAGATCTCCAACATCTCAGGTTAAATATGATGAAAAGCAGAGCTCCTGATCTCTTCCCCAGCACCATACCCCAGCTCTCTTTCCTTACA
The DNA here is from genome assembly GCF_965153285.1 of Podarcis tiliguerta. NCBI lineage: Eukaryota > Metazoa > Chordata > Lepidosauria > Squamata > Lacertidae > Podarcis > Podarcis tiliguerta. Next base: position 65,925,553 of record NC_139534.1, read on the forward strand.
GCTAGAAAGGCACTGTTTTAGTGTATTTTAAGAAGTTTACATTTTGTACTCTGTTGCATAGGAGTCAAATCCCAGGGGCTGTGGGGGCTTCGGCCATAATAATAATAATAATAATAATAATAATAATAATAATAATAAATTATTTATACCCGGGTTTCCCCACCCACTCTGGGCGGCTTCCAACAAAACACTAAAATACAATAACCTATTAAACATTAAAAGCTTCCCTAAACAGGGCTGCCTTTAGATGTCTTCTAAAAGTTTGGTAGTTATTTTTCTCTTTGACATCGGTGGGAGGGTGTTCCACAGGGCGGGTGCCACTACCGAGAAGGCCCTCTGCCTGGTTCCCTGTAACTTGGCTTCTCGCAGCGAGGGAACCGCCAGAAGGCCCTTGGCACTGGACCTCAGTGTCCGGGCAGAACGATGGAGGTGGAGACGCTCCTTCAGGTATACTGAACCAAGGCCATTTAGGGCTTTAAAGTCAGCATCAACACTTTGAATTGTGCTCGGAAATGTACTGGAAGCCAGTGTAGGTCTTTCAAGACCGGTTTTATATGGTCTCAGCGGCCACTCCCAGCCATCAGTCTAGCTGCCACATTCTGGATTAGTTGTAGTTTCCGGGTCACCTTCAAAGGTAGCCCCACATAGAGCACATTGCAGTAGTCGAAGCGAGAGATAACCAGAGCATGTACCACTCTGGCAAGACAGCTCACGCCCCCCCCCCCCCCCAAGATGACGAGCATTCCCATTCAAATGGTTTTGTGCGCACTGTGTCATGTGATCGGTTATGCAGGGGAAGGTCTTTCCTGGGCCCCCACAATATTTTATTCAAGTTGGCACCCCTGCTCTGTTGTAAAAGAGGATGGAGTACAATAGAACAGGATTGTAGAAGTATAACGGCTCGTTGAGAATCTCAAAAACAAAATATGGAAGCTGCCACCACCACTGCTAAAGGAAACAATAATGAATAGTAGGCCTAGCCCCTTCAATAATGAACAGTGGGCCTAGCCCCTATTTGAAGGCCTGAATTTACTCCTTCTTTACTCCCTCACAACAGTCACCAAAATAATAATGTTAGAAGTTTTCATATCAGCCTAAGTCTGCCCCTGGCTGGCAGTGGTATGGCTTGCTAGAGCCATGCAGCCACCACTGCAACCACAGACCCATTGCTTGCACAGGCCAGGGAGGAAGGTGGGAAGCAATAAGGATGAGGATGCCCCTTTACTGTGCCAGATCCCAGACTGACATAGTAAAGAGGCCTGGACTGCCCCTGTTGCTATCAGAACCACCCCTCACAATGCCCCATTGTGGGTGAGGGAGGTTTCCTCTGGCAGGGACACTGCTGGCAGTAGCTTCCTACCTGCTGCTTGCATGGGTACTTTGGGGTGCTCCTTGCTTGTGGGTCTTTCCCACCAATAAGAAAGCTCCTCCACCAGTGAGGGATGATGGAGGGACACTTTAACTCCACATAAATCCCTTCTGTTGAAGAGCATCTGTGCCTTGGATCGCTCTGGAAAACAGTTTCTCTTCGAAAGCCTGGTCTAAATCCAAATTAATAGATCTAGATCAGGAGAGGGCAGACTTCAGACTTGTTAAATCTCCTTTGTTTTTGTGCTTTGCATCTGTGTGCAATGTTTATTCTTCACTAAAACTTCAGCCAGAGCCAGATGCAAAATAGAAATAAGGAACATTCAGAGCCTAGGAATTTGTTTTCACTACCAGAGCAGGACACAAACCTTTCATACAAAAAGAAACTCTTGGTGGGTTTTCTTCATTTTAGCAACTGAAATTAGGGGGGGAAAGCAGTTTTGTTTGTTGCTATCGTTAAACAATTGGGTGTCAGAAACATTTACTGATTTACTGCGGATCAGCCCAAGGTCTACCAGTAGTTTCCGGACTGTCTACCTTCTGCTCACCCCTCAACTAGAATGTGGTTGTTGCTTTAAAGAGTAATTATAGACATTTCACTTCATAAGATTTCAGTATTTATAACTTTTCCACCTATTGAACTGCTCCATTTATATGGAACAAGAGAAATTATAGATCCAAGCCTTGGGTGAAAAGTAGAAAAGAAACCTTGCATTGAGAAGCCAGGGTCGGGGAGAAAACATATGTTAGTCTTGTGAGGTGTTCATTTCTGTTCAATTTGTGAGTGAAGCTGACAGGCACTTTAGACAACTTACCATGACACCGGGTGCCATAAACGTGACGCAGAGATCCATAAATGTGACAGAGTGTTTCTAAAAGAACCACCGACATTTAAAGCATCATTCTCATTCTCCAAAAGTGGAATATTTACTGTAAGTGCAGATTGTTGAGTTCTGGTGGGTAATCTGCTACCTGCACTGCTGTAATGTGTTTGTGAATACTCATAACAAGTATGCAAATTATCAGCCTCCATGACTTGACTGTGCTGCAAACCAGAGCTGACAGCACAATAGAATACAATAAAAGGAAGTGTCAGCATTGCACTCTGAATGCTGGAACATAGAGAAACAAACACCATGAGTGCAAACCAAAATAAATATATGTAATTGACAAGTGTACAGTATCACGTATAGCTCCTTGCAGTATCCTGTTTATTATAGGAGCCAGCCAAGTATAGAGGCATGCCCCCAGCACCCAAACAATTTAAAAAGAAGATGGGAATTGGCAGGTGTACATTCCCCTCCCCCCATATATATATTAGCAAAACGTAATCAGAAAGCTAAGTTAAATTATTGCACAAACAAACAAACAAAATGATTGTTAAGAGATAATTGGGGCAGAAAAGTTGGATTTCTCAAAGCAGACATCACTCTTACAGGATTGGGACCGCCATCCATAATCCAATATAATACTTCAAATTATGGACAGAATAAGAGAAGACGAGGAAAGAGGGATATTGATCTTCTTTCCCTCCTCTTCCTTCAGCTTACAGGATTTTTCCTCTGTACCCCATTATGCCTCAACAATCAGGAAAAAGACCCCCTTTTGCTTATTCTGCTGATAAAGCCCTAGAGGCAGAGAGGTAAAAGCAGCAGACCTGTTGCAAGGAGGCCTCTGTGACTGGACCCCTATCTTCACTATGCCCCCTTGGATGGCTTCTGGGATGTGGGCACGGGATTGCTGCCGAAATCATTTCACAGTTTTGAAATATGATTGAGGTTCATTTTAGGGGAAAGCAGAGAAACAGTATAGGAGATTGTGCAGGCCATGAGTGTATGGAGGTTTCATTCTGATTCTAAAACGTTAGGATGTTCACATAAGCATTTGACTATTCATACGCATTTCTTCATAGACTCTATGTGCAACATACAGTTCATTTTTTCATCTCATTGTTAAGTGCAATATGTGAATGCTGGTAAGTGCTGATTAGTTTAAGATTAGAAATGAATGCATTAAAGGCCACATGAAGCTAGAATTCATGGAAACTGCGTGCTGCAGCTTAATAAACTGGAATCAGGAACTGGTGTAAACTAGAGGATGCTACATTTTGTTCACTTCTAAGTCACAGCTTGTTTTTATTTTTCCTTATTTATCTTTTCTTGCCACACAGTTTAAGCTAGTGTGCTTAGTTGGAAAAACATGTTTAATTGCACTTTACAGATATTCTCATTTGAAAAGAAGAAAAATGTTTTTCAAATAAAGTTCTAAAATGTTTAGGGAAACATCTGGACATTTTTTTATAAAAAGAATATGAGAGACATGTAGAACCTCAGATTCTTTAGAAGGCTGCATGTTACAAATGTATTTGATACCATGGAAGAAACAGCCCACACAATAATTTGTTCTCACTCTTTTAATGTAAAGCAGTCTCTGTTGCTAAACACAAATTTGATACAGTGGAATTCACTTCCGTTACATTCTAAATCTGAAGTCAATATGAAAAATATATTTTTCATTTGGTGTTTCAAATTTATTTTTATTCCTTTATTTTAAAAAAGAAAAGAGAAACTGTTTACAATTGGGCTCAATTTAATTTAATCTGAAGACTCTTTCTCACATGATAACATGTAGCAGGAACAAATAGTTGTGCAAGTGATGCATGAGTCAGCTTTTCAAGGCCTATTGCCTTGACTCAAAATGGGGACTCACCAGGAGCAGGATATGAACACTCCCATATATACTATGTTTCACACAATAAGGGATTATTTCTCAGAAACCCCTATATCTAGAGGGACAACACAGTGTTGTGGTTTGAGTGTCCCAATTCAGCCTGAAACTCCTTGGGTGACCTTGAGCCAATAACTGTCTTTCAGCTGAACCTACCTCAAACAGTGGTTTTGAGAATAAAAATGGCGGCAGCAGTGTGGGGAGAAAACAATGTATGCCACTTTGAGTGCTGTGGATGAAAGGAAGTTTATAAATGTCATAGTGAATCAATAAACAAAAGTATAGTTGTCATGAGATGCACATACAAAGGAACCACAACAAACACTCTTTTGAAAATGGCTTCTTGTCATTTAGCATTGGATAGTTTTGAGAACATACTTTCACTATTGCTGTGAATTTCTTTGTCCTCTGCCTGAAACACACACAGGGGAAGCCAAAATGTTGCTCTTAGGACTTCCAGTTTGCTCTATGAGAAAAAAGATCCATGAGAGAAAAAGATAAGAGTCCCGTGCAGCTCCCTGCGATAGAGAATATGAGTTCATTTCTTATACAAGACAATAAGCAACAAATGGAGTATGTATCACTTCCACGCCTGCTGTTCTTACACATGTTTGACTATAGTACATTTCTCAGGAAAACTCTAAAACAGGAAAATAATGCAGCCCACAATGTAGAAAAACAAATATATATATATATATACACAATATTGGCTGCTACAGTATGCAGATCTAATGGGTTGGAGCCAGACTTAGTCATGCTTAGAACTTATGTCCCCTTGATCTAAATGTTCCTACTCTAAGCATGACAGGAAGCCTGGATCCTATCTCCCATAAAGGAATCATGCAGTTAGGGAACCCAAGAGCAATCTGCAGCTTTGATTGGGTAGGAAACCTACTAAATACCACGAGTTACTGAATATCAGGAGAAGGGAAACTCAGATCCTAAACATCTGCTGCCTTATGGCTATATTCATTCGTGAGAAAGGCTTCAGGAGTAAACCCCGAGGAAAAATCTGTACCCACTGCTTGTGGGACATCTTGGGGAGAAGAAAAGGCTAAGGAGTAAACCCTACACATATCTGGAGTGGAATCCCTAAGACAGTTGAATGGCATATTGTGTGCCTCCTTCTCATAACTCCTGCAGCCAAGCTGGTGCCAAATACCAGTATATTGCTCTGCTTTCCTTTGGATCACATTAGGGAAGCTGAGAGTGGGGTCTTGTCATCTGGGTAGCCCAGGACCTCCATATACACTGCCCAGGCTTGTGCCCCAGAGTGGAGGCACACTCCATTGTCTTGTGAGACAGAAAGATGCCAACAACTGGATATTACAGAAAGTCCTTCTTCCACATAGGATTCAAATTTCTGTTCGTATACAGCAATGCTTTTTAATAGAGAACACACAAGTTTTCAGGTAAAGATGCCACCTAGCAGTCCTGTGAATAACATCCACCCTGCTGAACAGCTACTGTTCACAGAAAGTGAAATCCCAGGAATCTAGGATTCATGCAATTCCCACGTTAATCTGTGCACCTTGAAGTTACGTTGTGGCTAATGCTGCTATAAGTATTGCAGTCTCTTCTGGACTGGGCTACCGATGGCTTTATGGTCACTCTTTTCTTCTTCTATTAGGACACAGTCTATGCTCGTCTGTGTTCTCCCATTCCGGACTGCATAGTTCTGGCTCTAAATTGGAAAACAAATAGCTACTGGCAGCTTGGATTACAGCTATAATTTTAGGAAATGGTGGACTATATCGAGAGAGGGCAGAAAGTAATGTAATACAAGAGTCAGTGGAATGACTTGCTTAAATACATATTAAAGAATAATACGGTAGATAAATTGTTTAGTTTTTAAAAGCATTCACAGTCTGCAATGCTATCCAGGAGAGCCAGAACACTCTTCTCCTCTAATCATTTCTGAAGACTCCAAAACAGCACATACATTTTAGCATACTTGAATTATCATTTGCTGCAATGCTGTTCCGTTTCAACTGCATATATGAACAATCTAAACTATCTGATTTAATGTAGCTTCTAACAACCTGCTTTTGTGATATGCCACTTCATACCTGCACGCATACCTCATAAATACACAGAAATTTGTGCCCAGAACAATGCCATAATTCTAAAGTGGCTTTGAGAACATGACAAGGTGAGTTACATATCCACTTATTTTGAGGGTGCCAGATTTGTGTGCACATTAAGACATTGGGGAAGAAAACTTCCCCAGTTTTATTTTTTCCTTGTGAGGGTGACTGAATGGCCTCAAACAGTGGTACCGCCCTTCACAAAACACCTGCCAGGTTGATGTGTTTGCTGAGGAATCCCTGCCTTCTGCCATGAGCCTCGTGAGGCATGTTCTATGCAGCCCAAATGCATGAGTCATTGCCCCAGTCTCTTGTAGCATAGCCCAACATTGCTCCAGAGTGAACCAAAGAACATGGGAAGTTTGGAAGTGTAGAAGTTTTAAAGCCTTTAAATAAAGAAGCAGAGTCTGTACATTGTTAACTAAGCCATGTCCAGTTGCCCACTGTGCTCACAGCACACACTATGATGGCACATCCCTCAATATTGCTGAGTTCCCATTATCCTTACACAGCCAAGGTAACCTGAAAACAATGCCTCTTAGTTATGGCAGTAGGTCATTAGAGGTGGGAAGAGGAAGATGGGGGTGGGGAGGAAGAAGATCAAGGGCAGGAGCAGGGAATCTTTGACTCTTCAGAAGATGCTGAACTACAACTCCCAGCAGTCCTAGTGAGCATGATCAATGACTAGGGTTGATGGGAGTTGTAACTCAGCAACATCTGCAAGGCCACTGGTTTCCCATACTTGATCTAGAAGGATTCTGAAAAGGGGGAAATTTAGCAGTGTACTTTGAATCAAAGATAACGCAAAGGATGGAATTTGGTACCCTATCTATCTATCTATCTATCTATCATCTTACATTCTTCCATATGAAAAGAGCATGAAAACGCTAAACTCTTATGATCAGCCACTGATGCCCATCATCCGAAATCAGCCAGGCACAAGAAGTAGGGCCTTTTCTGTGATGCCACTGAGATTCTGGAACAGGCTGCCCAAGGACATTGGCCTGGCCCGACCACTGTTTGCCTTCTGACAGACTAAAATTAACCTTCTCCAGCAAGCATTTTTGGGTGCTGCCCAGCGAACTGGGCTGTGGTGGTGCTCTGTTGATTCTTTTTAAATTGTATTATACTTCTAGGGAGCTGTGTGTGTGCAACATTCCTTGCTTTGTTTTAATTGTAAGCCATCTTGAGTATATTTTTGTTCTACAGAAAGGCAGGTTGAATGTAAAATAAATAAATACTTTTAATCTACAATTTTTAGAACTACTCTGAAATATCAAACTAAGGGGACATTGTATAAATCCAGATTTCCCTTCATATAATTTACACAGCTGTCCAATTAAATGATCATCCCAATTATGAAAGGCTGTTAAAAATACATTTTTGCTCAAGGAGTTAGACACTTTAATTTCATCAGGGACTTTAAAATATTATACAGAAAAGCCAAACATTTCATAACTGTATTGAAAGTAAGATTAGCACTCCTCTTACAAAAACTACCTTCTAAAAGTGGGATTGTGGTGACCTGGATTTATTTTCTCTTGACATGTTCCATACATATAGTTCTTACAGAGTTTGCAGTTCAAAAGGTTTATTTGTCTAGCTACCTCTAATGCAAATTCAACTTGATACCCAAGCCAGGCCAGACACCTTTCTTCAATTGTTTTCTTTGTGTTCTTTCTTAAAAATAAATAAATGCCAGTGAGTCAAGTCTATCTGGAGGTTCTGTCCTTCAAATCACAGGTGGGAAGAATGGGTTGTACTAACTCAGAGTTTCTGAATCCTTTTGAGCTCAAATCCAATCTCAGCTCATGCTACTTTGTCTCTAGCACCATAGATTGATGTTCAGTATCCATGTACACTATTGCCTCATGCTATATGCAAGGATCTGTGGATTGGAGGCCTGTAGCAACCATGGGATTAAAAGAGGATTTGAACAAAGCCTCTTGGATGCTTCCAAAATTTACGTACAGTCATACATTATGAATATAATCAAAGCTGGACAGGAATTGGGGGAAATGGTGCCCAGTTTGGAATACAGGTGCACAATACAAGTGTGCCAAATTCATATTCTGAACCTGTAATTGTGAATTTTGGCTACATTGCACGCAATTTTTCATTTTCCTAGGCTCTGTGCGGGATTTTGACTAGTTAACTCACTCTTCATTTCTCCCCCTAGGTGGCAATATTCTATTGCTGGCAGTATCCCTCTAAAAAGTTAGATTGCTTGTGAGTATTCCATGTCATTATAGGGTTAGGCAGGTGGGACCTCGGAGCCAGGCAACACTTAATAACACACACACCCCTTATGTGCAAAGGTGGATATGCCCATTAGTGTATACTACTGCTGCTGTGACTATCCCTGAACTGGTTCCTACAACACCCCAAGAGCCAAATTTTGTAATCAAAGTGAAACAGTCTCATAAACAATGTTGCATCAGAACCGTGAACTCAATGCAAGATCATAGTCCCTCTTCCATGAAAGGAGAAAACGGAAAGCTTTTAAATTTTCCAGTTCACAAAGAGAAGGCAATCATGGGTGGGTAGCTCCAAGCAATTCATTGTTCACTTGAATACATGGTCTATACAAGTAGAACCCCCATCACAACTAGGGACCCTATTGTGTGCAGAAACTGTTCCAGCAGACGCAAGCCCAGTGCAGACCTTCCCTACAAGGAAGGTTGGGAACTGAGGAGGCGGGAAACATACTAATAATACTAATGCTAATAATTTATTTATACCCTGCCCATCTGCCTGGGTTTCCAAAGCCACTCTGGGCGGCTCCCAAGAGAATATTAATAAAGCGATAAAACAGCAGACTTTAAAAACTTCCCTAAACAGGGCTGCCTTCAGATGTCTCCTAAAAGTCATATTGTTGTTTATTTCCTTGACATCTGATGGGAGGGTGTTCCACAGGGCGGGCGCCACTACCGAGAAGGCCCCCTGCCTGGTTCCCTGTAACCTCACTTCATGCAGTGAGGGAACCACCAGAAGGCCCTTGGAGCTGGACCTCAGTGTCCGGGCAGAACGATGGGGGTGGAGACGCTCTTTCAGGTATACTGGACCGAGGCCATTTAGGGCTGTAAAGGTCAGCACCAACACTTCGAATTGTGCTCGGGGACGTACTGGGAGCCAATGTAGGTCTTTCAGGACTGGTGTTATATGGTCTCACTAGCTTTCATGAATACCCCTTCTCCCATCCACACTTTGAGAGAGGTGTACCAGAAGATTCCATGAGTAGCCCACTCCTGTGAGCAAGTTGTGAGGCTTTTTTTTTTTTTAGTGAATTGCCAATGCATTCTCAGAATGAATTCTGTGACTTATTCTGATCAAGTCATCACTTGATAGGAAGTTGCCTAATGTCCCATCACACTATTAGTCCATCAAACATTTTGTTACCTTGACTAGCACTGGATATGCAAGCTATCAGTTCTTCACGTCACAAGCAGCCTGATTCGTCTTCCCCCACCTCATCTTCTTAACTGGCAATGCCAGGGACTGAACTTACGACTTTCTGCATACAAACCATGTGCTCTGACACTGAGCCATGGTCCATCCCTTTCATAGTATTTCAATCATCCAGTACTTAGTTACCAGAAAATATAAACACCTAAACTCTTGCATCAGGCGCATCAAGTATAAGGGGATTGTAGATAATGTGTGGGTATTTGTGGTCACTTGCATAATTTCTGATTCAAATCAGATATGTGTAGTTCTATTTGCAAGTTCACAGAGAGTTTTTAAAAAATCCTGGAGTGTAAATTCATGGAGATTGAATTGTCCAGTGGGACTAGAATGGCCTCACTAACCCAAACACAGCCATGCCCTTACAATGTTTTGCTTGCCACTTCTTCATAACATTGCAAGGGCTCCCATTTGGATTCTCACAGTGTTCCAGCCATTCCCACAACCCACTGCTAATGTATGACAGGAAACATTCTGTAACATATATAAATAGGAAATGACACAGCATCAATTCCAACTGCTGCTAGTTGGCATTAAGGAATTGTAAGGCACACAAAAATGGAGGCGGAGAAGCGGGTCTATGTAAATCATCTGTTTAAATTAATGACAAACAAAATTGAGTTCCCTTTGTGGTTGATTTTCATCTGAGCTGCACCCTACAATAAAATAGTTATCAAAGAAAGCTACCAATTAGTTGTTAATTCAAAACATCTTCAGAAATAAGGCTTCAAATCTCAACTGATATCTTTCCAACAACCTCCTAATTGCAGCAAGTTGGTGGTAAAAAACATTGCTTTAAATAAAAAGATGTATTTCATTTGCTGGAGTATATACTATCCCTTGCATAATTATTCCCAGAATTTCCTCATTATACCGTGAGCTTTCTCAGAAGATTTCTTGTGTATATGTCTATACTGAGATACAAAAGAAAGGACAGATTATTGTTCCCTAAACCTTATACTCTTCACAGGTCTCAGGAGCTCTGGTCTGGTGGTGGTGGTGGTTATGGGGACCACTTTGGACAAAACACAGTTTTTAACAGAACCGATCAGAATGCAAAGGCATGCAAAGAAAAAGAAAACTTCATCAAGGATAGAAAGATATAATTCCTTGTATCTTTTCAAAAATGAAATGTGACCCTAGATTAGGTGGGAAACAATAGTGAAAAACATGGGTGGGATTCAACTAATGAGTCCCATCCATGGAAATTTGTGCAAAGACCTTCTTCCCCCAGCCTCCTGAAATTGCCTTGGGTGTGTCCAGCAGAACCTCCAGAACAGTGCAGACAAAGCCAGGACTGTTCTGTCTGGGAACCTGAAATGTTTGCACTGATGGAACAATTTCAATATCATCATCATCATCATCATCACCACCACCACTGTTATGTACTGAGTTGAATAGGATCCAAACTGCAGCAGTCTGATTGGTCCTAGAACAATAGGATCCAAATCGCAGCAGTCTGATTGGTCCTAGAACAATAGGATTCAGAATGCATCAGTCTGATTGGTCCTAGAACAATGCAGCAGTCTGATTGGTTGGCAGGAACCACCCAATCATGCTCCAGATATAAGTGAATCCACAACCTGATTGGCTTACAGTAGAATTCCAGAATTAGCCAATCATGTGCAGCCCATTGTGTAAATAATGTATATAAAACAGATACTTTGAGGGGACATTCATTCATTCCTCCTCACCACTATGAGCTGAATAAAGAGCATGAAATCACCTTGCGACTCTGAGTATATTTCAACCACCATCGTTAATTTGTACACCCGCCCATCTGACTGGGTTGCCCCAGCCACTCTGGGCGGCTTCCAACTAATCAGTGGCGTAGCGTGGGTTGTCAGCACCCGGGGCTAGGCAAGTAATTTGCGCCCCCTAACCCGTGGATTTGCGCCCCCTAACCCTAACCCCCAGATGTTGCCCCCGGTGCGGCCGGCCCCCCCTGCACCCCCCACGCTACGCCACTGCAACTAATATAAAAACATAGTAAAACATTACACATTAAAAGGCTTCCCTATATAGCACTCCCTTCAGATGTCTCCTAAAGGTTGTATAGTTATATAGTTACTCATCTTCTTGACATCTGATGGGAGGGCGTTCCACAACACTGAACCCATGTGTACCAGTGGGTCTTGGCTCTCGAGGATTTGACTAAGGCTGAAAGTATTTCACTCATTCTGTTCCCTCTTGTTCAGTTGGTTCACTCCACCCTAAGTTTCACTCCTGCTTAGCTAATAACACAGGAAGTTGCATTATACTGAGTTGGACTATTGGTTCATCTAGCTCCGCACTGTCTACACTGACTGACACAAACCCTCCACAACATTCATTTCTCTGAGTTCTTTTGCAGGTGTGCACAGATAAAACTATAAAAAGGAACCTTATTGTGGTTGTCTGTTTAATTTTTTGACTTCTCTGGTCCGATTGAATGCTGTTTCTTGGTAGTCGTTTCATTGTTATAATACCCAGAAAAAACATTTTTTTCCTCCCACTCTTTTTTTATAAATGCAAGACATTGTAAGTATATATGCACACTCCATAAATAAACCCTAACTCTGTTATTGTTCTCCATTGTGTCACTGATAATGTGTTCTATCTGCACACATTTAAAAAGGCTCACCACTTCCCTTTTTAAGAAGTTGGAGGTTCTGTCTCCATCTTCCTGGGTGTAATTAAGATGGTGACCACAAAAAAGCACTATTCTTTGGTCTGTGCTTTGTCTCCTCCTGCAATAAAATGAGAAAGATGAACATATTTTAGATCCCTGACAGCAGTAAAACTGTTTTCACTTAGGAGAGGCATCATGAAATCATTTGGCCCCCTTGTCAAAAAGAGCAATGGCTTGTTGTCAGTGTTAATCCTCTTGGTTAGACACAGTGCAAATGGGTCCCACCTATGCCAAAGGTGAATATTAGCAGTAAATATCCTTTCAAGAGATCTGCCACTGGATCATTCAGTAGTGAAAACAGCTGTCCTCACTCATGCAGAGCCTTTGGGTGAATAAAAGCCTTTAAAGATTAAAGTGCACCCTTCCTCAAAGAAAGAAAAATATATATGCTTGACATAGAAGGTCCAACATTTTATTCAGTGACAGCATTTATTTTGAGAGCATTCTATTGCATTTGTTCTACCTAGTGACTGGATGGTAAATTGCTGTTGTGTTGAATTCCCCACCTTGCTCTCAGATGAAGTCACCAATATCTTCAAAAATAATCTGAATTCCGGATGGGAGAAGTTCAGCTGTGTCCAGTTTATGGATCAATTATAGTTGGCATCACCTAAAGGTGTAGAAGGGAAGCAGAGGTGGAATGTGTTGGGTAGAGGGTGGCAAACAGGGAACAAACTGCAGGTTGGGTTATTGGCCATTTTGGCCAGTGTCAGCTGGGTAGGAAAAGCTTGGACAGGACTTGTTGTGGATGAGGTTGTAGATGCTTCCATTTTGGAAGAAAACTGACACACAATCTTTAGTTGGATATTGACAGAAGCAGATGTTCTTTGTTGATCTAATTCAACTTTCAGTGGCTTTTGGATACCATTGGTCATGATGTTTTGGTGATTTATAAGACCTGGCAGAGGAATGTAATAATCCAGGGTTACAAATATGAAGGTACCTTTCTCAGCATTTGGACGCAGCTTTCAGCCTTAGTTTCATTGCTGTAATTTTTATTTCTAAATGTGAAAGAAACCAAAGATAAAATGGGAACATTTCTGTAAACTCTGGCAGATTCCCTTGGTTTGGCCATTCACCATAAGATCATGCCTGTTTTGCACAAGCAATTTTAATTAGACTAATATTTGAGTTCTTATGTTTAGTATAAACTAAATGCTTATTTGAGACATCTGTTTCTCTGTACAGCTACTGGAATATCGTATTGTGTGAGTCATGTTTTGGTTAATACGTACATGCATGGAGTTAAAGTTATCCTTACACAGAGCTGAAGTTATGCTTATAAGATCATCCTGCAGGATGTGCTGCCTTTCTACTTTCATACAGGAAGCAAGGTTCAATACATATATTCACTCAACTTTCCTGTTTAGAAGGTTTCAGTAGAACTTAGAATAAACTGTGGATTCACTTGGCTCTGATTCCCCATTCACTAATTAACTTTGTCTTTGTCTGGTCTCTCTCTCTCTCATTCTCTCTTTTGGTGCTACAGTACTGTCATGTTATATTTGGGTACAGATAGCTTTTCTATTATTAAAGCTTCTTGAGGGTGTTTATAGTTTATAAAGATAGTTTGTCACACTTGCATGCATGTTAAACACTAATGAGTGTTTTCTGATTATATTGGACTTTTTTTGGTGGTGTGTTATCACTGATTCTTAAGGAAACATACACATATATTTTGATGGTTTTACTTCCATGGTGTGGATCTCCCACTGAGAATGGTATATCTGTATTGAAAGCAGCATATATTAGGGGTGTGCATTGGCTCTGTCTGTGTACTCCAAATTACAAGCCAAATTGTGGTGGTCTGAGGTATTCCCAAATCAGGTTGCTTGCTAATAAGGCTTGTCAAGGCAGAACAGGGAGTTTCCAACCTTCGCAGTAGCTTTGTTGTCTCAGGTTTTCAAAAAAGTTAAATATGCAACCTCCCCCCCTTGTTTTCTGAGAAACAAACCAAGCCAACTAGGAAAACTCTCAGAGCTCAAGAGGAGATCAGGTGTGGAAGAGAGACAAGGGGGTATTTTGATGTACAAGGCCAACTTTTAATAATAGTGGGATGTTTTCCAGCAGTAAGCCAATCACAGTGATTTGGAGGAGGGATTCCAAAGAAAATAACCCAAGGTTGTTCCTTACATGGGTCCTCATTCTCCTGTGTGTTTGAGTTATGGGAACAGAGTGTAAGTGGTGGAGTTACACAGGGTTGAGAAACCTTAGACACACAGGTCAAATCTTGGCCTGCCAGGAAGCCCCAATTGGCCTTTCAGGCTATTTTCCCAAACCACAGTCACCTACTGTCAGTTGATGGGAAGGAAGATGAGGTTAAATCCTGCACTGGCTGTGCAATTCTCCCAAGGCAGTAGGATTTAGCCCTCCTCGTCAGATGAGGAGTGCGGGGAGGGAGAGAGGGAAAAGCCTGCTCAGTTCAGCAGGATTCAATGCTAAGCCCTTCCTGGATTCTCTGCTAAAATGGAGTCTTCCTCCACTGTAGGTGTATAGGACTTCCATGCTATTGAGAACTGCTACACGTGGCTGCATTGGAGTCCCTTTCAGCCAAACACATAAGACCCTGAAGGGCACGGGCAGAGGGGCACACTGACCTTGAGACATGATGCTGCAGCCCTAGCCTGTTCTTTTCTGGATTGAGGTCTTAGGGGAGGCTAGGTCAAAGCATGGGCACTTGTCCCATCGCAAAGAACACAAACTGGTTAAGTTTAATACAGTGTTACAGTTGGTGCTTCCGAGTGGTTTGGCAACAACTACATCAATAAGGGTCTGGGCACCTCTCAGAATTAAATCAAAGGCTTGTTGTAATTGTTCTAAAACAAATCATTCATCATATCTAGAACTGTGGTTGTCCCTTTGTCATTATCCAGATATACATCTACTCAGTTGATGTGAGGATAATTGAAGACACATATGATTATGACATTTTCTCTTTTGGCTGCCTCCCAGATGTCCCTCCTGGAACATTTGGAGCCAATTGTTAGTTTGCTGGCATTTTGTTTTCCGAGTTTTTCCAGAGATACGTTTTTATGGCTACTAGTGTAGTTGTTTATGAGAGCAGCTTATAACCTCCAGAATGCAAATCCTGTCATCACCTTAGTAAAAGCAAAGTGAATGGTGCCTGCACGAAAAAAACACATAAATTCCACAGAAACGAAATTAATGGGTTAGATGTTAGCCTGTGAAAGATGCTCACTCAAGTTCAAAATGCTGGTAAATACGCTAACTTAGTAAAGCTTTATTCTAGGTGTGCCCTAAAGCCATTAAACTATAGAGTAACATAAGCCTGGGAATGGATGACTTGGCATGGAGAACATACAAATGAACTTCTGGTTTCTTGTTGCCAATAATTCTGCACAAGATAAATGTGGGAGGGGTAAAGTGGGGCCACCCTCACTGCCCACCCCCTTTGTATTGTCTCTATCCCTTGGACCTGTTGCCGTCCACAAACTAGATGTGTGCATTGGGGAGTCTGCTGCACATATTGAAGCCCCCATTCCCCATGATTTAGAACCTTGCACAAATGAGGGAGATTCCATGAGGCGTTCCTGCACAACAATCCTGCCCTCCAATGCATGGACAGAGAGGGTTGGGGCCACAGGGTGGTTCCCCACCCCTTGTATGTTAGCAGATATCAGTAGATAAAATCATGTGGGCCGATACAACTGAAGTGGTTGGGCAAATACCTCGCTCCGCTCACTTGATTTTAATTGTGTGTGGGGACTGAGTGCCCAATTATAGAGCTATTATTTCAAATATCTGATACTGGCCTCCATCAGAGAGGCTGATCCTTCTGAGTGAATAAGGTGAACAAGTGCTCAATCATTTTACATTAAAAATCAGCGTTTGAGTGCAACCAGTAGATTTTAAAGGATGCAGATGGCACTTTATTAATATGTACTGGCTTAATTGAACTAGAAGTATACGATTTAACTTTCTACAGAATCTCACTGAGTATATCTTTAATGGTTAGTGTTAAAATATGAAGTGTCCTGCATTTCTCAGATTCTAATAGGTAGTGCTCCCTCATTAAACAAAGTCAATATTTTACCATCAGCATGAGTGAATATGTATATCAAATATGTTTCAGTTAAGACATAGGGCATGGTATGTGGAAAAGGCCCCCCCGTGAAGTATTGCCCTTACTCATTATAATAATTATGATTATAACTCATCATATCGCCCAGCCTGGCTGGGATTACTTCAAGAAGAAGCCTCTGGTTATTTTTTTAAAGGGTACTAAAGCTGTAGATGATAAAATGAAACAGCTGTGAACAGGTAAGAGGTAGCACATTGAAAAGGTAAACAAAGGGGATGTAATGTGGAACTTTTTGCAGCTCCCTTTGTTTAGAGGTTTTTTTTGTTGGCAAAAGTCTGGTGTCACCCTAACGTCAAAGACCAAGGTGACAACATGCAAAATGTTGTTATAATACCTACTCTTGATTTCTTTATAATAAGGGCTAACAAAGCTAAACTGCATCAAGGCATGTGTTTGTCACAAAGGCATGAAGTTCATATGGAAAAACCACAATGCCCGATCAAGTCTTGCTGACCCATAATAATTACTAAAATATAAGAATGTGATTGGGGTTAGCATATGAAATGAGAGGTCTCATGTATAATCATACTGGCAGCATTTATGGGCCAATAAAGAAATCACATTAGACTTGTATTTTCCTAACTGGAAAGGTGCCAAAGTAATGAAAAATACAGTAATTTTTGTTGATGTCAAGCAGGGATGCAGACAAAATTGTAGACAACATGGTTTGGGCTTTTATTGGGTCATTGGAGCATCAGAACGATTAGGAAAGGGTACAAAATGCCATGTAGATTACAACAAATAATGCCACATCATATTAATTGTGCCTGCTATAACTGCTGCCTAATTCCCTATGCTGAAGACAAAAAGGTATTTTATTTGTCAATACATGCGGACTTCTTAAAACTTAAATTTTATTGTTTGCAACAGGATGTTATACTGAATTTCTGCAATCATTTTCTGAGTGTAATTAAGCTCAGCGTAAACAAACTACTCACTATTTACCGCAAATGGGGAATGGCAACTTCCTGCTTTCTAGAAATTGTGTTATATGTTCAGGATGATCAAGATGAGTCAACAAATGAGCAGTGGCATTTATGGACTACTTTTGATGGCAGCCCTGCATAGAGCATATTACACTAGTCTGAGCTGGACGTGAATGATGGTGGTCAGGTGCCTATCTTCCAACACAGGTGGTGAATCAGTCCCATCTGAAAACTCCAGGCCAGGAAGCCTCCATCGGAAAATCTAGCAGCATCCTGAAAGCTGCTCCTTAGGTAAGAATGGAATGTTGTCACAGGTATTTCTCCAACCAGCTAATCCACTGAGTCAGTTCTATTAGCCCACATAATTTTATGTACCGATAATCAACTAACATTGTGTGTGGGGGGTGAGACCCCACCCCGTGGCTCCAACTCTCTTCATCCATGGATTGGGAAGCATAGAAAGAGAGGAATCTCCTCTATGAGTTTAGGTTACCCTGGTTATTTAGAACACTGCATGATTAGGGTTCTACATCACCAAAGGCAGTCTATGTAGTGCAGCCTCCCCTCTTCATACATTTCCTGTCAATTCATGGATGGTGAGGTGTGGGATAGTGTAAACTGTGCAAGTGAATAATGCCATCAGCCGTATAATGGTAGTATAGCAACACGATTCCTGGTTCATATGGATTGCCAACACAACTGCCTCAGAAAAGAGAAGTATTCACTGAAGGTTATGGTGACAAAAATAGATCCCACCCCCACCCCAAAGAGGAAACAATGGGCAGTATCCAGTGAAGTACCTACCTGCCACTGCAATGACTTCTGGCTGTGCAATGGAACTTCTCCTCCCTCTCCTCTCCCTGTATCCTCCCACACCTCCAAAATCTCTTCTGGGTTCCCCCCTAACCCCCCAGAGGCGGCATGGGGAAAGGAAGAGGAGGAGAAAGTTCCATTGCACAAGTGGAAATCCTTGCATCACAGACAAAGGTGGGTCTATTGGAACACAGCTGGTTTGGTTGCACCAGCATCTTCAAGTAGTGACCATTTTAGGCACGTCTGATTGGTGCACGATCAAGCATACACTTGTCGCTGCCAACCTGGAAGTGGCCCAAAAAGGGCGGCATGGGTGTGTTGGGTTTATGTGGGGAACAGAACCCCCATGCAAAATGGTCTCCACCTGTATGCAAGCACATCTCTCTGTCTTTAAAACAAGTAAAGCAAAGAGGTCAATGGAATAGCATTCTGTTGCTTTGGGTAGGCTAACCCTATATATCTCAAACCTACTTATCAGGTTATGTGAAACAGATGAAGGCTGAAATCCTATATCAATTTACCACTTTCTGAAATCAGACTGACTTCTGAGGTGATATGTATAGGATTGTGCTGTTGGGTTGCATTCCTATACCCACTTACCTGGGAGGAACCCTCATTGAATCCAATGGAACTTACTTCTGAGTAGCAGTGCATATTATTGCGCTGTTAGGAAAGTACAAATGCTGTGTGAGGGTCCGTCATTACACGTTTTTCTGCAGATGCCTTAGTTTTGAGCCTGAATATCTGTTAATGACTTGTTCTGTTAAACACTGAAACACACTTTAAGGTTTCTAAGCAGGTCTCTGTGTCACTAATGTTCTCACTTGAGTTATGAAGCAAAATCTCCTCAGACTCCCCTCCCTCCCCACTCATCCCATGAATGGACTTTTTTGTGTTGTTGCTGCTGCTGTTGTTGTGTGTTAACCTCCCCTTCCTCCCCTTCCTACTTCCCAAACAAATTGTGAAAGGCGTATTCATCTGAGCAAGGGAACTCTTTGTATTGAGTATGTCCTGGTCTTTAATAAAGCACCAGACCGGCCGGGGTGGGGGGGCTTCATTCAGATGGGATGCTGTATTACAAATCTGCTTTTGTTTTAGCTTTCTGTCCTTCTAAAGGCTTTTACTGGGAAAAGAGTAGCACATTAAGCCCAAGACTTAGCTTATCCTCGTTCTCTTTGCTGCTTTACTTAATAGGTGAGTTTGGAGAGGTGTTTAATAATACAAAACCACTCATTTCCACTCCTAATGATTGCCCAGTGGTGAGTCTCTAGCAGAAGAATTGCTTAGTGAGTCTGATTCTTAAGGGTTTGGTGTTTTTTTAAGAAAAAAAAGTTCATCACATGGCCCTAAGGCTATTTATTAAATAATTGTGCAATTAATCCAGTAACCATTATGTGAACAATTGTTTAATCAAAGCAAAGCAAACTAGGATTTCCCCTCCTGTTCAATACTGTATTGTTTTGAGATTGCTCATCACTTCAAAGTAAACTTTCCAGTAGAAAACACATTTTCAAGTTACACAAATGCACAAAGTATTAGTAACAGCAGTTAAGCAGTTCTCTGCTAAACATGTATTTCCTTTACATCACTATTTTCCTTTCCACTATTTAACAGTTACCCTTAAGTCTCTGCACTGCCTCCATTTTTACAAGTTTCCACATCCTTTCCCCCAAGCAAGTTTAAGCATCCTATCCTTAACATGGCGGCCATTGTGTGGACACTGGATTTACACTGTTTCTGTACAGCAGGTCAGATACCTCATACGTAAAGAAAAGCTTTAGTTATACTGTGGAAAATATGCAATCCAAATGGTAAACCATAGCTGCTTGTTGGTTTTTTTGAGGGGAGGGGGGTGACTTTCAACTCTTCCTTTCTTCTCCTATCTCCCTCTCTTCTGTTTTGCTCACTAGATTCAGAACAGCAGCTTTCTCTCTCTTCATTGGACCTCCTTCAAGTCTCACCTCAAGACCCACGTTGGGCCCCTATATCACCCTATTCTCATCTCCCCTGCCACATCCCCACTCCCAATTATTTAATTATTGCATCCCACATCCAGCAGCATCTAACGTAAATGCTATATTCTGCGGGTAGCGTCTGTGTCTTTCCTGTGTAATGTCTAGTATTTGAAAACCAGGGACAGGTATTTAAACCCAGATATTTAGAAAGTTGGTGTGAGTTTTAATCTGTTTTAGTCTATTGCTATTTTAACTTTTCAAATTATTGTTGCTGATTTTTCTTACTGATAATTTTATTGTTTTGTGTTTTTTTTGCAAACTGCTCTGAGTCCCCCCCCCCCGCCCCAATCAAGTGATGTATAAATGTTATGGTACAAAATAAGAATGAAACATTGAAGTGCTTCTTGATGTGTTTCATCCATGAAAGGGGCTCCATGCAGACTCGTGGCAGTATTGTGTTCAGAGTTCCACATCTAGCTCTGAACTTGTAAGATATCCACATTCAATGACCATCCATGTTCAGACACCCATGCTTGGATGTCCAGCTTCAATGAGTATAATGCTAAAACGAATGGGGCCAACAACATTTCCCCATTTCCTCTTCTAGCTCTTCATCCTCTTCCTGTGAATGAGACACATGTTGGCAGGTATAGAATCAAGGGGTGCCCATGCAGTTCCAACTTATCAGCAGCCACAGTCCCATAGTCCCTGCTATGGAAGAGCTTTTGCCTATGGGAGGACAGTTTGCAAGTATCTAGCCATAGCCAATCTCGGTTCTTGTTTACTATTAATGTGTATTTCCGATAAACTCTGAAAAGTTTCCTAACAAGTACAATGCCAATATGAGCACACTGTGCAATCAAAATGGCACTGGGACTGTGCAAATAACTCCAGCTTTAGAAAACTTTCTTGGAAGGTTCATATGAATGCTGTAGAGCAGCCAATTGTATAGTCTTTTGCTGGAATACATTCAGGATTATGGCAAAAACCAGTGTTGTGACTAGTAAATCTGCAAAGGAGGCAGGAGGCTCCTACAGTGGTGAACTACCCTTTTATGCTGCTCGGAGCTAAAAAGCCTTTGGGTTGGAAGCCAGAGCAAAGTCCCAACAAGAAGCAACTTTCCCTTCTGGGTGCTATGTCTCATGTCAGACAGTAACATTAAGATAACCTTTTCAATTTTAATTTGGAGCAAGGGATACCTCATAACGGAGGGGGTTGGAAGGGTGGCTTCATGAGTTTGTTCCCTGAGCTCATTTGATGTTGAGTCCACCCCCTGCCCTTGAAGTTATGTGCTCAGTCTGGTACAAGACCCTCTTCCTAAACCAATCCTTGTGATGCAGGAATGCTGTTGGGAAGCCTCATAGCAGACATCATAAGACATGGGTGACTTCTGATACGCAGTTTCCAACTTTCCTGGTTTACGGCTTGAGCCGTGTGTCTAATGTCAATGGATGATTCTGAGTATGCTTGGAACCCTTCACTGGTGCCAGAAAACTGAGAACGTAAGGACTAGGTCTCAGCCGCTATCAGTCCCCCTTTCCTTCACCCCACAAGATAAGTTTTGGAAGGAGGGAAACTAGCGATTACAGTGGCTAACAGTGGCTTGAGCTCTGTCTGAAGTTTTGGAATGACTTCAGGCTTTCACACTGACAATTCATAGGCAAAATACCCCCAAAAAACTGAGAGGAAAGCCAAAAGAGTTTGTGTGTTTACAGTGGTACCTCAGGTTAAGTACTTAATTCGTTCCAGAGGTCCGTTCTTAACCTGAAACTGTTCTTAACCTGAAGCACCACTTTAGCTAATGGGGCCTCCTGCTGCAGCCGCGCCGCCAGAGCACAATTTCTGTTCTCATCCTGAAACAAAGTTTTTAACCTGAAGCACTATTTCTGGGTTAGCAGAATCTGTAACCTGAAGCGTATGTAACCTGAAGCGTATGTAATCTGAGGTACCACTGTATATAAAATGAATGCCATATGCATTTCAATAAGGAGAATAAAGTTTCTGAGGGGGCTTCTGCCCTTCCCTGAGCTCCACCAGATTTTGCTTACAGGAAAATTCAAGGTAAATTGGGAGAAATATTTGCAGGCCACTGATCCCCCATTTCTGCTGTGGAGACACAGTTCCTTGGAAGTGCTTGGGAAATGAGTGTACATACTCAGGGCAGTACTGACTATTCCAGCTGTTCCATTTTATTTTTTACTCCATAGATTCCTTGCTACTCCACATGCATGAAACAACCTGAACTAAAGTATTCACTGCTGGTCAGTATTAGCCACTAAAGTGGAAAAATGGATAGGAAAGACTGGACTAAACCTGAATCACATATCTAAAATATATGAAACATCGATGAAAGAGACCTTAAAAAAACCTTAGCCATTTGAATTATTAAAAAATCTAGGAAAAGCACTGAACAGATACTTTGAATATGTAATTGAACTTAATGCCCCAAATAAGAAAGAAAAGCACTGGGGCTGTTAACATCAAAGCTCACATTAAAAAATGTAGGCTTTACAACTGATAAGCTCCTTCTCGAAAAAGAAAGGATCAGAAAAATCTCCATATTTCAGTGTCACTTGAGTAAAACTGACTTGATAAAAGCAAATATGTGAAGAAAGAAAAGGCAAGGCAGGAGAAGGGGGTGTCAGGTTCCAGCTCCCAGCAATATCATACCATGTAAAGTCTTTAAGTAGTGAACTTCGTTAAAAAGTAAGTATTTCTCAGGCAGCTAACAAATGAGATTCCTCCCCCCTGCCCACCCTCCATAGGCTCTGGTTGGGATGCTGGCACCCTCTATATCAAAGCAAAATAAGTAAAAGTTAGCCTGGTAGAAATACTCTTTTTAGATAAGTTTTGGCTCCAAAGCACAAGCGGTTAATGTCCTTTTCTCTGGTGGATGATTTTATATTATTTCACAAAAGGCATACTCTTAATGATTCACAAAGGGAGCCAGCTTGATATCCAAGTGATACGATGATGAATAAAATATATTTCTTTTCAAAAGTAGCAAAATTAGCTACGGAAAAAAAATTGAGCTGGTGGTTGTCCTAATCATTCCTTCAGTCAAAAGTGAGCAACATGGCCCATGGGTTCAACAGAGTTGTGATGTGGCTTGTTGTGTCCCCCGACTTCTTGTTATAATTCTGAGATACTTTTAAAAAAATAAAAACCACACACATTAAAAGTGTTTCTGTCACTCATGGTTGTGGAGATAAGCTCAAAAATGTGAAGGTAATATAAAGAATGCTGCAGTTGTAAATGGAACTATGAATAAGGGTTAGTTTGGAATAACGTTTATTTCCGGGTTGACCATTCATATGCAGATGTACTCATAGTGAAGCAGCCTTGTCTCATATGAACTGTGGTGGCCTCACTATTTCTTCAATTCTGCCAACTGTTTCCATTAAAGGACATGAATGTTTTTGCTTATGCATGTATTACACGCATTCACACTGCATCATAGGTTGTTGTAGTCTTAACACTGTGCAAATGTTCATTGTTCTTGCACATGTGCATATTTCTCTCTGTTTCGCCTGGTCTGCCTCCACCCTGGACAAGAGTTAGCACCCTCTCTTCAACCATATTCACAAGTGCAGGGACTATGGGTTGGAGGCTGCTTTTATGCAAGTCAAATGGGTGCTGTACCAGTTGGGAATCTGTAGCTGTATGGGATTGCACCCTCTGCTACACAGAAACCAAACTGTTCAGGGCAACACTTTGGATGGTGTTTGGAAACAAACTGACCGCCTAGTACAGATCTCCAATACACTAGGGGGTATAAGATAGCTATCATGACTAGTAGTCATTGGTAACCTTATCCTCCATGAATTTCCATGGAGATCTTTGAGAACTGGTGGGATATAACTGCTGCAGTGCTTTGCTGTCAATATCCAATATCCCAGCTGCTGCATTCTGAACCAGCTGGTGTCCCCATACATTTTTGAGAACTACACAAGGAAGTGCTTTCCACGCTGTTCTGCATGCTGTAAAACCCATGCATCTGCACTGCCAAGTGCCCACCCACATGGTCACCACCACACTGGTGAATCAGGCCTCATGAACAAGAAGTTGTTTCCTTGCCTTGTAAAGGCCTGACTCTGAAAACCTTTAACATAAAGGAAAGAAGAATACGACATGTGGCTTTGCATTGTAGGTAGAATTTTTTTGTTTTGTTTTCTACAATGAGAAACATAGACGGTAACTCAAACACCGAGAGATCTATTTACGCTTCCGAACAAACAGTTTATAAAGTCTATTATATACAGATGTCTAAATATTTTGAAAATGTTTGCTTATTGGACGTGAAATGAAGCTACCTGTTTTTATTTGAAAAATTTCCCCTTGGAGTTTGCATGTAAAACTAAAATCACTTGTTAGCTGACACAGTGCGGCAAATGAGGCTTATTTACAGAGTATATGAAGTGCCTGGGCTTATGTTTGTATCCTGGAAAGCAATACATTTGAATTTTCATTAGACGATTCCCTTTTTGCAAGAAGGGGGAAAAAGTGATTCATTGTATAAAAAGAGTAGTAAGTGGCTTACTCTCGGTCTTTGTCAAGAGACAACTGGCAAATTGCGGGCTGCATAATATTTCCAGGACTCTACTTGTATCTGGAAATTGACTGCTTTGCAGGCAGTTTAATCAACAGGGCAAATAATCTGTACAAAACAATCCTCAAAACAGTCTGGAATTTGGCACAGCTAATTGGAATTGTGTGTGCTTTTGCTAGACCACAGTCCCAAGATAATTTCCTGCATCTGATAAAGTGAAGTGTCGTCCACAAAAGTTTATGCCATAATAATTTTATCAGGGTGAAATCCAGTGGTGTCTGCATGTGAATGGAACAGACTTCTGCTCCTATAACATCCTCCCTGCGGCCCCTGTGCAGCCCAAAATGTGCTTGAGAGAGAGAGAAGACCAGTCCATTAGGGCAAATAGGCACTACCTCACCAACATCAGTCTACCCTCAGCCACCCCCATCTGCCTAGCTTCATACTTACAACCAGTCTAGGGGTGTCAGCTTGACGCTGGCTATCAGCTTCCTCCTTCCTATTCTGAGTGTTGTCCTTGCAGAACACAGCAGGGATGAGGATGGGGACAAAACCATAATTAATTGGTTCTGCCTGCCATTGGCTGTGGTTTCACCTGTTATTTGCTCTGATTAGACCTACTGTTGGCTTCCTGCCTTAGGCTCTTACAGTCCCAATGGATACCAGCCACCATAGAGATATGGTGGATCCTCAAGGCAAGGCTGGTTTGCTTTGTGTCATTTATTATCTCAATAATTTGCTTTTTGCAGGCCCTGCCACTTAAGGACAATATTTGCCCTAAATACATTAATTTAAGGAATGAGCAGATTATATTGGCTTCCCCTTAGCTGTAAAAAAAATGAAGGTGCCAGCCACCAATTTGACATGGTGAGTGAGACTGGTTGCCTTCCTTAGAGTAAGTTGCTGACCTCCAGAAAGAGGCTGGAAAGTTGTTCTAAGGCCAAAGGTGTGACTCTCAGGCAGCTTCAGGAACTAGTGAGGCACTTTACTTCTGCCTGTGAGGTGGTGGCCGCTTGGCATGCCTTTCTTCACAGGCTTTGAGACACAAGATAGTGTGTTGCGCGTCGAGGTCCCCAAGCCACCCCAAATAAAGCACACTTGACACATAATTTTAGTTTAAGGTTTTTGGCATAATTTTGGCCACAATTAAAATTACAAGCGATGTGAGTGGTTGCTTGGGCATTGGTTGTGACTATCTGCCCCCGCATGGGGACAAACTGACATTCGCCCGCCCGCAAAGTCAGAAAGGGAAAACATTTTGGGGAGAGAGGCAGAGCTGGGTACCATGCCTCACCTCTCCCCAAATGCTCCCATGGGCTCTTGCGTGGCCCTAGCCCCTTGACAGGGATTCGGACAAAAGCATGGCGATCCCCTGGATTCCTTTAATGGAATACCCTTGCAGCAGCAGTATTTTGGAGGGACAGGCACAGCCAATCTGTACCCCTCGACCAACAAATTAATAAAACCAATTCCTAACCACAACCTTACAAGTTGCGATGATTTGCTACGCAGTAGGCAAAACCCAAATGGCATCAGCCAATCAGCCAAATGGACAAAATTCCTACCGGGCCCCTGCCCCAAAGCAGACGACCCCATGATAGGCATAGCAAGGTCAAGCAAACAGCCTAAAATAGGGAGGGAGGGCGGGTGATCCGATGCATCCAGCGAAAAGAGGAAGCTCAACACTGTGCACAGGGCATATATATAAGCTATGGCTGTCAATCACAAAACGGCAACATATAAATCTCCTCAGCAACAGATAGGAACCAATGGATGTGGTGGCCCAGCAACAGTGGGGTGTCTTGTTAGCACCCATCGCAACATGTGGTCTCCAAGAAGGAGAACATGCTTTACTGCTGATCATCTTCACAAGGTGCAGCTCACATGAGAGCCGACATGCTTATGTGAAGGTGCATTTTACAGTTCAATTGCATTTCTTTCTGGAGGAGTCCCTTACTGTATTGCTCAAGGCTGAACTGTCGCAAATGCTGCTGCTGGAATTGGTTGGGGGGGGGCATTTCCCAAGAGGCGTTGGTGGACAGAACACTAACTTGAAAGTTGGGTTTCTCAAGAGTCAACTCAAAACCTGACTTTTTCTGAACTGCTCCCTATCATGGTAGCTTTTGGAAAGAGAAGTTTCACAATGCGTCCATTCAGTTTTGGGATCTTAACCTGTGCATGGTGCACATTACTAGTTATTCGTCTTCACAGTCAGGATATCTGGCAATTAAAGACTTGGATTCTTAATTTCATGATTGTTTGGTCTGAGATGCTGGAATACCGTTTTTTATGTAGAGCACGCCATCCTAACCATATTGAAATGGCTAGGAGGTGAGTCAACAGGGATGTGCACAATTGTCTGTTGGGCTTATATTTTCCGGTGTGGGGATTAGATATGATGCACTGACCTTCTTGTGCACTTCTCTACTGAAGGCTCTGACCTTTATCTGAGAGATCTGCTGCAAAGCTCTTCTTTCAATACAGTGAGTAACCCTCATCCCATTCATGACTTGTATCTTCATTATGATGGGTAATTGAGCATTTCAGAATCATGAGCAATTTCTAAGGTACTTTATCTGTCTCTACTACCGCAATACACAAAGCAAATCTCGTGGTTCTTAGCTTCAGTCCTTCTTCACACATTATAAACAAACATGAAAAGCAGAAAAGTGAATGAAATGCTTTGATTTTTATCAGAAAGCAATGTATAAGAAAGCAATGCAGTAGCTTAAATGGTTGCATGTTCTACCCTTTGGCATGGGAAGAAACAGAGACGGTTGTTTCAGTTTCATCCATTTAGCTTTATTTTAAAATGACATGAGAGTTAACCTTCTTTTATAGGGGATCTGGCCTGCTTTATTTGCGTTCCAACATCAAAAGGGGTCTGTTTCTAGGAAAATATGGTAGCTGAACAAATTGTTAATTTTCCATTATGCTTAAGGTTAAGCTGCATCTTTCTTTTGACATTTCTATTAGAAGCCCTAATTAAAGGCAAATTCCTATGTATCCTACTGAGACTTCAACAGAGCTCAGGAATAAGGAGCTCATTGTGATGTTTGAAAATAGCTTGTTTGTCCGAAAGCCATAAAAGTGGTTACTAATTGCATTTGGCAAAGTACAGTCAATAATATGTGGGCGAATGACTGCATATGCTACCTTGATGCCATTACAAAAACTGACCTGGAAGAAAAATGCTGATCAAACTAAGGCTTGACGCCCATATTATTATTAAACAAAAGGGGATGCTCAAAGATGAAGTGGACGTGAGATTTCACACCTGTGGACACTTTCTTAGAAGTAGATTCTCTTGAACTCTGTGGGGCATACTTCCAAGCAAACAAGCACCTGACTGGGTTGTTCCATTTAAGAAGGAATATGATTTATGATTCCTGTCTCCAAGCTCACCAAATGCCTAGAACTCCATCAATAAATCCAATTTATAAAGAACTTAAATAATAAGTGGCTGTGTGAGAGTTAAAATGGCAAAGAGGTACAGTATTGTGTTCTATGGCAGTCCACACAGAGTAATATGTTTATTTAGGGCCGGCCTCCTCTCTCTCCACCATGTTGTGGCCTCATTTTCAGGCCAGAAAAGGGTGGTGTCCAGAAACTACCGCTAGTGCAAAATGCAGCAGCTAGGGTCCTGAGTGGAGTGTGCGTTAGCATTGTTGTTGTTTAGTCGTTTAGTTGTGTCCAATTCTTTGTGACCCCATGGACCAGAGCACGCCAGGCACTCCTGTCTTCCACTGCCTCCCGCAGTTTGGTCAAACTCATGTTGGTAGCTTCAAGAACATTGTCCAACCATCTTGTCCTCTGTCTCGTGCTCTTTTTGTGCCCTCAATCTTTCCCAGCATCAGGGTCTTTTCCAGGGAGTCTTCTCTTCTCATGCATTAGCTACACTGTTCTCAATGGAGCAGCTTGGGTGGGCTGCCAATATGCTACTAGGCCCGGCTGAAGCTTTTAGTATTGACCTGCAGAGCTTTAAGCAACTTGGGACCAGGTTGCATGAAGAAGTACCTTTCACCCCATTGCCCTGCCTGGTTGCTCACATTGTTGATTGATGTTCTGATGGTCTAAAGGATGGGCTGGTTTTTTTGGGGGGGGGGGTGGCAATTGCCCACCACTGGGATAAACTCTGGTAGCACCAGTAAATTTCACCTCGTACCTGGACAAAGCTCTGCATTTACCTCTGCTGAAAGTTTCTTTTGAGAAGTTTCAGCTCATCCCTGGTTAAGCTACTCTAATCTTTGCAGTAGTACAGTACAATTTTTGCCTTATGTGTTTTGGTTATTCTATGCATTATATAAATAAATAGAGGGACAACTGACCACTGCAGCAGAGTTATTTCTGGAAGGAAGGGAGATCATTAGCATCATACCTTTTTTGTATCTTTTATAAAATTTTAATGGAGTACTTTAGTCATGATTGCACATCAGGGCAGAGGAAGCAGAACAGAATAAGCTAGACTTCCCCAAACTGATGTCATCCAGACTTTCCCATCATACCTGACCACTGGCCATGCTGGCTGGAGCTGACAGGAGTTGAGGTCCAAAATATCAGAAGTGCACTTGGTTGGGGAAAGCTATGACAAACTATTAACTTCTCTTCCTTGGACTTCTCTGATTTGCCCTGTCTCTCCTAGTTGGGGAATAACCTCCCAATGGGAGTTTGCACAACTTTCTGTGGGGGCATGTTTGGAAGACTGTCTTAGGCTGTTGCAGCAGCAAAAACAACTAAAGGGCCCAGCAGCACAATTTATGTTAACAAATCAATTATTCATCTTGTTTCTCTTCTTTTCCGGTCATGTGAAAAAGATTCAAATGTGGTATGAGCACAAAGCTATCAAAGCCATGAACAAACCATCCATCAACACTCCTAGGGAATGGTGATGCTGGCAAATTATCTGGGTGATTACTGTTTACCAAATAAGTAAGAATATGCAAAATAATGTACTGTATTTTATAATCTCAGACCCTTCAAGTCCAGGGAGAGTCCTGGATTTACAGAAGCTGTCCCAGTTTCTGATTTGATGCCGGAATGTCCCACTTTTTCTTAGGACATCCCTATTTTCATCAGAGGAATGCTGGAGGGTATGGAGGTATGTGAAGTTCGTTAATGTTTAGGATAGGTGGAGTGTAAATAGCAAATCATCATCATCATCATCATCATCATCATCATCATTAAATAGGACGTCCCTATTTTCACTGGAGAAATCTTGGATGGTATATAAACTTTTGAAATTGTCTGGTTGTGTTCTTCTTTTTTTAACAAGAGAAGATAGGCATGTTTGACACTGAAGAAGTTTGGGAATTTGTCTGGCTTCCTGTTACTAAGAAGGGATCTGGCAATCAGTATCAAACAGCTGCTGAAGCTACTCTGATGCAGAATAAGTATCCAGAGTAGGTTTTTTATTTGGGTCGATGACAGAAAGAGGAAAGATTGGTTTCAGAAGGAATAACAAACATTTCCTCAGACTTCCAGATCTTGCATAATTGAGGAAAAGGGAACCAAAAGGGACTATTTATCTGTGTTTGACATTGTTTGAACATTTGTGTTATATTTATTACGGGGGTGAAATAACCCCCCATTTCTTCTTTCATTGGGCTTCCTTTTTCACTCTGCCCTCAATTCTGGCTTAACCAGGAGATTTTTCTTCTGTTAGATTTCATTTCCTTAGCTTTCATTTCTTTTTCAGACTCTTCCCAGCTCTGTATTGCCACTGTGCACATGTGCATTGATGAAACATTTTAAGAAGGTAGTCTTGATGTGATGGTATTACAAAGGGTGAGGAATTTGGGGAGGAAGGTGTCCACATTCCAGAGCAAACTCACTTGATTTGCAGCTTCTGGATTAATATTTAGATTGGAATGTGGCTTGTTCCAAAATTTATACTCCTGCCAAGTTCTATGAGGTGGCCTGAGGGCTGCCTTTAATATTTCTCCCTTTCTCCTTTATACTTATTTATTTGCTTGTTTGTTTTTTTATAAGATTTAGCAGCTTGGTGCAACTAGAAAGCACAGCAGCTACTGCAAGGGTTGAGAAGAAGCCAGAAATGCCCTGGAGAGGGATGACATGGAATGACATGCAAGGAGATTGTATGCAAGTAACAGTGGGGACAGCCATCTTTTTTCTATACAATGCCTGAATTCTTGTAAAACATCTTTTAAAGAAGGCAGATCACCTCATAAGTACCTTGTGTTCTGTTGAGCTCATGCTGGCAGGGCAGAAAAGAGAACAGAGCAGCATTCCTTTGCTCCTTCATCTTTTCCTGCCCCAGTCCATCCAAGGAGATTTCATTCAACAACATCCATCCATGAGAATGATGTGGCAGAAATACTGTATGCCACTTCTAGCATAGATGGATTTAGGAGTGCGTGATCAGTTCAGTCGCACTAGGCATGGAGCCTTGGGGGTGTTGTGGGGGTGCCACAACTATGATGCAAAATGGAAGGTAATA
The DNA here is from genome assembly GCF_965153285.1 of Podarcis tiliguerta. NCBI lineage: Eukaryota > Metazoa > Chordata > Lepidosauria > Squamata > Lacertidae > Podarcis > Podarcis tiliguerta. The sequence goes on from NC_139534.1 coordinate 65,956,673, forward strand.
TAGGGTTACCACATTTCAAAAAGTGAAAATCCGGACAGAAAAGTTGCTGAACTTTTTGCTTTTTTCAGTCAAAGTTGCTGAGCTTTTTTTCGCCATACGTCCAAATTTTCCAAGACATTTCAGCGATTTCTGCCCAGACACTGCTTCTGATTGTCAGTTATATCCAGGAAATTCCGGATGTATGCCAACTGTAGAGGTGGGTGGGTATGGCATCATACAGGGTGCACTGAAATTTGAGACCCCAAGATCCGTCACAGCCTCCAGGGTTACTATAGTTGTCTCACTAGGTTGGAGGCCTGGGAAAGCTATGGATTCTTTGGATTCTCCCAGTCGATCTTGTCACATCACAGATACACTCTCAGTGTCAGGTAAAAGGCCAGGTGAAACTGGGTGACGTCTCCCTCTCAACCAGACTCTCACTTTTTGTACCTGTACTACTATACCCTTTTTCTGTTCCAGCAGCCGGGCAGTTACATTTAAAATACTTCTAAAAGCCTCATACTTAATGGTGCGCATCCTGAACCAGAGTATATAATACAGTGGTACCTGTGGTTAAGAACTTAATTCATTCCGCAGGTCTGCTCTTAACCTGAAACTGTTCTTAACCTGAGGTACCACTTTAGCTAATGGGGCCTCCCTCTGCTGCCACGCTGCCGCCGTGCGATTTCTGTTCTCACCCTGAAGGAAAGTTCTTAACCTGAGGTACTATTTCTGGGTTAGCGGAGTCTGTAACCTGAAGCGTTTGTAACCCAAGGTACCACTGTTCAGAGGTTTAATGCTTAAAATAGTACCAGAGAAGCCTCTATGATAATTATATATGATTTTCTATGCCTACATAAGCTTGTTGCTAATTCAGCTTATTGCTGAAGCACGTTGGCACAAAATTAAGCCTAACACCAGCACACACCTCTTTCAACTTCCAACAATGTTGATGTTTTGATGACACTAAGGCAAGGGCTGCAGAGGTTTCTTCAGTTGTGCGGAAAGGCCTTGTGATCTCTGAGGTCAAAGCACCCTTGGAGGGGGAGATCTGAAACATCCTTTGCCCCCTAGGATGCCCTCCCAGGGACCACAGGATTGAAGGGCTGGTCTCATTTTTCTCATTCCACACTGTAGTAGTGTATGGCAGAAAACAGCCATTCTTTGAATGGATGGAATCTAGAAGATCATCCTTGGATTCAATCCAGGCTATTATAAATAAGGACATTTAGGAAAATGCATTTACAACTGATTTCTAGAGAGCAGCAAAAAAATAACAAAAACAGGCCACTTGATGCTTAAGGTTATTAGTAGTGCTCATGTGTCTCTCAGCCTTTTCTCTGCCATCTGCGGGCAAAGAAGAGCGTCTGGGTTTCACTTCTATGTTGTAGAGAAAGCTGGTGAGAGCTCAATTAAGCAGGATTGACTTCTAACCCTAACCACTCTTGGCAGCCTGAGACTGTGACATCCTGTGGATCCAGCCTCACAGGGTCCCATGTGACCTTGTTGTCACCAGCCAATACTCTCATAACTTAGTTAGTATTGTTTCCTTAAGTCTCACAACCCTTGACTCTGCAACTATAAGTGCAAGAGGAGGCATGCATGATTATAAACAGACAGAGAAAGACAAACCCACTGGATGCTTTGTCATGAGCCTGTCATGAGCCTGGCCAATTTAATTCTTAACAGTGCTTTCCCTTCATTATGTCAGAAAAAACGAAACTGTCCAGACTCTGGGAAAGAAGAATGGAATGCAAAGGAGCGATGTAGTAGAAGGGATGGCAAAGCACATGAGGCATATGATTCTGAAGCAGAGCTGAAATAATATGACCAATAACGCTACCAGATCCAATGTGCATGTTTCCTTTTTGCAGATAATAGAAGAACTCCAATGAGGGAGGGGGCCCCCACTCTCTATGTAATTGGTTCCATTGCCAAGCTGCTCTTACCATTAAGACATTTCTGCTTATGTTCACCCAAAATCAGCACTTCTATAACTCAAGCCTATTAGATCTAGATCAAAAACACACCATACGCTTGTACCACTTTAACAATCATGGCTTCCCCTGAAGCATATTGAGAACTGTAGTTTGTTAAGGGTGCTGGGAACTGTAAGCTCCGTGAGGGGTTGCCAAATAACTCTCGGCGCCTGGGATTGGGAAGATGAGGGCAAAGCAGCCCTCATTCACGAGCTGAGAACCTATTACTCCCAGCTACGTAATAGGCTGGCAATGAAATTCCACGTTCTGGAAAATAAGCATCTCACTCTTATAGATCTGCATAACAACAATACTCTTCAACGGCCAATTCATATGAGATTATTGAGCAACAGCAGGAAGTGCTTAGGCCCTGCATTTGTTGCTTCAAAGTTTGAGGCAGGGTCAGGTAGCAGAAACTCTCTAATGCACAATAAAGAGTGTATGATTAAGCAGATAACTGAATCAGTACAGGGAGCAGTTTCCCTTTCTTTCATCCTTGCAGACAGCATTTGTCCCTTTGATCCCTGAACAGATCAAACAAAACCCACTAATCAATTATTTCCCTTTTTGTCTTTCAGATGCTGCCACAGACCTTCAAACACCAACGGCAGATCTCTTCAAGAATTCTTTATTTGTTTGCTTTCCTTACAACGGCATGCCACAAATGGGTATTTTAAAACCCAGTTTATGATTTCTATTCTTCACAATATTACTTTGTAAAGGTGGGCTTTTTTATTTTAAAGTCAGCATTTGCTCTTCTAAAGTCCACCCTGCTAAAGAAAAATATATCTGATTATATATATTTATCTAATATATCTATATCAATATCATATTAGTAGTATCTTCTTCCTCTGGTTGCTTGCTCTCTTCCATTAGACATGGGAGAATTCATGCCATCTCAGTTAGGAAATGGGCTCAGGAAAGTGATATTTTGGCAAATATATTTCAAGAAATGAAACATTTCCTTAAAAAATTGGAAAATATATTATGATTATTTAACTAAATTGTTTAGTCGACCTTCTCAGGAAGATTCAAGGTGACTTACATAAACATACAAATTATACAACTTTCTAAAAACAATAAAATGGCAGTTTCCCCATACAATATTAATACCACCCAGCCCCATAAAATTTCTCAAAATCAACACAACAAACAGATCAATAAAAAAATCCTAAGGAATAAAAACATCAAAACCATCAAAATGCATGTGAATAAAGTTTTAACCTGGCACTGGTTTTGGTGCCAGGTGGCTCTCATGGGAACAATATTCCATACCTGTGATGCCACAACTGAAAGGCGTTTTCTTGTTCTCCAAACTAATTTCAATATGTGAATCCTGTCACACCTCCATAACATCCTCAGGACCACCATTGGTATTCCATGCCTCCCTTTCCTCTCAGAAGCGCCCATACTCTATCCTGTGGTATGCACTTCTCACTTATTTCTCTCAAATCTTCCCTGCTGCCTGCTGCCCTGCTGCCTTCTTTCCACTTACCTAGTAAGTGGGGGTCTGGAAGGGTCCTGTCTGCAAGTAGGGGTCTGCAGAGAGCTTGAGTACCTCGAGTCATAGGTAACACCAGCATTGGGGCTTCTCCTAAACAAAAAGCTTTGCCCTCATTGCTGGACTCTGCCATTAACAAATATGGTTATTTTGCTTCAGAGATCTTAATATGTGGGGCACAGTTTGCTCACCTACAAATATAGTTTGCCCCTTCTATGCCCCCCTTTCCCCCTGGTATTACCGCTGTTTTTGCATCTCTTTTTTATTTATAATTTCATTTATATATATAACAACAATTATTCGATCATAATTTTAACATTTCAAACCCTGACTCCCTCCCCCCTCTTTCTGTGGTTCTTTACATTTCTTTTTATCTTCCTGCATACTCCAAATTATCTCAACATATTATTTTATATATTTATTCCCATATATATCCCATATATATTTTGAAACTGCAGATTTTTATGTTAATCCTGGCAATGTCTTCATCTGTTTGCAGTTTGTTTGTAAATACTGAATAAACCATTTACACTCCTTTCTAAAAATAAAATAAAAAGTTATCTTGATTTCTTATTCTCCTGGTAAGTATCCCCATTTCTGTGTAGCCCATTAACTTCTGTATCCATTCTTCTCTCTTTGGGATCTATTATTCCTTCCAATTTTTTGGGCAAATAACATTCTTGCAGCTGTGGTTGCATACATAAATAAATTTCTATACTGTTTAGGTAGTTCTGATCCCATAATTCCCCAAAGAAAAGCTTCTAGTTTTTAAATAAATGTTATCTTAAACATCTTTTTCAGTTCCTTATGTATCATTTCCCAGTAAGATTTAACCTTATTACAAGACCACCACATATGAAAAGGTACCTTCTTTCTCTTTATATTTCCAGCACATATTCAATTTGGATTTATACATTTTTACCAATCTACTAGGTGTTAGGTACCATCTATATAACATTTTCATATAGTTTTCTCTTAAAGTATTGCATGCTGTGAATTTTATATCCACATTTCATAAATGTTCACATGCATCCATTTCTATATTATCACCAATATATATTGCCCAGTGTATCACTGAAGATTTCTCTTGTTTGTCCTTTGTCTCCCATTCCAATAACATATACATTTTAGATATTACTTTAACATTTAACAGGTCTCTCTCTAGTTGTGTTTGTTCCCCAAACTCCCGCCTCATATCCTTTTCAAATACTTCATACAGATTATGATATTGTAACCATGTTGTTAACATCTTAGATAAATTCTGTCTAAAGCTGACACCTCAGGACTTGACTACTCAAATTTTATTTTATTTTAGTACACCAGGTATGGAACACACTTTCTAAAGGGCAGGGGACATGAATAAGGCACAGTATTCCCATCAACTCCAGTATCCCCAAATCATCAGTATCTCCCACAAAACTGCCAGAGTTTATTTACTCTGATTTTACTCTGAGACTGTGTGCACATAAAGAACATTTGAAGCACACACACCTTCAAAGAATTCTGAGCACTGTAGTTTGCTTCCAATGTGCTTTGAAGATTTAGAGTGTCCCCAGCCTTACTCAATCTGCATGCATTATACCAGGAGTGAAAAACTAACTACAGACTCATTTCTAATGTTAACTTGCCCTATTTTCAGTCTTGGCTTTAGTATCCCAAACAATAGCTACAAAGAAAGATCAATATTTCTCCTGTTTTAATCAATATTACTCCCATTTTACACATGAAGACCTGTAATTCCGTGAAAGGTATTAGATTAGCTTCTTTTTATTTGTTTCTAAAAAACAACAACAACACACACATATATGTAAAAGGAGATGACACATAAATTAACCCAGTGAGAAATCTTGCTCAGGTGTTAATGCCTAGACCAAACTGTGAAGAGTTCCTGAGTTTGTCTCCTTTTTGATAGCTATCAGAGGGCATTACAAATGGAATAAAAAAACCCCACAACAACACCTGAGAGTGAATAATTCTGTCAGAACAAAGTAATAATGTTAGGGGGGAATACTGTAACTTTCAAGCCAATAGTGAGAGCTGCTTCCCCCTCAACTTGTGAATTTGCCTGGGGTATTCCTAAATCACATTTTCATGTTTTGCTCTGGGGGATTTGAGGGACATTGTTTGAAACTTCAGCGATCTCCTTCTGATGTTACTATCACAAAAACTTTTGACTATTATGATTCTGTGTCATCTTTGACCTGAAGCAGTAGCAGCAAGAGTGACAATTCATAATCTGAACAGAGGAACTGCCAGTAAACCAAATTTATGAACACAAGGCCCTTTGATCCGGAGAAATGCCCAAGGGTATTGATGGATGCCTTTGATAAAGGGACTAGCCAATCACAGTACTCCCACCTCTGGTTTGATTCATACCAAAGTAGCTTTGATGCACTGTCAGTGTGCCATGCACCTTTGTAAAGAAGGCATTATTTTGTTGAGATGCCAACTCAATGGAATAAGAATGAGGAGAAAATTCTATTTAATGTAGGCAGTAAAAGCCAAATCACATATGGCATTCACATGGTTTTCCAAATGAGAGATAATCTCCCCCATAGGATGAAAAACACTTGCACATGTATGCTTCTCAACTCACCTTCCCAGAGTAAAATCAACACTTGTGCTGGCCTTCTCAAGTAAAAGTTTGCGGCTTTTCTTCTCTATGTGAACATTAACTCCATGCAGGAAAACCATAATATGTGAAGGGATAACTATGTTTTAGGAGACCACTGATCTGTTCCATTTGACCAGGCACAATAACTCAAAACTGGTAGTCTGCTAGCCAGGAAGCATGGAGACAGGCCTTGAGCTGGTGCTCCTTCCATATCACCCACCCATGCCTCCATAATACACACCAGACCATGAACTAGTATTCAGTAACAGCATGAAGAGGCCTAACGGAAAGCTGGCAAGGTTACCATAGTTACTTTGTATGGGAGAACAACAGTGGGTGGAGAGAGATGGCAAGACTACTCTTTCTCCTTACATGGCGTGTCTTATCTGCAGAGCTATATCTCCATGTACCATAAGCATGGTCACAGGGCTGCCTCTTTTCCCTACAGATGTAAACAATTCTTATTTCCCAGGCACTTGTTCACAATATGGTAGCTGTTGGCATTGGCCAACCCACTTTAAAACCAGCCAGGCAGAGAGGTTAAGAGCAGAAAGCATAGCTCCAGCACGAACGCCCCCTTTTTCTCCCTCCTTTCTAAATGGAGGGAGTTCAACCCCTCAGAGGCCTCATGCCCGTGGCAGTTGGGGCCAGAGTCAAAATTGGGCAGGGTAGCAGGTGTGAGCAGGGCCAGATTTAGGTGTGATGAGGCCCTAAGCTACTGAAGGTAATGGGGCCCTTTATATGTCCAGCTGTCCTTTGTCAACAACAAATTGTCGCTGTTTTTTGTGTTGAATATATGCTATATGGTAATTTATGGACCTAATAGGTATCTAAAGCCATTTGCACATAACAAAATATGTATTTTATCAAAGTAATTGTTGAACTGAAATACAATTAAGAAGAAGTTTATTAATAGTTAAATACAATGAAGAAGAAGTATATTAATAGTGAAATAATTATTAAGCTCTAACTGTATGTAGGTTTTATGTTATTTGTTTTTTTATCTTATATTTTGGAAATGTATCATTTTTTTCCCTTTAAATTTTTTTGGGACCCCCAAGAGAGTGGGGCCCTAAGCTATAGCTTGTTTAGCTTATACGTAAATCCGGCACTGGGTGTGAGACTTAACTTTGTGCAGTAGGCAAAAGTTGGGAAATGCTGTACCTGCCCAACCCCCAGCCAGTTAATCAAGAAGCACTATCATACTTCAAAAAGTCATTCCAGCAAGGCAAAATAACTTGAGGTGGTTAGAAGCAGGGCCAGTGTGGAATGGAGAAGAGAGTGTGACCTAGGGAGAGTCCTGGGGGCCAGATAGAGAGCACTGCAGGACCACATTTTCCCCCTAGGCTTAATATTCCTCACCCCTGCATATATATAGCAGACATCTTGGACTACTAATTAATGTTGAGGCTGAAGATCCCAGTAGCTAGCATGGCACACCCCAAGCGGACAACCCTATTCGCAAAGGCCTTTGCATATCAGAGCTCATCTACATTTTCAGAATAAAGCATGACTGGAGAAGGCTAAGCTAGAAATCATGCTGGCTCTCCATGGGAGACTGTTAGTCTCGCACTGGGGAGATTGGGCTCCGTTCTCCATTCAGCCATGAAGCGTATCTTGCAGCTGAATCTGTTGTGGGGATAGAAGAGGGGACAATGGTACACCAGTCTGGGCTTCCTTGGAGAAAGCCAGGAGGGGTGGAAATCATTCTTGTATGTCTTCCTTGTTGCCTTCTAATTTTCAGAAAAGAAGAAATGAGTGAAGGGCCCTGGCTCAGTGGTACAGTGGCTGTTTTGCATGCGAAAGGTTCTAGCTTCAGTCTCCAGTATCACCAGGCAGGGCAGGGAATGTTCCCTGTCTGAAACCCTGTAGAGCCCCTGCCCCATTAGTGCAGACACCACTGAACTAGATGGACCAATAGTTTGGCTCTCTATATTCCTACCCAAGGAAAGACCTTGTACCTTGTTGGTGAGGGCCGAGGAATTGTGGGCAAGAGAGCCTGAGGCAGAGAAGAGTGAATTAAACTGAAGTCCATTTGAAATAGACATCTAAATCTTTTGCTGATTTAATTTGATAGCAGGCTGAGGTTTAAAATAACAAACATCTCCACAAACAATAGCCTGCGTTAGCTATCATACATTGGCACCATGTGCTATTGTTCTCTTTTCCTTCTTCCTCCTTCTCCGTCCTCCCTTTCAACAAATTGGAATACAGTAATTCTATTCTTCCTGTTCAGCGATGCCTTCCTTCCTCCTCCCCCACACCAGAAGTCCATTCCACATATTGTGTGTCCTACTTTGATAGGAAAGAAATACTATTGATATATTTTTTATTTCAGTTTGATAAGAAACATGTTTGTTTTTGTTCATAGATTTAAAGCCCAAAATGGACCAGTACTGTAAATAAAACATGCAATCTCATTTTAAAAATTTATTACAAGGAATTTTGTTTATGATTTCATGTTCTCCAGTAATAATTAATTGGAGGTCTTCACTGGTCCCCATAGACCAACTATCATTCAAAATGCACTAAAGGATGATCAACGCGCAGCATCTCTTCAACAGTAGAAGTAACCATATGTGTTTTTGCTACCAGTTCTAATATAAATTTAAACAACAAAAAGGTCTTCTTACAATGTGCTTGCAAATATCAGAAAGCTAATTTTTTCCTGTTTCTTTTGAAATAGTACTTAAGTTGTGTTTTTTATATTGCGAGCAATCATTAATAAATGATTGAATAATTGTGCTTTTGCACATCTATAGTGCCTCTTATCAAATAACCAGAAGAACTTTGCAAACACTAATTAGTTAAACATATTTATTGTGCTCAGAGCAACTTTTAAGCATCACCCATATGAATGTTTTGCGTATTCTTTAAAGTAATGCAGCAAAAGGAGAAAAGCCACAGCAAATCTTCCTCTAATTCAATTCACAAATCAGTCCTTCAGGAGAAATTGACTCAAGAACATTTCAAAATATTACCTTTCAAGTCAAGCTCTTCGTGATACAAGGTCTGAGGTAGTGTTTCAATGCCTGGAGCCATGCAGTTGCCATTTATAAGCTTAGCCTGATCTTTAAAGGGGTGGGAGTGGTCCTTTTTCTCAGAATGGGGAGTCTTCTCTACTCATGGAGTCTCCCTCTGGAAAATCAGAGTTCTAAAGGGTATGGAGTTTCAGGAACTTGTGGGGGGTGCAGGGAGCAGAACCAGTGGGCAGAGTCAGTGTTCTTGTCCCTGCTGACTCCCATGCACATTCAGTTAACTTGGAGGAACCTAAAGAAGGATTTGGTAATGAACACCATGCATTTCCTCAAATTGGCGTAAGGCCAGCACCACCACTGTATTTTCCCTTTCCTGCTGACATGTTCCATACAGGGCCCACGACCAGCATTTTGTTCGTATCCATAGTTAAACTGTGGCACATACTTTTGGTGTACAACAAATGTTCCTGTCCCCATTTGGCAGAAGGTCAAACTGAGGCACAAGAGCAACCCACAGGAAGCAGGAACAGTGTTTGCAAAGGAAAGCTTTTAAGCATTCGATTTTGCAAGGCAGCTTTTTAACAATTAGGTCGCATTCCCCGTAGCATGTGGCACATCCTTTTATTATTTATGCAGTTGTGGTTATTGTTTCAATGATAAGTCCATATAAAGTCCCATAGAGACAAATAATCCAGCCATGGTGGCCCCTTCCCATTCCGGACTCCAAATTGATAATTATGCACAGTGTAAAATTACTTTTCCTATTATGTTTTATTTGTTACTTGACTATTCCATTGGTCAGCTCTCTGGTACTTAAGTAGTAAAACAAAAGGGAAAACAAGAATGCTAGACTGACTCTCTCTATGCCTTTCATTATTTAACATGCCATTTTATAGCCACATGCCAGTGCCTATAAATCTTACTGGTTTTTGTCCACAGTAGCTCTGTGTATGTGTTGCTGAGCGCTTGGCACTTTGGACCAGGACTTGCATGTCAATACAAACTCCTATTTCTTAGTTTTGATGCCAAGTCCAACTTTTTAAATTTTCTTTTACATTTTTATGCCAGCACATCTTGACTTCCTTCTTCCCCTAATAAATGAAAGACCTGGCTGAAGTCTCAAATATCTGAAAGCCTCAAATATGTCCATCACTAAAGACCTTCTCGGTTGTTAAGGTCTGCAAAGGGAGCTCCCTTCTTACAAGTGTCATCGCCCTCAGGACCGTGTGGAAAGTGGGTTTGGAGAGGAGTTTATCTGAGGCTGTCCATGAATTGCTCTGAGGGACATCTAGTCAGTGGCGGAGCTTCACGCTTCAGCACCAGGGGGGCAGAGATCAGGCGGGAGTGTGGTTCTCCATCTATGGGGGCGTGATGGTGTGGCGCCCAGCATGGGCGGGGGGCAGCCGCAATGGCACCCCACCGGGATCTCGCTGCCGGGGGCGGTATGCTCCCCCCGCACTCTTCTTCCTCCGTCAGTGCATCTAGCACATTCTGCTATATGCTGGAGACTTATCTCTTGACAGTTGAGGTATTTTGTTTCGTGGGACCCACTCCTTTGGTGGAATCTGTTTTGGTGGGACAGGTTTACTTACTTTGCCTGTTCTTATAAATATATAATTAAATTGTTATAACCTGCCCCAGAACCTTATGGCAACTGGCGAATAAAAAACCCCTCTCTCAAATAAATAACAACCACACTCACCTCCCCCTTGCCATTCTTACAATGTCCCTTCAGGCAGGGCTCCATTGCTGAGCAGAGGAAAAGGGTGGTGTTTCTCTCCCAATGTTTCAAAACACATGTGATTTTTACACCCCCACCCCCAACCGAGGAATACCTTTACCCAGTGGCGTAGTGTGGGTTGCCAGCGCCCAGGGCTGCACAGAGGAAGGAGGGAGGGAGGGAAATGGAGTATGCATGCTCATTCAATGGCCTAACAGCGTCCATGGCACCCAGGAGATTGCAGCCACAGAAATAGGAAAAGAAGAGTTGTTCTGTTGTTTGGAGAGGTCATTTCCTGCTTGGCATGGAAGTTTTCAGTGGAGCCCAGCGACAGAAGTGCACAGTTGTATTGAGGCTGCACTGCGTGTTGAAATTTTGCGTCCTCTAACAATTTTGCGCCTGGGGCAACTGCCCTTGTGTCCCCCATGTTATGCCACTGCCTTTACCTCTGGTTCCTGGGAGGTATTTAAAAAATAACCATAAGGAATGCTGCTGGAAGAGTCTGCCTCTTGCAATTTAATTTTCAAGCAGGCCTTTGAACCTTATTGTGACCCTTTCGCCTTCTGGAACTCTCTTTACGCACCCCAACTGAAACCTGCTCACTATCACTGTTGTCCTCAGCGACTGCTGCCTTCTGCAGATTAAGAGACTGCCCATGACAGCCCCCAGTGTTGGTCTGGCTCAGGCCTTGTTTCCAATTTGTGAGAGAAGCAAGAGAATCAAAGGCTGTGATGTACAATCATTTATTAAACTGCTGTTTAATATATTTGGGTTGAAACACAGCTTAGTTTTTCTCATCATGAGGTAGACAATAGTTGATTTTGCTCCATTGGTATTTGAAGCTATCCTGTAATAATATTCTCAAGCTCTAAGATATTCTTCACAGAGCACAGTAGCGGCCCAGCACAGCAATAGAGTTTGCTCCTTAATGACTAATTACACTCCATTTTCAGAACTCACATAATTTAATTATTTAAGAAGCTTGCAATGCATTTACTACAAAGCAGGGATATTCATAATTCCAATTTCACATTATCTTTGAAGTGTATCCACTTAAAAAAAGAAAAGAGGGGGGGGAAAGATTACACACTGAAATAAATGAAAATATGTTATAAGGAAGCCTCTTCTCACTCGCCCCTCTTCCTCAGCACAATTTTAATATTTTTATTTAACTCTCCAGTGTCTGAAGATAAACAGCCATGAACAGGAGATTTTTAGCACTCCATATATATGTTCCAAATGCTGAAAATAGTGTCTGCACGTGATATTTTATAATTAAACATGGTGTTTAGCATGAGGACAGTCAATATTCCAGTGATTTCATTTTGTGGTATAATTACAGGTAAGACATCTTGAGTGCATTAATTTGCTTTTTATAACTCTCCATTCTGTTCTCTTACAGCTATTGAAGAGCAATTGCACTTTTTCTTACCTTTTTTAGGGTGTTAACAAAAAACAATCATTACCAGATCTTTCAATATGGCCCTTAGAGGTTTGGATTTGAGCCAATGTGGCCCTCATCTAGTGGATATAGAAAGCTGGATTAGGAAGATTCTTGCTCAGCTATGAAGCTCAGCAGGTGCTGTTCAGCAAATCCCCATCTCTTCAGAAGGGTTGCTGCTGCTGCAAGAGGAGAGGGGGACATGTGCACTGCCTTGAGTAAGGGGTAGGATGAAAATGATATGTGTGTATTTCCTTAATAATTATTGAAATAAGAAACAGCACCAAAACTAGCTTTGTACAGGCCAAGGGCGCTGGTTCCCTCAATGTTCAGAGGGCTGCCTGCGTGACATCAGCCTCTGCTATAGGCACACTTTCCCAAGTTATCACAGATCCTCTTTTGTGTGTTCGCCATCTTGGCAGATGGTCGCTAAAGAACTCATGCAAGAAAAGGAGCGTGTCTGCCCAAGCTAAATATGTACTTAGATGTCAAAGAATCACCCAAACATGAAGATTCTCTGCACATCTTTCTTTTAAAATAAAGAAAACCATGGGGTCTGTTGCAGAACTTGGACTTGCCACTTACATCATGAGATCTTAGCAATTTCTTTGTGTCTTGTCCTCCCATGTAGGAGCGTGAAGTGACCTGCTTCAGAGGGTGCCAGGCAGGGTACAGAAGGGAGGGACTAGAATCTGAATGGTGGGGGAAATGTGCTTCACTTAAGCCACTCCAGAACAAGATGCCCTTTTTGTTGTCGCTATTAAAATGCAGAAACAACATAAATAGCAAACAAATGAAAAAGAAAAAACCAAACACCATGCAAGTTGATATGCAGCTTTCTTTGCATATCCCAGAATTTATGTAACTAGGCAAAGCCTCCTCTCTGAAACATTCCAGAGCTATCCATAAGTCCAAGTCCCTTTTCTTTCCAAAGTTTTATATTGGCCACATAATTGTCTGTGACAATGAGGATAGAGGATAAGAATCTTACTGATTCAATATTGCACTGGGTGGAACTGGATGTCTGAGGCTTCTTCAAATTGGTTGGAAAAGGGAATCGACTTTCATCCGAGTTTGGTAAGGGAGACAGTTCTACCTTGCCCAAAGTTACTCCTCCTTTGCATACAATTAGGAAGAGAGTCTCGGCTGTTTACCTAGCAATCGGCCCTTTCTGAGAAAAAGATGTGTCAAAAAAGAACAGGATATCGGCGCAACTGCATGTATCGCTAATCTACTCCTGATTCAGCAGTGCTTTCATGAGAAAGCTTTAACACTCTGCCCTTCTCAGGGCCACAAAGCACACTTTTGAATTTTTGATAGGAAAGGGACATGAAGGTTTATGTGGGGACTAATCTGATACATTATATGCCGTAAAAATTTTGTGCTCACCTTTGACTTCTCAGCAATCCAAATTGAATTCATGCCTATAAAAATTAATTGATTATTAAGCCTTTTTTCGCCCCATTCCTGCCATAGTATATATTACACTTTTCAATAGCTATAATGTAAGTAACTGAACCTGCTAAAGCCTTTATTAAATGCTACTCATCTTGTATCAAATGAACATACTGAAAAATAATGAGACCTATTAAAGATAATGGATAGTTTCAAATACTCTCTTTTTAGGTCATAAGTATATCACTTAAATGCCTTAAAAAGGTTGTTATTATATTGCACACCAATCCAGCATTTCTGCCAATCCCTTTCTATCAAATCCTTTTACAGTTCTTTGTTGTTCGGCCAAATATACTGCCACATTGTCTGTACACACATTACAGCTGGATAAAGCCCCTAGTTCCCTAGACTGAATTTGTACTGTTCTCCAGCCCGGTCTCTCAATGCTATCTCCTTGCAACAGCAGACACTGAAAGCATGCTATTCCCACACCCACCAAACACAGCTCTTGGGATAAGAACTGCGCCATTGATAGAGTGCGTATTCTTTTCCATAGGTTCCCACCAGCATGTCGCTAACAATTTCCTGGGCCTTATCAAATAAAAAAAAAAGCCTTTGAAAAGTGGAAACAAAGCATCAGACTACATTGTTGTGCAACTTTCACTGCCCTAATCTGTGTTTTCCATCACTCTACATGAAGAGACTACAAACACCACCTAATACAGATACCCAGATCAACAGTTTACTGTGGACGGTTATTGTTCGGTATCTGTAATCTTTCATCCTAACATTTCTGGGATTTATTTTAACCCTTTTCATTTCTTTTGAGATGCTTGAAACAAGTTTTTAAACCTCCTTTGCTTCTTACCTGTCAGAACGAGAAACAATAGAGTTACATTTCAAACTTGGGCTTCTTTCTTGTAAACAAGGATCTGAGTGCCAGATATTTTTTTTCTGCTGGACCACTAATTGCATGCCTCCCCTCCCTCTTTTTTTTTAAAAATAAAATAAAATAAAATTGTGTGTGTGTGTGTTTAAATCATGCTTACACAGTGACTGAGCACAGTACAAAATGCAACACCAGGGAGACCCAGCCATCTTCCACATTAATTTGTGTTAGTTTTAATACATTTATAAGCAGCATGATGGCCAATCCACCTCATGCAGTGAAATAGCCGTAGGAACCCACTATGACATTTTTACCACTCTGACGGGGGCGGGCATTTAATGAGGAGAGAGTCTCAATAGGATTGTTTCTGAAGGGAATGGTGAGGGAGACAGTCACATGGACTGTTTGGCCAATCAGCATGGGGGTTGGTATGCGCTATAAAAAGTGGTACCCCCATCCTCACATATCTCTCTTGCTATTTGCAGCATCCAGCTCTTCCACCCGGGAGGTGGGGTGGGGGGTGGTTATGAATTTTCAGGGTCCACCTCAATTGGTCTTTGGTGCACCTTTTCCCACACTATCCTTAATTAGATTGCCTTATCATGGACGGGTGTTGTTCCTTTTAATGGCTCTTGGGGGTTTGGTGGGTGCCATCTGCTTTATACTTAACAGTAGGGGTTGGGGTTGCCAATATGGTTACATACACCCAATGCTCCTTTTTCAAGGGAGATGGACATTGTGGAGTCCCATCATGCCATTTAGAATGGTGGGACACTCTTGGGGTGGTTTTGGCCTTGGCCTTGGCAGCAGGTCTGACCATGCTATCTATGCAGATTACAGTTGTCCAGGCATGCCAACTCTACGGGGTCAAAGGCACCTTGGCCCCCTCAATATTTGTTTTAAGGACACCAGGCCCCCTCAATCTTCATCACATGCATATAATGTGTGAGACATCACACACACACACACACACACACACACACACGGCACGTGTTGCATGCGTGATTTTGCATGCACAATGAGTGTCAGGTTTCCCAATCTTGGGGGCAACCTGGTGCCTCTGCAGCTGTCTACACTTGTTAAGCCAAACTATTGGCACAGATCCACATGTTATATTATTAAACGATAAAGTGGTCTCTTTGGGGGTGTGTGTAAAAATGAGGTGCTTTTGCTCTTTATAAAAGCGTCATGGGCACCAGTCCAAAATGGCTGTCATGAGGAGCAAAAAAGGAGGTGTCAGTACTCCATACCTGTGGGTATAATCACAAAAAAGTGCACTAAATGTATATAACATTGATATCAAATCTGTTCGCTTAAGCCTTCATTTTGGGATTGGGGACACAGTCCAGTTTCCCCCCTCTTTGAATGTCAGCTGAAATTTGCATCTATGCATATAAGTTAGTATATGAAAATTGTATGCAAATTGGTATGATGGGGTTTGATTCCTTTAAGTAACTAGTGGTGTCCCTGCTTGTAAAGGTGAAAGGCAGAACGTATATAGAAATCATACTGAAAAAACATTGGGACTATTAAGGTTCTGTTTGTACAGTCAACTAACTTGAGATTACAACCCCTGGCCTGTAGTATACATTCAAGTGATGAATCAAAAGTAGCAGTGCGTTGAAAAAGAGTCAACAACCATGACAGGTCAGGGACTAGAGTCACCTCTCATTCATTCTAGGTTAAGGGATCATGTAAACAGTAGCTGCAGTGACACCCTACACATTTTCATTGAGAAATGCTGTGCATGGGAATGACCAAGATCCAGGTATTGCTGAAGAAGTGCTTGCTGTCTTTGAGAACTCCTGTGCAAAAACTGATCTGATTCTCACCTCCTGAACTAACATATAAATAAGACCTCTCATTTCACCAAATGTTGTGATGCAATTATGGGCTCAAAGGCATGCCAAAATACATTTTAAAATGCAAATTTTATGATAAAATGCTTTTAGATATGTGTACTCTGAGATAAAATATGTTTATAAATACATTTAAAAATACATATTTAAAGAAACTGTTTGTGGAGATAAAAAATTGCAGATTAATGCAGGGACATGACAGCCTTATGAATGAACATGTGGGAAATTGATACAGTCTGGGAAAAGCCTGTTTTATCAATCCTGAGGCATATGTTTCCTAAGCAGTGTCCTTTCTGATTCTTCCACATTGTATTCCACTCCTCTGTAGTAATGACAGAACTGGTAAAATCAATGAGGGGAGGGTCTGCTGCACCTCGGAAGAGCTGCCAGTGTAGCCATGGAAATTCACTCATAACCTTTATTCCTTGTGATTTTCTCATTTTATAGTTCTCCTTATGAATCCACCAGGCAAATCAGAAGCCCTTCTCTAGGTTTCCGCACTCTGAGAGGTTAGCTGCCTGGCTAATGGTGAGATGATATTCTCAGGGATGGCTAACCAAGGTTGAAACCACCTCCCTAAGTATCTTCGCCTGGCATCTTCATTGTGGTCTTTTATATGCCTGGTGAAACCCATCCTGTTCTCTCAGATGTTCAATGGCATTTGAGCTTCTTTTTAGAATATTCCACCACCCTGGTTTGGGGCTTATTCTACCTGGATCCTGATTTGTTTTTCTGCAGAGGTGAGGAACTTCAGGCCCAAGCGCTGAACATAGCCCTCCTGGCCTCGCTATCTGCCATTCAAAACTCTCTCCAGGCCACACCCCTCTCTGTCCCTGCTTCTCAGCCCAAAGTGGCATACCTTTGTTACCAAAGCACTTAAGAACGCTGAGGTGACTTGATTCATTCTTCTGTACCCAAGAACCCAAGGCTAGATTATCCATGGTGCAACTGGAACAATTGCATGCTTGCAGGGGGAGTGGGGCAGTTAAAGTCTTAGCTTTACTTTTTAGAAAAGCAAGTCTCTAGCCCTTCCAAGTTATGAATCAAAATGTGCAAGGTACCAACCTGACTGGAAACAAGATATTCCTGAAGTAAGAGACACGGGCTTCATATTGCTTTGCAGAGCAGTTCTGGGAGTCACAATGGCTCGTCCCCTTACAATCTGTTTGACTGTGAAATAATAATCTCCCCTTACTTTGGGAGGGAATTCTGAGTTAGTCAGGAAGGTGGTTGTAGCCAAAGGTAGGCCTGTCTGCCTATTTTGAGGTGTTTGGACTCAAAAGATGGTAATGGGGTGAGGGCTTATATTGTTGCCCAGAAGTGATTTTGAGTAGCGGGAGTGAAGAAAACAATAGCAGGGATCGCTTCATCCCTGTCCTCATTTCCTTCCCACTCACTCACTCACTCACCAGTGTGCTGGTGGTAGCTTGGATATTCGCTGCAGAAAGAAGGACTTTTGAAGGAGGGAGAGAAAGAAGTGTAATTATATGGTGCGTTCCTTCCTATCTCACCGACTTGTTCCTGCCTGCCTATGTATTGCTGGTGTTAGGGACCAGATATGTCCCCAAATCGGGAAGAAATTTAGCCCAGCATCCCATCTTCTTGAAACAAAAAGCAGGAAGATGCAAAACAGATGGAGGAGTGCAAGAGTAGGAGTCTATTAATTGATGAAGGTAGGAGTCTATTAATTGATGAAGATGATCATCCAAATGTCATAGACCAAATGGAGCAAAGAGCAAGCAGACCTAGTGGTGGGAGGAAAAAATCCTTAAATAAGAGACACGGGGGGATGACTAATGGACTTCAATGTCTGTACACTAATGCACAAAGCATGGGAAATAAACAAGATGAGCTTGAGCTCTTGGTACAGCAAACTAAATATGACATAATAGGCATCACTGAAACCTGGTGGGATAAGTCCCACGATTGGAATGTAAAAATGGAGGGATACAATCTATTTCAGAGAAACAGACCAGACAAGAAAGGAGGAGGAGTGGCGTTATATGTCAGGGATGTGTATACCTGTGAAGAGATCCAAGATTTAGAACCTCAAAGCCAAAGTGAGAGCATTTGGGTCAAAATTAAGGGAGAGAAGAATAATAGTGACCTCATTGTGGGAGTTTACTATAGATCCCCAAGCCAAACGGAGGACATAGATGATGCCTTCCTGGAACAGATGGCCAAGCATGCAAAAGGAAGGGAGATAGTAGTAATGGGGGACTTCAATTACCCAGACATTTGTTGGATGTCAAACTCAGCCAAGAGCATAAGGTCAAACAGATTCCTCACTGGCCTTGCAGACAACTTCATTGTCCAGAAAGTGGGAGAAGCAACAAGAGGAACAGCCATTTTAGATCTGGTCCTAACCAATGTCGATGACCTGGTTAATGGGGTAGAAGTGGAAGGATCATTAGGCGCAAGTGATCATGCTCTTCTGAAGTTTACTATACAACGGAAAGGAGCAGCCAAGCATACTAGGACTCAATTTCTTGACTTTAAGAAAGCCGACTTCATAAAACTTAGGGAAGTGCTGGGTGAGATCCCATGGACAGTAATACTAAAAGGAAAGGGAGTTCATGATGGCTGGGAGTTTGTTAAGAGGGAGATAGTAAAAGCACAACTTCAGGCAATACCAATGATACGGAAACATGGAAGGTGCCTAAAGAAGCCAGGGTGGCTATCTAAAGAACTTTTAACTGAGTTAAGATTAAAAAAGGATGTGTACAAAAAATGGAAAAGGGGGGAAACCACCAAAGAGGAATTCAAACAAATAGCCAGCACGTGTAGACACAAAGTCAGAAAAGCTAAAGCACAGAATGAACTCAGGCTTGCTAGGGAGGTTAAAAGCAACAAAAAAGGCTTCTATGGGTATGTTCGTAGCAAAAGGAAGAACAAAGAAACAGTGGGGTCACTCAGAGGAGAAGATGGTGAAATGCAAACAGGGGACACAGAAAGGGCTGAACTCCTCAATGCCTTCTTTGCCTCAGTCTTCTCCGATAAAGAAAACAATGCCCGACCTGAAGAATTTGGAGGAAATGATTCAGCAGAGGAAACACAGCCCAGAATAACTAAGGAGATAGTACAAGAATACTTGGCTAGTTTAGATGTATTCAAGTCTCCAGGGCCAGATGAACTGCATCCAAGAGTATTAAAAGAACTGGCAGATGTGATCTCAGAACCACTGGCAATCATCTTTGAGAATTCCTGGAGAACAGGCGAAGTCCCGGCAGACTGGAGGAGGGCAAATGTTATCCCTATTTTCAAAAAGGGGAAAAGAGAGGACCCAAATAATTACCGCCCAGTCAGTCTAACATCAATACCAGGGAAGATTCTGGAGCAGATCATTAAGCAAACAATCTGTGAGCACCTAGAAAGGAATGCTGTGATCACCAATAGTCAGCATGGATTTCTGAAAAATAAGTCATGTCAGACTAACCTGATCTCATTTTTTGACAGAATTACAAGCCTGGTAGATGAAGGGAACGCAGTGGATGTAGTCTACCTTGATTTCAGCAAGGCATTTGACAAGGTGCCCCAT
Source organism: Podarcis tiliguerta (assembly GCF_965153285.1). Taxonomy (NCBI): domain Eukaryota; kingdom Metazoa; phylum Chordata; class Lepidosauria; order Squamata; family Lacertidae; genus Podarcis; species Podarcis tiliguerta. The sequence goes on from NC_139534.1 coordinate 65,976,566, forward strand.
GATATTCTTGTAAAGAAGCTGGTAAAATGCGGTCTTGACTATGCTACCACTCAGTGGATTTGTAACTGGCTGACTGACCGGACCCAAAGGGTGCTCATCAATGGTTCCTCTTCATCCTGGAGAAGAGTGACTAGTGGGGTGCCACAGGGTTCTGTCTTGGGCCCGGTCTTATTCAACATCTTTATCAACGACTTGGATGATGGACTCAAGGGCATCCTGATCAAATTTGCAGATGACACCAAACTGGGAGGGGTGGCTAACACTTCAGAAGACAGGATCACACTTCAAAACGACCTTGACAGATTAGAGAACTGGGCCAAAACAAACAAGATGAATTTTAACAGGGAGAAATGTAAAGTATTGCACTTGGGCAAAAAAAATGAGAGGCACAAATACAAGATGGGTGACACCTGGCTTGAGAGCAGTACATGTGAAAAGGATCTAGGAGTCTTGGTTGACCACAAACTTAACATGAGCCAACAGTGTGACGCGGCAGCTAAAAAAGCCAATGCAATTCTGGGCTGCATCAATAGGAGTATAGCATCTAGATCAAGGGAAGTTATAGTGCCACTGTATTCTGCTCTGGTCAGACCTCACCTGGAGTACTGTGTCCAGTTCTGGGCACCACAGTTCAAGAAGGACACTGACAAACTAGAACGTGTACAGAGGAGGGCAACCAAAATGGTCAAAGGCCTGGAAACGATGCCTTATGAGGATCGGCTAAGGGAGCTGGGCATGTTTAGCCTGGAGAAGAGGAGGTTAAGGGGTGATATGATAGCCATGTTCAAATATATAAAAGGATGTCACATAGAGGAGGGAGAAAGGTTGTTTTCTGCTGCTCCAGAGAAGCGGACACGGAGCAATGGATCCAAACTACAAGAAAGAAGATTCCACCTAAACATTAGGAAGAACTTCCTGACAGTAAGAGCTGTTCGACAGTGGAATTTGCTGCCAAGGAGTGTGGTGGAGTCTCCTTCTTTGGAGGTCTTTAAGCAGAGGCTTGACAACCATATGTCAGGAGTGCTCTGATGGTGTTTCCTGCTTGGCAGGGGGTTGGACTCGATGACCCTTGTGGTCTCTTCCAACTCTATGATTCTATGATTCTATGATTCTATGAGTACTTCTCTACCGTTATCTCTGCGCTGTTGGGGAGAGGCACTTGCCTTTGCTCCACCCCCCACAAACTTAGGATGACATCATAAATAGTATGTGCAACAAAACACAAATAGTACCAGTCATAGCTCTGAGTGATTATATGGGTGTCTCTTACTCTGTACCTAACAAAACAAATGTAACTCATTAACAGTAGGAATCAATATCTTTATTTCTGAATAATCTGGTGCAAATAAATGAAAATAAAATGCCCAGTATTCTGTGTTTTTTTGTGTGATTTGAAAAAGTACTGTCTATTTCTCACATTAATCATTTATATTACTTCAACAGAAATCTTATCAAAGAGAAATAAAAATATTAAATAGAGAGATAAAAGAAGACATTATTATACCTGTAATATAGGGCTAGATTAAAAAAAAACCCACTGTGCAAAGAAAGGCTTTTTGTGCTTTTAAAACCTGTTTTCAATAATGGAATCTCTTAAACCAGTTAACTGAGGAACAAAGATTGCAAAAAGATTTAAAACCCAAACTCACTTTAGTTATATTTGTTATCTATTTTACTTTTAATTGTGGGGAAAGCTAGAAGTTGGTTGTTTTGCTTTTCTTAAGAGCACAGAGGATTTAGTCTCTTGCTGAAAAAATAATAATATTACATTCCTACAGTTCTGCAATGTTATTGGAGAAGTATTGCAAAAAGACAAAAGGAAATTGAGAAAATCATGCTGTTGGAAAAGCTTGATCATTTGAGCTTTTAAAGATGCACTTGTGTCATCGAGGGTGAGGACAGTCTAGATTGTTTGAGCAGTAAAGCCACCATGAATTCATACTCAGTAAACATGTGATTGCCTATCCCAGATTGAGGTCACAGGAAACCAGGGTTTTTTAAATGAATTTTCACTGGGAGGAGGAATGAACTCAAAAGGGCACCTCAAAACAATATAAAAGGGCATTTTTAATCTTCATTTTAAATAATTAAACACACATTTATTTAAATAAAGAAATGTCATGAAATGTGTATTTTAATAGTAAATGATTGCAATTTAAAGAAATGTGGAATTTAAATTTAGCTAAAAATGTGCAGAACTCCTATCGATCAATCTATCTTACAAAATTCCGCTGGATCTATGTTACGAAATGCCATCTCTGGAACATGCTATCATTGTCTTCTGTTTCTGGTTGAAAGATAGTGGACAACAGTAAGTTGTACCAAACCCATGCTGCGCTATGTTTAGCCATGCATTAACAAAGCGTCAGCACTGTTGTCAGGACTGGTCGTTGTCCTCTTCAGATCACCACACCAATGCTTCTTGTTCTTTATAAAACTTTTTATTGTGTATTAACAAAACAATCTTATAAACGGTTCTTAAATATTATTCCTCAGAGTCACTTATTTCAGATACCTTCTGAGCTCTGCTTCTCCATGACCAGCCACCCTCAAAATGGCAAAGGCGCCCTTCCCTTCGCTTTCCCGCTCTTTTTTCTAACCTCCTGGCTAGAGCTGGCCTGTATCTCCTCTCCTCCGAATCTGAGCTAGAACTTAACCCTTGCCTTTCCTGTGAACAGCCAGTCCCTCCCTGTTGTTCCTCTTGCTCCCTTCTATTAGATTCACTGCTCTCCCTCCCCCCTTGGGGAATGCTTTCTCCCTCTGAGAAACTGAAAACTTCTAACTCTTCCCTGACAACTGTAATTGTCAGCACTGGACACAATTCTTTTAAGTTTGCATTGAGTGTGGTGAGAGACTTGCAGTTGCTACCAGAAGTTATGGACAATGGCTGGTAAGGCTACACAGCTACTGAAGATCCTGTATCACTCCTTAGTGCAAGATTGGGCACCTCAGGAATCACATGTCATTGTCCATATACCTCAACCACACCTATTTTGTATTTCCCTGGGAAGCATCTGGTTCACCGCCCATGTCAGTTTAAAGTATTTTGCAGCAGCTTGTTGAAATTCATTTGGCACTGTGTATTTCATCTGAATGCCAATATCATCATAATACCAGTGGTATACCTTCCTCAACCAACCATGTTTTTGAGCTGCAAACATTGGAGGTATTATTTGCTTGTGCCTCAGAGCTCAGCAGAATCCTATTTCTTCCTTCTCTGCCTGTTGTTATACACGCATTGACAGGGCCAGCGCAAGACATTGTGTTGCCAAAGGTGAAGGAGAAGATGGCAACTTAAAGAATTTTGTTTCAGCACTAGTGATAGGACAGCATCCTCTTCTGCACTTGAGAGCTAGCTTAGAAGTTGCAGTACAAGCTATGTGGCACATCCAGCTCTTTCTTCCAACATCTTGCTGCCACTTCCATCTTCTGCCTGACGCATTATTATTATCATTAATTAAATTTCTATACTGCCCTTCATCCAAGTATCGCATGGCAGCACAAAAATATGTAATATAGTAGCAAACAAAAACAATACCTCCCATAGTTTAAAATGCCACATACAGTGGTACCTCAGGTTACATACGCTTCAGGTTACAGACTCTTCTAACCTAGATATAGTGCTTCAGGTTAAGAACTTTGCTTCAGGATGAGAACAGAAATCGTGCTCTGGCAGAGCAGCAGCAGCAGGAGGCCCCATTAGCTAAAGTGGTGCTTCAGGTTAAGAACAGTTTCAGGTTAAGTACGGACCTCCGGAACGAATTAAGTACTTAACCCGAGGTACCACTGTAGTGTTTAATTAGCCAAAGGCCTGGGAGAAGAGGAATGTTTTTGCCTAGTGCCTTTGATACATAACTTTAGGCCCCAGGTGAGCCTCAGGTGAGGATTTCCACAAGCAAGGAGCCACCGCAGAAAAGGTCTGTTCTCATGTTGCTCCTGGACACTTGAAGAACGGCCTCAGATGGTGATCGCCGCAGGGTCCAGGTCAGTTCATATGGACAGAGGCAGTCCTTGAGTACCTGAGTCATATAAGGGTTTATACATCAAAACCAGTACTTTGAATTGGGCCCCAAAACTAATTGGCAGCCAGTGCAGTCGGGCCAGGATTGGCACTTTATGCTCAAACCGTCTTGCCTCGGTGAGCATCCGCCTCACTCTGCTAAATAAGAAGGTTGGCCTTGTGCAGTCAGCAGAAAGGGGGGTTTGTGTGTGCGCCTTCCATGTCCCCCATACAGCCTGCTTTCTCTGCCTCATCAAGCTCACCCAGGTCTGGAGCTCACATGACTTAATCAAGTAGAGGAGGTGGGCAGGATGGGGATATGAAAGGTGTCCACAGACCTCCTTTTCCTCAGACTGTCCTAGTCGACTACCCATGAGCCCATGCATGAGCACGGAATGTAGAAGAAGGCTTCGTTGAGTTCTATATGGTTCTCTTTGGGTGTGGGCACAGGAGTCATATGTGTAATCATACCATTATTATTTAATATCTCACACATTATTTATTAATCAAAGCTCTCTCCATTAATTCACAAAAGGCTATTTTGCTTCCAATCATGGAAAAATCTTGGAGAGAGAGAAAAAAATCATTATAGCATAGGTCAAGTTTGGCACAATATTTGCAATGAAACACATACTGCTCGTGCATTTTTGCAAATTATGAGCTGTGTCAAATATTCATTACAAAATAATTTTAATACTCAAAGGAAAGCATGGTTCCTGACAGAGAAGGCAAGGCACAAAGAATTATTAATGATCCTAACTCTATTTTATGATATGGATTTTTTCCCATTTTTAAAGAAGCATATAGACTATTTTCTTAAATATTTTTGTATTCTGCATAGTAAATAGGAAAACAGGCTATTTCCATGCTGGGTGATAATTCAGTGTAAAAAGCTGCAGCCTAATATCTAAGTAAACAGTTTTGTAAAATGAAGAAACATTGAGATATTCTAAAATTAGAAATTATAGGAGTGATGAGCAAATTTCTGTCAGCTTGCCTTGAAAACCATTTTTTAAAATTGTTCATTGAAAACTATTTTTAAAAGGCATGCTAATTTTCTTCATGAAAGCTAACCCCCCTCAAATTCAAGAATAAAACACAGGCCCCATTAGTCTCCCCTTTCCTAAGCAATGTTTGAGACAAGGCAGAAGTTAATTGTAACTGGGAGGGCTAAGTTATTATCAGGCCATGCTGGCCTCTCAGTAACTGGGAATGATGCTCTTCTGGTGGGTCAAGATGAGTGTGATTTCTTGCATAGGCACCTGAGGTGGGTAATTGATTTAGATTCCTGAACTAAATCCGAAGGCCAAGGAAACTAGGATCTTTGTGTTCACAGGCAGGAAATGATAATTAGGGAGCAGGGATTAGCAGGAATGGGAGCAGCCAGTTATCCCACCCCACACATGTCTGTTGAGATTAAGCATCGGGCTTCTAAATGGCTGATTTTAGATTAGCAGGCCAGGATTCAGTTCCACTCTGACAAAACCGTAATACTTGACCTGAATTCTGGATCCTCCACCCCCTCATTGCAAAGCAGTTTAGAATGATAAAACATATCACGGTAAATGCATTCTTGAATATAGAATTTGACAAACCTTTCTGTCATGGCAGGCATTCCTACATACGTGTTAAATTTCCATGCCCTGACCTCCTGGCTATATTATTGCTGCTTCAGTTCAACAATTCATTTCTCCTCCTGCTATTGTTTTGTATGTAACATTTATGAGCTCGTAACATTTGTTAACAGCACAATCCTATGCATATATAATCAGAAGGAAATCCCACTGAAATGGCAGCCCTAAAAAGTTTAAACACTGGCAAAGAAGAAGAAAACTATTTGCTCGTGTACAATGGTAATTACAGCAACCTACTGAGCTGTGCATCTCTGAGAAATCAGGCTTTGAGAAGAAGATGTTTTTGTATTTGTTACTGTCATAAATGTTATTGAACTACCCTAGTATTTAAATTAATAATTTAAATGTTTGCCTAATGAACTGAACTTGATTAAATTAAAGCATTCTCAATTAATTTTGACACATCGTCAAACCTTGAGGTATGCGCTTCCAAACCGAGAAGGGGGGAAGAGAGAGATTTATGTACTGTTGCAGAATAAAATGTCAGCTGAATGAATATTTCTCAAAGAATTTAAAAATAAAGCAAAGAAAATCTAGCCCCCCAAAAGAAGGTTTCTCGTCCATTTCATAACTGCAAGGGCATCCCAGGCACGCTGCTTTAAGTAGACAATTGTAGCAGTTACACTAGGCTTTGCTGAATCGCAAGAATAAATGATGTATTTGTAGAACAATTGGTCCATATGGTGAAAATCCTATATTGGCAAGCCCAGATCTCTACTATTTATGACTCAGTAAGCTGAACCACTTGCCACTCTGGGCATGGTGAGCCTTGCCACTTCTTCTGCTCTTCCGTGGGCTGCAAAACAGCAGGGTTGTCAAACACGTGAGAAGCCAGTGACTTTACTGCTAATCAGATGAGCAGCGTAACCTTTGAGTGGCTGCTGACCATCCTACTACAGAGCTGCCCATGATGGAAGAGATTGCTCCTTAGGTAAGTGGGTGGGTGGATGTAAGCGTATGAATGGGGGAAGAGTGTGAATGGAATATAAAGGTTTTTATGTGGTATAGGTCCCACCAATTCCAGGCTTTGGCCCTTCCCTCCATGGGCACACAGGCCCTGGGCAAGGATGGACTTTGGTCTTTCAGATTCTGCCTTCCGTTCTGCTTAATCCACTATGTCATACTTGGAATGCTCTGCGGTGCCCCCTAGGTTTGACACCCAGTGCGGCAGAACCAGTCATGCTGTCCTAAACCCGCCTCTGCCCTAGGAAGTTGCCTGCAAGGGAACGCAGCCCTCAAGCTGAAAGAGGTTCCTCTAGAAGGAGTACTGCTCAGGCACCCTGAAGCCTAAAGGGTGCAATTCTACCAGGCATGTTCTGTCTGCAGTAACTACTCTGCACCGCTAGATCAGTCCATTCTTCCGCATAGGTTTGCTTGGACAGATGAAAGGAATTGGTGGGGGGAAGGTGGCAGGCACCTTCAGCTTTCTCAAAGCAGAACAAAACAAAACTACCACCCACAAAGCTCTCCCCAAGTATTCTAAGAGAGGGCTCAAAAAAGCCTGAATAAAATGCAAGGCTACTCTGAGTTTGCTCATCACGATTCATTACTTCCCTGAAGCTTCAGCTGACACCTTATATTGTTTCAGCCACTACTCAATTCATGCTTTCAATGTGATTTATTGAGTCTTACATTGCATACCTAAAAGAATGCCTGCATCCCTCAGTTTTATCAAGATACCTAAGATAAGCTAAGGAAGTCCCTGACCGGGACTAAGGACTTCCCCAACCTGAGCTTTGTATTTTTACAATTTTTACAATTGTTCATTTGGCCTCTTGTGTCTGCTGAAAAGTTGCTCCAGGAGCTTGGAGACCCCTCCGAAGTGGTGTGAGGAGCTTCAGGGGCAAAAGGGAATCAGTAAAAATCACACTTTCCTTTCTCCAGTGGGAGCTACCCCTGAATTGCAATCCCTTATGTGAGTGGAAAGAAAAAGACCCTCCATTTATGAAAGGGAAACTCTGTAAACAATCCGATGTCTTTTTAACGTAAGAGTTGTGTTACTCAGCCGAAGCAGCTATGATTGAAAAAGCTAATAATATAAGGGGGGGGGGGGGAGAGTGCTTTAATATCAAACTTTAGTTGTCCTGGGATTATCTTGATCTGCAACATTTCATCTTTAGTAGACCAAACTCTGCTTTGGAAGTGAGAGAGGCCCTGTTGACACTCAGGACTGTAGAGAGATTTCTACACATGCCAAACCAAAGATTCTCAATGCGTAAAAGGTATGAAATATTTGTGACTTTCATTAGGGACATTCTGAACTTTGAAGCTGCAGGCCATACCTTAACACGACCTTGCTGTTCTCAGGCTTTCTCTTTTGCTATCGATTTGTCTCAACCTATATATGCTAAGCTGCCAGCCAGTTTTCCTCTTCAGTCTACCGCCAGCCTTCCAGTTATACCCACAGAAGAGATATGGAACCCATTACACAGCCATAGATGGTTTAGTCTTCCTGCCTCTACACACCTCTCAAAAGTAATTAAGCAAGTTTTCAGTTTGCATTACCTTTCAGGTGTACTGTTTGAAACCCAGATGCCATCTGCTTGAAAATATATGTTCATTCATTTTCATGTTCTGAAAGTTGTTACAAGTTATGGGTGTATTGCATTAATGGTGAACTACCCCAGTAGTAGGGGTACTAGGGACGCGGGTGGCGCTGTGAGTAAAACCTCAATGCCTAGGACTTGCCGATCGCATGGTCGGCGGTTCAAATCCCCACGGCGGGGTGCGCTCCCGTCGTTTCGTCCCAGCGCCTGCCAACCTAGCAGTTCGAAAGCACCTCCGGGTGCAAGTAGATAAATAGGGACCGCTTACTAGCGGGAAGGTAAACAGCGTTCCATGTGCTGCGCTGGCTCGCCAGATGCAGCTTGTCATGCTGGCCACGTGACCCGGAAGTGTCTCCGGACAACGCTGGCTCCCGGCCTATAGAGTGAGATGAGCGCACAACCCTAGAGTCTGGCAAGACTGGCCCGTACGGGCAGGGGGTATCTTTACCTTTACCTTACCCCAGTTCACACTTCCAAAATGCAAAATACAGCTGTCCATCAGAACAGTTCCCTGTACTGTATTATGAAAAACAAAAAGTGTTGTATAAAAATGACTATTTGGGGAATGTGCACACCAAAGGGTTTATATTACTGAACTTAATGTGCAAGAGTCAGCAGAAGTTGCTTGCAAAAATGTGTACATTAGATAAAATTGTGTACAAAAAGCATACATTAAGTGAAATGCACAGAAAAATACACGTGAATTTTCATGCTGACTTTTCTTTTTTTAAAAAAACCACAGATGGGTTTGGAAATGCGAAGAATTGAATTTAAAATTGGGAAAAACAGAGAGAAACAAAATCCTTAGAATTGTCCATTCCTCCTTCTAGCTGCTAATATTTAGCACACAGAAGTGGAGACTCCCAACAAAGTTTGTGGTAGGAGTTTTTTGAGTGGAGAGGGGTCTGTCTTTCCAGGCACAGGCCTTTCTAAGTCCTGTTTACCTGAGATTAGTGGGAGGTGGCAGGGAGTGTTTGGGATAATAACAGAGAAATGTAAGATAGGTTCAAGGCCCATGAAAACTGTCACTATATAAGCTCTATCACTATGTTTTTCCATTATGCTTAATGGAAACTTCAAACAGTCAAGCTGTCTTGTAATAATTGTGATCACCGCATAGCCAGCATAGTTCCATTAATCTATAGCTGCCCAAGTCAGTTCCACTGAAGAAGTCAGCTAGCAGAAGTTCCCCCCCCCCGAACTTTAGTGTGGAATTTAAACCAGAGCTGTACTTTTCTGTACACACACGGAGATGCTCTTACAAATGCACTGTTGTAACAGTAGCCTCAATTTTGCTTTATTATTCATTTAGCTTTCTCCTTGTATTTTGTGAAAGCTCCTGTTTAGAAAAGACGGTTTACAAATTCTCTCTGACAGTTCTTCTTCTATCTGATAAATTCATAACTCTAGGGCAGCAAACGTCTTGGACATATTTCGTTTTAGCTTTTATTTTAAGCAGAAGTGGGCTTTTTGAGATCAGATTCTTCGCTGCCTACTGCCCCCTGCTGCCAGATGGAAAGAAATGCATCTAGACCTACTTTTGTAAAATTATGTGAAGCAGAATTGTAAATATAAAGTTGTTTAAATGTATAGTGGATTATCTATGCACACACATAAGCACATATATATATATATATATATATATATATATATATATATATATTGACACATATAATGAACTGTTTATTTCTCAGGAGAAAGGAAATTGTAAAGACAGAGGCAGCATGCACTCAAAAAGTTAAATGGTTTCGTTTAACAGGTGTCATTCCTTCTCATATATAATCAGATACTTTGGATTGAAAACATTTGTATAAATTATTGTCTTTTGTTGTTGGCTTATTTTTCAATTAAAAATCCCTTTGATGTGGTCACCCTCCCAGCTCTACTCGGGGGTTTAATTCATTTGATCTCTAAAATGCAGTTGCAAATGTAAAACCATCCCTTCAGAGAGAGGGGGTGGGGAGGGGTGTGTGTGTGTGTGTGTGTGTGTGTGAGAGAGAGAGAGAGAGAGAGAGAGAGAGGGAGGGAGGGAGAGAAGCTGTGCATGTCTCATTTCTGTGTTTTCTCTTCCATATAAATAACTTCTAGGTCCATCTCAGACCTCATGGATGGGAGAATCAGGAGCATGTTGTTGGCTCATTACAAAATTCCTCTTCCTTCAGACACCTCATTTGCCTACTTTTCTATAACCAAAATTTGCCTGGGCAACCTGGGCAAACTACAGCTAGCATTAACCATGATTGTTTCCTAACCATAGTTTGAAAACCCATTTCAAACCATGGTTTTGAATTGCAGTGTTTTCACGATTTGCATTTCCTGGCTGATAAAGAGGAATCTCAGCAACTCATAATGCTTGCTTTAAATATGAGGTGAACATTATGCTTCTATAGAGCTCAGATTTAAAAAGCCAATGTGGTCTCATAACTTATCTAGGAAGATTCTTAACCTAAGGAAGGAAATAAGAAATCGACTCATGATAGGAAAGGAAGGAGGGAAAATCGGAAGGGAAAGAGCAAGTACATATATCCTGAACCTCCAAATTTTGGTTTAGAGCAGGGGTGGAGAACCTTTGGCCCTTCAAATGTTGCTGGACTCCAACTTTCATCACCTTTGAACATCAGCCATATTGGCTGATGTGTGTCAGAGTAAAATAACATCTAGATGCACCTCATGGGTGAGAGAAATCCATAAACGAGGTGCTGCCACAGAGAAGACCCTATTCTGTGCCACTGCACCTTAAGTTTTCCTCAGTGATGGAACAACAATAAGGCCCTCTCCTGCTGATCTTAATTCATGGGCAGGTTGATACTAGAAATGTCTCGCCACAATGCCAGAAATGAGGGGAGGAGTGAACTATTGCCAAGGTCACCAGTGCGAGCACCAGATAGACTCTGCTGGTGTACTCACACAGGCCTGACCTCAGTGCCAGCTAGACCCTCTTCTTCTTCTGGTAAGCAGAAGCAAGGCTAACTCCACCCCACTCTGGTGGAGACACTGCTCAATATACTTGAGTCTCAAGTCATGTAGCATACATGCTAACAGCAACATCTAGATTCAGGCTTGGTGGCACATATGCAGCCTGGTCACATATAGGCAGAAAGTACAAGTGCTTCAAGATTGGTGCTATGCGGTTCGACCGCATAGGATTCTCATAGCCACTTTCCCTCAAGATGAACCCAGTTGGGGGAGACAGATTCAAAAGGCTGTAAGCCTAAATACAATAAAATACACTAAAGTAAAACCCTACCCACTTTCTGTCATCATAATGCATAGATAAAGTCTGTGTTATTTGAAAAATACTGCCCATGTACATTAATGGGCTGATGGTAACCTGCAAAAATTACTGGAAATCATCATTATGTACTTTAGGGAAATGGCAGTTGTATTTTTAGAAGGTTTTTAACACAGAGAGAGATGAAAATATCTGCATATAGTCTTTGACTGCATATTCTGCATTTCCATAACTGTTATCAAACTATATTTGTTGTTGATAATGACACAAATTATTTCTATCTATCATCTGTCTGTCTGTCATCTATCTATCATCCATCTATCATCCATCTATCATCCATCTATCTATCTAAATATGTCTATGATAGGTCCTTCGTTTCAATTTATCAGAAATGACTGACTGGGAGGTTATACAATCGGGCCACAAAAAAAAAAAAAAAAGATAATAGGCAAATAAATGTGTATTGAAGCATCTGCCAGCCCAAGGGCCTTTTATAACTAGATAACAAAGTACAATGAAACTCTTTTATCGGCAGCTAGTGCCAAATTTAAATTCTTTATTTCAGAAAGAAAGTTAATAATTGCATTGTAATATCATCATTATATTATGATGCAATTTTAATCTTTTAAGTAAAGATTCAAGGTTGTGAAAAGGGTCACATGATTTTACCATAGAGTGGTTGTGGTTTTGAAGTAAAAAAATCAAAAAAATCAATAATGTGAGAATTCATTCTACAAATTAAGCAGTGCTATAAAGCACATCTTCATTTATCCAAATAGTCTGGAGGACATCCAAAACGTGTGGATAATGAGACACTTGGCTAAGTGTGTAGCCATTTGGGTATGGCTGCATTGACATAGAGTTGCATAGAAGTCATAAGTTACAGTTGGTTAACTAATGAGATATTCCAGTATGGGACAATGAGAGTCTGTCCATGAAGTGTCACTACTGACATCAATGTGGCCAGACTGTGTTGAAGAGTTATGTGTATTATGCAGTTTGCTGCCACATGAAATCTTAGGGTGGTATTCCACTATGCTTTTACTCAGAGCAGTGATTCTAAATTAGCTAAGGACTGTCGACCCCTTGTTTTTCAAAAGCCAAGCCATGAACTCCTTACTTTTGAAAGTTTTGATATCTCTAGTGTAGTTTTTGTTATGTGAATGTACCCCCTGTGTGGTTTATGTGGACCCCATGGGGTCCTCAGACTACTAATTGGGAACCACTGTCTCAGAATTACCCACTGAAATTAATGGATATAACTTAGTCATGGTCATCAATTTTAGGGGGTCTCCTCTGTGTAAAACGTAGCTGAATCCCACCCTTAGGATAGGACAGGTTCAAAGTCAGTTTTGATGCTGTGATGAGGAGCCTATGGCCCTCTGGATGTTGTTGACCTCACACTTCCATCAGCTCCAGCCACCATGGTCAATTGCCAGCAGTGATGGGAGTTGTGGTGAATAGAAATGAAGAAGAATAGGAGCTCAGGAAACACTGGAGAAGTCGGAGTCATAGACGGAACCAAAGATTGTTCCAGCAGCTGGAATACTGATGGCAAGCTGCAGTAATAGAGAAAAGAAAGCAAGTAGGTGTGTCCAGTTACAAAGTCCATAAGGAGAGCCTGCTGGATCAGGCCTGCTAGATGAGGTAATTAATAGGATCCGGGAGCAGGGGGTTCTATGTAACTACAGCCCATCACTGAGTTTTAGAAGAGCGTAGGTCACAGTCAAATCGTAGACTTTGTTGAGCAATGAGACTTACTCCCAGATAAGTGTGTATCGGATTTCAGCCTTAAACTCACATAACCTAACAAGCAATGCTTACATTTCCTCCCCCTTACTAACTTTTGGTTCAGGATTTCAGAATGCTTCTAAAAAAGAATCCTTAATGAAAGAACGAAATAATGGAAGAAAAGGTTCACACACACCCAGGCCAATGGAATCAATTCTGCTAATTTTCTTTATTAAAAACTGTGTGAATGATTTTTTTTTCATCAAGCCCAGAAATGGTATATTCCAAACTGCCAACCTAGCAGTTCAAAAACATACCAGTGCGAGTAGATAAATAAGTAGATAAAAGGTAAAGGTAAAGGATCCCTGGATGGTTAAGTCCAGTCAAAGGCGACTATGGGGTTGTGGCACTCATCTCGCTTTCAGCAGTCCGGGTCATGTGGCCAGCATGACCAAACCGCTTCTGGAGAAATGAAACATTGTGACGGAAACCAGAGCACACAGAAATGCTGTTTAAATAAATAAGTACCGCTGCGAGGGGAAGGTAACTGGTGTTTCCATGCACTCTGACACTCATCACTGTGTTCCGTTGCACCAAAAGTGGTTTAGTCATGCTGGCTACATGGCCCAGAAAGCTATCTGCGGACAAACGCCATCTCCCTTGGCCTGAACCGAGATGAGCGACACACCCCATTGTTGCCTTTGACTGGACTTAACCGTCTAGGGGTCCTGTACCTATAGTCTAAAGATGTAGATAGGTAAAAGGTAAAGCGACCCCTGACCATTAGGTCCAGTCGTGACCGACTCTGGGGTTGCGGCGCTCATCTTGCTTTATTGGCTGAGGGAGCCGGCGTACAGCTTCCAGGTCATGTGGCCAGCATGACTAAGCCGCTTCTGGCGAACCAGAGCAGCGCACAAAAATGCTGTTTACCTTCCCGCCAGAGTGGTACCTATTTATCTACTTGCACTTTGACGTGCTTTTGAACTGCTAGGTTGGCAGGAGCAGGGACCGAGCAACGGGAGCTCACCCCGTCGCGGGGATTCGAACCGCCGACCTTCTGATCGGCAAGCCATGGGCTCTGTGGTTTAACCCACAGCACCACCCACATCCCAAAGATGTACCGGTAGATACAATACAACACTATAACACCACCCAGGTCCCAAAGATGTACCGGTAGATACAATACAACACTATAAAGCATTTATAAATGATACTGTATCATATGAAGGTAAGGACATTTAAAATATGATTTTGCAATGGAAAGAAATGGGGGGTAGAGCCTTGTTACATATCAATTTAATTTAGATTCAAGTAAAATAAATTTCTGAATTTGCAGTAATAACAAGTCTGCAAAAGTGGCTGTAACTGTCACAGAGTTGTTTGAGGATCAAGATAATTGCAGTATACAGGATAACAGAGAATAGAATATACTTGCATCCTGTATCTATTCAGCTAATCTCCATCCTTTGACAGATGTTCAAACACAGGACTTATAAAGACTGCCTTAAAATGCACACACGCAGGTTGATTCACTTATTAGGTATAAAAAACATGCTAAGGAATTCAAAGCATGCCAGCCATTAAGTTATAATTCATGCACAGAAGCGCAATAAATAAGGTAAAAAGTCAAATGTGCATTGATCGAGTTCCAAATAGATTTTTTTTTAAAAAAATAAAGTCTGTGATCCATGTCCCTAAAAAATAAATAAAAATATGTTAAGCAAGGGTCTTAAAAGTGGAGGATCCTTTGTTGAATATCAGTTACAGAAAGTGGGAATAACGGCATGGGGTGGGAGAGACCATAGGTGTCAATTGTCAAGGGATTTAGGTTTTGCTTTGCTGTTACATATAACAACACCCTAGTGCAGGCTACTACCATCCAGATGTTGGGGGCTCGGGCTGGGTCTGATGGGAGTCAGAGTACAAAACATCTGGATGATGTTTTGTACTCGTTTAATCTCACTGTAAGCAAGTGGTACAGTGACAATAAAGTATTTCTATATTTCTATAGGATACCAGATTGATGAAGACAGTGCTATTAGATGCTAGTTGTGTTGAACTGGGAAGGGAATCAGATCTGTGTGTGATCATGTTACACTGAAGTTTTACGAGTCTGAAAAAAAATGCAAGAAGATGAGTAATTAGCTTATCATGTAAGCAGTTCAACATTCTTACCCAAGAGATGTTCAGCGGCTTAACAACATAAGCATTTGGAACGGCAATGCATTGTTTTATTGTACAGCAAGAGCAAGTGCCATCTTCCTAATTATTGACCGACTGACTGACCTACTGGGAGTATATAGCTGAAGAACTCTGGATAACAGTACTCTGGGTGAATCACAAAACAAATAGAACAATTAAAACACAATTATCAAACAGGGATAGGAAACCTGTGGTCCACCAGAGGTTTCTTAACTATAACTCTCATCTTTCCTAACCATTGGCTGTGCTGGCTGGGGCTGAAATAATATAAAATAATAAGAGCTACTGCATACATACATAATTTTATTTGAATGCTGCCTTTCCACAGTTTAAACCATGCTCAAGGTGGTTCACTACATGAAAAAAAAAATACTTAACTACAAGAAAAGCAGTCATAAACAAGAATAAAACATTTTTAAAATGCACAACCAAACTGAACAATTTCCACCTAAATCCAATCTAAAATGAAGATACAAAGAAAATGGCAGCAACAGCAGCAACAACCCCCTTCTGCAACCCACCCCCAGCCCCCAAACAACACCCCAGCCCAAGAGTTTCTTCACCAGCCTCAGCTTTTGTAGCTGGAGTCCGTCCGGGACCTACGGTCCCAGGCCAGGTGGGAAAAGGCCTGCAAGGCAGCGAGCAGGTCTGTCCACTGTTCTGTGTATTTGGGGAAATACATTACAGTATTTCTTCTCTTAATTGGAGCATCTTCTTCTGGCAATCCAAAAAATTCAGAATATTCGATGTCAGGTTCGTAATAACAGTTGTCACCAATGTCTTCTTGATCATCCTGTTCTGCTCCTGTCTCTCTCTACCCCTCTCAGTCAGAATTATATAAAATTATATCACACTTAAAAATTTAAAAAAACAACACAATTAAATCACAGGGTGTTATTTTATTTTTAAAAAACAACTTAAAGGATCAGACTCTAAAACATAAGTTATTTTCACATGGCATCTGAAAGGGTTTTCACCAGGCAACCATAAGATACAAAGATGGTGCCTATCTGGGAAGGCTGTATTGTCACCAGGGAGCCACAACCAAAAAGATCCTCTCCTGGCAGTCCACACCTTCCTTCATTTAGAGGGTCACTCAAAGCAGGTCCACTGAAGAAGAACTTATAGTTTGTGTAGATTCATATGGAAGAAGTTAGTCTTCGATAGTTGCATGATTGAGTAAGAGGTGACCCAAAGGTAGTTGTGTAATTTAGTAAGCAATAAGCCAAAGCCTATAATGATAAGGTGACATAAATATCAACTGTTTTAGCAGCAGCCTAATTCTATACCTGATGCTTGAAGTGGAAGAAGAAGAAGAAGAAGAAGAGAAGAAGAGTTTGGGCTTGATATCCTGCCTTTCACTCCCCTTAAGGAGTCTCAAAGCGGCTAACAATCCCCTTTCCTTTCCTCCCCCACAACAAACACTCTGTGAGGTGAGTGAGGTTGAGAGACTTCAGTGAAGTGTGACTAGCCCAAGGTCACCCAGCAGCTGCATGTGGAGGAGTGGGGAATCGAACCCGGTTCGCCAGATTACGAATCCACCATTCTTAACCACTGGCACTTTCCATGCTCATCTTGGTCTCAGACTTCCCACACAAATTGCTACCAATGCCTTGTTGCCTGCCGGTGATGTAACAGTGATCAAACAAGGGACCAAAGATACAGGACCTTTTCTTTCAGAGCAGAAACGGTGACATCATCTGATGAAGGAAGAGGAACTGATGAATCCTTCTTGTTCTGGCAAGTAAGTGAATGAGGCAGAACATGTACAGGAATGAGACCAGCTGGAACATGTGCAGAGGAGGGTGATCAAGATGATAAAAGGTCTGGAAACCAAGCCTTATGAGGAACAGTTTTGCCTGGAGAAGAGAAGACCAAGAGGTGATATGATAGCCATCTTCAAATATTGAAAGGACTGTCCCATGGAAGGTGGAATAAGCTTGTTTTCTCCTGCTCTGAAGGGGAGGACCCAAAACAATAGATTCAAGTTACAAGAAAGGAGATTTTGACTAAACCTTAGGAAGAACTTTCTGATGGTAAGAGCTGTTTGGCAGTGGAAAGGACTCCCTCAGGAAGTGGTGGACTCTCCTTCCTTACAGAGGTTGGGTGGTCATCTTGCATTAGGTGGGGTATGCATACAGAGAACAAGGTCTGCTGGCACAACCCCTTTTCTCCTGTCATGCTTCTCACAACTCTCCATGACAGATCTAGGGGGCACTGGGGAAGGAGAGGAGGGAAGTCCTATTATGTGAATAGACCTTGTCCCAGACATGCAACAACTTAGTAGAATCCCCCCCATGACTAATGTACAGTGGTACCTCTGGTTACGTACTAAATTTGTTCTGGCGGTCTGTTCTTAAACTGAAACTGTTCTTAACCTGAAGCACCACTTTAGCTAATGGGGCCTCCCACTGCCGCTGCGCTGCCGGAGCACAATTTCTGTTCTCATCCTGAAGCAAAGTTCTTAACCCGAGGTACTATTTCTGGGTTAGCGGAGTCTGTAACCTGAAGCGTATGTAACCTGAAGTGTATGTAACCTGAGGTACCACTGTAGATTTCTTCAGTTCAGGAGGTCTAATCTGCATAAAGCTTAGCTGGTTACAACCCTACATACGTATATTGACTAAAAAAATGTGCACGATGCCCTCTTCATGAACGCATTCTGTATGAGGCCTGGTGAATGTGCAAAATGTTTGGTTACTATGCACATTAACTGCTCAACTTACATTATCTACATGTATACAGGTGGCGATCATTTCGTGTGGGCGTTCCATTCCCGGTCCCCATGCATGTCAGCAGAGCATGAATAAATGTACTGTGCCCTGTTATGCCCCACGCTGCCCCGCCTCTGTTGTGCTCTGTTCCACCCCCGTTCTGCCATCTTCCGGGTACAAAAGGATCCACGCTTCAGGGATCATGTGTCAACTGGACATGCCTAAAATGGTTGCCGCCTGTATATGAGCTACCTTAATAGGTTGTAAGTCCCATTGAGCTCAATAAACATAATTAGGATTTCATTGCACATTCGCTTAAGTGGTTAGGGGTCCATAGGCCCAGAGAAAGCGGCCTTATACTGAATCAGACCACTACCCCCATTTAGCTGTGTAATGTTCTGCAGTAACTAGCAGTGACTCTCCAGGGTTTCAGGCAGGGAGAATTCCCAGCTATACCTGGATATCCTAAGGATTGAATTAGGCACCTTCTGCATGCAAAACAGATGGTATGACCTATAAATGATGGCAATAAAGGATGCATATGTTGAGTATGTATGTGTGTTTTACTTTCCCTTCTGGGAAATCTGGTTTGACTCCCTACTCTCCTCTGTGCCTCTTCAAAGAAATGAGTATGTAATTGACGTGATCTTTTCCTCCCTCTTATTGCATAAGTAAATTCCTTGTAGTTAATGGGGAAGGAGTTAACTGTAACCCTTTCTCTCCTAACCTTTATTCTACAAGGAATTAACCCGGCATCATAAATTCATTACTGTCAACTGTTTTCACACTAGGAATTGGTTCATAGTGTTGCAGGAAAATGCTGGCATGCATTGAACATGTAGC
Organism: Podarcis tiliguerta; assembly: GCF_965153285.1. NCBI lineage: Eukaryota > Metazoa > Chordata > Lepidosauria > Squamata > Lacertidae > Podarcis > Podarcis tiliguerta. The sequence continues at coordinate 65,995,468 of NC_139534.1, forward strand.
CATAAGCCCCAGATCAGCCCACTTTCAGTGCTATATGAACAAGCCCCCAAACCCATCTCGTAGACATCTACACCCATCAGAATTATCTTTAAACGAATTCAAATGATACTCTATGGTTTGACTAATTTGGAGCATCACATCAGATTCTTTGGAATTCATGTTAGCAATACAGGGTTTTTTTCTATACAAATTTTATTCTCAAATGCTTGCATTTATTACATGGAAATTGTTGACTATGGTGGTTCTGAGACAGAATGTATTTCCGATTACCAAGCATCCATTTATCCTGCTAATATTTCCTCGTAGCGAGTAAACATTAAGTTGAATGTAGATTCTTAAAAGGGAGGGGGGGGGGAGAGAAACAGAGTCATTAAAAAAGCATAAAGGATATGGCTTATTCTACTGGGGGGGGGGGAGATAGTAAATTTTTACAGAATATTGGAAGCGCTTTTCAGTCTCCAGTGCATAAATACAGGCGTGCATACACCATTCACGTCTTTTTCTCCCTGCCTAAAAATCCACAATTATGCTTCTATATTAACTTAGCATTTAAACTCTAAGTATTCAAGATGTGTCAGCAGCTCTACATGAATATGCGGGCCACATCCTCGATCTCTCTTTCTCCCTCCAACTCTTTCTCTCTCCTGCCCTCATTATTTAGATTGTTGCCTGAGCTTGATGTAAAGCATTTCTGATCTCAGATGTTCTAATCAGGTGATAATCTTAGTTTTAACAGATGCAAGGTGATTCCCTCTAGCGAAAGGAGGATGAATCTAGATTTAGCTGCTTATCGCAACCTGCTTGAAAAGGAGTTGTCTACAGAATAAGATTTTGACATGTAATAAGAAGAGCAAAAAAAATATAAAAAAAATCTTGGGAGCTCTTCAAGCTCTTGCTTTGACTATGTGTATACTAAAACTCACACCTGAGGGATACCAAAAGGAAAGCGTTCTTCTCAGATGAAAGTAGCTCATTGCAAAGTCACTCATCCTGGAATAAGAATAATGTGTATTTACTGGTACATTGAGCTATTCAGTTCAAAACCCAGGAACATGGTGGATGGCGTTGACATTGAAATTAATGTAGCCTGACAACTGAAATCTATAATATTGATAAAACGTATGTATACTTGCAACTTATTGAAATAAATGGACTGCATTAGGGATTTTAGAGAGCAAATACTGACGGAGATGACCAAAGAGTCCACAAAAAGAACCGATTTCATTAGCAAGGATATTATGCTTTTAATTTATCACTTGATCTTTTATTCTAGACGTAGATCAAGAGCAGTTTAATCAAAGGATCATATTATTAAAATCACTCTTATTATGATTACTTTATTCCAAATATACACTGTTGGTAGAGCTAAAACTGAGAGGAAAATAAGACATCAGAAGAAATAAAATTAAGGAGCTATGGTGCTCTAAAACCACCTTGTATAGTATAATGTATCACATACACTTCATTTTGCTGAATTCTGCATCAGTGACATATTGAAATAGCCTGATAGGGCTTGTTGGATTACTGTCATGTCAAAGAATCACAAGAAGGTCTCAGTCAAAGATTCCATAAGTTAAGGATGCTGTAGGTGAGGAAATGTAACTGGTTGAGATACTCCACTTGTGACAGATATCAGCATCCCTCTGGCAAGTTTCCTACCCCACAAGTGTATTATTTAATCAAACACTGCAAACAGGTGTAAAAGCCGAAAGCCAGTGAGTGCAAGTAATATTTTATTGCCAGGTAAAAATCCCAATGCATTTTGAATGTGGCATTTCTTCCTCAGGGCAAAAGTTAAATTTAAGGCTGAACCAAAATGGCGCTCTTCAGTTTTTGCCACCGTTCACCAGAAAAGGGGAGGAGTAGGATATTTGACAGGGGTGGATATATGGTGTGCCTCTGGAATGGGGTTGAACTCATTGGTGTTGGTGGTGGCAAACAGCACTTTCACCAATGACTCTTAAGTGATACTGAAGTGGTAGCACTGGGGATGGGGGTGTATATTGAGGGACTGCACAGAACGGGCAAAGTGCATTTCTGAGTGTGTGTGTGTGTGTTATGCAGAAGGCCAAGCTGCATTTTTAAAGGCATGGAGACGTGAGAAGGCAGCAAATGTTATCTTGTTTACATGAATGGGTCATCTGCATGAACATTTACTGTGATACATCAGAACCATGTCAGAGCTTTCTCCTCATTATTACATTTTCCTGCAAAGCCATGTTAACAATCATAAGAAAAGTGCACACTCAAAGCCTCTGAAGGGTTTGGCACCAAGTCAAATCAGGTGTTGCCCTCCTTACACTGGTTTTGTGGGATTCAGAAGCAAATTTTGATGTGGCCATTTGGGCAGACTGCAGCCAAACGTATGGAGATACAAACTTTAGTGTTGTTGTTGTTGTTGTTGTTGTTGTTTCGTCGTGTCCGACTCTTCGTGACCCCATGGACCAGAGCACGCTAGGCCCTCCTGTCTTTCACTGCCTCCCGCAGTTTGGTCAAACTCATGTTTGTATCTTCGAGAACATTGTCCAACCATCTCGTCCTCTGTCGTCCCCTTCTCCTTATGCCCTCAATCTTTCCCAACATCAGCGTCTTTTCCAGGGAGTCTTCTCTTCTCATGAGGTGGCCAAATATTGGAGCCTCAGCTTCAGGATCTGTCCTTCCAGTGAGCACTCAGGGCTGATTTCCTTAAGAATGGATAGGTTTGATCTTCTTGCAGTCCATGGGACTCTCAAGAGTCTCCTCCAGCACCATAATTCAAAACCATCAATTCTTCGGCGATCAGCCTTCTTTATGGTCCAGCTCTCACTTCCATACATCACTACTGGGAAAACCATGGCTTTAACGATACGGACCTTTGTTGGCAAGGTGATGTCTCTGCTTTTTAAGATGCTGTCTAGGTTTGTCATCGCCTTTCTCCCAAGAAGCAGGCGTCTTTTAATTTCGTGACTGCTGTCACCATCTGCAGTGATCATGGAGCCCAAGAAAGAAAAATCTCTCACTGCCTCCATTTCTTCCTCTTCTATTTGCCAGGGAGTGCTGGGCCCAGTGGCCATGATCTTAGTTTTTTTGATGTTGAGCTTCAGACCATATTTTGTGCTCTCCTCTTTCACCCTCATTAAAAGGTCCTTTAATTCTGCCTCACTTTCTGCCATCAAGGTTGTGTCATCTGCATATCTGAGGTTGTTGATATTTTTTCTGGCAATCTTAATTCTGGCTTGGGATTCATCCAGCCCAGCCTTTCGCATGATGAATTCTGCATATAAGTTAAATAAGCAGGGAGACAATATACAGCCTTCTTGTACTCCTTGTTCAAACGTGCCCCACAGCGGTAGTAGGAACATGCCTACTGCCTTCACCTTCTGCACTGTGATGTGTCCAGTGGCCACAGCCCCCAGCAGTTGTCATTGTTAACAAGTGACACATATATCTGTGTGCATCTGATTGCGAATCCAAGCCAATCAGGATTCACCTATGGTATTTGGAATTCTGATTGGCTAGCCTTAGGCACATAGGGATTTTCCACCTGATTAGAAGTCTGAGCCAGTCAAGATTCCCAATAGCCGGAGAAGCCTATATACAGGTGTGTGTGTGTGTGTGTGTAGCCTCTTTCTTATGGACACCAAATGTGTGGCTGTCATGGACTGTGACTAGTGGGTACATTGGCATGGAAAGGGTGTGCCTAACATGCACATTTCCACTACTTCCACATGTGTTCATTGAACATGAGAATGGTTTCATTTGACTAAAGCCCCCTACCATACTTCTTTGTGATTCAGTCACAGGATTAGGTTACAATTTCTCTTGCCACAGTTCGCCAGAAAGTTATTATAGGAAAACGAGTCTAGTTCTTCAGGAAATCCAAATATGGAGCAGATATGATCAAAATGCTTTAAAATATATACATTTTCCCCGCCAAAACAGAATACATTTGTTTTCATGTTAAAAACAGGGCCCTTTTTATAGGATAGGAACATGAATCCATTGGAAATTCAACATAAGCAGCAATATCCACAGATGCACATTTCTGATTTCCCTAGAATTGATGTAAAAGACCTTTTAACTTACAGTCTCCTTTGCGATGGATTCCAAAAGCAACCATGCACAGTAACATCAATATACTGTGGTACTAGAGGATGAAACCATGCATTTGTGACTGATGGACAAAAGAACATTCTGCTGAAGACTGTATGTATTAAAATTTTATGTGCACGAAGCTGAAGATCGAGGGATAAAACACGGTGTTGATGCAATAGATTTACTTGACAAGACAGCTGATCCCATTGTGGTACCATTAAGTGAATATGATGTTCACTGACTGTTAACATGGATAAAGAATTATTCTTTTATACAGAGCCATATGATAGAATCTGATAAAAATATTCATTACATAGAGTTATCTAGTTATCTACAGTACATTTTCTTTAATTCTCAGGGGCAGGGAAGTTCTTTCTTTCTTTTTCTTTCAAGATCCATGTTGTTTTTCTGGCCTCGCTCAGATAACTGACAAATTTGCACAAACATGTACTTGATGGGCTTCATAAACAAATGCTAGTCCCATTAACCCTTCATATTCCAGATGTAGAGGGCTATAGATATTCTCCTAAGTGTTAGTGGTGATATTAAAAATACTGTATAGCACAGTCCCATCTATCTGAAGGCCTGGAGGATATCCAATTGTTCAGGTAATCAAAAGTTTGGATCTACTGTTAAGGGTATCATGGGACTCTGTTAGTACAGCTCCTACAAGATGATTAGAATGAGTACACCAGGTGGCACTGGGATTGAAAGTTTCATGGCTCAATTTGAAACCTGCTGTGTTCTTACCTGCTCCTCCTGAAGTTATGCAACTCCACCACTGCCATCTTTTTCAAGTCCTTGCAGTGATGTGGCCAAATGCATTCCTGTATTTAAGAATTTTAATGGGGTGGTTGACACTAGGAATGGACAAATCTGTCTAAATCCTGTTCATGTCACTTTTAGCCATTGGGGAGGTGGGGTTAAACATTTACTTTATTTATTATTAAATATTTGTTCTGTACAACCTTCCTAGGAGGTATGGCATGTCCCCACATCCTGTCACTCTCAGAGACATTCATTTGTGGGCTCCATCTTGTTAGGCCTGCCTGACCACGACCTCCACACACCTATTGACTTTGCATGCAAAGATCTCATGTGTCTGTAGGCACTTTTCCTGCTTTTTATAGCATCTCAGTTCATGTTGACCAAAGCTACATCTGCACATGTTGTTTGCACACGGACTCCATGTTCACAAACCCAAAAAGCATGGGGTGTATGAAGACAGAGGGTAGAATCCCCCCATCTGTCTCTCCCTCTTCCCACACCCAAGAAGGAAATAAGCAGCAGAAGATTCTGTTCTGTTTTAGGACTTGCATTTATTAGAACAATGCAGGAAGATGGAAAGGAAAAAGCAAACAAACCTAGGATTACATGGGTCGCCTTTTCGAAAGATCTAATTTACTGTGGCATTGTATTGGAAAATAGCCAGTTTGGTACATTTCCTAGCTAACTGTGCATATCCTTCTTTTGTCATTTAGTGTCACAGCTTCAACATCCAGTCAATGTTTTGCACATGACATACTGTTCAGCTCTTATGATTAGACACATGGGACCAAAAGTGAAATGAAAACTAATATTATCTTGGTGGGTTGTTTTTGAAGCCATTCCAACCGGGAGCAATAATTCTTACAGCATGGGATCTCTACGTTAAATACTATGTCAGTTGAAATTACTTCTGAGACTGGTAATTGACTATGCAATGTCACAAGTAAAGGAAGATTTCATTCTGCCTTATCCACTTAGAATTACAGCTCTCTGAACCCTTTTATGATTTTGCTCCCTTTGAAAATCAGTTTGTATAAGGCTGTCGTCCCTGAATATTGGGAAGAAAAAAATGAGTGTGATATATTTTGCTGAACTTGCTGCAGGTTTGTGGGATTAGGATTCTGGCTACAGGGCTGGGTTTAAAATGGAACACTAAGATTAGAGAAATGATGCAAGATCAGAACCACAGTACATAACAGGGTGATTATTAGTCATCAAACACCTTGCTTTGGGATGCAGGGATCTGGGTTCAGATTAGTAACATAACATCACAGACTTGGTATGGCTCAAAAGAGCATTTAATCTAACCGCTTTAAGGCAGTTCCAACTACTCATTGCCTCCCTAATTAGAGGCGATTGAAACATATTGCGTTTGGGGAACAGTATTATACTGTTGTTGTTTGTAATAAGTGAGGTGGTGGAAAGGAAAAAAATAAACAGAAGGAAGAGGGTGGGAGGGAGTAGAGGTACATAAATCCTGTGTCCTTTGCAATTGTAAAGGTAAAGGTAAAGGGACCCCTGACCGTTAGGTCCATTCGTGACAGTCTCTGGGGTTGCGGCGCTCATCTCACTTTATCGGCCGAGGGAACCAGTGTACAGCTTCCGGGTCATGTGGCCAGCATGACTAAGCTGCTTCTGGCGAACCAGAGCAGAGCACGGGAACGCCGTTTACCTTCCCGCTGGAGCGGTACCTATTTATCTACTTGCACTTTGATGTGCTTTCGAACTGCTAGGTGGGCAGGAGCTAGGACTGAGCAACGGGAGCTCACCCCGTCACGGGGATTCGAACCGCCGACCTTCTGATCGGCAAGTCCTAGGCTCTGTGGTTTAACCAACAGCGCCACCCGTGTCCCATTCTGCAATGGTATTCCCCCCATATAGTATTGGACCTAGTTTGCTAAGCCATGGGCAGGCATGACCAAGCAAGCAGGCAGGTGCTCACATTAGAACTGGTGGCTGCTTCACTCCTGCCCCAGTCTTGCTGCTGCTGTGTTGCCCAGAGCAGCAAGTAAAGCTTGGCTACAGCTTGGGACTTGTCTGGAGCGAGACAAATCATGAGTCCAGGATTGAATGCAACACTAAACCCAACCATGGCTTAGCACTGGGTAGCGTAGCAGCAGGTGAAGAGAAAAGCAGTCTTCCTGTGTATATCTGCAAGTCTGCTCATTTATGCTTAGCCTTGGTTTTGCTTAGCGTTGTGTGCATCCTAGACTGGGTTTCAGACTCAGATTTCTGGCTATTGCAAGTAACATATTTTGTTGGTCTGCAAATTGTGTGTAATACTTGCTAAGTCATTTCCAGGAAGAACTGAATTTAAAATTGATTTTTAAAAAATGATTTTAAATATTCTTGAAGAAGAACTAAGGTAAAGGTAAAGGTACCCCTGCCCGTACGGGCCAGTCGTGTCCAACTCTGGGGTTGCATGCTCATCTCGCTCTAGAGGCTGTGAGCCGGCGCCGTCCGAAGACACTTCCGGGTCACGTGGCCAGCGTGACGAAGCTGCAGCTGGCGAGCCAGCACCAGCGCAGCACACGGAAACGCCGTTTACCTTCCCGCTATAAAGCGGTCCCTATTTATCTACTTGCACTTAAGAGTGCTTTCGAACTGCTAGGTGGGCAGGAGCTGGGTCCGAATGACGGGAGCTCACCCCGCCGTGAGGATTTGAACCGCCGACCATACGATCGGCAAGTCCTAGGTGCTGAGGTTTTACCCACAGCGCCACCCGCGTCCCGCGTCTGAAATGCAGTAATCCACATTCTTGTCTACCCCACGACTTTTGGGGGGCTTCAGTTTCTAGCTCCTTTTTGGGTTTCCCATTTTTGTTGCACCTCAGTTCCAGAAGAGACTGGGTGCAATGCTATAGGTTGCAGTGCTACAGGTATTATATTTAGTGTGCAATATATTCTATGCATGTTTTTAAGTAGGCATGCATAGGATTGCATCCAAGAAAGAAAGAAAAAAGACAAGTGGACATAAGCAATAGATGTCAACCCAACCTCACTGTCTTGGTTTTTCAATTTCTCAACTGGAGGGTTGCTCCTAAAATGCCAGGCCTTTTTGAGAAATTCACTATGGGGAGTTTGGATTTGATATCCCGCTTTATCACTACCCGAAGGAGTCTCAAAGCGGCTAACATTCTCCTTTCCCTTCCTCCCCCACAACAAACACTCTGTGAGGTGAGTGGGGCTGAGAGACCTCAAATAAGTGTGACTGGCCCAGGGTCACCTAGCAGCTGCATGTGGAGGAGCGGAGACGCGAACTGTGATCCCCAGATTACGAGTCTACTGCTCTTAACCACTACACCACACTGGCTCTTATAAAACTATGCTTTTATAAAAACTTATAGCTATTGTTTTCTGTTTCATTAGCTCCCTGCGTAACAAGGAGTTGCTTACTTCCCTTAACAATAGTATGCTTAACTTTTATTCTGTGAAGCTTCATTTTCTGCCCAGGCTCTTGGCAAGCTTCGATCTTGCACAAATAAACACTCTTCAACGATTCCATGTGGATTTTAATGCTTCCAGTTTGTAACGTTACTTTCCCCATGCCGTGTGATTCAGTCGCAAATGATCCAGCCTAGCTGCCTCACTGTGGGAATATCTCTTGGCTTCCATTCTCAGGACTTTGGTCAAGAACGTTTGCAATTCTATTTCCTCTGAGCTGGTAATACCACTCCAAGGGTGAAAATGAGTTACATCTGACATTCCTTGGCTTTTAGCACTGACATTAAAATAGCAATCTGGATAAAATCCTGAGTTGCAGCTTTTGTCATTTAAAATATAGATCATGGCATATATCCTGCTTAGGCCAAATTTTCTGGTGAGGTAAATAATGGCTTCATTCATTCTCTGCCCAGTCACACCAGCAACAAATTTGGCCCGAAGCGTTCCTCTTAATTGGATTGTATTTTATTAAACGCAAGAGACTTCTCAGTCATTTGGGTCACTTTGGCACAGAGTTGATGATGGGCTGTAATTAATTCCAACAGATTGTACATGGCATGAAGAAAATGATATCAAGTCATCATATGTCTTTCTTAAGTTAATGACAGAGGCAGCAAATACGTTGACTCTCCTCTTTTGACTTTGGTCAGAAGTTAGGACAGCTTAAATAATTATATAATGGATGAGTTGGCTGATAAAGCTCTCCCAGAAGAGATCCTCCAGAAAATTCTGCTTTAGTCATGCCATGTTCAGAACAACTCCCATTTCCAGTCTGAAAAGTAGAAAAGCACAGTTTCTCTTTACTGCATGTTCAGCTGAGACAGGATGAATATGAGCTGTGCAGTGAAAGAATAATGAGAAATACCCCACGTCTTACTGGGTTGCCCCAGCCTCTCTGGGCAGCTACCAACATATATAAAAACACAATAAAACATTAAACATTTTTTTCAAAGACTTCCCTATACAGGACTGCCTTCAGATGCCTCGGGGGTCGGATAACTCCATACCCTCCAGTGAAAATAGGGACATCCTACCATACCCCCCCAAACATTTCTCCAATAAAAAGGGATGTCCTAAGAAAAAGCAGGACATTCCGGGATCAAATCAGAAACCTGGAGGGCTTCTCTAAATCAGGGACGTCCCTGGAAAATAGGGCCACTTGGAGGGTCTGCTGTTGCCACCCACCATTATCATCAGTGAAAGTCATCTCCCTTATCTGCTATTGATCCATGAGGGGAAGCTGGAAACAGTGCAGAGTGTAATTAGCACTTTTCCTTTGTGATCCAGAACACACTCCTTTCTAGAATATAAGCATCCTAAAAAATAATAATTTATATACTACCCATCTGGCTGGGTTTCCTCAGGCACTCTAGGCAGCTCCCAACAGAATATTAAAAACATGATAAAACATCAAACATTAAAAACTTCCCTAAACAGGGCTGCCTTCAAATGTCTTCTAAAAGTCAGATAGTTGTTTATTTCCTTGACATCTGGTGGGAGGGTGTTCCACAGGGAAGGCGCCACTACCGAGAAGGCCCTCTGCCTGGTTCCCTGTAACCTCACTTCTCTCAGTGAGGGAACCACCAGAAGGCCCTCGGAGCTGGTCCTCAGTGTCCAGGCAGATTGATGGGGGACACTCATTATTTCTTACCTCACAGTGGGACTTACCTTTGGTCAGGGATAAGGTCATCTACCTGTGTCTTTGAAAAGCTATTCACATGGCTTAAGAAGAATTGCCCTTCCTTCCTTCCTTCCTTCCTTCCTTCCTTCCTTCCTTCCTTCCTTCCTTCCTTTTGACACAAACCTTTTCCTGTATGACTTCAAGTTAATTTCTGGACAATAGTTGGGAACAGCTGTCCAAAGTGTGAACTGTCATGCTCAGTAATATTTGCTTAACCTCATTTTCAGGACTCTGAATGAGGTACATTTAAAAAGAGAAGGAAGTTAGCCCCAGATGCATAACTGTGATTAATTGACACCAAAAAAAACCTCATTGGAAATATGCTCACTTTATTAAGAAGAGTTATCTAATCTTATCCTTTATTCTGTAGAATCACTCATGTGTGACCCATTACCATCCTACTAACACAAAATGGAGTACAAGTATCTGAGAATTATTCTTACCATATTGCTTACTGGAGTGTGGGAAAATAGGTAGAACGCGTATTTTCATATTTTAATCAGTTTAAGTTGTGATTTATTGACAAAGACAATATGCTTATGTATCTCTCTTTATATTATTTTTTCGCTGCTGTAGACTAACACTGTGAACTCTCTGGAAGATGTCTTTGCTCCTGTGTCATATTCTTTTTCTTTAAAAACAAAAAACACCAAAACTATAATTACTTTCATTTTATCTGTAGCATCATCCAGCCTGCTCAGGTTTTAAACTTGCAGACCATCCTTCATCAGACTTACTTAAAAGCAGTAGAACATCCCATAAAAACAAACCCAAGCATCATTCTTTGCCATTGTACCACTGGAAAATTAACCCAAGAAAACCTTTTCCCCAGGCTAGTGCACACATACATTCAAATCCTGTCATCTCTTCTAACCTCTCCACTATTTTGTGGCATTTTGCTTGGTCCTAAGAAAAATATTGCCCCCTCCTTAGGATTTTTCTTATAGACTAACACGGCTTCCTTTGCTTGTCAGCACTTGATGTCTATCATCTGAACGTGTGAATCAGTTCCATTTGCAAATATTATGCTTGAGCTGACAATGGAACACACTGTTTTACGGGGAAGTCACTGCTTGTGGTCCCTCATGGCTCAGATATATGGCTTGTACCCACCAGGAGCTGATGTGTTCAGTATTGTGAGCTCAATTCTACAGAACTCTCCCAGCTGAGGTAAGACAGGCCATCCCACTGTTGAACTTCTGGTACCTCCTGAAAATTTACTACTACTACTACTACTACTACTCCATTTAAATTGAGTTCTGATGTTATGGTTTTAACATATTTTCACTTTCATTATACTGAGCTTCTGTACACTGCTTAGAGACAATTGTAATTAAATGGGAGATAAACAGTTGGAATAAAAAAATAATAACGTTTAACTTCCAATTGCTCAGGCTGCAATTCCATATCCATTTACATGCAAGTAAGCCTAACTGGGACTTACTTCTCAGTAGACATGTACAGGATTTTGTCATTCACAGAAACCACCACTTCTAGAACTGCAATCAGCAAATGATCCGTAGGCTCCTACACCTGAACTGAAATTGTGCAGTATTTTATGTGTGTAGTGCTGATGGGTGAATGGAGATTTCTCTCTACTGGGAACTTGCCTCCCTAGTCCTTGATGTTAATATAGAAACCTGGATTGAGTTGCTGGAGAGACTAAAGACTCTCCAAGCAAGCGAGAGAGAAAGGAGTGTGATTTCAGAAGGAGTTAGAACGTCAATGGACAACACTTAAAACAGACTTTGGTGACATCATTAAGAAAACTGTACAACAATGAGCCTATTATAAGATGCTTGCACTGCACATTAAGGGGTCATAGGTAAATAGATCTAATCAGTTACCATTTGCAAAGGAAATCTATCCTCAACCTATACAGAATGCATATAGCCCCAAATCATTCCCCAGACAGCACTTCTGTAGCTGTGTATGACAACTAGGGGCCTGGAGTTGGAATGCATGTTCCCGTCCACCTCAAAAGGGGCAGCCAGAGATTGCCTTGTCCTCCTTCCTGGTTTGCAGCCTCATTACATTAGCACCCTTTCAACCTATTGAATCCTAACTGGTTCTCCTTGATGAAGGAACAAGCTTCCTCTAGGTAAGAAAAAGTGGCAATTCAAAGAACTGTCAAATTAACTGTAGGTGGATGAGAGACCACTTGGAGTAACAGCCTTAATTAGATTTAAGCAAACTGAGAGCGGCTTGATCATTTGTGATGGAAGGAACAAATTTTAACAACAGAAGTAATTTGTCAGATTATCATTATATGCGACAAGATAATGCATAGAACAAATAGCCACTATTGCTTCTTAAAAAGCATTAAAACTGGTATGTTGAACCTTCCGGTAAACTTTGTGCAGCTGATTACCGTAGACTGTGCAAGTCTGGAAATAGTCAAAATTGAGAACTAGTTCAGGTTATATTATATTTGAACCAGTATTTTGTTTAATAAATCAATAAATGGATAATTCCTGAGCCCACAATTCCAGCTAGGGTAAGTACACACATGTGGTAAAACACACACCTTCTCTCTCTCTCTCTCTCTCTCCCCCCCCCCCCGTTGCCTGAAAAAAGGCAAAGGTCACACACACTCACACCATACACTTAAAACACTCTTATACCACTTTAAAATTCATGGCTTCCCCCACAAATCCTGGGCACCTTTCCTCACATGAACCAAGCCAGACACTGAGTGCAATGGGGGCCAACACGAGAAATGACCTTTGGGGTTGCAGCTCCCTGTTTGCAGAATGCTTTCCCCTGGTGCCGCCACTGTCTGTTCTTAGGTGCCATGCAAAATCATTCTTATTTACCCAGACTTACTTTTTTTAATTGGGAGAATCGTTAGATATGTCCATGACCTTTGTTGTGCTCAGCGTTGAAGCAAGGTGGGTCAGACTTGCTCCTTTTACATATATTGTGAGGTGAGTGTTTCAGTTTTTGTTCATTGCTCTTTTAATGTAATGTTAACGTCTTTGCTATTTTATTTACAGTGGTATCTCAGGTTAAGTACTTAATTTGTTCCAGAGGTCCGTACTTAACCTGAAACTGTTCTTAACCTGAAGCACCACTTTAGCAAATGGGGCCTCTTGCTGCTGCCGTGCCACGGGAGCATGATTTCTGTTCTCATCCTGAAGCAAAGTTCTTAACCTGAAGCACTATTTCTGGGTTAGTGGAGTCTGTAACCTGAAGCATATGTAACCTGAAGCGTATGTAACCCGAGGTACCACTGTATTACTGTGTGAGTCCCATGGACAGCAAGAAGATCAAACCTATCCATTCTGAGGGAAACCAGCCCTGAGTGCTCACGGGAAGGACAGATCGTGAAGCTGAGGCTCCAATACTTTGGCCACCTCATGAGAATAGAAGACTCCCTGGAAAAGACCCTGATGCTGGGAAAGATGGAGGGCACAAGGAGAAGGGGACAACAGAGGGCGAGATGGTTGGACAGTGTTCTCAAAGCTACCAGCATGACTTTGACCAAACCGCGGGAGGCAGTAAAAGAGAGGAATGCCTGGCGTGCTCTGGTCCATGGGGTCACGAAGAATCGGACACAACTAAATGACTAAACAACAACAACAAAGTCGCTTGGAGGCACTTGAGTACAAAAACAAGACCCAAAAAATAACATTAGTTATGAAAGCTGTTTACTACCTCCAAATTCGGGGGCAGCATGCCTCTGAAAATCAGCTGCTAAACAACTGCGGAGAATTCTTTTGCCTCCAAGTCCTTCTCGGGGGCTTCCCATAAGCAATTGGCTGTGGCTCATTGAGAGAGCATCTGCATTGCATGCAAAAGATCCCTGACTCAACTTCTGGCATCTCCAGGAAGGGCTGGGAGAGATCCCTGTCTGTGACCCCAGAGAGCCTCTGGTAGTCAGTTTAGACCAGGCACCCCCAAACTCTGCCCTCCAGATGTTTTGGGACTATAACTCCCATCAACCCTAGCTAACAGGACCAGTGGTCAGGGATGCTGGGAACTGTAGTCCGAAAACATCTGGAGGGGCGAGTTTGGGGGTGCCTGGTTTAGACAGTACTGAGCTGGATGCAGGAATGGTTTAACTCAGTTTAAGGCAGTTTCCTATGTTCTTGTGGTTGGCCTTTCTTACATTCTTAACATCTGAGCTTCATTGTATAGCACCACTCACTGGGACATGTTGTAGAAAGCAGCTGCCTTTTCATGAGAACTACCATCCCTAGACACAAACATAAATACTAGACCTTTCATAGGGTAGAGGTAGGAATGGTTAGGAAAGTAATCACATTTGGTCTTCTCCCTGGAAGAATGTTAAGACAGTTAAGGAACGTTTCCCGCTATTATCAGTCCTTGCACACTTTGCAAGTGCTTCAAGTACTTGGTTGGGTTTTTAAAAGAAACTGCTCTCAAGACAGTGATTCAGTATGATCTGAACCATGAAACCACATCTCTCCCATCCCTCTTACTTGGCTGGATAATTGGAAAGTTAGGTCATTTAAAATGCCTTAATTCAAAAATAAATAATAACCATAGCAACAACATAACTCATCAAAACAGTCAAGAGTATGCCTGTCTTTTGTACTTTTCCTTACAGGAATTTTACGCTCAGTCTTCAGAAGCACTGCCTTGCATTTCTCTGCCTTACATTTTTGTTTGCATTACCGTCTGACTGTATTTTAGCAACAGACTGTGGCAATGAGGGAAGATCCATGAGGCTGAAGTGTCTTTGGTCTCCTTCAAGTGTTTTTGTGATTCATTTTGTGTCAATTGCTTTGATTCCCTTTCTAACAACTTGGCATGGGGTGATCTCATAGAACCAATTTATCAACATGGTTGCTGGGAATAGTGTGAGAAAGAAAAAAGGAAAAAAATCAGGCATAGCCAGCGGCAAGTTTCCACAGGATCGTGTTCCAGAAAGCTGCATGTAAGAAGTTTCCACAAGATTGGGGTCCAGCAGGAAGACAAGCACAGAGGGCAGGAGCAAGCTCAACATCTGAAGCCTAGAAAATCTTTCCCCACAAACTGAAGCCACAGTGCATCCTAACATTGTGATGCCACCCTTCCCTTGTAAGGTGGCCAACTTTTTATATAGCCTCTTCCTCTGGTTTGTTAACATTGGGTTGCTCTACAGACATTAGTGCATGAAAACGAGCTGCATAATGATTTCTGCACATCAAGCTACCATTTAAAGACACAAAAACACACCCCAGACTGTCCAGGATAGGTTGTTGATGTTTTGTTTCCTGGTCATTAGGCCACCTTGCTTGTTGTGTGCTCTCTAGGATTTGACTTAGGGCATGTAGAGCACGAATTGAGACACACATTATCTGAAGCTGGGGCACATTATCTGAAGCCTTTTACAGTCGTACCTTGGTTTTTGAACAGCTTAGGTCTTGAACGTTTTGGCTCCTGAACACCTCAAACCCAGAAGTGATTGTTCCGGATTGCAAACTATTTTTGGAAGTTGAACGCTTCTGTGGCTTCCGATTGACTGCAGGAGCTTCCTGCAGCCAATAAGAAGCCACGCTTTGGTTTCCAAATGTTTTGGAAGTTGAACGGACTTCCGGAAAGGATTCTGTTCAACTTCCAAGGTACGACTGTACATTGCCCAAGACTGTGTGCTCTAAACCATTCTCTGGGCACAGAACAGAACAAGGATGCAACAGGCAGTATGAAGCCCTTGATTGCCAGAGCAGGTGTAGAGATTAGGAGTTGCCCCATCTGCATTTCCTTGACCATCAGAAGAGAGGTCCTGCTTGCTGCAGTCCAGACTCCAAAGATGTCTCAGATCCAGTTCCAGCCCCTGACTCTAGATCTCCTTCGAGTTATGGCTGGCCTGACTCTGGCAATTCAGATGTTACCCAAACTGAATGTGTTCATGAGTAATATTAGCCCCACTCACATGTTACTCAGGTCTTGTGCATAGGCTTGTAGCACATCTAAAAATTGGAGTCTGCCACCACTCACTGGGGTTATCTGAAATCTCTCTATTTGTGATTATCAGCATTTAACCCCAAGCCCCTGCATAAAAATTATGTCAACTGCAACAAATTTATGATATTCACAGCAGCATTACCAATGTTTTCTGTTACTGATTTTTCCACTTTTTTGTTATTCCACTTTTCTGAAAGTAATCATACCAAGAGGTATAGAAAATTACAATTTGGCCAACTAAAAATAAACAAGTAGGACACAAATCTGAAAAACAATTCAGCATAGAAATGTCCTGAGGTTTAGAAGGCTGCAGTAGGAATAAAGCAAGATTCTTTTATTCCTTTTTTGACACAGTAAAGATGCACAAGGTGACTTTTAGCTACTAGTTTTGCACAGTGAGCAGTTCTTTCAAAAGCAACTGCACGTAGTGAGATCTGAGATTTACTACTTCCAGGCAAAACATGCTACACCCAAAATTACTGAGTAAAAGGCATGTTGTGGTGAATTTACTGTATCAAAAATGAAAATGAACATCTGGCCTGAGAGAGCTGCCTTGGTGTTCTGCTCCCTTATGGCTAACTCAGGCTGCAGGCCAAGAATATAGACTCTTGGCTAAATTCTGGTCTAGTCAGTTAAAAGAGAAAAGAAAAAGAAAGAAAGACTCATCTTCATTATTATCATAAACATCCTTGCTCCAAGCGCTTGCAGTAAGGCTATACATTTGGGCACAATTCTTCTGTTCTACAAATTACAAATAATTGGAAATAATTGCCTGTCCAGCAGCAAATCAGGTCCTTCCTTAAAGAGGGCACGTATTGCGGTGAGACCTGAAAACCGACACCCTGTGTTGTGGGTGGGTACGATTGGTCAGCCACAACACCTGATTGGTAGGTCCCTCGTAGCTGGATGCAATTTGGCCAATGGGACGCAGTCCAAACAGTTTGAGGGACCTATTTATGCCCATGCACGTGATCCAGAGCTTCCTCTTTCAGCGTGTGCATTTGGAACACCCACCCACCTCTCCCTACTTTTAAGGCTTTGCTCTTGACCTTGCTATGTTGTATGTCATTGGGACAGGGGCACAGCAGGAATTTTCCCCACTTGGCTGATTGGCTGTTGCCATTTGGGTTTCGCCTGCTGCGTAGCAAATCGTCACAACTTGTAAGGTTGTGGCTAGGCTCTGGTTCAGTTGATAGGGATGGGAAAACACTCTTGCCATCCCTATGTGAAAGGTATTCCATTAAAGGAATCCAGGGACTTGATGGTTTGGTCAACCACTGAGATGGGGTTGTGCCCACGCCTGATACCAGGGGGACATTTGGGTGGTGGAGATAGCCTGTTCCAGACTTTCCACTAATCCAGGTGTTCACCCTTGGCTGACCTATGCTGGAACCCTGGGTCAGCACTACCTGCATGGCAGGGAGCTATGCAACCATTCACTTTCTGTAATCAATAAAGTTGTGGTCTAAATTCTGCCAAAAAACAAAATTTGAGTCAAGTGTGAATTTATTTAGGGGAGAGGTTTCTGGGTCTGAACCCACAAATGATGGTTGTAACCTAGTAAAAATAAACCAAAGATGAACTACTATGGTCACCTGAACCATACAGTGCACACTTCCATTCCTCCATTGGTATTTTGGACAGCTTTTACATTCAGGTTCAGACTAATGACCACTGCCAGTTTCTATTGTTTACCTGTACTCATCAATTGCCTTCAGCTTACCAATAAGCA
The DNA here is from genome assembly GCF_965153285.1 of Podarcis tiliguerta. Classification (NCBI taxonomy): domain Eukaryota; kingdom Metazoa; phylum Chordata; class Lepidosauria; order Squamata; family Lacertidae; genus Podarcis; species Podarcis tiliguerta. The sequence goes on from NC_139534.1 coordinate 66,013,079, forward strand.
CTTCCAATCTGTTAGATTCTGTTGGTTTCTAATGATCAACAGGGTTTGTTTATAATGATCAGATTAGCTGTTCTTTAATCATTGTCTATTGTTTCAACATGTGAGAGGATTTCACAGCTCATTGACTGTGCTGACTCGTAATCTGCATGGAGGAAACAATGTTGCAGCTCATCAAATGTAATCAGCTACTAATTGAAAGGAAATGAAATTTTACAATTATGTGGCACCTTTCAACCACACAGGATCACGTAGCCTTGCGAGAGCGGCATGCCAGAAGCACTTGACAATCTCCCAAGTGCTGTCACCTCAGGGGTGGAACTGAGGAGCTAATTTATACCAGCACATGCTGTTGAAAGTACAGCAAAGATGGGGAATGTAAAGCATGTTGCACGCACAAAAAGAAATCACAAGGACTTCAAACCAAATAACAACAACAACAATAGCTGTGCCCCCTGGTTCAGCCAGAACACTAGGGAGAGCAGTTATTTTCTATTTGGATACATTCCTTTTTGGGTTTTGTATTTCCATTACAGGAAAACAAGTTGGTTCCAAAAATTCTTCTCAAAATTTCCCCTTGCAAAAAAATTATCTACGGAATATTCTCGAACAATGCAAATGCTAATGGCCTATGAATAAATGCATCTGAAACCCAAGGATATTTTATTTCAATATTGTCTATTTGATTGTTGATATTTATCAGTATTTAATAGTTTTCAGGAAATGATGCACAATATTTCCCCCCAATATACTCAGTGGCATACCACTCTAGTTTCAAGCTTACTTTCAGCGAATAATTTCCATATCCCCCATGCATCGCTGAGGATTCTGCTGTTTTATGGTGCATATGGCGACATTGCTGGGACTCCATCACCTATTGTGAATTGAGAGATTGCTCTGAAGCACATCCAATATGCACATCCCATGGCAGTGCATCGCACAGACATATTTCATCTGACAGCATGGATAGACACCAAGAATTGATACGTAGCCATCAACTGCATATGAAATTTCATTGTTGAAATCTGACAAACTAACCGTCAAGAGTGACATTTGAATGGACATGTTGAAGTTGATATATCACACTTAAAATCTGAATGATGTAAATGAAAATGTTGCCAAACCCTGAATGTTTGTAAATATTCATATCAGTTCTTATTTCCATAAAATGTACAACCATTTTCCGGAACAGATTCAGAAGAACAATTTCAAAGTCTTAATTATTCAGTTATTCAAAAGCATATCTAAAGTGCTTAATATTTAAAAATCTGTAAGTGGCATACGAAAATACAACAGAAAAAATTAAAATTATAAACAAGTGAGAGAGTTTCACAAGTAAAGGGCTTCTTTCCTGTAGCCACCTTTTTCGTTTCAGATTACAAGGGTGCCCAGAGAAAGGACTGAGGAAGAGCTTAGCATATGGGGAAGTAGATGGGGGATATATTCTTCCCAAGTATCCAGGCTTTAAAGATGAGCACCAGCACTTTGGAAAGGGTCAAACCTACCCAGCTAATTATGTCAATGGATTTGGCTTCACCTGAGGTTGTTTTATAGAATCATTGTGAGAGAGTGAGGAGGTCATTTGGGTTCTCATAGCATGATGGTCTTATGATTACCACCACCATAAGCAGAATACAACATTGTACAAAAGTCCAGACCGGTTTATACTAACCAGTATAAAACTAGCCAGACAAGGTTTTGCTGTGGTTTGGTGAACTTTTATTGAGTTGTGGCATGCGCTTGCATTGAGGCACTTGTGAGAACCCTGATCCACCACTCTCACCTCCTGAAAAGTATTGTACACAACCACTGCTTGTGAAGATTAATGAAGCTACTTGGATCTGGCCATTTGTAAAACAGGAGTTAAGAACAATTTCAGTCAAGAACCTGACAAACCATCAAAAGTAAATAGTCTTTTAGGGGGCACTTTTTCTGTTTTACTTTGAGATTGCATTTTACTTATATCCTTAATTGAACAAGGTTTCAAGTTGAAGATTCAGCACCAGATAGTCTTGAAAGAATCCATTTCCTCAGACTGAAAATGAACATAGAGGCTGATGCTCCGTCATTTCCCTCAACATTCCAGCCAGTGTATGAGAAAAAAATAATATGGGTTAGTTTGCTAGGCAAAAGCACTCCGTTGCCTTTGACCTTGTCTACAAACTAAATTTCCAGAAACCCTTTTTATTCTGAGAATGCATTAACAATGAGTTCTGGTCTATATCATTCTGCAATGCAGCTCATCTTAAAACGGGAATGAAAACAAAATCCTTGATTCACACTGCCATTTTCTTTTTTGTTCCCATGGTCTTTGGTCTTGGTTAACAGCCTTATCAAAATAATGTTGGAATGTCACCAGCTTTGCTGGAAAGAAGTAATATCATATTCTTAGAAGAAGTCAGACATGGCTGTTTTACTCTTCCTTTATTGTTTGAAACTGGTACTTAGGCCTAATTACCGGCTTGCTAAAAATATTGTTGGCAAATGTACAAATGGATTAATGACCTTCCCAAGATGATTGTGCAGCTCATGAAGACAGTCTTCTGCTACATTTGGGGGGTTGTAAAGAATGCACTCAAAATAGCTTGGTCTTTCGTACTAAATTATACAAAATCTAACAAAAAGCCTCTATATGTGTTTACATTCAATAATCACACCCTTCGTTTGTTATTATTTTTGAAATTTAAAAACTCTCTCATATGTAGGAGGAGAGAGACAAAGAGGAAGCAGTGGGGAACATTTTTCAACCTGAGCGTCATATTCCCTTCCAGCAGCCAGATGTCAGTTGTGGGAAGGGTGAAGAGAAATAACTAGTGCAAATTTTACCTTTGTACATTAGGCTTGTTTCTACAGACATTCGCATAGCCCTCTATATTCCGCCCATGCAGGCAAGCAAGCAAGAGGCATTAACAGAGTCCAAGGATACATCCTAGACAGGGAAAAACACTGAAAGTATGAAGTGGCTCTGGAGGAGATGTGGCCTGGAAAAGGTCCTGAGGACCAGATAGAGAGCCCTGGAGAACCATATTCAGCCCCTGGTAGCTGAGCTTCCTTCCAGACACCCATCTGGAACAAAACTGAATATATCTGAAGGCACAACATGCTGGAAGATGGTAAAGTGTGGGAGATGTAGGCAAAGGACTAAAATCATAGCAAACAATTTCAACCACATCTCCCAGCCTTTTGGCCTTCTATGAAACTCTCTGTTCTCTGTGGCTGTTCTCTATCTGAATTATCTTGCTTGTCATTTTTCGGAATCCACACATAATAACAATAGCCACGAAAAAGAAAAACATCAGCTGTAATATGCTGAACAAGAGAGAAAAGGAACTAACCGTCTCTTCAAAATAGCAAAGATATAATGACAATCGCATTGCTGATTACTGAGGGTCCTAGACTCTCCATATGGTGGGTCTAGTTTTTTGGTTTTTTTAGTCTTCTGTTTTTAAGCTTCCACTGGACCTCTGCCTGGATTCTGCTGTTATGGGAGCAGATGATCCAGTTATTTTGCTCTGCCTTCACCACTCTCTCCTATGTCACACTTATTTCATCCTGTCTCGTAGGGCAGTTTTTTTCAGGCCTATATTTAAGCAATAAGACATGACAGGCTGCACATTTCTGGATGATTATTGTATGCCTTGGGTGGTGTTCTAAGGCAAGAAGCTGAAGGCTTTCCTTTAAGTGTCTTTTTTTGCTATTATGAAATGGAATTTATAAATCAAAATATAGGGGGGAAAGGAAGTCAACCCCCTGCACTTACAGGGCGTTATTGACATGGCCATGACATCACTGACAGTTAGTTAGAAAGCTCCACTTATATTCAGACTTTTAAAGCCATTTCATAATTTATAGTGCAACAAGGAAAAGAATTTTTGCCTTCAGAAATGTATACCAGCATTGCAGGGATTATCTCCAGAAGACACTTTAGTTAATTGATTTTCAAGAATTATCGTTTCATCTGAACACTACCTGGGATAAAGCCGGGACTCTCGGATGTGATATTTGAAACAGTTCAGAGTTTTAGCTGAGTTTCAGTGCAACTGAGTCAAGTAAGAAAGAGAATCCATAACACTGCACAATTACGGCCAGTGTATAACTGAGTCATCTGTCTAAACTACGCTGTGTAGGCTTCAATGACTTTACTCCACACCCAATATATTTATTTTGGGGGATTTTAACATTTAGTTCTATTAAATAATTGGCAGTAAATATGTACAGCATTTGATGTTAATAAAAACCAGAGCAGTGCATTAATAAATGGCCGGATAAGGTTCCTCTCTCTTTCACTCTCTCTCACACTTGTTGGTTTCTTGCTGCACAAAAACAAAGCCATTTAATCATTGCCTTGTTTTGAAGTTTTGCCCTTGATCCTTTTCTTTGTTTATTCACCCTTATTCAGTTTAGGCATACATGGTAGTGTTGTGTTATTCTCCAGACCCCATCATTATGGAAGGGGAGAGCAGTAAAGTGAATTGATGTTAACTTTGATCCTCCAAGTTTGATCCTTTAAGCAAAAATAAGATACTTGGAAGATAAGAAGATCGCTCAACAGAGGTTTAGCGATAACTAATGGTTCCTCACTGGTCTGGCATATACCAGATATATACCAGTTTGACATAAAAACGCAAGTCTGTGCATATGCAGGTTTGTGTATGTTCAACTTGCTCCTAAAAGCATTTGCCACTTTCCAATGCAGCACACACAGAGAGAGCTTTCATGAACATGCATGTATAAAATATTAAATAAAAGTTGAACTGCTCACTCTGGTTTAGGCATGTAATATTTTCATGCTGGAAATTATATTTGTGTGTGTAAATTTACCAAAGCTGATTATGCTTTGAGTAAAGCTTCTGCAACCATTACAGGATGCTTAAAAGGTAAAGGTAAAGGGACCCCTGACCATTAGGTCCAGTCGTGGCCGACTCTGGGGTTGCGGCGCTCATCTCGTTTTATTGGCCGAGGGAGCCGGCGTACAGCTTCCGGGTCATGTGGCCAGCATGACTAAGCCGCTTCTGGTGAACCAGAGCAGCGCACAGAAACACAGTTTACCTTCCCGCCGGAGTGGTACCTATTTATCTACTTGCACTTTGACGTGCTTTCGAACTGCTAGGTTGGCAGGAGCTAGGACTGAGCAACGGGAGCTCACCCCGTCGCGGGGATTCGAACCGCCGACCTTCTGATTGGCAAGTCCTAGGCTCTGTGGTTTAACCCACAGCATCACCCACATCCCAGCTTACTTCCCCACAAAGCTAGATTTGTATGCAGGACAGCCATATGCATCCCACAGTGCCAACACCCACCAAGCCTATGGGTATTAGCTGTTCTGAAATGATCCAGAGTGGTCTTCTAAATTTGCTGAAAAAGCTTTCGTTGTACTCTGAGCTGCATTTTAGAAAAACCTAACCGAACTCCCTGAGGTGAGACCAGTATTTATGCTAGATGTGTGAATCCCCCCCCCCCCACAGCACCGCTTGCTCGCTCTTTTTTTAACTATGTGAAACAATGGGAGCTTGTTTTCATATCTACGTGCACCCTTAAAAAAAAAGTGCAAGACCAGTCTTTCTGTCGCTCTCAGCAGTATCACACTATTCAAGCATGAAACTGACCCAACTATAGAATGCTTGAGCTGGTCTAGCCAATTTTGTAATTTCTTTTTATGAGACTAGGACAGGGGTGGGGAACCACAGGCCCAAGGGCTATATCAGACCCTTTAAGTGTCCCTATTTTCCAGGGACATTTCTGATTTAGAGAAGCCATCTCAGTTTCTGATTTGATCCCAGAATGTCCCACTTTTCCTTAGGACATCCCCATTTTCATTGGAGAAATGATGGAAGGTATGGAATTAGCCGACCCCCGAGCTGTCTGAAGGCAATCCTGTATAGGGAAGTTTCTTAAATGTTTTATTATGTTTTTATATATGTTGGAGGCCGCCCAGAGTGGCTAGTGCAACCTAGTAAGATGTCTAGGGTATAAATAGTAAAATTATCATTATGGAATGGGACATCCCTAGTTTCATTGGAGAAATGTTGGAGGGTATGCTATACCTAACTCTCTCTTTCCAAGCCTTGGGACTCGTCATACCCATACCTTTTCACCTCACAGAATCTTTATTTTCTTCCTCAAATAACTGTTGACTGGTAGAGCTGTAGGGAGTGGCAGGGCCACTGTTCCACCCACAGCCCTGCTGCAGATGGTGACTGGGGCAGGAGGTGGGGTGAAGGAGGATCTCCACAGACGGTCTTTTTTTATTTCTATTCCCATTTCTTGCCTTGGACATTCAGTTAATTAAGACGAAGCCCATCATGAGAGGCTTCCTTAGAATATCCTGCTAATTTTCTGCTCATGGAAGAAATTCAGCACAGAGTGCTGTTGACAAATATACAATGCCTCTCCAAGCAGTCTAGGCAGCAGAATGTATAGGAAACACTCCACTGCTTTTCAAAGAAATGAATGGTGTGCCAAAAGCGTGGGATAGAATGATTTATTATCACTCAGAACATGGTGGTTAAATGTTTGGAGTGTTCTAACTATTTAAAAGTACCCATTTCATAGGTAAACAGTCTGTAACATGATGGTTCCAAACCAAGGACTCTTGAAACTCTTATATGTCTACTCAGAAATAAGTCCTTGGTTCTGATTTAAAGGGGACTTACTCTAAACGGTTGCAGTCTTAGGTGCTGGGCTGATACTTAAAGACTTGGGCTCATGGGATGAATGTGCAACAGCATATACTAATTTATATAAATACACACTTAGGCCAAATTTCAGAGAGAAGGGAAAACAAGCTCTGGCTGTTGCTGCCAAGGCTTAACTCTGAATTATGGAGGGCCAATAGGTTCTGCTGGGCCCAGTAGACTGTAATGTGGATTGGGCTGTCTGCAAAAGAAGATGGTGCCTGGTTGGGTTCTTTGGACCATGCCCAGTTGCCCCATAATCAAACTAAAGGGGGGAAAGGGACTTCTTCAGCCGCACCCTAACCATCTCCCTGCTATGATGCAATGCTATATTCTGAAGCAATTGAAAATTCAAGGACATAACCAATGTTAATCATGACTGTCTCTTAAATGTTAGTCAAATGATATGATAACTGTTCTAGTCCAGAGAGGAAACCAAGCAGGCACACCAACTTTAGGAGGGAAAGGTGTCTTTGCCCCTCTCAATATTTCTTGGAAGGGTGCTGGGCAGTCTCGATGTTGAGGGAGCAGAGGAGGTTGAGTGTGGAGCCGAATGCGGCACAGATTCACTGGCTGGCTCCTCTAGAGCACCTGGCCTCCTCCAGACACTGTGACTCCATGTACACATCATGCGTCGGACCCCCTCAATCTTGGGAGCAGTTTGGCGCTTCTGAAACGAAGGGAACCGCTGGATCAGTGTGAGTGGCAGAGTCCACAGAGGTGTTGGACTGGGGATGTATGTAATCCCACATGTTTAGTTTACAAAGGAAAGATGCCTTTTCAATTCAGCCCACCCAGACTAGCAGGTAGGTAGTGCTGTTTGAATCCTTCTGGGTAGCTTTACAGTTGTGTCCATTCTTTCTCAAATCCTTGATATGATAACTAAATGAAAATGTTAGAACTAATGGAAAATGTCGATCTAAATGTTTGATATATGACAGCTGGTATTTTGCAGTATTAGATCGTTGGCATAGGGCAGCAGTTAGCATTTGACAGCATTGATGGCAATACCTCTGATTTGCGACAGAATTTATTAAAACCAAAAGCCACCCACTAGACACTCAGCCCACCTGGGTCAGTAGGTTACAAGATTCCAGCAGAGCTATGGAAACCAGCAATCAATGAAACCTACACTGCATACTGGGTAGGCGGGTGAAGGCCAGGGAAGATTTGGGGGTCATGGTGGATAGCTCAATGAAGATGTTGACCCCATGTGAGACAGCTGTGAACAAGGCAAATTCCATGTTTGGGAACATTAGGAAAAGGATTGACAACAAAACTTATCTTTCTATCTGGCCTACCCCTTGCCACCCAAAGCAGACTAGAAGCATGGTTTCTCTTGAAATCTGCTGTACCTGATAACACGAGTGTCAACAAGTTCTCATCTGGTTTTATGAGACAACTGCCAAGGTTTACATTCCATCTTTCAGGAGATCTATTCCATTCGTAGAGCCAACATCTTACAGAAACCTGGCAGCAATAGCTACTACATCTGCAGTGGTGATGTAACTTCTGCCGCACCACAGAAGACGTGTTAAGAGCCTTTCATTGAAAGATCTGTAGTGTTTTAGGCCACATGGTTTAATCTGAATCAAATGTTTTCATTGCTGGATTGCAGATTTTGAGGCTGAATTGCATACCCTAACAAAACAAAGCACCTTGAGAGTATGTAAATGGATCGTATTGTTTTCAGGATTTTCTCTGAAAGAGACCTAAACTCATGCAATGAAAACACTGACTAAATCATGTGTAAAATGGGACCACCCAACATTTGTCTATGTTGATTTGGCAGGCAGCCTTATATTCCTCTACTGTAGGCTGGTCTTGGTAGGAATTTTATACCCAAGGCATGGGCGGGATAGAATCTTTCCTGTTTATTTAATCACATCCAGGGCTGAGTGGTGATCCATTTTGGCTCACTCTGTTATTCCATCTAAAAGTAACTTACATGTGACACTCTAACAAATGTTAAGTGTTATTTAACCAGGCCTTTTCAATATTTAAATTATTCAGTCAGAAATTCTGACGTTTTCTCTAAAGAGGAAAAGAAGAATTGGACTGGTAACAAAGCTTAAAGTGGACAATTTTTTTTGGTTTATCTGTAGATTTTGGTATTTTTTAAAAAACGAATTTATGATGACATAATACAAATAAGAAAACACCAGTTATGTCCTTCAGCCCTCTTTCTTCTCCACATAATCACCCAGCCATCCTGGCTCATGAATATATAAATCTCCAAGTCAAGAAAAAATAATTGGGATCAAAGGTTTCAATAAAGCAGTAGAATTCCCTGGGATTGACTGTTAGATTACTCTGAGGATTGTAGTTTGGAGGGAAATAGACAACTCTCATCCCACTTAATAAACTACAGTTCCCATAATTCTTTGGGGCATGAGATTATTGTGGCAGAGGGGCAGGGAACAATGGCAACACTTGTGACGGAACACACTACCTGAGGGCAGCACACTACCTGAAGGAGCACAGCTCAGTTTTCTGTGTCAGACAGGGTGTTTGTGTGTGTGCTGGTAATGTGCCATCTTTTGCTTCACTCAAGGAAAAGAAATGTATTGGCCAGCCTTAATGTTTGACTTCATTAAAAACTGGGTTCACTCATATCCTTTTAGGTCAATTATTTTCTCAACCAAATTTCCAGCTTCCACAGATTTCTCTTGTGTGAATTTTCTCATCATATAAATATGGACAGCAAAATACTGCACATGTAAAACTTATCTTACATAATAGTGCACTTTGCATCCTGCAGCGGGGTTATCCAACGGCAATCGCCAATTCAAAATAGGAATTTAAAACATGCCATTCCTGATATCAAAAGCAAAACAACACATTTGCCGGCACACACAAGACAACATTCCTAGAAAGCCCCTCAATATACTGTGCCAAAAATGATTACACCATTCATTCTTATTCATTAATTAACACATCATTAAGCAAGTGTTGATGCCAAGAATTAGTGTGAGCTAAACATTTATTTTCTTTGAAAAGGGAAGGGAAAAAGGAACAAGTACAATTCCTTTGAATGAGACAGGAATGCATTTTGGTCAAAATGATATTAAGAGCCACCAAGCAAATCCATTGACGTAAGACCATGCTACAATAAACTGACACAGCAAACTGAATAGATGAATGGGAGAGATGGTGCGTGAGCTTTCCCCAACCTGGGGCCCTCCAGATGTTGTTGGACTACAACTCCCATCATCCTTCACCATCCACCATGCTGACATGGGCTGATGGGAGTTGGAGTCCAACAACAGATGAAAGCACTGGGCTGGGCAAAGCGGCCATATAGGTTTTTCTTCTTTAGCATACATTAAAGCAAGAGCTAAGCTACAGCTAGTTAACTTGATTTTGTATTTGTGGGAGAGTGTAGGAAAAAAACACCTCTCATTCTTGGCAATTTTGGTTGTTGGTAATGCATTCTTTTTTGTTGTTTTGATGTTTTCATTTTAGCACCCTTCCCTCTTTCTTTCTTTCCCCTGCCATGGTTAGTGCTTCCCCCACCCCATCCAGTGACATCACACGGCAGCATCTGATGTAATACCATGATGGGTGCTCAAAACCAGTCACAGCCAATCTGGCTAAATGCAAGAGAGGGCAAAATGAGGCCGAGGACTTTACGTGAAGGTGTTTATAAAAAGTAAAACCATGCCATGGAGCAGCAGCAAGAGACTCATAGATCTCTGAATAGCATCAAAAACGTTCAATATGTTGCTTAGGACCATTTGGCTATATTAAAATTGTCATTTTGGAAATGAATACTTCAACAATTAAATTAGAAGGCATACAGCCTAACTGCCTTGTCCCGTCCACCAGCAATATAAACAAAAGCTGCACTTGCAGCCTAACTCTAATTATTTAAAAATGCATTCATAGTGATAGACAAACAAAACAACTTTACAGCAGGGAGGGGTGTGTGATCCTGTTTCTCTTATCTAATTTCTCAGTAGCTTTCCCAGAGAGTAGCATTTGAAGACTATTCCACGGACCCACAATGGTTATGGGTCCCGCAAGGCACTATTTTGTCCTGAGTGTTTAGTCTGTCAAGTTATAAAAACTAAGGCTTCTATCCTATGCTTAAAGGTAAAGGGACCCCTGACCATTAGGTCCAGTCGTGACCGACTCTGGGGTTGCGGCGCTCATCTCTCTTTATTGGCCGAGGGAGCCGGCATACAGCTTCCGGGTCATGTGGCCAGCATGACTAAGCTGCTTCTGGCGAACCAGAGCAGCACATGGAAACGCCATTTACCTTCCCGCCGGAGTGGTACCTATTTATCTACTTGCACTTTGATGTGCTTTCAAACTGCTAGGTTGGCAGAAGCAGGGACCGAGCAACAGGAGCTTTACCCTGTTGTGGGGATTCGAACCACCGACCTTCTGATCAGCAAGTTCTAGGCTCTTTGGTTTAACCCACAGCGCCACCCTATGCTTACCAGGGAGCAAATCCCATTCATCCTAGTGAGTTTGACCTCTGATAGACATATATTGAAAAGGGAGCTTTGAGTAATACTGAAAAGGGAGTTTGGAGTGCATGAATAGCTAATGCTTAGCATCCATTATTACAAAGGGACAATTTTTGGCACATTTGAACACCCTAACAGCTGAACACCAAATACAGCATTCCATTGATTTAATTTATAGAATAATTTCACATAAAATGCCCCAATCTAGTGAACTGGGAGCACAGCAGAATATTCCATGAGTTACCTCATTGTTGAGTGTGGTCTTCTTTCCTTGTGCAGGAAAATCCATTTTCTGCATCAGCTATTGTGGATCCTACAGGAGGTGATTATAGTCAGGAATCCAAGGTATTTTGCATCAGGGTATGCAGATGACCCTTATATATACGGTACATAACTATCTCTCTCTCTCTCTCTCTCTCTCTCTCTCTCTCACACACACACACACACACACACACATTATTAGTGGTTAAAATCTGCACTGCTCTTTTTAGGCTGATATCGTCTTTTTCCAAGACATGTCCTCTTTTTCACGGGTAGAGTCATCATAGTGATCTATAGTTAAAAGTAGAAGTTGGCAAATATGTCCTCTTTTTTGTTCTTCAAAATATTGCAGCCAAATGCCAGGGTGACTATGTTCCCTATTCTACAGAGGAGGGTCCTCTATTTGAAGGAATCCTCTAGTTTAAGTCTTGTCTGCTCCAAGTTCAGTTTAAAGATAAAGAACCATAAGAAGGAAGAACAATTGCCCTTTAACTTTTAGTATTTGGAAAACAAACAAACCCAGTCTTCCCCATTATGCTAGGTTGTTTTGTAATTCTATTTAGATTAGAGTAATTATTTTTAACTTTATGTTAATCTATGTCTTCTTTTGTCCTCTTCTCTGACAGTGCCTAAGTTGGCCACTGTACTTTGCACATGAGTTACAGGCCATGGTCTACACTCCTCCCTAAATCTTCTGCAGGCAACCTTAAGCCATTTCCATTCTGAACACAAGCATGCCCCTCTTGCAGAATGGATCTAGAGATCAACTTTTGTAGATGCCAATGGGGAATAGAAAAGGCACATCCATCAGCTTCTGGGTTAGAGGTCTCATCACTAGCTATTTCTAACAGATCAGAGAGCTGGAGGAAGTGGGCTGAAGTTTCTCTTAACAGCACAGTGAAGTGGGCAAAAGGAGAAGTCAAAGAAGTTTCTCACTGCTGTTTCATGTCATGTAAAGTCACATGGCTTCCAAGAAAAAGAGACAAATTTTAAACAGAGAGAAAATTAAGAAATCTGCAGAGGGACAATGTTAAAAGGAAGATGAGGAATCCTGCCAACATGTCAGGGTGAGATTTATAACACAGAAACACATCCTGCTAGCATCTATTCTATTTCCTGTTACAAGCATAGCCCTCTGCCTTTTGGACAACATCCTTTTTTTGGAATACATTCAGATCTGTGAATGGCCACTTCCCTCTGGTCTCTATGATGACATAAGAGAGCTTTGCATAACCATCATATCCATAATCATCATATCCATAAAACTTTTTCATGTCAACTGGACGTTTAATAAGAACCACAGCCAAAAACCACCAACAGTGATGGTTCAGATTTCCATTGTAAAAATATTTACTGATCCCAATTACTTATTAGATGTCTTTTTATGAATGAGCAGTGTTATGTTATTATGATAAATTTGAGATAAGAAAACCACAAGCTCCTTGGCGGGAGAGCAGTATTCCCCCCCCCCCCCCCATTAAAAAAATTGGAAACTTTGTGATTAGCTCAAGATTACCCAATGGACTTCAGAGTGGGGAATAAACACAGGCCTGTCCAGTCTAACCACTACACCACCCGGGCTCTCAAAGGCAACAGCTTTGGAGCATTAGTTATTAATTTATCCTACAGTGGGGAAATACTGTATTAAAAGGGGACGTAAGATGTGCTTTGCTCTGCCTGCACAGTCAGTGGCATTAATGCTTCTAACTTCCAGTTGCTGGAAACCACAGGAGGCGAGAAGGTTCGGGTGCTGCTTGTGGGCTTCCCATAGGCATCTGGGTGGCCATTGTGAGAGAAGGATGCTGGGCTAGATGGGCCATTGGCCTGATCCAGCAGGATCTTATGTTCTTATGCTCTGCAGTCTCAGGCAGAAACCTGTGTGGCATAGTGGTTAAGAGCAGTAGACTCGTAATCTGGGCAACCGGGTTCACGTCTCCGCTCCTCCACATGCAGCTGCTGGGTGACCTTGGGCCAGTCACACTTCTCTGAAGTCTCTCAGCCTCACTCGCCTCACAGAGTGTTGTGGGGGAGGAAGGGAAAGGAGAATGTTAGCCTCTTTGAGACTCCTTCGGGTAGTGATAAAGCGGGATATCAAATCCAAACTCTTCTTCTTACCTGAGATCCTTTTAATTAGAGATGCCCCAGGAATGAACCTAGGAATTTCTCCATGGAAAGCAGGCAACCACCATCAGTGTTTTTGAAATGCTGTTTTTAAGAGGCAGTGAAAAGGCTCCTTTTGAAAAGTTTCTTAGAAACAGAAGCTTCTTCTTGTCACTGCACAATATACGCCTTATAGGCCTTAAAAAAAAAACACCTAGTTGTGCGAAATTACAAGGTTATTAAGCAAATATCTGTGCCTGAATTTTCTGTTACTCATAGAACCTGCTTTAATTGTGGTATTTCCAGCAGATCTTTTTGTTCATTGGAATATTGGATTCCTGTGACCCATCATAGCATATATTTCACCTTGTGTTTGATCTCCCATTCACTTTTGCTGCAGAGGTTGACTGCAAAGATCAAAGATTTCTCTGTTTCCCCCTTCTATTTTCCCTGATGACAATTCCTGCACAAGAGTTTCTTTGTGAGAGAAAGTGGGAGGTGGAGAAACAAGTTCAGACAGGGGAACATTTGATCCCAAATTTGGGAGGCTAAGGCTGCAATCCCCTACACACTTACCTCAGAGTAAACCCCTTTGCAGTTGGTGGGTTTCCTTTTTTTCTTCTTCTGTAAAATAATTAAGTGATTTGGAAGGCAGCTCGAGTAGCTGACACTTCCAGAAGAGTAGAATTCATAGTATAAAAATAAAAGTTTCAGTAAAATTGTGGGAATGGCAAAAAAAATGAAAGATCAGAACAGGCTATCTTATGAACATAAAGAAAGTGCTAGTGTCCCCTGAAGTAGATCTACATGTTTGAATGAAATTTGTATAGGCACGCAGCAGTGGCTCATAGGAGCAGGGAAGAAGTGTTGTCTGGCCACCAGTGGCACTGCGTTCACTGGGGTGGACATGGGGTGGGGCAAAGGCAATAGGATATGGGGAGCTCTGGGGTGCAGGGGCCCCAGAGGAGTGTGTGCACCTGTAGGGCCACTGTCGCCAGCCCAGAGCACCTCCAACCTCACTACCACCACCTTGCCCCATCCCATCATTGGTGTGAAGAATGCAGAACTGCTGGTGCAAGGCTGCCACTGCCTCACCCACCCCATGAGCTGTGGGAATGTTAAGGATAGTAGGAAAGTATATATTGGATAAGTAGTAAGTGATGTAGCAGAGCAGATTCCCCTCAATATAGCTGGAAGCTACTTTTCAGATTTGTTAGAATCTCTTAGTTAAGATTATTCCTGGTGTCCCCTTTAATCCCTCTTAAAAGAATAAAACAAGAGTCTTTCTGAGTAAAGTAACAAAAAGTTTACTCACATTTCAGTTCACGATTTGATCCCTGAAAGGCAGACTTTACTTGGTAGTTACACAAATAAACTGTGAGTTCATCTCATATGGAGACTGAACTCATGCGCTGCTGGCTAAGAGCCAGCAGACAGCAAAATTACATTAATAGAACAAAATGGCTGCAGGAGAGCAGCATGGCAGCAAAAGTAGAACAAGACAAGTGATCAGGACAAATCTGCAAGTGAAGAAAATGGCTGCATGATTTGGTTCTTTTAAGGAGTGAGCCAGGGCCATGCCCATCTCCCAGATCACATACAGGGGGAGGAAGCTCCAGACCAGTGGAACAGGAAGTTACACTGGCTGGATGTCCCCCTGCTTGGGCCCACTCTAGAGAAATAAGGAATGTTGCATTTGACTGCACCAATGGATTACATCCCACATGAGCCACCACTGCATGCAAGGAGATGAAAAGCAGGACGAGGAGATCCTTGTCTTATACCAACTGGATTGAGTGCATGATGGGTGGTTCAAAGCAAGGTCTCAGCTTGGTTCATCTGGAGTTGGAATTGTTCAACAGTATGTTTCAAGCTACAGATAGCAACTTCCAGAGAGCCAAATCCAGGAGAGAAATAAAGTTCTACTGGAATGGGCAGTGCTCCAAGCAAAACCAATGTTTGTTCAATGGGGTTCTGGGTTCATGAAATATCAAAGCAGTCAGGTGCTCCAAAAGGGGTGGCAACAGGGCTTTATGGCCCAGTACACTGTAGAGGAATTGGACCCTCAAACCCACCCGAGAAAGAGGACACGGATTTGCATAGTATTTGCATATGTTTTGTTGCACAGGAGCCGCTGGCCTGGCTACACACCTATGGGACTGCAAGTTTAGCATTACTGGTGCCCTTGTGCTGCCCTGGCATTGCTGCTGCCCTACCCTGCTGCCAAGCAATCTCACTATGCCGTAGTGCTGCTGCTGTCCACACAGCATTGCCCAGCCCACCGCTCCTGTTCAATTGTGTTTTGCAAAAGCGCTAAGAATAAAGAATCACGGTGGCCCTAGATCTTTTTTTCTTTACAATTTCCCTTACAATCAGAAGACATTTGGTAGCTCATTTCCACCACTTGATTTGTTCATCTAAATTATATGATCCTTGCAATTGGAATATGTGTTCATGCAGTCTCCTTCTTTTTAAATGAATGATTGCATCCTTCCAGGAGATTGATCAGATTGACAGCTGTTCAGCGCCAACCACCGCTGCACCATCAGGGACTCTCAGGCCATTCCTTGCAAGCTCATAGAATCAATGTTTGCCACACTTTGAGCAGCAGTAAATTAAAAGGGGGGAAGTGTTAGAAATGTGAATGAAATGTAAAGTACACAACACTGCATATTTAAAGATCAAACTACACCACTGAAATTTTTGATGGTTCATGTGTTCCACATATTAAAATGCCATCATCATAGGCCATTTGTTTGTTTGTTTGATTGAGCTTCAAACTCATCCCATCCCTAGAGTCGGAGCAGATTACCATATAAACACGCACAATGAAATGACCAGTTGAAAATCACATTACATACACCCATTAAAAACTAGTGATGGAATACAATCTATATCTTTTCTAAATCGTCCAATATCATTTGTTGATGGCTTGCTTCTCAAAAGCTTTGCTAATGTAAACACAGCACCAACAAGTTGAAACAATTCATGGGGGGGGGGGGATCTCTATTAAATAGTGTCAACATCAAAGGCAACAATAAGCAATTTTCTATAAAGCATAAACTGTGAAACCTTCTGAGCCAGTTAAAAACTGGCAATTATTGATATCATTTTGACATGAATTGTGGTGAGGAGGGCTGTCTGCGTGTGCTTTAATCTTCTAATATGCAATTTCTAACAAAACAAAACAATTTATGCTTTTTTTTTTGTCTGAGTTTTTAAATACAACTGAACTGACATATGTATGAGATTGCCCTATGAGGGAAAAAGAAGACCTCTGCACTTCACACATTCGGCCTCAATTAGAGAGTATTTGATACTTCTCTTTTGAATCACAGAGCTGGTAAGCATATTAATAGGATAGGCAGACATGGTTCAGTGGGTATTGAACTTGCATGTTCATTGCTTTAAGCATACAAACAGACTCATTTTGTGGCATTCTGGCTCCATGAAATCAATAGCTTGCCACTTTTAGGCGTCTCTAGGTACAATGCTTTATCCCGATGTATTCCTTAATACCTCACAGGAACATATTCATATCATCACTGTATTTTTTACAGAAACATTATGCCACCCCACCCCCCACCCGGCAACTGTTCCACAATAAAGCTGCTGATATCCTAATGCTGCTACGCAAACCTGTGGTGTGACTGCTTTTGGAATATTGTGTTCAGTTCTGGTTGCCTCACCTCAGAAATTATATTGTAGAGTTGGGAAGGCGTGACCAAAATGGTCAAGGGGGTGGAATGACTCCCTACGAAGAAAGCATTTTGGAATTCTTAGTTTAGAGAAAAGTTGACCAAGAGGTGACATTATAGGTAGCCTATTCCAAGAAGTGCAATAGGAAGGGGTGTGTGTGATAAGATAATGAATAAAATAAATGACCTGCAGAGTTAAGAATGGAGGAGAGAAGGTGACTCTGGGAAAGGGGCAAAGAAGAAAATTATAGCAGTCAAGCTGAGAAAGTACAAGAGATAAAAAAGAGCATCTTTGAAGCAGGAAGAAATACAATTTCGCTTTTATCATCATCATCATTTCATTTCTATACCACTTTATATTTTTAAGAAAAAAACCTCAAAGCGGTTTACAACCTACATCTGGACATCCAATAAAACAATGCAGAATCAATGCCAAATATAAAATATACATTCAAAGCAGGAATGCTTTAATAGGAAACAAAAATATTCTCTTAAATATTTCAAAAATAAATACATTACCAAGGAGATCAACTACAGAATGCACATTTAACGCATTAAAGTTAACAACAGCAAAAATTATCTTAAACATTTCAGAATAAAACATTAATAATTTGGCTGGCTTTACCCACTCTGGAGGGACTATTATTAGTACTAGTGTGGGGGGGGGCGGGGGGAGAGAGATAACACCCAGACAGAGACATGTTTTAAATTTCCCAACAGTCAATGGAGTAGAGAGAAGAAGACTTGGACCCTCAAGCTGGATCAGACAGCTCCAAAGTGGTCTGAGCTAAATCAGACTGTTTTAAATGCAAAAGGTCCCCCCCCCAAACTGAGTATTGGAGTTGATGCACACCCCTAGAATAGCCCTTTTGTGAAAGCTGCCAAAAATGCTTTTTACACATGCAAAAATTGCTACACTTTTGCATGCATGCTAGCCTTATTGCATGGAGAACTCAAACATCCCTGGTTGCCAGTGAGAGATGATTTCCAAACCCTTCTTCCTTGTAGCCCACCATGCAGATAAACTTTACATTTCTGTGCAAAGGACTCGTTTTGCATTTTCCTCCAATGTGTGGAAGGAGAGCGCCTTTCCTCTGGGTCCAGTAGCTCAGGGCTTTATTCATATCCATTAACAAAGGACTCCGAACAGAAAAAGAGTTGAATGATTCCCAAAGTATGTCAGAAGCCGAATTACACAATTCCATTTCAAGAAGCATTACATTTCCATTTAAGACTAGTAATTTGTGGCCAATTTAGGTCAGGAAGCAGCAGTAACTCAGCACTGTCTCAAAACATATTCTATTTTCAACTAGTTTCTTTTTGAGTCTCTTTGTGTAGTTACCTCCTCATTATATTTATGCTCACTAATTGAGTCTCTAAGGCTCTATGCTCTTATTTATTCACACAGGGAGGATGAATTGGAGTAACATGATCAAGTTTGACATGCAAGTGTCCCCAAATCCTATTATCATTTCCAACAACAAAACATCTGTTGTCTGTGCTAGTCACATTCATGCACCATGATTCCTTGCCTCAGATTTGAGCAGGATGCATTCCAAGCGGTTCACACATTCACATTCCTAAGCTGGTGACTGTAGCATCAAGCGCTGACTTGGATGTGTGAATGAGCCATCACAGGTCAAAACCCCTTGAATGATTTCTCATTGGGATTGTTCACCCATTCAGCTGTGAGTCATCCAGATTTATGAAATGATCTGATGTATTTGGATATAATAACTAGTCTCTCTTCTCCCTCCATTGCCATTGGGTTTTTTATGTGTATTAGTCTATGTGACTGAGTGCATATGGCTTATTTTCTTTTCATTGGGGGAATAATTTTAGGAATGCATGTGACACTTCCTAGCACTCTGCAGTCTTTTTCTCTTATTCATCTTGTTTTCAATTTCCCTTCAGTTATATCTTGAGATGATCCTCCATTGCAGAAGACCCCAGTTCAATCCATGGCTCTTCTATGTAAAAGGATCTCAAGGAGCAGAACTGGGGGGAAACCTCTGCCTAGACAACCACCACTCAAAAACACATTTTAATATGGATGTACCCAATTCTCACTTCCTCAAACAAGGCACAAATTCAAGCACAGCAAACATTTGAAATCCACACTTTTCCAAAGTTTGCAATTTTGTTCTACAACCAAATAACGTGTACAAAGATGCAAATGTTAGAGAAAAGTGTGCATAAAAATGCATATATTTGCAAAAACAACATACGTTCATTTTATTAGGCAAAAATTCAGACAAAAAAGGGAGTGTGATAGAAGACAGGTGGACTAAAATACTGATGAATTCCCATGGGAATTTTTTTTTTTAAAAATTGCACCACTGATAACAGTATTGTGGTGAACTGAACTGAAGAATGGAAAAATAGTGGGCAGTTCCCATTCCCTCTATCTTAGTTTTATTAAATACAGGTATGAAGGGAGAGCCATTTAAAATGCATTTTGGTGTAGAGGCTCATCCCTTTCCACCGGCATTGCTGGAACTAAAACCACACATCCCTAGCTTGCTCCCAGGGGCACCAATTTGAACACCCCCAGATTCTAAGGAGTTGAACTGTCTAATTAGAATGCTGTCTGGGACAGAAGTGTCCTACCAGCCGTTATCTGCCCTCAATCAGCCCCCAGCCCAAGTGGCAGCTAGTTCACGAGAGCAAACAAGGCACCTCGCTAAAACCCTACCTGCCTGCAACCCCCTGTCAGCTTCCTCCTCCTTAGTCTCAGTGCTGTTCTTATAGAATTCTGCAGGAAGGAAGAAGGCAGGAAGAACCACACCAGGATTAGTTAGATTTGCTGGCCATTGGCTCTGGCTCCACCTGTTGGTCACTCTGCCTTCTGTCCTACCATTGCTGACAGGCACCAGCCAGCACAGGTCTGAGTTCTTTGGCCAGTTCTGAGTCTTAGCCTAGTGGTGGAACGGGCAGCAAAGTTCATAGAGCTTGCAAGAATTTCACTGTGACTACTGCTGGGCCTTGAGTACATTTCAGCAGCACACTTTCTGAGCATCAGGAGCTTTCTATCATTTGAAAGTATCTTTTTTGTATTTTTAGCGCTAAATCAACAAAGCTGTTACTGTCATTTTTTTTCAGTCAGACCGTCATCTAGTGGGAATGCGAAATTATACTCAGCTGCAGACTATTGACACTCCCCTTAACAAGAATGGTTTTAATAAATCTTTACATTAGCCTCTGAGATAGAAAAAAAAATCTTTACCATGAAATATACAAGTATGTAAGTGTTTTATGAAAAGTTTTATTAACTTTACAAAAGAAGAATTGGCAGCGAACCATGAACATCCTGTACTTCTAACACGTGGTTATAAATTACATGTTCTTTCCAATAACATCTGAAAGAGAGACTGTAATTTAAATTTCAAAACCACTTGGCATACCTACTATATAGTGCTGACATGAAGTAAAGGGAGGATCTGGAGAGACTCAGACAAAGAGTGAAAATATAAAGACATCCTTAGCTGAAAAAGCTGCTGATGAATACAATTCCTTTCCAGCTGGACAGGGATCAAGTACTCGCTTGTCATATCATTCAATGCACTGTTCAATCAGGGATTCTTCCTTTCAACAAAAAGGAAACTTAAGTGCCGCTAATCATCCCTTGTACAACTTTATCTTGCAGATACCTTCTTTATGTCAGGAGATTTTTTTTCAATGACCAATTGCCAGCAGCCGAGGGATCAAACTTGTTATTAAGGGGGAGAAATGCAAACATGCATTTACCGACTTGGGACATGGGGAGGAGAGCACGATCGTATGTACAAGTGTCATATTGCTACTGATAGCTTGAAAATGTTTAGGATGATGATATATTAAAAAGTCCTCAGTCCTGAGGCCCCCAGAGGCTATGCTGAATAAATTATTATCATTGCTGGTTTGATCCACCAATATGGTTGGTTGGTGGGATGGGGCTGTGGGAGGTGGGAGAAAAGTCGTAATTCAGAGCCCTACCCCACCAGATAAGCAATAACTGGGGCGGCTTCAAAATGAATACACAATTCAAAAACATAGCAAGTCAGATTCTTGGTCCATCTAGCTGAGTACTGCCTTCAGAGAGCTAAACAATGAGCCCAAGTGAGCTAGTCAAACACTGAGCTACATGGACCAAGGATCGCACTGACGGGAAGCAGCTCTCCAAGATTTCAGTCTTTCCCAGCCCAGCAGTTGAACCTGGAACTTTTTGCGCATAAAGTATGCACACTTCCACTGAGCTCTTCCCCATAAATGAATTGCTAGGATCCTTCCACACTGCAGGGGTGATCACATCTTCCACACGGCCCTCCTATGGGAGGAATCCAGAGCTTGCTTTTGTGCACAGATTGCTTTTTCTGGATTTGCGCATTTGTGAAATGTGTAATTTCTGTTCCAGTCTGAAGAATTCCCTTTCTCTCCAAACCTTGATATCTAGGTTGCTTGAGTATCTGAATTCACTACTCCTAACCAAGGTAGTGTGGGAATGTTGAGGGTGGTAGGAAAGGATAAATTGATTATTAATATCCTTCTGAACTCACGCTAGCAAGTTCCTTTATATAGCAGAATTACATTCCCCTTCTTACACAGCAGAAAGCTGGCTGCATACTCATGTGAGTCTCTTAAGACAGCAAGCAACTCAATCTGGCTTGCCCAGATTGAGATATAATAATAATAATTTATTATTTATACCCCGCCCATCTGGCTAGGTTTCCCCAGCAGCTTCCAACAAAATATTAAAATACAATAGTCTATTAAACATTAAAGCTTCCCTAAACAGGGCTGCCTTCAGATGTCTTCTAAAAGTCTGGTAGTTGTTTTACTCTTTGACATCTGGTTGGAGGGCGTTCAACAGGGCGGGTGCCACTGCCGAGAAGGCCCTCTGCCTGGTTCCCTGTAACTTGGCTTTTCACAACGAGGGAAGTGCCAGAAGGCCCATGGCGCTGGACCTCAGTGTCTGGGCAGAACGATGGGGGTTGAAATGCTCCTTCAGGTATACTGAACTGAGCCCGTTTATGTTCTATTATTCCTGGTAAGACCCCTTTGATCCCTCCTAAAAGAATAAAGATGTATTCATAAGTAACAAAAAGTAGTTTTATTCATTATCAGGCAGAGCACAGTGTGATTCCTAAAGGCAAGCTTTAGGCCTGAAGTTACAAACATGTACAAACAGGTTTACCCCATATGGGAGATAAGCTGGGGGACTGCTGGCTGGCTGGCAGCCAGTAGTACAGTCCAGGTGAACCAGGAAGTTCGTAGGACGAAAAAGAAGGTCAAAGAGAGGGAGGTGGCTGTGTGACGACCTTTTACCAGGTCTGGAAAGGTCACGCCCACCTACCAGTCACATGCAAGGAAGGATGCACCAGCCAGGTGTAACAGGAAGTTCGACAGGCTGGACCAACATCCCCTGCATGACCACTCTAGCAAAACAATGTTGTACTTGACGGCTCCCAGTAGATTACATCTCACAGGTAGGTCAGTACAGTATTTGTGTCTGTGTACTTGATTATCCCCACATTTCAGATGCCTCCCTCCCCAGTATATGTTGTTTATGTCATTTTTCCAGCGTTCATTTCCATCATGTTAAGATCTGATATCACTGGACGTGAATGTGAATATGTTAATACATTGTATGTCTTTCAGTGGCAAGCCTATTGTTTTCCATACATTTTTTAAAAACCCTTAGAACATTTGGATATGTGGTCACAACTAAATCCAGCATTCGTGCTAGAATTCTGGAAAAGCATTTAACAGCCGGCTCATCTCTAACAAGGGAAGCTGGATAGAACTAGTTTTTCCACTTTGCAGTGCTATGTAAAAACCTAGCAGGCGATGCCAGCCCGTTTAGTGGCTAGAACTGAATGCGAAACCAGATAGAGAAAGCCAAACCACAAGACAATCATGAAACACTGACATTCCTTAAGACCAGTAGCTAAAGCAAGAGAAACAGAAAAACCAATGGAGAACATGAAAGAAACTTGGAAAGGAGGGAGAGAGAGAGAGAGATTGGGGGGGGGGGGATTGCAAGCATATGTACAGAGGGCATCAAAAAGAGAGTCATGCTATTTTAGAGGGAAGCACACTTGCAATCAGCTTTTAGAGAACAAGATAAAACCTATAAGAACATGGTGGATTATAACTAGAGAAGATTGTGCTTACCGGTATATCAAAGTGCATTGGCAAGGAAATTTGCATTAGAATGGATACCTTCATGGAACTAGGATGTGCAAAGGTCCCATTTGCACCAAATTCTCACCGGCTCACACTAGTGTTCACTGGTGAACATGGACAGCCTAGCTACATGAGAACATAGGAAGCATGCCTTATACTGGTTCATCTAGCTCAGTCTTACTGACACTGACTTAGCAGTGACTCTCCAGCATTTTAGGGAGTTCCCCCAAGGCCTACTGGGAGATGTCAGGGATTGAACCTGGGACCTTTTGCATGCGAAACATATACTCTACCACTGAGCTACGGCGCATCCCTCTAGCATGAGTTCCTCATGGTATGTCTTGTATGTTTAGTGGTAGTACCTATATGGCTTGGTGCCCATGTGGCTTTGACCAATTATAATTTGAAATCTTGTGGTACCTTGAAGTCTGTTAGTTTTTATGGTGCCACCAGAATTTATGTTGTTTTCCTTGCAACAGATTAACATGGTGACAACTGTGGATCATATCTGATATATAATAAAGATATGAATAGCATCATGCTGCAGTTTATGGAGCCACCAACAGGTGGCACTGCAAACTACTGAACAATGAGAAACTAGGCTCTCAGAACTGCTGGGCTATGGAGTAGCACTGGACGGTGAGAAAGAGCAAACTGGAAATGGAGGCTGCTAGGTGAGTGCTCCAGGCTAACAAGTGGACAAGCAGCTGGCAAGTGAGCAGTCCAGGCAAACTGTGGAGTTTTGATGAGGTCTAAATGGAGGGCTGGGTTTTGCAAAGTATAATTGGAGGGGATGGATGGCTTTGGTGAGGAGGAAGCCAGTGATGCGTAATGGTTAGAGTGTTGGACTATGACCTGAGAAGTCAGAGTTCAAATCCCTACTCAGCCACAAAGCTCATTGGGTGACATT
This sequence comes from Podarcis tiliguerta, assembly GCF_965153285.1. Lineage (NCBI taxonomy): Eukaryota > Metazoa > Chordata > Lepidosauria > Squamata > Lacertidae > Podarcis > Podarcis tiliguerta. Next base: position 66,037,359 of record NC_139534.1, read on the forward strand.
GGGCTAGTCGCTACCTCTTAGCCTAACTTGCCTCACAGGGTTGCTGTGGGGAGGGAGAGAGGAGGGGGAGAACCATGGCAACCACCTTGAGCTCCTTGGAAGAAAATGCTGTAGATAAATGCAATAAAATAAATAAATAATGAACGTCGGGTGGTTTGGGCAAGGAGTAAATGGAGTGGCTGGGTAGCTTTGCTAGAAAGGTGTTATACAGCTAGTTGGAGTTGGAGAGTGAAGTGAACAGAGCTGCAGCCTCTAATTGTTTACATTTTTAAAGTTTCATTTAAGGTCTTAGCCCCTGCTCCTTTTCTTGTAGCCCATTGCTTCTCTCATCCAACAATATGAACTAAGAGCAGAGTTTCATTCAACACTAATGTCCTCAGAAGATAATTTTCTAGGAGAAACTGTGGCAGAACTCGATCTCCTCAGAGTAGAAATATTCAGCTGTATTACTGAAACCAGAGCCTTGAAAGCAAAGTGTGGTGCTGTATGTAAGTAATGCATTTGCCATGCCCATAAAAATCAACTAGGGGCATACATTCCCTTCTTTGGCCCCATTATGACCTCTGCTCAAACAGGTCCTGCAGGTTTTGTGTAGTATTTGAAACCTGAAAAACCTCTTCAGCCAGTGATGATCACAAGACAAAACAAACGTTATGTGAGCAAAATTGTGCAACTGTGACTCAATTATATCACTTGCATCTAGTTTTAAAGAGAATTAAGAAATGTTGATTTGTTTTGCCTTCCTTCTTTATGGCACTTTCTGTCTACCTGAGCTTTCAGTGGCAGGTCAATCATTTAGTTTGATTTGTTTCCCTTTTCCCCAGTATTTGAACACAAGCACAGAGGCCCCAGGGGTTGATCCTCGTGAGTCGTCCTTCATTGGGTGACTTTGTCATTCTCTCGTACTTAGTAGCACAGCTGCTGAGATCAAGCCTTTAATCAGCGAATGTTCCATTGCAATGTAATTTTGTGACCCATGTTAGGTGTTTTCCCTCTAGTTTGTCTCCTTTGCACAGAAAAGCAGCCAACGAAAATATCTGTATAATAATCCATAGATTCGGCATTATTTTAAAAACACATTAAAATAGTGTTAGGTTCAAGACATTCTCCTTGCCTTTTAAAAATCTTTCTATTTAAAAAAGAGGGGAAACGCTATTGGATGATATCCCAGAATATGCTGTGCATTCACCAAGTGAAGTATAAAAGAGATTATAAATATTTACTTATCATGCCACATCTGCTTGTCTCCAACATCACTTGGAGAATCAGAAATGGCACAACTGTAGTTGTGAATTTTTTAGCCAAGAGTTCTGTAATGGTACTGGCTGCACTTGGCAACTCATGTGCAAAGTTGTCCATTAAAGCAGAGCAGAATTTTCAATGGTTTGGGATTTCCAACCAATTGGGTGTGGGGAACTGAATCCAGTGGGTGGGCTGTATTGATAGTCACCCTTTCAGGTCAACTCTGACAATTGGGTAAGATCACCTTCAAAGGAACTTGCTGTAACTGCTGATCTGTTGATCAGCGGTTACCGGAAGTCCACCTGAAGCCCATTTGGGGGGAGAAGCTGTTTGGATTCAAATCATTTCTCCTTTGCATTGCCATGTTTAAAAATAGAGCATTTCTCTATCTGTAGAAGAAGCACTTTGGATTCAAATACCTCCCCCAAGCAGAGTGTTATTTTCTCCTTTACAAGGAAAAAATGTCCTGTTTGGTGGAAGCATTTTGAATGCAAAGTGATTCCTCCACCCTGCCTGATTGCACTAGGGAGTTCAACAGGTACAATAGAGAGTTCAACTTTAAGCTCCCGGTTGTTCTTTCGTAGCTGTGTCCATACCTGCCCCAAACCTGATGTCACATATCATGTCAGGTTGTGGGAATGAGCATTTGAAAGATGAAGAAGTAAAGTCAGTTATGATACACTGGGCCAAGGCTTTTGGGTATAATATACAGTTAAAAGATTGGGGAAAACTGTGGAAAGAAGGAATAAAATTTACAGCATGCAATGCTTTGAAAGAAAATGTGATGAAAATGATGTACAGATGGTATATTACACCAGTGAAATTAGCTAAAATGTATAAAACAAGTAATAAATGTCAGAAATGTAAAGAAAAAGAAGGATCTTTTATCACATGTGGTGGGAATGTAAGAAAGTGAAAAAACTTCTGGGAAATGATATATAATGAGATGAAAAAGATGTTGAAATATACATTTATTAAAAAACCAGAAGCATTTTTACTTGGCATTGTAAGTGAGAACATTAATAGACAGGACAATAAACTGTTTTTATATGCAACAACAGCAGCAAGAGTATTGTTGGCACAGAAATGGAAACAAGAAGAACTACCGACGAAAGAAGAATGGCAGACGAAATTAATGGACTATGCAGAATTAGACAAGATGACAGGAAGAATCTGAAACCTGCGGGACCAGAGATTCTCAGAGGACTGGAGAATACATGAATTATTTGAAAAACAATCGTAATCAACAGATTACGCTAGTAGGTTTACAAGAATTTTTGTAAGGAGGACTATGCAAAATGCAGAGAAAAGTATGAAGAGAATAGTGAAGGACTATTAAAAGTACAGTGGTACCTCGGGTTAAGTACTTAATTCGTTCCGCAGGTCCGTTCTTAACCTGAAACTGTTCTTAACCTGAAGCACCACTTTAGCTAATGGGGCCTCCTGCTGCTGCTGCGCCGCCGGAGTGTGATTTCTGTTCTCATCCTGAAGCAAAGTTCTTAACCCGAGATAATATTTCTGGGTTAGCGGAGTCTGTAACCTGAAGCGTATGTAACCTGAGGTACCACTGTAATAGTGAAATTAATGAAATTTAGATTAAGTTATAAAGATTGAAAAATCTTCAGATGTGGTTGATGGAAGTCCAAAACATTGTACAAGATAAGAAAATATGTTGTATGACTTTTGGAAACTTTATGTAAACCTCCTACCCCACGTGTGTTGGAGAAATACAAATGTAATCTGGCTGTAGCCTTCTTAACAGTATAAAACACTTATAAGTTTTGCAACTTATTAAAGCTTAGAAATTAGGGAGTTTTATCTTTTTACCTCCTTTTATTTGTGGTGTGTTGACCTTTCCCTCTTCAGCTCCATTTCAGATAATGAACCACGTGTTTTTAATAAGATAAAGAGTAAAAAGATTTACTTACATATCAATGCAGGCAGCAAATACAACCACGTCATGTGCAGAAAAACACTTACAATAATAATATTTATACTAATAGTTTTTTTTATTTATAGCCCACCCATCTGGCTAGATTGCTCCAGCCACTCTGTAACTTCTACGTTACAGTAAAATAAAAGTTGGTAGTATTAGCTAATATGGCTGAAAACAGGAGCTTTAGCCATGCATGCCTGTTCAGCTTGGAGGCATGGCAGAAGGAGAGAGTCTTCTCACAGGCAGAAGGAAATATAAAGGATTGTCTCCTTTGTTTCAGAATTCCCGCCCAGATGAGGCAAAGGAAGTGACTGCACATAGAGGGTCCTCTCTAGGAAGCTTAAGAACGCTCTGTGTACTAGCCCTGTTCTTGACTAGCAAAACATGCATTTGTGATTTGACTACAAACCCCTCACAGGTGGGCATGGTTTCCAAGGAACGGTTGCACTGCTGCGGCCAAAGCAGAATCACACGATCTGGGGAGTCAGAAAGAGCTATCTGGCCAGGACCTGCCTTTGGAGTCCTCCCCGCTACCATGTAAAATATGGAAATGGGAGGAAGTGTCACTGTTTCCTTCTGCATCAAGTCATTACGGTGGCCCTACCACAGTACAGCTGGCACCACAAGCACAATATAGGTGAAGACTGTCCAGTGCTTAGTGCCATCATCAAGGGGCTAGCCATTCCTTGCAGTGGTCCTAGGACTCAGTGACAAAGTGCAGTAACTCCTAGGATCGGGCTTAAGTTTTATTTCTAAAAGAATAAATGAAATTCTAAAAGAATGTATGAAACCAGCTGGCTGTGAATGCTGCATGCACAGGCTATTCAGATCCACAGCTCCCTCATCCCACTTCCTGACTAGTTGGGTTCTAGATTCCTGGCTGTTGCCTTGCACTTGGAGAACTGAACACCAAGAAACCCATTTGATTCCTGCATTTCAGGAGATCCGACTAGGTCCCTTCTATTGTTCTGTGATTTGCACATGAGATTCCCTACTCAGCTAGAGGTGTGCATGCTTAAGCCTGCTTGCGGAGCATGGGGCAGAGTGCAGCAACTGACTCAGGTGCCAGATGTTGGGGAACGGCATCCAGATGTTGGTGGAAGGAACTGTGTGGGCTACACAGCCTACATATGCACCCGGTAAGCCACTCTGCCACCCCTAGGACGATGCCGTCCCATTGCCACTTTTGCAATAAGGTTCAGCTGCTAATCTGATCAGCTTTTATATTTCAAATTTGTAGATGGAGGTGCCATCTTGCCTTACATCTCAGGCAGGAAAACATCCCAGACATTTTGTGAATCTAAGACTGAATAATTCACATCAGTTTTAAGGATTTTGGGCTGATCTGTCTGTACATTAGCCCAGAATTGGAGGGAGGCGGTGGGTGGGGGGGGGAGATTGCCATTCATTTTTACCTCATTGTCCTTGATGGAGAAGTGGGGGGGTGAATCTCTGACCAAATAAATTATTTTTTGGTAGTTCAGAATAAGTGATACTCCCTACAAACTAGGACTTGCCCTTCTAGCAAATGTGTTAAAGGAAAATGGCATGTATATAACAAGTCTATGGAATTACAAGGGCATGATGCTAATCTTAACAGATAAGACTGTGCTATCGCATGGAGGGGGGAGAATAAAAGGGGTAAAGACAAGGAGGGACATGTATCACAATTTAAAACAAAACCCATAAAATTGCAGAAACATCACACTAATGTATTAGACAAGCAGAACCTCCAGCAAGTGACCTATGACAGTTATTATACAGAATGCCACACATAGCAGGTTATGAGAGTAGTTTGCTTAGCATAGACTGTGAAAATCTCTGTAAGAGACATGGGAAAACTTCAGAGTAATTCCATTTTAGTATTTACATAATCACAAACCGTTCTTTTACGAACTATTCATGGACAATTAGCTGGAAACCAGCAGAAGTTTTCAGAAGGTCTTAATGGCCCAGGAAGCAAGAATCTCTTATCCACACTAGCCATTATTTCTGCAGTCCCATAGAATTGTAGAATTGTAGTGCTGGAAGGAACCCCAAGAGTCATATAGTCCAGCCCCCTGCAATTCAGGAATCCTGCCCACAGCCATCCCTGGGCGGCCTTGAACCACCAACCTTCTGGTTAACAGCCAGATGCACTGACTCATTACACCACTTCATTTTAAGGACCATAAGGACCACCTGTCCCAGGTCAATCACTGAGATCATCTAGGCGATCACTATTAGCGGTTCCCGAAGGATCAGAAGCACATCACATATCAGGAGTTGTGGCTTTAGTGTAGCAAACCCATCTTTATGGAACTCACTCCCATTAGAAATCAGAGGGGTGTGTGTGTGGAGCTAGTCCTCACTGCTGTGCCCTCATGTGCTATATCCCCCACATTTTGTAATGCCTAGAGAGGCCTTTTGTAGCTTTGTTAGGTCGTAATTTGACTACCTGCTGGAGGACTATGATTTGATTGGTTACTTGATTCTAGAATTTGATGAAACATTTCACCATGTCATACTTTCCAACCCGCTGCCTGCATTAAGGTGCTCAACCCAGCTCATGCATACCTTGTGTACACACTGGAAGTTGCTGGATCAGGGCATTGAACTACTCTTGCCTCCAATTAATTATTCCTGAATGCTTTTGTTGAACTACAGGAGGTGGATGATCTTTCTCTCTGTCTCTGGGGTCCATCTCACTCTACCTAGTAAAGAAACAGAAGTCAGGGCACAATCATGAAAATGCAAATGAAAGGGGCAGAGATGTTCACCTAGGGGCTGAATCTACTCTCAATAGTTCTTGTTGAGCTCTATAGGAGACTAGTAGATGGGCTGCAATTCTGGACACAGTTGAAGTGGGCAAACATTTATTCCATATTAATGGATGGCTGCTGCCCACTCGTGCACGGAAAGTAAATCACTGCACTTGGGTGGAATCTACGCACATATAAAAAACACTGTGAAAATGCTTTTTTAAAAAACGTTTTGAAGAAGACATTGAATTTTGGGTTTTTTTGAGCTCACTGTCGTCATCTGGTGTCACATTTGTATATTGCGCTTTACAACACATTTAAAACGTTTTATTTGCAGCTGTGTAGCTGAGACACTGTTGGAGTGAAGAGGAATATATTTACGCATTTATTTCAGAGGGACTTGAAAGTGCTTAACTGTTCTTGTATGTGGGACCGAGATAATGTAGGAAAGGGCTTTTTTATAACATCCATGGGCCTTTCTGTACATTTACGTCATTGGCTTTTGAAAAACGTTTTTAAAAAGTCTCTCTTGAATATGTTTGTACGGTATCAGATCCTTTTCTTTTATCTGAAACCGCGATTCTGCTTCTCACATAGTGCTGGACACTGATTCCCTATTTTCTCAAGCATGTTACAAATGAAAGCCTAGTAGTGCCCAGGCCTTAGACACCTGTCATATCAAAGCAGCGACATTTGTCAGCAATAGAGAAAAACTTGAGCATGACTCCACCTCCTCTTGTTTGCAGAAGATGTCAAAACGAATGACAGGGAGCACAGAAAGGCAACAGTGACTGATAGGGCTGATATGAAAAATGCAGTGATAAAGCTTGAAAGCCATAGAAGAGCTCTTGTATATAATAGGTATTTTGAAACCTGAATTGGAACACAGCAATAGTGGAATAAATCAATTTCCTTGTTCCCTTTACAGTAAAATCTTCTGCTTCCAATTTTGGCCTTAAATGGCTTTTATATAGGAGGTAAACAAGGAGGGGGATTAACACACACACACACACACACACACGGTATTTCAAATATAAAATGAAAAAAAGAGAAATATTTGCAGGACAAAAAGAAAATACTCTGCTGCATGAAAACAACATCTATGTCATACATATACAGTGGTACCTCAGGTTACATATGCTTCAGGTTACATACGCTTCAGGTTACAGGCTCCGCTAACCCAGAAACAGTGCTTCAGGTTAAGAACTTTGCTTCAGGATGAGAACAGAAATCGTGCTCCAGCGGAACGAATTAAGTACTTAACTTGAGGTACCACTGTATATAAATATCAGTATGGAGCTTTGATTCACATGTGATGTTCCAGTAGATACACTGACAGCATATATCAATGACAGAAGAAGTTTCATATTTGTATCCCATTTCTCACTATGTGTGCATTGGAACATCCACAGAACTTTGGATCAGATTGCCAAAGTATTTTTCATCTTCATTTGCATCCTGGGCATACCTCTAACAAACCATCACTGCTTCATACACCTAGAGCCTAGAAGTGCCTTTTAATTCCAAGTCCTGTGCTGAAATTTCCTCCTGCATTTCTCCCCAAACCACTCTCCATCAATTAATGTGAAAAGAAATTGCATTTGAAAATTATGGGAGGGGGGGCGAATATAGGTGGAATTCTTATGAATATGCATTTTTCATCGCAGTCACCTTACTTTTGAGATAGATGGTTTAGGGGCTTTCTGAGTGTCCGCACTTTCAGTCTAGTACCATGGCAGAAGGAAACATGGAAAATTGGAGGACTAGTTTTGGCACAGCCCTAAACTGTGAGTGAGAGCTCTTCACTTCAGAAGGCAAGCAACCAAGCACGGGTAGGGCAAGCCTACAGAATATCAACTTCTCCTTTTCTTTTCTATTTCTTTGTTTTCTCCCTCCCACTAACAGATGTGCACCTACTACTCATCCAAGAGGCTGATGAGTGATGAGTCCGACAGGAGAGAAAGTGTGCAACCACTCACATGTTTTTCCTCAGTCTAAAGAAGACCTGTTTCGGCTGAGCACTGAGCAAGAGTGACCGAGTCTTTGAGATATGCAGGACATGCCCTCATTGTGGTCCTGTTGGTGGCCAATGCCCATGATGCAGTGACCTTTTTTGTAATAGTACCACAATTATGGAACACGCCCCTCCCCCTTGAAGGGCACCAATCACCTTCTGTGTGCAGTTTTGTCAGCTCAAAATGCTAAGGCAATGGATGATTGGGTGACTGTCCCAGGTTTCTGGGACACCTTGAACCTACCGATTGTCTTTGTTATTGGGAGTTAATTATTCTTGCCTCTAATGTATTTTCTTTGAATGATTTTATCAATATTAATTGTATGATATTGTTTTCATTATGCATTGTAAACCACGCTGTGATCTTTATTGATGAAAGTTGGTCTGTAAATGGAATGAAGGAACAAACAAACAATTTAGAGAATGGAAAACACTGTCTGAAAGCCCAGTTACTTCCTTTTTGAGATCATTGCACATCATGAGATTTCAGCTATTCCTTTCTAGAACATACTATGAATTTGAGTGGGGGTTCTTAGTTCCGGTTCAAAAACCTGACTACTTTTTGGCTATAGATCGTTGTTTCTTACTAAACGTCTTGGACTGCACACAAAAATGTTTCATCATGTTTTCCCTTTATTAGCGAGATGCAAACTAAGTTCAGAGTTCAGATAACAATCCCTATGATTCAGGCCTGAGAAAATAAGCTTCCTTTATCTTGTTTATGTCTGCTCTTTTCCATGAGGCTCGTCTGTTTTTTGACAATGTCAGGACAGGCAAATGTGTGGACAAGTCATATCTGATATCCTGGTTAATGCAATGAGGAAGGGGCAGAATGGGAGGATGAGAATGAAGCCAAGAGGAGGAATATCTTATTTATAGAACAATCCATTTATATTTGACCTTATTATGAACAGGGTTCATTTCTGAGAAATAGGATGAAAACATATCAAATGTGACTTTGAGTATGCGAAGAGTGCCATGCCCTCCACACCACAGTCTGTCTCTGTAAGGGTTACAGGTGAGGTTAACATTTGTGATTTATTTTAAAGGTCTTAGTTAAGGGGTAAGAGCCACATAAAGGTCTGGGTGCATGGATTTCAACATCTGTAACTTTCTCATTGAAACCAGCAAAGTTTAAATGTACTTCTCTAGGACTGGGACCTGCCCTAAATGTAATGGAAACCAATGTATTTTTAATTGGAAACGAGTCCCACTATGTTGAATCATAGAATCTTAGCATTGGAAGCGACCTTGGTCCAACCTAGTCCAGCCCCCTGCAATGCAGGAATCTCAGCTAAAGCATCCATGACAGATGGCTATCTAACCTCTGTTTAAAAACCTCCAAGGAAGGAGAGTCCACCACCTCTCGTGGGAGTCTGTTCCACTGCTGAACAACTCTTACTGACAGAAAGTTTTTCCATATGTTTAGTTGGAATCTCCTTTCTTGCAACCTGAAGAGCAGGAGAAAACAAGCATGCTCCCTCCTCCATGTGACAGCCCTTAAGATATTTGAAGATGGCTATCATATCTCCTCTCAGTCTCCTCTTTTCCAGGCTAAACATACCCAGCTCCTTCATCTGCTCCTTGCAATACTTGGTTTTCAGACCCTTGCTTATCTTGGTTGCCCTCCGCTGCACACATTCTAGCTTGTCAACATCCTTCTTAAATTGTGGTGCCCAGAATCAGACACAGTATTCCTAAGGCAGAATAGAGTGGTACTATTACTTCCCTTGATCTGGCAAGTAATACTTCTGCTGATGGAGCTTAAGATTGCATTAGCTTTTTTGCTGCTGCTGCTGCATCACACTGTTGACCCATGTTAAGTTTGCGGTCCACCAAGACCCCTAGATCCTTTTCACATGTGCTGTTAGTAAGCCAGGTGTCTCCCACCCTATATTTGTGCATCTGGCTCTTCCTGCCTATGTGCAGAACCTTACATTTGTCCGTATTGAAATTCATTGTTTTAGCTTGTGCCTGTCTTGAGGAACCTGTTACGGTCATTTTGAATTCTGATTCCCCTCAACTCCTTCATTCAAGTCATTTATAAAGATGTGGAACAATAACGGGCCCAGGACAGAACCCTGCGGCACCCCCACTTGCCAATTTTTCCAGGATGACAAGGAACCATTAATGAGTACTCTTTGGGTTCGGTCAGACATTTCAATGCATTCTTGAAGCCTTAGTGAGGCCCACTTCACACTGCTGCATCAAACACTGCATAGAACTGTGGAACCCAAAGGTAGTGGGTGTGCCATTGGCCACATTTCTTCTTTCTACTCCCCATATCACTGAAATACATGTGCCAAACCCAAGTGCCAGATGTGTAAATTATAATGTACAAAGTAGCTCGTTGACTCCAAAGACAAAGGACTGATGCCTTAATCTATGACTCCCCTACCTAACTTGGTCCAAATTTACTGGAAAGCAAACAGAGTGTTCTAAACTGCCAACATGAAGGAAACATCTATGCACACGTAAAATGCACACTTTGCTACTTCTGCTTCAGGGTTTTCTTTCATAAGCCTTCTGTTCTCAAAATACTCTTACAATAGCAACTGACATATGCTGTGGTTTGCAGATGTAGCAGCAGTAACACAGCTGGATATAATGTTATAGACATCTGGTGCCCAGATGTCTGATTCTGTAGTTGGTAACTAGCCAATGTTTTGTAGGGGTTTAGATGCTTCAGCTAGAAAGCACCAGAGAACAAGAATACAGGCCAGCAAACTTTCCCCTGTCAATTCCTTCAAGACTCTGGACTCTGGAGTTGTGTGAAAGCATAAATGCTGCTTGCTATCTGATGAAAACTCTTTGCTCTTTGAATTCCTTCCTGGTCTTGCAATAGTTTGCTCAGGAAGGACCTACTTTAAAATATATTGTTGACAAGAGAAAGCTAACAAGATTCTGTCTGGACCCCAACTCAGTTCTTCGCAAAACAGTCCAATTCCGTTTGGACCAATTCAGAGACCACTCAATTCAGCGTGAAGGTCCAAGTTTGCTTCAACTCCACCCCAATTTACACTTGGGAAATTTAAAATAACCACCTAGGTTTCCCTCCATTTCCCAGGAATGGATGAAATTTGCAGGCACAGTAGCTCCTCCCAAATGTATAAAGCGTACAAAACTATAGGCTAGGCTTCCTCAACCTTGGCCCTCCAGATGTTTTTGGCCCACAACTCCCATGATCCCTAGCTAACAGGACCAGTGGTCAGGGATGCTGGGAATTGTAGTCTCAAAACATCTGGAGGGCCAAGGTTGAGGAAGCCTGCTATAGGTAAATCGGTACAGGGTCATTTGTGCTGGATAAATCTAAAATATGTGCCCCCCCCCCAAAAAAAGAACCATCTGTAGTTTTTTGACCAGGATGCCTGAAGAGTTGCATTGATGATTTACTTGTCTCCTAGAAGAAAACAATGATATGGCTAGAGGCACCTCAGCATGGAGACTGTCTCACAGATGTAGCCAGCCACTGAAAAGATCCTTTGTACAGGTTTTCATGCACTACTGAGATGTTTTTGTTTCATTAGATCATCTGCTAATTTGTGTCCTGTATGGCTTTGGCTTTTTAAATGGATATGAATTAAAGTTTTATAAGTGCTACATATTTAAAAATAATAACATTTATTTATTTATTTTTGTGCTCCTTTTAGTTATTTTTATTACCATAGTCTTCAGGTGGGTTGTTTTTTTAAAAAACAAACAAATAAGTGAGACAATAATATGTTTCTGTACATTAGGATTCCCATTTTTGATGTGACAAAAGGGTACTGGAAATCGTCGTCCATTTTAGAGCTATGCCAAATCACCAAAATATTCCCAAGCAAACTCCCATATACCGTATTTTTCGTCCTATAGGGCGCACTGGCCCATAGGACGCACCTCGTTTTTTGGGGGGGGAAATGAATAAAAAAAATTTATTTCCCCCCCTCAGCTGCGGCTGCCGCCCCAAGCCTTGCAGACACCCGCCAGAAGCAAGGGGAGCCCTCTGGAGGGCTCCCCGTGCTTCGGGCGGCAGGCTGCCGCCCCAAGCCTCGCGCGCTCGGCGGGACCTCCCGTCGGGTGCGCAAGGCTTGCGGACACGCGCCCGAAGCACGGGGAGTCCTCCGGAGGGCTCCCCGTGCTTTGGGCGGCAAGCTGCTGCCGCAAGCCTCGCGCGCTCGGCGGGACCTCCCGTCGGGCGCACAAGGCTTGCGGACACGCCCCCGAAGCACGGGGAGTCCTCCGGAGGGCTCCCCGTGCTTCGGGCGGGAAGCTGCCGCCCCAAGCCTCGCGCGCTCGGCGGGACCTCCCGTCGGGCGCGCAAGGCTTGCGGACACGCCCCCGAAGCACGGGGAGTCCTCCGGAGGGCTCCCCGTGCTTCGGGCGGGAGGCTGCCGCCCCAAGCCTCGCGCGCTCGGCGGGACCTCCCGTCGGGCGCGCCAGGCTTGGGGACACTCGCCCGAAGCACGGGGAGTCCTCCGGAGGGTTCCCCATGCTTCGGGCGGCAGGCTGCTGCCCGCAAGCCTTGTGAGCCTGTGGGAACTCCCACAGGGCTTGCAAGGCTTGCGGATAGCTTCCTGAAGCCTGGAGAGCGAGAGGGGTCGGTGCGCACCGATGCCTCTCGCTCTCCCGGCTTCAGCGAAAGCCTGCATTCGCCCCATAGGACGCACACACATTTCCCCTTCATTTTTGGAGGGGAAAAAGTGCGTCCTATGGGGCGAAAAATACGGTAATTCAAATTTGCTTGGAGAGGAAAGCCAAGTCATTAACATTCTCCTTATAAAGGGCTTTTCATTCTGAACATTGTCATCTATTTCTTGGATTTAAAAAGTTTGAGGTAAAAACCACCACCAAAGGGTGATAACCAACCAAGTCAGAGCAGATCTACTGAAGTCAGTTGACTGCCGTGACTGAGTAACATTTGCTATCGCTCAAAACAGTGGTAGCAAATGTGGCCAGATTAAGGCGATATAGTTTCCTTAAAATTAATCAAGATTAAAGCCACATTTCGAAAACAAAATTTAGAATTCGAAAAGATCAGTTGGGATTCTGAATCTGTGAGAAATCTCTTTTCAGTCTGACCCTTCCATTTCCCTGCAAATGTTGCTCTCTGCTAATAAGGTGGAATGCTAGTGGAACGACCATGCCCTAAGCGACACAAATATGCTGGCGCTTCTCTCTCTCTCTCTCTCTCTCTCTCTCTCTCTCTCTCTCTCTCTTAAGGCAAATTCTAGCTGCATGTCAGTGTTGATTTTCTGAGAACTTTCTTGATTTGTGGTTTGGTATTTGCAAGTTTCCTGCTGCATGAGGAAATGACAGCTGATGAAAGGCTTCACATTTTGCCACTTTGGAATATCAGTGAGGTCAAATAAGGTAGCATTAGAAAGTAATCTGAAAGCCTGAACTGTTGGCCATATGTCTTGATTTTCATGGCTGCATGCGCACATATATATATATATATATATATATATATATCAGTTGAGTTGCAAAAAATTGAGCCCAAATAAATATAGCTTAATGGACTATATAATTTAATAGGTAGCGTCGAAGGCTTTAAAGCAAATGTCAGGCTGTTTTGCAGGACCTTACTTGTGACCTTTGAATGATTAGGACTGCCAAGACTTCAGGGGTCCCATTATAGTTGACATAGGAAGAGCTGATATTGGAGAGAGACAGAGAGAGCTCATGAAAAGTTGAGGTAAGTTCTGGGCATTAAGAGAACTAATTATACTTTTTTCAGAAATATTTGGGAAGCTATTAGCTTCCTTGCCTTTGGCAACATTTTCTATTCTGTAACGAAATCTCGGTCAAGTTTTGCTTTCCGGCAGCAATCCTGGCAATCTATTCCTCGAGGCACTCCATCGATGCAGGATCCGTCCAAATTCAGTGGGTCTGGTGCCGGCTGGGGTGCTTTGAGGACCCAGCTGAGACGAATCCAATTGTTACCATTGTAAATGAGAAGAAAATTCAGCACACTCTGTTTCAATTTTCACTCATGCTGCTTTTGTGCTCCAGGGCTAAAACATATTTAGTAGGTGGGAGAACACAGAGAACGCCTCAGATTGACAGCACTGGAAACACCATTCCTCGATCAGACGGTGGAAAAATACAGCAAGGTAAAACTGTTAGATTTCTAATGATGGTCTGTTGACATATATTGAATCTGAATGGAAGACATTGGGGGGTTTTGTTTGCTTGCTTGCTTGTCTGACCTGGTCTTAACTTCAGAGATGAAAAAGCAGGGTGCCAAAAATCGGAGTACTTTTAAAACATTTCACAGAAGTTATTACTGAATTTCAAGGTTGGGGCTCCATATCCTTTTTGTGCTACAGTGACCAGAATTGTACGCAACTGCAGCCACACAAATTTGTGTAATGATATCAAGATATTGGCCATTTTATTTTCAGTCACTTCCCTAATAGGATCCCTAAGATGGAATTCACCTCCCCCCACCCCCAACTTCTGCACACTGGGTCAACATTGCTAACATGGCCGTTGTGATAAAAGGTTATATTTGTTAAAATATAACACAGGCAATCTGCAAATAAAACCAATTAACTAGAATTAGCCGAATCAAAATAGTCTAGGTAGGGAAGTGTTACAATAAGGAGGGATATACTTCCTTCTATCTCCTGGGCATGTTTACAGGTACAATCTGTGGCCCTGTAGCAAAGGATTGGATAATAATAATAATAATAATAATAAATTTATTATTTATACCCTGCCCATCTGGCTGGGTTCCCCCGACCACTCTGGGCAGCTCCCAACAGAATTGATGATGATAGTGATGATAATGATGATGATGATGATGATGATGATGATGATAATAATAATAATAAACAACGATAAAACATTTAACATTAAAAACCTCCCTAAACAGGGCTGCCTTCAGATGTCTTCTAAAAGACAGATAGTTGTTTATTTCCTTGACATCTGCTGGGAGGTTCCACAGGGTGGGTGCCACTACTGAGAAGGCCCTCTGTCTGGTTCAGTGTAACCTCACTTCTCACAGTGAGGGAACTGCCAGAAGGCCCTCAGAGCTGGACTTCAGTGCTGAATGATGGGGGTGGAGACGCTCTTTCAAGTATACTGGGCCGAGGCTGTTTAGGGCTTTAAAAGTCATCACCAACGCTTCCTCTTCCTTGCTATGGGAACTTTGGGTTTGTGGACCTGACAAGCATACTGTATCCCTACTGGTCAGCATTTCCTCTAGTACAGGGGTCTGCAACCTTTAAGACAAAAAGAGCCACTTGGACCCGTTTCTGAAGGGAAAAAAAACTGGGAGCCGCAAAACTCGTCATTATAAAAAGAACTTTTTTGTCACTTTTTTATTATTTCTTTGTTTAACCCCTCAGAATTACTCCTCCTCATAGAAATAAATGTTAAATTAACAAGTTACCTTTTTTGTGTGTGTGTTCTTCACTCCCCTTCAAAACAGTGACCAGCGTACATGCCCCCTTTCAATGCAGTGACCAGCGTACATGCCCCTTACAATGTAGCAGGCGGGCAGGCGGGAAGGTGACGTCAGGACAGTGCGTGACTAACGCACGCACCACCCCCATGTGACGTCACAGCCAGTACAGTGCCCGCCACAGTAGGGAGTGTTGGGGCGCACAATGCACCTCCTCCCCTCGCTAGTATCCGCCCCGGAGCCGCGGCAAAGGTGTAAAAGAGCCACATGCGGCTCCGGAGCCGTGGGTTGCAGACCCCTGCTCTAGTATGTGTGCCAACTCTAAAGGGCACCCCAAGTACTCTGAAGCCAAGGCAGCAGAAAGTGATCAAAGAGTGCTCTTAAACCGATAATGCCTCAGGTATTTCCCCAACTAGTTCCTAAAATTCTCTTTCCTGCCTGGGCTAAAAGCCAATTAATCACAATGTGAAAATGCCACTCCAAACAAACAAGAATTCTCAGCAGTGTGAAGAGGAGTTCCAAAAACCAGTCAGGAGCTTCCCCCACAATTCTTACTCACCTTCAAACAGGCAACTAGCAGAAGCCCTCACTGCAAAGGCACAGCAATGAAGAACAGTGGAGTTTTTGTGGCTTATAAAGCCTGGTCCCCAACATTTCCTGACTGACCAGTCCACCCCATGTGGCTACCCCTGCTTCTCCCTTGGGTAAGACCATTTGAACCTTCTTCTTGGTGGAGCCGGGATATGGTCAGTTCAACCCCAATTAACAGTGAGAGTGGCATTTTCCTGAAGCGATCCACTCTGACTCCAAGATCTCTTTCCTGATCCCTCACCTGGTTCAGACCCCATAAGCAAATATGTGAAGTTATTATTTTTTTATCCCAATGTGCATCCTTTCTTACATTGTCTCACATTTGCCATTTTAATGCTCATTCACCCAATTTGGAGATATCCTTGGAGATATCCTCACAAGCCCTTTTTTTGCTCTTACCACCTGGAACAATTTGTTCTGCACTTGTGTCTGTGTTTTCGCAAGTATATCAACTCTATAGAGATGCATGACTGATTTCGAGTGACAATAGTGCCAATATTGCCATGATATGACATAAAGAGACACTTTAGGCTCTACTGGGGGACGCTATCAAATGTTGTTGTTTTCATCTCAGAACTGGTGCTCCAACTTTGCCTTCTATTGAGCTGTTCTTTTTCTTTTCTCTGTGCTGGTTGTTCCATATTTTCCCAACAGTAGTATAAAGAACAGCTGTCCTGTGCAAAACCAGTACACACACCATGGAGTCCTTCAATGTAGTGTAAGTACTATATAACAGGAATGGGAGAATTGCAACTCTCATTGTCCCTGACCACTGGCCATGTTGGCTGAGAACTAATGGGAGTCTGAGTCCAACCACATCAGGTGCCCCATCCCTGAGCACTGTAGGGGATTATTAGTCTTAGCTGCTCAATGCCATACTGGATATATAAAGGGATGGGACACGATTGTGTGCATAAACATCTCCCAAGAATGTTTTAGTGTTTTTTAAAGTGAAGCTGTTGCATATTTTTTAATATATGGAGCACTGAGCAGGCTTTGGGATTTTGACTGTTGCTGCTATCAGTCCACACTGGTAGACAGATGCAAAAAGGTAAAGGACCCCTGGACGGTTAAAAAGGCGACTATGGGGTTGCGGCGCTCATCTCGCTTCCAGGCCGAGGGAGATGGCGTTTGTCCACAAACAGCTTTCCGGGTCATATGGCCACCATGACTAAACCGCTTCTGGTGCGACGGAACATCGTGACGGAAACCAGAGCGCACAGAAACACTGTTTACCTACCCGCCGCAGCGGTACTTGCATCCATGTGCTTTCAAACTGCTAGGTTGGCAGGAGCTGGGACAGAGCAATGGGAGATGACCCCATCGTGGGGATACGAACCACCGACCTTCTGATTGGCAAGCCCAAGAAGTTCAGTGGTTTAGACCACAGCGCCACTACCGTCCCAATGCATAGATGCATATACCATGCATGCAGTGGAAGGTGCAGATGGGCGTCTTCATTTGTTGGTGGTTTTGGACAGTAGGGAACTTATTTTGGAGATTTGTTACATGGTTCTTCTGTGTTTTATACTTCAGTCCTATACTCACTTTACGTGGGAGTAACCTCCATCCATCTCAATTTAATTGGGTTCTGACTAGACATGCATACACTTGTTGAAGGGCTTTCCATCCACTAGATATCTCCACTTATGGAAAAAGAAGGGAAGTAACATTCACTGATTTCGCAATTCCCCTAGAGCTCCCTGAACTACCCCAAATCTGCTCCAGAAGAGCGTGGAATGTGACTTGGTGTGGGCCAGGGTTGGCCCTGTCAGGAGTTCAGCCTACACTCGAGTAGGACCCTGACAGAGACACATGTCCGAGTGGCATGTTCTCTCCCTCCTGGTCTTTGTTTGGGAGCTTCAATAGCTTTCTTCAGCCCGAACATCACAGTGACCGATGCCTACAGATACCAGCACACTTAAGGATCTGCAGAGTCTTCACAACTTGCATGACAGACCTCAGCAACTCAGCATTTTGGCTAATCTACTTTTATTTGCATATAAACACACACGGAGCACTGCAACATGCCTCCCTCTTTCTCTAGCATCAGACAGCAAAGAGAAAGAACAAAGGATGATAGTCCCACTTCATGGAACACAGTAACAGAAACATCCTGTTTCCATCACTTCCCACTCTGTGGAGTCAAAACATATACCCTCATGTAATAGACAAAAATCCCATGACTGCAATCACGGAGCAGGAATTCTCACAGGCCCACCCATGAGGCAAGGTGAAGCAACCGCCCCAGGTGGCAGAATCCACAGGGGCAACAGATCCAGCCTCCAAGGAGTGCACTGCTGGCTGCTGTCACTGCTACCCTACTGGCAGTGACAGCTATGGTGCAGCCCTCGGAGGCCGGATCTGACACCTCCTTGGCAACACCACCCATTGCCATGCCACCTCTACAGCAGCCTCTTGGTGAACAGGAAGCTCTGCTGCTCTCCTCCCAGCCTTGTTCCCAATGTAGATCTTTATTCCCACCTTGTTCATGATATATAGATCTTCACTCACCCTTTCATCCCTGGCAGAGTGTGTGTGTGTGTGTGTGTGTGTGTGTGTGCCATTTTGTGGTTTGTCTCAGGTGCCAAACTGTACTGGGTCAGCCCTGGGTAGGGATACAGGGTGGTGGGGGGAATGTGCAAAAAATAAATAAATAAAAAGTCCCCTCTTCTATTAGCAGAGGGACCTGCAAGATCAAAGACTCTGCCATGAATAGAAGGACTCCTTCCATTCATAAAAGGGAGCAACTGGATACAACCCATTGACAATAGCAGACCTGCTCTCACCTGAGTTGTGTTGTGTTTTCTTTCTTTTCAGACAAAAAAAGACTCCACTTTTAGCCTCACTCTAATTAATGAATGTGATGATAGGGGAATATGGGGAAAGGTACCATGGGGAGCCGTGTGTGTGTGTGTGTGTGTGTGTGTGTGTGCATCCTTCTGTTCTTTCAAAAAAAACTTTTGTGTCCATTTCTTACTAAAATGAGAAGCGGCATGCTCCTCTTTTGAGCTATTTGAGTCTTCAATTCATTTGAGAACTGTTCCTTTTAAAGATACAGAGAAACCTAGCAAAATACCAGATGTTTAATCAATACTCTTAACATTCTGAAAGTCTAGAGCATGGAAACAAAATGTCAATTGAATCACTCTGGAAAAGCAGATCTTTTGATTTCACCCATCCGCAATGCACCGTATTGACACTCAAGGAGCATTTACATTTTTGAAAAATGCAAACAGGTTGGCAGAGGGGGTTGCGGTCAATAAAGCCAAAGTATAGCTTGATGGCATGAAGAATAGAAGAAAGCTCACACGTCTCTTCTGTTGTTTTCTATAGGGACGTGGAAACCTGAAATAATTAATATATGGTTTTTGAAAAGCAAGGGGGGAAATACCTCAGCTCAGATTTTTTGGGGGCAGAATCCAGCCAAAGCCAATGATTATTTTGTAAAAGCTCAGCATTTTAAAGACCCATTTAATACCTATTTAAAATACCCTTTTTAAAAGACCCATTGGGAAATCAGCTGTGCCCCTCTGCTCAACTCTAATCTCTGTTGGTGGGGAAACCCAGCCAGATGGGCGGGGTACAAATAATAAAATTATTATTATTATTAATATCATCATCATCATCATCATCATCATTATCAACTCTGAACATCAGTTGCTCAGAATCACAAGTGGAGAAAGAGCTGTTGCCTTCATGCCTTGCTTGCAAGCTTCCGGTGTGCTTATGGTTTATCATTGTGAGAAGCGAATGCTGCAGTAGGTGGACATTTGGTCTTATGTAGTATCCTTGCAGAGAAGAGGAAGTGCATGAGGCCAAGGCTTAGGTATGGAATGCTAAACTAGAGATGAGGAACCTGTGCTACCACATGTTACTGGACCCAACTCCCATCATGCCTGACTCTTAGCCATGCTGTCTGGGGATGATGTTACCTGGAGTCCAAAAACGTCCGGAGAACCGTAGGTTCCCAATCCCTGTGCTAAGCCACACTTGAACATTACATTCAAATCCAGCTATCAACCAGATGGTGCCCTTAGTGTTTTATGCCTACGGTAAAATATAGTTCCAAAATACAATTGTCCTAGCAACTTATGTCATGGAAGAATTATGGCAAAATTATTACTTTTAATGCAATTCACCTTAAGTTGCTTAAACTCATAAAACAGATACTTCAATTTCTTTGGATGAGGCACAGGTCTGGTTTGGTTCTTATGCTTATTTTAGTTTTGTGCTGAAGAAAGAATCTTCTGTTATATGTATTTCAAGGTATAATAATAATAAAAATGTTCAAATCCTGGATATCTTGTTACCTATAATGGCAGCACAGCCCACAATGACTCAGAGTAGGGCTGGAGAACTCCAATGTTCTCTGGGCCTGAGCTCTTCCTTTAACTATTTTTAATAACCGCTAAAACTGTAATTCCAATAGTTCTTCCTGTCTGTGTTTCTAAAAACACCCTACATCTTGAGCTTACCTTCATCTGCACAAATTGGTATGATCACACACCTTAGAGAAATAAAAATGGAAATACCTCGAACAGACCACTGTCAATGCGTCCATTCTCATGCTCTCTTCCCCCATATGTATGGTGTAAATGGGTATCCCTCTTTGCACATATATAGTACTATGTACGTATCCTCACTAATACCATATGTATTGGACTCTATCCAAGGACCACTGTGCACCACAAGAAAACTAGGTTTGCAAAGGCTGCATTCACACAGTACATTTAAAGAGCCATGATACAACTTGCTGGGAGCTGTAGTTTAAGGATGCTGAGAGTTGTTAGGAGACCTCTATTTCGATCCCAGAGCTACAATTCTCAGAGTTCCCTGTGAAGAGGGATTGACTAATAACTCACTCTGAAAATGGTTTACAAAGCCAGGGTCAGCCACCCTGGCTTTTAGAAATAAAATGCCTCTTGTTCTCTATAAGCATCCAGGGGAGAAAAGAATGCAATGGGGGAACATTGCTAGGCCCCTTATGGGTTCCATTTGTTAGCATGATCACTTAAATAATGCAGATGGAATCCAGAGAGAGAGAGAGAGAGAAAATCCTAACAACACTTTACTGTGGAAACAGAACAAAAAGTATGTATTTTGAGGAGAAAGAGAGGTTTTGTCATCAGGGCCTTCTTACCCATAGGCACTAGGGGTGCGGGGCACTTGGGCGCCGGGCTCTCAGGGGCACCAGGCCGAGAGTCCGGGGCCTGAGAGTTGAGTCTGGGGAAGAGCCCGCCCATCAGTTGGAGTGCCGCGGTGGGCCCTTCTGCTGCAGGAAGCTCTGTGCCGCGAGTTCGGGGGTGACTGAGCCAGCAAGATGCTGAAGCGGCTGGCCGGCTCCGCTCTCCTGCACGCCTGGGACTGGGTGATCTGGAAGGGGGCACTAGGTGGATCTTTGTACCCTGGCACCGCATATGTTTAAGACAGGCCTGTTCGCCATCCTGAAAGAGGCAGTCAGCCAAACATACAGAGGAAAAACTAGTTGGCAAACTAGACGAAGCTGGTAAAAGACACTCCTAGCCACAGACACTTGGGCCTCTAGTGATGAAGATGTATCCAGGAGTATGTACTCACAAAGGATCCTCTTGCTCCTTTAGAAGAAGTGAGACCTGCGGGTATAGGGCAGTACATAAATTCTAATAATAATAAGGGTAATCTCATCCAGAACAGGTAACTTGCCAATTTCCCAAACATGAGAACCACGTACCCAAAAAGCCTCTGTCTTCTCCGGATTCAGAAACAGTTTATTGGTCCTCACCCACTGCATCCTGACATCGGTCCAGAGTTTTCACAGCCTCTCTTGATTCAAATGTTGCCAAAGTTATTCCCAGCATGACACTGAGTTGACAGCAGACAACTTTCCAGCACAGATAGAAGTTCTCCTGCTGCCCTTGGTGACTCTACAGATTAACTTCCTCCATGACCCTGTCTTGATTGCTCCCGACTCCTTCCATTCCAAGGGACTAATGACACGTGCCTGTGAGACATCAGGCCTAAAGAATAAGACGGAAGAGGATCCAAGAGTTTTCAGCTCTGTACTGTTGGTTTTCAAAGATTCTCTACAACTTTTTCGCCTGCTGTGTTATGACAGGGTTTAGACTTTATATCCGTGCTTATAAGGCCTACAAAGAAAGAAAACAGAGCATCAGTCACCTGGTAATTATATAGCAACTGAAAGGCCATTTAGTTACTGTGGGATAAGCAATAGAATGATTAATAATCTAACCAATTACCATTCATTATAATATCTAATTTGGCATTTGATGAGCCACAGGGGTCTCGCCTGCCTCTTTACATACCTAATGTTTAACAATTCTGCACCAGGTCTGTTCACACCTCTCCACCTCAACGTGTCATCTTCCAGTTTAAACACCTATTTTTAGGAAATAGCAGGATTGGTTTTTACAAAGGAGGTACAAATTATATAATGCCCTGTGGAAGTCATTTACACAGCTTCCATCTAATCTGACAGGTATATTATTGCCTCTTCCTGGGCACAACATTGCCTTAAAGGTAGAGTTTAAAAGTAAAAGAAATTCAGCCCCTGAAAAGCAATGAAGAATTCTGATCGCTCATAAGGCAGGGCAGTTTTGAAGTTCTGTGCTGTGCGTTGTTTCTTAAAAATCCACACTGAACATTATCTGTTTGTTTTAGAAGCTGCACTAATAGTGTCTTAGTGAGCAAACGATGCTGTCAATTAGAGATCAAATGTGAGGGGGGAAATGTACAAAACTCATAGGTAGAGATACTGCTCACCGTGTTCCTGAGAGAAGAAAAATACCCTTTGAAGTTCTGAAGTAAGAAAATGAACTGACCCAGGCCCTATGATTGCCTTTGGTGGCCCTTATCCCTGTGCACACTTTCTGGGAGGCCCAGGGGGTGGCAACATGAGAACAGGCCTTTGCAGTGGTGGCTCCAGCTAGTGAAATGCTCTTCCCAGGAAGGCACACACTTGGTGCCATCTTTCTCTATTTTAAGTGCCAGACATAGCATGCAGGAAACCCCCCTTTTTAAAAAAAGAAAAAGAAAAAAGAGAAGTGTTTCTAACTCTTTAATTTTCTGCCAGAGTGGAATGTAAGCTGCATGATGATTCCTTCTAAGAGAACAAAGCCTGCCAAATTTCAGAAATATAGGTGCAGCAGTGCTTTATCCTTCTGGGGTGGGAAACTAGAAACCATGCTCCTGCCCCTCTTTTTTGCAGGGGCAATCAGTTTGAAAACTGGAGACATAAGAGAGCCAGTGTGGTGTAGTGGTTAAGAGCGGTAGTCTCGTAATCTGGGGAACCGGGTTCGAGTCTCCGCTCCTCCA
Source organism: Podarcis tiliguerta (assembly GCF_965153285.1). Taxonomy (NCBI): domain Eukaryota; kingdom Metazoa; phylum Chordata; class Lepidosauria; order Squamata; family Lacertidae; genus Podarcis; species Podarcis tiliguerta. The sequence continues at coordinate 66,060,587 of NC_139534.1, forward strand.
CATGCAACTGCTGGGTGACCTTGGGACAGTCACACTTCTTTGAAGTCTCTCAGCCCCACTCACCTCACAGAGTGTTTGTTGTGGGGGAGGAAGGGAAAGGAGAATGTTAGCCGCTTTGAGACTCCTTAAAAGGGAGTGAAAGGCAGGGTATCAAATCCAAACTCCTCCTCTTCTTCTTCTTCTTCTTCTTCTTCTAACTCCTGTTAAGAAACCTGACAATGTTCAGACAGATGGGCCCAGAGGCTGTCATACTACTACAGAGGTGCCTCGGGTTACATACGCTTCAGGTTACATACGCTTCAGGTTACAGACTCTGCTAAACCAGAAATAGTGCTTCAGGTTAAGAACTTTGCTTCAGGATAAGAACAGAAATCGTGCTCCGGCGGCAGCGGGAGGCCCCATTAGCTAAAGTGGTGCTTCGGGTTAAGAACAGTTTCAGGTTAAGTACAGACCTCCGGAATGAATTAAGTACTTAACCCGAGGTACCACTGTAGATGATTTTACCTTTGTTATATATAATAAGCCTTTCCTGTAAGTGCCCTCTGTGAAGAAAGAGGGAAGGAACTGGAGACACAAATTGAATTACTATTCTATGTTGATGACATTGGCTACCAGGTGGGTACAATTCACATGGAATGGTGCCTTCAGTTGCACAAGCGCCATGTGTATATTCCAGTGAACACTTGGATCCAACACTCTGCCACTGACAGCTGACTCCAAGGTGAAGCTGGGACTAATCAGAGGACAGGACACCGTACCATAAAAATATTTCCCAAATAACACATGTATTAAAGGTGTGGACCTTAGCAACTGTAATTTCCCAGCATTTGGGACCTTGAATGAACATGGAAATCCCTTGACACACTTTAAATCCAATGGTTTTTGTTTCTTCGTTAAATGAATATTACCTTGGGGTAAAAACTGTTCTTTGTAAAGTGTTCTAGACGTGGCTGATGAGTTAATATTCTTATTAAGCAATAATTACTCTATTTTTTTTATTCTGTTGGAAGCCACCCAGGGTGGCTGGGAGGCCCAGCCAGATGGACAGGGTATAAATAATAAATTATTGTTATTGTTATTATTGAAAACCAATGTGCAAGTCTTCAAAGCACCTCTAGGGCTGGATCTAGACACACCAAAGAAGCGTTTCAGTTTAAAGCGTTGTAAATTTAAGCAGGGAAAACACGTAGAGAAAAACGGAACTCCAAGTCGCCATCTGGTGGCAGAATGTTATATCGCACATACAATGCATATAAATCGCTTTTTCTTTACCAGTCGAGCTGAGTCCTAACTCAAGCTCCTGTGCAATGAACGGCCCTTGCCTGGCTGAGTGCTTTGGCGATCGTTCCCTCATTTTGGCTCCAGAACTGATACCAGGTGGTAGATGCAAGACTATGTGGTTGTGGTAATCAGTCAGATGATCAGAAGTTTTGCTAGACCTTCTTAAATGGAGTGTGCCTCTCTGAGGTACCATAGAAAGCAATTATGCCAGGCACTTAAGCAAATGGTCTGTTAATAACCAGGTAGAGGTGGTGATCTAGCATCCCAGAGCAGCTGGAAGAGTTCATTAACAAAGGGATAAATGAGTTGTCCATAAGCAGACACACTCTGGTATTCATACAATGCTTGCACCTGTTTGCACAAGATTGTTGCTACAATCTAGAAAAGTCCTTCAAAACCTTATAAGGCAACACAACTTTCCTCTTTATTTACACTTCAAGCTAGGTGTGTTATTTTCTTTTCATCTTTAATAGTCACAGAAGGGGACATGGTGTTTCAGAAATTTAATTTTGATTTCTGATTCCTCCTATGTTCTTCTCAGCAATATGCTAAGCAGTACAGGAGTTCTAAACTTGCTGTTCTCTCTCTGAAAACAAAGCAACAGTCAACATCAGGATCCGGTAGAATCCTAGATCCCCAAACATGGGATTTGGCCAGATCGGGCTGAGGTCGTCACAGATTGCCCTGGGTCAGATCAAGTCTACCTGCAGTGATCCAGGGCTCTCGAAAGGGAGGGCAGTTTGGCAGGAGGAGGAGAGAAGGACACACACAGCCACCCGGCATGTATCTGCCCTGACCCCACTATGTGTTTGAGTAGAATTTTGAACATACTTGAACAAGTAGCAAATAAGGACTATCATGCCCCAGCCCTTGAGAACTTTGAAATGATATGAAGGACATTCTGGGAAAATAGAGTAACCACCATTTACTATTTTGGAAAAATAAAGGGAGCGCCACCATTCTACTCAATGCATGGCTGAAAATTAAATGCCCACATTGTTCAGCTTGACATAGCAATGGTGTGGCACATAGAAATAACAGAGAAGGAATGAGACGAGGAGCTTGTGGCTAGGGCAGAATGGCAGGCAGGTTGTGACCGTGAATGTGCAGAGAATCCCCTGCTATTGTGCCATGCTACCTTTACTGTTAGGGACGCGGGTGGCACTGTGGGTTAAACCACAGAGCCTAGGACTTGCTGATCAGAAGGTCAGTGGTTCGAATCCCCGTGACGGGGTGAGCTCCCATTGCTCGGTCCCTGCTCCTGCCCACCTAGCAGTTCAAAAGCATGTCAAAGTGCAAGTAGATAAATAGGTACCACTCCGGCGGGAAGGTAAACGGCGTTTCCGTGCACTGCTCTGGTTCATCAGAAGCAGCTTAGTCATGCTGGCCACATGACCCGGAAGCTGTATGCTGGCTCCCTCGGCCAATAAAGCGAGATGAGAGCCACAACCCCAGAGTCGGTCATGGCTGGACCTAAAGCTCAGGGGTCCCTTTACCTTTTTACCTTTACTGTGCAAAAAACGACATCACAAAGCCTTTTCTTGTGGGGGGAAACACAAGTCATATGTTCTAGGATTGTACTTCCAGAGCATTGCAGAGCACTTTATAAAGTAAGAAAAGCCTGAAATGCAGGATAATTTCAGAGGCGTAGATCTGGTCTGTTAATATGCCAGGAAGAATGAGCAATTATGATTCTCTCCCCCCCCCCCCATCTAAAGCAACATATGCTGTTTGCTGTCCTGTTCTGAACAGCTGTAGGTTAGATGCTGTTAAGATTAAGCCCCCTCTCTCCTCAATATTTCAAAATTGAAATTAAACTAAAATAACAGCACCTGCTGAACAAAACACTATTTCAAAATGTGTACTTGCACACAATTACTATGAAGACGCTGGCCACCATTGTTACCAGTCTATTCTTTTTGAATGGAAATGGCAGTGAAGTTTTTCCACGCAGCTGCAGCTCCTCAATTGTATAACTAGTGCTGGCCCCAAGCCAACCCTCAAGAACTCAAGTGGCACCAAAAGATACTATATTGATTTGCAATCGAACATAATAGGCCATCAGCTTAATTATTACTGAAGTGACAAGGTTCTGGATATTTCATATTTCTATTTCAGAGGCCTGGGAAAGATGAATGCAAATTTTTTAAATGCAGGCATTTGCCTTTCTTCAGAAAGGTAGAGCGCTCTTACTGTATTCAGAGGCTTTAAAAGACCAAAGGGACGGGCTATTCCTTGATCGCACGGTTACCCCTCTGTACAAATAGCTAAAAGCTACAAAACTCACTGCTCCCCGTGGCCAAGTGCCCTCTGACCCCTTTTAGTCAGTAAAAAGCAAACATGGATAATTAATTTCAATTGATTCCATAGCAGGGACTGTTTTATTCTAAAGAAATGATGATTTAATTGAGATGAAAGGAATCATTGGCACCTCTTTCCACTCTGAATATCAGCTGGGTCTACCAAGCTTCACACCAAAGGACTGTTTCTCAGGGTTTTTCTTGAGAGCATCAGAGACTACAAGCTGTCCAACTTAAAGGTGGCTTCCATTGTTATATCCTATGCCCTGCTATGTTGTTCTCTGTGTTGTTGTTATTGTGTCTTTAAGTTTGTGTTTTCCCATCTGTTGGAAACAATGGTAAAGATTGTGGGGGGTGAAATTTAGATCTGCTCTTGCACTATATAAATTTCTTCTGAGTTCAAGGGTGTGTCAGAAGACCCCTCTGGGTTTTTTGGATCCAAATCTATTCCCGGTTCTCCCCCAGCCATGCCCCCTCACTACATCCCAGAGTCAGAGCTTCAATGTCAGTTCTTCGAGGGTGTTCTTCGAGGGTATTGTTCGAGTAACAGCTAATCCCGTTCACGTTTACTCAGAAAGAAATCCCACTCTCTTCAATGTACTTACTCCCAGTTAAGTGTGTGCAGGAATTCACCTCTTCCCAAAGCAGTGAGTGAGCTTAACTGCAAGCTCATACGAATCAGCTCTCAGAAAGAGAACGCTTCTATAGAAGGGTTGTTCTGGGCAATGCCAAGCTTTCTCCTTGGCACCGTGGCCATGCAATTTATGGGTGCCAAGGCTGCCTTTAATTACCTTTGCAAACAGAAGCTCGTCTCTCTTATATAGAGTGCTGATTTGCATACTTGCATACTTTATAATTTCATAGCATATACCAGACACTTCTGATTTATGCAAGCTCAGTACAAAGTCGATCATATTTATTTTCTAATTATATTGTACCAGACAAATCTATTTTAAAAGTTATCTATAACCAGCAACAGCCATATCATTGCTCCTTCTTTCTCTTACCCTATACTATTTTTATATTTGGTAGCACAATAGCAACCCTGCTTAGGCCAGTATTATTCAGGGAGAATGGCAGAAATAAATATGAAATATGTTTTCTATGAATGATTATCTCCCACGTTAAATCTCAGTAAACCTCACCAACTGCACTGAAATGTCAGAAAAGGAACATTACTGTGGATTGTTTGCTCATATGAAAGGATTAAATATTGCTCTTGGGCAACCAAATCTCAGACCAACTTACCCTGTATTCACTGAATATGCTCATCTTTCCTTTTCCACAGTTCTTCATCTCAGGTGATCCAAATAAGATCCCATCCTTTTATTGCTTTTTCTCTTAACTGCACCTGGAATTCGAGAGTCTTCCTACATGGGTCTTTCCCCTAATTACATAAACCATAGTTAATTATATATGCTGATTAGTTAGCATATATTAAGTTTCTAATTAATACAATGTATTGCCTTCATTCCCCCCCCCCTCGCCCCAATACAGCCACACATATAGCTTTCTAGCCAGCAGCCGGGTGGTGGGGGATTCCATAAAAACCATGAAACTGTACAATGAGGAAAACATGTTTCAGACCTGAATATTTAGTCTTCTATTGCAGAGAGGACAGACTTCCATAGCGTGGTTTTCATTTTTTTTTTATTCTACAGTACAAGCTGTTATAGTTAAACAAAAGAAGAAACAAAACGTTTTCATGGGCGACGTTTTTAAATAATATCCTTAAAACTGGATTTCTACCACAAACAGCAGCAGCAGAAATGAAAACTGCTCTTCAAGAGGGTCTCAGATGTTTCACCTTAGATCATAGAAGATGGGGAAACTTTTTAAGCCTGAGTGCTACTGCACCAGGCAAAAACATTTCTGTTCTCCCCGGCCTTTGGCTAATTGATCTATTGCCCTTTAAGGTGGGTTATTGGTTCCCCCCCCCTTGTTTGTTATAACTCAGTGAGTGACAGGGCTCTAAAGAGTGTGTGGCAGACACAGGTGACCAGGGGAGTGACCCAGGAGAGGGGACCAGTGATTTATGGGGTGTTACACTTCTTGTGGTCTTAACCACTGGGCCTAGGGTTTGCCAGTCGGAAGGTTGGTAGTTCGAATCCCCTCGACGGGGTGAGCTCCTGTTGTTTGGTCCCAGCTCCTGCCCACCTAGCAGTTCAAAAGCACACCAGTGCAAGTAGATAAATAGGTACCGCTCTGGCAGGAAGGTAAACGGCATTCCCGTGCGCTGCTCTGGTTTGCCAGAAGTGGCTTAGTCATGCTGGCCACATGACCAGGAAGCTGTCTGTGGACATACGCCGGCTCCTTCGGTCTATAGAGCGAGATGAGTGCCACAACCCCAGAGTTGTCCGCGACTGGACCTAATGGTCAGGGGTACCTTTACCTTTGCATTTACAGGCAGAAACCAGGGGAGGAGGGAGAGTCAGGGAAGTCCAAGGCAAGGGAAGGCATGCAGCACACAGCAGAAGAAGAAGGGATGGTTCAGGGTCTATAGATTCCCCACCTTCCCCAGCCCCATTGTCTCCTAGAACCAGGAGTAGCTTGAAAAGGGAAGAGCAGTAATGGCATCTGTGTAGGAGAAGTCTCAGGTTGCAGGCATGCAACCTGTCAGAGCAGGCAGGGTATGTAAGCCAGAGGAGAGACCCACTGTTGCTGCAGTTGCACCATAGGGCCCAGACCTGTGGACAGCTGCCTAGAGACTAGACGTATGTGAACATGTGTATCCAGAGCACCATGCAAACTGCTGTGTTTCTCTTGCAAATAAAGAGTTAACTATTTCTCCCTAATCTAGGTTGGGCCATGGTATTATATTATGTATTTTTGTGTTTTTCTACTGTAAACAACCCTGTGATCCTCAGATGAAGGGCTGGCATATAAATAAATACAAACAAGCCTCGATATCTCCATTGGGTGGAACTGACCTCCTGATAGGATGGTATCTGCAAGAGGCCTTCACTTGCAGAGCGCGGTAATCAATTTGGTATATAAGACAATCTTTTACATATCCTGTTCTTCAGCTCTGTAGGGTTTTATGGAACAACACCAGCACCTTGAACTCAGCCCGGTAGCTAATATGTAAATATGGGTTAACCAATTGCAGAGGAAAACACTTACAAACAAACCATGAATAATTTTCTTGTTTCACTTCTCCCCCCAAAGCATTTCCTTTCCCTTTTATCTCTCTTTCTTGCTGTCAATTAATTTACTACACAACAATACAACAAACCACATCCAGTTAGTTGCTCCAGGCAGAATCATCACAGCCGCACAATAAGAGTTTCAACGGATGCATAAATTAAAGAAAAGAAAAGAAAATTATTAATATGATTTCCAGTGGCTCTTGTTGGTACAGCAGCGGGGATGTTTACTGTGTTGTTGCCGCATCATGCATCTACAAGTAACCCAGAGCTTTTGGGTTTGAGACATGGGTAGCAGTGCCCTCTTTTGGAAGAAACACGTGAGATCCATTGTACTACTGATATCCCCTAGTGAACTCATCTGGGTAATCCAAATGACTCAGACATGAAGCCACCTTCTGTCTATTTTATAGGCAGCACTTATTTCTTAGTACTTTCAAGAAATAAAAGACGGGTTGAAAACCTGGATAACCTCAAGAAAGATAAACAAGGTTTGCATTCTTCCTGTGGCCAAACAGCTTATAAAAATGATAAGTAACAATCTACAGGCTGGTATAATCACTTGGGGAAAACATATTTGGAAAGGAACTGCTATAGTTCATACCCTTATTTGCAAGTAAGTAGTGGCAGAAGGGGTGGCAAACCTGGGGACCCCGTAGATGTTGAGGGAGTCCAGTTCTCATCAGCCCCAGTCCATATGGCCAATGGTCAGAGATGATGGCACTTGCAGTCATGGTGAAGCCATAGACTTCTTGTATGACCTAAGGCAAAATAATTGTATCTTGGTTTTCAGTCTTTGCCAGCAAAATGGGAATGATCTCTACTTTGGAGGGATGCTGTGAAGGAGCATGACTCATCTTTGTCAGGCCTTCAGGGGCTGAGTATAGTCATTTTAAAGGATACTGATCATTATGTCTTTATGTAATGTCTGATAATTCTTTTAATATCTTGCTTGTTAGGTTATACATGACCTTGTTTCTGTAAAGTGCCTCGTGACCATATTTGGTGAAGGATGATATACAAATCTTTTAATAAATAAATAACTAAATATAAATGAGAAATCTGTTAGAAGTATCAGTTTATTTGTGTGTGTGTGTGTGTCCCCCCCCCCCCCCCCGGAGTGGAAAACATTTAATTAGGAGAGTCTAGAATTCAAACTGAGAGATTCTCGTACACTAGTACTAGAGGTCAGAATGAACAAAAGTCATATTGACTTCAGTGGATAATGTTTTCAGCAGTGTAAGGAAGCTGAAAGAAGTGGCCATTTAAATTAGGCACTAGCTGTTCTTTATACCTTCAAAATCAATATTTGGAAAGACTGGAAAACGATGAAGAAGAGGGGGAAGAAATGCTTTAACCATAGTCAGATCCACAGTATACTGGGAGCCAGAACAGTCTTGGGGTATTGACAAGAAATGTATGACCAGGAATCTTCAATAGAGCATTTTTTTTTGGCATAGTGAGCTCTCTACAAAAACCAACAAAGAAGAATTGATAATATTCGATTGCACGATACTTTATAAAGGAAGAAATAGCAAGCACCTGCTCAAGTAATTTTGAAATTAGAAAAAACATGCAAGGATAGAAATTGAGCAATTGTTCCTAAGTATATGAGAATCCAGCTGAACATTTTTTAAAAACAAAGAGAGGACCAAGATCAAGAAGAAAAGGCTTTTCTTTTTTCTTTCTTTCTTTTTTGTATGAAGGCAGATGAGAAGAATCCAAGAATCAGGGAAAATATGATGGCATATTATGGAGCCCAGATCTTAGATATATTTTGGATGTAATAAAATCATAACTTGGAAATATTTAAGAACTGTCTGAGCATTAAAAATGTCTGCCATGTATGTAATATCATCAATGCTACAACAAAGGCTATGCCAAATTTTTGCTCCCCCCCCCCCAAACTGTGGTGTTTTTTTCAGGCTAAAAGTGTTCTTTCAAGTGCAAAAAGCAGGCTGAAATCGGTTCCAATTTCTCAGCGTGCTTCATACCATTTCATTGCCATTGTTACCCAATCTCCTGCTGCTTTGGTCCCATGCTTTAAATTTTTAACACTTCTTAAAAACTTATTTCTGCACATACAAGAGTGAAAGTACAGCGGCAGCTTTTTATGCAAGTACTGTTCTATGATTTTCAGTGACACTTAAAAATACACCTCTTCACCCCAGGCCTTTGGGAAGAAATGGATTCAGTAAGGTACAATAGATGAGGCCTCTTGGCTGTATTGATACCATTTTTTAAGTTATAGTTTTAATGTTGCTATATTTATTGTTGTAAATCCAAGCGTGGAATCCAAGTGTGGCATTCAATGAAATAGTTGTGCATGGGTAAGGAGTACAGCTAGCACAATCCCCTCTTCTCCCCCAGTGTGTATCCTATTGCACCCCCAAAACTGCTCTGGAGGCCCGGGGAAAACCATGAAATGGATTTAGAGGATATGTGAGAAGGACAGGGGGAAATTGTTCTGTTGCACAAAGAGAAATCTTTCTACAGATGGAACCAGTGACAACGCTCTGTTGAACACAAGCCCAAGAGCCTTTGCACAAGTGCAGCCATTCTCAAAGTTTCAAGAAGGATATTCCACCAGCCAGTTGTTGATGCAAGCAACCCTCTGATGACTTTTCTCATTACGAAAAAGAACAGATGGAGGAAGATGTGTGCAGAAGGAATGTCAGAATGTAAATATCTGTATCAATTGTTTTGCAAAACCAACAAGGAAATATCCTCATAAACACTCTTTCTTGGGTTTCCGTAGCTTGAGAGGCAACATATAAAAAAGCCAAATATTTAGGGGTTGGGAAGGGGAGAGGGGAAGGTACAAGAACAAAAAGCAGAACATTTTGCAACACATCTAAAAAACACTCAAATTGCAAATGTCAGGAGTGATTTTGGCTAAGGCTTTCTAATAGTATTGCTACGGTGGAACCTTTCTATACAACTGAAATTTCTGTTATCCTTCATTAATTGTGTCAAAGTCTCCTTAAACGAGCCAACCAAGTGGTTTGCAGTTTCCAGGAAAATATCCCAGATGAAGCTGATATTTTTGTTGCCAAAAAATTATGAGCTGAACTGTACCTTAAGCACTGATTTGCCTGGTAGAGATGTGATATTGCTAATTGTCTAAAACCGTAGCAGCTGTGTAGCCATTTTAAGAACTCCAAAAAGGATTGAGATGATTGTAATTTTGAACAGCATTTTGACATCATTTCGTATCGCCAATATTTACTTACTTACTTACTTACTTACTTACTTTACTGCTTTAGAGCGCATATCCCTGGAAATTTTCTGCGAGAGCGAGAAATGTTCTGACCTTTCATTTTTATTTAACATCAGCTGCTAAGTAGCACTTCGGGGCAATTGTACCACATCAGCTTTGTAATCATGAAATGAAGTACTTTGGTCCAGACCAATTCTTCGCTGCCAGGGTTTGTCCTTTCACTTAGCACTTGCTCACAGTTTAACGCTTGACTTAACAGTCCGCACAGAACCAGGTTCACACGGCCTATCTCTTCCCTTGACCACATTTTCTATGAGCACAGGGATAAAGGGGAAAGTGGTCAAACCGGATCAGTAGCAGTTGGCAAGGTGGGTCAGGGAGGGGCTGTTCTGCTTAACTGGATTCCCAATATTGGGGGCATCGCCAGTTACTGAGAGAAAAAGTGGGAGGGGTGAGATGGGGAGATTGGCATGATGTAGGGACATAGGTGGAGCCAATCTGCTGCTCCCGCCCACTGTGTCCACACCCTGCTGACCTCCCTGCCACCTAGTCCCTGTCCCTCTTAGTAACCAGCAGTGACCCCAGTATCGGCAAGCCAACGAAGCAGGGCAGCCGCCTTCACCCTGCCCCACTGACTGGTACTGAACCAGATTCGTATCAAACTCTCTCTCTAGACAGGACTTCCCCACATCTGTAGATGAGGTGACGGAAACAAAGAGATTGTAGTTTGTCCTCCTACTTCCTCTTGAACAAGTAAGTAAAGCTAGCCAGAAACACACCCACATATATACACATATGTTTAAAGACAACATGAAAAGACAACTTATTTCCCTTGTTTCTCAGGTGTAGCTTTGCTCACTTTTCCCAATAAAAAAATAAACTTCCTTTCTAAATGTTTGGAAGGAAAGGGTTATAGCCATCAGGGTGCTCTCAGCACAAGGATTGCCACTAGTACAACAGGACTGACTCCTCTCTCCCCCTGACCCTCTTGAGACAAGTTTGATATTTTGTTTTACTAGCTGGTACCCTGCTTGCTGAATCATGGTTCTTCTCTGTATGTTTGTATCATTCTGAGATTTTATTTTCTCTGATATTTTAGTTTTACTATGGCTTATGGTCAAAGAACTGATGAGTTCCATCAGTGGAAGCCCTTGCAAGGACTTCCGTTACTGCAGCCGCATCTCCCCCCACTGTGTGCCACCCGCATCCCCCAAATTGGCTCAGAGGGTCATGAGAAACCCCAGGACAGAACACAAGAGAAGGAGAGGGCAGATTGTTCTGCCTGGCAAGCTGAAATCATGTAGATAATACAGTGGTACCTCAAGTTAAGAACTTAATTCGTTCCAGAGGTCCGTTCTTAACCAGAAATTGTTCTTAACCTGAGGTACCACTTTAGCTAATGGGGCCTCTTGCTGCCGCTGCACTGCTGCTTCACAATTTCTGTTCTCATCCTGAAGAAAAGTTTTTAACCCGAGATACTATTTCTGGGTTAGTGGAGTCTGTAACCTGAAGCATCTGTAACTGAAGCGTCTGTAACCCAGTGGTACCTCAGGTTACAAACTCTTTGGATTACAAACACTTTGGGTTACAAACTCCGCTAACCCAGAAGTAGTTACCTCAGGTTGCGAACTTTGCCCCAGGGTGAGAACCGAAATCACGCCCCGGCGGTGCGGCAGCAGTGGGAGGCCCCATTAGTGAAAGTGCACCTCAGGTTAAGAACAGTTTCGGGTTAAAAACGGATCGCCGGAACGAATTAAGTTTGTAACCTGAGGTACCTGAGGTAACACAGTGGTACCTTGGATGTCAAGCTAAATCCATTCTAGGAGTCCATTTGACTCCCAAAACCGTTCGAAAACCAAGCGCTGCTTCCAATTGGCTGCAGGAGCTTCCTGCACTCAACCAGAAGCCACGGAAGCCACTCACTTCAGGGTTTGCAGCATTTGGGAGCCAATTTGTTCGAGAGCCATGCCGTTCGACAACCAAGGTACCACTGTAATACTTAGAGACTTACTATTTATTTATTTATTTGGTAATACTTATATAATAAGTAAATAGTACTGATAATATTAAGACAATGTGTTTGATGTGCTTTGAAATACTCCAGCCTGTCATTTAAATGCTAAGTATTACCATGATCACAGCTCGCAACCTAGCATTGTGCTGTTCTCTTCCCATCCCACAATGCGTGCAATGAGCTAGGGCAGAAAAGGCAAAGGGGCATTTTTATTTTATTGTCCCTGTAGCACATACTCAATAGAACTAGGAAGAAGAAGAGGGCAAAGCGGCTTCTGATACCTAAGAGTTGGAGAAGGCTTTTTCTTATTTTCAACAGCTCACAAGAACGGTGTATGGGGGGGGTATCATTCTAGCAATGACAAGGAACTAAAATATAGTGGCAATTTGCCTCGAATAACCCAAGTTGACACATAGAGAACAGTCAATTTTGAATTTGCAGGGATACTAAAAATATGCTGACATGAATATCAACGTGGAAATTGCTTGATCAAAAATCAAGCCAGAAAGGCAAAAGTGTTTTCTAGTTGACATTCACCTGATCTTTCAATAAATAACATAGAAAGGAGATCATATATCATTGCCTTTTAATTTCCTCTTACTCTAATGCTCTTTTATACGTCTTGTGGCTGACTCGGGCAGAGACCAGGCAGTGACATTCTAATAATTTGGATGTATATATTTTCTCAGATGTCAAAAATCATCTGAAAGTGTCAAGAGGAATAGGGGAAATGGTGTGAGACAATAAGAAGTGAAAAAGTATTCTAAGATGTAGTCTGCAATCACAGGCAGCTTTGTGGATGCCTGTGATTCAGATGAAGAGCAGAATAAAGGATTAATTGCGTCGCTGAAATGACACTGTCTCGCATAAAGCAAACGCAAGCGCGTGAAGGTATGAAAGAAAGGTAATATTGCCAACTTAGGGAGAAAGCAGTTTGAACACAGATGAGGGAACTTTCTCAGCCTGCAGAAAAGGCATAGGGACATGGGTTTCTACAAATGCAAGGATGAAACAACTAAGCATTAAATGCCTTGGGAAATATAGTTTGCTACTCCTACTTTTAAATATTTACTTAGCACCACTTGTGTGGTTGAGAGAACATGGGTTTTGCCCCCAGTCCTTCACAAAGATTTACATAAGCTTACAGAAAATGCATACATCATCCTGCAATATGATTTGGGCATGTGTCTCTTTGGCCATATGTATATGGGAGCTCAAAGTCAACAACAATTTCCTAGTATGTGTACTATGCAGCGAAGCAGGGGGAGAGAGAGAGAGATGTATTTAAATTTGTTGTTGTTGTTTAGTCATGTCCGACTCCTTGGGAGAAAAGCAATGACAAACCTAGACAGCACCTTAAAAAGCAGAGACATCACATTGCCAGCAAAGGTCCGTATAGTTAAAGCTATGGTTTTCCCAGTAGTGATGTATGGAAGTGAGAGCTGGACCATAAAGAAGGCTGATCGCCGAAGAATGGATGCTTTTGAATTATGGTGCTGGAGGAGACTCTTGAAAGTCCCATGGACTGCAAGAAGATCAAACGCATCCATTCTGAAGGAAATCAGCCCTGAGAGCTCTCTGGAAGGACAGATCCCGAAGCTGAGGCTCCAACACTTTGGCCACCTCATGAGAAGAGAAGACTCCCTGGAAAAGACCCTGATGTTGGGAAAGATGAAGGGCACAAGGAGAAGGGGACGGCAGAGGATGAGATGGTTGGATTTAAATACATAGCGATATAGAGATATATGCAGATGGGGAAGAATCATAGCCCAGTGGTAGACCACATGCTTTGTATTCTGATTGTCCCAAATCCAATCCTTGGCATCTCCATGACTGAAACTCTGAAGAATTGTTTCCAGTGAGTGTAGGCAATAGTGCACTAGATGAACCAGTGGTTCGACACAGATCAAGGCTGCTTCCCATGCTCTTAACGTCTGCTTTCCCCTTGCATCCATATATTTCAACAGAGGACATTCAGGGAAGCTGAATGTTGGAAGATTTAGGACAGATAGACTCTGGAACTCGTTCCCACAGCAGGCACTGAGGACCATCAACTTGGATGGCTTTAAAAGAGGATTGGACAAATTCAAGGAGGAGAAGGTTATCAATGAATATGGCCTCCATGGAAGGAGGAAACAATCCTTCTGAATACCAGGTACTGGAAATCATAAGGGAGCGAGCTCTTGTGTTCGAATCCTGCTTGCGGGTTTCCCACAGGCATCTGACTGACCACTGTGAGAACTGGACTGGAGGGCCATTGACCTAATTTGGCAGGCTTTTCTAGTGTTCACTGCTGTTGTTTCTTGTTTTGAACCTGCCTCAGTTATATTCTAAGTAGAAATCCAGAGTAGAAATTCGAGAAATCAATCAATGAATAAAGTACCTATTGTCACAGGAGTGTGCTGGTCAGTAATCACATGGTTCACAGATGGAGTTGACTCGTTATTAGCAAAAACATGAGCTCCACAGACTTGGTTGAGTGTCGTGACTAATGAGCAGAACTGCTCATTTCCAGTAGTCTTCCTCCATGAAAATCAGCTACTGAGACTGAAAGTCACTGCTTCCTCAGGGCTTTCTCCCAACAATCGGAGACTGTGCCTGTGTACAGCCAACCTCTGACCTTTTCATGCCTCTTCTGGTGCTGGGAGTTAAGGGGTTAGGGGAACTTGTTACAGCAGGAGGGGGACACACCTGTGATTCTTCATCTCTGCCTGTTGACATTACTCCGCCCACTTTCCTGCTTCAGCTTCTGCCTCTGATTCTTGACTACTATCTGCCACAGACTCTCCCAGCTTACTAAGCCCTGTTAACTTTTCAGCTTCTGACACCTCTTCCCAGTCTTCTCCATCTGACCACTCATTGTCATGCCACCACCAATCCTTGGGCTCTGAGCCTTCTTCCTTTGGTGGTTCCCTAGCTGGTTCCTCCCACCATTCATCTGTGTCCAACCAGTCCATGACACCTATATTGTAAGACAATTTCACACAGGGTATAAGCACCAAACCCCTCCTAGTATAAATGAACATTGTTTGAACTCAGTTATTGAGAGCCATGTCAGAACAGACTGAGGAAGAGTTAAAGCTCGGCGCTAGAGCACATGTTTTGTATGTAGAAGCTCCCAGGTCCAGTCCTTGGAATCTCCAACTAGGCCTGGAAAAATACCCTTCTTGAAACCAAGGAGAGCTGCTGCCAGTTGCTTTAGAGAATATTGAGCTTCCTGTATAATTGTAGTTCTGTGGACACTGTACCTTTACAACACATTCAAAGCACACAAACACACACGCCCCTCAAAGAATTTTGGGCAGTGTTGTTTGTTAAGGGTTCCTGGAAATTGTAACTCTGTGAGTGGTAACCTAAAGTGCCCAGGATTCTTTGAGGGGAAGGATGTGTCTTAAATATACACTGCTTAGCAACCCATGTGGTCTATGGCCTGTCCTATCCCCTCCCACACTGCCCTATGGCAGGACATCTTAAACATAGCATGTCCCTGGGATATAATTGTATAACGTATACTACAGTCAAAGAAATAATATTTTACAACATCTCTAACTAGCTTGTTCCATTAGTTAATTCCTATTTTGGTTATGAAGTTCTTCCTGTTTCTGAACATAAATCTACTTCCCTACAGTGAAAAAAATTACCCTTTGTCATATAATCATTGAATAGGGTGAATGGTTGTTCTCCATTTGACTTCCTAGGGCTGTTAAAATAGTTGAAAACTGGCAACATATTCCCACATGTACAATTTTTCACCATGGGGTAAATGCACATAGTTTCTAAGTGTGGTGATGTGAAGTTTGGGTTGTTTGGATCCAGCTGCCTACGCCACAATGCTGCCCTTCAACTAATTTTATTGCCTTTCCCCTCACATATCAAAGGACTAGTTTGTAAACCCAAAGCAAGATCTACAATTTCAAGCATGATTCCTCAATTGCAAAATGCAGGCAAACGTTTAATATGCAGTGTATTGACTCCTCTACAAACAATTTCATGCTTTGTTTTCCAACTCTATTGCTACAATGGATAGCTTCATGAGGCATGAAGCAAATCTCTGGTGTTAAGTATTTATTATGTAGTCTCTTTTTCTACATTCCTTTGACCATCACAATATTTCTTTGATGTCCCTGTATTTTTACATTTCAAAGGCTAAGATAACAATGTGCTTTAAGACGACTGGAGGGGGGGATAAAAACAGGATGCATGTCTATAATATACTAAAAGGAAGCTGCATTCTACCACAATTTCTGCATATTAGTTCAGTTGTCTTCGTTTTGGATTTATTACACACACACACACACACACACACACACACACGAGAAACAAAAAGGCCATGCAAATCACAATCATTGAAACTGAAAGAGCAATATCCTTTTAGATCATCACTTGCATTTTTGGTGCTTTTCAGATCAATGAGATTGTGACAGTGTGAAGCAGCTCTTTTACTTCATTTTCAATCCTTTACAGCCACCATGATGAAAGGAATTCAGCAGACACAAGGGATTCTCTGCTTTCCATACAATACTTAAAAATGGACTTTCTTTGTGGAGCCTAACTTGAGACTGCAAGCAAAATAGGAGAAAACTAGGAACTAGGACATATAGTGGAGTCCCACATATACTGATATTTACCACACACACACACACACACACACACACAATGTTCCATGTATATGTGTGATGCAGTCCACATAAGCAGGCCTCCTGAAGCACTGAAATTTCCAAGTTCTTATCAGGTTCTAATGAAATCCTGGGTTGTTGTTGTGTAGTCCTGTCACATACAAACCCCAGACCCAGACCCTTCAAGTGTCCCTGTTTTCCAGGGACAAGCCTGGATTTACAGAAGCCATTCCGCTTTCTGGTTTGATCCTGAAATGTCCCGCTTTTCCTTAGGACGTCCCTATTTTCATTGCAGAAATGTTGGAGGGTTTGGAGTTATCCGACCCCCCAAGCCATCTGAAGGCAGCCCTGTATAGGGAAGTTTTTTACAAAAATATTTAATATTCTATTATGGTTTTCTATATGTTGGAAGCCTCCCAGAGTGGCTGGGGCAACCCAGTCAGAGGGGTGGAGTATAAATAGTAAAACAACGACAATTATTATTATTAAATAGGACTTCCCTATTTTTATGTTGCAGAAATGTTGGAGGGTATGCAGATCTATACCCAATTTGGCATCATGATGACGGGTACAGAGTGGCAAATCAATAAAGCATTGGACGACATGTGCAGGACATGTCCAATATGGCTTGGTTTTAGACTTGTGGTATATTTCTGTAATATACCACAGAAATATAGTAACCTTTGGTCCATGGCTGTAGTGCACATTTTACTGTTGCTTTATTTCTCCTGAATTCCCTTGGAAAGATTTCTCTTCTACAAGGTGGGTTATGAGTTAACGAAAAACGACTGTTGTGGTGACGCAAGAGACTTAAGCGCTGCTCAAGACCTATACATTGCAGCCCTAGTTAAGGCCTTGAACGTGCCAGTCCAGTGTTCTGTGAAGAGAGGGAGCGCACAGGGAATAAATCCAGCAGGGCGCAGTCAGGCTGGTAGATAGGAAAGGGAATTGTGCACACAGCATTTGCATGGGATGCCCCTTGCCCCGATCCACCTAGAGATGTGAGCGCAAAGGCCAATTGTTATATTCCTATGCTGTCTTGGGGCACTGCAATAAAACGTGTAGTCATGTTGAGGATTTGAGCTGTTAGTTCTCTATGAGGTCTTGAGAATCCAGGGCTAGACCTAGACACATCAAAGAAGCGTTTCAGTTTAACACGTTGTAAACCTTGTATGAGAAACTATGTTGGCAAAAAGTGGAACTCCACAGCGCCATCTGGTGTCACAGCGTTAAAATGCACATACAACATAGATAAAGCGCTTTTTCTTTGCCAATGCAGCTGCGTCCCTGGAGATAAAAATGCCATTTAAGCAACATATAATGCTTACAGGAATCATGTTCGTTTCAGTGTAAAACACTGCACAAAACTGATAGAATGCTTCATTATAGATTCCTTCCCCTCTCCCAAATGGAAAAAACAAACAAACAACCACCACGTACCCCTGTGATTGTAACATAATCATATACACCTCAGGTTTATAGTTGATTCCTCGGATTTATAGTCTTCCTAGACTTCTTTTAAGTCCTGGATTTTGTCAATAAAAGAAAAAAGCGTGTCCTTCCCAAATTCAAATATACCTTTTAATAATAGATTACAAGCAAAAGGCAAGGGGAATAGGCACAAAAGGAGAAACTGATCAGTCAAAGTTTTACCCTGACAAAACAAAGTTAAGGCAACAGGAATCGTACACAAGATTTAGAGCTCGATACAGAATATCCTCATGCCACAAAGCCCTTTGTTTCAAATGTAAATAATGATTCTGTTCTCTACAAAACACACCGTAGCAGTCAGGGGATTGAATGCTCGACGTAGTTAGAGAAAAGTTTGTATAACAAGCTTCCCTGCCCCCTCATGGTCTTCTGCCTGATCCAAGGAATTGCATTAATGGCCACAAATTGTATTTCTAAACCAGGCCTATTATAAGAAGACCCAACAGCTCACGACAGCAGGTACTGTACTTTGATGGGTTTCACATAGTCCCTGAGTTATATCAGTCCTCATCCCACCAATAAGAAGAGGAACAGAGAGTTGGTCATTCCATTATGCTCTTCTTTCACACTGATATCCTGTCGCATTGCAACATCATAGTTCAAGTTCCAATCAAACTGCAAAATACAAAAATACAATGAAGCACTCAGAGCAGTATAATGGTTAGATTGTTGGATTATGACCTGAGAGAGGAGGATTCGACTTCCCATGTAGACATAAAGCTCACCTCCAAGTAAGTGTATGTAAGTTTGCAGCCTTAGAGCTTTATAGGCCAAATCTATAACCACATGCATGCTGAATAAAACAGAGCTTCCAATTGGGTTGCAAAGAGAACTGAGAATTCAGCACCAACATCCCAGCTCAGCTATCAACTCACTAAGACAAGTGAACCCCCGGAATAACCTACCCAAATTAATGGTAGGTTATGACCAGAGAGAATGCAACTAGTGTAGGATCTCCACTGTTCTATGCATGCGCCAACCAACACATTACGCTGAGCAGTTGTTAACCCATTTGACTGATCCTGACACAACAAAGAGAGCATGATTTCCTTCTTTCTCAATTATCTTTAGTTGTGGTTCGAGGACTCGACCCCCGCAATGTGGAATGAATACACAAGGGCACGTGATATAAGGTTAATGGGCAAGAAAAGGCCACAACTTTATTGATTACAGCAGTGAAAAGGTATTGGCTTAGGCATTGGATGTCCAAAACAAGGGGCGTTTATTCACCAGTAGGTGGAGCCTGTTGATGCTAATCCAACTAAAGGCTCACCCCTGATGTCACCGAGGGTCGTGCCATGGCCTCCCGCCAAGCAGGCATCGGACAGAATACACAACCACCAGATTCCTTTAACGGAATACCCAAAAATTGAAGGCATAGGCGATGGCCACACCTAGCTCTTCAACACACCACAACACAATTCCAATGCCTAACCTACCCACCAATACCACAAAAGTTGTGACGATTGCTACGAGGTAGGCGAAAAAACCAAAAAGCCTAATGCCAAATGGAAAAATTCCTACCAGGCCCCCGGACAACCAGGGCGACCAACCTAAGGTCCATAGCAAGGCCAAGGAAAAAACTTAGACCCTGAGCTAAAAGGGAGTGGAGGGTGGGTGACTCGCGACAGGACGACGGAGAGTGAGGCCGAGAAGGGGCTGGCACTGCAGCATATAGGCTGCTGTACACGCCCCCCTCGGCAGCACCTGGTTGGGTGCCTGCCGATGGGCGTGGGCGCCAGCCAGGTGAATGGGGGAGGCAGGGGGCTAACACCCCCTGCTAGGGGCGGTGCTCGGGCTCCTGCCCACAACCACTCCCCTCTCTTCCAGGGAGGAGAGTCTTTTTGGTTTTCAGAGGATTCTTGAAATGCAACTAGGCTTTCCTCTTCAGGCATGCAACATTTATTTATTTAGTAAAATACACACCACTTGATTGTAAAAGAAATCCCTATAATATATGTTGTATACCTCAACCACAATATTCATCTCTCTGTATCTGCTGCACTGGGAAGCAACCAGATCCTCTCTGTATCATTCTGATTCCGTTTTATTATTATTATTATTATTATTATTATTATTATTATTATTATATTTGGCTCCAAATAAATTTTGTTAAATCCACAGTTCCTCTGCTCCTGCATTGACTAATTGGAAATTTTTAAATGGCTTTTTGTGTTTTGTTTTCACAGAAGTGGATGGAATTTGCAGAAAAAAGAGCCCTACCAGAGTGCCTTAATTCTGCCAAATTGCAAGCAGATTCATCCAAGAATTTTTGTTCAGGGAACCTTTAAAACAGGTTTTTTTAAACAAAGAAAGATACCCCAGCATGTTAATTTTCTGCTAGACTTGGAAGCAAGTTTCAGGCATGGCTGCCTCCCATGAGGGGATGAAGCTTGCAAACTTTCTAAATGACAGACTGGGGTGGAATCTACACACACAAATATATAAAAAACGCTGTGAAAATGCTTTGTTTAAAAACGTTTTGAAAAAAATACTGAATTTGCCATAGCTCACTGTCACCATCTAGTGTCACATTTGTATACTGCAATTTACAATACACTTAAAATGTTTTATATGCAGCTGTATAGCTGAGTCCAAAGTTGTTCTCCTGCTAGGGCAGATTTTACTATTTTGAGGTGGGTGAAAAAAGAACTTGCCCTCTTCTAATGTTTTGTGGATGGTCTGAAAACTGGTAACATTGGTGAGATACCCCTGGGTACATTGGTAGGAATTTACTGACAATGAGCAAGATAGATGGGAGTGTACCTAAAGGGCAAGCAGGCTTAGCTGAATTGGGGGAAATGTACGAAATCCATAGAAGGAAGGGGAGAAAACATCCATAAAAATATTAATAGTACTGGTCAGCAAGAATTCCAATTATATAAATAAATGAAAACTTTTGAAAGTTTTCCCCTGTCTTTTTTGGTATATTGACCCCCCCCCTTTTTTTTTTTTTTTGTAAAGTAACAAAGAGCCCTCTTCGAAAGGGCAGCCAAAGCTTCATGGTACACGAGGATCCATGATTTAGTAAGCTGTGAAACAGAGTCATTCTTTTACGGCTGTTATCTGGCTTCCACATTAGAGAGTTCTAAATAAGATGAAGCAGTCAGTTCTTGTAGCTAATGCAGGAAGAATGGGCCTGGCAAAACAAGAGAAAAAAATGCAATTGATGTTAATGGAAGCCAAACCAGAATTAATAAGTCATTTATGAAAGTTTTAAAAGTTCTGTTTTGTAAGTGATTTCTTCAGTATTGTGCCGGAGTGACTCATTCCTACGTGAAACCATTTTACTATAGTCTGAAAAGCACAATCCATTTCACTTTCATCAGCTGAACCTTGGAAATGGCTGAAGGGGTACTCTATATTTGGACCATATATGCCACAAATTTACTGCTGTGTCTGTAGTTCCACTTCTGGGATGATCCCATCTTCCAGTAAGAAGTAAGTAGGTGGAAAGGATTCATATGTACGTCCCTTTACACTGAAGCAATGTGACTGGTATCTGCACTGCATTTGCACAGCTCAAATTGATGCACAATACAGTGGTACCTCGGTTTAAGAACTTAATTTGTTCCGGAGGGCCGTTCTTAACCTGAAACTGTTCTTAACCTGAAGCACCACATTAGCTAATGGGGCCTCCCGCTGCTGCTGCATCGCAGCCACACAATTTCTGTTCTCATCCTGAAGTAAAGTTCTTAACCCGAGGTACTATTTCTAGGTTAGCAGAGTCTGTAACCTGAAGCGTCTGTAACCTGAAGTGTATGTAACCCGAGGTACCACTGTAGTGTGTGGCCCTGTACCTAAGCAACTGTGCCCGAGAACATGGTGGGTGAAGGTAGAAATGTGGCAAGACTGGTGAGCATCTAGCCATCATCCCATAATTGCTAACCCCATTGCCCTGAACACAGCACACACAAAACAACAACAGGGCTACAACACTATTATTTGCTGTTGTTGTTAAATTAATTAAATTTATATACCAACCTTCACAGGGTGGTTTGCAATTTAAAAAACAAAATACATAACATAGTCATAGTCAGTCATAGTCATAGTCATAGTCATAGTCATAGTAAAATGCAGGGGGGAATACAACACCCCTACCATAGATTGATTAACAGCTGAAAGCCTGGTTGAAGAGTTTTTGCCTGGCACATAAAAGATAGGAGCCAGGTGAGCCACCTTAGGGAGAGCATTCCAGAAATGGGGGGCCATCACAGAAAAGACCCCTCTGGACCTTCTGTGGAGGGGGAAATGAAGAAGGGCTCAGGTGATAATCACAGAGACCTAGTTGGTTCACATGGGGAGAGGCAGTTCGTAGTGTATTGCTCTAGAGTAGGCGTAGCTGAGCCAAAACCCATGGCCTACACCTGTCATCCCCCCCCCCCCCGGTTCTTTTGCACCCTACAGGAAGGATGGCGGTTGAAGAATGTGGACCTGCGTGTGCCAAATCACTGCCCTGTGATAATTTCAGCAGCAATGGACAACAATCACTGTTTGGCTGCCCATGATATTACAGTGAACTTCTGACTGGTACTGTTGCTAGCATATCTGGGAGCTGAATGTTTTGGGGTGTTCTCCCCTCCTGAGAGAAAAGGACACCAAAGTACCTGAGGGACCAATTCAGGTAAAGAATCACTGAAACAGAATTTTCTTGGGAGTCACACTAATTCCTTGATCGTTCATTTTTCCTAAGAGAAAAGCAAAGCATTATTTTATCCGGTCACCCCAATAAACCCACTAATTCCCCATTTTAACCTGCCTCATGGGTTCTTCTTCTTTTGATATTTTGCCGTCATTTATGTTGTTTTATGCTGAAAGTTTTTAATGAAGGGAAGATTTGAACGAAGAGCACCAGTGTAAGAAGCTCGCGTCTACTTACTGGATTCCCTGTCTCTCCAGGGAGGACACGCAAGAGTCATCCTGTATTTTGCCAATAATGAAGACTCTGTAGATACTCTGTGTTATAAATAGAAACATTAACTTATAGCAGAGCTCGATTAAGAAGAATGCTTGGTATGCGGCAGCTGTCATAGAAACTCTTTGTTCTCTACTGTTATTATATTTATTTTACAGCTTTTTAAATGAATACATACAACAATCATAAAAATCAATGTGCAATAGAAGCCCGTCTCTGAAGAAAAAGAGGAGGAGTATCAGTTTTCTTCCTTTGCCATGCCTGGCAGTAAAAGTATCCATTATCTATTGGCTGGTAGGTATGCTATTTTGAGAGTTTAAATTAGTTTTTTTTTTTTAAAAAAAAAAGGGTGGATTGCCGCCAGGTGGCTATTTATTTATTTTGTATTAACCATGTTTTGCTGAAAGATTTGTTTAAATATCCTTTATGATGTTTATCTGAATTCCTTGGGCTGGCAGTCCATAAAGACAAGGTCCCACACAGCTGGTTACGTTGGCATAAGGTACAAGAAAAACATCTCACGGGTAAGCCCATAATCTCACATTAATTTCCTGTCTCACCCATCATAGTAATGTTTCATGCTAACTAGTTGCAAAAATAAAATACAGGTGTGTTCCAGCCAGCAGAGGCTGTTCCGAAGAGTCCAGGGAAAGAAGGCAGAACAAAACAACAGAACTAGCAACATGGATGGTGGTATTGGTGTGGAATGCATTATTACTAGAGCAGTCAAGTCCAACATTTTCCTGTTCCCTAGAATGGACACACAGGGGAATGTGGCTCCAGACAGGGAGGACTTCCTGTTATACCTGCTCTGGAGCTTCCTCTCCCTGTGTGTGACCAGGTAGATGGTTGTGACTCTAATTGACCAGATAAAAGGCTGGCCACTCAACCATCTCTCTCTTGGACTCTTACTTTCTTACTCTTGGACTCCCCTGGCTCTTAGCTAGCACATGGCTCAACCTTCACATAGGGTGGAGCCACAAGCAGAATGTCTGAGATGTAGCTCAGACTTCTTTTCACTGTAACCACAAGATAAAACCTGCTTCAGATTACTGCTGTGAACTGAATGTGAGTAAAACTTTATTCTTACTTTTAAAGAAGGCTGTGTTGTGTTACTATTATTTTAAGATGTAAATCAAGGGAAAACTTACCAGACACAAGCCAGGCTGGACAAGCCAGACTGGATTGCTTAATTAAAGGATTCTAACAAATCATCAACTTGCTTCCAATAAGTTGCAAAGGGAATGTGCTCTGCTGTTTACTCACTAGCATGAGTGGTGAGGGTCATGCCTGCATGGCTGTTCCCAGCCCCATTGACCACACTTTTTCATGGACATTTGTGTAGGGGAAGCTTTCATAGACCAGATTCTCAACCCTAACTGTGCAAAGTTCCAGAAACTGGAGATTATTGGAGCACAGGAAGCTACCTTATATTCAGTCAATTGGTCCATCTGACTCAGTATTGTCTACTCTGACTAACAATGACCCTCTGGTGTTCCACACAGGGATCTTTTCCCGCCCTATGTGGAGTTGCCGGAAATTGAGCCTGGAACTTGCTGCCTGCAAAGCAGATACGTTCTCCCACTGAGCTATCACCCTCCCGTCTATCCCCCATTTGAATGAGCATGGCAAATGATCACAGTCCAAGAGCACAATCCAGCCAGGCAAAACTACCTGTGGAGTGCCCACAGCAGGCCAGTGAGGGGTGTGGGATGGGGAAAGGGTCCAAGGGACCGACAGAGAGGCCACATCTGGCCCCTGGTTCTGAAGTTCCTTGTCCCTAATTTAAACTGATGCTGTTTAGCAGCCCTTGCCAATCTGACTCCCTCCAGATGTTGCTGTACTGCAAGTCTCATCAGCCCCAGCTAGCTGAGGGGAGTTGCACTCCAAACATGTCTGGAGAACATAAGGATGCTGGATATGGAGGCACAGGAACCATCATCCCATGACATGCTGTAGCACTGGGTTGATTTTTTATTATTATTATTATTATTATTATTATTATTATTATTATTATTATTGCAAAAGTAGACTGATCCAGGTTAGGAGAAAATGTAAGAACACTGCTTCTATCAATCTACCTATCTATCAATCTACCTATCTGGAGCATGAGGGGGAGACAGAATCATAAAATCATAAACAAATTGTAGAGTTGTAAGGGACCATGGGGACGCGGGTGGCGCTGTGGGTAAAAGCCTCAGCGCCTAGGGCTTGCCGATCGAAAGGTTGGCGGTTTGAATCCCCGTGGCGTGGTGCGCTTCCGTTGCTCAGTCCCAGCACCTGCCAACCTAGCAGTTCGAAAGCACTCCCGGGTGCAAGTAGATAAATAGGGACCGCTTACTAGCGGGAAGGTAAACAGCGTTTCCGTGTGCGGCTCTGGTTCGCCAGAGCAGCGATGTCACGCTGGCCACGTGACCCGGAAGTGTCTGCGGACAGCGCTGGCCCCCGGCCTCTTGAGTGAGATGGGCGCACAACCCTAGAGTCTGTCAAGACGGGCAGGGGTACCTTTACCTTTTTAAGGGACCATGAGGGTCATCGAGTCCAACCCCCTGCAATGCAGGAATCTTTTGCCAATGATGGTTTCCACCACCTAAACCAGTGGCCAACAGTTTGGCCACAGCTTTGCATGTTAACAAGGAATTAGTTCTTACTGCTTTTCTTTATTTATTGCAAACTATTTTATCTTGCCTTTCCAAAAACTCAGGGCAGCTTCCAGTCCGGCTTTCAAACACAATAAGATCCTCATCCGAACGCCTTTCTTTGAACAACAGCCTTGTGAGAAAATTCCTGCATTTGTAGCTAAAATTCTTGGCTTGCCGAAAACAACCTAATAAGCATCTGCTTATTTCCCTCCAAACCTCCCCCCCCTCCCCACCGGACAGGTGCCAAGAAATCATTTGTTATATTGTTGCTGTAGCCGTTGTTATTCCCAAATGTGAAACATTTGAAGTGTGAATATTTTATGCTCCAAAATGCAGGCACAATACAAAGATAGGCTTCCTTGATTCAGCTTCATTCTTGCATTCCTTTAGAATCACATAATGCTGTGAAAGAACATCCAGGGCTGTGTGCAGGTTTATAATTCCGCCCCCCCCCCCCCATCCAGCCATTCTTTATGCACACAACAAGAAGTGGAGAGAGATATCTTTCCCCTTGCTTTATCTTTTTAAAATACATCTCCAACCTGCACATACCCTCCCCCCCCCCCGCCCTGCACCCTTTCACTTAGTCATTTGGTACATGAATGTATTCTAAATGTTTTCACAGCTGCTTGGGAGGTGTTGATTCTTAGTGTCAACTCATTCACTCAGCTTAACATAATCACTCTCTTTTAATGGAACAGTTAACATGAAAATGATGTCTATCATTTTTGCTGCTGGGGGTCCAAATGTGGGAAGAGGGAGAGGTGACAGAGGCATAATTACTGGGCCCGACACGATTTCTTCCACTTTTTAAATTTTATTTGAGACAGACGAAGCAGTGTTGTGCAACGTCAACAATCAAAAAACGGAAATGAAGGCAGCGCGAAGACCCAGGTGAGTAATTACCAGGAGGGTTGCAGCCCCAGAACCGCTTCCCAAGTGCTGGGGCTGACAAGGTGCAGATTGTTTTTATCCTCTGGTGTGAAGCATACTGATTTGCTGTTGATAGATCCAGGCGGCAATATTAATTAAAGCAGAAGCAGGAGCTAATTGAGCTGTTGACAATGCATTTGGGGAGTGTGGCACTGGGGGCGAAGTCTATCCTGTGTGGCACATGGGAAAATGCCAGCTAGTGCTATCAGTGCCTCTTGCTTTCAAAAACACACATCGTTGGGGATTTTATATTGATGCTTTACCAGGGAGGGGCGAATAAATACCCTACAAAACCGGGTAACGAAAACCAAAACAAAACAAGCTCAAAGAATATTGAACGACTAAATTTCTCAGCATTTTCTATTGCTGGGCCAGGCAAGAAGACTATTTTTCTCACGTGATTTGGAAAGCAAGAGAAAAGCATCTCTTAAGGGTCGAAACTAGACAAGGTGCAAGGAGACACAGGACTGGATCTTCCAGGGTTACTTACAACACAAAAACAACAGCAACAACAAGGTAGACACAAAGCCCCCTTGGGTTGGAGTTGCAGCACTGGGGCAGGGGCTCCTTCTCCCATGCAGGTGTGTGCTATGTGCAAAACCTGCGACAAGCACCACCTATGGGTATCTTGGCCTCAAACCAACTTAGAGGTCTCTGAGCCATGAGTCCTGCCATGCTTTTGGAAGTGAGTTTGGAACACAAGGGTCTGAAGCAGC
The DNA here is from genome assembly GCF_965153285.1 of Podarcis tiliguerta. Taxonomy (NCBI): domain Eukaryota; kingdom Metazoa; phylum Chordata; class Lepidosauria; order Squamata; family Lacertidae; genus Podarcis; species Podarcis tiliguerta. Next base: position 66,087,861 of record NC_139534.1, read on the forward strand.
AGGAGGAGGAAGAAATAGGTTGTGTGCACACTGAATGGTGGTAAGAAGAAGGATCTTCCCTTTTTGCACTGACTTCAGTGGTTTTGGAAGGAACAGAGATGCCAGCTCCCCCTCCCCCCACTTTCCTGTCTCCACCCCCATGGTCCAGGCTGGAAACTGAGGTCCAGCTCCAAGGGCCTTCTGGCGGTTCCCTCACTCTGAGAAGTGAGGTTACAGGGAACCAAGCAGAAGGCCTTCTTGGTTGTGGTGCCTGCCCTGTGAAACGCCCTCCCATCAGATGACAAGGAAATAAACAACTATCTGACTTTTGGAGACATTTGAAGGCAGTCCTGTTTAGGGAAGATTTAAATGTTTTATGTTTTATCGTGTTTTTAATATTCTGTTGGGAGCTGCCCAGAGTGGCTGGGGAGGCCCGGCCAGATGGGCGGGGTATAAGTAATAAATTTATTATTATTATTATTATTATTATTATTATTATTATTATTATTATTATTCCTGTGGAGTGGAGAACCCCAGTGGAGGCTGGAGAGATCTTGGGCTCAGCTTACATCCCATCCCTCCAAATTTGGAAATCAGAAAACTACACATTATAATGCATTGTTCATTAAGTTCGCTTGAGGTTTTCACATGAGTAGACAAAACTTTATATTAATAAGAAAGGAAGAAACAGACAAAAGCAAACAGGTAGCACTTGAAACTCTGATGTCCAGATTATCTACTTCAGTGTTATATATGCAAAAGCAACCTAGTTTCAGTCTTGCAAAGCATAGAAGTTCCTCTCTTAAAACTTTGCACTCCATTGGAAGAAAAATAATAGTGTTAGGGAAAAGCTAATCCTGTGATTCTCCTGCAATAAGTTAGACCATTTCCAATGAAATCCCCCCCCCCCCCGGTTGCTATCTAGTCAAATAGCTACTGAGCTAGACATGATGTGGCCCCCTTGAATAAAATAAAAATCTCCCTGTTTAATTGAAAGCTCAACACCCTGGAATGAGCGGCTGAAACAAGACTGTGCATGTTAGTGTTTGAAGCAATGTGAAAAAGAGACTATCGACTGGCAACACACAGAAACCTCTAACAACAAAAGCAAAAAATGATGGCTGAGGACTTCTGGTAATAGATATGAGATCTTGTCAGAGGCGATGCAAATGAAATCTAGGCAGGAGTGCAAAGAGAAAGAAATAATTTTACACCAGCAACCTGTAATAAGGCCTTTGATTATTAGTATTACACCTGTATGTATAGCCTTGAACCGGGATGCCTGAAATTCTGGGACAAGACTAATATAAAGTCAGAATTGTTGTAACTATCCTGTCCACTGAAGAAAGACAAAATAATTTGCTCTTACTCAGACCAACACTTGCCTTCAGTGGGGTGGAAATTCATTTCAGAAATACATCCAAGAGTTCTCAAAAAAGTCAAATGTGAAATTGTTGATCTTCTAGCAAAAATTATGCATCTTGTCCCACAGAGCAGTCTCCATAATTGAAGGCTGGAAAGTATCCAGTGTAACACCAATTTTTAAAAAGGAAATCAATGAGGCACCTTGAAAATTAGAGGCTGCTTAGCATGACATTTGTCCTGGGAGAACTGGTGGAAAGTACTGTTAAAGATAAAATAACTAATCATATAGAAGAACAAGCCTTGCTGAAGCAGAGCCAGTGTGGCTTCTGCAAGGGCAAAATCTTCTCACTAAGCTGTATAAAGTTTCAACAAGCATATAGATTGAGATGATCTAGTTGACATTGCGCACTTTCAAAAGGCTTTAAACAAGGTACCCCAGCAAAGACTCCTGAATAAACCTAACTGCCATGGGATATGAAGAAAGGATCTGTTGTGGAACAGGAATTGGTTAAGTAGCAGGAAGCAACACCAAAGACTGATATAGGGACCTGCACTTTTAATTATGTTCAGAATAATCTGGATTTAGGGTTTAGGAGTGAGGGGGCCACGTTTCCTGATGCTACTTAATTGTTCAGGGTCATTAAAAGAAAAAGAGGTTGTGGAAAACTCCAAAACTGAGTGAATGTGCAGTAAAATGGCAAACACAATTCAGCATGAATGAGTGTAAAGTGATGCTTGTTGGGGCAGAAAGATCTTAATTTCATATGTAAGCTCTTAGGGTCTGAACTGGCAGTAACTGACCAGAAGACCTTGGGACCATACTGGTTAGCTAGGATATGTCAACGCAGTATGTGGAAGCTATGAAGAAGGCAAGTTCCATGGTAGGAATCATTAGGAAATGAAAATAAAATAAAACTGCCAATATCGCAATGCTGTTATACAAATCTAGGGTGTGACTGCATTTGGAATACTGTGTACAGCTCTGGTCACCTGATCTTAAAAAGGATATTGTTGAGGTGGAAAAGGTTCCAAAAAGGAGCAACTGTTAGGAACATGGCTGAATTAAACGCCTGTGAAGAGTCAGACTCTGGAGATGAAGGAATGCCAGTACAGAAGGAGCCAGAATCTGACTCTGGAGACGAGGGATTGCAGCCCCAGACAGGGCAGGTGTGCGTTAGCTCGGCCCCCCTTCACCAAGAGTTCCCAGACTCAAATATAGCAGTAGACTCAGACAGCAAGCAGGCAAGGGGAGGGGAGGAGATAGACGGCATTGAGGGAGTTGCTATGCAACCAGGAGAGAAACAGCATTTAGAGGGCTTTTCTTTTGAGAACGAGGTGTGTGTGGGGGGGAATCCACCCACCTTCTCCCCAAACCAGAAGAGCTGAATGGGTTAAAATGCAATGGAAGTGCAAGAGAGGAAGGACTGGACTATGGTGCCCTTCCTGCTATGACAGCAGCGGAGACTCTGAGTGACCAACTCGTAGCTAAGAGCGGCAGGCTTGGAGCCGCTCTCTGTATGTTATGTTAGTTGAAAATAAACGTCCATAAAACTGCCAGAGACTCGTTAATTCTTACCGGAGCTTGCTTGTCTGCCTGAGGTCATTACAGCAACTAAAATGATCAAGGGGAGGTAAAGGTTGCAGTGTTTGAGACTTTTTCATTTAGAAGCGACATGATGAAAGTTTATAAAATTATGCAAGGGGGTAGAGTAAAGCTGTTCTCCCTTTCTCATGGCATAAATGGACACCCAATGAAGCTGCATGTTGGAAGATTCAGGACAGATATAAGAAAGCATTGGACGGGGGAGGCAATCAATGGCCACTGCCTCCATGGTCAGAGGAAGCAATGCTTCAGAATGCCAGTTGCTTGAATCTGCAGACGGCGAAGTGCTCTTGTTCTCAGGTCTGGCTTGTGGGTTTCCCATAGGCATCAGACTGGCCACTGTGAGAACAGGATGCTGGACTAGATGGGCCACTGGGATGACTCAGCAGGCTCTTCTTATGTTCTTGGCTAAGTTGACTGGGGATGGTGGGAATTTTTGGCCAACAACATATGGGGACCCAGTGCTGGAGAACACTGCAATAAAGAGCCTGCTTAAGAATGCAGCTGCTGTCATCACATTTCCTTCTTATGGAAGATAAAGGAAATTCCTGCACCCACAGGGCTCTAGACTGAAGAAGAAGAAGAAGAAGAAGAAGAGGAGGAGGAGGAGTTTGGATTTGATATCCCACCTTTCACTCCCCTTCAGGAGTCTCAAAGGGGCTAACATTCTCCTTTCCCTTCCTCCCCCACAACAAACACTCTGTGAGATGAGTGGGGCTGAGAGACTTCAAAGAAGTGTGACTGGCCCAAGGTCACCCAGCAGCTGCATGTGGAGGAACTACAGTGGTACCTCGGTTTTCAAACGTAATCCGTTCTGGAAGACTGTTAGAGTTCTGAAATGTTCAAAAACCGAAAACTCAACAGCCGACAGATAGGCCTCAGGGTCTTGCACTCAGCGGAAGCCACGTGGCATGTTCAACTTCCGAGGTGTGTTCAAAAACCGAAGCATTTGGCATTACCTCGTTGCCTTCAGCTGGGCACTCACTTACAGCTGCTCCACTACCAGTTGGGTCAGGAGAAGCTGAAGTGGCCTCTGGGTCTAGTAACCCACCAACATCTCCCGAGCTGCAGAGACTGAGGTCTGAGAGAAGGAGAGACCTGAGTACTCACAGGAGGAGTGCTTGCCTTCGGGTGAGACAGGGAGGCGAGTCACCAGGGGATCAGAACCGGCCATTACCCCGACAGAGATAAAAGGCTGCTGGACCCCACCCCAGGTTGCGAGAGCAACGTTGCTGTTTGCCAGAACCTGCCTGTGATCCTGTGCCTGACCTTGCCTGGTTTCCTGCCTCGTGTCCTGCCTTGGCCCTGTTGGACTGACTCCTCGTGGTACCCTTGGATTCGGGACTGGGCCTGGACTGCGTTACCCGGGTTACTCCCGGGCCCAGCACAGTTCAGAAGGCAAATCTAGAGAGACGGGGGTACTGATAGATTTAAGTGGGTGTTAGAACTTACTGTCTTTTTGCAAGCATATGACTTGCCATGTTAGTTCAGGAGTAAGGCAGAGGCATTTCATGTTTAACTTCATCTGAAAGTGTATGTTTCTATAAACCCGTTCTGTAGTCTCACTTGAAGCAAGTCTGCTTTGATTTAAAGCACATATATTTAATCAATCCCATCACTGATTTTGTTTGAAGACCTGTTGAAGCAGAAGCCGTTGAAGTTATCACCAATATTTATTGCATGCTGAGTTTAAGATGTCACAGGGCTGGCTTAGCATGCTAGACGACTAGAATAGCATCTCTAGGGTGGTGATCTCATTTCAAGAAAGCTAACCAGAACCACAAAGGAGGAGCACATGTTTCCAAATCAAACTACAATCGACCCATTGTTCTCTTGGGAAGTCAATGTCTAGGAGGCTCTGACCTACCAATTTTGGTGGAACAGCTCGTCCATAGTTCATTCTAGCAAAGTGCTTGGATTTCAGATGCTTTGTGCTTTAATCTGAAATACATTTACATGGGACTGGCTGGATACAAAATGGCCTTAAAGCTATTTCACAAAAATATCACTCTAACATATTTGCCCACCACAAATTTACTCAGAAATTGGGGTAGCTCCAGTGGAAATTTCTCCAGCTCTTTTGTACATTGTTTCAATGATCCCAGGTTGATTCTGCTTTTAAAAATACCTACTGCACCCTTCCGTCTCCAATTTGGAAAGGAAATTCTCATCTTTTACAATGCAAAAAAATAAACCTGCAGCAAACATAGCCACATGCACAATAGCAGCTGATCACATTTTGTTATTTAACCTTATCGTTTTCCTCACAACAGTGTTGCCATTACACATGTGCAGAGTGCAACTGTTTTCTCATTTTAAAATATCAATTATTCTCTATAAATCTGTGAACTGGGGAAGAGCTTATATGTAAGAGGGTCTAAGTATGATTTTCAAACAAGATTGACTCCGTGCCTCTTATATAGAAATTAAGCAACACCACATGTCACATTTTTTTTGGAATACATTTATTTCCACCTAAACATCCATTGACAAAAACTAAACAAACACACAGAAACTGTTCTAGTTTCGTACAGTTTTCCTCCCCAAAGAATCATTTTAACTTTGCATTTAAAGAAATAACTGTTTTGGATAATGAAAAGAACAAAGTGTTCCAACCAAGAGACATACATTGTTTCATTGGAGCCATGACAGATCAAAGCACATCAGAACATATTTGCAATGCGTGGCTCAGTCCTGAAAGTGTGAAGTAATAATATCAATAGTATTATAATGATGGTGCTCATGGGTGCTTCTTGTCCGGATGAGATAGTGGAAGGTTTAACTTCTGTTTGCACATTGGAAAATTTCCATAACAAGATGTGGTCCTACATCAAGTCTTTTCATCTGTGGCTACACCTCTTCCCCACCACCTGGTTCATCATGCAGAAGTACTAACTCCTTGGCCTTTAATGCTGCTGGATTCTATTTTGAACCTGTGACATTTTGTTTCTTAGGAAACTCTTCTCTAGTGCCTAACCATTATATGCTTGTTAAAACTCTGACATTTCCATTTGGAAAAGCTATTTCAGTTTTTGTGATGATTTTGTTGAAGTCAGGGCTGCAAACAGAAAGAGCGGGGAAACGGCTTAGTATATTATGCCCCTCACAGGGGGAAAGAAATGGATAATATTCATTTGAGTTGTCACTTGGTACAGCTTATAAACGTCAGTGATTAAGCGGTATATAAATAGCTGGAGTTAATTAATACATTATACAATCTTTAAAATAACCTAAAATGTATTTTAAAACAGTGGGGTGGACTGGAGTATCCCTTCTGCAAATGGAATGGCTCCTTCCATTTGCAGGAAGGGCAAAAATTTAATAGATACTCCCACTGGAGGAAGGGTGGAGCTGATATTTGTTGATTCCTGCTTCCTTGTGTAGGCCCACCGCCCACCCCACCCCCATGCCAGCTCCAGCAACATTTCAGGAGATGAGACTTCAGGATGAAGGAGGAAACACCTAAAATGGCCTCCTTCCTCTTCTGTCAGTGGAGTTCCACTAGTAGAGGATCCAGCCATTATATGAAACCAAATGTTTCAAGAAGCTGTGGTGCTTTGTTACAGTCATATATTTGTGTGTAGAAAGTTTCAGAATGAAAAGCTATATGCGGCCCGGTTAAAATGTTTGGCACGGTTTTACAAGTCTCTTCCTATCCTTGTTTTGTAAATGCATGAAATATGTTATGGTCCAGCCACACTCAATGATGTTCTGTTTTGACTTGGACTTCCACCTGTGCAATGGAACTTGCCTGCCTTCTCCTTCCTCCATGCCCCCTCCCGCACACACTCCAAATCTGCTCCATAAAGTTGGGGAGCTCCAGAGTAGATTCAGGGGGGTACATTGGGAGGAGATGGGGAGCTGTTCCATAGACTGCACAACTGCATTAGGTACAAACTTAGGGTTTTATTCTTGTATGGTTTAAAGAACCTCTTTACTTTTGTATGTTGTGAACTGTAATGATCTAGTAATAATCAGCTGCCTGGTAAAACATGCAATAAATTCTAGGCCTGAGGAGTTTTGAACTATACCAGCGGCATGTTTTCTGAATGACATAGAGGAGGAGCTGCAGTGCACAGGGATCAAAATAGTACGGCTGAGTCCCCATTCTTAAAATACTTGTGAAAAAAGGTCATAGAGGAAGGAACTTAATCAGTGCTATTATGAACATTTTAGAAATTTTGTATTGTACATTGCTTTCATTTTTCTGTTTTTAATTGGTTTTATCTGCTTGTCTTTTATTTTGTTAAGTCACTTTGAGATTTTTTTCCCTTTTCCCTCCAATAATTTTTACTAAAGTTTGAAAGAAAATATTAAGGTTAGTATCAAATATCCATTATTTTTCTTTTGTATAAAGCAGCTATTATTGTTGGCGTCTGTCTGACTCAAGAGGCAATGAAAGTGTGATACATCTTGTGATCTCTTGCAAGCCACAATACAGACAAAGGATATAGCAGGCATACTAATAACTTTTGTTAATTATTTTAATGCAGCTCTTTCAACAACCACTTTCTTCAACAACTCGTTACTCATAAGAAGACCTATATGCATATGTAATCCACTTTTGTATATCTTGGCTCAAGTTTAGTACTGTTAATGTATGATAGTAAACCATCTCAGGCTTACAGTGAAATAAACCTTTTGCCTATGTCATATCAGTGGCATTTTGTTTAAAACTTTTTTAAAAAGATAATGTGTAACAACATAAATCTAAAACGTATTGCAACTTCAAGAACCCGTTTACAATGTCTGCATTCCTGAAATGAAAAAGAACACAATTAGACTAAAGGAAGATACATGTTTTGGATAGCTAGACAACCAACTTACAGTATGTACATTCCAAACAATTCTGCCACAGTTAAAAGGTATTTATATTCTGATGCAGATAAAATTGAACATGTCAACACTAATGCATTTTTCTAGGAGAATCACTACTTTCACAATAATTTCCATGGAAAATTTGTGTGCACATGCTGTAATAGACACATTTATAACATCAAAAGTGTTCAATTTTCTTTTCAATCATACCACCGTATGAATAGCTTTTCCTATTGAATTTAACAATAAGGCACATTACCAGAGTCTAAAGGATGGGATACTTCTGCTTGCTGTTATGAAAGTATGTCAGACAATATATAATATACCCCACAATAGATCTGGGTTAACGGCTCCTTTACATAGGTTTTCTTCCTAATACACTTGTGTCAGCAGAATGCCATTTTTATTTAAATTTGCCTGTGAGATCAACTACATTTCAATCTGTGGTTAACTCTCAACGTTATTAAAAGAGTATTCAAATGTTATTTAAAGGAGACCCGGGGCATTTGTATCAAGAAATTAACATAAAATGTTTCTCAGAAGAATAGATTTCAGTTCAGAATTAGCAGGCGTTTTTTCCCCTGCTCTTGACATCACTTTGCAAAACAAGGTTTTACAAATTATGGTTTTAAAACAAGGCTCTTCTCTGATTCATACCGCAAATGGTGTACTCAGAAAGGTGCATTGCATAAGTCTCATTTTGCTTGTGTAAAGTGGAAATATAGCTCCCCCTTTGGTGGAGTCCTTCTACCTCTGTATGGGTTATGTCTACAATGGGCAAAAGAAGGGCAAGTCATATTTGACAGTGAATAAATCGTCTTTCCTTTCAGACAGGAAAATATGCTCTTCTCAAGTCTACCAGATATATATTATTATATCCTGCCTTCCCTCCAGGGAGGCCAAAGTGGTGTACATTGTTGTCCTCACCCTCGCCACATTTCATCCTCATAACTTTGGAGATACACTACAGTGGCTGCTTGAAGGTTGGTTGGTTGAAGGTTAGTCAGGAATACAATGAGGGGACCACAGTGAGCATCGTGGCTGAGTGGTGAGCTCCTCAGCCCTAGCCTAGCTCTCTTACCACTACACCACACTAGATAGAACCCCATTTCTCAACACTTTACAGGAGAATGAGGAAAGAACCAACATGGCCTTGTTCTTGTTCTAGTTGAAACCTGGTGGAACTGACCTACAGCTCTACTTCGGCTGTATTCATTCTGGTGTGTTTTAAGTGACACTTCAGCACCAGCATAATGACAAAAAGCAGTGCGTGGGGGGGGGGGAGCGATGATGACCATGCCCTTCTGTCATCTGCAGAGAAGCTGGAATATGAGCCGTAGAAGCTGTAAGCAAAGGGAAGGGAATCCAGCTGCAAGGAATTGGAGCTCAGAGGTTCCACCGGTACCTGTTTTTCTCGACCTTGTGGCCTATTGTCTGACTGACTGAATTGTGACTAGCAATCTCTGAAGGGAAGCCTCCCCACAGAGGATCTTGCCATTACCTCTTTTCTGTAAACCCCCCCCCCTCCCTTCCAACTTAGGTTTGTTGTCGAGCCTGGCTGCTGAAAGTGGCTGTGGCTTCACAGAGGCGTACATGAACTCAAAAGCAACCATTAGAGGCTTGATCCAGGACCTTTGAAGCCAATGAGAAATGGGCCACTAATTCAAACAGGGACTAAAGCTGGAGTAAATGTTCAATAGACTAAAAAGAAAGGGGGAGGATCGAGTTCATAAAGTGTACTTTGCGCGCTCTCCTCCTTTGTGTGGCACTCATGGTGTATTTGCATTAGCTTCAGTTATTTCATTTTATTTTTGCCTTCTGGATGACCTTGCCGATCATTTCCTTTGGAGGCAGAATAACTAACACAAAAAGCAACTCGATGGCATGCAGATTTTGTTTATAATGACAACCCTTTGCATTTATAGAACAAACTTCAGATGGTCAGAGCACTTCACATCCCATTTATCCCAGTAATCCTTACTGCAGCCTTTTAAGGCACATTAGTATTATCCTCATTTTGCAGAGAGAGGAGGCCAAAGGAGGAGTAGATGCAGCCCAAGCTCTGTCTGTTCCTCACAGCACAGGAGTTGACTGTATGTTTCCAGTAAGAATACCTGGGTCGTGGAAGCAATGGCCTTCCTCTACTGCTGCATTCACTGGCAACCTGCTTCCAAAACTGGGACTCTACATTTAGCCAGGAAGACTGGAGGGGCTGGTGCAAAGGAGTGGTGTGTGTTCATGGTGCAGTCACCAGGTCTCACGGCAGTGACATCACTACTACGTACCAGGTTGGAACTGAGTTTTGATGAGTTCCGGCTGAACAAAGCCCTGTCTGGACGGTACCTCATTGTCTAGCCATGCCTTAACCCATCACTTCTTATGGCAGTGAACGCCATAACAAATTTGTGTGTCACATGAAATTTTTTGTCTGCCCTCAGTCTACTGCCAGTCAATCTCATTTGGAGACTGCTCCTTTTCTCCTAATTTATGGTGTTGGAAAGGGAGATGATTGATTGATTGATGATAGACTTTCTACGCCATGTAAGGTAAAGGTAAAGGTACCCCTGACCGTTAAGTCCAGTCGCGGATGACTCTGGGGTTGTGCGCTCATCTCACTCTATAGGCCGAGGGAGCCGGCGTTTGTCCGCAGACAGCTTCCGGGTCATGTGGCCAGCATGACAAAGCCGCTTCTGGTGAACCAGAGCAGCACACGGAAACGCCATTTACCTTCCTGCCGGAGCAGTACCTATTTATCTACTTGCACTTTTGACGTGCTTTCGAACTGCTAGGTTGGCAGGAGCTGGGACCGAGCAATGGGAGCTCACCCTGTTGCGGGGATTCGAACCGCCGACCTTCTGATTGGCAAGTCCGAGGCTCTGTGGTTTAACCCACAGCACCACCCATCTGATAAATCTCTCAAATTCATTTTAGTTGTCATATATATATATATATATATACATTTTAGTTGTCATATATATATATATATATATATATATATATATATGCAGGTTTTGGTGTCCTCGGGTGTCTTCCCGTGTAAAAGTTGGGGTGTCTAGGCGACGTTTCGACGAGGTCTCACTCGTCATCTTCAGGCTGGTGCTTTCGGCTTCTTGTTACTGGAACAGAGCAGGATCTCAGTGTTTGAGTTCCTATAAATACTGTTGAGGAGGTGTGGTGTATAGCCTCCAATGTTCTGGGTAGAGAGGAGGTTCCCAGGCTAGTGTGCCTTTTCTTCTTTTGTTCCTTAATTACTTGAGGGATATCTTGAGTGATTTCTTGAGTGATTTCCTGAATCCCACTTAGGTGGGTCATTAGGTGTGGATTAGTTGCTAAAGCCTTCGTGTCTTGAACTCTTGAACTTTGTGAAGAGTTTTTCTGAGAAGATGGCTGTACTGCACTTGGTTGTGCTCTGGCTTGGCTTCGTGTATAGGGGCGAGCTGTGGTTTTGTGGCCTGTGCCAGCCAGATCTGTGTAGGGATTGCAGGGGGGTGCAGCATCCGGAGGTGCCACCCTGGTTTGGCTACTGGATGGTGTCTGTAATTTATCTGTGGAGAGGGTCTGGGTTTGGGTCTGGTGTGGTTGATTGGTGATGGCGTTCTGTGTGCCTCTGGATCTGGTGTCAGGTTTTGTGGGGAGGGCTAATTTCCAGATGTCTGGCAAGCGGGATGTGTCGTCACGCTTGTTCATGTTGTGAGGGTGTTTCTCTATCTCGATGGCTTCCATGATTATTCTCTTGTGGTGATGTTCCATGTTAAAGAGCAATTTGGAATCTGCAAAATTAATTTCGTGTCCTGTTTCTTTCATGTGTTGGAAAAGAGAGGAAGTTTTTTCTTCTTTTTTGACGGCATTCTTGTGTTCTGCGATACGTGCATTTATTCGTCTGTTTGTTTGTCCAATGTACGTGGCTGGGCAGACTTTGCAGGGTATTTCATAGACCCCTTGGTTTTCCAACTGAATTTTATCCTTGGGGTTTCTGAGGATATTGGCTATTTTTTGGTTGGTGCAAAAGGCTGTTTTGATATTGTGTTTATGGAGGATTTTGCTAATTTTATCTGTAGTGCCCTTGATATAAGGAAGGAGGGCTATGCCATTGTTTTCTTCTGTGTCTTGGTTTTTGGGGGGTGTTTCTTTTTGGATTAGCTTCGTAACCCTGTTTTGCTGGTATCCATTGGCAATTAACACATTTGAGAGATTCTGTAACTCAGTTGTCAAGTGGTCTTCGTCAGCCAGGCGTTTGGTTCTGGAGATGAGAGTCTTGGCTACGGAGTTTATTTGTGCAGGGTGGTGGTGTGATTGTGCATGTAAGTAGCGGTTGGTGTGTGTTTTTTTCCGGTAGATAGTGTGTCCTAGGGAGCCATCAGGTTTTTTGTAGATTAGGACGTCAAGGAAGGGAAGTTGGTTGTTGGCTTCTATTTCCATAGTGAATTGTATTTTGGGGTGTAGGCTGTTGAGATGTGTGAGGAAGCTATCCAGTTTTTCCTTCCCGTGTGGCCAAATTACAAAGGTGTCGTCAACATATCTGAGCCAAAGTTTGGGTTTGTGTTCTGACTTGTCTAAAGCATTGGTTTCAAAGTGTTCCATGTACAGGTTAGCGATGACCGGTGAGAGGGGTGATCCCATAGGTGCTCCTTCTATCTGTTTGTATCTTTGTCCATTGTGGATGAAGTACGTGTTGGTTAGGCAGTGGTTGGTCAGGTCCAAGATGTATTCGGGGGGATTGTATTTGTTTTGAATGGCTGTCAAGGCTTCATTAACTCTACGGCCTCCCCAAGATACACAAAGAAGGAACACCACTCAGACCAATAGTCAGCTCCATAGGCTCACCTCTACAAAATCTCGCTAAATTTCTCGCCAAGCAACTTCAGCCCTATGCAGAATCCATCTCTTCACACGTTCCAAACTCCTTCCAGTTCATAGAAACAATAAAGAAGCAAAACCTACAACCCAATGACCTACTTGTGAGCTTCGATGTTGTATCTCTCTTCACACAAGTGCCCATTAATGAAGCCTTGACAGCCATTCAAAACAAATACAATCCCCCCGAATACATCTTGGACCTGACCAACCACTGCCTAACCAACACGTACTTCATCCACAATGGACAAAGATACAAACAGATAGAAGGAGCACCTATGGGATCACCCCTCTCACCGGTCATCGCTAACCTGTACATGGAACACTTTGAAACCAATGCTTTAGACAAGTCAGAACACAAACCCAAACTTTGGCTCAGATATGTTGACGACACCTTTGTAATTTGGCCACACGGGAAGGAAAAACTGGATAGCTTCCTCACACATCTCAACAGCCTACACCCCAAAATACAATTCACTATGGAAATAGAAGCCAACAACCAACTTCCCTTCCTTGACGTCCTAATCTACAAAAAACCTGATGGCTCCCTAGGACACACTATCTACCGGAAAAAAACACACACCAACCGCTACTTACATGCACAATCACACCACCACCCTGCACAAATAAACTCCGTAGCCAAGACTCTCATCTCCAGAACCAAACGCCTGGCTGACGAAGACCACTTGACAACTGAGTTACAGAATCTCTCAAATGTGTTAATTGCCAATGGATACCAGCAAAACAGGGTTACGAAGCTAATCCAAAAAGAAACACCCCCCAAAAACCAAGACACAGAAGAAAACAATGGCATAGCCCTCCTTCCTTATATCAAGGGCACTACAGATAAAATTAGCAAAATCCTCCATAAACACAATATCAAAACAGCCTTTTGCACCAACCAAAAAATAGCCAATATCCTCAGAAACCCCAAGGATAAAATTCAGTTGGAAAACCAAGGGGTCTATGAAATACCCTGCAAAGTCTGCCCAGCCACGTACATTGGACAAACAAACAGACGAATAAATGCACGTATCGCAGAACACAAGAATGCCGTCAAAAAAGAAGAAAAAACTTCCTCTCTTTTCCAACACATGAAAGAAACAGGACACGAAATTAATTTTGCAGATTCCAAATTGCTCTTTAACATGGAACATCACCACAAGAGAATAATCATGGAAGCCATCGAGATAGAGAAACACCCTCACAACATGAACAAGCGTGACGACACATCCCGCTTGCCAGACATCTGGAAATTAGCCCTCCCCACAAAACCTGACACCAGATCCAGAGGCACACAGAACGCCATCACCAATCAACCACACCAGACCCAAACCCAGACCCTCTCCACAGATAAATTACAGACACCATCCAGTAGCCAAACCAGGGTGGCACCTCCGGATGCTGCACCCCCCTGCAATCCCTACACAGATCTGGCTGGCACAGGCCACAAAACCACAGCTCGCCCCTATACACGAAGCCAAGCCAGAGCACAACCAAGTGCAGTACAGCCATCTTCTCAGAAAAACTCTTCACAAAGTTCAAGAGTTCAAGACACGAAGGCTTTAGCAACTAATCCACACCTAATGACCCACCTAAGTGGGATTCAGGAAATCACTCAAGAAATCACTCAAGATATCCCTCAAGTAATTAAGGAACAAAAGAAGAAAAGGCACACTAGCCTGGGAACCTCCTCTCTACCCAGAACATTGGAGGCTATACACCACACCTCCTCAACAGTATTTATAGGAACTCAAACACTGAGATCCTGCTCTGTTCCAGTAACAAGAAGCCGAAAGCACCAGCCTGAAGATGACGAGTGAGACCTCGTCGAAACGTCGCCTAGACACCCCAACTTTTACACGGGAAGACACCCGAGGACACCAAAACCTGCATTCCTGTACCCGTGAAAATCTACGAAAGCAAATATATATATATATATATATATAAACTTTTACACGGGAAGACACCCGAGGACACCAAAACCTGCATTCCTGTACCCGTGAAAATCTACGAAAGCATATATATATATATATATATATATATATATATATACACACACACTGAAAATTCAGATGCTTTAGCCTTTCCTCATAGGAGATGTTCTTAAACCTTTTGAAGTCACCCTTTTCTGACCAGAAACATACACTGTATTCCACATGCAACCAACTGCAGATTTGTATAATACTCACCTCTTTTTTATTCTTTCAGTTTGGAGAGAGACTTCAGAGTCTGCTTGTGTTTTCACTATCTTGAATAAGTTTAATAAAGACAAGGAATAGATTAACTATCCCCCCCCCCCCACTTACACATGCCTAGTCTATGGCTTCCCAAGTCATTGTCAAATAATGTTATAGCAGCATATATTCATAGGTGAATCACAAAACACTTTGCATCCTCAGTAGACTTCCACATAATTTGGGTTTCTCAGTGCATCCATGCCAATAACAGGTAGCATAAACACAACAAAGAGTTGAGTAAATAAGTTCCCAGCTGAAAAAAGGCTGGGGACCACTGTTACAGTTTTTCATGCAGTCGCCAATACAGGAGCAAATGGAAGCAAAAGAGGTCTCTATGGGCCAAAAGATCAAAAGAACAAGGACAGAGGACCAGAAAAAGCACTATATTCATGGCACACGCTATATATGCCTCTCAGAGAGATGGTTTATGGAAGGGGGTTAGCTTAGACCTAAGGGTCAGATATAGAGCCCATAGACTTGAGTTCCTCACCCTGGGTTACATTATGAAACAACGGATGTGATGAATGATACCAGAAACTGGATGGAGTCTTTGACTGGAAACAGGTGAAGAGAAAGGTCTGTAATGTACTCTCTGTACTTTCTTCTGCTACCTAATGAAACAGGCTACAAAAGTCTGCAAAACTGTTTTAACAAATCTGTTCATGGGATGATGGCACATGGTAAGAGGAAGAAGTTCCTCATATGCAGAAGTGTCCCAAGTTAGCTGGAGGGGATTTCAGGAAATCTCAATTCCTGGAGCTGTTCTTTTTTCCTACACTAAAACAGCAGCTGCAGTGCTTGGGATGTTCATTTTAAAAACGTTCCAGTTCACCCCTTCCAAGAAGGATCTTCCAAGAAGGAACTAATTCACAGTTCAATTCACAATTCATTCATACAGGCCTTGGCATTCCCTCCCCCCCCCTCCCAGCCTTCAGAATTTAATGTGAAGAAAGGTAGAAATGCGATACAATCTCTGTCCCAGCAGATTATAGAGGAGACGTGTTTGCCAACAAGATACTTGAGGTATCTGGGAGGGCAACATCCAACCATTATAAAGATGGGATATTGTAAATCCATGCTCTACTTTTTGTATCTATTATACTTGTGCATCTCAGAGGATGTACTCTGTATACATTGTTGTTGTTGTTGTTGTTGTTTTCTTTCTTGTTCCTGGGTCAGCACTGAACAGGTTGGGATCTGTATCAAAGGACTTTTTCTTTGTGTTTAGGAGAATCCTGCACTGTATTGCAGCCAAATGGGAACAGAACAGAGCTCCTCAGTTATCAGACTGTTTCACTAAAATACGGAATATATTATCTGAACTGACAAATGATAAATGGCTGTATAAAGATCAACAGTCAAGTAAGCTTATAGAGTGACGAAGTCTATTTGTAGTGTTTTGGAATGACACACTTCCGGTTACTATCCAACCGTATACATCATTTACTTTATTGTGCTTATTTTGTTTACCCTTTATTGCTTCTTTTTTATTGCTTTACTTTTCTCTTGCATGTTTTTGCTTTTTCTCAGGTCAATTTGCTTTTTTTAAAAAAAGTATCCTATATCTGCACACAGGATATAGTAGTAGCTGTTACACCATGGAGCTCTGCTTGTTTTCCAGCAAGCCACATGGTTTAGGGGCTGTGGAGAGGGTCTAAGTTCAGGATCATCTCTGAAACTGTGGGAGTTGCATGAGCAAGCAAACATGGGATTCTGCTTGATTCTTGTGCATGCAGAAACCTAATAAGAAGTCAAATCAAATTTAAAATAATTTAAAGCATGCAAAACTCATTTTGCTTCTCCACAAGAGAGTCATCCTATGGAAAATGAGCAGGAATTAATAGGGAAAAATTGCTGTTGAGTGAAGAAAGTGGATTGAGGTTTTTTTAAAAAAAATAATATATATATATAAAATCATTTTGCTATTCCCATAGCTGGGAAGCATGAAAGCTCCTGGTTGATTCTAAATTGGAGGTTCTTAAAGCACAAGCCCAATTGCCATGTTGCTGACTCGTCAAGTTTGCCTCTGCTATTGTTGGTCAGAGAGCAATCAATGAAATTGACAAATGGCACTGAATGCAAAGTCAGCCCTGTGGAGGTTTAGATCAGGGAGATTTGTATACGAAAGAGTCAAAGGCGAAAATGTAGAAATAAAAAGCTCCTGACGGAGAAATGTATGCAAAAGCAAGCAATGAAAAGGAATGTGGCGGAGGACATCAAGGGCCAGCTGCATGACAGAAAGAAGCCCTTTCTCTGCGGCATTTTATGGGCTGTAATTTATGGCAGGTTAAACACACTAAAGCACATGATGACCTGCTTCAGTACTCAAGGGGAGCACGGAGAGAAAAACAGCATGCTTTTCAAGTTCTCACTGTATAGTACTTTAAGTCTGCTATATGGCAGCGGTTACCAGATCACCATCTGTTTCTTTTATTATTATTATTTATCTGAGGTTGTATCCGATATGGCATGTGCAATAGGACTTCCCTTCCCTTTCCTCTCCCTTCTCCCTCATGTGCCCTCAAATACTGCTCCGGAGGATCCGGCAATCCTCTGGCACAGAGAATTTATAATCACAAAAACAAGGTGAAATATCTATCTTTCTATCTTTCTATCTACCTACCTATCTACACACACACACACACACACACAGAGAGAGAGAGAGAGAGAGAGAGAGAGAGAGAGAGAATCAAAAGCCAGGGTAAGAGAAGTGTATCATCAGCATATAACAAAAGCTATACTTTTACAACAGCAATGAAGGTGCCAGGTACACCTCTGGGGTGAGGGGATTCCACAGCTAAGGGGCCACCACAGAGAACGCCCTGCAAGCACCCATGGAGGGTGGAGCTTCCCACGCAGTGGTTTGCAAAGCAGTTTAACTTTCATGGGTAGAGTCGTCATAGCAATCCATAGTTAGAAGTTTTTGCTCTTCAAAATACGTTTTCAGTTTTTCCACTGAAGACATTTAATCTTGGGTGGGGGGAATTGTCCAGATTCCCACAGTGTGCCTTTCCACATTACTCCACACAATAATGGGTGGCCAGATTGCACTCTTTAAATTGTCCTCCACAAGGAAAGCACTGCATAATATGCTACATGTAATATGCTACATGGCCCTCAATAACTATGGGTAAGCATAATGGCTTTATCAAAGGAGCAGTGTCTGGGCTCAGTACTGTTTTCAACCTGAACCTGTGTCTGTGTTGTTCTTAACAGCTGTCTTGACTCTGCTTGCTGACTCTGTTTTGCAAGTGCAAAACTCCACTTGAGATACAGGAACATCTATCCACCTGCAAAGGTAGGCAGCCTGTAATCACTCTGTTTTTCAAAGCTATATACGTAATCTCCTCTCTTTCCTCTTTTGAAACTTTCCTGTTCAGTTAATTGCTGGATCTGGTGGTCAAATATCCTTTCTGAGTTAGAAGCGGGGCACCCTAGCCCAACACCATAGCCCATACCTTGCCTTCAAGGCCTCTCTGTGTCCAGTCCCTGACAGCTTCAGTTTAAAAAAGCTTTAGGAGGACACACACATGTTGGAATGCAGTGCTTGCTTTTTGTATTTGTCTCCCCTCACCCTCAACTCTAATAGGCAATATGGAATGACAGAGATTCATTTTAAAGGATTGTTTAAGGATTATCAGTTCTCTGAAGTCCTAGATAAATATTAACTTCCCTACAAGTTGTAATAATGGCCACCAACTTGGATGGCTTTAAAGGAAGACTAGACAGATTCATGGAGGAGGAGGCTCTGCAAAGTTACTAGAAATGATGGTTATCTACTACCTCCTGTCACAAGCGAAGAGAGTACAGTGGTACCTCGGTTTACGAACTTAATCTGTTCCGGAAGTCCATTCTTAAACCGAGGCGCACTTTCCCTAATGAGGCCTCCCGCTGCTGGTGCCCTTCCACTGTTCAGATTCCGTTCTTAAACAGAGGTAAACTTTGCAAACTGGGACACTACTTCGCGGTTTGTGGAGTTCATAAACCGAATAATTTGTAAACAGGGCTGTTCTTAAACCAAGGTACCACTGTACTGTTGTATTCAGGTATTGCTTGTGGACCAATGTGGGAAGAGGACACTGTTTTGGGGGGACAGGGGATGGGCAGGTGTGGGGGACTCCCTGGTCCTGAATGGAGTAACTGTGCCCCGAAGGACCAGGAGCGCAGCCTGGGAGTCATTTTGGACTCACAGCTGTCCATGGAGGCGCAGGTCAACTCTGTATCCAGGGCTGAGACCCTACCTGCTGCAGACTGTCTTGCCAGAGTGGGGCAGGCTCAAGTTATCTCCTGCTTGGACTACTGCAATGCACTCTACATGGGGCTACCTTTGAAGGTGACCCGGAAACTACAATTAATCCAGAATGCAGCAGCTAGACTGATGACTGGGAGTGGCCGCCGAGACCATATAACTCCGGTCCTGAAAGACCTACATTGGCTCCCAGTACATTTCCAAGCACAATTCAAAGTGTTGATACTGACCTTTAAAGCCCTAAATGGCCTCGGTCCAGTATACCTAAAGGAGCATCTTCACCCCCATCGTTCAACCCGGACACTGAGGTCCAGTTCCAAGGGCCCTCTGATGATTTCCTCACTGCGAGAAGTGAGGTTACAAGGAACCAGGCAGAGGGCCTTTTTGGTAGTGGCGCTCACTCCGTGGAATGTCCTCCCATCAGATGTCAGGGAAATAAACAACTATCTGACTTTTAGAAGACATCTGAAGGCAATCCTGTTTAGGGAAGTTTTTAATGTTTGACGTTTTATCATGATTTTAATATTCTGTTGGGAGCCACCCAGAGTGGCTGTGGAAACCCAGCCAGATGGGCAGGGTATTATTATTATTATTATTATTATTATTGGATGTGAGATCCACTAGGACTCTTCTTATGTTCCTATTGAAATCTACAGGGTCTATAAATGCTAAACTTTGGCAAGATGATGCACTTTGTCAACTCATCCCCTCAATCAATTCCTTTTCAGAGCAACTTTCTTTCATTGCTCTTAACTGCTTTGAAGAATAGTTTCCAGTTCACTTGCGAGCAGCCCCGAGAGATGACGACGCTCCCACCCACAGCACTTTCAACGCTGCACTACTAAAACAATCTGAACATCTTTGCATTGAGAAGATTTGTGATATCTTCTGGGGATTTTGAAAGCAGGTAGCCAGGGCCAGAGGCACTCAACACAATGCGGCCTCCATGTTGAACAGAACGAACAACTTCAGGACACATGAAAAATGCAGCAAAAGAATGTACACTCTGCCTTCTTTCAAATCACAGCTTTGGCTCCTTTTGTCACTCTGGCTGGGTTCACTGTCATCATCACGGCGCAGACTTGGCAACCGGCAGGTGACAGAAACTGACATTAATGCAGTCAGCATTTGCTCTCCTTACAGAGGCAGCTGTCAAAAGCCATCACACATTAAGCCAAAGTACTAGTCGCCGCGAAGCTTTCCCAGCATTAACATTTAAGAATATTCCTTTGGAGAGTTTAAAGTAACTTCGGATTGTCACTTTGTGATAAAGAAAGAGACAGACGGGAAGTCAAAAGGATGGTGCTGTGGGTTGGAAGGGTAGTGAAAGCAATCTTTTTCTTTTCTTTTTTAAATCAAACATGTGGTCCCTGCCAGTCTTAATCCCCAGAAGTTCAAATTGCTTAACAATTTTGGGCAGATCCCTTTGAAATATTCCATATGTTGATTTTATGTTGGTCCAATGACAATGTCTTTGTAGGACTCATATGTCTGAAAACAGGAATGGACAAATCAGTCTATTTCCAGTCTGTTCCACCTCATTCAATCTCTAAATTTTGGGTGTTTCTTTTAAACCCACAGAAATTTGAATTTAAATACATTTCTAAATACAGTGGTACCTCGGGTTAAGTACTTAATTCGTTCCAGAGGTCCATTCTTAACCTGAAACTGTTCTTAACCTGAAGCGCCACTTTAGCTAATGGGGCCTCCTGCTGCCGCAGCACCGCCGGAACACGATTTCTGTTCTCATCCTGAAGCAAAGTTCTTAACCCAAGGTACTATTTCTGGGTTAGTGGAGTCTGTAACCTGAAGCGTCTGTAACCTGAAGCGTATGCAACCCGAGGTACCACTGTATGAATTTTTAAAACTGTTTTCTCAACAAACTAATTTCCATTCATTTCAAAATGTAAAAGAAAAAAATCAATGATGTGCATCTATAAATGTAATTTGATACACTTAAACTACGAAGATTGGCATTGCAACTTATGAAGAAATGCATGATCTGCTGGGCAGCCGACTTCCAAACTGCATATAATTCAATCAGAAAGACAGAATGCCTCAAAACCAGCCCTATCTGAAAATGCCTGAATCTACTACTTGTTGTTGTTTAGTCATTTAGTCATGTCCGACTCTTCGTGACCCCATGGACCAGAGCACGCCAGGCCCTCCTGTCTTCCACTGCCTCCTGTAGTTTGGTCAAACTCATGTTGGTAGCTTTGAGAACACTGTCCAACCATCTCGTCCTCTGTTGTCCCCTTCTCCTTGTGCCCTCCATCTTTCCCAACATCAGGGTCTTTTCCAGGGAGTCTTCTCTTCTCATGAGGTGGCCAAAGTATTGGAGCCTCAGCTTCAGGATCTGTCCTTCCAGTGAGCACTCAGGGCTCCTTAAGAACTGATAGGTTTGATCTTCTAGTTTAGTGAAATTTGCCTGAGAATATTCCAGGTTTCTGCTTTTCTAAGCATAGAATGACATTCAGCACAAAAATGGAGTTGCCGCAACAGCCCTATGTTGAGTTTCCCCTTTGGTAGCATGAAGTGGATGGCCTCATGTCACAAGGGCAACGTACTGAGTGACTGAAAGCTTCAGCCAAAAGTGTGGAGGAGAGGCCGTGGAATAGTATGATGTCATCAGGAGACATGGCACATCAACCAATGGAGGCAGAAACTTGGCATGGGTTTCTCATTTTTTGGTTTCTGAGAATAACCTGGTTCACACAATATGGTGAGCCAAACTATGGGTTAGTGAGGCCACACCAAAGTGCAGGCTCCTGGAGCGGAGTTTGAAGCCACTTTGCTCACTCAAGAGACCTTTTCTTCAAATTCTTACTTATTAGAAGAAAAGGTCCTCTAGGGAGCACACTTTTGAGCAAGTCAGATAAGGCCACAATCACCATCCAGACAACTGACAGGCATTCCCATGGAACAGAGGCGGGAAACCTGTGGCCCTCTATATATCACTGGAGTACACATGCCATAATCCTTTACCACTGACCATGCTGGCCGGTGGTGATGGGAGCTGGAGTCCAACAACATCTGGAGGGTCATAGGTCGTCCCCCCACTTTCAAGGATCTGTGTGTTTGCTTTCCTTGAAACAATGTATCCAGAGTTGCACACATTCACCCTCTCACCATAATTGCAAATCACTCTTGCCTACAAGGGATTTCCCATTCACTTCAGTGGTGTGCAGACGGCACCTCCATTGAAGTAAATGGAGAAGTTGATTGTGGGAGGGAGATTGTATGTCAGAGAGTAAACAGAACACTGGTTCTTCTGAATGATTAGCTCTAGGAAAGTTGCAAAGTGTCTTCAAATTTGATTAGGCCATGCCAATTTGGGTTGGTTACAGTGGTGCCTAAAAAGACGAAATTAATTCGTTCTGCGAGTTTTTTCGTCTTCTGAATTTTTTCGTATTGCGAAGCAGCGCTGTGTATTGACGGTTTCCCATAGGAATGCATTGGCGGTTTTTTAAAAAAAGGCGCAAGACGTTTTGTCTTGCGAAGCAAGCCCATAGGGAAATCCGTCTTGCGAAGCAACTCAGAAAACAAAAAACTCTTTCGTCTTGAGAGTTTTTCGTCTTCCGAGGCATTCGTCTTGCGAGGTACCACTGTATTTGTTTATTAAAGCCCTTAATATGCACTGTGCTTTCCAATGGCCCTTCCTTGAGGAGCTTAGAATCTAAAATTCAATGGATGGTTGAATTCTGGTTTCAACAGAGGAAGGGAACAAACCAGCGGCACGGGGGAAATTGTGGTGATGAGGGGGATATGATCATTCCAGTTACTCTAACTGTGGTTAGGTGTGTGGGTTTGGTTGAGGGCATCATACAGAAAAAGTGTATTTTGGAAGTGGAGGAAGAAAGCGGTTTCCAGTTATCCAGTTGCATACCACCTTTTGTTGTATGACCGCTATATAAAAATATTTCTTTTCCTCCTGCTCCTTTAGAGCTTTGTGTGTTATGGTGACTGGGAAATAAAATCTACAAAACTTGCTGCGTGAACTCCTTTGCCGTCCTCTTCTACTCCCCGCCCACCCAGTTGATGTCTAGGAGGAACCCTGTGAAACAGAAAGTACAAATCTAAGTGCTGATGTTATCCTACAGTATCCATGAATATCAAAAAGTGGTGACAATATATAGAGGGACAGGAAGACTATTAAATATCCATCATGCCACTTCAGATCAGGCCTAATGCAATCAGAAACACATGACTACATCAACTTATCTCCTTTGATCAAATGTGATTAAGTAAGTCATTAATTTTCAAGACAAATAAAATATGCAGGATCATTTTATTATAAATGTAAATGCCTGTCTTCTTAAATGATTTTTTTCTAAAGGAAACCCTTCTAATACAGAACTTTGTATGCTTCAGAGAACAGTTGTTTTAACATTGATTTTAATTTTAATGAAAGATTATGTATTTGTATGCATGTCTTCTTTCCTTTTTTCTCACACTGCTCATGTTGTCAAGCAAAATTTGTGCATCAGCTTGATCAAGATAATTTCATTATACCATTGTTACCATTATGACTTGGGCAATTAGTAGTTTATAAGAATAAATTTATAGCAATCAGTGATTGAGGCACATTTGCAGTAGTCAGGGTGTAATAAAGCCCAATCAATTTCTTTCATTTAATATGTAGGCTGTGACCCTAGTTTTGATGAGAACTCTTAGCTATTTCATCTTTAAATAAAAAAGAATGTCTGCAAGCAATTATAGTGGTGTGTTAATTAGATATTCCTTTTTATCTTTTATACTCCAGAATGCATTGCTAACGAAATCCTTGTTTTCTTTCTCATTCCCTTTCTCTCTTTCTCTCCGTAATAAACTGACATTGACTGGGTGTATTTTTGCTAAGACAATGGGCCAGATTTTTCATTTTTCTTTACAGTGGGGTAAATCTGAAGTAGCTCCATAGAAGTAATTGGCATTATTTGAGATTTACATGCACATAATTAACGGCAGAATCTACACCACCGGTTTTCCTTCTTTTCTTTTTCTTATATTCATATATATATAATATTAGTTGACTCGGGCACCATTCTAAAGCCCTCCCCCATGTTCTAGTCTACAAAGCACTCATAGGGTCTGCCCATTTGGCTGCAGTCATTAGCACAAAGGTAGATTTGGGTGTTGGCCAAGGGCACCCTGGGAAAATTCATGCTGCAAAGAATTCACTTGTTGGAAGAAACAACTCTCAAGATCAGTAGGGCTTCTAATGTTTTATTCTATGTGGAGAAAACAGATTGTGACTCAGTTGCACATCTTCTGGTTACATCCAAGACTAGACTTCTGTGGTGAGCTCTGCATGGGTCTGCCTTTAAATACTGTTTAGAAACTTCAACTGCTAGGATTCTTGTGATGGCCAAGCATCCAGAGTATATCATGTCACACCAGCTGCGTTAGTCTAATTTAAAGTTCTGGTGGTGACCTTTAAGAATCTGCCTGGGATCCCAAAATAAGTCTCAGAGGCATTGCTTTCAGTCCATCACCCTGGTGGGTAGCAGAAATGGGGCCTTTTTCATGGTGGCACCATTTTTTTGGAATTCTCTCCCTAAGGAGGTGTGCATTGCTTTATGGAGATTTTTTTCGCGGGGGGGGGGGGTTGACGTTTGGATTTGGGATAGGATTGCTTATATGTGTTTGATTCACGTAATGTTTTTAAAAGAATTATTCTAAACTATGTTGGGAGGGAAATTTTTATAAATAAACCAATAACAGAATGGTGACACGGGGCAAATGTACTAAAACAAGATCCAGGAGAAATTTATAGTCGTGTTTTCATTTAAATGATGTTAAAATTATAGGTTTTTCCCCTTCTTTCACCCATCTAGAGCTAAATTTCTGGATGGACACTAAAAGGTGGAAAATGACACCTCTTTTGGAATCTGTGTTTGGAAGCTACTGCTTTACCACATCACTGGCCTTGTTCCTTGCTCTTCTGACAATCCTGATTTGTGTGTGAGCTTTACGTTGTACCCAACAAGTAAATGTAGGATAGCTGTTTACTCCGAGTCAGTGAATACATGGCAAAACAGAGTTGAAAATAGCTTACTTTTGACAAGGGAAAAATGTTTTATTGACTTAATTAATTTATTCAGTTTATATCCAGTCTTTCCTCCCAAAGGGAGCATGCTTGGCTAAAGGCTGATGCTTGGGAGTTGAAATCAGCAAAAAGGAGGTTGGGATATCTTCTCACTTGTACTACCAAAGATGTCAAGGAATCGTCTGGGCAATGGAAAAATATACCTCTCCACACTTCTTTCTTATCCCTTCCATATAAATGAATTTTGCTTTGATATCCTTATGGGCAGTGCTTTTTCTCGGGAATAATAATAATAATAATAATAATAATAATAATAATAATTTATTTATTTATTTATACCCCGCCCATCTGGCCAGGTTTCCCCAGCCACTCTGGGCAGCTCCCAACAGAAATAATAATAATAATAATAATAATAATAATAATAATAATAATAATGTGATAAAACATAAGACATTAAAAGCTTCCCTAAACAGGGCTGCCTTCAGATGTCTTCTAAAAGTCAGATAGTTGTTTATTTCCTTGACATCTGATGGGAGGGCATTCCACAGAGCAGGTGCCACTACCGAGAAGGCCCTCTGCCTGGTTCCCTGCAACCACTTCTCGCAGTGAGGTCCCAGAAGGCCCCCAGCGCTGGACCTCCGTGTCCGGGCTGAACGATGGGGGTGGAGACGTTCCTTCAGGTATTCTGGGCCGAGGCCATTTAGGGCTCTAAAGGTCAGCACCAACACTTTGAATTGTGCTCATAAATGTACTGGGAGCCAATGTAGGTCTTTCAGGACCAGTGTTATATGGTTATATACTCAAGGGTACGCAGCAGTACTGGCACCTTTTTTTCTAGAAGAAAAGCACTACTTATGTGCACCAAGAATCAAGGACTCGTGGATATGTAGTTTAACTCACATAATCCATCTGAGATTGAACATCTGCTGCTGTGACATTTCTTAGAAAGTCATTTGTAGTAACAGAGTCTCGAACATCTTCTGGTAGCTTAGAGGGCGGTACTTAGACCAAACTGGAACTAGTCTGAAGGTAGTAAAGATTTTAGTCACACAGTCCGATACTTGTTTACTCAGAAGTAAATCCTGCTATGGGGTTACAGCTCTCTCTGTGTTTTGAAGAAGGTAGGATGATTCGTTGATATCATATTTATTTATTAAATGTTTTACCTATCTGCCGCAAGAAGCTTGTTGTATGGGCTATTGGTAGCTCAGTGCATGGGGGAAAGGAAGTTACTTGGTGGTAGAACATCTCCTTTCCATGGAGAAGGACCAAGACTCAGTCCCCAGCAGGTAGAGGTAGGTCTGGGAATGTCTCCTTCCTGCAATCCTGTAGGGTTGCTGCCAGTCAGTGTAGACAATACTGAACTAGATGGACTAATGGTCTGATTTAGTGTAAGAAAGCTTCCTATGTTCCTCAGTTCCCGCCGTAGTTCTATTGTGCTCTCCCCAAAGGCTGTGGCTCTGTCTTCTTCAGAGCAGGAACATAAATGTCTCTCAACATGGATACAAGGCTTAAACCTATGCTTTGTTCATGCTCCACAGCAGAAGACAAAATCCTTCATCTTTCTAAGTGTGATCCCAGATGTTGGCCAAGAACTCTGGGAACTCGAAGAACAAAAAGGATAGGCCATCCAGACTTGCACAAGTCCTAATGCAATGGAGAACCCTCTCTAATGCAACCCCCCCCCCCAATAAGGCAGCTCTGAGTACAGTGGTACCTCGGGTTACATATGCTTCAGGTTACAGACTCTGCTAACCCAGAAATAGTGCTTCAGGTTAAGAACTTTGCTTCAGGATAAGAACAGAAATTGTGCTCTGGCGGCACGGCGGCAGCAGGAGGCCCCATTAGCTAAAGTGGTGCTTCAGGTTAAGAACAGTTTCAGGTTAAGAACGGACCTCCAGAATGAATTAAGTACTTAACCCAAGGTACCACTGTATTCTTAACAGAAAATGTCTCTGTCTGATTTCCTCCAGTTAACCAAACATGCACACACACACTATGAATCTCTACCCCCCCACACCATTATGTTTCAGAAGGTGCCCTGGCCTTCAGGGGCAGCATTTTGGGAGTCCAAGGGGATGCTGTGAGGATGCAGGAGTAGAAAAGTCAATGCCACACAAGTGACCTTTTGGTTATGCCTATATCTTGTAATGTGCAAATGGAGTTGGAATCTCTCAAAACAATGTAACAAAAACAATATCATGAGAACCACATCTTAGTTCCTTTGGAGCCCTTTCTGCCAACCTTCCCACAAATAAAGTACTCTGGTCATCACAACCGCAGGTTTGAATTTACACTAACTGTAAGAACAACTTGTAGTCTGATTATAAATGCTGTAAAAACAATTCCAAGATTGGGCGGCTCATTGGGATGCTGCCAGCTCAGGTCTGTTTTTAAAGGCAGGATTTCAATAAATACCTTTGCATGGTGTTGTTATGCGATTGCTGGAGGTTATTGATTTAAATCATACCTCTCCCCCCCCCCCCGCCCGAAGACAGGAGGAAACAAAACCAGCTTTCCCATTGTTACAGTGGTTTTGTGCAACTATTGATGTGGTAGAGCAACTTTACATGTGGAACACTGCAAAGCAGTCACCGCCACTTAATGGAAATGGAATGCTTTAGGAAATTGCATGCATAAAAAAGTATCTAGGTGTTTAAATCTCTGGTCAAATGAGACAATTTATAATGCTAACAAACTTAATTCCAGAACAAGCTGTATCACAATTGGACCTGCCACCCAACTCCAAGTAGCTGTCCCTCATGATTCATTATGATCCAGCCTGCTTGACACGTGGACACAGTAGGGTGAGTGAGTCGGGAGAAGGGAGATAACAGAGATAAATCTAAATTCATTCTGGAAGCAGTCACACTCAATGACATATTCACTGACTTCTTCAACAGCTCATTTGATAATGTTCTTTCTGCACTATTCATTTTTCTGAAAGATGAAAGCTGGCTGAAGATCTCATCTGCTCACTGATGCAGGAAGAGGATTTGAAATTAACACAAAATAAAAAGAGAGAGAGAGAGAGAGCAAGGGGAGGGGGAGGGGGGCAAAGCAAGCACTTTCTGATTAACAGTGTCTTGGTCCTGACTTGGAAGGCTAAGAATCCTACTTATCAGGTCACCTTTAATTAGATATGCATTATAACTCCATAGCGGAATAGCTGCGCCTGGCAGAATTGTGTTTGGGAAGTGGGGAAGCGCATTCATCATGATAATTAATTGCTGGAAGAACAGAAACATTGTTTTCCATCTTGGTCTGTACTAGGACGTATATGTGTATATGTTTTTGATTAATGTGCTCCGAAAGCCTTAATCGAGGAGGTTAACAATGCAATTACATGAAAATTGTACAATGTATCAGTAATTGTGGGCACTTACCAGTGTAGAAAGAGAAGGATGGTGGCATTATTAAACGATGGACCAGTCAGAATGATGCACTTCAGTATATGGAAGCAAGAGGCCATAGCTCCCTATGTCCCTGAGTGGTCAGAAGTTCAGAGTAGCCTTCACAGTGCCTGTGTGGTGATATGGCTGCAGATTGATGCTGCATTTGTGCGAACCAGTTATGCATGGATGTATAAATCGAAACAACATTGCAGAGAGTGCAGAACCAAACGTACAAGCAGTGCCAGCTCAAAAGCAATCTCAGCACCACAGAATCCACATCTTTGATCACTAAATGCTGACCATCCACTTCTCTTAGCATTCAGCCAGTCAAGGCAAAGCTGGTTTCAGTGTCACCTTTCAAGGTGGGTGGAGCTTCCCAGATAACTCTTAAGGGACGATAACAAAAGGCAGCCCCAAGTGCCAATTAATCAAGCACTGGCAGAACCTCCTCTGTTACCAAGGCCTAAAGGGACTGTGGTTATGTGGTTCTGCATGCAGAAGGCCCCAAGTTTAGCTGCTTACACCTCCTGTTAAAAGTTTGAAGGTTTCAGGCGATATGGAGAACTGCCGTCAGAGTAACCAAACCCAGGCTATATTGACAATGATTACTTATTGCATTTATGTCTCATCTTTCCTCCAAGAAGCTCAAGGAAGCACACATGGTTCTCCCCTTCCCCTTTATCCTTATAACCGTCTTGTGAGGCAGCAGGTAGGATGGGCTGAAACCTAGGAACTAGCCCATGATCACTCAGTTAACTTCTTGGTGAGATGAGGATTTCAACCTAGGACCTTCTCAATGCTAGTCTCTCCATGCTGACTCTCCATGATGGAATATGATACAAGGCAGTTTCTTATATTCATAGGTTCTAAAAAGCTGCCCTCTTTTGAGTCATCAGAATGGCATGTCTCAAACAGAAGAAGAACTAGCTCTCCAGTGGTACCTGCTTGGGCTGATCCCACAAGTTTTTACAGGGGGTGGCCAGGACAAGCATATCTCTTCCATTAAAGCAGGGAATGGAAAACCTCTTGCTCTTCAGGTATGCTTAATTATAACTCCCATTAAACCCCTTTTATTAGCCATGCTGCTTAAAGAATCTTATACCAGGCATTCATTTATAATATTAAGTTAGGAATATGCACATAACTGCAACTATATGGTTCTCATGGGGGCACAGGCTCTAAGCACTATGCAAAAATATTCGTTGGCTTGTTTATTATTGCAGGGTCTTCAAGTGTCCCTCTTTTCCAGGGACAGTCCCAGATTTACAGAAGCTGTCCCGGTTTCTGATCTGATTCCAGGATATCCCAGTTTTCCTTAGAACATCCCTATTTTCATCGTCGAAATGTTGGAGGGTATGGAATAGGATGTCCCTGTTTTTTCAGCCAAAACTTGCTGGGACACAGTTCTGGCACCTCTCAATTGTGCACCTTTGCCATTATAACAGAACAAGAGAGGCATTCATTGTGAGTTCCATTATCTCTTCTTCAAGACAAATAGCACTGAATGTCCCTATTTCCATCAGAGAAATGTTGGAGGGGACATCTCTATTTTCATCAGAGAAATGTTGGAGGGTATATTATTGCAAGAATTTTTACCCTGCTCCTCAGCCAATATGGCTCCCTGTGTGGCCTACATGAGATCAATCACAAACAAGAACATGCTTACCCAAAGTTTTACAAGCCAAAAGGCAACTAGTATTCATTCAGGTCATGTGCTAGGTTTGGAATAAGAGTGTGTGTGTGGCACAAGGGCACATATATTCAAAGGATCATGGTAGGCTCTGGGAGACAAAACGTCATTCCTATTCAGGGACAGCAAATACATTGAGATTAATAGGCCTAGGCACATTGTACTGTGCAGGGAACTGCAGCCTTTGAATCCTGTTGTTCATGGACCTATCTGCTGCACAGGTATAAAGTCCCAACAGATTTCCTTCAAGCATATCAAGTTTTTACTTGCCCATGCACTAGATTGCACTGTTCCAGCTTTTGTATTCTCTTCCTAGATAAGGCAGGAAACCATGTCTTGCATTGCTCACTTGTACAGATGCCACTGCTGTGGAAACTACCCTTCATTGGTAGTACATTCCATTGATGTACAGGAAGTAACAGCAGTGCAAAGCAGCATTACTTTTTAATTTTTTCCATTAAAAATCTAATATGAATACCTGAAACACTGCTTCAATGCATAATGTATTTCCCTACCAAGACAGTCAAGATATTCCCTTTCCTCTTCAGCTTGCTCAACTGCTGTTAAGTTATTTTCATGAAGCTGACAGCTTATTGTTTGAGAAGTACAAAAGAACATTTTGCAGCTGAAGCCAGCACACACACACAAACAAACAAACAAAACACTCTGCAATTGCTGCTTGTCTGCTTTTAAAACTGAGATGAGGACCATCTCATTCTGTTCAAATATGCTCAAAACCCCTGAAACAAACTGGACATCCTGAGAAAGTGACTTTTACCATTCGCTAGGCTGCATTCAGAAAAGGATAAACAATTTACTTCTTGATAATGCTGATAAGGAACATTAACTGAGGAAAGGAGCATGGTTCAGAGGTAAGATCATCTGCCTTGCATATAGGTTCTGTCCCTGATGTCTCCTGGTAGGATTGGGAAACCCTGGAGAGCAGTTGCCAAGCTATGTAGATAGTCCTAAACTAGATGGGTCTGTGGTCTGATGCTGTACAAGGGGCCAGATTCAACTAAGCCAGTGCACTATATCAGTCAGAAAAATTGCACAGGAAGTAAAACTTGGCTTGGTTAGAAAGTGATGAAAGTTCCTAAATTATTAGTATAGGAATTCAAGAATGGCTGGTGAGAGCTGGTGAGAGCTATGTGGTCTGAGCTGGAGCAACCACCTCAAACCTCTTCACAAGTTGAGCTTCTCAGGTAAACTGAGAAAGAGATTACCTAGTTCCTCCCTTAGGGAAATGGACATAGCTAAGCCTGGCAGGACGGCTTACTCTATGGTATTAACCCCTCCATGCATTAATTAGTTTCAAGCATGTTGGATTTGCATGTGAAGACCCCCAAAACCACCCCCCAAAACAGACAACCCCTAGACAGGCATAGCAAGGCCAAAGAACAGCCCTAAATATAGGGTGGGAGGGCGGGTGATCCGATGTATGTCACAAGAAAGAGAAAGCTCCTAGAGAAGTGCAGCAGCTTAAATAGCTCCTCAGTAGCCAATAGATGACCCAACAGGCCAAATTTCTGCCCCAGCAATTGAGGGGCAACCAATGGGGAGTTGTGGCTATCCAAACGGTCCCGCCCCACAACAGGGAGGCAGTTTAGGTGATCTCACCACAACACGTACTCTCCACGATGGAGGACATGATACATAAGGTTGGTTATCCCACAAGAGCTCTGTACATGTCCATCATTGTGTGTTGGCTAAATATGATGAAGGTGGGAGGGGTATGGCCACAGTGTGCATCATCTGAACCCCATTTTGGGGGTTTAAAACACTTCACGTTCATTATTTCATAAATCCTTATTACAGCCTATTAAGGAGTATCATCATCGTAATCCTTGTAACACAGATAGCTCGTTCCCCACCCCTGTTCTGGTGGCCAGCACTCTGCAGCCTTTCTGAATGCCCACATTTCCTGAAAACCCCCACTGTGTCCTTAGCAGGGTTATCTTACAAATTAAAATCAATAGAATGCAAGCACAATCTGAAGGGCAGTATCCAAGTAACTCACCTCTCAATGCAAGGATTTCCACTTGTGCAACAGAGCTTCTGTTCCCTCCCTTCTCGCCCTGTGCCCTCCTCACCCTCCCCAAATCTGCTTCAGGGGGTTGGGGGAAACCGCCAGGACAGATTTCGGGGGTGCATGTGGGAAAGAATGGGGAGGAAAGTTCTGTTGTGCAAGCAGAAATCCTTGTGCTGACCAGAAGTTACTAAGCACTACTTTGAATACTTCCCGAAGTCTTTTTTATGGAGAAATTATTACCTGCCCTGAGAAGGAGGCAGAAAAATTGAAGCCTCTTTCAGAGGGGAATAAAAGTTTGGGGAAAATGAAGTTCAGATTTCAGCAAAGCACTCATTCATACCGCTCACAATGGCAAGGGGCAATTTACCTCAGAATCGTGTCCCCAACCCTCACTTAGGTGTGGATCATTTGCCATTCCTCCTTTCAGATTCTATTAGGAAGTGTTTACAGTCAGAGGCAAATCCAAAGCATGGAGTTATCCAAACCAGTTTAACCCATTTGCAACAGAGAGCACAACTTCATTAATACTTCGAGCACTTTAAATCAATATTTAGACATTTAATAATTGTGCTCATTTTACTTGAATATATTAGTGAAGCTGCGTGGAACTATTAGAACTCCCTCTGATTAACATACTTGAATCAGCAAAAGGTGGCAATTAAATAAAAATCTACTTGCTTCTTGGTCTACCATAAAAATTTACATAATTTAGCAATTATTTTATCATTTTGAATATATATTAAGAGTGGGTTTTGAACATTTTAATTGTGGCCTATATTCTGCCTAGTTTAATGCTGGGTGACTTTGGAATATGCTTGGAGTCAAAATGTTAAAAAAAAATATTTCTGGCGGTTTCAAATTTGTAAACTTTGAATCATTTATCTGCGAAAGGTGGCCATAAAACAGCGATTATATGATCATTCACTCATTAAAACGTATTTTAAAACCACATTATAATTTTTAAGCTTTGTGGAAGCAGAATATTTATTCAAAGTTCTAAATATATATCTATAGCTGTAGTAGCATTGTAGAATAAGATTTCTTGCTGCAAACAGCTTTACATTTCCTTTTTCTTTCATAATATACATATATAGATAAAAGCACAGTCATATGAACTTTTGCTCAGAACATATTTATCTACTGTGCCCAATGGGGCTTTACTTCTAGGAAAGTGTTCATAGGTTGGTAATCTTAGGTCGGTTAGAATCCCTTAGCAGTTGTAAGGAAACTTAATGGTCATCAACTTTAACCCTCTGCTCCAGTCCTCTGTTAGGGTAACTAAGGAACCACCAACCTCAGTCTCTAGTCCTCACCTGCCTGTCTTCTTACAACTAGTCCAGAGGGTGGTCAGCTTCTTCCTTCTCCTTAGTCTCAATGTTGCCCTTGTAGGACTCTGCAGAAAGCATCAAAAGTAGAATTAGTCACCTTAGTCTGGCATAGGCTCTGGCCCCACCTACTGTTGGCCTCCTTGCCTTCTGCCCCACAAGTCCAAATGGGCATCAGCCACTCTGGCCTGTTCAGTGCAGGATGCAAATACTGTCTAGACTCCAATTCACCATCGAACAACTCAGATTATGTAAGTGAGCAAGTTTTTCAGGAAGGAAACAGCGGGCCCTTACACATGTCATTTTATTGCATATTCATGGTGATTTGTGGTCAAGGCGCTATCAGGGTGTTTTCACAATATCTCACTTTTGATACTGTCCGTGCCTGTGCTGCAAACACTGTGTGGTGCTCACACTGCTTTGCTTCTAATCAGTGCATATCTGTAACTTCCTGCTAAAATTCCATGACTTCTTATAGCACCAATGCCCTGGGGTGTCCGGCTTTTATTGTCCTGCTATAGCCCCTTCTGACAGCAATAAAAACTCAGGACTCGATACCTAAAGGACCACCTTGCCCTATCTATGAACCTGCCCAGACCCTGAGCTCATCTTCTGAGACTCTTTTCTGCGTCCCACCTCTGAGGGTGGTCTGGAGCTTGTTGAAATGAGAATGGGTCTGATCTGTTGCAGAATGGACCTTACCTAGTCCCAGAATGCGCTCTCCAGTGAGGTCCATCTGGCACCAGTCTTGCCATCTTTCTGGCGCCATGAAAAGATAGTGTAATTTGATACTGTCTTGTTAAATCTGTTAACATGTTTGTGATTTTAATATTGCAGAAGCCTTTAAAAAAAAAAACAAAACTTGGCTGTAAACTGCTTTGGAACTTTTGAAGTGGAAAGCCCTACCTAAATTTAATAAACCTAACCTAACACAGATCGTGAAGGGCAAATCGTGAAGCTGAGGCTCCAATACTTTGGCCACCTTATGAGAAGAGAAGACTCCTTGGAAAAGACCCTGATGTTGGGAAAGATGGAGGGCACAAGGAGAAGGGAACGGCAGAGGACGAGATGGTTGGACAGTGTTCTCGAAGCTACCAGCATGAGTTTGACCAAACTGCGGGAGGCAGTGGAAGACAGGAGTGCCTGGCGTGCTCTGGTCCATTGGGTCACGAAGAGTTGGACACGACTAAATGACTAAACAACAACAACCTAACACTGTTCAGGCTAGAAAAGATTGCTGCAGACTAGAATGATGCTCATCACAAAACATTATTAGGCAGAATGACCATATGCCCTACTTTACAGATGAAAAGGCTGCCAGAGGACAGTTTTCTATTTGAAGGACTGTCCAATCCTAGCCTGGTTCACAGAACCATCAGAAAGGATAACTGTGGGTAGACAACTTCAAGTTGCCCACCAACAGTTAACACCTAGACAGTAGACTGAGCAGGCACACAGATCACCTGGAGGCAATCTCTCCTGCTATGGTATGTAATGGATTTCTATGCAAATTATCGTAATTAAATTTGCATCTATACATATAAATTAACATATGCAAATATTCTGCAACTTGGTGCCATCTTTTTGGGGGTGATATGTCAGCAGCCACCCTTTTATTAGGACCCCCAATACACACACACTATAAAGTCCATTGCTGGTACTATAAAGCTATATGGGCATTTCTGTGTTCTGAAAAGTTGTAACATCAAGAGGCTGGGGCTGACCTTGGCATGTTCCTTGTGCTGTATATTAGAGCTTTTGCATAGCATTTATAAGGTGGAAGCATCTCAGCTTCAAAAAAATGTTCTGTAAAGATATACAGTATGCATGATGAGACAGAGGCCCACTTTGTAGCTGCAGCTCCAGGAAATTAAGCCATTTGAAACATAATTTAATTTCATTGGGAAGAAATATACCATCAGACCTTTGCAGGATTTGTTATCACAGATAAAAAAAAAGTTATAAAATGTTGGGCTGTAATGAAACCTGTTATATCACAGGTTGAAGTCTCTAAATATGAATTTGCTGTTATTTATTTAAGATGCAAAGCCTTTGCATATGCATCAAAGTCCTGAGCTCTGTAAAACTGTGCCGGTTGAGATGGAACTCTTGAAGTTGGGCTGTTTATAAATAAACAATTTCAACACAGTGTTCACAGCCAGGAAGCAGTGACTAAAACTGGTCAGAGACCTCTGGCAGCTATTATGGTTAAGCATTTACTCAAATATTTAACAGTTGCTCCCAGTTGCCAAAGGCAAGGAAAAGGGGGTGGGAATGAGAGAGATTCTCCCCTTTGCCATCTCTTAATACTAGGATCAAATGAAATAGATTAGCAGAAGTTTCGGGACAAAGGGAAGTTCGGCTTCAGGGAGCTCATAATTAACATACAGAGTTAGTAGTAATTTAAGACACAGTGAAGTCATTAGTCACTTTCCATGCCACAGAAATAGCTCCCACAAAGTAGTCAGAGTTGGTCACTTCCTGTTCCACAGTTGACATCATGCTTTGTCCAGATTCAGAAGATCAAGGATACTCAAAACTCAAAGAACTGGTTTGAAGCAAGGCCATAAAGATAAATGACATCAATCCCATATATGTCTACTCAGAAGTAAATGTAATTGTTTTCATTGGAGCTTATCCTGAGTTAGTCCGTCTAGTTTAGTCTTGTCAACACTGACTGGCAGATGCCCTCCAGGGTATCAGATAGCGGTCTTTTCCAGTCATACCTGAAGATGTAATTAAGGGCTAAACCTTTTTTTGTGCAAAGTGTGTGCTCAATCACTGAGCTACAGCCTTTCACTATTTGTTCATGTATTACTTATTTCAAAATTAAATTATATACACATTCATAGTTGGGTCTTCTTTCGTAGAAAACGTAACAGCAGCCTAGATGTTTTCTAAAAAGGAATAAAACCCCTGGTAGTTCAATCTGTCGACAACTATTAGCAATGATGGCTAAATGGAAACTCCATGTTCGGAAGTAGCATGCGCCTAAGCACTAAAGCTGTTGTCATCGTACTTGCCCATGAGGCAATGGGTGGAATTCAATGTCACCTGACCCCTCCCTCCAGAGCTACTTTTGGGGAACACATGGAGAAGAGGGTGGAAAGCCCCATAGCACAGGCAGAAGGACTTCCGCTGATGGGGGTTTGTTAGGTGAGTACCGCCCCTTGTGGAACACAATGGCCAGGTCCTTTGAGCCCTTTGAGCAAACTAGAGAGTTTAAGTTTCACTCAGGTCTCGTCATAGCCAACATACCCTCCAACACTTTGAAGCCAAAATCTGGGATGCCAGCTTCCTGGATGCCATCTTCCCATTTTTTATCATGAGAGCACGGCAGCCATTTTGGTTTCCATGATATCATGTGATTTTGTGGCGTGGTTTCTGCCCTCTCCTCAAAAAGTGCTTTTTCAGGAATAGCACCCCAAAACCTGCATTTTGGGGTGCTGCATGAGATTGCCTCGAAAACCAAGGTCACAGCAATCAAAGTGGTCACTGTGCTCTCATGATAAAAAGTGGGATTTCCCAGTTTTTGGGGAATGTGATAGGCTAAGGACAGGAAGCCATAACACACCAAGGCAAGGGCAAAGCCTGATGCTTCAATTGGCTACCTTGAGTGTAGAGTAACCAGCAGAAACAGGGATCCAGCCTTAGGGTGAAGATGGAAAAAGAAATTCCACCCAAATAGTGACCACAGGGAAGGAACTCAGTAGATTGTGATGATAACTTGGCATATAGAATAGAGAAGGGGAGAGAGAGACTTCATTAGCTTAGTCTGAAACAGGAAGAATTAAAGTCTCTCCCAAGCTGTGATAAAGGAAGTACAGACTGCAAAGGGAATACGAAAATGCCTTGTGAAATTAAACAGCGCTTCTCTCCCCCACCATCACCAACGCCCATATCCTTGACAAGAGAGGAAGTCAATGAAAATGATAGACTGATGTTCAAGGAACATAACTTGATTATTCTAGCAGCCGTGAAAAAAGAAAATGTTGCAAATAATTTATCAGGATACTGGAGAATAAAAAAAAAAGTGTAAAAGAAAAGCCCATGACAATATATGCTGTATATTTTGGCATGATAAGTCACTTTGGATAGCAGATAATTTATCCAGCTGTGCGATACATCTCATTAAAGAAGCAACCAGGAAAAGTAACTTCTGATTTGCAGCGTGAAGCTCCATCTATCAAAGAACACCCCCCTCCCTGGTTTCCTGTAACGTAGGAGGCTTGTTTGGAGACACCTTGTAAAACGGTGTATTATTCTGCACTACAAAACACATTGTTAACTGAACAACAGGATCATTCAGAGTGCACTTTAATCAATGCAACAAAGAGGGGCACTTTTTGTTTTCTGCAAGGTGGGGGAGAGCACTGCATGATCAGGTGTGCGCTTTTAATGTGTTTTGTCAGATAAGATCAAGATGTTGACACGATCCTGCCTTTTCAATGCCTCATTAATATGATGGATTGGAAAGGGTTGCACAATAGCAAAATGAGATGCAATAAACCAATGGCATGGGGTTTTGATGAGATGGAGTGATGGTGGTGGGGAACATATTGACTACATAGAAACAGAATACCTTAGGCATGAAATGCATGATTTCTTTTCAAGGTCAACACTCTTGCCCAATCCAGTGTAGGGGGGGAGACAAATTTAAAGTAATCACTTTACATGTGCATGCATTCTGGATAGCCATGAGTGCAGCAACAGGCTTACTGATTTCTGCTTTGCTCAGGATACACCATGACCCAGTCTTATGCATTGCAGTTGTCGTGATTTCCCATATTATTTTATTAGTAAATAATGTTTGTGGTGTGTTTCCCCATTGCTCTCTGTGCTTTTCCAATGTCAATTGTGAGAAAACATTCCCAGTCTTGTGATCAGTTCCCACTTTCTAATCTAATTTCATGGAGTTATGCATGGACCTACGCTATTAAGACAGTCTTGTCTACATAACCATGCTTGTGGTTTGCCCCGTGGATTTAGATATTATCTGGAGAAACCTCAGATTCCTCAGAGCTTATTGATGATCCTCAATGAGAAGATCCAAAATGGCAAAGAGTAATCATTCATAAAATAAAAAGTTCTCACCACTTTTCCACTCCCTCTGCAGTCTGCAGGGGAGCATCGCATGCGTTCAAGGGTGTAAACTCAAGTGTGGTCAATGCCCTCCTTGAACTGGATGTCCTAGACTAGACGTGGGTGGCGCTGTTGTCTAAACCACTGAAATTCTTGAGCTTGCCAGTCATAAGGTCGATGGTTTGAATCCCCATGACAGGGTGAGCTCCCGTTGATCTGTCCCAGCTCCTGCCAACCTAGCAGTTCGAAAGCACGCCAGTGCAAGTAGATAAATAGGTACCCCTGCGGCGGGAAGGTAAACGGTGTTACCATGTGCTCTAGTTTCCGTCACGGTGTTCTGTTGCACCAGAAGTGGTTTAGTAATCCTGGTCACATGACCCGGAAACTGTTTGCGGACAAATGCCAGCTCCCTTGGCCTGAAAGCGAATTGAGCGCCACAACCCCATAGTTGCCTTTGACTGGACTTAACCGTCCAGGGGTCCTTTACCTTTTACCTTACCTAGACTAGAATAACACGTCCAGAACCTTCTTCAACATAATCAGGCTCCTCGGACACACCATCTTCAGTTGAACTGAAGGCATATGAGAGCATATGTCCTGCAGGTACATTTGAGGAGTTTGATCTTGGGAGGAAGTGGTCAGACTGAATTTCATATAAAGCACACAAATTCAACACAAATCACATATTGATTTGAACTAACTAGTCAGGTTTTTGGGGGGCTGCAGCCTTCTAGTATGGATTAAAAGCATGCCCCATATTTAATTAAATATGATTTTTCAAAATGCAGCTTGGACATATGCTTGATGGTGCATGACAGATGCATTATTCAAAATACATATTCCAAAGAAGTATCTTTGGAAAGCCATGACACTACTCCTTACACTGTGAGCTGTCTGAGCTGTAATGGCAACTCTCTTGCTCCATAGACATTAGAGTAAGTCTAGAAACAAATTTATAGCTCTGGTCTAACTGAGACACCCTATGGCTGCCCTGTCAAAGGGGCTTCAGCAATGAAAAGCTCGCACATCATAACATTTGCTGCTAGGCACATGCCTGATGTTGGCGGATGGCATTTCTCTTCTCTGACTCAGTTAGACACTGAGAACAAAATACTTGAAACAAATAAGACTTCCAGCTCCTCATTTTGTGCATATGGCGTACAGCTTTGCTTCCTTATATGGCTTGCTTTTTGTTACAGATCAAGCTTTGCAGGGAAAGTGCAATTGAAGCTTCCATTATGTTCAAAAAAATCAAGACTTTCAGTTATGAAACATAGAACATATAATTAACTTTATTGAGCAGAACAAAGCATTTTATAAAAACTCACTCAAACTGAATTAATATAAGGATACTTAGCATAATGTGTATAGTTTAAATTACTGCCTACTAATCATCAGGCAGTTGAGTGGTAAAGTTGTTAGACTTTCAATTTGCAAACAGTATCAAAGAAAAGCCCTGCTTTACTTGTTGATGATTTAATAGCAGATAGCACTGACTGGTCTGTCTGGCATCATTTTTGACCGAATGATATGCTTCTCTATCCTGTAGAATCACAGAATCATAGATCCAGTCCGGGATTCTGAGTGCAAACAAACATCCAAACCCAGGGTGAACATGCAGCAGCTTTGCCAAAATCCTAACAGTGCTGGATTCAATTTTCAATAATTTTTGTAATCTATGCCCATTGGGCACAGGCTTCTGCCTGTGATGTTATCAGAAACTACCAAGGCTATTTCTGTGAGTTCAGCAGCGGTGTGTCAATGGTTAGTGGATCACTCTACTACTTTGGAGAGGCCTGGGTTCAAATCCCACTGACCGCAGTTAATTGGTTTCTCTTACTACCTCTAAGGGACGCAGGTGGCGCTGTGGGTTAAACCACAGAGCCTAGGACTTGCTGATCAGAAGGTTGGTGGTTCGAATTCCCGTGACGAGGTGAGCTCCCGTTGTTTGGTCCCTGCTCCTGCCAACCTAGCAGTTCGAAAGCACGTCAAAGTGCAAGTAGATAAATAGGTACCACTCCGGCGGGAAGGTAAACGGCGTTTCTGTGCGTTGCTCTGGTTCACCAGAAGTGGCTTAGTCATGCTGGCCACATGACCCGGAAGATGTACGCCGGCTCCCTCGGCCAATAAAGCGAGATGAGCGCAGCAATCACAGAGTTGGTCACGACTGGACCTAATGGTCAGGGGTCCCTTTACCTTTTTTACTACCTCTACCTTTTTCCATTTAAAGTGTTAAGTACTTAATTCAATTAACCCTTTAATTAATTCTTGTTACTTCTGACAGGTAAATGCATTGTAAAAGGCAGATCAAGCTGAAGGGAGAGGGAATGACAATTTTTTAATAATTTGTCAGGATCAGAATTTGAATACAGACCATACATTCATAATGCTATACTCCAGACTACTGACCTATTAGGATGATGTTACAGAGGCCTATTGGCCATGGTTTTGAGGCAATGCAGGTGAACAAGGATAATTATTGATGTAACCCTACACCTACTCACATATAAGTAACTTCCATCAAAATTAATTGGACTTACAGTGGTACCTCGGGTTAAGAAGTTAATTCATTCCAGAGATCTGTTCTTAACCTGAAACTGTTCTTAACCTGAGGTACCACTTTAGCTAATGGGGCCTCCTGCTGCCGCCGCACTGCCAGTGCATGATTA
Source organism: Podarcis tiliguerta (assembly GCF_965153285.1). Taxonomy (NCBI): domain Eukaryota; kingdom Metazoa; phylum Chordata; class Lepidosauria; order Squamata; family Lacertidae; genus Podarcis; species Podarcis tiliguerta. The sequence continues at coordinate 66,129,208 of NC_139534.1, forward strand.
ATGTTCTCATCCTGTAGCAAAGTTCTTAACCCAAGGTACTATTTCTGGGTTAGCAGAGTCTGTAACCTGAAGTGTCTGTAACCTGAAGTGTCTGTAACCCGAGGTACCACTGTACTACCAAATAGACATGTTTTGGATTGTGCTGAATATGTTGTGAGCAGCACTGCAGATGATTTAGATTCAAGAGACTATTGATCCATTTTACTGAAACTGCAACTGAAATCAACGCTGGTAGTGACACATACTGATTTTTTTCTCGTGAGGTTATTTGGAAAAGTTGCACTTCTGCTACATAGCCTTTTACATGAGTGCATTTTAGCTGCTGTATCGCTAGTACTTTTTGTATTGTTGATGGAGCGACATTATAAAGAAGATTATTATGAGTTATTTGCATTGAGGCAAAACAAGGTTGAGTAGTGATGGATCGCCCAATTGTAGTGATGGATCGCAGGTGGATCACCCAGTTGGACTTCTGCAATTAGTTTCAGTTCCAAACTATCTGGAAGATATGTCTATTTTATTGGATTTTTTGGCCTTTAAAAATAAATGATGTATATGAACACACACACCCTAAAAAAATCCCATGCAGCGTTCACAGCATTGTTTAACTTTAAAGCACGGCTTTAAAAATTATGGAGTCACGGCTGTCTGTTGTAATGTGCTGCTCACACATTTTAAGCGGCAGACAATGAGCACAGTTGCAATTCTTTTGTTGCTGTGGCAGTCATGGGGCAATGAATGTTCCATGTTATTTTGCTTGTTACATTTATGTAAGGAGCAATTTACATGGAGAACATTACTGTATCTGTCATGTTCCATCCAGAGGCACTGATGCAGAACCGCTTGGAGACAGGCCGCAAAGCACTATTGATGCCCATGGCAGAAGAGAGTCAGATACCATAAAACGCTAATGGTGTTAACGACAGAATTCCTCACTTTACCTCAGTAGGAAGAGAGCGTTTAGAAGGATGACTTGTTAATAATGGGAGAGAGATTTCAGTGCTCTGAAATGGTGAGAGTGGTTATGGTAGCAATCATGACCTGTCTTTAGAAAGGTCTAAAGGTTTAGACCAAAGGTCAAATGGTTTAGGCTACCGGAGGGTTAGGGTAGACAACATGGTGCCCTCCAGATGTTGTTGGACTATAACTCCCATCAGCCCCATCCAGTGCAGCTTATGGTAAATGTAGGTGGGAGATGGACAGCTGAAGGACACCATGTTGACTACCCCTGGGCTAGACTGTCAAGGAGAAGGGTTCTATTATTATTATTATTTATTAAATTTGTATACCACTCTACATCCTTAGAACACAGGGCAGTTCACAACATAAAGATTCAAAATGAGAACACAAAATACATGATAAAGAACAAGAAGAACAAAACAAACCAATAACCCTCTACTCCCACAAACACATAAAAGGCCATAGAATGTTAATCAGCCAAAGGCCTGGTTATAGGGAAATGTTTTCACCTGACGCTTAAAGAGATGTAATGAAGGTGCCAGGTGAGCCTCCCTGGGAAGAGCATGCCACAAATGGGGAGCCACTGCAGAAAAGGCCTATTCTCGTCTTGCCACCTTCTGGACCTCTCATGAAGGGGGCACATGAAGAAGGGCCTCAGAGGATGATCACAGGATCTGGTTTGGTTCATATGGGGAGAGACGGTCCTTGAGGTATTGTGTTCCTGAGCCATATAAGGCTTTATAGGTCAAAACCAGCACTTTTAATTGGGTCCAGAAGCTAATTGGCAGACAGTACATTTGGGCCAGGATCAGTGTAATATACTCAAACCATCTTGCCCCAAGGAGCAAATTGGCTGCCAAATTCTGCACCACCTGAAGTTTCCAAACTGACTTCACAGGCAGCCACACATAGAACGTGTTGAGGTAATCTAACCTAGAGGTTACCAGAGCATAGACAACAGAAGTTAGCCTATCCCTCTCCAGATACGGGTGCAGCTGGGCCACCAGCCAAAGCGCTCTGTGCCATTGAGGCCAACAGAACCTCAAATGACAGCCATGGATCCAGACGTTTCCTCAAGCTACACACCCACTCCTTCAGAGGGAGTGTAACACTCTTCTGAAAGTTTCTGAGCTATGAAGTCCTTACTGATATGTGCTACAGAAACTGCACCCCCCACCCAGAAGAGGTTGGGTTACATGGAATAACAACAACAACAACAACAACAATTAATTATTTATACCCCGCCCATCTGGCTGGGTTTCCCCAGCCACTCTGGGCGGCTTCCAACTGAATATTAAAAACAGTACAGCATCAGACATTAAAAACTTCCCTAAAGAGGGCTGCCTTCAGTTGTCTTTTAAAAGTAAAATAGTTGTTTATTGCTTTGACATCTGCTGGGAGGGCATTCCACAGGGCAGGCGCCACTACCGAGAAGGCCCTCTGCCTGGTTCCCTATAACCTTACTTCTCGCAATGAGGGAACCACCAGAAGGCCCTCGGCGCTGGATCTCAGTGTCTGGGCTGAACTATGGGGGTGGAGACGCTACTTCAGGTATACAGGACCGAGGCTGTTTAGGGCTTTAAAGGTCAGCACCAACACTTTGAATTGTGCTCGGAAACGTACTGGGAGCCAATGCAGATCTCTCAGAACCGGTGTTATGTGGTCCTGGCAGCCACTCCCAGTCACCAGTCTAGCTGCCGCATTCTGGATTAATTGCAGTTTCCGGGTCACATTCAAAGGTAGCCCCACGTAGAGCGCGTTGCAGTAGTCCAAGCGGGAGATAACCAGAGCATGCACCACTCTGGCAAGACAGGTAGGGTCTTAGCCTGCGTACCAGGTGGAGCTGGGAGACAGCTGCCCTGGACACAGAATTAACCTGTGCCTCCATGGACAGCTGTGAGTCCAAAATGACTCCCAGGCTGCGCACCTGGTCCTTCAGGGGCACACTTACCCCATTCAGGACCAGGGAATCCCCCACACCCGCCCGCCCCCTGTCCCCCAAAAACAGTACTTCTGTCTTGTCAGGATTCAACCTCAATCTGTTAGCCGCCATCCATCCTCCAACAGCCTCCAGGCACTCACACAGGACCTTCACCACCTTCACTGGTTCTGATTTAAAGGAGAGGTAGAGCTGGGTGTCATCTGCATACTGATGAACACCCAGCTCAAACCCCCTGATGATCTCTCCCAGCGGCTTCATATAGATATTAAAAAGCATGGGAGAGAGGACGGAACCCTGAGGCACCCCACAAGTGAGAGCCCAGGGGTCTGAACACTCATCCCTCACCACCACTTTCTGGACACGGCCCAGGAGAAAGGAGCGGAACCACCGTATAATAATGCCCCCAGTTCCCAGCCCCTCTAGACGGTCCAGAAGGATGTTATGGTCGATGGTGTCAAAGGCCGCTGAGAGATCCAGCAGAACTAGGAAACAGCTCTCACCTTTGTCCCTAGCCCGCCGGAGATCATCAACCAGTGCGACCAAGGCAGTTTCAGTCCCATGGTGAGGCCTGAATCCCAATTGGAAGGGATCCAAATGGTCCGTATCCTCCAGGCGTGCTTGGAGTTGTTTGGCAACCATCCGCTCAATCACCTTGCCCAAGAATGGTAAATTTGAGACTGGGCTATAGTTGGCCAAATTGGCTGGGTCTAAAGATGTTTTTTTAAGAAGCGGTTTAATGACCGCCTCTTTCAGCATGTCTGGGAAGGCTCCCTCACAGAGGGAAGCATTCACCACCCCGCAGAGCCCATCGCCCAGCCCTTCTTGGCTCGCTTTTATCAGCCAGGATGGGCAAGGATCAAGGATACAGGTGGTCGGTTTCACTTGTCCAAGCAGCCTGTCCACATCCTCAGAGGTAACAGATTGGAATTGATCCCATGTAACAGGACTAGACAGAACTCTAGCACTCTCCCACCCTGGCCCTGCTCCCACGGTGGAGTCTACCTCCTTCTGAATCTGAGTGACTTTATCTGCAAAAAACTTTGCAAAAGCATTGCAGGAGATCTTGGGGTCCCTACCAGGCCCCGGTGGTGCAGGTGGTTCCGATAGATTGCGAACCACCTGAAAAAGTCTCCTGCTGCTGTTTTCTGCAGATGCAATGGAGGCGGTGAAGAAGGCCCTCTTCGCCATCGCCATTGCCACTTGGTAGGCTCGACTATGAGCTCTAGCCCGTGTCCGGTCTGATTCAGAATGAGTTTTCCGCCACCGGTGCTCTAGCTGTCTCAACGATTGTTTCATCACCCTCAGCTCCGGGGAAAACCACGGGGCTGTCCAGGTTCCATGCAATCGGAGAGGGCGCTTCGGAGCCAGACAGTTAACTCCACATTCCAGCAGGCCACCAGGGAATCAGCTGAAAGGCCCTCAACTTGGGATAAAACATCCCCTACCACTCTCTGGAAGCCAATTGGATCCATTAAGTGGCGGGGGCAGACCATCCGAATCGGTCCCACCTCCCTGCAGAGATGAAGGGTCGTGGAGAAGTCCAGTTGCACCAGGAAGTGATCTGACCATGGCACTTCTTTTGTTTCGCTTTTAGTTAATGTCAGATCACCAACATCCGTAGAGGTAAACACCAAGTCTAAGACATGTCCGCGGCTATGAGTTGGGCCAAAATTATTCAGGGACAGCCCCATGGAGGCCATGCTTTCCACGAAGTCCCGAGCGGCCCCTTGTAAGGTCGTGTCGGCATGGATGTTAAAATCCCCAAGGACAACCAAGCTAGGTGTCTCCAGGAGCATATCCGCCACGACCTGAAGCACCTCGGGCAGGGAATCCTTGGTGCAGCAGGGAGGTTGGTACACCAATAGGAATCCTGTACTGCCCCTATTGCCCAACTTCCAGAACATGCACTCAGAGAACTGGGTCTTCCCAATAGGATGCCTGGTGCCGACTAATGACTTCCTAAAAATCACTGCAACCCCCCCTCCCCGCCCACATGACCTGGGTTGCTGTGCATAAGAGAAACCTGGTGGGCAAGCAGCAGCAAGGACAGGCCCATCTGCTTCATCCAACCAGGTCTCTGTCACACATGCCAGGTCAAACCCTCCATCCACAATCAGGTCGTGGATGGCAGTGGTTTTATTCATCATTGACCTGGCATTGCAAGGCAACACTTTCAGGTCATGTGGGTTTCCCTTGCTGATTCCAGTATCCTTCCGGTCAGGACCAGACCTGGAGGCAGGGATAGTCCTCAAACAACGACTAAACCTGCCTCCTTGGTAATGACATGGTCTGGTCTTAGCGTAACTCCTCCTCCTGCCCGCGATCACTGAGATCGGGGGTCCCAATACATTCCCTCCTGTGGAACCTGCCCCAGCCATTCTATTGGCTGAGGCCCATTCCCAGGCAGCCCTGACCCTTCCCCCTAAAAGGCAAAATACAAACTATATAATAACTTAACAGAACAATAAAAATAGAAGCACAGCAAAAAACAATAGTGCTAAAATTCAACTACTCCCCACCCTAACTAAATACTTAACCAACCGCAAGCAGAAATAAAATTATAAAATTATAAAACATTATAAAAAACAACAACCACCATTTAAGGTGCAGCAAATTAAAAGCAGTTAAAACATTTAAAACCATTTTGTCACTTGCTGCAGGTAGCTGCTCAGGCCTCTAAACTGTAGTGGTGAGTGCAGGCCCCGCCCCCTAGGCCAGATGGAATTGGCAGGAGAGGGAGCGGTCCTCCCAACACTCACGCAGGCAGCAACAGCAACAGTGTCCCGGAGGCCTTGATGGAGGCCCTCAAGCTGTGGCGATGAGTGCAGGCTCCGCCCCCTAGGCCAGATGGAGTTAGCAGGAAAGGGAGCGGTCCACCCAGCACTCACCAGAGCAACAGCAGCACTTCCCTGAGAAATGGCTCTTGAGAAACCAGAACTTGAACAGCCCTTTCTCGATAATATAGGCGAGACAAGGAGCTTGTGCCAAGAACTTGACTGATTACTTTAAATCCATGCTATTAGTCACTATGGCTATGCTCTGCCTGTATAGTCAGAGGCAGTAATGTTTATGAATGCCAGTTGTTGGAAACAGGAGGGGAGAGGGCTCTTGTTTCTGGGTCCTGTGTGAGAGTTTCCTACAGGCATCTGGGCGGCCACTGTGAGAACAGGGGAGAGCATTGTTTTGTCTATGTGTATTTTTGTGTTTTGATATGGTCAACTGTCCTGTGAACCTTAGATGAAGCATTGTATAGACATTTAATTAATAATAAATTAATAAAGAATGATACTGCTGGGCTTGATCCCTCAGACTCTAATGTTACTATGTGGCCTTCCAGATGTTGCTGTGCTGCAGCTGCCATCATTGGCCACAGCCACATTTTGGTTCTGAAGCTGGAATGCTGCCTCAATGAAACAGCCTTGAGAAAAATCATTGTTTTGCATGACTGACCTTCTGTTTTGGGTTGTGTGGGTTTTTTTAGGTTTTACTTTACTTTTACTTTTTACTTTTTTTTGAACGGGCAAGTTTTGATGGCAAAATCAAAACCCATGAAGCTTCTGCTCAGTCAAGATCCAAACAGCTTCTGGCAATTTGTGAAAACCCTAAAGCTCAGCATTGCTTTTTTTTTACTAGGCATGAGACAATAATTCTTCAATGTCTTTCATTTGGTTATCAATCAAGGCTATGTAGGGAGACTGATGTAATAATTAGCTCAACATAAACAGCGCTCGGTGGTGGTTGTTTTTTGCTAGTCTTTCACTAACATTCTATATTTTATTACATTTGTTCAACGGCTAGCTCATGGGGGCCTGATCCCCCAGCTGAGACCTCTAGACACTAATGCAATTAAAGCAGAGTAGAGGAAGGAGGGAGGCTTTAATGTTCACACATCAAAGGGAAAATGAACTTCCAAGCCTGAACTGAATCAGAAAAGACAACTGTTCTATGGATCCTGTCCTTTCAGGTAATTGCCTCCTGCACTCCACAAAGACTTTGAATAAAATAAACATTTCTGCATTTAATATCAACATCTGCCTGAATATTTGTGACAAATCAGTATGTTGTAAACTTATGTCTTTTCTGGCATACGTTCTCAGCTGATTACCATATTTCCATGTGAGGATTTCAGTTCCTCTTTTACATTCTCGCATCGTCTTTCTCACTGTAAACATATCTTTTGATCTATTTAATTATTCCATTATCAAATATCATATACAGTAGCTGCCCCTTGTAAACTTCGGGAATTGTGCTTAACCCATGTATATTTTCAAGAAGAGACCACTATAGCTTGGATATATATTCCTTTTCCTCTGAAAAAAGAAATTGTGGTTTTAACCACTAATCACCACTAATGGAAGATGCACTTTGCTATTCCTGACTACAATGACATGAAAAATTTCCAAGGGAAGTCAATATTAGATCAATTTAAGAAAGGCACTCAGGAGGGTGTAAAAGGCACCCAACAGGGTTTTATTGTGTAGTACTTTAAGTACCGTGGTTGACCAGGGAGCATTTAAAGCTATTTTCCTTTGACCTATGAAGACTTTTAAGTGGAGAAAGAGAACTTTGCAACAGGTACAGTCTTTCTACATTAATTTTCTGATGCACCGTATCATTCCAGAGGACATCAGGACAAATGTTTAAAGTTAATGGAGGGCATGCTGTGGTGATGTGTATCACACTGGAAAGAAGCAGCCGAGGGATGGCACTTCCTAGAAATTACAGCAGTTAGGCAGATATATTCCACCTAGGTCTTATACAACCATAGAACATCCACAAGGGTGTGCAGAAATAGTCAGGGCAAACTTCAGAGACTAGCATCTATACAGAAGATAGGCCCTTTCATCTAATTGCAAAGTTTCCCTTCACTAAAAACAACTCTTTAAATATTTGCTTTGATGAACTCTGGAAAGACACAGTGCATGAGAAATGTGTATTTCTGTCTCCTCTTACTTATTTAGTATCTGACTTCACATTATATCATATGGAATGTGGGAAGGTGACTGGTCCCGACAGTTTTTCGTCTGGCTTGGGAAACTGTTTGGTGGGAAAATATAAAACCCCTTCCAGTAGTGACCAGCGTGGTCGGGCAGAGCTGCCTTCCCAACACTGACAGTGCTGGAGTTTGCCTAGCCAAGGCTGGGCTGGAAGAAGGTGGTTGTGTGGTTAGGGCATCACATATGAACTCAGGCCAGTGTGTCTGCATAGCCCCAACCCCTGGGACCACTTTTCCCTGCCCCATCCAAATGCGCAGCACACTGGTCTCAGGAAAATGGCTGCTACTGCCCTCTCCAAGTGTGCTTGATGCAAGTTAAGTAACTATGTGAGGGAGGAAAGTGGGGACAAGTGCCCCACCTCCACACCCACCCTGTGACTCTTCTGGCCATGCTCCACATGTTGGCTGGGCAAACTTCTGTACTCATAGAAGCTTCCTACACATTTTAGATCCCGGATTTTTGGTCGGCCCTCACCACACGTTTACCTCATCAAATCTGGCACTCTTTGAAAAAAGTTTGGGTACCCCTGGATTAGCCTGTTGGAAGGAAACAGAGAGACAGAGCCTCAAGCACAAGAATGAAGGTCTCTTGTCCCAGTGCATTTCAAAAAATGCTTCTTCCTCAGGGGCGCTTAGATGCCTCCAGGTTTAGTGCTACATGAACACCCCCTGGAATATATGATTCACCCATCGTCCCTTTCCTCATCTCTTCTGGAGCATCTCCAAGGAGAATAATGGAAGCATTTACTTCGCTTTGCAAATAGCTACAACATTTTTGCAATAGTAGTGTTTTGCAGTGTGATCATATGCATGTCTATTCAGAAACAAGGCCAACCAGTTAAATAGTACAGTTGTACCTTGGAAGTCAAATGGAATCTGTTCCTGAAGTCCATTCAACTTCCAAAACATTCAGAAACCAAAGTGCTTCTGATTGGCCGCAGGAAGCTCCTGCAGTCAATTGAAAGCCGTGGAAGCTCCGTTGGACATTTGGGTTCCAAAGAACGTTCACCAACTGTAACACTCACTTCCAGGTTTGCGACATTCAGGAACCAAAACGGCCGAGTACCAAGGCATTCAGGATCCAAGGTATGACTGTACTTGCATGTAATTGTGTATGAGATTATAGCCTAAGAATGTTCATGGTCTTTGCACTATTATTCCCACATAGTAGATGTAGAGCTATCCTCATTGTTAATCGTGACTTTTCTTTCTTCCTCAAAACAGGACTTGTAAGACACTTTAAAGAGGATTTTTGTTCAGATTTTGCCCTGCCCTACAAACCCTATTTAAATCAAACAAATATTGTTTCTTTTTATTGATTTTCCTCTTATAATAATTCCGCCCTGCTGTGCTATTCTGGCTGCTTCTGAGTAGGTGCCATAAGCTCCACAGGTTTGCAGACAATATTAATTTCTCCCTCGGGGACGTTTGATTTGCATTAAGAGGAACAATGCTTACGTAGCTTTCTCTGGGGCTCTAAGTAAATGAGAGCATTTATGGCAGTGCATAGGATTGAAGAACAAACAAATGATGCCATCAGCTCAGTTTTTAAGTAGATCCACCTGTGCAGCAATGTCCACATAAGGGACAATGACCTGTTAACAGCAGCAATAAGCCCATTCATTCACGCAGGCTGTGCAGAATGGAACCGTTGGCCAAGTGCATTCAGAAGAACATATTTTAAATAGGAGCAATATCAGTAATTGCAGGTCAGGCATCACAAATCTGGTGTGGCAACAGGGCTCCCTCCATTAGCATGTCAGCACAGGTTATTATTCATTAGCATATTTCATCGAGGGAAACAAGGAAGGGATGTAGACTGGCTCCATTGAATCTATGTGTTGCTGCTGGGGGTAAATTATTTCATTGGATAAATAAATGAAGGCTTTGTTCCTTGGGAGTTAAGTTCCACTGAGCTCCTTGGGACTGGATTCTGAGCCGATAGGCATAGGATGGTGCTGTCTATGTCTGATAAATCCATGATATTTAAGAGTAAACAAATACCCCCAGCCAGTATAGCTTTTAAACAGAACAACCTGGTATATTGAAAAGAATGTGTTCCTTGCAGTCACTCTCCCTGAAACCCAATGGATGAGCAAATGATTTAGCTGCAGCCAGATAAATTGTGGGCCTCCGAGTTGACTGTGAAGAAGTGCAAGCCTTATTTAGCCCACAAGACAACACAGCTATTTTTGAAATACCCCCTGCTGTATTATGACCTCTTAAAAGTTCAGCAACGAACAGCAATTCTCTGCCATCTGTTTTGATGATGCATTTCTTCCTTTTAGGCAATGTGGATGTGGCCACCTTATGCTTAGGTAAATTTCTCAAATAACTGAGAAGGAGCATGCCTAGAGCTCTTGGGGTGTTGGGGATGATAAGGTAAAGAAGATGAGTCAGAAATTAGAAGGAAGATGCTGCTGAGCACATTTCTATGCCTGGGAGTGTATAATGGTTGCAAATGCACAGAAAGCTTGGGAAAGTTGAAGGCGTCTCTCACATTGCAATGAGCTTTGGATTCAGCAGAAATAGACCTTATCTAACCTGCATTGTGGCGTAAGATAACACCCCACCAAACCAATTCTGGGTCGCCTTGCTTATGCAGAGGATTTGGGAGTGGGTAAAGGAAATCAGCCCTGAGTGCTCACTGGAAGGGCAGATCCTGAAGCTGAGGCTCCAATACTTTGGCCACCTCATGAGAAGAGAAGACTCCCTGGAAAAGACCCTGATGTTGGGAAAGATGGAGGGCACAAGGAGAAGGGGATGACAGAGGACGAGATGGTTGGATAGTGTTCTTGAAGCTACCAGCATGAGTTTGACCAAACTGCGGGAGGCAGTGGAAGACAGGAGTGCCTGGCGTGCTCTGGTCCATGGGGTCACGAAGAGTCAGACACGACTAAACGACTAAACAACAACAACAAATGGTGACTACAAATAATTTCTGGCTCATGATCCAAGTCAGTATTTGTGTATCCCAGTGCATTTCAATTTGCATCTAGTTCTGAAATTAAATCAATGAAGACCCCCCCCCCCCCTTTACAAACACCTTCTTGCTGTTTTTAGAAGTTAAGCTATTTTTTGCATGGGTTGAGTGTAAAGGATTTCCAGCTAACATATGGCAGCATAGCATTCCAGAGATATTTGTTATTCTCTTAATGTTCCAACAGAAAATCTCTTTTAAAGGCCTACACTAAGCACATGACATAACTATCACATGTTTAATGCAGGCAAAAGGCTTGAAGAGTACTATTGGGGAAAACCTACAACTCTCCATTTTATGTACATATTTCCATTTAAAGGAAATCTTATTATACACTCAAGGAGGCTAGACAAGCAATGAAAATGCACCAGCCGACATTACGCATCAATCGTACAAATTATTAATTTTTTTATTTGAAATCATCTCCTCCAACAACCTCAGGAGGGACTAAGCTTTCAGTGGTAAGTGTTTGATTTTGGATTTTTTTTCCTCCCTTCAAAATATTATTCCTATTCAAACTAACTTCCGAATTTTCTTCTTCTAAAAATTATAAGGAAAAGTATGATACAAATAATGTGAGACAAACTGAGGGACTCTCTCACCTGAATGCTGTCGAGACGTCAAACCAAAGCTGAAGAAGAACCAAGAAACGGTCTGAATTTTTATATTTTCATGAACTTGGGGAAAAACCTGAACAATCTTTGTTGATCCCAAACTTGAAACTTCTGGTCCATAGGAGTGGGAGTGGGGACTACTTGTTGTTTTCCTCAAGGTGATCTCAGTGATTGGCTGGAGACTTATGGAGTAAGGTAGTCCTTAAGGTGTCTTGGGCCTAAGTTGCTCAGGACTTTGTAAACTAATGGAATCTTGAACCTGGCCTAGTAGTAGATGGGAAGCCATTTCTCCAGTCTTCTGCTGCCTTCCTGACTGCCCACCTGGGAACATAGGACGCTGCCCCTAAACTGACTCAGACCATTGGCCCATCTTCTTTTCCAGATCTACCTGGAGATGTCAGAGATTTTATCTGGAATCTTCTGCATGCAAAGCAGATGCTCTACCACTAAGCTATAACCGTTCCTCCTTTCCTGACTGGAAATATTCCTTGTGGAAGGAGTTACCTGATGATGCCTTCCCCCTGGGTTTTCACTGAAGTGCAGGTACCCAGGAAGGATACAGCATGCAAACCACAGGTGATTTATAGAATGAAAGGAAACTCACAAATGCCCCATGACCTCCTTAAAAGCCAGTTGTGTAAGTGCAACTGAAACCCTGTGCCTATGAACATTTCATCATAACCCTTTGCCCGGCCAATAAACATTTCACCAATTTCCTCTTTCTCATTTGAAAGGTTTTGAATGCAATTTCTTTTCCTCAATGCTTTTCTCTTTCTACAGTCCTACAGAATCAGTGCAAGTTCATCTTGATTTTTACCTGCGTTCATTTGCAAAAATATTAGGGCCTCATCCTGCTTCCACCGATTTGTTGAATCTTTAGCGAGTTCAGCGAGAGCAGCCAGATAGGATACATAAACGACAGGAATGAAGCTAGCTGTTACAGGCTTGCTAACAACTATGGTTGTTGAAAAAACTAAATAATTCAGAATGATCCCCATCATGTATTGATTGAGCATAAAAATTATTGCGAGCAAAAAGTGTTTTGTGAGGGGAGGGAGTATAATATGTATTGAGCAAAAACCCCCCAAAAAGTTCTTTGTCATTCATTTTTTCCTTACCTCTAGCCCAAAGCTTTGTCTTCAGGCTTTGAGTGAGATTCATTCTCCTGCAGGTAAGTCTGCTGAAAATTCTAGCCTGGGGGTATACTTTTTTGCTTTGTATTTAATGCTGTTTGAAGCTACTTGAGTGAAACTTGTGAAATCCCTAGTATCACAGGAGAGGTTTGTGTTTTCCACTTAACCCCTGAGTTCTAACTGGTGTTCACAAATTGTCTGAAAGACCTGCTGTATGTATCTGTTTCCACATGCTAGGAAAGATCACTTCACTCACTGTAGACCTGAGGTACTCTCAGTTGCAAGCCATCCTTCACTCTGAATATCTCTTTGGCCATATATAGAAAACTCAAAACTATGACCGACTTTTGTGGAAATTAAAGTCTGTTCAAGGAACTATTTTTGTCACACTTACTGTACTGTCAGGAAGGGAAGAAAGAAAGAAGCTATCTGTGAATCAGCTCTTAATGTCAAAGAGAAGAGTAAAAATTGCAAGGCAGGTTGCATTTTTAGCAGAGGGGCTTTTGGGCATGGGCAAGGGGCTTATTTACACAGACAAGACTAAGAGAGGGTCATCAACAATCAAGAAACGAACGTGATAGCTACATTCACCAAACGTTAAACCTGGAAGTTAATATATATTTTAGCACTCATAAAACAAATGTAATTTCCAAGATTACTCCGCGCGCTGAATCTACTTGGCATTCTCTACAGCTTCTTTGCTGCTGTAAGATTCGCATCGTATAGCTTTTGGCAGTCCCAGCAGAGTAAGCTCTTTCCACTAACAAAATACAAAATGCAAAATTAATAAAAGGACCCTTTGAAACTGACAAATGTGCCTGAGGCAAACTATCTGCCCAGCAGCTGGTTAAATTTTAATCAGTTATTTTTTTTCTTCCCCCTAGTCCTGTATATCTTTTGTATAGAGCTCCCTTGCTTGAGTGTGGCCAAAGTTTGCTTAAAAAAAAAAAAAACATTGGTGGGTGAATCCCAATGTCTCTCTCCCACACTCCTTTCTGTTATTTCTCCCTCCACTACGTACATGAGCTGAGAGCTATTATGATTATGATTCAAAATTAAACTATGACTTCAGACTACACAGAAGCAGTACAATTACTTATTACTTACAGTGGTACCTCGGGTTACAGACACTTCAGGTTACAGACTCCGCTAACCCAGAATTAGTACCTCGGGTTAAGAACTTTGCTTCAGGATGAGAAGAGAAATTGCATGGTGGCAGCGCGGCAGCAGCGGGAATCCCCATTAGCTAAAGTGGTACCTCAGGTTAAGAACAGTTTCAGGTTAAGGACAGACCTCAGAATGAATTAAGTTCTAAACCTGAGGTACGACTGTATTTGTTTTAACTTGAAGAAGGGGGCAAGTCCTTTTGTCCTGGCAGAGCCTGCTGGTGCCTGCTTGGCCCTCCCTGTCATCTGTTCTCTCACAAACAGGTTTACCTGGCAGCGGCATATGAAACTGGAAAACTGACCGCCATGTTAGAATTCTAGATCCAGGCATCACCTTGGAGCATCCAGTGTCACTATGTTAGACTTTCTGGTTCATTTGTGGGCAATGCAACACGGCAGGAAAGTTTCCAGACCCAAACACTGCTACCAGGTAAACCTGTCAGTCAAGGAGGGCCCAACCAGTGGTAGTGCCCTCATGTATAGTGCTCATGTATAGGGGCCCTAAACTTGAAGAGGCAGGACTTTACAGATAAAGTAGAAAGGTAGGGGATAAATAAGAAGGCATTGAAGAAGGAATTGTTTTCTATTCCACCCTGTATTTGTCACATGCAGCATTGTTTCCATTGTGCTGCAGTTCATTTCCTAAGTGTGTTTAGATACCAAGTTTTTCTGACCCCACTTTTGAAGCTGAATTCCAGTGTCTGAAGGAGAGGCGGCTGCATGCCATTGCTCCTAGGCCTATGTTGTATAGGACAAAAAAGCTAATAGTTCCTATGAACTTTGGTGTGTCAAATCTGAATTGCCTCAGGAAGAGGTCCTTGAATCACCCAGACAAAACTGTTTGATAGGGAGAAAGAGTAACTACCACCACCAACCTTTGTGACTTTAACCAATAATGCCAAACCTTGCAAAGAGTGGATCCAGGTGGTGGAAGACATGGATGAAGTCATGTCTAGAGTAGAACTTTTGATCAGGAAGAGGATACATCTGAAATTAGGAAAGCAAGCGAGAATTCCAATAAGTGAACACAAGCTGAAAGGTTTCACAAAAACTTGAACCACACCTGGCCAGCAGAAATGGTCCTATCTTTTTGCAGTAATCAGGAGCAGCCAAAGAACCCAAACTGATTAAAACTACAAATTCAACCATGTTCACTGCTCTCACGTTGCTCACTATCTGCTACTTTCTTGCAATTACGCATGGTATATTATTGTTGTTTCATTGGTTATAAGCCAACTACAAAAAAGTCTTGCAGCAACTTGCAGTATAAAATTACTTTACATTTCAAGAATATGCAAGAGCTTTAAAACAAGCACTAAAAATAACCACAGTCCAATTCGAATAGCAACAGACAGAAATCCCGCCAACTTCCGGTCACAGTAACCAATAAATTTTATTTATTTACATTTATAAACCGTTTAATATTTTTTTAAAAAAAATCTCTAAGACGTGTACAACATAAAAACAGTAAACTATATATCTGAAACAAAAATATATAAAACCAATGAAGCATTGGTTTTTATATTATATTCTCTTTATTCTCTTTATATTATATATATATATATATATATATATATATATATATTTATATATATATATATATATATATATATATATATATATATATATAATATTCTCTTTATATTTACATTCTCTATAAAGGCATAGAGAACCAAATAAGAACAGAAATTTGGGCATTTCCTGCAAATGACAACAGGGTCCAGTTAAAACACCCATGGAAATAATGAAAGGTTCTAACAATCCAATGCTTGGGAGAAGGGGAAAGTCTTTGGCACTGAAAAGCAGTCAATGTCATGTGTACTAATAATTAATAATACACACAGAAACTAATTTATTTCCTCCTCGGGGTTGGGGGGAGGCCTAGCCTCTCAATCTGCTCCCAGGAGCTGTAGAATCTGATGCTAGCAAAAAGGGTATTTTGTCTAACTTGATGAGGTACATTAAATTAACCGTGGCAAGGCCAGCTCTAGATTTAAGGACATACACAAACACATGGCAAAGTGCCATCTAATGCATCTATTTGCACGCCTCCTTTTTGCAGCACTTCAGGGTAAACTTAAAATGGTGGGCAATTCACAGCTACATGTTGGAAGGTAAAGCTGAGCTGAGTGAATGGGCATGTAGGGCCCACTCCACAAGCACCACTAGCCCCTTGCACCTGCCTGAAGATGGTCTGACCTGACCCCTGGCATGCAGATCTAGGTTGGGGCAGGGCCAGATTTAGGTTTGATGAGGCCCTAAGCTACTGAAGGTAATGGGGCCCTTTATATGTCCAGCTGTCCTTTGTCAACAACAAATTGTCGCTGTTTTTTTTGTGTTGAATGTATGCTATATGGTAATTTATGGACCTAATTGTATCTAAAGCCTTTTGCACATAACAAAATATGATATGTCTTTTATCAAAGTAATTGTTGAACTGAAATACAATTAAGAAGAAGTATATTAATAGTGAATTTTTTGGAGGGGCCCCAAGAGAGTGGAGCCCTGAGCTACAGCTTGTTTAGCTTATACGTATATCCAGTCCTGGGTTGGGGGAGTTGTTGGTACATGCATTTTAGAATAAATAAAAGGATTGTCCTTTCTAAAAGCAACATATCTTTAAGTCTTTTTTTTATATAATAATGAGTTTTATTAGGGTTTATAAAGAGAAATACAAAGCTTAATATCAAATATCTTTTTTATCCAAACTAAAACATTAATCTAAATAAAATAAAAACAGAGAAGAGAGAGAGAAAGAAAGAGAGAGAGAGAGAGAGAGAGAGAGAAGATATTAAAAGAGAGGGGGGAAAGTTCAGGAAATAAAGAACTAAAGAACATCTCTTCTGAGTTCAGAAGAAGAATCGAGATGCTGTTGACCTATTATCTCCCTTTCCCATCCATATGCTGGTTCAATTCTGTATCCAAGGAAGGAATGGTAAACCTGTAAGGATGGCAGTTTAGTGCAGGCTCCCTTTTTTTGTTTCAGAACAGTCACTTTGAAAGACAGATAGTATCTGGAATTACCCTGGTCATGGTATTTGTTCAGGCTCTACTTACTGAAAATGTCCCATTTCCTTTGCTGTCTTATTCTACCACCCATTCATTCTCAAGAAGTTTTCTTACGGTATGATCATCTTATTAGTTGAGACCTCATGTCCCCTTGGAACTGGAGTGATATCGGTGCAGTTCCTTGCAATTCTGAGGGGTCATGAAGGTGTGCCATCTTTACTAGAGCAAAGGCTGCCTTTGCTTAATGTAACGACTTCATTATCCGAAAACCACATTTTGATTAGGAAGGGAGATATATCTGCAAGGATTCTGGAGCTGCCAATTTAGCTAAGCAGCCCCCAGCCCAATACAACAAATTCATGAGGAGACTTGGTACTGGTAATTGGTTTATTAGACTTGGCTGCCTTGTGTATGTTTACCCTAATGTTTTCGCAGCAGCAATGAGCAAGCTTGTTTCAAAATAGGATATTTCTATATAATGCTGTGCCTGAGGCGTTACAATAAGCCCAGAACGCCCCAGGCAGGACACAACTACACCTCCACATATACACACATCCAGTTTCAGGTGGAAATACTTACTACTATTCGCCTTGAGTAATCACACGTCTTTGTCTAAATTACCCTAATAAGATGGCCCATAAAATCTCACAGTATAGTTTATTCACCAAGAAGAATGTTCTTAATGTCTGATCTTTATAGCTATAGTTCTGGGCTCACTTTCAATAAAAATTTTTATTAATTACAGATTGTAAACATCAACAATTAATTCCTTTAAGCTAGAGATTCGGGGAAATATGACTAATTCTTATTCACCATAATTACAATAGTAGAATGAGAATAAATCTAACCGATAAACTTTAGTGCTATGCCAAAAATGTCTTCCACACACTTTTTGTTATCATTCTCCATCAATTAATGATAAAAGGAACTGTATTATCAAAGAGAAGAGCAGATTATGGTGGAAATGTCATGGCCAAGGGGTTTTGTGAGTAGGGATATTAGATAATTTAAGTGGGAGTGGGAATTGCCATTGTTCGTTTATTCATAATGGAAATCAGTCTCGAATTTCTCAAATTTGGGGTGGGGGTGGCTTATGGCCTCATTGGCACCCAGCCTTCAAGCTTCTGCACAGAGAACCTTAATTATGTGCCCCTGCTTCTTGCCTTGCTGATTTGTGATCCTTAGATTTTCTTGCCCAGTGCCCCCTGTGAATGTTTCAGCAAAGCCATCGGCTCAACCCAAATTCCCAGTTACAGTCTTTTATGATTGCTTGCCTCCTGTCTGCCTGTCCTGTTTTTAATGGCTTTACCAAGACTTTGACCCTTAATCATGTAAATTTCGTAAATAGTACTTTTGTCCAGGCTGGTCCTGGCAGTGAGTAACTAGCCATCTGAATACTACCATGCAATAAAGCACTTTCTCATTCCTTATCGCTCAACTCAACTATCTCCCCTCCCCAGAAAGGTGTTGGTTGCCATTTGTTCTGCACCTTGAAATGCTGATGGCTTTTGAAGAGCACTAATCCTTATGTCAAATGAATGGGAGCTTGTTTCAAAGGAATTAAATAATTTCAGAGAAGGGGATTGAAACTGCTTGGAAAGTATAATGATAGGCTTGATGGCTATGCGAATTATCCTGTATTATAACCAGAGGTTGAACAGCTACACACCAGACATCCCCTATGAGATCTGGAAGTTTTGTGATCAGATAATTATGCTAAAGATGGTTAGGTTAATGCATTCACTTAACCTAACTGATGATTTATCTGAGGAGTGTGGTGATCCTGAACACACACACAGGTGAATACAATAAATGAGTGTCTTGATTAAGCAAATGTATAAAAGGTAAAATTATAGAGAAAGTAAATACAGAGGTGCTGATAGGAGTGATCCCATGAGGGATCTATCAAGATGTTTTATGCTGCAAATCACAATAATTGTTTCTGAGCAAGTTCCTGGGGCGGGGGGGGGGGGAGTGAGTGGGGAGGGGGAAGCAAAGTGTCTCCTGGACTTCACAGACCCTGCACATGCTGCTTCTCTCATTTGCGAGCGAAAATTCGGACAATTGCAGAAGTTGCTTTAATATCTTCATAATAGGTTTCAGTGTGAGAATCATTCTTATAGAGAAAGGAGTTTATAGAAAATGATAACCCGGACTATAAACCTAAACTTCTAGAGGCTATAGTTAAATGGCAGGAGTCACAGGCATTACCCGTTAAAAGGCTATCGGGTAGCATATTCTGGCTAGTTTGGGCCTCCTCCTAGACATTGGATCTGAAAATCGACTTGGGGCACACCTGGCTTGCTTGGATGTGCTAAGTGGAATATTTTGCCTCCATTAATGGCAGACACACACACACACACACACACACCCCATACCATGTTACAAATAGCTTTTGAAGCATAAAATAGTGTCCATGGGCAGCAAGAGGCAAATCTGATGTTCAAGAAATATAAACCCATAACAAGTCCTTGGGAATATGGAATTAGTCACATAGTTCTTTGAGCATATCCCAGAATGCACTTACTGCATTTGAAAATATATACTGAATTGGCTCCACACTGGATATATATGGTGGATTTTAGTACTTGTACTAACTGTGCCTTGAATAATGGAAGCCTTGTTGTATCTTAGCTTAGATTTGTTCTTAACTGTGTATGCATGGATAAAGCCTTGGTCTATCTAGCCCAGTGATGGCTGCTTAGTATGACTCCATTGTTTTTGGGTCAAGGTTGTTCCCAGGATTGCTAGCTGAGATTCTGTGGTCTTTGGGCTGAAGCACTGTCTGGTATTCAACTAAATCATTATGTGAACAGAATGACTCCCACTTATGCCATGGGACTTCCTCTCCACCACATACCCTGAGTTATCCCCAAATCAGCTCTAGAGCATTGTGGGGGACGGGACCCAGAACATATTTAGCAGGTGTGCAAAGTGAGGAGAGGGAGGGGAGTCTGGCTGTGCAAGCAGAAGTCATTCTGCTTGTGCATGGAGCTGGTTAGCACTATGTTGAATACAACCCATTGTTTCTGAGATTAAATGCCTCAGAAGACCAGGACCAGGACAGGCACAATTTGACCTTAAGTTACAATTGTGTTATAGCGAACTAGATGAAGTATCTGCTTTGACTCACCCCACATGACAAAGTAGGACAGCTTAACTGCCTATTTCTCCATATTTAATATTTTCCAAACTTAAATCCTCACTACAGTAATGCTGTTGTATTTTTTTTAGCCTCATTACTCCCACCCCCACCCCCAAAATTACTCTACTCAATATTTTACTTTGCTTGCCTTTTACATCTTGTGTGTAAATAGTTCAGGCATAAATACCAATAGCAGATAAAATTAGTAATATAGTAATTTAAATGCAGGGAGCATTAAAAATGAAAATCAAAGAATACAGCACAGCCTTAATCTTTACACTGTAGCGGTTTTTATCCAAGTTTGCCTCGGTAGGCGCCACGACAGTGCCTAAGAGATGTATATATTCACATTCAGCAAAGTACTGGAGGTTTTTAAATATATATATAATTTTGCCAGAAACCATAGACATTTATTTTTATTAGCATATCTGAGGTATACATCCCTTTAGTCACCAACTTTTGCCTGTAATGCAAAAGAGACAGGTATTTAAGGAACAATCTAAAAGTATAATTACGGAAAATTTGCATCCCTTTCATGCTTTTTCTTTTGTAAAATAAGGCAGCAACTGCCATGGCATGAATGACTGCCAGGAACCCAACTCTGCCCTGTCTCTCATTATATATATATATCAAGACTTGCATTCCAATACAGAGTGTAGCATGCTGAAGCCCACCAAACTCAATAGACTTCAGATGCTGAGTTCTGTGCTAGATTGTGGCCGGGCTGTGAGGTCAATTATAGCCCATGCTGTGAGTGTCTCCTAAGAGAGTTTTGTCTCCTGAGTTGCTGAAGAAAGATACAAGTGTGTGAAATTTACAATTAATCCAGAATGCGGCAGCGAAACTGGTGACTGGGAGTGGTCACCGAGACCATATAACACCAGTCCTGAAAGACCTACATAGGCTCCCAGTAGGTTTCTCAGCACAATTCAAAGTGTTGGTGCTGATCTTCAAAGCCCTAAACAGCCTCGGCCCAGTATACCTAAAGGAGCATCTCCACCCCCATTGTTCAGGCCAGACACTGAGGTCCAGCTCTGAGGGCCTTCTGGTGCTTCCCTCCCTGCAAGAAGTAAAGCTACAGGGAACCAGTCAGAGGGCCTTTTTTGTAGTGGCACCCACCCTGTGGAACACCCTCCCATCAGATGTCAAGGAAATAAACAACTATCTGACTTTTAGAAGACATCTGAATGGAGCCCTGTTTCAGGAAGCTTTTAATGTTTCATGTTGTTGTTCTTTTTCCTGGAAAACCCAGTTAGATGGCTGGGGTATAAATTATTATAAATTATTATAAATTATTATTATTATTATTATTATTATTATTATTATTATTATTAGCAGCAGCAGCAGCAGCAGCATTGTAGGGATCATTGGGGGAGTGTTTCATGGGTTATCCATCTAAGCCTCACCTCTGCTACACATATAAAGCAGAATCACACCACTTTTTTAAAAGTCATGGTTTCCCCCTAGAACCTTTAGGGTGCAGCTCTGTGAGGAGAAGATGGGCCTCATAACAACTCTCAGCACCCTTAATATGCTAAAGTTCCCAGGATACACAGGGCTTGAAATACTAAATGAATATACAAACAAGTGTGAAAGAATAGCAGCCACCCTAACACGTTTTCCTGAGTCCTAGATTTATGAAAGGGTCGCTACATCAGGGACACGTGACATCCAAAAATATATATATATATAACCTCATTTCTCCCAATTAAAACAAGTGTACATTTTATCCCTTATATATACATACTTTCAATATTAAAAATATAAATATATTTATATTAAAGGGGGCACTTTACAAAATGTAAGCATCGTTTTTCGATTTGTAAACCTCTGCTGCACCACGGGTCCTTTCCTTTGGGATCGCTTGTTTTTCCTCTAGTCTTTTGAATCTTTTAAAGCTTCTCTCATTATTTTTGTTGTCTGAAGTTGGGCAATAATGTTACTGTGATTAATTAAGCAAAAAGACATGGAAAGGGGGGTGGGGTAATCATCAGATAATAAAGCCCTTTGGGTTTTGCAATGCATGAGGTGCAACCAGGACCCTTTATCCCCAGAGGTCTGATTATCTCCAGGAAAACTACACCTCCCTGTACTTGCTGTACAGTTATTATGGAATATCTTTACACTTTATAAAGTAAATTACTTTAATCACTGAAAATTGCCAGTGTTGTGAGGTTTCAGCTGTGAGGTTCACAGAGCTTAATCTGCCCATTTCAAGTCTGAAATAACCAATAATTGTTCAAATAAAAGCAGGGATAAACCATTATTTAAATGGTGGGATCATCCCTTCAGAGTGGCAAGGACACCTTTTGAACATCTGGTGACATGGGACTCTGATTTAACAATAACTCCCAGAGTTACAAACCCTTCCAGGAAATCCTTTTCATGTTCATTTTTATT
This sequence comes from Podarcis tiliguerta, assembly GCF_965153285.1. Lineage (NCBI taxonomy): Eukaryota > Metazoa > Chordata > Lepidosauria > Squamata > Lacertidae > Podarcis > Podarcis tiliguerta. The sequence continues at coordinate 66,151,553 of NC_139534.1, forward strand.
AAGGCAACTCAACGCATGTTCATTCACCAATATTTGTTTAAGAGGACAATGAAGCATTTTTGATAGCTTGTAAGTAGAGGTGTGAAAACAATTTTAACTGGCAGAAAACGAAACATAGACTTCTGTGGACTGGGTCTGTCTTCCAACTGCACAATACATTAGCTATGTATGTGAATCAGGTTTATGTGATGGAGAGGTTGACCTGATGGACTGATTCACAAATGCATGAACATCCCTTCAGCTCTTGCTATTTGATGCCTGAACATTGGATTACTCTTAGCCAGATGTTCAGGTATCTCTATCAAAAAGTGTAGTGTCTCAGATGACCTCCGGTTATATGATAGCTCTATCTCTGGTGATTAATTCTGACGGATGATTCACCCATGCAAGCCTATAGTTTAAATTATGTACAGGCATACCAGGAATGGGTATATGTCTTTTAGATAAGAGGCCTATTATGACATTTGTGGCTTGTGCTGTGCCCAGGGCTTTTTTTCAGCTGGACCCGCTGGAACTCAGTTCCAGCACCTTTCAGGTGGGCACCATTGCCATTATAAAAGAACAAGGGAGGAATTCATGGTCAGTCTGGCACCTCATTTCCTAGAAAAAGACCTCTGTGCCTGACATGTTGTTTTTAGTTGTTTAGTTATGTCTGACTCTTCGTGACCCCATGGACCAGAGCATGCCAGGCCCTCCTGTCTTCCACTGCCTCCTGCAGTTTGGTCAAACTCATGCTGGTAGCTTTGAGAAGACTGTCCAACCATCTCGTCCTCTGTCGTCCCCTTCTCCTTGTGCCCTCCATCTTTCCCAACATCAGGGTCTTTCCCAGGGAGTCTTCTCTTCTCATGAGGTGGCCAAAGTATTGGAGCCTCAGCTTCATGATCTGTCCTTCCAGTGAGCACTCAGGGCTTATTTCCTTAAGAATGGATCTTCTTGCAATCCATGGGACTCTCAAGAGTTTCCTCCAGCACCATAATTCAAAAGCATCAATTCTTCAGCAATCAGTCTTCTTTATGGTCCAGCTCTCACTTCCATACGTCACTACTGGGAAAACCATAGCTTTAACTATATGGGCCTTTGTTGGCCAGGTGAAACATTAAATAGGAAGAGGAGTGAGATCCAATATTTTCTTACCATGTCAGTTCATGGAGGGGCAAAGGGGATCAACCCCACCACCACCTTTGTTCAAGTCTGAAGTATTGGAAAGATCCATGTTGACATGCCGGAAGAGCTCTGTTCCCTCCAAGGACAGCACTTTGACCCAGAGTTGCCCTTCCACAAAGAGAATGGCTTCTTCCATTCATGGCAGTCCAGCAAAGACTCCCACAAGCTTTGAGTTGATTCTCCTTTCCCTTTAAAGCCCCTAGCACTACTTCTGGTGCTGTTCCAGAGAGGACACCAACCTTACAGAACAGTTTTTCAGGGTGCTTTTCTGACATTGGGCTGGTCCTGAAAATGGGTTGGGCCCAAAGCCCTTTCAGCCACTCAACACTTCCTCAGCCCAATGCTTGCACATGTGTGAAACAATATACCTGCATCTGACAGACAAGAAGAAAAATATGTGGGCCAGAATTTCTCCTGTGGCACAGTTCTAAAGCACTTCAGTTGGCTTAGACATCCTCTGGAACCACTGGCTGGAAATTGTTGAACACTGCTTTCCTCACTTAAGCTTGTGCTCCTCAGGCAGGAGGGAAGCCCAAGCAATAATAGCACACTGCAACCTTAGGAGGAAGCAATGAAATTTCCTCCCACCGCCAGCAGTAACTCTTTGTGCAGCTGCTACACCAGCCCACCGCGCAAAGGGCATTGAAGCCACTCAATGCACATTCAAACTGGATAGAGATTTAGACCACCTCAAGAACTGGCCCAAATCCTTCCCAGTAATTTCCCTCTGATTGTTCCAAATGAGACAGAAACTATTTTAAACTATTTTAAAAGGGGTGTGAGGAGGGAAAAGGAAGGAGGAATGCAATACCTCTGCCCTGCTCTGCCAGGGAGACAACCTTTACAGCAGATACAATGAATAGTTTAATAGAGAAAAGGGACTTGCACTTGGTTTAACTTGAACTTTAAGCAGGAGATTGGTTCAGAAGAGGTACAAGAGCTCTGAATTGTGAAGATTTGGGAGAAAGGGAGGGAGGAGTGATGCACTTCACATCACATCTCACAGAAGAAAATGTGTGTATTTGTTTTGCATCACTGTAGTAACCATGTGAGCAAAGCCCATTAAGGGGCTAATTGAGGGCCAAATGAGTTGTGATGTTAATGTGCAATTTTTTTAAAAAAGGTAAATACGCCAGCTGGGGTGTGTGATAATCATCAGGATCACAGAAGAAACCCCCCACCCCTAAAGCAAATTGCAGCAGGGAAAGAAGGGGTTAATCCTCCATCCACAATGGCTGCCAGCACAGCAATGATGATCACACCCCTCAGCTAATGCTATTTGCAATTTTCAAAACTTGCATGTTAGATGTGGCTATGTATTAGTGTAGCATGTAGTTTGGCCCTGAATCAGTCACTCATGCCTCATATGCACCAGGAAAGAAATTGAAGTATAGAGGATCAAAGGTAAGCCGGTTCTTTCTTATAAGAATGGAAGACTGCTTTCTACACACACACACACACACACACACACACGTGTATATCTGGAAATTAAATTCCTATAGCTCCTCATGCGAGATGCAGTACTAAGATGCACAAAAGATTAGAACAAGATCCCCAAGACGGAAAATTAATAGCTTCATTTGAAAGGACAGTATTTAATGTATGTACCATTTTAACTGACATGTCAAAGTGGGAGAGTCCACTTAGTGACAGAAAAATTATACCCTGCAGAGAGGTGAAAAGCCAAATCTACTAGGAGGAGAAACATGGCGTGGGATGCCATCAATCCTACTTTTAAAAGAAATGTTTAAAATTGTTGCACCTTGCTTGAAGGATAAACTCTAAATATGGTTTTAGATAGAGTGTGCTATCAACAGTCCTCAGGAGAAATCTGAGTTATTGTGCCAGAGGCAATTAACCCCGAGTAATGTGAATTTGTAGCAACCTGAAATGACAACCTGATAGAGGAGGCGATGCTATTTTTCGGGAGGGGGGGGGGAGAAAAAGAAGATATCGTTTGCTACTGCTCAGGCTTTCAACCAAAGCTTGAAAGCTCCCCGCAGTAATTTGTTTACCAAGTTGACTAATGAGAAGAGTTAATCAAAAGAGTTTTCTTAGGAGAAATATGACCAGTAGCCTAAGCTCGAATAGTACTACATAGATCAGCCACAGCATATGTTTCTGGAAGGATTCCAAGCAGAAATATTGAATTTGATTACAAGGCAAAGGGTAACGATGTTCAGGGGCATTTTGTAGGAAGGTAAACATAGATTCTTCTTTTTAAAAAAGCAAATTATAAAAGTATTCTGTGGCATCCTTTCCAAACAAAATGAAAGATTAAACGAATCTTAGAAGGGTTGGACTCGGGCACTTCTGTTGATGTTATGTGGCACACAATTGAAAGAAATGAAAAAAAACACCTGGGAAGTCGGGCTCTCAGGTGGAAGAGGGAAGGTGTCTTTTGATACGCAGCAAACAAATGCTTTTCAAAAGCTAATGGCATGATCTTACACATGTTTTGTGAGTCAAGGACCCACCACCCGCATAGGATTATAATAAGACACAAAGATACATTATTTTAGGTTAATGGGCAAAATTAGGCCACAACATTATTGGTTACAGCATGTGAGTAGCATTGGCTTAGGCATTGGATAAAACAGTAATACAGTGGTACCTCGGGTTAAGAACTTAATTCATTCTGGAGGTCCGTTCTTAACCTGAAACTGTTCTTAACCCGAAGCACCACTTTAGCTAATGGGACCTCCTACTGCCGCTGCACCGCCACCGCCCAATTTTTGTTCTCACCCTGAAGCAAAGTTCTTAACCCGAGGTACTATTTCTGGGTTAGTGGAGTCTGTAACCTGAAGCGTCTGTAACCTGAAGCGTCTGTAACCCGAGGTACCACTGTACATGACTCCACCCCGCTCAATAGGGAGTCATTTCAGGGTTAACAACCAGTGGGAGGAGCTTGTTGGTGCAAATACAACTGGAAGCTTCCCCATGATGTCACCAGGGGTCGTGCCATGGCCCTAGCCACCAGCAGGGCATCGGACAGGATCCATGACCGCCGGATTCCTTTACCGGAATACCCAAAAGAGGAGGGGTAGAGGATGGCCGATACCCAATCCTCCAACACAGCACACATATTCCAATGGGGGACAAAGCGCTGCCGCGGCTGCTTAAATGTAGCTAACCCTGCCCACCAGCCGGCCCTATTGACCGACTGAAAGGCTTGGCTGCAGCAGCAGAGGCAACCAGAAGCAGGGAGCCGAATATGCCTCCCTGCCGCTGCGGGAAGCTGCTCCCACTCACAACTTCTCCCCTCTGGGAGGAGGAGAGGCCTTCTCAGACATAAATCCCTCTGTGTTTAGTGGGCATTACTCACAGGTAAGTAGGATTAGGATTGCAGCCTAAATGACAAACGACACTAATAGCACAATCCAATATATGTCTACTCAGAAGAAAACCCCATAGAGTTCAATGGTACTTACTGCCATGGAAGTGAGCACAGGAATGAAGCCTTAGAAGGAAAAGTTCATTATTTTTTTGGTGAAGAGCTCAGATGAATTGGAGCTAAATCATATAAAGTAAGACTGGATCACAGAGAAAGGTGATCCCTGGTCCTAAATGATGTTACTTAATGTCAAGCTAGAAAATAAGTTAAATGTATTACAGTGGTACCTTGGTTCTCAAACTTAATCCATTCCGGGAGTCCGTTTGATTCCTGAAACCGCTTGAAAACCAAGGTATGGCTTCCAATTGGCTGCAGGAGCTTCCTGCACTCAGTCGGAAGCTGCGGAAGCTACATCAGACGTTCGGCTTCTGAAAAACGTTCGCAAACTGGAACACGTACTTCTAGGTTTGCGGCGTTCAGGAGCCGATTTGTTCGACAAGGCGTGTTCTCCAATTAAATGAGAGCGTGTGGTGTGGTGTGGGCCACCGGGCAGCCCTATTGTTGCCAGGCAGGTTAATGGTTGTTGCCTGGAACTTTGATTGGATAACCGGGTTGCTGGGGCAAATTGTATGTTGCAAATCGGGTGGGTGGGACCATAGTCTTTAAATATTGGGGCACTCTGGTTTCTCTTTCTCTTTAGCAGAGTGCATCAGATCACCCACCCGCCCGTCCTCTTTTCCGGTTGACCTTGCTTTGCCTGTCATGGGGTCGTCTGCCTTGGCGCAGGGGCCTAGTAGGAATTTTGCCATTTGGTGATTGGCTATGCCATTTGGTTTTTGCCTACGACTTAGCAATTCGTCACAACTTGTAAGGTTGCGGTTAGGCATTAGTTATAAAATGCTGGTGGTGGAGGGGTCAGGATAGGCTGTGCCTGCCCCTCCTATTGCGCTGAAGGGAATTCCGTTAAAGGAATCCTGGGGCTTGCCACGATTTCGTCCAATCCCTGTCATGGGACCAGGGCCGGCAAGCCTTGAGGAGCTGCTGGGGTGAGCGGCGTGGGTCCGATGCTCAGCTCAAATGATCCCCGATTTTGACTTTCCCTTCTACTGGCTTCCGATCGGACCTCGGTCTGTCATTTTAGGAACAATTGATTGGATCCAGTGTCCATTCTGTGAAAAGATGCAAAAGTGAGGTGGAGACAGCTTTTGCTGATTCAGCTCCTCCTCTCAGAGTGTCCTTCCCCAGCCATCCAGATCAGTTTTTTGGGGAGCCCAGGGGATTGCAGGGGAAAGAAGGAATCTGCAAAAATCACCTTCCAACCCAATTCCTCTAGCAAAAGCATCCCATAAGCAGAGCTCTGCTCACGGGAACTCTGGAACCAAGCCATGTGTCATGCTCAGAAGCAAGTATTCCAATATATTAAATTATGTGTGAGGGGGGGAAATGACTAATTAATATTACCGCTGAACAACCCCATAGCATGTTCTAAGGATGGCACAGAGAGAAGATAGTTAGTGACTTGGCAATAGCTACCAGGAAGACAGATTGATTAAACCATGATTTATATTTCTTATAGGAAATGACACATGTACTTTCTAGATATCAAATGAGCGGCACATCTGATGAAGAAACTGAACTCATATATCATTCATGCAGAGATATCTTAAACAGCTACAGTAAATATGATCAAAGTATTTAATTGTAAATTAGGTTAAATATCTTATGAAAGGGTTTGGGAGATAAGCAAAATCTATAAGCTAAATCTGTAGTTACCTAAAACGATGGAGATCTTTTGAGGTACCAAACTTTTAAAACCTCTTGTCAGGGAACTGCCATCGGCAGGACAGGAGGTGCCAAGGCTCTCTGAGGTAGAGAGAGACTTGACACCTGAAGAGGGAACCAGTAGGGGGCGAACAGGAACGTCAAGGGAAGGGGAGTCGGAGGAATGGCTCAGAGATGCTTCCAGTGAAAACAGTGGGGAAGTCTCAGGGCCCCCTATAGGAACACCCGTTCCTCGGCGGAAACTGTCACGCAGAGAGTCCAGAAGACGTGTTTCCGTTAAGGAGCTTTTATGTTGGAAACGTTTCCGAAAGCAGCCACTTTCGGATTCTGCTAGCGACTGACGCAGCCATGCTGGAGGGGCTCCGTCACAGGCAGAGGTTTGAGAAGCGGTCCAAACTCTGAGGGATTGCAATTTACACACAAGCAGCTCTTCATCCCATCACAGCAATCCGAAAGTCATCGACAGCTAGCTTGTGCCAGGGAGAGGCATCATGAGCGAACCAGCAGGAACCGGAGGGGCAGCTGGAGGTCCAAGCCTGGAGGAAAGGTATAGGACGTTGGAAATCCAGCTTGCCTTGCAGACGGCGAGGCTGGAAGAAAGGAGGGCTCAGGATGCAGAGAGGGGGAGGGAGAAAGCCACCCCACTCAACAGAAAGATGCCAGGATTGGTGCAGAAATTTGGGGGGGACCCCAGGAACTACCATGCCTTTAGGACAGAGATGCAATATGCTCTCAATCTGCAATTCGATGACTTCCCTGATGAGGAATCGCGAGTGGCTTTTGTAATTAGCCACCTCGAATCAGGGGCGAAGGACTGGGTTAGACCCTTGATGGCAGCAAATAATGAGATCCTAAAGGACGCGATGAAGTTTTTTCGTGCCATGGACCTGATGTTTTCCAGTGACATTGAGCAGGGAGGAGTGCGAAGGCAGTTAATGGCTTGCAAACAGGGAAACCGGACTGTCCGTGAGTACTGGACTGAGTTCACTATGTTGATTCATCGATTGGGGTGGGACTTGGCTTCTGAGCCCATTCAAATGCTTTTTGAAGAGGGTCTGTCTTCGTCCTTGAAAGATGAACTTTCCCGGAACCCCAGAGCAGAGTCTATGGACCAGCTGACTAAAGCCGCGCTAGCCATTGGAGCGCGCCAGGAGGCGAGGGCTTTGGAGAAGCGGGAGGGGAAAGGAGAACGTTGGAGGGAGCTCCGCATTCCAGACATTCCAGAGCAGCCTTTCCCGCCGGCAGAGCCGATGGAAGTGGGAACAGCGCGTGCGCGCACAGTTTCAAACATCGGTGAAGGGCGGAAGAAAGAGGGAAAGGGCGGGAAAAAATGCTATCTCTGCCAACAGCCAGGACACTTTGCCAGAGTCTGTCCACGGAGAAAGGAATGGCAAGGCATGGCAGGAGCTGTTGGGGGAGAGGAGGAGGAAAGCACAGAGCAGGTAAAAGCCAACGCCTGGCTGCCACCGTCGGGGCACAGCAGCCAGGCTCAAAAGCAGTGAGAGTGCCCGCACCAGAACCTCCCAGGCCTGCTCTAGTGATAGAGGTGTTGCTAGAGCTGCCAAATGGACACCCCCTACAGATCAAAGCCCTGCTGGATTCAGGCAGCTCCTGTAATTTCATGAGTAAGGAGTTCGCAGCTGAGCACCAGATACAAACCCTCCCCTTAAGTAAACCCCTGCAGGTAACCACGATTGACGGCAGAGAGCTGTTGGGAGGAGAAGTGAACCAACAGACTGTTCCCATGATAATGAGGGTGGCAAGACACACCGAGAGGATAGCGTTTAATGTGGCCACATTGGGAGGAGCTCCCATTATTTTGGGGATGAGCTGGCTGGCACTTCACGATCCTCTAGTGGGATGGCACCAGAGGGTGGTCTCCTTTGGGTCGGCGCATTGCCTGGAACACTGCAAGCAGGGGAAGGATCCAGGGGGAGCCAAGATCACCTTAGCTGGGATGGAGGTAATGAAGCAAGGGGAGGTGCCTCCGCAATATGCAGATCTGAGCAACGTATTCAGCGAAAGAGAAGCGGACAAACTGCCGCCGCATAGACCCTTTGACTGTCAAATCAACCTACTCCCGGGGGCTCAACTCCCAGTGGGCAAGCTGTACGCCATGTCAGACAGGGAGATGCAGGAGCTGAGGGAGTTCATTGACAAAAACCTGAAGAGGGGTTTCATCAGAGAGTCCCGAGCGGTGGGGGGCAGCCCAGTGTTTTTTGTGGACAAAAAAAACACAGATAAGCCGAGACTTGTAGTGGATTTCAGGGCCCTGAACGCCGTGTCGGAACCCCTGGCCTTTCCTATGCCCCGAATTGATGACATTCTGACCAGGGTGAGGAAGGGGAAGATTTTTACAAAACTGGACCTGCGGGGGGCGTATAATCTGATACGAATAAGGAAGGGGGATGAATGGAAGACCACCATGTTCACCCCTTTGGGAGCATTTGAATACCTCGTAATGCCCTTCGGTCTCCAAGCCGGCTCCGCATGTTTTCAAGCTTTCATCAACCACGTCCTGGGGCCGTTGCTCTACAAGAATTGTGTGGCCTTTTTGGATGACGTGTTGGTGTATTCGGAAAATGAAGAGCAGCATGTGAGGGACGTGAGAGAAGTGTTGGGCCGGCTGCAAGCCAATCAGCTGTGGGTGAAACTGGAGAAGTGCCAGTTTCATGCCAAGGAGGTGGAATTCCTGGGGTACCGCCTGTCAGACCAAGGATTGGCCATGGATCCAGGCAAGGTCCAGGCGGTGCTGGAATGGAAGACACCGAAAACCAAGAAGGATGTGCAAAGATTCCTGGGGTTTGGGAACTTTTATCGGAAGTTCATCAAGAATTTTGCACACTTGACGGCGCCCATCACCGACTGCCTCAGTAGCAAGAAGAAATTTGTTTGGACGGCGGAGGCGGAGAGAGCTTTTGAAGAACTGAAAAGGGCTTTCGCTTCGGAAGAACAACTTCTGCATGTGGACCTACAGAAGCCCATGAGGGTGGAGACAGACGCGTCAGACAGAGCGGTGGGGGCTGTGCTTCTTCAGCCGGGAAGAAATACGTCAGGGTGGAGACCGTGTGCCTTTTTCTCGAGGAAGCTGAATAAGTCCGAGCGGAACTACACGGTGTATGACAGGGAACTACTTGCCATTCACGAAGCGTTCCGGAGGTGGAGACATTTATTGATTGGGGCACAACACAAGGTGCAAGTGTGCACCGACCACAAGAATTTGGAGTATTGGAGAACAGCTCGAGTACTCAACCAACGGCAAGTGAGATGGGCACAGGAATTTTCCAAATTCCACTTTGAGATTTGTTATGTACCAGGCCCAGAGAACGTCAGGGCGGACGCTCTCTCACGCAAACCAGAGTACTTGGAAGGGGAGGGGGCAAGCGAAGAAAGACATGTCATTCCTGAGGACCGCTGGGTGTGTGGGGCGGCGCTGGTGGGGAGACGAGAGCTGGTAGAAGAAACGGAAACTGACGAATATGCCCAAAATAAGCTCAGAGGCCTCAGGGGAGAGGGTGAGAGCCCGGAGGGTTTTGAAGAAAGAAATGGGGCATTGTATTACAAAGGGGCACTGTATATACCAGAAGGTGAATTGAGAGGGAGGGTACTCAAGCAGTTGCATGATAGTCCCACGGCGGGACATTTTGGACAACACAAGACCATGTGGATGGTCACCAGGGAGTTTTGGTGGCCCAAGGTGAGGGAAGATGTAAAGGAGTATGTAAGAGGGTGTGACCAATGCCAGAGGGCCAAGGGGGAAAGAAGGGCGCCGGCAGGGTTATTGGAACCACTACCCACGCCAGAACGGCCTTGGGAGGCGGTATCAATAGATTTTATGACGGATCTGCCCAAATCCAAAGGGAAGACGGCCATCATGGTAGTAGTGGACCTGTTAACTAAGATGTGCCACTTTGTAGCATGTTCACATGCAGTCACAGCGGAAGAAACAGCGAAGTTGTTTGTAGAACACGTCTTCCGGCTGCATGGCGCCCCCTTGAGGGTTGTCTCGGACCGCGGGAAACAATTTACTTCCAGGTTCTGGAGGAAGCTCATGAGCTTGCTGCACGTGGAAGTCAATTTTTCGACGGCCCGGCATCCTGAAACCAATGGGCAGGCGGAAAGAGCAAATGGCATCCTCCAACAATATCTGAGGTGCTATGTCAATGACAGAGGGAATGATTGGGTCGAAAAGCTGGCGCTGGCAGAATTTGCCTACAACAATGCGGAGCATGTGTCCGCAGGGATGAGCCCCTTTTTGGCCAATTACGGGTGTCACCCCAGGGCATTCCCGGGGGAGGGGGGCGAGAGATGGAGCGTCCCAGCGGCCGAACAGTTTGTAGAAGAGATGGAAGCGATCCATCGTCAGCTTCAGCTCAACTTAGAAAGGGCCAAGGCTCAATATAAGAAGCAGGCAGACAAGAGCAGGAGGGAAGGTGAAACCATAAGGGTGGGGGATCAGGTGTGGTTGTCCACCCAAGGGTTGCCGTTCAAAGGGGGTTGTAAGAAATTAAGACCCAAGAGATTGGGACCCTTTGAGGTCATTCAGCAGGTCAACCCAGTGGCTTTCAAACTCCGGTTACCCAACCACATGAAATTGCATCCAGTGTTCCACAGGTCATTACTGTCACCGTACAAGGGGGGAGGTGAAGAGGGGCACACCAGTGGACCGGTCTTGGAGGAGAGGGAAAGCAGTAACCATGTAGCGGAAATCCTCGATTCCAGGTGGAAGGGCAATCAGGTGGAGTATTTAGTGGCGTGTGAAGGGGAACCGGAGTCAGAAAACACCTGGGTGACTGCAGAGGAGGTCAATGACGAGGTTTTAACAGAAACGTTCCACCAAAGATTCCCGCGGAAACCACAGCCGGTAGCAAGGTTTAGAAGGGAGTATTTCGGCACCACAGACGAGGAAGAGGAACTGGAAGGATTCGCGGAGTCGGAGTTGGAAGAAGGAACGGACTCAGATGACGAGGAGTACCGAGAGACTAGGAACCACAACGAGTGGAGAAAGGTGTTCGAAACTTCAGACGATGAGGAAGGTTCTTTCCGGGGTTTTACCTCCTCACAACCCGTAGGGGAGGAGACGGGAGGGGGTGAAGGGGGCCCTGGAGGGGAGGTGGATGTCAGGGAACTGCCATCGGCAGGACAGGAGGTGCCAAGGCTCTCTGAGGTAGAGAGAGACTTGACACCTGAAGAGGGAACCAGTAGGGGGCGAACAGGAACGTCAAGGGAAGGGGAGTCGGAGGAATGGCTCAGAGATGCTTCCAGTGAAAACAGTGGGGAAGTCTCAGGGCCCCCTATAGGAACACCCGTTCCTCGGCGGAAACTGTCACGCAGAGAGTCCAGAAGACGTGTTTCCGTTAAGGAGCTTTTATGTTGGAAACGTTTCCGAAAGCAGCCACTTTCGGATTCTGCTAGCGACTGACGCAGCCATGCTGGAGGGGCTCCGTCACAGGCAGAGGTTTGAGAAGCGGTCCAAACTCTGAGGGATTGCAATTTACACACAAGCAGCTCTTCATCCCATCACACCTCTTGTGCTTCAAAACCTACCATTTTCAAAAACGAAGCAGAGAGCTTTGAAGGCATAAAAATCTCAAGGCTTTCAGGATATTTTATTTCATGGAAGAATAAATTGCCTAAAATTATGAAAAGAGCAATGAACGGAATTATAGAACACAGGGCGAAACGCATCCATGTGTTTGTCCAGATATTGTAATAATTAATAATAATGGGGGATTTTATAGTTTTTGTTATTTCATTTTCTTAGTTTGTTCACTTTGAAACAATAATCAGAAACACAGACAATATTCCCATTTTGAAGTTTGGGAACTAAGGGTGAAAAAGTAACTGAATATGCAGCCATCCACATGCAGGGCTGCTATGAGTGTTTTCCACTGAACATGACCCCATAAGGAGATGGAGGAATCTTTCCTCAGACATTGAAAGGTAGTGTGGTGTAGCAGTTGGAGCACTGGACTAGCAGTTGGGAGATGAGAGTTCAAACCCCCAACCTGCCATGAAGCTCAGTACTGTCCACATTCAACTGAGCTTGTATGGCTAATGAAGGCATTTTGTTGTTTAGTCGTTTAGTCATATCCGACTCTTCATGACCCAATGGACCAGAGCACGCCAGGCACGCCTGTCTTCCACTGCCTCCCACAGTTTGGTCAAACTCATGCTGGTAGCTTTGAAAACACTATCCAACCATCTCGTCCTCTGTCGTCCCCTTCTCCTTGAGCCCTCCATCTTTCCCAAAATCAGGTCCTTTTCCAGGGAGTTCCTTTTCCGGGCAGTGCTCACTCAGGCAATCATAGGCTGGGGCTTAGAGCTGTGAGCAGCCCACTCCCAGCCTGTTTAAGGGGGTGGCCAAGTGTCAGCTACCCTCTTGGACAATCATTGTGGGATTTTCCACCCAACCACTCAGTCTTCAGGGACCTATCCAGAGAGGGGAAGTGTGCATGTTGCTTATGGACCTTGCTATGATTTATTTGGTCACCGTATTTTCAGGGCCAGGGAGGAATTTTCTTCTTCAAGCAAACTGGCCGGTTTGCACATTTTTGCTCACCTCGTAGCAACTGTCACAACTTTGGTAGGTTAAGCATTGGGCTGCATCCTTCATCAGAGGGGTACCCCATTAGAGGGGTCCCAGAGAGGTGACTGTCCAGGAGTCCACTGGTGGACTAAAGGGTGAATACACCCTTTAGTCTGTGTGGGGCAGCCTGTGTGGGGGTTTGTGACATTTAATCCATTGTGGGGGCGACTCTCCAGCACAAGTTTGACCCCCACCAGGTTTCTATCAGGTAGCAGGCAAGCTGCTTGGTGCAGGATGCATGCCCAATGCCTTAGCCAAAACCTAATCTTTCATGTAATCAATAAAGTTGTGGCCTAACTCAACCCAATACCAGTCTCCTGTGTCATTCTTGTAGCACTGTCTTCAGGTACCAAGGCCATTAAGCACCTGTGCCAGCAATCAACTTTTTCAGTAAGGCCAGTAGCTGAAACATAGAGTGAAAAATGCAGGCCTACACGGGCTCATTATACATTTCAGCATTCTGTTGTGGCCACATGTGGTGACATGACACATAACACAGGTTATGGCACTTCTGAATACAGCCTACTTACCCACTCCTAATTCTGAGGAGTCATTATTGGAAAAGCAATTGATATAAATATCTGAAAATAAATTATAATTCAGGTTCCCCTGCTTGTAATTAATATTTTCACTACCAAAGCTTTTATAAATTGAAAGGCCATGGAACAAGAATTATTTTACATCTGTGGCTTATAAATGTTACTACCAATACATTATGTATATCATTCTTTAAATGCCATATCCAAATGCATTTTTGTGACTGATCTTAATTTTGCATATGCTTTTAAAGTAGCATTCATTAAAAAATAATCTTGGTAAATTGATGGCAGGACCATCTTTCATTTCATCAATCAACTATCCAAAACCTTTTGTGACAATTTCTTGCACATCACTTAACTACAGTGAGGAAATTATTGTTTTATTCTCTGTTGGAAACTACCCTAAAATACGAAAAACATTAAAAACTTATAAAAAGGGATTTGCTGCGATGTCTCCCAAGCTGCCATTTAAAGTCACTGGAACAAAGTTTGAGAGGGAGTTTATTGTGGGAATTCAGTGGCTCTTCCCTTATGGTACAAGCATTATTTCTGATTTAAGCAGGATCTGGAAACTGAGAGTACAATGGATGAGATCAAATGCTACCATTCCCATCACATGACAGCTCTTGAAGCAGCAGATGCTTTGACTAATGTAAGAGGGGGGCATCCCCTTTCCCTTGAAGCTCTCTGAACCATAGCACTCCCAGAGCATTGTGGAAAAGGGGGAAACAGAGGAAGTTTGTGGAGGCATTATCAGTGGAACAATTACGCATGTGGAATGGCAGCACTGGGTTTTACTTTTTTAACAAAAAGGTTTTGTGGATAAAATGTCCTATACATATAAGAATAATACAAGGTTGTTATCATGCTGTAGTTCACATGGCTGCAGACAGATGGTGCTGTGAACTACAGCATGACAACAAGCAATGAATGGGCAGTCTAGGCGAGTCATGGAGAGATATTCAAAATAGGTCAGGACAACTTCATCGCAGCCCTCCCCACCCCCACCCCCTTGCTGGCTTCTCTTTCTACCAGCCCTCAAGGCTCTGCTCTCAGGATCCAGATCCCCAGGCCAGCCATCACTGCTTATGGCTGTCTTCCTCTTTCCCACACTGCTTTTCCTTGCACCACCTTCCACAAACCAACTCTTCCTCATTCTTTTAACTATTATATCAAATTAGTTAATCACTAATGGTTATATCTTTTAACTATGATATCAAATCAAATCAAGGTTGTCACTAACAAGACCAATTGTCCAAATATCTCCAATGCTATTATCTGAGCAACCCAAGAATAGGATTTATTAATGGGTTCCCGAGTAGCGGCCTGACCTTGAGGTGGGTGATAACACAATACATAAAAATGACAATCGCTTTTGTTTACATGCCAAAAGAATAGAGACATTTCTACGAGGGCATTAATTCAGTTACAAACTAGTCTTGTTTCCATTATAAATTTCTGTTTGCCAAACCTGGTACATGAAGAACATGGTATTTACACAGAACAAAGCTTTGTAGCTAGGAACATTGTTTTATGTTCTACTGGATAGAATGTATAAAGTGTACATGTTTAACAGCCAATGTTCTCTGCCTTTTGATTAGCTGAAAATGTTGGATGAAATGCGCTTTTTTTTCTTAGCTTACAGCAACTATTACTTTATAGGCCAGTTCTTCCATACTGAAAGAAAATGCATTAGTGAAGCCGAATGATTTAATGCAAAACAGCAAATGTCCCATAACCTTTCACTTTCAAATGTGAATTAAGCTGAAATTCTATCATGCCACATAACTTACATTGTTTTATTGTCTAGTTTAGATATTATGAATTCCTGGATTTATAGCCTAAAAAAGGTTTCAGCTGACAACCGCATGAAATATACAACACACACACACACTTTTGCTTTTCAGTATTCAATGGATATGTGAACAATATTGCATATTCCAAGAGTTTGCTAGTGCATCTAGAGCAGTGGCACCTTATACAAAGTTTTGGTTGGCTTTGCTTGTGACTTTATCAGACACATTTGTAGCCCTCTCCATTCCAACAACATTCATGATTTGTGCTCCTGTGGTTTGAGAACAATAAATCTTAATATAATGGAGTCAACTATATTACTTCTAATTGAAGACAATCTTGATTGCAGCCGAAGGGCACCATTAATATTCCGAAGAAATGACTAAGATTTCGGCATTTGAAAATTGTAACAGAAAATAGAACTAATTAGCACTAATTTGACTCGAAGATTAAAGACGATTCCTTTTTTAATTTTTAATTGAAGATAAACTCTCAGAACAAAGAAAGAATAATAAGTACTTTTTCCATCTGAAAGGCATTAAAAAAACTTTTGCATTATCACATTAATATGGGACTATGGGAATCCTGACCCCATTAAAGATCAAATAATAAGCATTTAATTATTGACAGCAAATACATTTTTAATCATGATACATGGGTTTTGCTGTATAAAGAGACAGACAACAAAGTACCTCTGACCCAGAATTTCTTTCAGGAGCCCACGCCACTGTATAATCTATAGCCTAATTTTAAATGGAAAGGTTCACAAAGGGACATGTCATTTTTCTTTCTTCTGTACTACAGATTGAGATACTGTAAGTATAGTGTCTGTGAAAATGCTCCCAAGAAGTACCCCAGTTCTTTCTTAATCATGCACTTAAGCTAAATAATACATTGAATGTGTCATAACCAGGAGGACAGTCATGATAAAAAGTGATTTAACCCCTTTTTACTCTACAAAATAATACTTTCTTTTCTTTACCTTGGGACTAGTTGTCATTTATAATTTCTGACCCAGGAAGACATAATGGATTTACAATGAAACCCTGATGCTTTTCCAAGGAACATGGAGATGCAGAAAATAAGCACCCATTACATTAGTAGACAAAAAAAGAAGTACTTTCCTCAGAACTCTGGAGCTTCATTCTGATGCTGGCAAATAAATGCAATGTTTGTATGGGTTCTGAAAGCATTTTGGGGAGGGGGAGGACTAATCACAGTGATTAAAGATAAAAGAAGAAGAACTTATTCTGAACCTTCTGCTCGGTGACATGAAGACAAGGAATGTGGGGTGTTGTTGTTTATCCCAGAGAGAGAATTTTTCTGTGCTGTAGGGTGATGGGCCACTCAACTGTTAAATTCAGCAGTCACAACTAGACACAAGACTGGTTGAAAACATTTTGCTGCCTGAGACTAAATTCCATGTATAAAATCCAGCTGGACTGGCAGGTGACAGGACAGCATGCTCCAGCACACCTGAGCGTGATAGACTAACTTATGGGGTAACAGTAAGTCACATGCCATGCCCATCTTTGTCCTTCAACACTTCACCACTGAGCCCCCATCCTTAGTGTTTGCTGCCTGAGGCAGCTGCCTCACTCTGCCTAATAATCATGCTGGCCCTGTAGCCAAATATCTACATTGTCCAGTGAATCAACAACTTCTGTTAGTGAAACCAACTTGGACCAACAGATCTTGTTGGTTGTAGGGCCTTTCCCACAAGCTTTGAATTTAGGCTAAAAGAGGCAGAATGAGTGATATGCTTTGTGTTTCCTGCCCATACACTAGCACATGATTCTCTGTTTCTCAGAAGTACTACTATTTAATGTATTAATGGGCTGCTTTTTTAAATAAAGGAGACCCTCTGTACCAAATATTAGATCCTACACAGCAAACATTCTCAAGTTATGGGAACAGGCAGGACTTAGCCTCAGACAAAACCCAGCAGTCCTGCAACCTGATTTCATTAGGACTGGGGAAAAGTGGCCTCCCAAAATCCCATGAGCATTTTGTGGGGGAGGAATTTTGCCAAATATTTGGAGTGGAGGTCAAATTCTCCAACAGCCCCCCCTCCCAATAAATCCTTGTTCTTCTTTGTCTTCTTCTTTTTAATTAGGAAACTTACCTTCTGAGAATTTCTCATTTAAGTTGAAGGGAAACCTGCTGTTCATTCATATTGGTAGATGAAGGAACAATGAGCTACAACAGGAAGATTAGGCCAAGACCATACGATATTATATCTTTATTGTCATTGTTCCATGCAGAACAATGAAATTGAAATCTTTAATGTTGTTAAAATATTTAGTATTAAATAAAAATAAAACTGGATCCACAGTTTGGTCCAAAATTCATGGGTGGTGAAATTGTGGAGGCCATTACATCAAATATCTTTACGAAGAGTGGAGGTTTTCTAGCAGGTGGATCTCAAAAATGGAAAGGTGGCCAGAAATTATTTTCTGAGGAATTTTGGCTCAGCCCTTGTTTTCATCATTTGAGTCCCTGCAACAATTAATAGTGCTAAATCCAAATCCCTTCACCCAAACAATCCATTCCTCTTTGCTAGAATTCATCACTACATGAGCACAATTTGTTCATACAGTTTGTATATGATTTGGGTATACGCAATTTGTGTATGCAGCTGTCAGAGTTGTATTGCTGACAGTATGCTGAATTGCTGTGGTACATGTCTGTTTCATCAGGTCATACTTCAACAGCAAACATGTGCAGTGTTTATAATATGAAATTGACTATTTTGATGTGCACATACATATGCATACCATGTGTTTTTAAAGCAGCACTGCATCATGGACTTCATATTATTGGATTAGTACTGCAATATAGTCATCATCACAGAAATGCAAAATCAGCTTTGCTATAGCAAGAAAACAAAACTCCTCAGATAAGCATGAAGCAGAAGCAACAAAAGACTGCAGATTTTGTATAGACTACTAAAATTTTCAAAGTAATGTTCAGGGGTGGGGGGTTATCTAGAAACAGAACTGCAATATTTGACCTAATTTCTGCTGTTGTCATATTTTGGTGAATGCAAAAGGCATAAATGCCTTTGCATAAAGATTCTTCCCAGTCCTATCTGTTCAAGCTGCTTCTACCCTTAGGGCATTTTTGTACAGATATTTTGTTTTGTTTTGTAGTTATGAAGTGCTGATTCAATACATTCAGTCCCTGCAAACCACACAGAAGTAGGCCTGAATTTCAGATTTTAGCCTCATAGAACTGGGTCTGGAGCCGGGAGGAGACTTACAAGGATCTTTGGCAGGTTCGGACTGGTTTTGTCAGCTTTCTCCAACCTAAAGCTAAACATCCTGGACTGGGATCTATGGATAATAACAACATCAAACTGATAAAACCATATGCCCTTCCAGTATCCCCATAGGCTCCATAGTAATATTCTGTTGTCTGCAGGGTAATCCAGAAGGACATGCAAGGTCAGTGTGGATTGTAGAGGACAGATGGGAAAGATCAGGCAAAACCATGCACAACTTCTTCCCACACTGATCAAGGCAAGTGCCCCCATATGCTTAGGGTAAAGCTCAGAGAACCCTAAGGGCATAATATAACCCTTAAGTATATAGCACAAATGATCAAATCAATGTAAAAATTGTTTGCATTTTTTTCTGCCAGTGAAATAGAAGGCATAGCACTGTGTAAATGGCAGGAGTATTGTAAAGTCTGTCATATATTACAAAACACAATAAACATACATTGAAACTCTATAGACTTTCATTCGGGGTGACAGATGACATGAGCTAACCGAGTCCCTGTGGTAACTGACAAAATATTTTGACTTGACTTGCAGCCAGTATAAAAGTTTGTTCTACTACTGTGGAGAAACTGCAGAAGGAATCATTTCTAAGAGAATATTGGAAAGAATTTATCACTGTAGTGTAAAACTTGCACACAAAGAGAGAGAGAGAGAGAGATCTCAAATCGTACCTGGATTCTCATTTTGAAGCCTGTATTTGGTCCTAAATATCTTAGTTAAGGCATGAGTAAGTGCTCTAAAACCACACTCTAAAGTGGTTTTCTCCTTGAATACTCGAAAATAAGAAAGCTGTCTTATTCTGAGTAAGACCTTTAGTCTATCTATCTCAGTATTTTCTACAATGACTGGCAATGGTTCTCCCAGATTTCTGATGGTAGTTTGTCCCAGCTCTACCTGGAGATGTACAGAACGGATATGTCTGTGTAGGTGAGTCATGGGCTGGCTCAAAACATGCCAGAGGCAAAGGGCTTTCTCCCACCCTATGTACAAAAGCTAATCAGACAAGGGTCTGGCAATATTTGGAGAGCACTAGACCTTCCAAGTATCCCTATTTCCATGGGACAGTCCTAGATTTACTTACTGGTTTCTGCTTTTCCTTGTTGTTGTTTAGACGTTTAGTTGTGTCTGACTCTTCGTGACCCAATGGACCAGAGCACGCCAGGCACTCCTGTCTTCCACTGCCTCCCACAGTTTGGTCAAACTCATACTGGTAGCTTCGAGAACACTTTCCAACCATGTCTTCCTCTGTCGTCCCCTTCTCCTTGTGCCCTCCATCTTTCCCAGCATCAGGGTCTTTTCCAGGGAGACTTCTCTTCTCATGAGGTGGCCAAAGTATTGGAGCCTCAGCTTCATGATCTGTCCTTCCAGTGAGCACTCAGGGCTGATTTCCTTAAGAATGGATAGGTTTGATCTTCTTGCAGTTCATGGGACTTTCAAGAGTCTCCTCCAGCACCATAATTCAAAAGCATTAATTCTTCGGCGATCAGCCTTCTTTATGGTCCAGCTCTCACTTTTCCTGGTCCCGCTTTTCCTTAGGACATCCCTATTTTTATCAGTTGTTGGAGGGTATGGAATAGGGCATCCCTATTTTTATCAGAGAAATGTTGGAGGGTGTGTCAGGTTGGGAAGGGCTGATATATAATAAACTTGAGGGATATAGTGTATCTCTACTTTGCTTTATGTAAAGCACCAAGTAGCAGACATTAAGGAAAGCAGCAACAGTAACTGAGTGAGTTTGTTTAACTAAATAATCCCTTTTGACAGTGGTTTTCAGTAAGCAGTTTAGGAATCCATTTCCAGACATCCTCATACTGTATATTAGAACACAAGTCTTTTTATATATATGCTTCTGATTCCATGTATTCCAAGTAAATCAGTATTAATTTAAAGCATTTCAAGTAAATCAGAATTAAATTTAACATATAACCTGCCCTTACCACCTCCATGGAAAGCCCAGTGGAATTAGAAGGTAGACTTTCATTTGGCCTTTACTAAATAAAACCCTTCACAGTGAGGTCTCCTCTTAGTTTGCTGTGCATTATCCTATCTCTGCTCTGTGTTTGGTGATGCCCTCTATTATTAAATGAGCAGAGCCACCATTTTCTTCTGGTTAGTTAAAAGAATCACAGAAAGAGTTTCTTTGAGAAAACAAAGGAATGATTATTTAAGAATGTTCATTTAATAACACACTGCACCCTTTACTTCTGCCTGATGGTTTAATTATTACTAACTCAGTGCAGTTCATTAGGGACCTATTGTACTGCTGTTGGCAAAACAGTAATGTCACTGCGTGTTAAATAATTAAAAAGAGTAAAAACAAACATTTTGTTTTGCACCCTGAATTTATAAATTGCTGCAGCGTGTGCATCCCTTTAATCAATAAGTGCTCATCTACTTTGTTTTGCAAAGACTACATACAAACTATCATCTTCATATTTTTTTAAAAATGCGGGTAGGTTTTACTGTTTTATGTAATTGCACTAGAAAGGTTGCATTTTTGTTTTTTCTGTATATTTTTGTAAAATGAAAAACGATAGAAGGCTAAAGAAGTTGAAATAAGCTCTTCTATATTGGTGTTCCCCATCAGATCTAGAAGGGTAGAAGACAAATCTGGGTTTAGACCAACCTGATATTGAACCAAATCAAATAATACTTTCCACCCTCCCCTAGGGAAATGGTGTAGGGAGAGGTCAAATAGAAGGAAGAAGTACGGACAATACTGCATCCTAAAACTTGCTAAAAAATAATGTCTAAGCCTGCCCTTGGTGGTAGTCGTGGAATTCTACAGCATCCTACCTAAGGAGGTAGGTGTTTCTGTTGGTCCACTTAGCTCAGAGTACAGAGCGTCTCACTCAGTAAACAATAAAAGAGGCTGCATCTTGATCGGTTGGGATTCAGTTCAGTAGCTTTATGATTTGAGGTATGTGGCCCTTAGTGATGAACCACTCCTGGTTACGATGGAAGATTAGGTCAATTTTTCATAGCTTCATTATCCATTGAGGGATAATTACCCCTGGGACTGGTCATATTCTACCTTTGGACTATCTACCTCAACTGCTCCTGAAGTCAGCTCCAGTTCTCTTCTTTGGCAGGCTGCCTGCCCTATTCCACTCCAGGCCTTGGCTTGTCACTACCTCTGTCTGTATGATGGACTTCCTGTGAATTTGCACCAAAGCCCTCTCTTCTTGGTTCATGTTTCAGACCATTTGTTCTCAGTTCTCAATGACCCAGAGAGGCTAAGAGATGCTAAGCAAATACACTGAACAGCCCAACAAGTATTGAAAGTAACTTCAGCATTTCAGATTCAACATTCCCCAAAGCTGCTGGATTTGGGCTCATCTGAACCCTCAGTCCCACAGAGCCATTAAGCAGATCTCTTTCTTTCTTTCTTTCTTTCTTTCTTTCTTTCTTTCTTTCTTTCTAGTTTCTTCCTCAGATTACATTTTCTCCTCAGCCATACCCTTCTTTTCAGGCCACACCCCTCATTGGTCCTTACTTTGCACTCTCTTTGAGTGCTTTTGACTGGCTGGAATCTGAAAATTATGTTTGTTTGCCTGGATACAGTGGGGTGTGTGAACACTTGGGAACAAACCTGCTGAGCAATGGTACAAATTGCATTTCTTGATCTGACTACTTTTGCCTTTGGGCTCACACATCACTGGCATGTGGTCCTTGGGAGGATAGCTGAAAGGGAATGCCACCCTCAGATGAAAAAAGTTATGAGCATGTGCTTAAACTTATCCCATGGAAAAAATAAGCACATAAACACTGAAAGCACACAAACAATTGTTTAACTTGATTAGATTGGCCATTCAGGGGCTTGGAAGAAGTCCCTTCAGTCAGCTACACTGGGAGGGGAGAAGGGAGATAAATGCAGATAACTGGTATCTGAATAGGGTAACAAAACTTTTTAAAGTGTTGGCTCCAGAAGTGGCAGTGCCATTCAGCCTCTGCTTCAGGTGGCAATGTGTTGCTTCTTCTGCATATCTTTGCCGATTTACTCCTCCCCGCACCCTGCAAGATAATGAGATGCTTTTGGAATTTTGATCAGTAATGCAACTTAACACTAAAGTCAACACCAACACTCCAAACAGAGGCAAAATATAGCCTTTGATGTGCCCAGCCTACAACATGGTTATATAACACAGAGTAATTATGCAGTTGTACGGATGCTTTGCACAGAAGCTCACAGCTTGACCTGCATCTGGCAATTATTTTGCAAAGTTTTCCAACTCCACTGCATCATCTAAAGCAACATTAACACTCTTAAAAGAGAGAGAGATTTTGAAAGCCATCTGTTTTTTGCTAATGTGGCCTTAAGTCTTAATTTTGCTGCTGCAAAGTGGAGTTATGTCAGAAGTGTTTTATTAAAAGCCGTGGCTTGCTAAATCCTGCCCCTTGCTAATTAAAAGCATGAGTCTGAAGCATTCCTCTCATGTGCTGCCCACTGCAGAAGCAGCAAGCACTAACTTTGCAATTGTATGATACTGAGCGGATCTTTCATCTACAAAGGAATGAATATTATTTTGCGGACATTGCTTTCCTTCTTTTTCTTTTTTCTTTTCAAATCCCATCTAGCCAGGAACATTGAAAAGGAATTTAAAAGTTCAGAAACGTCTGTTTATTCAGAAGTCAAAATGAGGCATCTAGAAGAATCCCTCCAAAGGCTGCAGAGGTCAGGCAAGTAATAATAATAATAATAATAATAATAATAATAATAATAATAATAATAATAATTTATACCCTGCCCATCTGGCTGGGTTTCCCCAGCCATTCTGGGCGGCTTTTAACAAAATATTAAAATACAGTAGTCCATCAAACATTAAAAGCTTCCCTAAACAGGGCTGCCTTCAGATGCCTTCTAAAAGTCTGGTAGTTGTTTTTCTCTTTGACATCTGGTGGGAGGGCATTCCACAGGGCGGGCGCCAGTACCAAGAAGGCCCTCTGCCTGGTTCTCTGTAACTTGGCTTCTTGCAGTGAGGGAACTGCCAGAAGGCCCTCGGAGGTGGACCTCAGTTCCCGGGCAGAACGATGGGGGTGGAGACGCTCCTTTAGGTATACTGGGCCAAGGCCGTTTAGGGCTTTAAAGGTCAGCACCAGCACTTTGAATTGTGCTCAGAAACATACATAGTAACCAAAATGGGTAGGTAGAAGGAAGATGTTGAAATTTTCTCCCATCCAGACTTAGAGCAAACCTTTCTTCCAAGGAACCCAGAGAGGTTCCTCCGCTGATTTCCATCATCACAGGAAGCCTTGGAGGAAGGTTAGGCAGACAGGTATCTGGTCCCAGGGCACCCAGTAAGATGCATGGCTGAGTCAACATTTAAGTCTTAACCGCCAAACCCCACAGGCTTTGTATTTTTTCAGGATGGAATCCAAAATCAGAAGTGAGTGGCTTGGGAGTGGAGATAACAGCCTGGGGAAAAGGGCTGTAGATAGAAAGTAATGGGCAGAGGAAGAATAGGGCACAAGGGAAAGACCAAGCTGGAGATGGGGTGCAGACCTGTCAATCTGTTAGTGAAGAACTTCTTCAGAGGCTGTGCTGCAGGTTCCCTTGCTGCCTGAATCATGATGGGAGAAAACCCAGGACAGGGCACCAAAACTCTTAAACTATTTTTAGGGCACACCTTGTTTTTGTAATTTTCAGTTTTTACTTTGTTTTTAATATTGTGTAAAATTATGTTTTAATATTAATGTTGTGTTTTGTTGTATCCTGCCCTGGGACCTTAGTGTGAAGTGTGGGATCTAAGTTGTAACAACAACAACAACTCCAAATTTTTGTTCTGTCTCCACTGACAGAAGAAGACTCAGCTGTTTTGAAGGACTTCCATTTCCTGAGTAAAAGATTGCTCTCCCTTTGCTGTTGTGTTAAGATCTCTCTCTATATACAGTATATAGGTTTTAATTGTGCTTTGTTGCTTATCAGACTGTTTAAGTTCACTATTAGTTGTTTTTAACTATTGTTGGTCATTTTAATATTGTGAGCTTCCCTGAGGGTATGTTTATTTTATTAAAGTAATTAATAATTTGAAGACACAGGCCACCATCATGTGTACATCTGTGACACATACTCAGACAGTGGTAGACACTATAGACAATATTTAAAACCTAGCCTGCAATCCTAAAACAATTTAATCCTGAAAAATGTATTTGAACTAAACAGTCCTGCTTGGAGAATTCCTCCAGCACAGTTGGAAACTCTTTCACCTCTGAAAGTAGGATGATATGTCTATGTAGAGCAGACAGCAATTTATGGAGAACAATAGAAGTACGTTCAATTAGCAGTGATTTAAGATGCTTCAGAACCAGATTAAGAGTGTGAGACCTTTCATCACTATGATAAATTAAAACAATATTTCACTGCATGATAGTTAAAAGGCAATGTGTACAAATTTTTCACTGATTTCTAACTTCCAGTTCACGTGCACACATATTTCTGCCATTGATTTTCTCCATCAAGATAATCCTTGGGCACATATGTGTCTGCAACCACATGGCAAAAGTACACTTTTCACAATACAGTGGTGACTCGGGTTACATATGCTTCAGGTTACATACACTAACCCAGAAATAGTACCTTGGGTTAAGAACTTTGCTTCAGGATGAGAACACAAATCATGCAGCAGCAGCACAGCAGCAGCAGGAGGCGCCATTAGCTAAAGTGGTGCTTCAGGTTAAGAACAGTTTCAGGTTAAGAACGGACCCAAGATACCACTGTAATAGATTTTGCAGGATAAGCACAGCAGTGCTTTTGGTGCAGCTGAAATTGCTGCAGAGCTTATCTGCTTTCCTCCTCTGTAATTGTGTACATACCATGAATTCAAACCACATAGCTTCCCCCAGAAGAATCCTGCAAACTGTAGTTTGGTAAGGGTGCTGGGAGTTATAGATCTGTGGGGGTTAAACTACAGTTCACAGGAATCTTTGGGAACTTTAAATGTGCTTTCAATGAATGGTGGCCACACAGCCTCAATCCTATTTTATGTGGATAGGTCCAGTTTACAAGGTGGCATTCTCTGTGCCTGGTGTACTCAGGTAGAGTGTGCATGTATGGGGTCCAAAACAACTGCATGAACTGGTCCTTTTTGAACAATAGTACAGTGGTATCTCGGGTGGTGCTGTGGTCTAAACCACAGAGCCTGGGGCTTGCCAATCGGAATGTCAGCGGTTCGAATCCCCGCGACGGGGTGAGCTCCCGTTGCTCAGTCTCTGCTCCTGCCAACCTAGCAGTTCGAAAGCATGTCAAAGTGCAAGTATATAAATAGGTACCACTCCGGGGGGAAGGTAAACGGCGTTTCTGTGCACTGCTCTGGTTCGCCAGAAGCGGCTTAGTCATGCTGGCCACATGACCCAGAAAAACTGACAAACGTCGGCTCCCTCGGCCAGTAAAGCAAGATGACCGTCGCAATCCCAGAGTCGTTCGCAACTGGACTTAACCATCAGGTCTCCTTTACCTTTACCTTTTTACCTCGGGTTACAAAACTTAATTCGTTCCAGAGGTCCATTCTTAACCTGAAACCATTCTTAACCTGAGGTACCACTTTAGCTAATGGGGCCTCCCGTGGCTGTTGCGCCGCTGCCATGCAATTTGTGTTCTCATCCTGAGGTAAAGTCCTTAACCCGAGTTACTATTTCTGGGTTAGCAGAGTCAGTAACCCGAAGTGTTTGTAAGCCGAGGTGTTTGTAACCCGAGGTACCACTGTATATGCACAATACTTGCACACATTTTCACAGGTATCAGAAAAAAAGAGAGGGCAAGCATAAATTGAAGACATGCCAAAGTTTTAAAATAAAGCAATCATACTGATAATGCAATCCCCTTTATTTGAAGTTAAAGAGCAGCAGCACCAATTTTTAAATGGTTGCATTTCCTGCTTCAGCTCATGTGTGAATAGATCAGCCTGAGCAGGTAAAAAGAGGTTTAAATCTGGCCTGATGAAGTAAAAGCAAGTTAAATGTCAATGAAGTCAAACTAGCCATAAGTATAAACATTGAACCCTTTAGCAAGGCATAGATCTTCTTTAGTTTATATTTATCATTCACAGGAGTGTTTTATAGTCCTGCATAGAGGTTGCCATAAAACAACGTTTTAAGGATCTCTCTCCCATATTTCAGCCATAAATGTCTTACCGATCTGAGAGGTAAAACTACCAAGGTTCAATATTAACAAGTTTATTACAGATGACCTCACCATTGTGTTCCCTATAAAGAAAAAATATTACAAAGCATTAACATATTTTGAGCCTTATATTAATGGAGATCATATCTGGGTGTAAATTTCTTAACTTGCAGCGTAATTATTTTTCTATGATAATTTGGTTGACAACGCCATTAGTGGACATCAGACCAAAAAAAATCATCAATGACATGTAATGCCAAGAGAGTGAATTTTCCAGTCGGGCATGCTGTTTGCAAATATAAATCCATCTACTGCCAAGTTTGCAACCAGAAATTTTGCAGTGAATTTAGTATATCCAGGAACCGGGAAATAAAGTAACACTTGTCAATGTACAAAAAGCACAACACAATAAATCCTTCCAGTCCCAAAGGCCCTTTCTTATTATTAAATGGAAATCTTAAATTTAACCTGCATATCTGCTGGCCTATAAAAAAACCTTTTATTATGCAGATTTAGCATTAGTCTTAAAATTTTAAAGCTAATGCTAAATTTGCATATTTTTTTCACTTTAGGAATTTTCTTAATGATTTCAAATTAAAAGAACTATTTTGTTTTTATCATGAGCATCGGCTGTCTTGAGCACCTGTTCTGACAAATAGAGCATCAAATTTAAAATTAAATGCAATCCATCGGCTCAAAGAGCTGCATCCAGATGCTGACCAGGGCTAGTCATAGGTAGCATGCAACTCCCTTGCTACAGCTCCGCTGGCTACTGGACTGTTTCCGGGCACAATTCAAAGTGCTGGTTATGACTTACCAAGCCTTACACAGCTTAGCTTCAAGCTATTTGAAAGACCATATTCCCTCATGTGAACCTGCCTGGGCTTTGCAGTCTTTGGGTGAAGCTTTTCTCTCGGTTTTGCCAGCCTCACAGTCATGCTTGGTAGGGACATGGGAGAAGACCTTCTCAGTGGCTGCTCCCGGACTTTGTAACTCCCTCTCTAGAGAAGCTAGACTGTCCTTCTCCTTGATGCCCTTCTTCAGGCAGATGAAGACTTCCTTGTTCCAACCGGCTTCTGGGAACTGACTGCTTTCCATGAAAGGGTTGCCACCATGCTGTTTTTATTGAACTTATTGATATGGCTTTAATAGATTTTGTATATGTACATAGTTTTAATTCTATCAACATTTGTTTTTAAATGGTTGTTTTTTCTATGTTTTTAGCAGGTCTTATTTTTATCTGTGTGCCACCTGGAGTCCTGTCAGGGGAATAGGTGGGGCATAAATATGTAAATGTATAAATATGTCTGTGCTCTGGTAATCTCTAGGTTAGATTACTGCAATCCGTTATACGTGGGGCTGGCTCTGAAGACGGTTCAGAAACTTCACCTGGTGCAGAATTCAGTGACCACGTTGCTCAGTGGGGCAAGACTGTTTGAGCATATTACACCCATCCTGGCCCAACTGCACTGGCTGCCTATTAGTTTCTGGGCCCAATTCAGAGTGCTGGTTTTGACCTATAAGGCCTTAAACGGCTCAGGGTGACAGTACCTAAAGGACCGCCTCTCCCCATATGAACCGACTTGGACCTTGCAATCATCATTTCAGGCCCTTCCTCGTGTGCCTCCTCCACAAGAAGTCCAGAGGTTGGCCACACAAGAACAGTCCTTTTCTCCCCAATGAGGCTCGCATGATACATCTTTAGGCACCAGGCAAAAATGCTCCTCTTCAAACAGGTCTTGGGCTGATTAACATTCCTCGTCCGTTTAAATATGTTTATGGGAGAGGGAGTTATGGGTTTGTTTTGTTTTGTTTTTTCTTACTATGTATTTGGTGTTTTTATATTGAATTTTGATGCTATACAAATAAATAATCAATCAATCAATCAATCAATCAATCAGGACCTGAGTGCAGCAGCAGTCTCCCCACTTGTGCTTCCTAGCCTCCAACAATGGAATTGTTCTTTCCTTAGCAGGTAAATGGACCATTGGACACTAGGAATAGCTCAGAAACCTTTCCCCAGCCAACAAAGAATACAACCAAATCAACCTGTGTCCTGGTAAGACCCACATTTCATTAAGAACAGCCTTTCTCCTGGTAACATTTTCCACAGGGTCTCTCCCCCCCCCCCCCTCAACAAGAGCTGACAGAAAGGCATTATTGGTCATTGCTTGGCCACTTGAGAACTCTAAAGAGCCCCTCCCAACCCCAACAAGCCAACACATTTTCCTAAAGCAGGAAATAGAAACTACTATTTAATCCGAAGTCAGGTTTCCCACCTACCCACCTCCCTTCTCAAATATTCTAGGCCCTGTTTGCACAGATGAGGCAGGCCTCACAAGGTAAAAATTATGCTGTTCCCCCTTTTAGTCATTACTATAATTCAAACGAGGAATGCAGAAAATCATGTTTCAAGATGTTACATTTTTATGCTTGCGTGCATGAAAGACGTCCTGAAAAGATAGGCACGATACGGCAATGCTAGGCTCTTATTATTCACCTTCATAGAGGCTTCTTCTCCTTTTTTTCTTTTTGGGTACATTGTGCTCATCACAGCTCAATAGTACCTGACAAACATAATGCTAGTTTTCAGCGAGCACAAGCTTGTGATGTTAATAAGGAACTATGTGTGGATGTGCTTTTTAAACACTACCATGCAAAGAATGAGCTGTTTTCAGCTAACATTGAGCTGCTAATGATTTTAATGAGAGTGCCTTCTGGATTCATATTTTTTTCATAAAATACATCACACTAAAACAAAAATCAATGAGAAACATTAATTAGGGCCTTTTTAGACGCCTTCTGTGGCGTTGTTTCTCTTTTGAGAAGCACCAGATGAAGAATGCTGTGCTTTATTTAAGCTAAGTTGTTTGACATTTAGATGAGAGAGGAAAAAAAGGGGGGGAGAAATACTAACAAACACAGGAACAATTTTTGACAGCTCTTTGTCATGCAAGAAAGAAAAAAGGAGGCCGACTGCGAGATGCTACTTTGAAGCCCTGGAAATTTGTAATGAAAAATTTAAGATACAAGAGAGGAAGAAAGATGAGCTATTCATTTGGTTCTGCATATATTAACACTTGTAATTCAAACTAAAGGTTTGCTATGTGTTTTTGTAATTTTGACTCTAATAAATATCTTGGAGAATTGCTTTGATATTCCAAGTTCACGCATGTAGCTTGCATCCATTAAGAAAACGGGTAACAATCATCATCAGGCCTCTTAGTACTAATGAGAAGGTCATTGCTCTTTAATTATCACAGACATGAAGCTGAAATATTTCAAAGGCTTTGCGGATTACTCTGGCTATGGCAAGGCTGTGTATCTGTTTATAAGGCTCCCTCCTCCCTCCCTTGTGCCCTCCCTCTCTCAACTAACCTCCTCCTCTTCCCCAACACACAGAGTTCTTCCATTCCAAAGCCCTCTGCTCCTATGTACATTTCATTTTCAGGTTAAGTCTGTTGTTCCTTGCATGCTGGATTCATGGGGGAAATTTAGACGAGTGGTTGTTAGCAGGGGGCAGCACAGAGTGGCAGAAGGGCGAAAGGACAGAGAGGTAGAGGGGATGTGAGAATAGCAAAATGCTCCTCATCAGTGGGCGCTGGGAAATAAATATCACAAGGTTATGTGGTCTTATTTCCCTCAGCAGGAGTGTTATCCGAGAAACAGAGCGATGGTGTCTTGTAGGGAAATGCTTGCAAATTAAAATGTGGGTTCTCTTGCATCTAATCCCAATGTTTACAGCTCCATTAGGAGGAAGGGGGTTAATGCAGGCAGCGGGGAGAGGAGCTGGAAGCAGTAAGAGATGCTGCAAAACTCCTGGCTGATTTACCACACAGAAGCATGGAAATGCGTGGGGTGTTATATCGCAGGGAGCAAACTTTTTCTGGAAGTTACATGTTGCAAGTGGCAGGTTTAAATAATGTAGATTGCCTTTGTAGGCAAAAGGCCATTAAAAGTTTCACATCCAGACAGGTAGTGCTACCCGCCCCCTGCAAAGCTGTAACAGTCACCATAACTTCTTCATGATATACCCAATTTGAGACAGAATTCAGAACATGGCTTTACTTTGAGTTTCAGTCTTGACCACTGGCCATGCTGATGAGGAATGATGGGAATTGTAGTCCAATAATATCTAGGAACCTTAGGTTGAGAAAGGCTGGTCTATGTCATTGTGGTACTGACTTTTATCTTCCACCCCGTAATGATTCCCACCATTCATTCTGGGTGACTGTCTCTGTCAGCAGTTGGACTGTGAAAGCTCAGCATTTTCCAGCTTTCCTACTCTGCCACACTCCATGCTGCAGTCAAGTCAGGGTTTTTTCCTTAATGCCTTTTGTAAAGGACATAGAATCATAGAATCTTAAGAGTTGGAAGGGAGGGACCCCAAGGGTTATCTAGTCCAGCCCCTGCAATGCAGGCATCTCAGCTAAAGCATCCATGACAAATGGCCATCTAACTTCTGTTTAAAGACCTCCAAGGAACGAGAGTCCAACACATCCCATAGGAGTCTGTTCCACTGCTGAACAGCTCTTATTGACAGAAAGTTTTTCTGAATATTTAGTCAGAGTCTCCTTTCTTGCAACTTAAAGCCATTGGTTCAAGTCTTACCCTCCAGAGCAGGAGAAAATAAGCATGCTCCTTCCTCCATGTGACAGCTCTTAAGATATTTGAAGATGGCTATCCTATCTCTTCTCAGTCTCCTCTTTTCCAAACTAAACATACCCAGCTCCTTCAAGTGCTTCTTCAAGCGCTTCAAGACCCTTGATCATCTTGGTTGTCCTTTTCTGCACACATTCTAGCTTGTCAACATACTTCTTAAATTGTGGTGCCCAGAATTGGACACAGCATTCCAAGTGTGGTCTAAGGCAGAATAGAGTAGTACTATTACTTCCCTTGATCTGGACACTATACTTCTGTAGATGCAGCTTAAGATAGCATTAGCTTTTTTTTTTTTTCTTTTTGCTGCTGCTACTGCTGCATCATACTGTTGACTCATGTTAAGCTTGTGGTCCACCAAGACCCCTAGATTCTCTTAACATGTACTGCTAGTAAGCCAGGTGTCCCCCATCCTATATTTGTGCATCTGGTTCTTCCTGCCTAAGTGCAGAACCTTACATTTGTCCCTATTCATTTTGTTAGCTTGTACCCAGTTCTCCAATCCGTTAAGGTCATTTTGAATTCTGATTCTGTCTTCTGCGGCATTAGCTACCCCTCCCAGTTTGGTGTCATCTGCAAATTTGATGAGGATCCCCTCTATTCCTTCATCCAAGTCATTTACAAAGACATTGAACAACAACGTGGCAGAACCCTGCGTCACCCCTCTTGTCAATTTTTTCCAGGATGACAAGGAACCATTAATGAGTACTCTTTGGATTTGGTCAGTCAACCAGCTACAAATCCACCTAACAGTTACCTCATTCAGCCCACATTTTGCCAGCTTACTCACGAGAATGTCATGGGGGACTTTGTCAAAAGCCTTACTGAAATAAAGATACACTATGTCCACAGCATTTCCCTGATCCACCAAGTTTATAATTCCATCAAAAATAGAAATAAGATTGGTCTGGCATGACTTGTTTTTGAGAAACCCATGCTGGGTCTTAGTAATCACAGCATCCTTTTCTAAATGCTCACAGACCGACTGTTGAATTATCTGTTCTAGGACCTTCCCTGGTATCGGTGTCAAGCTCCTTCAGCTTTCTGAAGTTGTCCTTCTTAAAGTCCAGAGTGTGTGTCCAACTACACTCAGTTTTCCCTTGCCTCTGTTATCCTGAAACCCAGGAGAACATGATCACGTCCTCTCAAGTTTTTGAACACTTCCACTTAGTCGATCAGTTCCTCCCTATTGGTAAGGACCAGGTCCAAGATAGGTGATCCCCTTGTTGGTTCTTCCACCTTCTGGGAAATGAAATTGTCAGCGAGGCAATGGACGAATTTGTCAGATCTTACACTCTTGGCAGAGTTTGAGTACCAACAGATGTCGGGGAAGTTGAAGTCCCCCATGATTACTATTTCACTCCTTTTTGAATGTTTGGTAATCTGCTCTAGTAAGGCATCATCCAAGTCTTCCATCTGGCTTGGCAGTTTATAGCAGACACCCACAATAAGGTCACTGTTGTTTCTGTCTCCTACAATTTTTACCCATATACTCTCAATCTGCTTTTCATGCTCCAGGTCATGGATTTCTTCACAAGTGTACACATACTTTATATACAATGCTACTCCTCCTCCCTTCCTGTTTGGCCTATTCCTTTTGAACATGTTATACTCCTCAGTTGCTACATTCTAGTCATGAGTCTTATCCCACCAGGTTTCAGTAATGCATACCAGGTCATATTTGTCATCCTGTATTAAAAGCTCCAGTTCATCTTGTTTGTTTCCCATACTCTGTGCATTTGTGTAGAGACATGTCTATGCATGATGTACTCTTAGAAGATAATAATAATAATAATAATAATAATAATAATAATTTATACCCCGCCCATCTCGCTGGCCCATCCCCACCCATCCTAACAGAATATTAAAAACACAATAAAACATCAAACATTAAAAACTTCCCTAAATGATCTAAATCTAGGTAATCTATTCCATCCATTTAGAATGGGGACTCCCTTCTTTGAACAGAGATTTTTATTTGATTGGCCAAAAATTAGAGCAGTTTCAGCTAACTGAAATGCGAATGAATAATTGCTTCCTTTGACATTGACATACTACGGGGTGGGGTGGGGAATTAGAGTGATTATTATTATAAATAGGGTATTCCAATGTAACTAATAATTGAGAAATATTCCCCTCTTATTAGGATTAAATAAATTACATAGAACCATCAGCACATTCCTGCCTGACATTTTTGCTCATAATACTCGGCAAAGTTAATTGCTCTAAAGTAAACTTGCCTCTTTCTCAATTTTGCATGTTCTTCATTGCCACCTCTTCTACCTAAAATATTCTCCTAGAACAAGCACCATCTTTCTTATTTCAAATCCTTATCAAAACACATTTTCTCCTCACACGAGTCTTCCTAGCTTTCTAGGAAGGAAGGGCAGGGGTTGTGAACTCAATGGGTTGTAGGGCTGCCATTCAAAAATGTCTGGACGCTGCAGATTGACCACTGACTGGAACCATTTATTAGGAGGTGACTCACTTGTTGCAATATCTTCACCAGCCTCCCAGTCCCTTTCTGGGCCTAATCCCAAGCCCTGTGAAGCCCCATACAGTTTGGGACTGGGATGCTCTCCCTTCTCACAAATGAATGTGACCATGTATTAAGAACTTAACTGTGATTCCTGCATCACAAGGGGTGGGACTACAGTTCTATGATTCTATGAATCTCTCCCCTACAGAGGTTTTCTTAAGTGTCTGTCCTGCAAACAAATGTGTTATGTTTGGGATGCATGGATATTTTTGCATGGCATGCTAAAAAATCTGATGGCCCTCCATTCCTGTATGAATCTTTTCTTTCCTTGCAGGCATTTGTCCTGCAGAATAGTTAATTCCAACCTCCCAGATGTGTTTGTTTAAAATGTGTAGTTTTTAAAGTTTTTTTTTTTAATAAAAAATAAATAATAATAATCTGGTGCTTCTGCCTCTCTTCTTTGATTTTAGATATTATTTTTAATTGCATGCTATTTCTTTACTGATTTATTGCATACTATCTCTCACCCTCATCTTCCTTACAGAAAATGAAGATAAAATGAAGGTGCGAACTGTGTGTATCACATTGAACAACTTGGCTGGGAAAGCTGGGATATAAATGCAAAAACAAATAAATATTAAAGGGCAGCAGGGTTTTCTTTTTCTTTAATCCTTAAGCATTATCTTGTAAGCAAAGACCAAATTTCTTGCCCAACTCTAATTCAGGGATGGCAAACATCTCTCAGCCCAAGGGCTGTAGGTTAAATAACAGTCACAC
Organism: Podarcis tiliguerta; assembly: GCF_965153285.1. Lineage (NCBI taxonomy): Eukaryota > Metazoa > Chordata > Lepidosauria > Squamata > Lacertidae > Podarcis > Podarcis tiliguerta. The sequence continues at coordinate 66,186,072 of NC_139534.1, forward strand.
AAAAGTCAAAGGGTTCTACAAACATTCACTTTCTCCATCTTCCATCCAGGAGAGCAAGAAGCATTACCCATCATAAGGACACACATCAATCAAGCAAATGCCCTCAGGGAGGGTGCAGAACAGGGACAATGAGAGGTGTGTTACAGGTGAGTCCTGAGGGCCAAATGGAGGGATCTAAGGGGTGCATTTGCTCTCTAGGCCCCAGGCTTCCCACACCTGCTGCAATTAATGCTATGAATCACTGAAATATTTGAGCGCTCTGTTGTTTTTCTAATTGAGCAGAGCCTGGGACTGAAGAAGCCATGCATTCTATGCAAACTAAAATATACAGTGGTACCTCGGGTTACATACACTTCAGGTTACATACACTTCAGGTTACAGACTCCGCTAACCCAGAAATAGTACCTCGGGTTAAGAACTTTGCTTCAGGATGAGAAAAAGAAATCGTGCTCCGGCGGCATGGCGGCAGCAGGAGGCCCCATTAGCTAAAGTGGTGCTTCAGGTTAAGAACAGTTTCAGGTTAAGAACAGACCTCTGGAACGAATTAAGTACTTAACCCAAGGTACCACTGTAGTTATATACCAAAAGAACGGCAAGAGGCAGCTAAGCAGATATTATGCTAAAGAGTTTAGCATAAGGTTATCAGAATTTTTTCAATGAATCTTGGGACACTTTTCAACTTCAATGGATTTTGTATGGGGACTGATTTGTAAATCCGGGGACTGTCCCCAGGTAACGGGGATGTCTGGTAACCTTACTTTAGCATGACTAGAAATCATTATTAGTCTTCATACTCCATACTTATCGGACCCTTTTCTGCTGAAAGCCCTCAAAACAGTGTACAAAAGTAAAACACAAATCGCGACAAATACTATGTAAAAAACCAATTAAAGAGCAACTGAGCTCAGGCTGTAACTCTTGGAGTTACGACTGACATGGAATAAAAATTTACTCCCATTTCCAGCAATTCTATGTGCGTCTCCAGTGGTGCTATTTAGAGAACTGCTGCTACTGCGTTTCTGTGTGTTTTTCCTTCTGTGGTTCTTTTTTCTTCTTCTTTTCTTTACAAACTTTGGGGGAAAGATACAATGGGAGATATTCTTCATTGCCTTGGACAGTTATTTACATATGCCTGTGCAAAGCTAAACACACAGAGAATGTGTCCAGTCTGTTCAAGGGAGTATAGGATAGTAATGAGGATAAAGAAATATTGTTCCACCCAGGAGATTAAGCTAACATATAAGAAAAATATCAATAAAGGCCGCATATTAAAGGAAGTGGTCTTAAAGTAGAGAGCTGCATCAAGAGATTCCAAAGGCTGCATTCACACAGCAGTTTTTATCTCCATTTCCCCAACATTTCTGAGCTTTCGGATGATGTAAAAACCACTTACATGGTACAATATAACACAAGTTTAGCACTCATTTCTGTGTTACTTGCTTCCAGAAAAGAAAAAAAAATGCTTGCAAATAACAGGCATAAGCACTAAAACTCATGCTATTTTCCACTATATTTCTGCAAGTGGTTTCTTACATTTTGTGAAAGTTCAGATATAATGCAGAAATTAACAGGGAAACGTCAGGGAAACAGTATAAAACTGCAGTGTGAATTCAGCCTAAGGCACCTGAGGACAAATCTGTGACCTTTGATTTGCCAGACTCAATTGGTTATCTTCTCTATTATTCACTATCCTCCTTCATTTGCTCAGTGTTGGCTGAATTTATGTGCTCCAGCTGGATATACTTGACAAACAAGATTACATGTGCATAAAACTGTTGCTGTGCATGTTCCTTAAGCTCATATTGGTTTTTAGCTGGAGGAATATGGACTTAAGCTGTTGTATATCAGGCCCTCCACCCCACCTCTGCCCTGTCCTTTTCAAGCTTAAAAATAAGTGGTTGGGCCGCTTGCCTTGGCATATCATTCTCAGCCAATTAGGTAGCACGTTCCTATAGGTGACATTGTGAATCAATAAATATTCATGGGGAAGACCAAGCAATGATAGGCACACTTACTTGTGAATAAAGTTCCAATAAACTCAGTGGGGCTTACTTCAGAGTAGACATGGAAGGTCTGGGGTTGCATGGAATGGCAACTGTAGCATGGTTTTCGCTTGAGAAATTAGTAGCAATTAGTATCATAAGATATATGTATCAGACATGTTTAAAATTCGAGATATGGTAGCCTTTATGAAGAATCTTGTTAAAATGTTTTCCTTTTCTCTTCAGCCCCTCATTGAAGTGTATTTTTAATTATGCATCATCACCCATACATAAATTCATTTACGTATATTAATTTTTGCTCCACTTAGCAGAGTGGTCACTTAATTAAATGTCTTCAGTTGTTTTAATGAAATGGGCTGGGCGGGGGAGAGGGAGGGAGGAAAGCTGAGTTTAAACAGACTCTTCTAATGTTGTACATTTAAGCATACTATTTGTTGCCTTTATTTCGGGCCATTTGTAACACTGATACCAGGACATTTGTGAGTGTGAAATTAAAAAGTAATATCCTTTTCTAAAGGCTCTAGACTGTTTAGCAGATTTTTAAATGAAATCAAAATTATACAGATTTTTCATTCTGATAATTTTACCAATTCACTAATTCTTTAATCTTTACAGGTCATTGAACACTTTCCCATTAATGAGAAGTAGTTAAGAAGGAATTTTACAGTTTTTCTCCCCCCCCTTCTTCCCTTCTCTTACCCCCCCCCTTCCTTTTTTGAAAAATGTTGCATATCATTTGCAAATTAGAAAGAACTTGTTCCATTTATGGTACATTTATTTAAAATAATCGAAAGCATGAGATCTGGCTGAACACTATGTGCAATGACGCTTTAAAACAAATTACCATTTATTTATAAGCAAGAAATAGAGTTTTTAAAAGCACACAGACTGCGTTTCATTATTAATGGTATTCTCCATGCAAAACTGATCTCTTTCACTGTGGTGACGCTAAGAAGAAAAATAAAAACATGTAGAAAGAGGAGGAAAGGCTGCCTTGGAGTGAGCAGGTTCTCTCATAGAAAAAGTAACTAGAAGAAACCACAAGGATAACTTTCTGCACCTCCAAATGGCAAAGTAAAGAGTCGGAAGCAGATGTTCCCTTACTCTGAAGAAAGAGTCCCAGCACTGATAGAATGTTCTACCACTGGAAGGTAAAATATCCATTCTATCAGAAGCAGGAAACTTTGAATCCAACTCAGTATGTATTTATTTAAAAACTACTCTTCAAAATTAATTCTAAAGTTGAATATATCAATGATAAGGCATAGTATTCAATGAAGTTTTCATTAGCATGACTAAGTTAGGGCCATTCGGTAACAAGGCTAAAACAGATTTGAAAAAGCTGTAACAATTTTTAAAGATCTGGAGAAGTATAATAGATCTTCCCTTGTTCACCAAAAATCCTGAAAGAAAATTTTAGGCTGCCATGTAGAAAATAGAAAAACAGGACAGCCGCTGTAACTTTCTTTAAAATGCTACCAGTTCCACATTCAAGGCCAGCTAAACAGGCCTAGCTGAGAGGTCTCACATACATGGATAGACCTGATCCAGTAGACATCCTGTAACTGGACTTTGAAAGAACTCTTTACAGAGTTCATCAAAGGCTCCTAAGAAAATGTAGGTGTCAGAGGATTAAAGATTGTTTGAGTTAGTATGTTGCTTTTCCACAATGAGAATTGCCCAGAGAGGCTTACAATAAACATTGACTTATCAAATGTACAAAGCATTATAGAGGGTGAGGAAAATCAGTTTACAAAATATATCAATAGGTTCAAATACCACAAAAAGTAGCACAAAAAATTAGCAAGCATAGGATAAATTCAATATGGCAAAGAAGCAATCTATATTCATGAATACAAATAAAAAAGGAAATGAACACACAATACGGTTCTTCTTATGAATGGGCACCAGATTAAACACCAGGAAGCAGGGAGGAGGAGGAGGAGGAGGAGGAGGAAGAAGAAGAAGAAGAAGAAGAAGAAGAAGAAGAAGAAGAAGAAGAAGAAGAAGAAGAAGAATTTATTTCTTATACCCTGCCCATCTGACTGCCACTCTGGGCAGCTTCCAACAAAAATACAGGAAAAAGAACAACAACATGAAACATGAAAAGCTTCCTGAAGCAGGACTGCCTTCATATGTCTTCCAAAGGTTATATATTTACTCATCTCCTTGATATCTGATGGGAGGGCATGCCGCAAGGTCAGTGCCACTACTGAGAAGGCCTGGTTCCCTGTAGTTTCATTTCTCGCAGTGAGGGAACCACCAGAAGGCCCTCCGAACTGGACCTCAGTGTCCAAGCTGAATGATAGGGATGGAAACACTCCTTCAAGTATACAGGACCAAAGCCATGTAGGGCTTTAAAGGTCAGCACCAACACTTTGAATTGTGCTCAGAAACATTTACTGGGAGCCAATGTAAATGGACAGTTCTCATGAGGCAGGGATGAAAGAAGTGGTGTCCCCCAAGGATTTGTATTGCGACTGGAACTTGTTAACTTGTTCATGAATGATCTGGAGTTCAGGGTGAACAGTGAGTCGATCAGATCCACTGACACCAAACTATTCAGGGAAGTAGAAACAAAAAGATATTTCATTAAGCTCCAAAAGGATGTCTCTAAAGTGGATCATTGGGTAAATGCAATATAAGCGTAAAGAGATACACAGTGAGGTAAATAATGTTCTTAATTTCACATCGATGGTGATGGGGGTCTGAACTGGCAGTCACTGACAGGGAAAAATATTCTGAGGTTATGGGGAATAGCTCATTCAAAACGTCAAGTGTGCAGCAGATATAGAATGAGGTGAATCCCATGTTAGAGGTAATTAGGAAAAGGATCAAAAATAAAAGTGCCAATATCATAAGGTTGCCATAGAAATCAATGGTGTGACTACACTGGAATAGTTCTGTACAATTCTGGTTGCCATATCTCAAAAATGATATTTTAGATCCAGAAAATGGCAACCCAGACTGACCAAAGGGCTGGAGCAACTCCCATATGCAGAAAGCTCACACTACCTGAGGCTTTTTACTTTAGAAAGGGGCAGCTACAGAGGTGTGCATGGTGTAGAACAAGGAGATGAGAAGTTTCACTCCCTCCCACATAAAACTAAAACAGTATAGACCCATCAACATTGGCACTTGAAGCCCAGGTGGCCTCAGTGGCCAGGAGTGCCTAATTCCAATTGCAGATGGTTTTCTAGCTTTTGGACAAAGATGACTTTGCCACACCACTCCATGCTCTGGTAACTTCCAGATTGGATGATCGTAATGTGCTCTACATGGGACTGTCCTTGAAGAGGACTCAAAAGCTCCAACTGGTCCAAAATGCAGCGGCCATATATTACTGGCTGTCATTGCCTTTAGAGCTCATAAAACCCCTGTTCTAAAACAGCTGCGTTGGTTGCTGATTTGTTTCCAGGCCCATTTCAAGATGCTCACATTAGTGTTTAAAGCTCTCAATTACTTAAGCTCCAGATATCTGAGAGACTGCCTCCTTGCTTACAGAGCCTCTTGGATGCTAAGATCAGTAGAGGGAGAACTTTGGTAGTTCTGCTGCCCTCCAAAGTTTGGAGGGGTTGCCCAAGAGAGGACATTATCTGTGGTAGCCTCTACATTGCAGAATTCTCTCCCCACAGACATATGCCTTATACTTTCACTTTACAGTTTGTGGTGAATGCTGAAAATGCTCATGTTTAGCCTGACCTTGGGCACTTGAGATATATATATTTTTAGGACACACAATACTTTTGTGACTGTAAGTTGTTTTAAATTGTTTTAATGTTCCTTTTAAACTGTGGTAATCCACCCTGGGATCTGCTTGTGAGGGGGATAATTAATTTATTAACATTAATAATAATAATCCTTATGAAGGACTCCAGAACCCAGGATAACTGTTTCCAGGATTCCTGATTGGTAGGCTCCTACTGTTGCCATAATCAAACTGGCAGATGGGGGGGAAGGAATCGGGGCATTACAAAACAACTTCCCAATTCTCTGTTCTCACTCCCACCATCACCAAGTATGTTTTATGGGAAGAGGTAACTGTGATAGCAGGTGATAGCAGTGTGAAGCACACTAGCTGGACCCTAATATTCAGCAGAATTTGGGCTCAAGTAATAAGAAGTTGGAGATGGAGCTAAACCAGTTTGCCATTGTGAGCCCCTGCCGCTGCTGCCACCAATTATGAAGTTCAACACCTTCATTAGCATGCAGTCCCCTGGTGTTCACATCTGGTAAGTTGTGCCCTAGTTTTCATCATTTGCTAAGGTTTTGACCTTGGTTCACATCTCTTTGGCATTTGAAAATATCAAGATTTCATTTGAAGAATGTTGGAACCACCTCTTTGTTGTATATACTTGCTGCTGTTTTACCTGCCATATAGGCTTATCCTTTTTAGCAAAGAAATATCTGTTGAACAGAAAAGACACAGATACAATGTGATTCTTTAGTTCATTTTAAAGTGAGCTCACGGCATTTGTAAAATAATAATATCAACAACAACAACACCATTTCTTTGAGGCATTTAAGGATCTTATCATAACAGCTTCTGAAGGGTTTAGTCCAAAGCTTGTAGGTAGCATGCAAACTAAAGTCTCAGGAGTTCATACCAAATGTATCAGCTGAAATGGAAAGAACAAGGCAGTTGCTTTCTCTGTCCCAGGGAGCATGTTATCTGGAGGCCCTGTGAATATTATGTGTTCAACATTCTATGAAAGAATGAACAGGAAAAGCTTTCAAAATGAAGTCAGTTGTAAATGCATACCATTTCTCAAACTTAAACAGAACATTCCCATAAACTGAGCTTCTCCCTTACAAAAAGAAAATAATGCAGGAGAACTACAACTTTTCAAATAACCAGGTGTGCACTTGTATTTTAATTGTTTTAAAGATGTATTACATTTTTGTTTTGTTTTGTTTTATCACTTGTTTGTCACCCTGGGTTCATTTGGGAGGAAGGACTAGATATAAATTTAATAAATAAATAGAGAGCTGTGTTAAAATCTAGAGTTGTGAAATGTACATTAAGGGGCATATCTATACCCTGACGTGGCGATTTGAACCGCCGACCTTCTGATTGGCAAGTCCTAGGCTCTGTGGTTTAACTAGTCTATTTCTTTGGCGATCACTCATAGCTGAGTAAGATTGTCTTCCATGAACATGGTCTTAATGGTGAGTCCATAAGTGACTGTGGAGACCAATTCTGCATCCACACACCCTTTCACAGTGGGGTTTTCAGGTGGGAGTTGATCATGGTGAGGGTTTGCCAAACATGCCTTCCTCTTAGCTCGTTTCTCCTTTTTGCCCTGAGTTCATGCTTCTTCAAAGTCCATGACACCTTTGGTAAAGCCTGTTCTTTAGTTGGCGTGCTTGCAGGCCAGTGTTTCCCATTTGTCAGTGTTTATACTACATTTTTTAAGATTTGCCTTGAGAGAATTTTTAAACCTCTCTCTCTCTCTCTCTCTCTCTCTCTTTTTTTTTTTACCACCGATATTATGCTTTCCATTTTTAAGTTTGGAATAGAGTAGTTGCTATGGAAGTTGACAATCAGATATCTGAACAACATGACCTGTCCATCAATATAGCTATAGCACAACAGGCTTGCTCAGTAACCTATGGTGAGCAAGAATTTTGCCTAGGAGACCATGTGTAGAAGTTATCAGGGGAGAGTTGGCTCCTTGTTCTTTGAGGCCATTAGTGTGTCACATGTAACTAGCACAGGTATGTGCAGGAAGACAGATGGCTAACTCTTCTGAACTTTTTTGCAAAATGATGGCCTGGACATTTCATCTTCTACCTAAAAGCTTCTAACTTTCAACCACAGGTAAATAATGAGTGAAAGGTGAGTTGTATGTCCCATACAATGCTGTAGTATTCCAAATAGCACCACGGTTTCACAAAGTGACAATAAAGCATCATACTCCAGCATACTTGCTGGTGGAGGAGAGAATATCAAAAACAAACATTACGCACATTCTTGCTCACATGGCCAACCATAAAGGCCAATTCAATGAACAAATAAATAAACAACTATCTGACTTTTAGAAGACATCTGAAGGCAGCCCTTTTTAGGGAAGTTTTTAATGTTTGATGTAAAGTTGTTTTTAATATTCTGTTGGGAGCCACCCAGAGTGGCTGGGGAAACTCAGTCAGATGGGCAGGGTATTAATAATAATAATAATAATAAGTAGTAGTAGTATTAAATTTTAGTCAATCAATCCTGCAAATATTTACTCAGCTGCTTCATTAAATTTCCATGTGAACAAAAACAATGCTAGCATTAAAATAAAGGCCATCATTATCTGTAAAATAAAGAAGTGTTGTAGCATTTAGCACGTATCCTGCAACCAGAATTTCCAGAGTCCTGTGTAGGGATCCTGAATACTATATTCATCAAGAAAGGACAGCACAATGCCCAGCACCTGCCCTCCTAATAGTAGCATTGCTACCACTCCTTGAAGAGTGAGATGGTGGGGAGGTGGGTGCTGCTTGGATGTCCTCACAAGAGGGCTGGATTAGCTCCACTGGTGTGCCTGCACAGCGACAACCTTCCCACTGCCTCCCTCTCCTGATAAGCAGTAGTGATGTCACAGCCCACGGGGGGGGGGGAGGCAGATGCGCAGTGATGACCCTTCCCACCTGCTGCTTTTGGATGCCGGTTGTTTCCCAGGCAGTTTGTGCTTCCTAGTACAACTTCCTGCCCCTTCATTTGAGTATTTCGTCAGGAGAAAGTTCATAGTGAGGGTTAAAAGCGGAGGTTTCCGCTGGAAAAAAATAATTTATGCAACTCATTGCCACATTGACAGCCATGGGGCTTAAAAAAAAAAAAAGGTAAAGGACCCCAGTCATGAACGACTCTGGGCTTGCGGCGCTCATCTCGCTTTACTGGCCGAGGGAATTGCCGCTTGTCCGCAGACAGTTTTTCCAGGTCATGTGGCCAGCATGACTAAGCCACTTCTGGTGAAAGCAGAGCAGTGCACAGAATCGCCGATTACCTTCCCGCCGCAGCAGGACCTATTTATCTACTTGCACTTTGACGTGCTTTCGAACTGCTAGATGGGCAGGAACAGGGACCAAGCAACAGGAGCTCACCCCGCTGTGGGGATTCGAACCGCCGACCTTCCGATCGGCAAGCCCAAGGCTCAGTGGTTTACACCACAGCGCCACCCGCGTCCCCGCCATGGGGCTTAGATGGTTTCAAAATGGCATTATAAAGGTTCATAGATAACCAAGCCTGTACTTATTGCTTTGAATACCATGTAGTGGAGAGAATGCAGTTGCCTTCGTGCCTCTTCCTGTGAGCTTTTCAAAAGCATCTGTATAGATACTGTTGTGGATAGAATGCTGGACTCTTGGTCTATTGATCATCCAGCAGGGCTCTTCTTAAGAAGATCAATGAAGAAACACTGAATTGGGATGGGAGGATGAGGTCAACATTGGCCTTGACCCTGATGGTGATGTCAACAAGCCATGGAGGAGGAAGTCTGTTTCATCACTCAGGTAGCAACAGGTGTCCTTTTAAAATCAAACTAGATGTGGCATTCAACATGCATGTTTAGGGGTCTTCTCTTTTAAAAAACGAACAGCAGCTGTGGGTGGCCTGGATCTAGACCAGGGCTTCTGTATACAGGAAGTGAGTTAGCCCTTTCTCTCAGACCTTTTTCCTACTGAAAATGATCCCTCCCACCCCTCAGGCTGCTATTCTGCTCCTGAGGTGGCAATTTGCAGCATGGTATGGAGTCTCTGCTTTCAAAATTCTTCCTCGGAATAAGTGCTAACTTTTTAAAAATGCACATGCTGTTTATGCCATAAGATCCAGGTTTTCAGGGGACCTGCTATAGCTGAATTGTTTGAAAAGACATATGGTATCCCAAGTGTAACAGATAGTTGAATCTCAAGGGGGAACAATTGTTCATTCATCTGGACCAAGTGACATTCTTTATGCAAGAATAATTCCTGATTAAAGGGTGAGTTTTAATGGAAACTAATTAGGCAACCTCTTTAGCCTGGGCATAATGATCAAATGAGCTGTCACCCAGTACCTGATACAATGATCTCACTTGGTACAAGATTTTATTCCTTAGCAATTACACTCCCACATTGCACTCCATGTGTTTATTGCCTGGAGCACACATGTCAAATTAAAGAGCAGCTTATGCACCTGATATTTAATTATTGCCTAGCACTACAGACAACCGGGAAATGTCAAAGCGAGCAGTCCTCCATAGGAGCTTATAAAACTGATATCTTCTTTGGCAAATTAAAAAAAGAAACAGAGAGATAAAATATGTATAGGGCAATTCAGTTGTTGCACAATTTTGCCGTTACAAAATATGGCTCCCTAAATCTTAAATAATTTACTATTGCGATAAATACAGAAGGTTCTGTCGTGGCAGAGGAGCATGGCAAAATGAGCTCATCTATTTCTATTAAAAGGCAGCCATGCCTAGTTAAAGGCTTTTACAAAACACGGTCACATCCGAGTTATTTGTGTCTCCTTCATGAGACTAAAGAACAAGTAGGATCTGGGTTATTCGAACAGGTACAGAGTCATACGCAAGTGTTACAACGAGCAGCTGCATGCCAGACAAAATACTTTGGCACTTCTGTTATGCTGCATTACCTTAAAAGCATCCTTAGCTAATTGGAAGTGGTCCTAAATTCCTTCAAAATCAAATCACTGCTTTAATTCCAGTTATAATACACCTAAAATGAAAACCTACAGGGATTTTTTTTTTTTAAAAAAAAGCAATTCCAGAAAATGAAGGCATATTAATGGGAAAAGAAAGTTTTATAGCTAGGCAGAAATCGGAAAAAAGTTAAGAAGGTGAGAAAAAAATCTTAAGCCAGCCAGTTTTGGAATGTCATCTGATTTTATTTTATTTTCATTTCTAAAAATGCATTCAGTGAAAGCATTCCTTTAAACTTACTGCCCAGCAAAAGAACACCCAAAGAGGAATCCGTTGGTGTCCTGAAAAAGGAAAAGTTGTGCGAGTGCATCTTGGACAAATCCTATTCCAAATAAAGGAATTTAATTACCCGTCATCTTAATTGCACAGTCTAATACTAAAAAGGCTTAATAAGAGTGCTTTTGTATTTACAAAACTGCACAGCTTGTGAAAGAACCCTCAAAACATTTGGCAGGAATCCCAGTCGAGGTATGACTGACTAGAACCTCTAATGACTACAACATGTAAACAAGTGTTTTGTTTCAACTGATAATCATTAACTTCCAGTGTCAGACTTATCCCACAAGGTTTTGTTCACTGTTTCACCAGACTGCTTTACAAAGTCATCTGGGGCTAGGGGAGAAAGCAGGAGGGGGGGAACCCACAGAGTGTAACTCTCTCTCTCTCTCTCTCTCTCTCTCTCTCTCTCTCACACACACACACACACACACACACACACACCTGCAGAGTGCTATGAAGTGTTATCACCCTTAAGCTAAAATGGCACTAGGCAAATGGAAAGGGTCATGAGGTAAAATTATTGTAACAAGGAACAAGATGCCTTGATGATTCCTGCAATTCTCCGATGGGTCCACTCGCTGCTTGATGTAGGCAATTGTGTAAATATGCTAGCTCCCCTGTACTAGCATTTTTTAAAACAGCAGCAGCAGCAAAACTGGTTTTTAGACACCCGGCCTTATGCGCGTTTGTTGTTGAGCAATAGAAAGAGACTGAAAAGCAAATTGTTTTCCCCAAAGTGGCAAGCACGTTGAAACAACTGACAGCTATGAAGACTATAAGAAGTCTCTAAACACTGGATTTAAAAAAGGAAAGGGACAGTCAGGGGCTATGAGAATGAGAGTGGTACCGTAACAGCTTGTTAAGATGTTACTGATACACACACACACCCTACTTGTATGGTGTCTGACTAAGGGCATAAATTGAGCTTCACTAATTTGTCATGATTGAGGATTGGGCCCAGAATTTTAAAACAGGGAGAGGGAGAATTTATCCATTCAATGAACGTGAATTAAACACTAAAGAAAGAAAGAAAGAAAGAAAGAAAGAAAGAAAGAAAGAAAGAAAGAGAAATGCGGGTAAATTCACCATCATTGCAACAAGGGATAATATGCAAGGCATTTTAACAAAACAGGCTTAAAGCAGATTTTGCTTTAATCCAGTTTGTAATGTCAGATGAAAAACGTCATTGGCCAAAATGCTGATTAGAACTTAAGAGCCTGCAGGAACAGGCCAATGGCCCATTGAGTCCAGCATCCTATTCTCACAGTGGCCCCCAGATACCACTGGGAAGCACATAAGCAGGACCAGGGTGCAACAGCACTCTGCCCACCTGCTATTCCTAGCAGCCAGCAGCCAGAGGCATTTTGACTCTGACAGTGGAGGTAGAATACAGCCGGTGTAGCTAGCAGCCATTGATTTGTATTACTGACCCCTCTCATCTGCTTTCTCTTCCACATGGCCAGATGTAAACATAAATATCACAAAAGTGGTTTGAAGACACACGATTTAAGGCTTGTGCATGGAAACATCCTAGTGGTAGATTCTTCCCCACAATCTAAAAATATTTCTCACTAAACCATCATTAAGGCTGTAATCCTAAACATGCTTAATACTGTACTGTGGAAAAAAAACCCAGTGGAACTTACATCTGAGGAAACATGCAAATGATTACTCAGCAAGAAAGCACATTTCCCCAGAATTATTGTTTTCTTTTCTATTGGTATATAAATAGATGTTTCTCCAACAATGGCTCTTAGAAGTTCATCATTTCACTGAATTAACCTCTTTCACTATCTGCAGCAGGTTGGATAATACATTTCGATACAGACAGATTTTAGTTGCACAGTAGCGAGCAACGAAGTTCAAAAAACCCCCCAACTTTGTTAAACTATTCTGGGTCAGCTCTGACTTGGCTGAAGCACTGCTTTGAATTCTTACATATAGAAAGGAGGTTTTGAAATAGGATAAATAAATAAGTAATGTGGCTTGTCCAATTTAATGGAATTGGCATTTCATCCCTACATAATAAGGTCAGTAATAAACTCAGCATGTTTACTTGTTAATGAAGTACACCAGATTTTAGTACCCAGTGTAAAAATCTATTTCATGCTTGGTGAGATTTGGTTGCTAAAATAAGTTGTTGTTTTTTCCAGGTACCCAAATCAGGAAGATGAGTTCTAAAAGAATTCTCTGCAGTGACTTTTCTATTGCATGAAAGGGTTTATTCATGCTACTCATACTCTTTGATATAACTCCTTGGGACCGGGATAGCAGAGGAATGAAGAATGCTGGATCCATCATTTTAAATGCCTTTAAAAAAAGTAAACGACTGATCTAGCAAGTCTTCGATTGTTTAGTTTTATTTTAAGCAACTGCCACACATCAGTAATTTCCTCCCAGCTGTGCTGCATGTAAAATGGCATTTGTGTCTTTATGCAACATATAGGAAAGGTCAACAAGTGACCATTATGCTACACGTAAATATCATGCTCTAACATTGTTCATAATCATTGACCATAAACATGGTCAATGATTATTAACAATGTTCCAACATGATGTAACACTGAGACATTTGCATTAAATAGTCAGATTGTAATTACACGGCGAAAAGGAAAATTCACTGAAAGAGTTCTGCAGTGGCAAAATGCAAAGGGGAGGCAATTAAATTACTAAAGTTTTGTTTTCTTTTTTTAAGAGGAAGCAGGAGGAGGTTAGCTGTTTCTCGATGTTAGCAGCCTGGCTTCTGGTGACATCAGAGTATAGAGAGACAGGATAGATCTTGAAGAAAAAGCTTTTACCTTGCCGGCTGTCCTTGTAGCAGAAGTTCTTATATTTGTATTAAATGTTTGGTTGCATGGTCTTGCTGGTTTTCAGTGTTCTGGAATGCATTGGAAGAGTATCCTTTGAATAAAAGTGTGTAGATAGGCATGTTGGAATTATTTGTATCATGCAAAACAAAAACAAAAAACACCACTTCAGCTGCAGTTCTAACCACACTTACTTAGGAGCAAGTCCCAATGAATTCAATGGGACTTGCATCTGAGGAGACCTGTTTAGGACTGCAGCTTTAAAATCAAAGTACAGTGGGTGGCAGAAGGCTAGACAGCAATCGCTACCTGTATTGCTACAAATATTTATGTAGTTCTTGGCAAAGGTGCATCATTTTAGCTGCATAGGACTGGTCTGATCAAATTCAGTGGAAATGAGTAAGATGAGAAGTGTGAATTCACACTGTTTGGATGTGGTGAATCCCTTCATTTTCTGTCTTCTTTTTCACTTTTTTAAAAGGACCTGCGTATTTAGAGAAAAATCTTTACACGATGAATTTATTTAAAGCTGTAAAATTGCTTTAAAGGATCAGATAGGAGAAGAAGGACCAAACGGCTAGACAGCATTTGACAGTTAAATAATTGCACTGAGGCAGGGCAAGAGGTAGCAAACCCAAACAAGTATGCCAAAAGTTTTCTTTGTATTAAACATTATCCATCGGTAGTCAGAATACACTTTGTTGGGTTTATTCCTATGAAGAACAAAAACTGGTGGCTATCTTTGTCTCTTTGTGATTAAAGTAATGATGTATATTCATTTTCTTAGATAACACATTTGTCCCAAAAAGAAAATGTTATTCACACGGGTGCTGTTCCATACTTAGAATCAAAGTCTTTTAAATTATTTCAAGCTGTCAATATGCAATCAGAGCTGTTAGGACACATTTTTAATCCTCTTCTAACAGCATTATACAGATGACAAAATGGAGCATACATCCATCTCTCCCTCTTCCCTCTGAATTCCCTACCATTGGCTTTTCCAAGCAAGTAAATTTTGTAACTCCAATTTACAACACTAGGACTGTCAGATTATTTCGAAAGATTTGTTTGATTAACAAAACATAATATATGAACAGATGATTCAGAGATGGTTTTAACTTTAAACTTTAAAATGTTGTCTTTCAACCTCTTTGCAGACTCGTGAAAAAGTAACTGAATTTTAAAAGGATGCATTATTTCCTCTTAAATGTATCTGAGCTATTATTATTATTATTATTATTACTCAAAGCGGTAGCTGATTTTAAGTAGGCTTTGGCATTTAATGCATATACGTGTACAATAAAAACCTACAGAACAAAAGTCCCTTTAACATTAGCACGGATGCTAAGTGGCCCAATTAATTAAGCTACTGTAGCACAACTTGATTTTATATATATATATTTTAAAGAGAGCCGTATCCTAGGGGCACAAAAACATTTTGGGTCAGGCTAATCACATTTAAAAAATAAGCCAAAATGAGACAGAGCCATTCTTTATCATAAGCACTACAAAATTATTTTTATATATAAAAAAGAATCACACAACTATTTGAACTAGTTGCTGGGTCTATTTGCACTGCAAATTATTTCAGAACACATTTGAAATCTTATTTCATTCCCTATATAGAAAATGAAACCGTTATCTTCTGCTGAATACTCTGATTGCCTGGCACCACCCAATGGCAACAATCAGAAATGCAGATAGAAATTGTTGCAAAACTAGAAAATTTATCTAACAAACTGGTAAGTAATGGCCTTTGAATTTAGAAGCATAATTCCTAATCTATATCAGTCAAGACCAACCACTTTTGGATAGCTTTGTTTTTTTTCAGGTGACTTCGCACAGATTTCAGGGATCAGATAACGGATTATGACAGTGGCCCCAAGCAACTAGAAACTAATGTACATGTGTTCTGCAGTATGTCTGCAAAGATACAATTAAAAATCATACAATATCTAGCATAGTGCATTACAATTTCTGTAACTGGCAGAAAAATAATTAACAGGACCCTCAGCAATTTTCAAGTGGTCCATGGGAGAAAAAAGGTAAGGGAACGACTGTCCTATATGGGAAGAAGACCTAGTTTCCAAGACCATTACAGGAAGAAGAAGAAAATCATGCATACTACATCTCTTTACCCTAAGCAGCAATCACAAATTAATTAATAAGAATTACCTGGATATAAGGAGTGACTATGAAATGGAGGCAGTGAGAGATTTTACTTTTTTGGGCTCCATGATCACTGCAGATGGTGACAGCAGTCACGAAATTAAAAGACGCCTACTCCTTGGGAGAAAGGCGATGGCAAACCTAGACAGCGTCTTAAAAAGTAGATACATCACCTTACCAACAAAAGTCCGTATAGTTAAAGCCATGGTTTTCCCAGTAGTGATGTATGGAAGTGAGAGCTGGACCATCAAGAAGGCTGATCGCTGAAGAATTGATGCTTTTGAACTATGGTGCTGAAGGAGACTCTTGAGAGTCCCATGGACTGCAAGAAGATCAAACCTATCCATTCTTAAGGAAATCAGCCCTGAGTGCTCACTGGAAGGACAGATCCTGAAGCTGAGGCTCCAATACTTTGGCCACCTCATGAGAAGAGAAGACTCCCTGGAAAAGACCCTGGTGTTGGGAAAGATGGAGGGCACAAGGAGAAGGGGACGACAGAGGACGAGATGGTTGGACAGTGTTCTCGAAGCTACAAACATGAGTCTGACCAAACTGTGGGAGGCAGTGGAAGACAGGGGTGCCTGGCGTGCTCTGGTCCATGGGGTCACGAAGAGTCGGATATGACTAAACGACTAAACAACAACAACATGAAATCACTCATTTCGCAGTTTGCGTTAGTATGCCTAAGAAGTGGATGGAAGGTTGATTTAAGGGTGGTGGGAAAACGAGACACTCTTATATTGCTCTGTGTACTTTTTACAAGGATGGTTCCAAAGGATAAGAACAGCACAAACAACCCAAGGGAGGGAATTGTAATGTATCCAGGGTTTTTGTTAATGTTAATGAAACTTGCCACTCTGCAGTCTTAGCAACCAAGTCCTACGAAGCCCCTTATACAGCATGCAACACTTCCTACCAAAGAACTGAGTGCATCCACTCTCATCATGTTGTGGTCCACACTGTGAATAAGACATTCTTTTTCCTTTTAATCTATATTTCAATATGAGACTAATCTAACTCTACTGAGTAAAGCAGGGCACTGGGATACAAACCCTCAGTTGCTTTATTGAATGAACGGAAAGCAAAGCACATCTCAGTTCCCTTTAGCAGGGATCTCGAGAGGCATCCACGACCAATGTGAGTGCTTTTCTTGCAAGGGCACTAGCTAAGAGACGCAAATCAGTCACTCAGCCTAACAAATTTAGCATGAACTAGGTCTGCATATAGATATAGATATACGATGGATGAGTTGATCAATGGCAGCAGATCCAGGTGAATCACAGAAACTGTGAGGGTGCGCTGCACTCAAGGCCATCTTTGCCATTCCTGTCCATACTTAGGTGTTGCCAAACTGTGGTGTTTTTTTTCCTGCACAGGCAATGACTGTGTTTGCATATTAATAATAATAATAATAACAATAATAACAATAATAATAATTTATTTATACCACGCCCATCTGGCTGGGTCTCCCCAGCCATTCTAGGTGGCTCCCAACAGAATTGAAAGCACAATGAAACATCAAACATTAAAAACCTCCCTAAACAGGGCTGCCTTCAGATGTCTTCTTAAAGTCGGATTGTTGTTTATTGCCTTGACATCTGATGGGAGGGTGTTCCACAGGGTGGGCACCGCTACTGAGAAGGCCCTCTGCCTGGTTCCCGGCAACCTCACTTCTCGCAGGAAGGGAACCAGCAGAAGGCCCTCAGAGCTGGACCTCATTGTCTGAGCTGAATGATGGGGGTGGAGACGCTTCTTCAGTTTTAGTGAGCTCCAGGCCCCACCCCTATCCTATTCTCTCTGTTCTATCCTCTCTGTTCTCCATTGTGGCTCCAAAGAGGAGCTTGGAAGTCATGGTTTCCGGTCTTTGCTTTGTCTGGCATCTATTGTTTGCTTACAACAAGCCAGCTTGAACAAGCCATTGTCCCCTCCATATACTTTCTCCATGCCATGTATGATTTTATACATCTATAACATACATTTCTGTTATACATCATTTAAACATCTCTGCTCCGGAGAGTGGGACTCAAACCAATGGATTCAAGTTACAAGAAAGGAGATGCCAACTAAACATCAGAAAGATCGTAAGAGCTGTTTGACAGTGGAATGGACTCCCTCAGGAAGTTGTGGACACTCCTTCACTGGAGGTTTTAAAGCAGAGGTTGAATAGCCATCTGTCATGGATGCTTTAGTTGAGACTCCTGCACTGCAGGGCCTTGAACTAGATGGCCATCGGGGTCCCTTGCAGCTCTACAATTCTATGATTTTATCATGTTCCCTTCATGTCTCCTTTTCCAAACTAAAAAGCCCCAAACATTGTGACTTCCCATCACAGGGGAATTTCTCCAGTATGGTGACAGTGTGGTGTAGTGATTAAGAGCGGTAGTCTCGTAATCTGGTGAACCAGGTTTGATTCCCTGCTCCTCCACATGCAGCTGCCGGGTGACCTTGGGCCAGTCACACTTCTCTGAAGTCTCTCAGCCCCACTCACCTCACAGAGTGTTTGTTGTGGGGGAGGAAGGGAAAGGAGAATGTTAGCCGCTTGGAGACTCCTTAGGGTAGTGATAAAGCGGGATATCAAATCCAAACCCTTCTTCTTCTCCAGTCCGATGATGATGACAATGATGTTTAATCAATTTTAATTCCCACCATATATTACATTCATTCATTATATATACAAAGCAAGTAGTAGATTTAAAGAATACAGCACATATCATGTAAGCAATTCATTAGTAACTAAAAATAAATTGTATTGGCATCTAATGAAGATGCTGATTTTTATAACTTTATCCTTCTTTCTAGTTCCTGTCACAGCTAGCATATTTCTAGTTATTTAAAATATTGTCTGTTTGCTCATCAAAACATATCAAAGTCATACTGAGCATTAGGGAGATCATGACTTCTTGAGCAATGTGATATAAAAAGAGACCATATTTCCATGAATTTGTTCTGTTCAATACCTGTTTCTCTTGACCTTACCTAAAATGTTACATCTGAAATTAGTGCTTATTTATCCAGCCATTGGAGACTTGGGGAGTTTAAGTTTTTGAGCATACAGCAATTGTGTTGCTACTCTCATGCAAAATGTTAGTTCTGTATGGTCATAACTTGTTAAGTGAGGCATATCATTCCATAACAAATGAAAAAGTTTCACTTCTATAGCCTCTTGTACTGTTTCAGATAGTGCTTTTGTGATTATATTCCAATATGTTTGTGTTAAAAGAACATGTTCACCACATATGGAAGTAAGTACCTCAATCCTTCCTGTATTGCCAGCACATTACTGAGTAATTTTTCTTAATAGCATTAATTATATAGCACCTTGTCATAACTTTATAACTGCTTTTGCTTATTGCTTGACTTTAAAATATATTATGCGCTGTTTCCCACAGATTCTCCCAGACTTCCATAGAAATATTGCTACCAATATTGTGAGCCAACTTTATCATATAATCTTTAACTTGTTCAGATTCACAGTTGCATTTTAATAGCAGGTGATACATTCTAAATAATCAGTACTTTCCTTTTTTATTATTACTTCTTTAATTTGGTTAATTTTCTTACTCTTCTTTTTTCATTTAAATATTTAAAAGCTTCAAATAGCTGAAAATTATCTCTTGTCTGAAAATATTCAAAGCAGTTTACATTTTCCAGATATAACCTGTTCCTTGATGTTGCATTATTAAGCGTTTTTTTCCATTTTCTGATGAATAAGTTACTGTTTCTTTGGTCAGTAATTTATAAAATTGTACATAATTCAGGGGGGATGTTGATGGGCTTAATAACCTTTATTGTGGTCCCATTTTAAAGACATTTGGGTACTTTAAAAATTGCTATTTCATTGTTGCTTTTCTGTACTTCCTGTCTGCTCACAACATTTTATGTACTGTTAGTTTAATAATTTAATTTCGATTTGTGAAATAGACAATGAGACTTCATCTAGGATCCATTCAACCAGAGGATATTTTAGATTAGGATCAGAGAGACCACCTCTTACTCTCTCGTTGTATAAAATGTTTGCTGTAATCCTTTTTTATTATTATTTAATATTTTTATTTATTTATTAAATTTATATATTGCCCTTCATCTGAGGATCACAATGTGCTTTACAATATAGCAGCACAAAAATGCATGGCATAGTAACAAACAAAAAACAACACACACACACACAGTTGAACCACATTTGCCATTTCCTTCCCTACTTATTCATTTTGGGCAGATGCTTCTGGAGAACTTCGCAATCTCTTTTTGTTTTTACTACCCTCAGTAATTTTGCATTATCACCAACATACATGGCCATTTCATAGCTAATCCCCACATCCAGATTATTTATGGGCATCTTAAATAAGAAAGGAACCGATACAGATCCTTGAGCTGCTCGCCTACTCTCTGCTTTCTTCTCTTTAACCACTCATGAGAGGAATTGCTCTCATTTCCTATGATTGCCAAACGTATTCAGAAGTCCTATTCAGAAGCCTTTTGCAAACCTAGTTCCACAATTGCACCACCTCTATTCACGACACACTCAAAGAACTTTAAAAGCTTAGTTAGATAGGACTTTCTTTAGTGGAAGCCATGCTGCATCTTCTGTATGCTTGTTCTCAGTGCTGGATTTACGTATAAGTTAAACAAGCTATAGCTTAGGGCCCCACTCTCTTGGGGGCACCCAAAAAATGTAAAGGAAAAAGCCAACTGGATGTACATTTCCAAAATATAAAAACAAATAAAATAAAACCCACATACAGCAATGGTGTTTTGTGTTGTGTAGGCTCCTGTGATGTAAGTAATGGACCCCACCTGCTAGCCTGCTCCCTGAAATATCACTGGTTTGCTCATTTCAATATATAGGGTGCCTACATCCTGTGTGGACTGGTTGCATGGCAACATGCACAGATGGCTTTAGATGTCTATTAGGTCCATAACTTACCATATAGCATATATTCAACACAAAAAACAGCAACAATTTGTTGTTCACAAAAGACAGCTGGACATATCAAGGGCCCCATTACCTTCAGAAGCTTAGGGCCTCATCAAACCTAAAGACAGCCCTGCTTGTTCTCCTATATGCTTGGTAATTTTATGTTAAATAATATTTAATAATGGGAAACCCAACCAGATGGGTGGCGTATAAATATATTATTATTATTATTATTATTATTATTATTATTATTATTATTATTTTATTATTATTATTATCCCCACCCATTTCCCCAGAACAGACGTTAAGCTGACCAGCCTGTAATTTACTAGATCTCCTCCAGATCGCTTAAAAAAAATTAGTGTTACGCTGGCCACTTTCCAGTGCTCAGTTATAGATGCTGATTGGAAACAAACTTATTCTCCTCAGAATATGAACAATTCCACACTTGGAGAGGTGAGTGCCAGCTGGACCCAGTAATTTTGTTTGCTTTTAATTTGCTCTTATCTTCAATAATGCTTTCCACCCATTTTCTCAGAGCAGATGACCTGAACTGTTCACCCCTATCCCTTTTTAAATATCGTCGTTAGACTCTTAACTTCTCGATCCTCTTGTTGTTGTGGTGGTTGTTTAGTCGTTTAGTCGTGTCCGACTCTTCGTGACCCTATGGACCAGAGCACTCCAGGCACTCCTGCCTCCCGCAGTTTGGTCAAACTCATGCTGGTAGCTTTGGGAACACTATCCAGCCATCTCATCCTCTGTCGTCCCCTTCTCCTTGCACCCTCCATCTTTCCCAACATCAGGGTCTTTTCCAGGGAGTCTTCTCTTCTCATGAGGTGGCCAAAATATTGGAGCCTCAGCTTCACGATCTGTCCTTCCAGTGAGCACTCAGGGCTGATTTAGGGAGGCTCATATTAAAAATGACAGTGTAAGCATAGGTGAAAATATCTCTGAGCAAGTGCAGGGTGCACTTCACACACCACCCTTGACTAACTACATATTCCCACACATCAGGGATTAGGGGGAAAGCCTGCCAGGTGAGTAGTGGTTTTAGATATGTTTGAGCTGTCATGTAACACATTTGTCTCTAAAAGAAGAAGGAGGAGGAGGAGGAGGAGGAGGAGGAGGAGGAGGAGGAGGAAGCAGCATCTTGTTTCCATTCAGTTATCACCATATACAGGAGGGGTTGGCAGGGAGGCACAGCCATCCTAACCGGGCTTCCTGACACCACAGTCACTGTGGGAGGGTGAGGGATGAGACAGGGAGGTATATGCTGCTCAAGCACGCCAGCAGGCGCACCAGATGAGCTTAGCTGGTGCCTCCATGCCGCACTCCATGCCTCTCTCTCTCTCTCTCTCTCTCTCTCTCTAATCTGCAGCCACACCAATACCAAGATTTCTGGTAGGCTTCTGTTGACACCATCCCTACCTGTTTCTTTCACAGTATATTCATAATGGGACATACCAGTACAGTGGTACCTTGGTTCTCAAACTTAATCCTATTGCGGAAGTCCTTTCCAAAAGCAAAGCGTTCCAAAACCAAGGTGCACTTTCCCATAGAAAGTAATGCAGAATGGATTAATCCATTCCAGACTTTTAAAAACAACCCCTAAAACAGCAATAAACAATGTACTGCAGTCACACAATCAATCAATCAATCAGTAGCTGAACTGGGTTCCACGCAGTCACAAAAACGAAACAAAAAAGAGCCACAAAAAAGCAAAACAAATATCAAAAACAAACAGACATCAGTGTAACACTCAAAACGAAGCACATTCAGCTTCCAAAAAAAAGTTCGCAAACCAGAACACTTACTTCTGGGTTTGCAGTGTTTGGGTTCCAAGTTGTTTGAGTACCAAGGCTTTTGAGAACCAAGGTACCACTGTAGTTTTCAAACTTAGTACTGCAGACTCTGATTTCCGATTAGTCACAAGCCACACCTTTCCTTTGCCTCTTTAAAGGCCTCCTTCTCCTTATGTCACATTGTTCCCTGTTTAGCCATGCAAACTACCCACAACCCACCAGTGAGACTTCATGCAACATCTGGAAGCCACTAAGTGTATGAGGAAGATCATGTTACAATATGGGTTCCATTAATTCAACTAATTTCTTATTTAAGCATTCCGTTTCCAGCTACTGCAAAAACCTTTCAACTCTACATGTCTCCGAATGACTATTTAAAAGCTTTTTATTTACCCTCTATGGTGTGTTTTTTTAAAAAATGTGTTAATTAAAGTAATCTCTTTTATACTTATTAAAAATAAATTACTGCACATTTTAACATTTTCCTCCCTGCAAATTTTCTTCTTAATTAGTTATTTAAACTGTGCTGAAAGTCCCAAGCCAATACATTTCAATATTCATTTTTCCATTTCAATTTTTTGAACAAGGGAACAGTTCCCCTCTTTTAGCCTGAAATTTTTATTTTGAAAAAAAGAAGAAGCAAATACCCACTATAAATGATGGAGGATGCACCAGAGTACCAATGAGTATCTATGGTTGTTATTTTTTTACTTTCCCACTTTAGCTTTTAATGCAGGACAAAGCAAAGTTACAAATCAATGCAGAAAATGTCATTAGTCTGGGGAAAGAACATAACATTTTTTGCTTTCCCCAAGCTACAGATTGTAATCACAGTTCAGAGGTATGGGCATCTATCCAGACATATGTCACACTGAACTCAATAGGGCTTACTCCCAGGTAAGTATTATTAGTTTACTGAATTTTATAAATCTCCATTTATAAAAAAAGAAAAAGAAAACTTTAGGCATATAACAGCAGATTAAAAAAAACACATTTTAAACAAGATAATGCTATGAAATAGTATTAAAATTTATTATTGTTATTGATTTGTTATTGTTATTATTTACCCACTCTTCACCCTAAGGTCCCAGCGTGCGTAAGTTAAAACTCAGTTACAAAAACTGCAACTGCAAAAAGAACATGCAATAAAAAGTAATAAAATTCAAAGAATTGCTGATATTATATTTAAATTTCCAGTTGTTCTCCATTAGAAATCTCCAAGGCCGCCTTCTAAAAAGAAATTTCCCATATCAAAACTGTACCAAACATGGGACAAAACATTAGGGTCAATCAACTTTTAAAAAGACATAGAAACGACCATCTCATCCTATCAAATGTCTGGAACTGCATCTTGACCTGGTGGTGAAAAGATGACAAAATTGACACCACACGAGCCCCACTGGGGGTGGAGGGGGAGAACTACTGAAAAGGCCCTCTCCTTTGTCAGCACCATCCAAATCTCACAACTCTGTTGTGCAAGCAGGATGCCACAACTGGATACCAACTTGTGAGTGCACAGGTACAAAATGTGTGCCTTGATATTACTCAAGATATTACTCAAGAAAGAAGGAAGGTGTCATGAGGGGGCTTTTTAGCAGCAGTCACATGTCTTCTATAATCTTTTGTTCAAGTGATGATGAATGAAAGACCTGTGGCTTAGCCCTATGTATCCCAACAGGGAAAGATGAAGAGGTCTCACAAGACAGAAAGCTGGAATTAGAATCACAAATTGCTTTATACTGAGTTAGACTGATAGTCCATTGAGCTCAGCACTGCCTACAATAACTAGCAGGGCTTCTTTGGGTTTTAAGCATAAGTTTCCTTTTCCAACCCTAGCTGGAAATACCAGGGATTGAACCTCAAACTTTTTGTATGCAAAGCACATGCTCTTCCATTGAGCACCAATAAGCCACAACCCGTTCCCCATAGAGTCCCCTCCCCTGGCAATCACCCTCATCACATCTTACATCAACACAATTTATCCCGACTCACATTATTTGGTTATTAGTCTGAATGTGATACCTATGTCATAAGAACAGGATCATTATCAACTGTGTTGAATTAGGGGGTGATGTGGGACCCCTAATAATTGGAATCTAAGGCCTCCGTGCTGGAAATATGCTATATGTGCATCCCAGACCCGAAAAGATGAAATGGGAAATCCCACGTTTATTTTAACTAATCCCCAATAGCTTGTTCTCAGATGTGATCTACTTTCTCATAATGTTACATGCTGATGTTGCATGCAAAAATTAGTATTAATTATTATACCCCCAGGATCCCCAAACATGGATATGGTCCCTCTTGCATGAGAGAAAGTACAAACAAATACAAAGTGCATACATTAAAGTATGCAAAGAGAAAAGGATTCATACACTATATACTCTATATGCAAATCCTCCGATTGCAGCTAATTATAGTGCTGGAAAGCAGGACCAAGAAATCTCTACAATCATGCCCCTTCCCGGTGGGAATAGGGAATAAAAAAAGGCATTTCTTTGTCAAAAGAATAAAAGTTTGAATTAATATTTTTATGTAAATGAGCTTCACTTTTCATGTGTTATGTGTCTCTCCTTGGAATGAATATACACACATACACCATATTTTATACGTCTCTGATTAAAATTAGATGACAGGCTGGGATGCACTTCCAAACATGTCACCCACGTACAAAAGAACAAAAGTTATCGCATGCTTTCCCTGTTCTTCTTCTCCTACAGCAACTTTTGCAATAACAAAAGTGTTAATAAATTCAGTTCATTTTGTAAGAACTTCCAGGGCATTCAGAAACCGTCATAATTCAGGAGGCAGCTGCATAGAAACAAAGCCTTGACAATATTTAATTGAGGCTTTTTTAAAAAAAACAAAAACTGCTAATAATGGCAACTGTATTGTTGGGATACTGTACTATCTGTATGTATTTCATGGCTGAGATCCAAACAGTTCCGTGCACAAGCGGAAAACACTTCTCTGCATGCTCTGTGGGAGGAAGAATGCCAATTTTCTTCTCCAGCTGCATCCCCTCACCCTGTATTGAATGCTGCTCAGGAGAGTCCTGCAACCTTAAGGAACAGCTGGGGGGGGGGGGACAAATGAGAGGCTGTGATGGGAATGGGTGGTAAAGCCATAGCATGCATCCATGCGATGAATTGTGCCCTTTAGGTCCCATTCCTTGCTTTGAGGCTGCAGTGCTAGACATGCTTATACAAGAGCAAAATGGGACTCACTTCTGAGGAAAGATGCTTCAAATTGCTCTGTATTACCACCCCCACACCTGCTTGTTTCCATTTTCAATATACATATTTTTCTAAGTACTGTCTGCCCCAGCTGCAAAATAATGTCTCTCCCATATCAGTCTCTAGAGCCCCAGCAGGTGCGATAACTCTCCAACAGTTTGACTTTCCCCCCAAAGCTGCATTCCTCCATTGTCTCCCCAGACAGATGGGTGCCAACAAAGTGTACATCCCATGGATTTTAATCTAACTTTCTGATAGCCCGTTATGTTTCTGTGATTGGGTGTGTTATAGAAGCCTAACTCATCTTATGGCATGATGTAAAACATTTTTATGTACAGTGGTACCTTAGTTTTTGAACGTAATTCATTCTGGAAGATGGTTCGAATTCCGAAACGTTCAAAAACCGAAAACTCGGTACGGAAAACTCAAAATGGAAACCACCTCGGGTTTTCGACATTCCAATTTCTGAAACATTCGTCAACAGAGACGTTCAAAAACCAAGGTACAACTGTACAGTAAATTAGTGAAAAAAAATTAAAAGGACAGGGGGATCCTTAAGCAAAGGGAGATAGTTGGAACCTTGGATTACAAGGAAGTCAAAGATGCTTTAAAGGAGGATAAGCAGACTGCAGAGAAGCTGAATGAATTCTACACACCTGTCTTCACTAGGGTAGGTGTAGGGCAGATCCTTGTAACTGAACTAATGTTGCAGAACTTAGGCAAATGATGGTGACGGGAGACAAAGTTCTAGGACTCAATGACAAATTAACAATGAACAAAACTCCGGGTCCTGATTTTATCCACTGGCTAGTGCTGAAATGAACTCAAATTGAAATTGCTCGTCTTCTAACAAAAACACTTTAACTTGTTCATAAGGTCAGCCTCCATAAGTAACAACTGGGAACTGGCCAAAGTAGCACACTTTTTTTTTTAAAAGGATCCAGAAAGGTTCCAGGAAATTACAGGGCAGTTAATATCTGTTCAAAAAAAAAAGTGGTGGGAAGCTTTATTAAAGATAGAATTAGCAAGCATATGGAAGAACAAGTCTTGCTGAAGAAGAAGCATGGCTCTGCAAATGTAAGTCCTATCTCACTAACCCTTTGAGAGTGTCAATCAGCATGTGGATGGGGGGGTGAAATAGGCACTTTGCGCTTAGTTGTTCAAAAAGCTCTCAATAAAGTTTTTTCAGATTAAATTAGCAGTCATGGGATGAGAGATAGTTCTTTAACCACCAATTGCTAAAGGTCAGAGATTAGAAATAAATGGATAGCTATCACAAGTGTGTCGCCCGAGCATTTGTTTGGGGACTAGGGATGGAAGAGAAATTTGATCCCATTCATATTTAAAGACAGACTTACCTAACGTGTACAAAAATGCTAATGTAAATTGTGCATATAAAGGCATACATTAGTGAAGATAACAAAATGTTATATTAGGGGGAATGGTTTGCCAAAATACATATAAAATCAAACTGCATGCAAAATTCATGAGGATTATTTAAACTAAAATTTGCAAATTGCTGCAGAAATATGGAGAGCTAAATTTAAAATTAGAAAATGAGGGAACTGAAATTTTGTTGTATCCCAGTAAATTCCACTCATAATATATACCCTACATTTAACAGTCCTAAAGTCATCATGTCCATTAACTTCAATAGGACTACACGTAGAATGACTAACATTGGTTCCAACTCCATTTATTTAAAAGATTTGGGATTGAATGGAATTGTGGCCTACCATTTGCAGGGGGCCTTTGGATCCAGAAGATGCCTCTAATAAAGGAAAAGGAGAAGAGACAATGTCATTGACACCCCTTTCCCCTGTTGCCACCCAGAATCTCCACTATATTAGACTCTTCCATGACTACAAGAACTTCTTTTCATAGAAGGGGACCATTCAGTGGCAGTTGTTTGGGCAGTGCAGGCAGGATACCATTGCTCATTTGCCTGACAAACATTAAGTATTGTTGCCAGTTACTGAGAGATGGGAGGAACATGGCAGCAGGACCATTGGATTGGTGGTGCTGGCAACTTTGCACCTGTCCTTCTCAGGGACCAGCAGTGATACCGTCTGCAGTGGCACAACAACCGCTACTGGGACCATTGCACATAATCTTTCATCCTTATAATGGTCTAATCAAGAGTTAACCTCTTTCAAAAGGAATGTTTTAACACATTTTTCTGGTTATGGATGAAATTTAGGAATGAAAACTTCACTGCTCCTCTAAAATTCACAATCTCTTATTTTCTCCATCAGAATAAACTATAGCATTGGAGATTACAATAATACACTGAACTGCCACCCAGAATTTTGAACTGAATTGCTCCTGAGCTTGTGAAATATGGCTACAGACAGCAGTAACAAATGTACAAGTTAGCATCCTCCTATATTGCTCACGCCCAGAGTCTATGGCCAGACATGCTGGATAGGAAAATGGATGTACCATATAATTGGCAACATAATGCCCGTGGCATTCAATTCCATTTAGCCTGCAGGCTTCTAAAAGTATGGGGCAATGCTAGCTGATTATGGAAGACAGTATTAAGATATGAATTGCCAAAGAGAGCAAGGTTTTGACATGTATATTAGGTTTATTTTATGTGAACAAACTGATTTACTGGTCACAACGTCATCTTGTGCGCAACAGACTGATTCATTAATGTTACTTTGGGTAACTATAACTTAAAGTACTTTGTATGTCAGACCTATGACAAGGGGCTGCATTCTAAAGGTCAGCTATTGTGCTGTGAAGAGGCTGGAGTACTAATTGGAAAGATGCCCTCCCTTTCTTTACCACCGGCTAAGATTCATTCCTGGAGTTTATAACATGTAGCCTCTAGAAGCATCCTGGATTTCTTGGATAATTAAACCTGGAAGAAATAATGCACCCTAAAGTTGTTTCGAGAAACGGTCTTGTGTTTTAAAGCATCTCTGTTTTCTTTAGAGAGAACTCTACATTTCTATGTTCTCTAGTCTCTAGAGTAGATTCTATCCATATCTTCAGTTAAAGAGGTTTCACAATTAGCTTTCCTTACTTCTGGGTCACATTCTTTGGCATTTTAAAACCCTCATATCCATCAGACATATAATTTGCAAGCTCCTTATATTTTAAAGGTGAATTGCTGATACTGAAAAAATTATCTACTTTCAGCTGCTTTGAATCAGACTGTAAACATTGATTCAAACCATTTCTTGCATGCTTCTTTGGGTCCATTATTAAACCCAAACTTCACTCCACCTTGGACCGAAGAAAAGGTGGGAGTTGGGTGAGGTTCTCCTTATATTCCAGTTTTCTTTTTTCACAGTGTCAATCTGAATCTGACTTAGACTAACAACAAATGTATACCCTTCTCTTGCATCAAGCTACTTGCCCCTTTGCTCTTGCCCTTCTTCTCATGCCTCCTGCAAGCTGTGGGGCTGAAACGGTGGCATAGCATGGGTTGCTAGTGCCCGGGGTTGAATGGAGGGAGTGGGTGGGAGGGAGGGAAATGGAGACAGTATGTATGCACATCCAACTGCCTAATGGTGTCAGCATCAACCAGGAGATCACAGCTGTAGAGATAAGCAAGGAAGAATCATTCCGTTCTCTGGAGAGGCCACTTCCTGGTTCGCATGGAGAAGCTGTATTCAACAGAGAAGCTGGGTGTTGACATTTCCTGCATCCAACAATTTTGTGCCTGGGCAACTGCCCTTGTGTCCCCTGCACACTACACCACTGGGCTGAGATACCTGTGAGAAACTGTACACTGTGTGAATAAGTACATCCCTTTGTCTATCCTGCATCTGCCAATTTTCATCAGATGACCCCAGAGTCTAGTAATATAGAAAAGATCCTAAAAATGAGAAATCAAACTAGTTCCAAAGGTATGTAGTAGCTGGGGTGTAAGCCAAGTCAGAAAAGTGGAGGCTGTAAGATCACTAAAGTGAGGATTAATGAAAGCAAATGAATTATTTCTGACAGAATGGTTTGATGTTTAGAGTTTGGGGAAGAACTTATACAACTGATGCATGTGGTTTTCACTGCATGGATGCTCAGCTGGATTTGGGAGCAGATTTCTGTGGGTTCCATTTTTAGACATCCCTCCACTCTGCACAGGAACATCTGATCCTGATTTATTTTTTGCTAGGAATCAGCCTCACACAACACAACATATAGCATATAGTGACAGAATGTAGGACCAGAATGGCAAGATGCAAGTACTAGAACATAGTATATATTTATGAAAAATATTAATATATTTAATAAAATCATTCACATGTTCCCTTTCTGCTTACAAAAACACCTGAGAAAGTTTACAAAGGGTTGGGGTGGGGAACCCCAGAAATTCAAAATTGTACCTTTGTTGTTGTTTAGTCGTTTAGTCATGTCCAGTTCTTCGTGACCCCGTGGACCAGAGCACGCCAGGCACTCGTGTCTTCCACTGCCTTCCACAGTTTGGTCAAACTCATGCTGGTAGCTTCAAGAACACTATCCAACCATCTCGTCCTCTGTCGTCCCCTTCTCCTTGTGCCCTCCATCTTTCCCAACATCAGGGTCTTTTCCAGGGTGTCTTCTCTTCAAAACTTGTACCTAGGGATGCCTATTGAAAGTGAGACTATCAAGCCCCATCACAGACTCTTTCTATCTATGCTTTTCACATTAGTTCATGTGTTCCATCTAATTATCTCTCTATAGTCTATACTATACTTTTGCAAGAAAAATGGTTGGCACACTGTAGTTTGTGTGACTGCTGATAGATGGTCAATGCCAACTGCAGCAGATGATAACAGGAGGTGGGCAAGCAAGCAAGAGGAGCAGTGGTGGGCAGCCCAGGTGAGCTGTTGACGATGGACTGATGTTTAAAGGAAATGGTTAAAGGGGACTTTAGAGAGCAGTTTGGCACCCCACTCTTAGAAGCACCCCCCCCTCCGCTAAACATTGCTGGAGCAGTGTATAAAGAAGCACTTTGGCAAACCTGCTTTCTAAAGCTCCTCCTCCAAATATCACTGGAGCAAGGTCAGGAAGCCGCTCTCTAAAGCACTCAGCCCTCCTGTTAAACATCTTCCTGGTAGGAAAGGGTCTGGGTGAGATGTGAGGAACATGGGGGGGGGGAGCTGTGAAGAAAGCAGATTGGGGTTTGGGTTGAGCTGAGGAAGGAGTTTAAGGCAGGCTGTGGGGAGAGGGTTGGGCTAAACTGGGGAGGGGAGGGATGGGGGTTTCATCAGATGTAAAGGAAGGGGTGGGGGTTTGGTGAGGTTGGTGAGCAGAACAAGCAGGTGCAGCAGTCCCTAGTACATTATAGATTTTTAACATGCACACATTATGCATAAATGGATATATCAATTGCTCTGCAGTGTATGTTATTTCCATATTCACTAATTCTCTAATTTCCTCTGTTCCAACAGGTACCTTGTTGCTTTTCTTTTTTCTGAAGTGTTGTTTGTTGATTTTGTATAGGTTTTATAACTTATATAAGTATAAGAGAGCCAGTGTGGTGTAGTGGTTAAGAGCGGTAGTGTTGTAATCTGGGGAACCGGGTTTGCGTCTCCGCTCCTCCACATGCAGCTGCTGGGTGACCTTGGGCCAGTCACACTTCTTTGAAGTCTCTCAGCCCCACTCACCTCACAGAGTGTTTGTTGTGGGGGGGGGAGGGAAAGGAGATTTTTAACCGCTTTGAGACTCCTTAGGGTAGTGATAAAGTGGGATATCAAATCCAAACTCCTCCTCCTCCTCCTCCTCCTCCTCCTCCTCCTCCTCCTCCTCCTCCTCTTCTTCTTCTTCTTCTTCTTCTTCTTCTTCTTCTTCTTCTTCCTCTTCTGCAAAAGGCACGGGGGGGGGGGAATCTACATACATATAAAAACCGTTTTGAAAATTCTTTTTTTTAAAAGCATTTTTAAAAATACATTGAATTTTCCATAAGGCTCACCAGCCATCTAGTGTCACATTG
Source organism: Podarcis tiliguerta (assembly GCF_965153285.1). Lineage (NCBI taxonomy): Eukaryota > Metazoa > Chordata > Lepidosauria > Squamata > Lacertidae > Podarcis > Podarcis tiliguerta. Next base: position 66,217,896 of record NC_139534.1, read on the forward strand.
TATATTTCATTTAAAACACACTAAAAAAAGTTTTCTTTGCAGCTGTATAGCTGAGTCTGGGGGCTGGAATACTAACTATTTCCACTCAGACGTATGTCCCATTTAATTCTAATAGGCTTACTCTGAAGTAAGCAGAATTGCAACCTTACTTCACTTCTTACAGTGAAATTTAAAAACAAACGGAATGTATTGTTTAGTATTGTTCTTTTCACATATAAAACAATGCGAAAAACCAATAACCGAAACTACAAAACTGAACATTAGATCAAACTTACTGTAGATTACAGCATTAGCTCTCCTGATTTTTTTTAAAAAGAGAGGTATCTGCACTATCCAAATTTATCCATGAGTGGGTAAACCAAATGTCTCTAGCTTGTGGGATCAGGCTAGAAAGACAAACTACGGTTCTTTTTGGGGGGGAGGATATCGGGGAATGAAAACAAAGTAAATGTTACATGAAATGAACAGCTGTCCACAAAGAAAAGGCAAGCAACCACACTACCAAAAGTGCAGAGCAAAACAAGACCACCAAATTGTGGTAAAAGAATATCACCCTCATGGATTCAGTTCAAATGATCAAAGACCCTGTACAGATGTTACTTTCCATCGAGAAATTAAAAACCCTGTAACTGCCAGTTGCTTTCCTGAAAATTCTCAATATTCTATGTGGTGTCTAAGTTTACAATAGAGGAGAGACCCTGAAAACTATTGAGGTAAGTGACATGGGTCCCTGTGCCATCAAAGAACCATTAGTTTCATTTTGAGATTGTAGTCAATCTTTGAATCGATCTCCAGACATTGAGACTCACATCCATGATTCATGATCTTGTGGAGCTTATAGTTTGGTTTCTATAAATCATCTAGACTTTTTGCTCTGTGGGTATTTTTACCCAGCAAACCCCCTCTTGTTTGGTAAATCATTGTGGTCTGGATTGTATAAATTGATCTGAAGTGGGGATTGCGGGTACATGGATGGGCCTGTCTCACAGCAAAGCCACTTGTCTTGGTATCCTTTGTTCATTCAACCTAAATGATCCTATAGGTATTATAGGTAAATGACTGTAGCACAATGATACAGCATGTGTCAGGGACCGTGCTGTGGAGGGCTGCACTGAGGAGGAATGGTGGGAGCCACCCCCTCCTCCTGCTCCTGCTCCTGAATCTTCCCAGGAGCAGGAGGACAGTATAGATTTGGAACAGTGGTTTGCAGAGGGACATAGTTCAGAAGACAGAAGCAGGGATATATTGGATGGTGAACAGCTGGAAGAAGAAACACTGGAAGGGAGAGTGTCAACAGATTCACAGTCTCTAGACAGCATTCCTCCACCGCCCTCCCCAAAGTCGAGAAGGGCTCAGAAAGTGGCAGAAGAGAAAGCACAGAGGGGACAAGCTCAGATTATGAGACGTAGAAGTGACGTAGTTTCATAGGGACTGGAGGGGTGTGCTCTTTAATTCGGAGCACCACCATTACTAGGAGATGTGTTCTTTGTTCTCTCTCTGTGATTATTAAAGTTTCTAACTGGTAAGAAGACTCCTTTTCCTTTGTTCTGCTTATCTACGGCCACGGGGGAGGAAGCCAATTCCCCAAAGCCTGACAACATGCTTTGTATCATTATCATCGTCATTTGTCAGTCACTTCTTACATTTGCTCGTCCAAGCAGCTTACAACATATTTAAAAACATAGACATAGATAAAATGCATTATAATATCGACCCATTCATACAAAAAGGCATGCAATTAATTTATTTATTAAAAAATAATGATCCAAACACCCTTCCTCCCTAACATTCGCAGAAAACTTTGGCAGCACACTAACCGCAAAAACAACATCATCACACAGTCTACCAAAAACTTAGAAAAAGATGTATGTGTTTACCTGGCACCGCAAAGGTGTCAGAAAAGGTGCCAGGTGGACCTCACTAGGGAGAGGACTCCACAGACGGGGAGCCACAACTGAATGCTGCTCTCCATGCAAAAAAACCCAGGTTCAGTCCTCAGCATTTGCAGTTAGGCTGGGAAGATTCCTGCATCAATGTAGACAATCCTGAGCTACAAGGACTGGCGGTCTGACTAACTCACTTCCCTGTGTTCCTCTGCCCTGTGGGTACATATTGAAATGCCACATACTTGTAATTTGAAGGGTGATGGAATAAAATCAAGGCGTCTTGAGGAAATACACTATGCTTTTTTAAAGTGGCAAATAAAGCAGAAATTTTCATTAAGATGCATAATGTACTACATTCTGTAAATTAGAAAAATTAAGACTGGTGTATGGCTGGAGGCTTTAGAAAATGTACACCATTAATATTTTAAATTATGCAGTCGCTTCAAGGTCTTTCTCCATCTTTTCCTCTGTAAGCCTGATACAAAACTTTCATTAAAAATAAACTTCAACCAACATCTTTGCAAATAACTTGCAAGCTAGCTTTGTACAACACATGCTCCCCCCCCCCCCCCCGAAAAGCTACTCTGTTTGCTAACTGGATGAAGAGAAGTTTGGATATGACTAGCACTATAATGAGGTTGAATGAGCTTCCTTTCCAAAGGTGCATCTACTGGGTAAGACAGAACAGAGCCATGATTGGGTCACCTATTGTTCATTTGTTTTTAAAATTATAAGCAGCCTCAGGAGATCCAAGTTGGATCAGGGCCACAGTACTGGGGGAAGGGGCTAGCCCTTCTGTTGCACCAGTTTCCCAACAGAAATTTCCTCCAAAGCTTCTGCTTCTGTTGCTGACTGCATGTGTAAATGCTGAAGGGACAAAAGAAAAGGTGGAAGTCCTTTATCCAGCCAACGCATCCCTTGAACCAATCTGGGCTGAGGGTACTGAAGGACATGTGGACACCCACCTACACCTACTATCAACAGGTCTGATAGAAGAAGAGGAGGAGGAGGAGTTTGGATTTGATATCCCGCTTTATCGCTACCCGAAGGAGTCTCAAAGTGGCTAACATTCTCCTTTCCCTTCCTCCCCCACAACAAACACTCTGTGAGGTGAGTGGGGCTGAGAGACTTCAGAGAAGTGTGACAGGCCAAGGTCACCCAGCAGCTGCATGTGGAGGAGTGGAGACGCGAACCCGGTTCACCAGATTACGAGTCTACCGCTCTTAACAACTACACCACACTGGCTGGATTCTACATCGCATTGGGAGCCCCTGCCAGTAGATCAGGCTCCCTGATGCAGAGGTTACCGCTGCAATATCAGCAATGGCATGCATGGAGTGGGGTGGAACTGCCCTCCTGACAGCAGCATCACTGCTGCTTTATCTACAAGCTCCACCCCAAGCTTGTTCAAGTAAGCAGCAGTGATGCCGGTGTTGGGAGTGTGATTCTGCTTCACCACATGCATTTCTGCTGTCCAACAGGTGAAGGGCAATGAAGGTGAGGGACAGGAGAATGGCAGAAGGGGTGGGGCCAAAGTGTGACCTCACATGCCCTTCATGTGGTTCTAACTACATGGGTGAGGAGGTTAATGACTGAACAGGGCTATAATGTCAACAGTATTATGAGACCAGCACCCCATCTGCACTATACATTTTAGGCTGTAAACAGTCACGGCTTTTCGCAATGAATCCTGGGAATGGTGGCTTATTAAGGATGCAGAGAGACCTCCTACTCCCCTCACAGAGCTACATTTCTGAGTGGTCTAACAATCCTGCTCCCAGGGAACATTGGGAAATGTAGCTCTGTAAGGGGAAATAGCAGTCTCCTAACAACTCTCAACGTACTTAACGAACTACATTTCCCAGTAGTCTTTGGATGAAACCATAACTATTTAAAGTGATATGCTAGTGCTTTAAACACATAGTACACTAGCGACTCAGCTAGACTGTTAAAGAAAAAGCAGTTTCTATGTGTTGCATATGCGATATAACATTGTGCCACAAGATGGCGACATGGAGTCCCATTTTTCTCTACCTGTTTTCCCTGTTTAAATTTACAACCCTTTGAACAGAAACGCTTCTTTGATGTGTCTAGATCCAGCCTAGGTATGCTGTGGAGAGCTATATTTCCATAATACTTCTAAATATAGGCACAACCAGACTATGTTCTGTCAGATAACAATGTCCTTGCTAGTTGGTCACTCAAAATCTGTGCAGACAAGGCCTTCATATTTACCTCCAGAATATGTTTTGTCGCCTGGTGTTTTTTGCTAAGTTACTAAAGGCTCTCTTTAAAGGAAGCCTATATTGGGCCTTTTACTTTCAGGGATATCCCTAATCTTCAAGGCTTGCATTCCAAAGAGAACACCCAGAGCTACATCATGGCTATTCTTACCAAACGTTTCATTTGTAAGCCCTAATTTGCCTGGCAAACTCCCTCAGGTTTTCACTTTGTTTCTTTGCGGTGACTTTCTGAGCTATCATTTTTCAATTTTCTCTTTGGATGTTGGTTTCACTGGAGTTTTTCCTTCTCTCTGGCTTTTTTCCTGCGGAAAACATTGAGTGCTGCCATGCAAGAAATAAAAGAGAAATCACGCCCACCGTAACTATACTGGTATTGTAGCTGGATCCTGTTTTTATATTTAGACGCCACAGAATGTGACTGTCTCCTAAATTCACTTCATCAGAAGAACTCAGAACATTCTGTTCTTTTTCAGTGCCACTTAGAAAAGTCCCAGTTTGGAATAAGGTTACGCTCCAGGAAAGCAATTCACCATTATGTCTGTCAACAAGAGGGTGGGGGAAACCAATTTTAAAAATCCAAGATGCATTCCTATTGTAGTTGGGTAGCATGTCCCAGAATCTCTAGGATAAGAGAGGGGTGCCATGAAGAGGAGAATCTGGAAAGTTCTTTGGAAATGGACTCCACAAAGCCCTGACTTGAAGGGGTAGTGCAGAGCTGTTCCTTAGACCTTTGTGTCACCTCTGCAAGGGGTTGTCCAATTCACACAACAATTTCTCAAAATTCCAAATGTGCTCATTGACCCAAAAAACTTAGTGACCCCTGTGCCAGGATATCGTTGCATTTGACTAATCTGTTGGGAGGCTGCCTTCCTGTCCAGTAGATGTGGCTGCTTTGTGTCTCTCGTGGAGTTCCCACTTCCGTGCAAGGTCGCATGTAAAGTGGTCAAAAGAATGCCTATAGCGACTTACTTCAGAAATGTAAAATATAGATGAAATCTAATCTTATAATTTTGAAGTCCATACGGAGTGTGGTGGAGTCTCCTTCTTTGGAGGTCTTTAAGCAGAGGCTTGACAACCTTATGTCAGGAGTGCTCTGATGGTGTTTCCTGCTTGGCAGGGGGTTGGACTCGATGGCCCTTGTGGTCTCTTCCAACTCTATGATTCTATGATTCTATGAATGCCTGAATAAGATTTTGTACTGCTCATTTTGTAGGCTGATGTCTTTACAGAGCTGGAAGTCTCCAGCCAAAGCTGCTTTTGCCCACCAGAGGCCTAGAGATGGACACCAAAATTGTGGCATTTTCCCCTCCTTAAGGCTCTGCTAACTGCACACATATAGGCAAGTTGTTAGGACTTTTGTTGTCGCCCCGGCTGTGCTTAGTTCTTTGGAGACTACTGTGTTTTATTCTGCATTTCGTAGTTTTGGACTGCTTTGGTTAATGTTTTGTTTTACTATCACATACTTTCTGGTTTTAGCTAATTTATTTTATATAGACATGGGCACATTGTATAGAAATGCATTTTTTCATTTGAAAAAACTGCTAGAGAAGCAGGTGCATTGCAAGGCTCCTTTATGTTGCCCTGCAAATGTGTCAGGTTCATCCCTAGGGAACCCTCAGTGGGAATCAAAGGATAGTTCAATATTTATGCCCAATTAATCCCTGGATTCTTTCCTGAAATTGCCAGCAACTTAGATGAACAATTAGCAATATGATTCCCCCTCCAGTAGGAAATGGCACCATTTAGACCCTGATCTCAGTGCTAGATCCTGCAGGGGTTTCCCATGTGAAAGTAATTCAGCAGTTCTCATTTCATCTGCATTATTATATGACAACTGCCATGTTTAGGCCACCATCAATTCTGGGAAACACCTACTTCAGCCAATGTAACCTTTTAGAGAGAAAGTTTGGACTTTTGTGTAGGTATGGATAGCTAAAATTGAGAACTAGAGTTGTAGCTCAGAGGCAGACCATCTGTTCTGCATGTGAATGGTTCTAGGTTCAATTCCTACAGAAAATTTAGTATGAGCACCAGGAATTAAATGACTGGCATACCTTTTGTGTATACCAAAAGATGTAAAATAAACAAAATAGTGTATCTGAAAGCTGGGGAATTTAAAGTTAGTGTGGAGCTTGTTTTCTCAACAATTCAGTTTTAATCTTGTATCACAACAATACCATTAAAAAAATAATAATGCAGGTTTAGAAACAGAGTAAGAACACTGAAGCTGAAAAACAGAGGAAAAGTCCAAAAGTCTAACTCTAGTGCAAAACACAAAGTTATAATTTTTAACTGGTCATGTGTCATGTTGCTGTGCAGGCTGTGTTGATTTCCAGGATCACTTACGTAATTGTGGGGTGACTATGATCATTAAAAATCCACCCTCGTTCAAGGAAAGCAGACTTTCATGGGCTTTTCCAGATGAAGCTTTTGTTGTTGTCAGCGACCGTGCTGAGGAGGACTGCAGTGAGGAGGAATGGTGGGAGCCACCCGCTCCTCCGGATCCTGAATCTTCCCAGGAGCAGGAGGACAGTACAGATTTGGAACAGTGGTTTGCAGAGGGACATAGTTCAGAAGGCAGAAGCTGGGAAATGGATGGGGAACAGCTAGGAGAAGAAGCACTGGGAGAGAGAGGGTTAACAGATTCACAGTCTCTGGACAGCATCCCCCCCCCCATTCCCAAGAACATGGAGAGCTCAGTGTTAGAACAGAAAGCACAGAGGGTACAAGCTCAGATTACAAGAGGTAGGAGTGATGTAGATTAATAGGGACGAAGGGAGGGTAAGCCTTAATTGGGAGCACCGTCATTCTAGGGAGACGCTATCTTTTGTATCTCGCTGTGTTTATTAAAGAAACTAACTGGTAGGACTTTCCTTATGTTTGATCTGCTTATTTACTGCCACGGGGAAGGAAGCCGACCCCCCAAAGCCTGACAGTTGTGTACTTGTCCTGCATTATTCACTGGATTTTTCAGTGGGTCGTATATTTAATTTTTTCTTGCTTTTAAAACAAGCAGTTAATCTTAAATGGGGGCTGTCATTGTCTGTCATGTCAAAAATTAAGACAACAATTTTGTTATTATTATTTTTTAAATGTGGCAGATGCACCCATCTGCTGCACCTCGGCTTTTTACATTCTTGCAGGTGTACATTATTACCCAAAGAGAATCAATTATTGTTGGAATCCAGACCTGTGGTCTTAGTAATTGGTATTTTTATCTTGCAAAGATTCCATGTTTATTGCTTATGAAAGAACCCACATTTCATCTTGCTGAATGGGTTATATAAGTCAATCCATCATTTATTTATTTTTCCCAAAAAGAATTTATTAATTTTTCAAATTGTTACAAATCAAACCAAATCACTTAAATTTAATACAATTTCTTAAAATCAGGTTTCCTGCCCCTGTTGCAAGCATATATTCATCATTTCCTCCCATAGCTGCTTCATTTCTTATTTAGGGTCCAGTTGCCATCCCTCACTTGTCGCTACACCATTCTTGCAGCTAACCACTTTTTCCTCCTTCCAAACAGCACCTATGTTACATTATTATATTTTATATTTATACATAAATATAAAATCCATTTCACGTATGTAGTCTTTCATATACATTGTTGTTCCAGACCTGGCGTGCTGGGAGAATTAATTACCATCTTCCATTGTTCGGTTCTTTGCTGTGTTTATCTGGATGGTACAAGGCAATCCATCATTTTTCATCTCATTGTTAACGACACTTGAAATACAGTTGCTCTCTGAACCTGCCTTACCCTCTCACAACATCCACATGTTGTGCTGTATTGGAAGGATTGTTTATGTGGAGGCTATTTAAAGCCTTTCAAAACACTGAAATGATTTTACAAATTCTATGCATCACTATGTATAATAACGCCTTGTGACATGGCAATCACCAACAGAAAGCAGAAAAAGTTTAAAAGACAAATGCTTGAATACTCAGCTGATCATTGGACTTGTTTAAAACAATTTACACTAATGTAAGTGCACTGATGTCAAAGGCATATGGAGGGCATAAACCATGCATTAGCAATGTCAGCTCTACCATTACCTCAGTTGTGTGTCAAAATAAAATCCTGATATCTTAACAGTTACAGTTACAAGTGTTGCAGCTCCGAAATTTATTTGTGATATACTGGTTATATAAATTGCATTTGCACTTATGACCATCATTGTCTTTACAATAATTTGAGAGGTAAGTACCATGCATTCATTTCTAATGCACTTTACATTATCATGAAAGCACATAATGTCTGTCTTACTGAACCCTGTGACTGGATACCCTGTAGTGATTTAATGACTTCACATAAGATATAGCACATGATGGAAGAAGACATGTTTTTACCTCCCTTTCCATTATAGGTGATCTGCCTGAAGCAACTGAAAGTGTAACTCATGAACAACTGTAAACCAAATGGCCTTGCTCACACTAAGCAAGGCCTTGTGCAGACATAAGTCTTACCATTGGGGCTGGTGGGGCAGAAGGCAAGGAGCCTAACAGTAGGTGGAGCAGAACCAACTGTGTTCAAACATATAACCTACCAATTATATGTCCCCCCCCCCCCACAACCTCCTCATTACTGAGCTCTACAAGGACAACTCAGTCACAAAGGAGAAGGAAAATGGCAGACAGTGTCAGCCCAGGGCTGGATGCAACGAAGGAGGTAGGAAAGTGAAAGGTGGCTGAGAGCAAATCGAGTTTGATGTGGCAATGCCCCATTTGTCCTAATGAACCAGCCTCCACTGCTCTTAGCCATGGTTAGCTCTGGCCATGGTTTAGTGCCTATACATTGGTTAAGATCCACAATGTTCAGTGAAACCATGATTCACCTTGTCAAGTAAGTTTTTGTTTCCTTGGAGGGTCTGCATTAGGGATATACATATGCCAGCTCTTTCTTGGGACTGAATAATAGAGCAAATCAGGGTAATTCAGTAGTTTCTGAATCCTGAACTGAATCATAACATCAATAATCTCCAGATAAATCAGATTGGGTCCCCTGCAAAGCTGTTTCTGTTCTTTTCAGTGCTAATATAGTTATGTGTTTTCCTATGTATTATCTCTATGTTTCTCTAGATCCATGGGCTTTCCAAGAAGCGAGGCTGCCCAAAGGTTGCCTGCGGAGCACTGAACAGTTATGGATTGGGTTTTTTTTAATTAAAACACAGCAGTAGATGATTTTTTTAAAAGTTAAAAGCTTCATTTAATTTTTACCCACTCCAATGCTGCTTTGGTTTAATAACAAACAAACTCCAGTGCTCTTCAGAACTCCATGGGCAGCATTCTAGATACACTCACATTGCAAGTCCTGTCAGGTGCCTGTAAATCCTTTGGAGTGCACAAACAGCCACCAGAAAGAAAAGCTGATGTGCAGCTCCAAGGTTTGAAGAAATACAAGCAAAAATATACAGGGATTCAAATCAAATGATTTGAATATACAGGGATCAGCAGCCTCTGAATTATTCTAAAACAAGAGACAATCTGCCACTCCCTCCCCCTCAAAGTGAATTATAGAGGAAGGTAGATCAGGTAGATCCCTTTTAAGGTAAAACCTCAGCGCCTAGGACTTGCCAATCACATGGTCGGCGGTTCGAATCCCCGCGGCGGGGTGAGCTCCCGTCGTTCGGTCCCAGCTCCTGCCCACCTAGCAGTTCGAAAGCACCCTTAAGTGCAAGTAGATAAATAGGTACCGCTTTATAGCGGGAAGGTAAACGGCGTTCCGTGTGCTGCTCTGGTGCCGGTTCGCCGGAGCCGCTTCCTCACGCTGGCCACGTGACCCGGAAGTGTCTGCGGACAGCGCTGGCCCCCGGCCTCTTTGAGTGAGATGGGCGCACAACCCTAGAGTCTGTCAAGACTGGCCCGTACGGGCAGGGGTACCTTTACCTTTAGATCCCTTTTACTTCCTTCACCCTGTGAAAGAAAAAGCCTGGACCTATTTACCTGCAATCCGCCATGGAGCTGCTCCTGTGTCTTTAAATTTCATCCACTTTGGCCAAAAGTGGGGGGGGGGGTTAAAAAAGTTGTTTATATATTCTGCATTACAGGAAATAGGGTAGCATGGCACTTTTGGTTTTAAACCAAGCGGATCAGGAGCCAAAAATCACAGATGTAAGTGCAAAGAGCAACTCAGAAACAGAATAGAATTTTTGAAAACACACAGATACAAAGTGATTCTTGGGGCCTGTGCACAGCTCTAGTTTTTATAGGGAGAGACCAGAGGCTTATTTTTCACCTTGCAAGCACAGAGACTGGAGAGCCTGAGAAAGTGCCTTAGCCAACAAGATCAAAAGCAGAGCCAGCTGGGCCAGTCTAATGACCCATCTAGTCCAGCATCATGTTCTCATAGTGGCCAGCTAGACTGGTTTAATGTAACTATAATGCTTAACAACAGCTAACACAAACCCTGGATTTAAAACTCACTTCAGATCATGATTTCAGATTCTGATCTTTGGTCATTTGCTAGTCATGGTTTAGATATTTAATTCAGATGTAATAATGATGTCTGCATATAGCCCAACTTGACATTTTACTTTTAGGTAAATGCTCCATTATAATGTAGTATTCAGTGGGACTTACTCCTAAGTAGCAACATAGTCCTATGTATGTCATGCCACATTTACTCCCAGGTAAGTATGGATGGGATTACAGCCTAGCAGTGCAATTCTATACATGTCTATTCAAAAGAAAGCTTCGTTTAGTTCAATGAAGCTCTATATAGGATTGCTGCCTCAAAGTACAACTACTAGACATGGCAATATGACCAAAAAATACAGGTATAGCGCAATAACATAATATTATTACAGAACAATCCCACCTTTTCCATTCATATATCACCTACCCAGGTGGTACGCACCAGTAGCTATTGCCTTATCTCCTTGTTTTTAATATATTAGGCTTAGGAAGCAAACATATACCCCACACTTTCTAGAGTGTCAGGTGGGTGGAATAACCCATGGGAATCCGACAATAACTAAGTAGGGTTTTGAACATTGGTGCCAGCTGTTCCTTGCCAAAGGATGCATGCTGTGATTCTAAACAAGATGCATTTCTTCCACATCTGGCTAGGAAAAAGCTCTGTGGTGGTGGAGGGGGTTTGACATTATCAACCTTTTTAGTATGCAACAAAATATTTTAAGCATCTGACTTTTAATAAGTTAATCCATTCATTGTTTGGAGCTGTGCAAAGTGACATAAAAGCACAATGAAGCCTAATTAGACTTGTTCTGTGAAAGTTAATTTGTCAAACCCAGAAGCATAGTTCAGAGATAAATGCTAATATTTGAAAGTCAAATTAAAGTTGAAAAGGTTTGTAATAACAGTTAATTAACTCTTGTTTTGTTTTTGTCTCAAAAAACTTGAACCAACTGAAATACCGCTCGGTTCATCTTTAACATTTTGGATCACAAAGATAAAAATTCAAAGCTTTGAGAGAAGCCTTTGATGTCGGTATTCTCCACAGATTAGATATTATTTTAAGATCTCTTTGTTTAAAAATTCATTTTTATTATCCCTGCATGAAATGCATGGCAATTCCCCAAATAACTAACCATCAGGGCAATTAACATCTTCGATCGACACCATATTCCTGATAATTAATACAGACTTTGTACCTCCCCTGTGATAGCTGCAAGGGTTTGATTTTTCAGAGCAACTGTTCATTTACAGCATCAGTTTCATCCTAATGAAAATGGATTGTGAAACTTTAATGAACAAGACTTTGCTGTCATTATAATAAAGACTTTGAAACAACACGAAGACCTACATAGCAAGCATCTGACGACATGCATGCTGCTACTGTATATCAAGCCAATTAAGCCATACAATGAATATTTACACTGGTGTGCAGTCTTCTCTCACAATGTGACACAAGATAAACTCATAAAAGTGAGCATTCCATCCCACCCCGACAGTATCTGACATTAGGGTTTAATAAACTAGCTTCTGTAGAGCGATGGGACTTGATCTGCCCTTCTTTCTGAGGTAAACAATTTCCTTTCTTTTTTTAGCCAGAAAATCCAATTTACATACTGTACGTATGTAGCTTGTTATGAGAGGGGGGGGGGGGGGGAGCTCAACAACAATGGGGCGCTATACATCTACTGTTCAATGTCTGCCTCGAGTAGCAGGTATTTATAAAATCAAGTAATTACAAAAGACATCTGCCAAGGTTCATAAGCTTGTTACCAAAAGGGGTATTTATCCATTGGCATGGTGTAAAGTAAATAATTGATTTGTTCTGAGGCAGACAACTCCAGTGGGAAAGGCTTTGTTTTGTCAGCACTTCTGTACAAGCCGGCTGCAGAAAGTGGTTCTTTAAGCCCCGACTTCACAACGTTTTCGAGATATTTTGGTGGTGATATCATCAAAAAATAACGCTCAAGAATCTCTTTCCACAATAAATGCTGCCTCACAGCCAGCTTAATTCCTATAAAGATCTGACTTGGGGCGGCGGGGAGGACAGGACAGTGTGAAGACTCTAGGCCCGTCTCCTCTTACTTACTTTTTTGATACAAATATATTTAAGCCTCTCATTCACATAAAATATCGAGGCAATGTACAACAGTAATATGTACTGGTACAATAAAACACAATAAAACCAATACAAAATCATTATTTTAAAAAAATTAAGCAATTGCATAGGCCTGTCAGCATAAAAACGTCTTCCTGGAAGTTAATAGTGAGGATGTCTGCTGAATCTCTGCTGGAAGATTATTGCACAGTATGGGACCAGTGATACTAAATGCCTGACTTCTTGTTGAAGGCAGTCGGGATTCTGAAACACTGAGACGGGGGAGCAAATAACAGTGCTCCTCCAGATGATCCCAGTGACCAAGCTGGGATAGAAAGGGTCAGATGATCCTTAAGATATCCTGGACCCACGTTTTTCAGGGATCTATACAATTCAATAACCTTGAACCTGGCCCAGTAGCATATGGGGAGTCAGTGCAGATGTTTTAGCAGAGGTGACGCATGCTGTTGACCACCTTCCCCTATCAGCAGTCATTTTGTTTTGTTTTTGTCTCAAAAAACTTGAACCAACTGAAATACCGCTCAGGCATTCATCCACAGACAGCTTTCCGGGTCATGTGATCAGCATGACTAAACCACTTCTGGAGCAACGGAACACCATGACGGAAACCAGAGCACACAGAAACGCTGTTTACCTTTCCACCCACAAACTGCTAGGTTGGCAGAAGCTGGGACAGAGCAACAGGAGCTTACCCCATCACAGGGATTCGAACCACAAACCTTCTGATCGGCAAGCCCAAAAGTTTAGTTTAGACCACAGTGCCACCCAGGTCCCCTGTACACCCAATCAGTTTATACAAGGTGGTAGAGCCCTACAGAAGACACCTCAGAAGGCACTATAGAAGACAATTCAATGCCCCTTTGATGTCCTGACTCTGTGGCTGCTGATACTGGTACTTCTGACATGCTCTTTCTACTGCAAGCAGTTTTTCCTTCAGCATTTATTTTTATTATTAAATTTCTATACTGCCCTTCATGCAAAGATCATGGGGCAGTTTACTATATAAGAACACAAAAATAAATTCCTTCAGTAAAAGTTTGCTTGCATCATAGGCTGCAATAAGGTTATCCATGGCGTGTGAAAACACAGAACATTGAAGTTGTTATCCAGGCAGATTTTGGGCTGGTTGTACTGAATAAATATATAAGCATGTTCACTCTAATCCCAGTCCCTAAACCACTGACATAAATGTTTAATAGATTTGTACCAAGGGTAGACTCTTGTACATGATTGAAGTGGCATGTATTAAGCTGCTAGGAGTCACACAGTTTGCAGTCCTCCAACTTCTTACTCTTAAATAATCACATTGGCCTTATTCACAATACAGACACACCAAGTGTTAGCCAATGAGTTTACTTTGGCACCAACATTGCCCGTGAAATTTATGTTTAACAGATGCATAAAGTCCATTATACACATATTTTGGAACTGACATCAGCTTAGCCAGGGAGACTGGCTGACTCCCTGAAAATACAATTACATAATAAAAGAGTTCAGAATTTTGCTGATTGTATTTGCCATTTCTAGGAAATTACTGTGTGCCTAATGGAGTTTGTTGCCTCTGTTATTTAACATTTCATTTTGTTAATGTTATTAAAGTGTGCAAGTTAAACTATTAGAAAAGGAGAACAATTTCCTTTCAGATTACCGCCAATGTTATGGCAAGCGCCATAATGGACTGGGGTGCTGTCAGATCAACACAGCTAAACATTCCACCTGCAAAAATGAGCTCATTGTCTGCGGGTTGCGATCCTCCCCACCCTTCACCAGACCAAGAAACCAGATGCTGAGGCTAGTCTTGAACCTGCCGGCAGCACTTCTGCTGCCAAGACTACAATCTTTAATTTTGAAAAATTAAAGTGTGTGGATTCTTTCCCTTATATTCAGGAACAAGTCACTGAAAAATAACTGGGCCAAGAGGTCAGTGAAGCAAAAGGTGCTGGTATCCGGAGAATGAAGGTAGGAGTAACATTCACTTGCCTCTTGAGCTATAGCCCATCTTTGTGGCCTTTCCCAAAGGAGAATCGCTAGGGAATTTTGCAAATTGAAAATGCTATATGTCCAGTGTTTTCAGCCTGTTTTCATTGATTGATTGATTGATTGACTTAATTCTGAGTTAGAGAGGCAAAGAATTGTGAGGCAGAAGGCCTGTTGAAATCAATGGGACCTTGAGCACTTTACATTGGCTACACCGTGCTCAGTGTTTCAGCACTGAGAACTACCAGGACTTTATGAAGAAGAGTCAGCTTCTCAACATGCAAAGAGGGGGATAATGCAGAATGGAGGAGCATTGGTGTGTTGGTTTGTGATACTACAAGTTACAGGGAACCAGGCAGAGGGCCTTCTCGGTAGTGGCGCCCTCCCTGTGGAACACCCTCCCACCAGATGTCAAAGAGAACAACAACTACCAGACTTTTAGAAGACATCTGAAGGCAGCCCTGTTCAGGGAAGCTTTTAATGTTTAATGTATTACAGTATTTTAATATATATTTTTTGGAAGCCGCCCAGAGTGGCTGGGGAAGCCCAGCCAGATGGGCGGGGTACAAATAATAAATTATTATTATCATTATTATTATTATTATTATTACTATTACTACTACTACTACAAAGGCATTCAGCTCTGCTTCCTTAGACCATATTGCTTGGGGTATTTCTCTCTCTACATTCCTTAAGAGAAGACTTTTGAGGAGAGCTCTCTTTGAAACAAAAGGCGGGACAAGTTGCTCAGCAGATGTGCATTGAAACCAGGGCCAGCCTTCCCTGCACCAGGTAGCTACCCTGCTGCCCTTAGGAACAACAGTGCAGGATGCGGTCTTACTGCCAGTGTTGAAATAAGATTCAATTGCCAGTCTGGTCACCTTTTTATTTTACCTGGAATGAGGGTGAGGAGGCACCATCTTATCCTTTGCCTCAGGCAGTAAAATGTCTTGTGACAGCCCTTATTGAAACATAGCCATAAAGATGGGCTGACAAGTGCTTAATAATAATAATAATAATTTATTATTTATACCCCACCCATCTGGCTGGGTTTCCCCAGCCACTCTGGGGGGCTTCCAACAAAGTATTAAAATACAGTGGTCTGTTAAACATTAAAAGCTCCCCTAAACAGGGCTGCATTCAGATGCCTTCTAAAAGTCTGGTAGTTGTTTTTCTCTTTGACATCTGGTGGGAGAGCATTCCACAGGGTGGGTGCCACTACCGAGAAGGCCCTCTGCCTGGTTCACTGTAACCTGGCTTCTCGCAGCGAGGGAACTGCCAGAAGGCCCTTTGTGCTGGACCTCAGTGTCTGGGCAGAATGATGGGGGTGGAGATGCTCCTTCAGATATACTGGACCGAGGCCATTTAGGGCTATAAGGTCAGCACCAACATTTTGAATTGTGCTTGGAAACGTACTGGAAGCCAATGTAGATCTTTCTTTTCCCCTTTGGCCCTCTTGCTTCCATATCCTCATTGTCCCCATTTCAGTATTTCTTCTCTTGGATCAATCCTTAGCTGAATCCTCTGCTTTAGGATGAGAGGGCTCAGATAGTTTGCAATGTGGGCATCGATCTGTATGAGGATGTGTGGGTCTTGGTCCACCTTTTCTGTGCTGTGAACAATCTGTGACAGCCGAAAAGAAGTTAAATGAAATTGATGGGTAGATGGAAACTGGTTAGCCCTGCAAATTTGAAACACAATGCTGCAACGGCTGGCTGGAGGAACAAAATTAGTTTGCAAGATTAAAACATATTAACACAACTCAGAAACTGTCATGTCAGAGATTCTAACTCTAATGCTGGATGACAGCCAAATAATTCCAGTTCTGAACAGAATTCAGAATCATGCTTGCAGTCTGCTTCACATCACCCAGAATCCTCCTCTCAGGGTATAAAATACTAGAATCAGAATGGGTTTTTTATTTTTGCAAGACAAAAATGATTCAGTGCAAACAAAAAGGCTGGCATAAGTTATTGAACGTACATCACTGAACTATTGTTAAGGGTTTCTGGACAATATCATATGACCAGTATGAAGAAGGACTGTAGCCCAGTCTTAGGTTGTGTGTTTTGCATACAGAAGATCCCATGTACAATTCATGCATCTCCAGGTAGGACTGGAAAACACTCCAATCTGAAGTGCTAGAAAATTGCCCCCAAGAGACTGTAGAGACTGTAGACAATAGTGAACTAGATGAACCAATGGTCTGACCTGGTATAAGGCAGCTTCCTATGATTGCATGGCAAGGGATTTAAATAGCTATCCCAGAGGGCCAAACATGCAAGGAAAACAGAAGAGCACAAGATAGCATGGGAGGAGAGATGAAAATGATGGTGTGCTTCCTATTCTCTTTCTGCTGAACCCTCTAAAAGTATAGAACTCCATCTTACCATAGACTAAGTAGTATATTATACTTGTATCAAGTATATAAATTTATCGAGAAATACATTTCATCTAACCATTGCTGTATCTCCCTCCTACCTTCCGCTCTCCCATCCCTCCATTTAGATCAAAGGTAGTTAACCTGTGGCCCGCCAGATGTTGCTGGACTACAGCTTCCATCATGCTTGACCATGCTGGCTGGGGCTGATAAGAGTTGCTGTCCAACAACATCTGGAGTGATACGGGTTTGCCAGTCCTGATTTAATAGGCTTGCCTCTTTTACTGCACTTACCACTGCAAGTGCAAAGATTCCTCAAACTCTAGATGTCAGCCAAAAGACACTGAGCAAGCTGACTTGTAAATGCAAAGTGAAATGTTTTACATTTCCAGTAGATGTCAGTACATCTCCCTCAATGAGCACTTCCCTGCTTACATTGTGAAATTGTAATTTTTGATTCTTTCTTTTTAAAAGACTGAAGCTGTGCAAATGAAAGCTTTCCTGTTTATCCAAATAAAGCCATTTTTTAATAGTTGTCTTTATTGCCTAGAAAGATTTTTAAAGTCTTCATGCAGAACAGACTTCTTGAAACAAGGGAAGTGAGTGACCACATTCTCATCTGAGCTCTTTGGAGACCCTTAAGTGGAAGACTAAGACTGGAGTTAACCTGCTCAGCCTCCCTTTACATTTGCAAAAATTGTAGGCTGAAGGAACTACAGTGGTACCTTGGTTCTCAAATGCCTTGGAACTCAAACACTGCAAACCCAGAAGTAAGTGTTCTGGTTTCTGAACTTTTTTAAGAATCCGAAAGTGCTCTGTTTTGAGTGTTACACTTCTGATTTGTGTGTTACACTTCCAATTTGAGTGCCACACTTCCGTTTTGAGTGTTACATTGAAGTCTGTCTGTTTTTGCTATTTATTTTGCGTTTTTGTTTTTGCGGCTCTTTTTTGTTTTGTTTTTGTGACTGTGTGGAACCCAGTTCAGCTACTGATTGATGGATTGTGTGACTGCAGTACATTGTTTATTAGTTTCATTTTATGGATCAATGGCCTCGTTAGATAGTAAAATCCAAGTTAAATTGCTGTTTTAGGGATTGTTTTTTAAAGTCTGGAATGGATTAATCCATTACTTTCTATGGGAAAGCGCGCCTTGGTTTTGGAACGCTTTGGTTTTTGAATGGACCTCCAGAACAGATTAAGTTTGAGAACCAAGGTACCACTGTATGCCACAATTAACTGGGTGCACATCAGTGCTTTTTTCCTACACAAAAAGGTGCTGGTACTGTGTAGTGAACAGAGGCCTAGTCTGGCTCTCTCTCTGGCAGGTGCACACTCCGCCCTGTGGCCATTATTACCCACCAAAACAGCTTCACTGCTGAGTCCTGGGTGGACAGAGCCATAACAAGACTCGAAAGCGAGAGGAGAGGAGCAGCTTATCTTCATGGCATGCCAGCTGCACCCACCCCTGCCCTGCTCTGGGTTTGAAGTTACAAACATGGCACTAGCTGCCTTGGAGGGTAGAAGTTGCTGCACCATGGGACGCACCTTTGGTTTACCCAGCCAAGGTGCCCCAATGGACAGGCGAGCGCCAACCTGTCAGAGACTGAGCAGAGGAGGAATGGTGAAGACCGCCTCCCTAGCCTGACCCTTCCAAAGAAGAAGACAGTTCAGAATTACAACAGGGGTTTGAGGGAATCACAGCTCAGAGGCAGATGAGGGGAAAAGCTGGGAGATAATGGGAGAGGAGGTAGAAGAAGCACCAGAGGGGGGACAGCTGATGGACATAGTGTCTTTAGAAGCATTCCAGACCCCCCCTCCCCAGAACCTGGCAGGCATTGAAAGTAGGAGAGCAAAGAGCTCAAAGGCAGGGGGCACTTCTCAGCACCCATAGTGATGACGCATAATGGGAGAAGGGGAGGGGGTGGAGACTCACTTGGAGTAACGCCATTACTCCAAGAGGCGGCATTTCTAGGCCTCTCTCTGTGAATATTGAATAAAAACCATTGGTAAGAACTTTCCTTGTCTTATCCATTCCTGGCAACCTACTGTGGGGGATTGGATCCTCTGACGCCTGACATAACCCAAAGTCCTGACCCCCATAAATGAATTACAGTTGAGGGGACACACACACAAACAAATCCTACACAGCCAGTCCCTGACATTTCAGCAGTGCTTTTTTTCTAGGAAAAAAATAAATGCTGGTACCACGTACCATGGAGTACCGCCAGAAAAAAGCACTAGTGTCCATACCCTTGTGTATGAAGAGTCAATTGATCAAATAAAATAGCAATACTAATCAAGTGATAAGCATCAATTCATTAATACAATTCTACTCTTGCAATACTGTTTCTTCAAAATATTCTTGATTTTGTAATATTTGCTAGTATGTTCTCTCTCTCTCTCTCTCTCTCTCTCTCTCTCTCACACACACACACACACACACACACACTTAGCATGTCCCCATTGCTGGCTTCATCACTGTCTCTGTGTTCGGGAGACAAATGTCTCCAGTAGGGCAGCTTTCTGTGGTCCTGTTCGCTCCATGGAAACTCAGGTTCTACATCGTGCAGGGAGCCTTTGTGAGTAGAAAAGTCTCCCTGCTTCAGAAGTTCAGCTCCCAACATGTGGAAGAAGATGATGAAGCCAGTGAATAAAATATATTGGAGGGCGTTCTTCCTGCTCTACTTCTCACTTGATGGGAAACACTGTCAAACAGGGCTATTGTCTATAGGAATTGCTATGAACATTTCTCCCCATACCATAAATGGAAAGCTCCTTCATCCAGCCCCAAAATGGAAAACAAGCGAGGTCCCAACTAAAAAGAGTGGCAACTTAAGAATATGCACAACTCACAGACTTAACATATAGAATAAGAGAAAAAGAAGAACAATAAAGAATATTAGAAAATGTTTATTGAATACATGGGAAATAATTGCGTACAGCTGAAAATGCTGGCAGCATTAAGATAAATCCAACAGTGTAAACAAGTTTTGATGGAAGCAATAATGGAATACTGAATGGTATAGTTTTTGTAAAATACGCAGGGATTTATGATATGAAAAATGAACCATGGAAAGAGAAGAAGGGAAGTCATTGATATCTTAAGGATGTAAAATGAGCATTTTAAATTTTAAAACAGAAAACTTAATAAAAATTATATACAAAGAAGAAAGAAAGCTCATTCATCCATTGGACACTTCCACCAACAGAATGGGAAGTCGATTTTTGCCCGTTCCTCCTCCCTCAGCAGTCTCCTCCTACCACCTCTCATGCTGTTCTAAAACAGACCCCCAACCCTCTGGAGCAGATACAGGAAGCTGCAGAGAGTTTCTGCAGACAATCAGCAAAATCCCCTCCCTTCCTGTTCCACTGACAGAAGCCTCTCTCAGATCAGACACTTCCGTCATGACAAGCGACATATTTGGATACAATCGGCAAACTCTTCCTCTAACTGTGCGGGGCTTCAGATTATTCCATGCATGTTAAGAGTGGTGTTGCAACATCCAGAGCTAAAATGAGGCAGAAGATTAGCCACGTTGCCTTTGAGGTATGGTGTGGATAGAGGCTCAAAGCTTGAAATGGACGGTCTAGGTTCAAATTCTTTGTCAGCCATGAAACTCGCCTGGCAGCTTGAGGTCAGTCTCTCAGATAACTTACTCAGACAACAGGTTTGTCATGAGGTTAAAGTGTGAGGGGAACGATTGTATCCCACTTCAAAGAAGGCTAGGATAAAATGTAGCAATAAAATAGAAGGAATCAAGAACAGTTCTGATTAGGGCCACCGTGCTCCAAAGTTCACGTGAAGTAAAATAAAATTTAAAAAGCTTATATCTCAGCACCTTTAAATTAAAAATCATTTTCAAGCGCAGGTACAAAATTAAAGGTTGTTTCCTCCTTGAACTCTCCAGGCAGTTTATTAAATCAACTGAAAGGATGGCACACTAGGGAAACAATGAAAGCAGCCAGCCCTGAGAAAATTGGTTAATTATTCACCTGAAGGGTTCCCAGAGACATGCATGCAACATAGCTTTTGTTTGGGTTTTTGAAAGAAATAAGCTAATAACTCCCCTTTACCTGGAAGAGGGGGGAAACCTTAATTCTTTGTCCAGCTTAGCTGCTGTGCTGTGATTTTAAGTAAAGTGTCTACTATGAATAAACAGAAAGTAAAGAAGATGTCTGTCACAAAGGTCGAAGACACGATGGCTCTGAAATGGGCAAGAGCAGTAAATCGTGCGGAGGAGAAGAGGTATGCCGAGAAGATCAAAGTCCTCCAAAAAGCGGCGTGTCTAAGCTCCTACGAATTGGACCGAGAAAAAGCCACACTTCTGAAGTTTCTGGAAAAAGTTCAGATGACTACAGGGCACCTAAACAAAGACACTCCCTTATTAAATTCACACGCAGGAGCACAAAACAACCCGTCATCCAAATAACTCCAGACGTACTGGATACTGCAGCTTCTGCTGAAATTATTTCTTTGGTGATTGGAGAAGTTTCAACAAGATCATTTGCTGTGTAGAAATGCTAGACTGCATTCCTTGAAGAATATGGTTTTATTAAGATAGTGAATTCTGCCTAGGACATCAGCACCAATCTAAGTAACTTCATTTGAAACATCCTGGAAAAGGTGAAACATGAACTCTGCTTTAAAAGATCTGCCTGAAATTTGTAGTCTCTGCAAAACTGATGAATTATCTCAAATTCCTGAGCACATCACTAAAATCAAGGCTTTATTTCAACCAGAACTCACCGCAACTCAGTTGCAACACTTCTTAGGTGGGCGCTATTACCATTATAAGAGAACAAGGGAGACTTTCATGGTGAGTTCCAGCACCTCTTTTTTTTCTAGAAAAATAGCACCTTTTCAAAACAACACTTCAAGTGCTTGGAGGGGGGAGAGATTTAAAAAGCAAAAGCAACAACAGCGTTGTAAGTTTTTCTTTGCCTTTGAGAGTCATTTTGATCCCCCAAACAAGACTGCTGGTGGGATAAGCAAAATAGTTTCCTGTTTCCAGTCACCAAAATTCAACAGAAATATTATCAGAATTCCGAATTTCTGGAAGATGACCAGGAAGAATTGGGACTATGTGAATTGCACCCATCAGGTGTTTCTCTATACAAAGCTTGCTACCTTCTCAAGCTGTAACCCTATGATCGCTTACTAAGAAGTAAGGCCCATGTAACTCAATGTGACTTACTTCTGAGGATGCTCATACTATGAAGATATATCAAAGGAGTGTGACCGGGTCAGGAAGTAAAAACAAAACTTCTGACTTATACTCTTCTGATTCAGCCCCCTTCTCCGGGCTGTCAATATTCTTAACTATGGATGTTTCGGGTGGTGTGTGGGGGTGGTGTGGGGGTGTGTGTGTGGGTGTGTGTGGGTGTGTAAGGGAAGTATCAAGGTATAAAAACATTGCATTTGACCACAATCTAAATCAGGAAGACCAAATGTTTGTACCAGATTATTGAAAACTCTCAAAATTCAAAAGCAGTTTTGATAAGTTTTAGAAAATGAAAAACAGGTTTTAACAGTTTTCACTAGAACTGTATGTATTTTGCCAAGGCAAACTAGCCTGACAGAAACAGATGCTTACTGCTTTTTTAAAAGGGGGTATTATGTTGAAGAAAGGGCAGAAACCTTGCCAAATTTCTCCTAGATTTCGGGACAAGGGCAAATTACATTCAAATGCTAAATTATATCTAAACCTGTATCCATATCACCTCACCATGTAGCCTTATTGGGTTTTCATGTTTTTTATCTGCAAAAAAGGAGTTTAAAGAATGATGATGATACTGATAACAAAAACAGTTTGGTAGGATGTGCATGCCACATTTCACTTAGAGAAAAAAATACTAAGGCAACAAACAATTAAAAGTGAGCAGCAGTTTAATTTTATTTATTCGGTTTAATTTCACTCTGACCCAAACTGGTATATCTGAACATATGCTTATCTGAGCCAGTTCCTTATGTGGATTCTTTTCATTTTCTTTTCACGACATGTTTCCATCTTTGGTTAATAGTTTCATTATTCCAGTTCTATATATAATCAGTTTCTTACATTTTCCTTTTCTAATCTAATAGAGTTTCCCATCAGTAGAACATAACCTTTTAGTGCCAAACACCTTGAGTGTTACAAAAAGATATAGCTAAAACTGTAGCAATTATTAAGGAGGCAATGAAATACTGAGCCAAAACACAAGGATATTGCCAGTAGGAAACATGATACATCATGGAAGAGATAACTAGATGGAAGCACAATATTCCCTGTACTGCTTGCTGTCAAAATATCTTTCAAAATCTCATGTCTTAGTGTCATGTATACCCCCCCCACACACCAATTAATATCAAATGTAAGATGGGTGGGGACCAGAAAGAGGTCATCCTTGGTTGCCCCCCCCCCCCCGCCACCCACTCCATTTGTGGAATTCACTTCCCAGAGAGGCCTGTCTGGTGACTCCAGCAATATCCTTGAAGTGTAGGCAAAGATGCAATTTTGCTCTCAGACTTTTAAATATACAGTGGTACCTCGGTTTAAGAACAGCCCTGTTTATGAACTATTTGGTATAAGAACTCTGCAAAACCGGAAGTAGTGTTCCGATTAGCAAACCTCAGTCTATGAACGGAAGCCAAATGGTGGAAGGGCACTGGCAGAGGGATGCCTCATTAGGGAAAGCGCACCTCGGTTTAAGAACGACTTTGGTTTAAGAACGGGCTTCCGGAACGGATTAAGTTTGTAAACCAAGGTACCACTGTATACCCACTTACCTCCATGGCTTTTTACTTCTGAGTATAGGCTTGTGCTGCTAATGTATTTGTTTTTGTAATATTCTATATGTCTATTTTAACTTGTGCTTATAAACCATTCGAGCAGCTTTGCTGACATCACAGAAACCCGATCAGTCTCCAGTGAACCTCACCCCAAGGAAACTAAACCCAAGAGATGTGCAAGACCTGTGAAACCTCTCATTACTCAAAGACTGGAATGCGTTTAGCAATATATTCATTCCCTCTGTGTTGTGCATTAATATAATGGAAACAGCTTGGCTTGTGGAATAAAGCTCTTTTAAAACATTGAGTCTTAACCCTAGACAAACCTGTTAAGGAACAAGAGAACATTTTACACTTATTTAAATCGTCAGAAGAGAGTCAGAATTGGACCACTGATGTACCATCTCCTGGATTCCACTATGTATGTTAAAAAAGATTTACTTCATAAGAGTATTTGACCAAGGATTCTCAATGCAAATAATCTTTAATAATATTGGAGACAAAAACAAATATAAATAGTAGAATTGGTGGATGCAAATACATGTCAGAGAAAATTATTATCATCATCATCATTTTTTGAAGTAAACGTGATTTTACAATTCCCATATTCAGCACATATGCGAGTGTGTGCAGAAGACTCTCTATCATACCTATAGTTTAGGCCAGGCTAGTTCAATGCTTAAATACATGCCTAAAGCATTACCCATAACCTGACAGGAAATCGCTGATATGAGAATGTTTCTGGCAAGTCTGCCACTCAGAAAACAAGAGCCTAACTAAGTGCCTGGCACTTTGCCACCAATTCTTCTAAACACTGAGGTTGCAATAGTTCTCCCACTTATGCATGCATAATTCCCACTGGCCTCAGTGATGCTGAATACAGGTTAGGCATCTAAGGCCCCATCTGCACTACTTTAAAGCTGTATCGTGCCACTTGAAATGGTCATGGCTTCCTCCAAACAATCCTGGGAAGTCTAATCGGTTAAGGATTCTGACATTTGCTGGGAGACCCCCTATTCCCTTTAAAGATCTACAACTCTCAGAGCGGTTTAACCATCAATCCCTTTTCCCAGGGAACTCTGGGAGTATAACTGTGAGGGGAATAGGAATCCTCTTAACAACTCTCAACATCCTTAAAAACACTTCTCTTCTCAGGATTCTTTGCTGGAAGCCATGATTGTCTAAAGTGGTATTGTACTGCTTTAACTGTATAGCGCAGATGTGGCATTAGATTCGTAATTTAAGTCGACACACAGTTCTATACTGAAGTCAAAGTTTCTTTTCTTATTAAGTGATGGGGGAAAGGTTTAAAAGGGAAGTGGAAGAAATTTTCAGCACACTTGTTCTCGCAAATAACTTTACCAGCATTTAGTCATCACTGCACTCAAAGAATCACATTTGTATACAGCATGACTGATCCTTCATTTTCTAACAAAATTTATGTTAACATTCACTTTTGGATATAAAGCTTTTCGTTTCCCATCACCACATTTTGCAACTGACTTAAATAGGAGCAGGATTGCACCCAATAGCTTATATTGTAGTCTTCTTTGTTTCTATTTCATATGTTAATATAGTTTGATAAATCAGCTAACACTGTCGATATATAAAATTGTGGTTGTTTTTTAAAAAAAGAAATGGTAAACATTTTAACCAGAAGCCACAGATTTTCTGCACAAATGTGTTATTGGTGAAGATTCTACTCCAGTCTTAATATTAAAACATCATGATGAATATCTGGTCTTCTGCTTTGCGGTGTTACTCATATACAGAAACCCCAACTGACATGGTTTTAAATGAAAGGCAACTCTAGAACAGGTCACATGAGCAGATGCATTATTTAACCCTTTCTCCTGATGGTTTTCCCACTCCAAATCCACCCCCATACATTGCCTGCCATTGCTCACAGTCCAGTTTCCCACTTACGAGAATAAACACGCATATTGAACTGGGTGAAGGGGAACGTGGTTGGGTGGTAGAAAGAAAAACAGCTACTGTGGGGCAGTGGGGGGAGGAGAATCATGACCTCCACTCTCAAAAGCACTCTGCTTTTCATTTCTGGAAGGTGGGAGGAAGGCTGTTGGGGCTTCCATACATGATTCTGTGCAATTAGTACTTTGCCAGTTAGGGAAATATAAAATGGCTATTCACTACACATCAACAACTAACATAGATCACCCTGCATGTGTCTGTATACTTATCCAACACTATGTGCTCTTCCTGTGGGCTTGCTTTCCATCCAGCCAAAGTTCAGATCATTCATAACTTGATGGCTAGGATCCCTTCTGGGAAAAGGAAACTGGCTACGTATTGACCCCCTATTCTGTGCAATGACCTGCATACTGCTGTACAAATCAAGGGGGGGTGAGAAGAGCACTCTGTGCTGATCTCCTTCCCTGAGCAGAAATGGCAAAATCATGGAGGATAAAGCTAGTAGCCACGATGGCTATGTATTACCTCCGGCGTAAACTGAAAATGTGCCCGGTGCAGCCCTTACTTGCCAAGGGACAATTGGGAGTGCCCTATAAGGCTGCCCCATTGCTACTTTGTGGTCATGCCTTTTCTGGTCTCATATATACAGCAGTTGTGGGGCAGGTGAGCAATAAACGTGAGGAAAACAGGTTGGGGGGCCTAATCTGGTCCACGGCTGCTGATGTAGAAGGTAGAGAAAAGGGCAAGCAAATACCATATTTTTTGCTCTATAAGACTCACTTTTTCCCTCCTAAAAAGTAAGGGGAAATGTGTGTGTGTCTTATGGAACGAATGCAGGCTGTGCAGCTATCACAGAAGCCAGAACAGTAAGAGGATTGCTGCTTTCACTGCGCAGTGATCTCTCTTGCTGTTCTGGCTTCTGAGATTCAGAATATTTTTTTTCTTGTTTTCCTCCTCCAAAAACTAGGTGTGTCTTGTGGTCTGGTGCGTCTTATAGAGCGAAAAATACGGTAATCAAGGAGCTGGAACAACTCCCCTATGACACAATTCAACATTTCGGGCCTTCTCAGTTTGGGGAGGGAGGTGAGTAAAGAGAGGCATGATAGGGGTGCATTAAATTATGTGAGGTGCAGAGGAAGTAGATAGAGAGATGTTTCTTTTCCTCTCTCATAATACCTTGGCTTATCCAAGTAATTTGAATGGGGTAGCTAAAGTATGAAATGTGCTCCCACAAGAGGTTAGAGAAATTTATGGAGCCTAAGGTTCTCAGTGGAACTACCTCTGATATTGGAGGGAGGATGCCTTGGAATACCAGTTTACAAATGGGGAGAGGGCTGTTGTACTTGTGTCTGCTTGCCGGCTTCTCACAGACATCTGGTTGGCCACTGCAAGAACAGGATACTGGACTAGACAGATCTTTTGTCTGACCCAGCAGGTCTCTTTTTATGTGCCTAATGGCCTCATTTTTTCCCTATGCTGATTTTTAGCACTTGAAATAAATTAATCATAAATAACATTTTAGCTACGTTGCCCTATGTAACACTATTTCCTATTTTGGGTTATATTTGTGGTTTGTTCATACAAAGCTTTCTTCCATGTTGGTACAGAGCAGGAAGGAATCCACAAGCCTGGGCTTGACCAACTGCTGGAAATCTGACTCTTGAAGGCCATCAGGGCTGATAACAGCAAGTCGCCGCAAGGCTGCCTGAAAGGAAAATGTGACAATACAGTTTTAGAATAAAAATCTGGCTTCATGCAATGCTAAAGAAACATCACTTGTTCAGAATGACTATTGAGCTGAGGTTCGGCAGACATCCCCTTGACCATTAACTGACTGACACTATCATAGTGGTGTTATTGATTCAATACAGTTACTTATTTGTATACTTGAAAAGCAGTTGAGACTCATGCATTGTGTGTCTGTGTGTGTGTGGCCACATACCTCAAATAGCAAATCAACATTCTAGAATTGATTTACATGTTTAGATGTACAGGTATCAGAATGGGCAACATTATTAAGTGACAGCATTACTGTCGACAAAAGTTTCATCATTTATGTTCCCATGTTAGTTTGTGTGTACGTAATTAAGCTGATGCTTCTGGGTGCTCCCATCCTAAGGATATCTGCAATCTGTAGGATTTAGGTTGGGATGTCATGTATGTCTATGGGAGTAATCCCCATCAAACTCAGAATAGGCATGTATAGGACTATTGTCTTAAAAACACAAACTTTTTTCTCTTTTTTGTAAAAACCATGCTTCTGAGATTTCAGCACAGTTGTAATATGGGTGCTTGAAAAGAAAGCTAGGTCTCTGCTAAATTTCTTATTTAAACTAAACAACTAAACTAAACTAAACTAAACAGTAACTAAACTAAACTAAACCAAACCAGGAGTGGACTTTGGTAATATGGTGCCCTGAGCAAGGACAAAATTTGTCCAACCCCGCCCCCTCAAAATATTTCTTATTTTCTCAATAATTCCTTCTGGTACAGTTGCTTTCTTAATGGATCTTCTCAATGGGCTCTCCAGTGCACTATGTCATAGTTGCGGCAACTCACTTGCCCATCTGACCGTGGCCTAACTTTGTGTAGGTGCCTATATAAATATAGGTGTCATCATCATCATTTTGTGCCTGCCTCAGTTCGGTGCCCTGTGTGGGGAGACTGTCCACACTACCCAAATACGTTGTTGAACCAACCTTGCTAACAAATTGCTTTTGATGGTGCATGGAACAACATTAGACGAAGTCCCACTCAGGCTTCTATCGAGTGAGGTTGTGCATGCTGACCCTGACCCTTTGTCCCTTGCTTTGATTTTGTGGCTTAATTTTGGTAGGGGAATCTGCTAATTTCCACCAAATAAACTAAACTGAATCTATTCTTTTAAAGGACTGCTTAAAAACAAGCTCTCTGAAAGCATCCCTTCCTGAAGACCCTGAAATCCCTTTGCTGGCAAAAGGCACATTCATTTCTATGGGGTTTGTGCCAGTGAAGCACTTTGAGGGTCAGTCTTCATTTTGCTCTCAAGTCCTGCAGAGATTTATAGTGTGACCTCAGGCAAGCCACTTCATCTCCCTACTTAAAACTGTTCAGACTTAAAATTGACATAGGAATTGTCTCTGCCCAGTACTTAGCATACAGCTGCTTCCACCCTGATTGGTGTCTGTAAGCATTACCATTATTTCAAAGAGTAAATCACATGATTTCCAACCATTTGGGGACAGAAATATGAGTGCAAAACTCAGTTGCGCAAAGAAATATTATCCACTTATCAACATTAAAAAAAAAATGTGCCTATTATGGGAATTATTTTATTGTGTCATCAGATGGGAGGTCACAAAATTCTGAGCATTGCTTATGGCAACATGATAATCTTTTTATATAAAAAAAAATTCTTATAAGCTAACTGCCTCTGCAATGAAAATAAAAAATGATTCCAGACTAACAAGCCTCAGTACATTGTAACATTGAAATCCCTATTTCTGGTAACATCCTGGAGGCAAATTTGTACACAACACAGTGGTAGCAGGAACAGAGGAGACCTAGATCATAGTAAAGCTTGTATACACTTGCTTGCTTGCTTACTTACTTACTGGCAAGAGTGCGCCTACTAGAGTGTTGTGAGTTGCAGCGGGGCAGCAGGCTGCTTGCTGAGACCCTTCTAACCCCTGGGCCCAGCAAGTGTTAAAATATAGGAAGATGTTTGCCTGGGTGGTGGGCCATTAAGGAGAACAATTCTTTAAAAACAATTAAACAGTTCTTTTAAAAAATCATTAAACAATTGCCATTGCCACTAACCTGTAAAAAGTGCATATTAACAGCATTTAAAAAAATAAAATACATTGCCTAAACTTGCAACAAATCAGTAAACAGACCCCAAAAGCACAAACCCGCAACACCATACAGTTGCCTGCATGGTTCTTTGTTCTTGGGTATCACAAAGTTCTCAGTTCAAGTAAGTCAACAGCTACAACGAAAGGGTTCACAGCATTAACACTCCAAGAAGGTCTTGCTTCTTCCATAGCCGCAGCTGTTGGAGTGTTAATGTTTGCTCACTGTTTAAGCACATACTTTGCAAATTAAATGCCGTATTTTTCGCTCCATAGGACGCACCGGCCCATAGGACGCACCTAGTTTTTTGGGGGGGGGGGGAATAAAGAAAAAAAATTATTCCCCCCCCCCCCAGGTTCGGGGCTGGGGCAGGGGAAGCCCGAGCTTCCCCCGACCCCAGCCCCCAGAACAGGCTGCTATCCGCAAGCCGTGGGAGAGCTGCGCGACTTTGCGCAGCTCTCCCACGGCTAGCGTAGAGCTGCGCGAAGCCCGAAGCTTGGGGTGTGCTGAGCCGTGGGAGCTGAGTCTCCCATGGCTAGCAGATAGCTTCCTGAAGCCTGGAGAGCGAGAGGGGTCGGTGCGCACTGACCCCCCTCGCTCTCCAGGCTTCAACGAAAGCCTGCATTCGCCCCATAGGACGCACACACATTTCCCCTTCATTTTTGGAGGGGGAAAAGTGCGTCCTATAGGGCGAAAAATACGGTAAATAATAATAATAAAGAATTTTGTACACCACCCTTTCTCCGTAGATCTCACGATCACAGGATGGTTCACAAATCTGCAAAGCCAGATTTACTTTATCTCATAAATGCTATGCAGGTTATCTACTGGGTTCAATAGGACTTAGTCTTTAGTGGTAGCACCCATTAAATAAAACTAAATAGCCAAACCAGGTGATCCCTTAAGGGCACAGGACCTCTGAATGTCTCCTGTCAAAAGAGGCTTCTCCACTTCAACAAAGTAAGCAACACATGAAAAGGAAAGTGTGTTTGGGGCTGCTTCTTCCATATAAATGAACTGGGGAAAACATATATTTAGTATTCTATGTATATCAACTCACGACGTATGGATTTTGGCATGGAACAAGAGGATTTTGAAGCAATATTTCTCTAGAAATTTATACTAACCAGCAACAAAAGGACGCTCTAATATGCTCTTTAGATATGAGAGAGACTACAAAACACATCCTATTGTGCTGAATATATTTTCAGTGTATAGAAAGCCCATGGGAAAGCTAAAGGCAAATAATTAGATGCACTTACCAAACATGCAACAAGAACAGAATCACTGTTATTTCTTTTGGTAGGAGACCTGCAAAGCTCTATGAGGCGTGGAATACCTATATATTTTGCAAAGAACATTGAAAAGTGAGTAATTTCAAATCTCCACAATTCTCAACATTGCATCAGTGTGATATACTTTCCAGATTTATCCGTTTCAGGGGAAATGATGATGAATTCAGTAAAAGGTGATGCTAGAAAACAAGAAAGGAACTTCCCTTGTGTGTATTATAAAGAGCTGAAATGTGATGTATCAGTTTAACAGTGAACTGTAGAAGCATCACTTAGAAAGCACTCACAGTTCTGTTTTCACAACCAGGGGGTCTCAGTAATTTTGGGGATGTCCCCTTAGTTCTCTCTATCATTATTCTATTAGAAAAGGTATAGAATCGCCCCCCTGCCCTCCCCATTTTCCCACATGTGGAAGACCCCACTGGTGTCACTAAATGACTGTAGAGCAAGGATAGTAATTTCTGCCTGAGAGTCAAATGTGGCCTCCACCATCTCTATATGGCCCTCAGGACTCTGAACAAGACACACCCCTCCATAAACCACACCATTATTGGCACCCAGCACCTTCCTCTGGTGTTTTTACCAGGCCAGAATGTGTCCTTGAACTGAGATATCTCTTGCTTTTCTGGATGGAAGATGGAGAGCGGTGTGGGCAAACCCACTTTCACAACACCCACCATTGCTATGGAGCCTCCAGAAGAAAACATGGTCCTTGGATTGAAAAAGATTTCCCATTTTCCCTGCCTCTTACTTTTTTCTGATAAATACTGTAAAAATAATCACCTGTGTTTTGGAGGACTAACAAAGTCCCATAAAAGGTGTTTTGTTTGGAAAGCTGAAAATGCTTTAAAAGGAAATGCTGTCATAGTAAGAGATTCAAAAATGAAGAAAAATTGATATATGCACCAGCTGTGATCATGGAAATCATTTAACAGTTGTGCACATGTCAGGTCCCTGCTCAGGGCCAATTGAAGATGTACAACTTTCACTGTCTGCAGGATTAAGCTTTTTGAACAGTGTTGAAACCTGTTTTGATCATTTGGGTTAGCAGGCAAAAAAAAACACTAATTCTGCAACAGTTGTGTGAATTGCCCTTCGCACACCCATTTGTCTTCTTTTTGCCTTCACAACCAGACTTTTTTCCATGCAAACTAAACATCCATTGAAGTACAGTGGTACATTGGTTTGCAAATGTCCTGGTTTGCATACATTTTGGATTACAAACACGTCAAACCCGGAAGTGTGTGTCCCAGTTTCAGTTTGCAACCTTTTTTTGGATTACAACCCATTTTTTTTGGATTACAACCAAAAAAAAATTGGAGGCCCCATTGGTGAAAGCGTGCCTTGGTTTACAACCTGTTTTGGTTTACAAATGGACCTCTGGAATGGATTCTGGTTGTAAATCAAGGTACCACTGTAGTCAGGTAAACTGACCCCTGCAGTTGTAATGCAATGAGCAACATGGAAGGGGAAATCTGTACAGTACTGCTGAAGACATACAAGTGGTGTAGACTAGTTCAGAATTGAGTCCATACAGAAGGATGGAAATTCTGCATGGATGGGGGGAAAGAAGCCTAAACAGTAGCAAATGGACTGGCCCTCTGATGAAGCACAGCTGATAAGAGGGTATACGGAGAGCAGATAAGTGAGACCACTTTGACAATCAAAGCAGCTGCTTCCTCACTTTGACGGATGCAGCATTTTGCATATTTTATACAGTGCCAGCCTGTTAAGCATTAAAATTCTTACAACTAAGGTTTATGGCTGCATGTGCCACTTCGGGATCACGACTCAGTCGGGCGAGCGTAACCGCGGCTTTTTGCTGAACTCGTTCGCAAGCAGCTACCTCTGGTGAATTCCCAGATGACGATTTCTCAAACAGCATTTCCATTAAAACTTGAACACCTACAAAGGAGTGAAACACTGTTGATAAGCATCCCAGGCTATAGTGAGAATATTCAGGACAAAAAGCAGAATTAAAAAGGATGCAGCATGGTTTGCATACCATTTCCTTGGATTATTTCTGAGGCACACTGGTCCAGGACAGACATGTTTGCTAATATCGTCACAATCTAAATTAAAGAGAAACAACCACTTGAAATATTACATTTCACAATTCTTACCATCACCATGCATTTAAGACATGCCCTTCTAAGCTGCCAATTAAGTATCAGCACCTTCGATTTTCTGAGGTATCTTTCATTGCCGCCTTTTCACAGTAGCTCAAGGGAAGCCAGATCATTACTTCCGCCTCCCAACAGTGCTCTGTATTAGCTGAAGCTTCCATAGCAAACCCCACAGAGCATATTGTAGTAATCCAGCCTTAAAAAAACCAGTGCTTGAACTGCTGTGACCAAGCACTCCAGCTCAGAAATGGTTGTAGCTGTTATACCAGTTGCAGCTGGTAAAAGGTGTTTCTAGTCACTGAGACAACCTGGGCCTCTAGTGACAGAGATGCACCCAGAAGCATCTCCTGGTGCAATCCTGCTCCTTTACAGGGAGTGCAACCCCATTCAGGGTAGGCAAGCTTCTTGGACATGTGGACCATTCTGTCTTGCCAGGATTCAAGCTCAGCTTGTTTTTCCTCAACCATCTCATCATTGTGTCTAGGCACTGGTCCAGGGCCTGCACAGCCTCTCCCAATTTAAGTATTATGGAGAAACAGAGCTGAGTGTTATCAGTATACTGATAGCACCTTACACAACATTGTATAATGTAGTATAA
Source organism: Podarcis tiliguerta (assembly GCF_965153285.1). Classification (NCBI taxonomy): domain Eukaryota; kingdom Metazoa; phylum Chordata; class Lepidosauria; order Squamata; family Lacertidae; genus Podarcis; species Podarcis tiliguerta. The sequence goes on from NC_139534.1 coordinate 66,251,469, forward strand.
ACACTGACAACTGGGAAGCACTGGCCTGCGAGCGCTCCAGTTGGAGAACAGCCTTTACCAAAGGTGTCATGGGTCTTGAAGACACTCAGACTCGGGGTGAAAGGGAGAAAGGCATGCTTGGCAAACCCTCACCATGATCAACTCCTGCCCGGAAACCTATGTCCCCCTGTGGAAGTACGTGTGGATCCAGAATTGGCCTCCACAGTCACTTACGGACTCACTGTTAAAACCGTGTTTATGGAAGAAGAAGAAGAAGAAGAAGAAGAAGAAGAAGAAGAAGAAGAAGATAGCACCTTGCCCCAAATGCCTAATGACCTGTCCCAGATGCTCCATAGAATGTTAAATAGCATTGGAGATATGATAGTGTTTTGTGGTACCCATAGTGTAACTGGCAGGGGTCTGAAAAATGCCCTCCAAATGCTACTCTGTGGACATGATCCTGGAGGTAGGACTGGGACCACTGTAATGCATTGCCTCCGATTCCCGTTCCTTGAAGCCAGTCCAGGAGGATACCTTGGTCAATGGTATCAAAAGCCAAAGAGAGATCAAGAAGCTGGAGCAAGGTTGCACTTCCCTTGTCCTGCTCTCTGCAAAGGTCATCCATCCATGCAATCAAGGTGACTCAGTCCCATGGCCACTGCTGAACCCACACTGGAATTGATCTAAATAATCGGTTTCATCCAAGACCTGACACCACAACTCTCTCCACAATTTCACCCAAAAAAGTATTTGTTGCTGGTTGATAGTAGCTTCAATTCAAGGGGTCCATGGCTGAACCACCACCTCTTTCAAGGCAGCAGGAAACTTCCCCTAACACAATGAAACATTAACCATGCTCTAGACTTAACCATTCATATACCCTCTGCTTGGTTTGATAAGTAGGAGAGATTGGAGTCAAGATGGCATGTGGTCAGATGCGTGGCTACCAGCGTCTTGTCCACATCAGTTGATTCTGTCAACTGATACCAATGCCACACTACATCATATTTGAGTCACTGGGCACTTTGGCTGGAGTTGTAACAACTGCAGAGTCAATATCACTCCAAAGTTATCCTCCAAGTGTATAGGCAGCTAGTCAAAGCAGGTCTTCAAAAGCTCCAGAGGTCCCTACCCCATAGTGGGAGTCAGTAACCTAACTCGTGATTCCATTGCTAGCATGACTACCATGAGTTGTGGTTGTACAGGTCTGCTCTAGAGGAGCAAGAGTACAACTAATGGGTGAAAATGGTAGAAAAGCTAATTTTGAGAACATCAGGGAAGAGAATACTAATGGTAAGAGCTGTTAACCAATGGTGGTATTGCCCCCCCCCCCCCGGAAGATAACCTTCTGCCAGAGATGCTTCAGTTCCATCCTGCATTGCAGATCCTGTACTGAACAGAGCTGAACCAGATGATCACTGAGTTATCTTCTATGAGTTGTATTCAAATAACTCATACTCACAGTAGACCCCTTGAGATCAATGGCTAACTATGTTCTTTGTTTTCAGTGGGTCCAGCATGAGTATGAGTTAATTGGACGCCACATCAACTGATGCCTTGCATCACAGATACAGAGCTATGAACCAAACTTTGATCGTCACCTCTCGACACAAAAGCCCAGCAAGAAGGAATGTGGCACTTCTGTGTTTTATGCAGTGCACTGCTGCGCTAAAAATAATAATAACGCTAAACTAAGGAGGTGTGAGAATTGTACATAATGAAATGTACAGAAACACAAGAGCATTTGTTGGGACTCAGGCGATGCTATTGTAGGGCAAATGCACATGTTTGGATAACATAGCTTGAGGCCCTACCCTGTGTATTCAAACAAACAAACCTCACTGATAGAGTTAAGGAAGCCAAGTTGCCATCAATTTGGCTCTCACTAGGTCATTATAGTAACAAAGGATATTTGCTTTGGGTTGTGTGTCACGAAGGTCTCCTGCTTCCTTCAGCAGTGCCACAGTGTCATCTCTCTGAATAAACAGGCCCACTTAGGATGCAAATGACTTGATGAAATGCCAATAGTGACAGGCAGAAAAAATGGGAACTCAAGACACATCTATGTGTTGATTCAATGTTAATTATTAACAGTGTTTCAGGCATGTGTCCCTTCGTTCTAAATGATATCCTGTTAATGAAAATTACTTGCTCCATGGAGAGCCTGCACCCCATGCAGCTTTCTAAGCAAAAGATGAAGAATTCAATTAAGGACAATTTGAATACATGCCAATTATTCCACTCCTTCAAGTTATTTGTTGAATCTTAGAAGTGTGTCTGTCTGTGTGTGTGTGTGTGTGTCTGTGTGTGTGTTTGTATTTGTGTCTTTTGACTGATGAATTTATATCAGCTCAATGACTCCAGTTGCCCCTTATCCAATTATCCCAAAGAATTTATTTATACGTGCAAGACAAACAGTGACCATCATGGTGCTGGGAATTTTATTCAATACCAAAATTATTTAAATTTTAAGAAGACCACCATAATGTACAGATTGGGCAAATTACCCCTACATACATGAGACTTATTCAGTACAAAACCTCATTTAATTAAAACCACAAACCTAAGACTTAGCATATTCAATCAAACCAGTGGTCCGTAACCCCCAGAATCCCATGTCCAAACATAACAGTCATGAGTTACCAGGTTGAGGCAATCCTAGACTTGCCTAATATTCATAATGCCTTGAAATCAGTAACTTGCAACGTAGGTTCCAACTTTACAGTCTAATAGCTCCTTAGAATTCCTTATCTGGTCAGAACATTTTAACTGCATTGTGCTTAACAACCATTAGTAGTTTTGCCAGTGACAGCAGGCACAGTACATACAGTGAGAAACAGAGGCAGGCAGGGATAAGATAAGATAAAATAAGATAAGAGGCAATACAAACTGGCAGAAAAACAAATAGGCAAGTGCTTTGATTCATCTTCATGGAATGACTTGTAATAATTGCACAATAGTTGTGCGATAAACAGAAGTGCAAAAATTCCAGCAATCTGGTATCCTCAGACAACCATATTATTAAGTCCAGGGTGCGGGACAGTGAAAAGAACAAAATGTTCTTCCTTCCATGCTGCAGCATTTTTTAAACAACAGCAGCGTAGGAAGCTAGTTTCTACTGAGCCTCAGACCATCTAGATCAGTATTGTCTACACTGAGTAGCAGCAGCTCTCCAAGGGTCAGGTGGGAATCTCTCCCGGCCCCACCTGAAAATGCTGGGGACTCAACTTGAGACATTCCACATGCAGGGTAGCTGCTCAACCACTGAGCTACGGACTTTCCCTGCAAATAACCACTTCAAAGAGGCGATCTGCAAATACTACTTTTGCTTGCACTGTGCACATTTAGCTCTCTTTTGTGTTATCTTTGTTAGCATTTGCAGAAAGGGGAGGAGCAAGCTGAAGGGGCGGGCCTTGGGAATATGCTGCCCTGCGCAGAGCCAACATTTGATGCCTTCTTCCAGCCCTCACAGTGCTGGATTGAGCCAGGCTTTGGGAAGAAAGCAAGAGGCTCTGCGATCCTAAATGCACATATGGGAGCAAGTCCCAATGAACTCAATGGGACTTACATTGAGTAGACACATAGAGGATTGCACTATAATACCGTCTTGGAGAGTCTGGGGGAAGAAAGCTTAATTTTGTAGAGAAGAAAATTTGGCAATGACATATAATGGAATTTCCCCCCTCGCTATGCTCTCACCTTTTTAAGAATTAGTGCCCTCGTTTTCTGATGGTCAGCATCTCATACAGCAGAGCTGGGAGTCATTATGCTAATTAAATCTTTAATAGTCATAAGAAAACAGCTTTTCACAAGCTTTATTACTGTCACTAATAAGGATGGGGGAAAATGAATCTTAAAACAAAAGTTCCTGTGTTCATTTCACTAGGTGGCAAAGTACATAAATATGGAAGTGCTAAAATGAGTGGTTAATTATCATCTAGCTAAGCAAAATTGCTTCCCGCTATGTTTTATTTCACTTCAGTTAATTGCATAAAGTTCCAGTTAAGGAAGACATGCAATGTTTTGTCCAACCTTCCTATCATAGATACGAGGGTTTGGGGAGACTGGGAAAGCAGTTACTGATCTTAACATGTAAATTATAGAAAGACAAAGCGTTCCATCTGAGACAGGAAAAAGGCTTCTATGCGCTATGTGGTCCATGACTCCAGGTGGTGACCCAATCAAGTCAGCAAAATTAGTTCAGAGGCTTCCATTATGCAATGTTGATATGCATTCTTCAAAAAACAAATAAATAGGAAAATATATCATAGATTATAAAAAACCCTTAATGCATCCTTTTTGCATCATCAACGTTTGACTTCAGTTATCATGTTTGAATATAATGCAGGATTCTGACAGGGTTTTTGATAGGTTGTGTCTTTTTTAGCAGATTCTAAAGGGAGCACACTGGAAGCAAAGTAAAACATTTACTTTACCTGAAAAATGTGTCAAAGATGAAAAACCCTCTTCCAAAGCTTTCTGGTGCCCTAATCCTATAATTCACTCTGAACAACGCCAAATGTCAGCCTGTATGATTTATATTGATTGAACTGTGGTTGTAAGTTATTTTTAATGTGTTAGTGTGCAGCTACCTTTCTGGTTTCCTTTATTTCATGACAGGAGGGGAGGGCAATTGCTACTGGGACTGCAGTATGCAGCAAAGTTTATTTCTTTCTTCCCAGTTGACATCAGGATGAAAATCCCATTCCCACACCTCCAAGGGAAAAACAAAAGTTCCCAGTGAGGTGTGTGTCCCCCATACCAGTAAATTATTAAAGAAAAGTGTATGCTCTGCAGTCAGCGCAACATTTAGCCAGGTCTTGAGAGTAACACTTTTTCTATGCTGCTCCTGCACATCTGGACTAGGGTATTTGATACCATGGGATACTCAGAAGGATGGTTCCTCTGCATTGGTTGACATGCATGTTTTGCAGCTGTCTAAAGGTTCTTCCAGAAGTTACTCTCCAGGCATTCCAAGAATGAATGGGAGAAGGAGGAGAGGAGCTGCATGCTCTGACCACGCCAGCCCTACAACCAGACTTTTGTGCACCGAGAAGAACGTCTGGAGGGGAAATATGCACATTCACTTCACCCATCTACCAGGAATTCCAGTCGTGCAGGGTTCTGAATCCCATGGATTCATGGATCCCATCAAATCTGTGTAGCCACCACCTTTAGATCTTCTGCCCCCTATGCCAAGGTCTGGGAGTGGAAGCAACAGGGAAAGGGAAATTGGGACTGGGCCAGCATGTGGGGGGGCCTTACCCCCCCCCATACCCATTCTTGGAGCACAAGAAGAATAACTTCTGCCATTTGTCTTGACTCAATTCTTATGTCCTGAAAACGCTTAAATTCTTGTAAACAAAACAGGGATGTATATAGCATAGATCAACACTTTTATTTAAAATATGGAAATAAATTATTATGGATTCACAGACAAAAGTCATTAGATAGCTCCACCCTAACTATGTTGCTAGAGTTCATGAAAGCCCAGCTCCAAAACTCTGCCCTGCTCTTATTTTTATACCCATTACTGGCAATTGTGCCACTTGTTTAATTTCCTAAGTATTTTGAGAAATTTAATTATTGCAATTCATCATATTCAGCTTTGTTAAGAGAGACAAAACGATTACCTCACCTCTTGCTATATAAGCAAGGCTTCCAAAGTTGTTTTCTAAATGTGTGCTCAGTCACTTCGTAAATGACTGTGCCACACATGCCAGGATGTATTGTGCAAAAGGCTCCAGAGAAACAAAGAAGACGTAAGCCAATAGATATGCTGTGATGTAGGCAGAAAAGAAAGAAAAGAAAAAACAATCTGCTTCTGGGCCCCATTCAAGCTGCTGGTGTGTTGTCCCAGAAAGCCATAAATTGATTGAGCCCTAAATAAATATCAGGCTTGGAACCCACTTTGTAAAGGGGGGCGCTTTGGTTTGGAGCCACGGAACGGCATTGCGTTGCCTCACTTCATTTTCTGACGCTTTGGATGCCTCCCCATTAACTATAATGGAAAACTCAACAAACAGCTATAACTTCTTTTTTTAGTTTTGGCAAGCACCAAGTGCCTATAACTTCTCCAATTTTTTCTCCCAAAACTGGATGACGTCTGGGGTAGCGGGAGATGATGCTTGCCAAATTTCAGATAGATAGGTGCAGCAGGGTGGTTTATGCAAGGACAGCCTTTTAAAGTTTACAAAAGGAACATCTTCCCTTTTACACCAGTTGCTGGGAATGACCAGAGGCCCTGCCTGTGGGCTACCCATGGGCATCTGATGGACCACTGTGAGAAGAGGATGCTGGACTAGATGGGCTTTGACCTGATGCAGCTGGTTTCTTCCTATGTTCTCCCACCCCTTGCTTTTCTGGACAATCTATTGTGTATTTTTTGGGAGCAATGCTTGGTGCACACTTTACCTTGATGCTGGTAAAGCCCTCAGAGAACCAGTACCCTTCTCTTTAGGGCACAAAGGGTGTTTCACTCCTACTTGCTCTTTGTTTCAGAGAGAAACTTGGCTCAGCCCTGAGGCTTTCTCTTAAGAGCCATTGTGCTTTGAGCTATCAGCAGCAATAGGCAACAGCAGCAGTCTTCCACTGGTATAGGTGTCACCCTCCTATTCTACTCTCTGCTCCAAACTGAGGTGCCCAAAGGCACCCGAAGCTGCCCTCATTAAGTACTGGTGTGCTTTCTGGTGGAACGGGTAGAGGATATGTCCTGCATCCCTTGGCCTACAAGGGAGTCCATGGCCAGGTTTGGCTGGATTGGTCCTACATTACCTGGAAACATTTAGCTAGTTGCAACCCAGTCATTACCCTATAAACAACTGTGTGTGTGTGTGTTTTCAACCATCATGCATTAACTGGCTCAAAATGGCTGGATATAGAAGATGGGAGATCAGTCTTCAAAAATCTACCAAAAGTACTTACTTCACAATGAGCGTTTCAAGTCCATATAACAGAAGGCATATAGCAGTGAATGGTGTGGCAAACCCCAATGTTTTGGCATTGATGGAGTTCAAGGGATGTGAGGCTCATCAGTGCCAGGTTGGGAAATCCCAGGGATCCTTGTGTAAGCAGCTCAGACTTTGTTAAAGATATATTTATTGTTAAAATGTGTATGCCACCATATACCCATAGATCTCAGGGTGATTCACAACATAACAATATACAGCCAGGGAGGTAGAGGTGTTCTCAATGCCTTCTCCATAACTTGCAAACATTGGAACATTTTTAAGAAGCATTGTAAAACCTTCCTTTTCAGGCAGGAGCAGCCAGGCCAGGGGAAAGGGTGGGGGACCACCATAGAGTCTGCCTCCCCACATCAGAGTCATTGCTACTCATTGGGAGGGTACAAAGCAGAGTGGTGTTGGATTGGTGCAGGCCCACCAGCAGGCTGCAGCAGTACTGCTTAGGCCTGCTGAAGGACACCATGAAGAGGCACATGAGAAGAAAAGCGAATTGAAACAGACTTAAGTCCATGTGTCCTTATTTATGGCACAGGCTGTGAAGCACTAGACCGACCAACCTAGTCCACCCTCCACCTGGTTGCCTCCTGAAGTGAACAACTTGCATGTGTCAGAGAAAATTATCTTACAAAAGCCGGCAATGATGCCACAAAAAAGAAAGAAAACACAAATTGCAGTACATTTTCTATTAGGAAAATTGCTTTATTTAAATTTATCATCTTTGTAGAAGCCATCATTGCTGTGTTTGAGGAAATACTGGATAACATTTGATCTCAATTAAATTATCTCTCTTCCATTTTTGGCAAGATGACTCACTGGATAAAAACGTCATTTCTATCCATTTGCTCTTTTAATCATTCTAACTTACAATATATTTGGAGTCTGGCATGGCTAATCCATCCATTTTACTGAATGGAGCGATTTGGTCTTTCAAAGAGAATGCTTATTCGTGTGGTTTTATATGTGTGTGTATATATTTGTGGGAATAAAGAATCACATTCTTAGCAAATAGGGGTCATATAGGTAACTGATCATATTTCCTGCACCATACTGGAGGACTTTACAGAAAACCCACAGAGGTGATCAAATTATTCCAGGACCAGTTCTCGTCCCGAGCTAGCTGGGTTCTTTGAAGGCCAAACCAGGCAAGATTTCTCCCATGCAATTAGCAGTTGCATGAATAGCTTTAAAAAAGCAAATAGCAGCTGCAAGACAGCAGCAGTCAAGTCAAATGCTTTAACCCTTTGGCACCTGCTGAGGTTCCACCTTGGATAAGGTGCTGCCCCCTCAACTATTTTCATGGAAAGAAAAGCTCCCATTTGCAACAATGGAAGCAAACTGCAGGTGAGGGGGAGAATGATCTCAATCAGGCCTGCAGCAAGGACATAGGGTTAAACCCCTTCTTTTCTTCCCACCAGCATCCCAGTCTGGATTGGGGGCTCCGTGCCTGCTGGATATTTTTACAAACCATTCACATAGTTGCTACCACATATGTGGTAGAATGAGTATTTCTAGCTACCCAGGAACTGACCCCACAAATTACCTCCTTTCTTGCAAAACACGTCAGCATTACATAAGAACAAAAGGAGAGCCTGCTGAATCCGGCCAATTGCCCCTGTGAAACCTGAAAGCAAGCCCTGATCACCAGAGAATTCTCCCCTCCTGCATTTCTCAGTAACTATTCAGAAGCATCACTACCTCTGACCGTGGAGGCAGATCAGAGATATTACGGCTAGTAGCCACTGAAAGGCTTATTCTTCATGAATTCCTAGAATCCTCTTTTAAAGCCATCTAAGTTGGTGGCCATCACTGTCATGAACCACTTGTTCTAACTCTAAATATCTCTATGTAACTCAAAATATCTCTCGATTTCTGTGGCCCTCGAGAAATTCCTAGATTCCAGCTCCCATCGGCCCCAGCCAGCATGGAAACCACAGGGCGGCAGAGTGCTCTAAGGCTAAGGTCCTGCCTATGGGCTTCTCATGGGCATCAGATTGACCACTATGAGAACAGAATGGGCCTGATCCAGCAGACCTGTCTTATACTATGTTCTTATGGCCATGGGTTGGGCATGAAGGCAGTTCCGGGCCAGAACAATCTGAAGAGCCACAGGTTCTCTGTCCCTGATCTAAAGGATAGTTTGCACTGTGGTAGTGTAATATTTCACACAGTGTCATGGAGCTTTATAGCAGCAGGGCAGACCACTGCTCCAAAGAAACATGGGTGCTGTTTTACTTTTTCATAGCTATACAGTGCTACCTCGGGTTACATACGCTTCAGGTTACAGATGCTTCAGGTTACAGACTCCGCTAACCCAGAAATAGTACCTCAGGTTAAGAACTTTGCTTCAGGATGAGAACAGAAATCTCATGGTGGCAGCAGCAGGAGGCCCCATTAGCTAAAGTGGTGCTTCAGGTTAAGAACAGTTTCAGGTTAAGAACAGACCTCTGGAATGAATTAGCTACTTAACCCGAGGTACCACTGTACAGGCATAATAATTTCTCTCATTCCATTTACAGTGCTTCATTTAAAAAAAGAAAGAAGTGGTGCCTTTAAGGAAGAGAATAATTCCAGAGCTGCTGGCTTGATGATTGCCAGCAGAGATTGTAAACTGCCGGCTTCTTGAGCCAGAGTGCAATGATAGTTGTTAATTAAGCTTCCGTAGCATTGACGTCAATGACAGTCATTCATTAAGCTTCAGTGGGGTTTTGAATCAGCTTTGTTCAGACTTGCGGGGTTTTGCTGGAACTCACTGGTACTCATTTGAGCTACTCTTTAAGCCCAGATCTCTATGCTCTAACACAGGCGGATGAGTTGCCAGAACCATTTGCATCAAAACTTTTAAAGGATTATAAAGACTTGCAGATAACGTATAAGAAGTCAGAAAGAGAGAATTGTATACAACCTAAATATACAAGTTGGAATGGAAGCTTAGAGGAAGGTCCTATCCACTCCCAAACTATCACATTTTTGCTAGAGCAAACCCATATCCCCATTTTTTAAAGATTGTCACATGTTCTCTAAACCTGCCATGTGGGATGTTATTACACATAAGTGGGATTTGGTAACTCCATCAAGGAGTTGCAATATAGTAGACACATCACTTAGCCATGGCCCTGAAAACATTGCTCAGAAGAAAATGTGAGCCTCGGATTGAAAAAGGTTTCCCCACCCCTGTTCTATAGCGATATATAAATGTGTATTCACTTACCTGATCTCGGGAATAGGGACTATCCACTCTCTGTTTGTCACCACAAGCTGCTATGAGAATATTCATTGCATCCAGCTGAAGCAACATCTCACATGCTATTGTATCAAAAAAAGTAATGTTGGCAAGTGCAGCTGAAGCCAGCAGGAAAACCTCTCCAGAGGTGGCCTCTTGGCACAGTTCTAGATATATACAAAACAAGGTGATGAAAATATTAAATGAGAACCACTGGATTATCCAAACAAACTTCGGCTAATGTTTATTAAACTAGCTAGGAGGATCAGGTCCGGATTTTGTTTTAGCTTTGCTTTGCATTCCCCTAACCTTTTCGTTTCCACCTTGGTAACCTGATTTACCCTCCAGTGAGACTCAGAGCATGCATATGTGTACAGCTAATCACTTCTCTCAGTTTACTTGGTGTGTTTGAAATTGCAGCTGGCCACTCGGCTTTCGTGCAGTACTGGTAAGGATGAAATCAAGAGAAAGTTAAATCAAAATGCACTTAAATCAGGAGTTGCCTAAGTGGTGCTTTCTAGATGTTGCTAGACTAGTGGACTACAACTCCCATCATCCCTGACTGTTGGCCATGCTGGCTGGGCTGATGGAAGTTTTAATTCAATACCACCTAGAACAGAGTTTCCCAAACTTGGGTCTCCAGCTGTTGTTGGACTACCACTCCCATCATCCCTAGCTAGCAGAACCAGTGGTCAGGGATGATGGGAATTGTAGTCCAAAAACATCTGGAGACCCAAGTTTGGAAACCTTGATCTAGGAGGTACCATATTCCCTACCCCTGCTTTAAATGCTTGTCTGTGCCTGTAAGTTGTGCTGGTTTCTGTGGAACTTACCTTTACCTGTGTATTGCATCCTTACACTCCTGTCCAATGAGGGTTTCTTTTATAGCTACAGAGTTTCCCTTCAACAAATTACATTTTCTTTTTCAATAGAGAGGCCTGATCTATGTCCACAAAACGTGCAAGCTGATGGAGTCCCCCAATTAAAACAAATGGAAAAGCCTGAATAGTCTGGAGCTGCATGCTTGTTATCAGGACACGATTAAGTCTCTTAAGTGCCACAGTCTACTTTCTTTTCCCCCTACCCATCCCTAAAATTATCATGGTCACTTATATGGAATTTGATTAAAATAAATCACATGCTTGTCCTGCGTTGAAAGCTTTTTGCTCTAAAAATCTGCCCTGCAGGTTTCCTTTTGTTTAACATAACACTTATCACTAAAAGATTACAACATCACCCCAGAAATCATCCACTATTTAGCAAACACATTGCATTATCATTTTCTGAATTGCTTATTAATATTTATTCTAGAAGCATTTCTATTTGTATTGCCACAGATAGGAAGATAAATCATGAGCTAAAGTCTCTGTGAGCAGACTTCATTAGTGGCCCTGGGTTACTACACTTAGCAGCCTGCGTTGGATGTTGTTCAAGATGATGTTATAATACTAAATAAAATGTGATTGTATGGGCAGATGGGTAAAACTAATTGGTCTGTAAGAGTGTAATTCTGCAATTTATCTTGCTATCACTACAGCCATGCATTTGGGATCTAATCCTTCCTCCCATCCTCCCTCGAAATTTTCTTTAAAATGCTGCAGAGACATCTCTTGTTATCATAACCTTCTAAGTACCTTTTAATTCCTGTTGCACATTTATTTTAACTCACCCAGCAATTGGATTTCACCACAGTTTAAAGATTAAATATACGAGTAAAGCAATTTAATTGTTCAAGCTATAAATATGATAGAGAAACTGGTGGTTGATTGGTGGAAATGTTTATCTACCCCACCTCCAGATAAGTTGCAGCCTTTTCTGTCTATCTTGCCTCATCTGTCTAAATCAGGTGTTGCTTGGATAGGAACAGGGCTGGATTTAGGTGTGATGAGGCCCTAAGCTACAGAACGTAATGGGGCCCTTTATATGTCCAGCTGTCCTTTGTCAACAACAAATTGTCACTGTTTTTTGTGTTGAATATATGCTATATGGTAATTTATGGGCCTAATAAGTATCTAAAGTCTAAATCTAAAGTTGCACAGAACAAAATATGTATTTTATCAAAGTAATTGTTGAACTGAAATACAATTAAGAAGTTGCAAAGGCAAGTTTTATTTTATTTGTTTTTTATCTTATATTTTGGAAATGTACATCCAGGTTTCTTTTCCTTTAAATTTTTTATGCCCCCCCCCCCCAAGAGAGTGGGGCCCTAATCTATAGCTTGTTTAGATTATACGTAAATCCAACATTGGGTGGGAACAACAGAAAAATATCTAAATCTCTCCATCATAATCCTGCCTGCAATACCTCATCCTCCAGTGTGGCTACAGCTGACATGTTTAAACTATGTGTTCTTGATAGCCAGCAACATCTCTGGTTAGAAATTCTGAGGTTAATGGAAACATAGGAATAATGCCTGTTCTATCTGAGCATTATATTTCCACAAATCCTCAGACACAAAACTCCACGAATTCAGCGATATGCTGCCTTATATACTTTTGACATAGTCACCACCTAATGGCCAGTTTCAAAGTGTTCAAACGTGATGAGTGCATAATGTCCTCCTTTTTATCTTGCACAACAATAAACCTGCTGTTGTTACTAGTGAATCTGAAATTTCTACAAAAGCACACAATACAGGGCGGGGGGGGGGGAGAAGACAACAAGAGAAAACAAACTAACAAGCAAAACCAACAGTAGTCAGTTAGGACACTATCGAGAGAAAATGACATTAATGAGATTAACAGAGTAATTATCTATTCACGGGGAGGGGCCCTGGGTATCAATGTAAGTGCTGTTCTGCCAGTGAAGAGGACCTTTTTTGGCTGGGAAAGCACACATGGCCTGTAGACTACTGGAAAGCACTGCATGTATAGATGTACTGCCAGGGGCAGGGCCCAGAATGAGTTGCATACTAGGGAGCAGGGTGGATAAAAATCAATGGGATTTTTTAAAAAAAATTAAAAATCAGATTTTTTTATTTAAATCAGATTTTTTTAAAATTTAAAAATTGCTTAACCACATCAGTTAACAAACATGGATATATATGCTCAGTGTTTGTTTTTTTTTGGGGGGGGACACAGGGGTACACATACTCCTAAACATTTGGGAATCTTTGTACTTTTGTCCAATTACTGTATTTATTTTTCACAATTTGAACTATAAAATAGTGGTTTTCTTGAGTCAAAATGAGAGTACCCTTAAACATTTTTTTAGAAAAAAGCACTGTATATACTATACTGTTATTGTTTTAGTTAAATAAATTGTTTAAATTGTATTAAGGAAATGATTGTTTTTCTCCTTCCAATACAGTACAACAGAAAATTTGTCCAAATATAAACAGTTAACTTGTTAAACCTCACAATAATTACATAATTATCTGTCTATGCATATCTAATAGTATAACAAAATCAGTAATTTTTTGTATAACTATAAAAACTACTCTGAAACTTTCTTATTCCAAAAACGAATCCTTCATCTGGTTGTAAATATTAAGATTATACCAGCAAGAATTATTCTTTTTGTAAAAAAAAAAATATTATTTAAATCAAGTCTTACTCACTAGTGATTTAAATTGTGATTTAACTCGATTTGATTTAAATCAAATCCACCCTGCAAGCGAGTAGTGCCTTATAGGGTTCCACCACTCACCACACATTTAAGGCACACACAAGAATAATGTAGTTTATCTTTCACATAGCTACATTTCCCAGCACTCTTAACAATCTACAGTTCTCAGGATTCCTTGGGTGGGGGTCTGCTTTAAAAGTATGATGCATATGCAACCATGCATATCTAAGAGTGTCCTGTATACACTTGGGAGCAAGTCCCATTGGACGCGGTGAGACTTGCTTCTGAGTAGATGTACAGAGCATTGTGCTGTTAATACAGGGCTGGCCCACCCATGAGGCAGACAGAAGCAGCCGCCTCAGGTGGCAGAATCCCGTGGGGCATCATTCTCTTGGGTGCCCCACCCATCCTGCCACCACTGCAAAATCTCGCCAGGAGATCTCTTGATATCTCGCTGAAAGCCACCTCCAGGGACAGCAGGCAGGTGGGGGCAGCACCTTGCCTCTGTTAAGAGTTTAAATTACAAACAGATAAAACTGCCCTGGCTGGCGGAATAAGCCAGTACTTTCATTCTTTAAAATTGCAGAAGCAGCAGGCTAGGAAACAATAGTTGAGTCAAATCCAAAGGTCTCTATTTTTCTGGCAGCCTGGACTTGAGGGAGCCTTGCTAGCTAGCTCCTACTGAAGACTGGAAAACCGAAGTAGTCCACATCCCTTAGCCAAAAGTCTAGATTATCTATTTATAGGAATTTGAAACTGATACAATACCAAGCCCTAATTCAAGATACAGTAGTAGGAAGGTGAAACAAAGGGCAATGTGCACCATGGCTTCTTCAAGGAGGAAAACAAAAAAGGACACTGACGCCTGATAAAACGTCCACATTTATATGCATTTCCCACAATTTAACCCTTAACTGCCCAACCCTCCATGACAGCATCATGGAATTAAATTCTTATCAGTTTCAAAATCAACATCCCTTAAGTTTGCTGCTTTCTTTTCCAAAAAAATTCCCTTAAGTTTGCTGCTTTCAATTGATCTCTGACAATTGAAAAGGCAGAGGCAAATGGTAAAATTGCAAATAAAGTCTATGGAAGCAGGTTCCTTTTCCCTAGTTGCTCATAACCAGCTTGTACAGAGTAATGTGAAGCAGTCAGGTATACATACTGAGAAGGGCTGTGACAATCTCTTCCATGTTCTCCAGGAAACTGCTGAGATGATGAGTGATGGTGAGTTGAGGAGATGTAATCTGAGCTATTACTGCTGCCGCCTCTGCATGGGTAGCTTGGGAATGGGTATTGTCCGTAAGGATGTCAGCTAAGCATAATATTCCATCAACCTAGGAAGAGGAAAAGGTAACAAAGCTACCCACAGTATGTTTTAACAACATAAATAAGCGCCACATTTCTTTGGGAAAAGCCTCCTTCCTTCCTGAAAGCATACGAAATGCGTCATGAGAAATCTGTCAGAAACAATGTTTTCAACATGAAGAGCACACCTTGAGAGGGCAAGCGGTATACAATAATTGTGAATAAAAGGTCATAACATCACTTTGGCAGCAGGCAAGTACACCAGTCAAATTTCCCATTTATCCCTGTCTGTCAGCACAAACTGCACACAACTAAGACATCATAGGGACCCTGTACAGGTAAGAATCAGGTCTATCCCAACTACTTAATTGGGGCTGGAAAGAGATATATCATACCAATACTAGCTCATTCTACTTACCCACCCAGTCCTGAGGAAAGCATTCTCTCCACACACAAACCAAACAGAGAAGGGTACAGTAATCTTATTTACTAGGAAGAATTTTCCACATCAACCAGCAGCAAGGTTGATAAGGAAGAATCTGGTGAGATCAGGAATGCCCTTCAATTCCTGTTCAGGCATTCAATGCACATGAGGATTGCAGAGATGAGGGCCACACTTCATCACACTGCAACCACTCCTACACCCCACACTGGCCCTTCTTTAACACTGCAGGTTCAGAAACAGTTTATCAAACATGAGGTCTCAGGGCAGGGCTGTCCCAGCCATTAGGACTCACAATTGCATTTCACAGGAACTGCCTATGCATGTTGGCAGGCCGCCCCTCTTCCAAACACGCTTGAGAAGGGTCCTGAATGGAATGGAACAGTGGGTGGGTATATAAGTAAGCAGAGCCCCACTCTCCTGTTTCATGTGCTGAACACCTGAATAGGCCTTCAGTTATACGTTTAACTAAAAATGGATGAGCTCTTCAAAAGGTTGCCATGCAGTAACTTGAAAATACCTGGGATAATTTATCCTTTTTTGAGGATCTCAGATAATTTCTGAGGCCTCTGAAAATATGTACTTATGGTGTCCATCTCCCACATTCTTGGACTTTGCCCCTATAAAAATCTCACCCCACCCTAGGGACCATTAGGGTGTGGGAGGGACCTATTCCCCACCCACCCTTAGCAAGCCATGTGCCCCCTCCCCTTACCCTCAGGGATCCTGCAGGGCTTTCTTCCTGAAGCAAGATAACAGAACTGCTTCATGTATTTGAATGAAATCCAATGAGGAGTGAGTGGGAACCTACTTAGTCTTTTGTACCTGAGATTTCACCTCTGCAGTCTCCACCCTACCCAAATGCAAACTAATGCCACTCCATTAAATTTCCCTTGGAATGTGGGGAAGACATCAATTCAGATTGTATCAATTCAGATTCTAATCTAATAGCGGAGAAGAATTTGGGAGATGTCACAGCTCATTTCACCTGTGAGGTGGCTTTAACAAGCCCTCAAAAGTTTTGAACTGGCTCAGTAGAACTTCACCTGCATCTCTATTCTCAACACTGATTTCCCCTCCTCCACCTTCCGCATCTCCATCTTCCTTTGGCACAAAGTTCCATTATGAGCTCTTCATCACACAGCATTCAGTGCGTATGTTCAAAGTGTCTCCTCAGTCCTTGTCAATATTTAATGTTCTGTCATTCATCTCCTTAAATTGTTTGTTTAAAGCTTTTGTTGCTCTCATTTCAGTTATTTATTAATACACAATGCCAAGTTATCTTAATTAAATGTCCCTAGCCAGACATAAATTAAAGCATTTGGTTTCTGCTGTCAATAAGAACATGGTATGAGAAACACTATCAGGCTTATGAAAGGAAGTGTTTTTATCTTGGAGATAGTTATGAATACATGGAAGATAAATATATCACTGGGATATTTATTTTACAGAATACAAATAATGTTCAGCATGGGGTGTTCAGAAATGAAAAAGAAATGTTTCCAGCATTCATTTTTGGAGGGACAAGATTTCAACATCCATCTACTTACCACAAAAGATGTTTCTCTAGTCATGGCAAGACTGGAGGTCAAAGCCAGCCTTTCACATAATTCATTTTACTCCAATGTATATTTTAAAAATTCTGACATTACAAAATATTGTGTCCTCACAGGCTGATTTATGGTCAGCAAATATACGCACTTAGATACTATAATCATATAAAGGACCTGGTTTTGTCACCTTGGAGTCACCTTTGAAGTGCCAAAACTGATTCTGGGCCTAAAATGAATGCTCAAGGGCAAGTCAATAACTTGTATTTTTAAAATGGTGCCAAATAAATTGTATTGTTTGTCAATCGGGAAAACTATAGTTGTTGGGTAGTATGCATGTTTCATTAACAAATAAATAATACAACAGCAAAATATAACATGGAACTAAAAATCCTGTTTCAAATCTCAGAGAACTTCTCTCAGTCAGTATAAATTGTGAATCTCCAGGCCTCGCCACTCATCCCTCAAGACTTGCCCTAGGCTGCTTCCCTCACCAGCACTGCTCCATGCTCTTCTTGCTTTTGCCTTACTGAAATGTGTCCTTTTTCCTTTCCATTTTCAAAACTTTATTATAAAGTTGAAATAACAGTCCAATAAGAACTGTGCTAATGACTCTGGCTTTCCAGCTGGAGGATGGAGAAGTGTGTGTATATACTTCCAACTGGAATGTAGCCTACTGTGCAAAGGTAAAAGCCATACCTTTTATCCCAGCCACTTTTATCTTGGAAGCCCCCTACCCCTGACATGTGTCCTCCTATGAAGTTTGTCACAAAGGAATGTGGCCCTTAGACTGAAAAGGGTTCTCTACTCTGATGTACACAATGCTGAGCTAGATGGATGAATGTTGTGCCACAGTATAAGATAACTTCCTTTATTCCTAGGGAAGACATGCCATTGTGGACTAGGACAAAATACAATTGTAGAACTAGGTCAGCCCTGTATAACTTAAGACCCAACAAACTGTAGATCAGTCCACCAGACATGCCTTGCAGCCCACTAGCAACTTGAGAATCTCCTTACTTTTGTAGTTCTAGGCAGATTGCAAATACAGGAGGTCTACTGAAGCTTAGTGGACTACCATACATGCCGGACAGAGACGGGTGAGTCAATTTGTTGATGATCTGGGCCACTTTTGCACGCATTCACCCGTAGATCCATTGTTGCATCTCATTTCTGCATTGGCATGAACCATTTTATGAATATGTGAACCAAAATGGAGCAGAGATGTAGACAGGGGAGGAGCAGGGCTAAACCAAGGCATCTTGCTGCAAACAGCATTTCCTTCAAATCAAGGTACATAGTACAGGTGTGCAGTGACCAGAAGGTTCTGTTCAAACCCCAATTCACAGTTCAGAAAATAGGCCATCTAAGTTTGAGGCACTTTATACAATTCCTAATTGTATAAAGGTCTGTCCAAGGACAATTAATTTCTCTTCTCCTTCCCCTACCCCATTTACTATTGCAAAGCCAACTTTTTCCCTTCTGAAGCCTATATATATATATATATATATATATATATATATATATATGGGCTTCAGAAGGGGAAAAGTTGGTTTTGCAATATATATCTTTTGACAGAAGTGGATGAAATATGCAGACATGCTAACTCCTTGAGTGGTTAACACCTGCCAAATTAGTTCTATTAGCTTTTGTGCTGGACACTTTAAAAAAGATTCACTTTCTGAGTAAAATTATTCCCTCTGATTACAAGATTGTTCTGTCAAGAAGCGATGGAGCTTCCTCTCCCCTTCTCTACACCCTGGTGTTTTGTTTGGTTTGGTTTGTTTTAAGGAAACATCTATAACTTTTTAATTTTGGAGCAGAAACAGATGGAATCTGCAGGGGGAGTTTTCCCTTCTAAGAGCATGAATTCTTCCACATTTCAGAAGGATCACTGCAGGGGTTTCCCTGCAAGGGCAGCTGTTGCCCTTTTGGTTGGGTAAGAAAGGGGATCATTTAAGTGTTTTGTGAGCAATTAGTCTGAAAATTGCAGACCTCGGGGAGCTGCCCCCAGGTAAGTTACCTGCAGCTTTCATTCCCTCTCATTACAATCGTGATGTCTCAGACACAACAGAGCTTTCCTTCTACCTTCTCACTCTGCTGTTTGCTTTCCCTTTCCATCCCATCCTACCCTGGCATTATGGAGTTATGATAAGCTTAGAGACATTACTTTTGCTTTCAGTACATGCTTGTCTACAGTATTTTTCAAAATGTCTGGATTGCCAAAGTGCCACAAAGCACTTCAGGGGTCCCTGCTTCAACTCGTGCCATTCATACATATCTCACGTCGCCTTTGCTAAGCAAAATGTTAGCCCACTTAGCCTTGATATTTGTGATCTGTTGTGATCCAATGTACATTGTACCCAAGGCTAGCCAAGCTATACTGGCACCTGAGGCAGAGAATCCCACAAGTACCAGTATCCCTCCCTACTTAATTAACTATTAAAATTACTAATAATTTCCTGCCCATTCACAACACCAAAAACATACTGGGCAACTGCCTCACCCTGCCTAATGGTAGAGATGGTCCTGGCAAGAAGCAATGAATAGCAACAGGGGCCAACACCTCCAAAACCCTTGCTGCACTCTTCAGACACAAATTCCTGCCTTTATCAAGTCTGATTCCTCCACCTCAAGATGCTACCTGCACGTAGTGTCACCATTGCAGGGGCTGGCCCAGAAATAAGAAAAAGGGGGGAAATAGTAGAGAAATGACGGCACACCCTTAGAACCAAATGGATCAGTGGCTTGTTCAAATCATGGATGAATAAAGTAGCGCAAAGGCTGCCAAGAAACAAATTAGTCTCAGAATAAATGGGTTTATCCTGGATACCCAGGGGATAGTGTTGAAGGCTCTGGCTCGCAGGTAAAGAGGCACACTGGGGGAAATAATCATTTAGGAGAAATGGCTATGTATTCTATGCCATTAAAAATGAAGACAAGAGAGCAGTAGCTTTTATGCAGGGGAAACTGATAAAACAACGATTTCACTGGTGATGTTTCAGGATTTTATTGCAGAGGCAAAACCCCTTAATACTTGCTAACGTCACCCCTGGGAAGGTCCATTTTGTGGGTAGGGGGGCTGGTCATAGCCTAGGAACCCTGACTTGAAACATGAACAATTGCTAATGTTGCTAATAGAGCAATGGCAATTCTTATGGTGCTTATTCGTATGATGTCTTATTGTGATCGACAACTGCAAGAAAACCTGATCAAGTAACAGAAGAAAATACATTGGACCCTTCTCCTCCTCTGTCACACACCCCATTTTCAACTTCTGGATATGCTATATTGCAAGTTCACAAAATGGGAAGGCTAATGTGGTATCACATAAGGAGGAGCTTTTAAAGCATCACCAGCAACCTTACAACTAGAATACTTCACTACAGACAGAGGAGTTACTATAATATAGTGAATACCATCAGCAAGAGGATATATTCACATTCCGGACACTCCAAGAATTTGAGGATGGAAAACACACCTTTATTCAAGGCTGGCTCTACCATATACGTCCATCATCCACACAGGGCAACAAGTATTTTACAAATTCTGTGTCCATCTACTGTACCTTTGGCCGCTCTATTATATGTGGAGAAGACCAACCACACACTCTGAACCGCTACCTCACACAGCACATAGTTAAAGTATGGCACTCACTCCCACAGGAGGCTGTGATGGCTGCCAATTCTGATGGCTTTAAAAGAGGATTCCACGGTTTCATGGAAGATCAGGCTATCGGGGCAGTACGCGTCTAAATACCAGTCACTGGAAACCACAGGAAGAGGGAACGCTCTTGTGTACAAGTCCAGCTTGCAGGTTTTCAGCAGGCATCTGGTCAGTCTCTGTGAGAACAGAATCCTGGACTAGAGGGGTCCTTGGCCTGATCCGGGGGGGGGGGGACTTCTTATGTTCTTATGCCCATTTTTGCATGTGGCCCCAGAAGGATGCCCAGAAAGTCAGTCTGAAAAAGGTTCCCCGTTCCTGTTATACATCAATAGTAAGATTGAAAGATACACCCCTGAACTACAATTTGGACTCATCACAATTTGCAAGTAGCTATGCCCTACTTCCCAGTGTTATAGATATCACTCCTTCACCAATCATTTGAGATACATTTTTTATGTTCTTAAGAGTCTAGTTTATTATAAGAATTAGATCTCTTTATTCAACATTCCTGGCTATTTTACATATCAGTAGATATCAATAACACAGCAATCTCTTTCAATCATTCGGGGAGATCTCTTTTGAGGTGACAGATTTGCTGACATGCTGCATTTGGAAATTAGGACTTTGCTTAATAGTAAGAATGGATCTAAGAGAATGGACCTTCACTTGGCTACCCAGCAATAAATCAGTGCTTCAGGTCCATCCATAACAACTTGCTTTAGGATGCTTTCCCTCTTCCTGATTACAATGATGCAATAAACTAAGGTGTACTTTATACTATTTTGGCCTGATCCTGAAGTGGTGAGGGGGGGGGGGGAGAAACTCTACTAGGCCACAACCATTTATAAGTGTCCAATAATAAATTTAAAGAGGACAGGAGAACAATCTAATAAAAGCACTTTAACATCCAAAAAGAAATTGCTGTTCAAAGCATTTATATAATTAGCTTTCACACTGAAAGGAACTTTGGACCGCTGCCCTGCTTTCTGTTTAATTCTGGGGAAGTAATCAGCTAAAATGTCAAGCGTGTCCAGTGCTTTGGCAAGACGAGAGAATGGGTCAGCTGGATAATACAAACAAAAGAACTCTATGAATTCAACAGGATGGTACAGAGACTCTGCATTTGAGGAATATGATGTAGGCAAAAACCTTGACTGTAGTGCTAGTAATGTTGGTGATTGAAAAATACCAAAGGCTTCCAGTTAAGAGGGCCCTCTCTGATGCAGTGGAGTGACAGGTACGAGGTTTGGAACATGATCCACCCCACATCAGTCCTGTGTGACTTTGCCTCCCCAGCATCACTGACAGAAATGCCCCCTCCCCCCGGTAGCCACCCAACTTACACCAGTGTTGCTGCAGCTAACCCAGATGAGGATGAGGCCAGGCAGCGTTGATGAGGTCAGGGCTGTAGGCATAGTGAGTCATGCGATGGGATTGTATTGTAAAGAGGACTGATACAGAGTAGGATGGCATTGAGGTCGGGGCTGCTTGGGTACACCAGCAGAGCCAATCTGTCATTCCTACCAGTGTCCCTGTTTATCTGTGACCTAAAAAGGAAGTCTTGGCCCACCCCCGCCCAGCTGAGCTTCTGCATGGTCAATTTGAAAACAGGTGTCTGTCTTACATCTTTTGCAATGAAGATATATGCAAATATTTTATCTATCCTTGAGCAGGGGCAGAGGAACGGGGTGGGGGGGCGGGTCACCCCGGGTGTCACCACTGTGGGGGGTGACAAAATGCCATGCAGCACTCACCGCAGGGCCTGCAGCATGCCCAAGACACGTGTCTCTCCTGGGAGTGATGCGGTGGCTTGGGTACCCGCAGGCTCCGCGCTGCCCCAGACGGTCCACCCACCGCCTCCCTCTCAGCTGTAAGGTGGCTGAGTGGGAGGAGGCAGGCAGATTCCCTGGAGGCCCATGGAGTGTCCTGCCCCAGCTCGCCCCGCCCCACGGCGGCTGACCCCACCCCTGGGCGCAGGGCACACACGCCGCCCCAGGCGTCCAATCGGCTTGCTACACTGCTGTCAGAGAGAGAGAGAGAGAGAGAGAGAGAGAGAGAGTCTTCCTTATTGTCTGCTTGCATTATTTTTGCAAAAGCTTGTGTTCCTTTTTGTTCTTTTCCTTTGAACAAGCCTTCCATTTTTCTGAAGAAAGCCTTTTTGCTTATTGTAGCTTCCTTGACTCTGCTCATTAACCATGCTGGCATCATCACGGCCTTGGTGGTATCCTTCCTGTTATGTGGTTTATATTCTAGCTCAGCATCTATTGTTTAGACTATGAAAAACCTACACACAAACTGGAGAGATTTGAATGCCTTTCCACTCAACCCTTTCCACTCAATTTTTCAGAAATTTCCTCTTTGGAAGGGGATTAAAATATATTCATGGAGGATAATTCAATCAATGGTAAGTAGAAATGACACCTAATGGAATCTCCAGGTTCAGAGGCATATGTTCTTCAATAGCAGTTGCTGGAAGGCAAGAGCAGGGACAGTCTTTTGCCTTCATATACCATGTATCAACTATCCAGTTACTATAGAACCCTGGATGCTGAACATTTGATCTAGCCTAGCAAAATATACTTTTGCAGAGCTTTGTATTGTTTTGAAACTTTGCAAACCTTGCTTAACCAAGTGCATATACAGAGCCACACTGGTCTCATGTCACTTTCAACTCTCTTGAGAAACCATTGTCTGACAGCCTCATGGGTGCTTGATGTACACTGCATTGTCCTGTATTAATATGACAACTTGCTCACAAATATGCCTAATAGTTAAATCTGTGAGTACCACATTTGGGATCCTACAGGCCAGAGGGTGTGAGTCTTTTTAAATAATAAATAAGGCTTTGCTTTATATTCCACATCTGAATTCAAAACATGATGGTACACCACAAATCAACAGAGGAAGCCGCAATCAGGGGGGGGGGGGGAACCTGTCAGGTAACCCATAATAATGATGGACCTAAAACCTGGGACTCAACAAAAGTCAGACAGTAGCACTTCCCACATAGTTCTCATTTTTATTTACCCTGAGGGATGACAGTTGGGTTAGGCTTATGTATAGCATGGTACCCTTAAAAATGAATTGTGCTCACTAAAAATATATATTCTGATCTTGTAGTTTTAAATAAATAATGTCACCAACACTCAGTAGCATGAGGCTGTATCATCCAACACCCAGCACTTAAGTCTTTCCAAAGAAGGTTATTATTTCAATGCAGCTGATTGTATTTATTTTGTGAGATTTAACTTTGAAACCCTTTGAGTAAAATACCACATTTCATACTCAGGGAGTGCCTTTTGCTGTGTCCCTTGTCAAGAATGGAAAGAGGAGGGAATACACACTCAAACTAACAGAGGACTCTCTTGGCAAATTATGATTAATGAGAATAGAGAGGAAACCAACTATGCTACAACTGAAGAAGAAAACATGAATGATCAACAGGTGAAAAAGTGTTCCCATTTGGCTCCTGGGGAAAGCATCTACATTTTCTCCAGAAACCCAGAACATAACTTCATTCTTCAGAAACCCAGAACATAACGACATTCCAGATTTTGAGAGTAAAGGTATTCAATTTACATTTAGATCTGTAACACATAATTTGACCTCTGAATTGTTTTCATGTACGCTGACCTGTGACAGGTGCTTCCCCAGTTGTGGACTGCCTTATACAGTGAGGCGTGGCTGTGTCCTCATTATTAACTTTCAGAAGAGAGTTAAAAACATCCCTGTTCAGTGAGGCATTTGATGGCTGAAATATACTATCCCTGGCAATCTGAAAATTATTGACTGTGAGGATATTATGAATGTCCCTTCCTTCTCTTCCCTCCCAACTGCAGTCAAGTAAGTGGGTGGGATGGAGAGGGAGTTGGACAAATGGTGTACAGTTGCATGGCTAGTTAGGAGAGGAGGGAAAAGTGAAATTCTTCTCTGGCTCAGATTTTAAAGTAAGTCAGGGGAGAATGTGGAGGTTGCCATGTTTACCATATATTGATTTGAACATTATGAGCCTCCAAGTCTTGTATTTCCAAGCCAGGAAATATGAGCCCCAACAATCTCTCAAAAGGGAGAGACATAAGGAGCTAACTCAACTTTAAACCAGGCAGTCATAACACACTCAAAGAATCATGGAAACTGTAGTTTGTTAAAAGTGCGATAAATTATAGTTCTGTGAAGGGGAAAATACACTTCTTTGGGGGAAATCACATGCTTTGGATGTACGTCAAATATATGGTGTGATTCTGCACAAAGTCTCTAGTTCTACATTGGTACAGTTTTCGTGCTTAATTGGGGGGGGGGGGGTAATGCCACAGCATGCAATGGTTAAAGAGTGATTGGTTATTTGTTTATTTTTCACCTGTGTCACTTTTTAGTTATCAACTGCATCTCTTGACCATTATCCTACAAATACATGCATTGATCTCTGGATATGTATCCCTAACCCTCAACAGATCACTGCAGATGGTGACAGCAGCCACGAAATTAAAAGACGCCTGCTTCTTGGGGGGAAGGTGATGGCAAACCTAGACAGTGTCTTAAAAAGCAGAGACATCACCTTGCCAACAAAGGTCCATATAGTAAAAGCTATGGTTTTCCCAGTAGTGATATATGGATGTGAAAGCTGGACCATAAAGAAGGCTGATCGCCGAAGAATTGATGCTTTTGAATTATGGTGCTGGAGGAGACTCTTGAGAGTCCCATGGATTGCAAGAAGATCCAACCACTCCATTCTGAAGGAAATCAGCCCTGAGTGCTCACTGGAAGGACAGATCCTGAAGCTGAGACTCCAATACTTTGGCCACCTCGTGAGAAGAGAAGACTCCCTGGAAAAGACTCTGATGTTGGGAAAGATGGAGGGCACAAGGTGAAGGGGACGACAGAGGACGAGATGGTTGGATAGTGTTCTCGAAGCTACCAGCATGAGTTTGACTAAACTGCAGGAGGCAGTGGAAGACAGAAGTGCCTGGCGTGCTCTGGTCCATGGGGTCACGAAGAGTCAGACACGACTAAACGACTAAACAACAACAACAACAACAACAAACCCTCAACAACTCTCAGTCTAGTCTAGTTAAAGGAATTCAGTACCCAAACATCAATTATGCAAGGCAAAAAATATTTGATAAGAATTAGTTTCAAAAGAAAACTACCTAAAGTAATTTAGGAAAACAGTTAATACAGTATACTAGACTGTATTCCTGCAACACTTAAATGGCTTGGGTAAAAAATACTGGCCTATATGAACAAATAAGTCAGGCCTAGCATAAAGCAACTCCCTAACAGTCAAAGTCAGGCAGCGCAACACTGTGTAGGCCTATATATATATACATGAAGAATAGCTGTTGAAGTCCACATATCCACTGGATGTCACTGTTACACAGTCCTGTAATTTGGATGCTACAAGAAATAATTGGCAGGCAGAAGAGTCTGAATTTTAAGTTGAGGTTTTTCTACTGGATTTTCAATCACTGTTCTGAGAGCTTCATTTCATGGCCACATCTATTAGCAAGAGTTCCTTGAGTGGAATTAAGGGCATTGTGAAATTTGTTACAGAGATTTGGTTTGCAGCTTTTAGCCTCCTCTGTTCATCTTTCTCCTCCTCCTCCCAGATGTTCTGATGAGAGGGTGAAAATAATTGGATATACTAGCAGTTGCCCCAGATCCCATCTTACTAGGAGGTTGGTTTATTTCATCAGAGACTCCAGATAAAACAGCCTCTCTCATGGATTGAGACATGTGGAAATGTACGGTATTTTACAAATGCTTTGACCTCCCTGAACAGATTTAACAGAAAATCCTTAGAGCCATTTTGGATGTCCCATTGGTTCTCTTTGGTTCTGAAATAGGAATGCTTCCTGTAGTTATGGGAGACCATTATTTTACTTGAATCAGTGAACTAGAAGAGAGGTGGCCAACATGGTACTCCACAGATGTTGCCAGTCCCCATCAGCCACAACCAGCATGACCAAGGCTGATGGGACTTGTAGTCCAAGAGTGCAACATCATCTTAAAGATAACACATTGGCTGCTCCTGGGAAAGAATTCTAAACATGAAAGTTTCTGCCACATGTAAATATGATAGAAATGCATTCAAAATAGAAAAACTGCCTAATCTCTGTCTAAAGGCAGTATTCTCTGTCTACTGAAGTAGAGGCCTCCTGGCTTTGTAAAACTGTTGCTCTTGTGTCTTGTGGTCTAAACAAATTTTCTATATATTAGTACTGAGGAAGGGAGGTGATGGGTGTACACGTCTTAACTTTCTTTCATATGGACTTTTGGTATGAAAAGTGGGGAGGGTGATGTGCAACAAAAGGGCAGCTAAAATTCCCCAAAGGTTTCAGATCTTCCCTTACATTGACAGTGGCAGCATCCTTTATTTCTTGAAATACTTTAAAAAAACCGCCAACAACACATGGGGGCTGCTATCTTTCCCCATAGAGGCCACCTCAGAATTATGCTCCATCACAATGTAGCATCATTCCAGCAGCATTATGGGGCAGGGGATGGTGGCTGCAGGCCTGTAGCTACCAGCACAGGAACCTGCCTTATACTGAGTCAGACTACTGGCAGTGGTTCTCTGGGTTTCAGAAGGAATCTTTCCCAGCCCTACCTGGAGATGCCAGAAATTGAACCTGGGTCCTTCTGTATGCCAAGCAGATGATGGTCTACCACTGAGTTCTGCCGCCGCCTTTCGCAAGCACCAGTGACTGCATGTAGAATATGCACAGAAGCAAAACATATGAGAGAAGATCATGCATGACCAAACTCAAGAAAGTGGATACATTTGTGTAAGCTTTTAGGTTTCAGTTGCCCCTCTGTGGCTGAAGATTTTTCTGATAAATCACCAAGTCAGCAGTATGCTTTGTAGTGAGAGACAAAGCCAGCATGTCAGCAAGTCTACTTCATTATAGTAGTGTGTTTGGCTCCAGTACAGAATATGCTTTGGCAAGGATATTTTGTGCCAACTGAGACTGCTTTTTCTTTATGAACTATTTCAATCAGTCCTGAAACACGACGACTGCTATTGGCCAGTGCCTCTAAATGTGGAGAAGCCAGATGCATAAGCCTCCACAAGCTCTGCATACCTTCCTCATAACCCTGTGTGCAAATGCGTGCACCATTCCTGTGTGCTGCTTAAACCAGTAAGGCAGCTTTGCTAATACACTCACTGCAGCCCTTTTTGCTGCTTATTAGGCACATCCTGGTGTTAAAAGAATGCACACCTGGCAGGGGTAGCTGGCTCGGCCCACTCACCATATATGCATTCTGTCTCATGCGTGCAACACATAGGGTGGAAATCACCTAACAAACCCGGTCAGTAGAAGCACTATGCAAGGGCTTCTGCTTGCTCAATGGAGTTTTCCGCCCTCCTGTTTCTCTGCACCCCCTTAAACTGCCTTAGGGGGGAAGCCCCCAGAATGATGCATGGAGAGGAGAGGGCAGGTGGTTCCATCTGGTAAGCTGATAATTCTCATGCAGATGCAATGTTTGCAATAGCATGAGGCTGAAGTTCATCTACTATTTGCACACACAACTGGCCACTCTGGTTTTGCAGAGCTCCCAGTTTCATGGAGAGCTGCGTTGTGCACATAAGAAAGTTTGAAGACATGCAATGGAGTGTATTGCAAGGGGTGATGCTTGCCATAATGCAGCAAGCCCTACCCACCCCCCATGCAGAGGACAGCCCACATATATGAAGAGGGCATCAGTTAGGGTCATGTGTGATGTTGGGGAAGCGGAGTTGGGTGTGTGTGTAATACTTAGCCTTATCTTGGATACATGTTAAGTTATAAGTCATAGGTATGGATCTTTTAAGTCAGCCAAAGTTTTTTTGGTCGAGAGTGTTTTGTGTTCCAGGTTGTGGTTACTTCAGAAGACTTTGGAAGGCTGATCCACATAGTAATCTCAGGATGGCTGCTCGTTGCTTTAAAATACAGTCGTACCTCAGAAGTCGAACGGAATCCATTCCGGAAGTCCATTCAACTTCCAAAACGTTCGAAAACCAAAGCGCAGCTTCTGAATGGCTGCAGGAAGCGTTCGGCATTCGGGAGCCAAAATGTTCAACTCGCAAGCGTTCAAGATCCAAGGTACAACTGTAATAATATTATTATTTCAGCTCACTTATTAGAGCTGAAATCTTTCAGGCAGTTGAAGGCTATCTAGGGTGTTTTAGGGAGCCATGTTAGTGCTGGTCCACATGCAGAGAGAAAGAACCATGAGCCCAACAACATGTGTATCTGTGGAGGATTCTTCGGTACATCTGTGGAAAACTCTGCTGGTGTAGATGTCCTATGGGTATGCTGGGGACAGGTGTGAATCTGCAGGATCTCAAGCTCCCTTGTTCATTAGACATGTGGACAAAAGTGGCCCCACACTATGTCTGCCCTGGGTCCAGCATTGAGTCAACAGGAAACAAAAAGAAAAATTCTGCCCCCACATCTCCTGCCCTGGCCACAGCAGAGCCATGGATATGGTGGTTACATTGCTACAAAATCTCTCTCCTTACCACCTTATCCCAATGACAGGAGTGTTCTACCTATGATACATCCCCCCCCTTCTTTTTTAGGGTGGCAGGATATAAATATAATAATAAAAATTGTAATTGTTTTGCTGATTACTCTTAGTTGTGATGAATATTCTTAGGGTTATACATATTTTTATTATGAAAAATGTAGCAATTCAAACTGAGAGGTGTCATGTTGAGCTGGGTCTCTCACCTAATTGGCACGAAGAAAAAGAAATGAATATAATATTTTTTAAAATAAAAAGATACATTTTCCTTCTTATCTTATTCTCTCTGAGCTTCCAGCATGGTCTGTCTGAAGGGGGAAGGCAGCATTTAAGCCTTACTTTTCTAAATCTCATCACTGATTTTCATTAAGTGCTGCCCTGAGTTTAAAAGCTGAGCAAGCTTTTCCTCTCTCTTCAGAAAAGTCAGCTTGCTTGCCAGGTGGGTTTCCCTGAGCTATAATAAAACAAAGCTAGCATTAGTCACATTGGAGATGATTTCTCACATGCTGATTATGGACCATTGTCAGTCCTGGTTATTGCCTCCACTTACAAATCCCTAAATAAAATCAAAAGCCTCATCAGGTGACCATAGACTATTTTTCATTCACAGTAGTCAGTTCTCATTCTCTTGTAATGGTTGGCTTTTCAGCCATAAATCTAGTTCTAATTCCAATTCTTCAAAATGAAATATTTAGCTGAGGTCTAAATGCTAAAGTCTTTCATATAGTACCAGTGGATTTTGGATTCCTTCCCTTCACCATCACCGAAATACAGTTTCCCAAACAGGATTTAGGGGAAACACAGTTCCGCAGAAGGTCACTCCTTAAGACTTTGTTTCTATTCTCTTAAACACGTTCATGTTAGAGTTTGTCCCTTCCGCATAGGAACTTCCCGTTGGCCTCCAAAAGAACCTCCTCCCCAAAAGTAGATCCAGGTCAAGAAAACTTGATTTGTACCTCGTTCTTCAAAAAGATTATCAGCTTTCCAGAAAATTTCCATGTCAGAAACTTGTATTCGAGTTGCAGTAGACCTGGTTTTGATCTTAACAGGTTACCTGTTGCACAGTGAATATAGCCCTTGAGCAACACGATTCAGTCAGGGGCCAACCTTGGTAATATGGCACCCTGGAAAAGGACAAAATTTGGTCCCCACCCCATGTCTTATTTTCACACTGATTCCTTTTGGTACAGTTGCTTTTATATGGATCTTCTCAGCAGGTCCCTGTATAAATTTAGGTATTAGTAGTAGTTGTAGTAGTAGTAATATTTTGTGTCCCCTCAGCTTGGCGCCCTACGTGGAATAACTGTCAGCACTGCCCAAATTTTGGTGCTGATTCAGGCCCTGTGAAGAGAATGCTTGGTTTAGATTCAGTAGACAAAGTTAAACAGTACACTCCATTATCTCTTGCTCTCTTTTACTGGTGGTTGATAGATGAGATTTAGAGAATGTGATCTTTTCAAATAGATTGATTCTGACGGGTGCACAAGCCACCAGGCTAGCAGGTAAATGCCTCAAACAAGTTCAAGTTCGCCTTGGAGGTGGTACTGAAGCCTTTGGATGCTTAAGGATCTCGACATAGCCTTTCCTTTTAGAACAGAAACATAACAATGAACAGCAATGGTCTTGGAGCCTCACCAGGCCTCCACCTCTGCAGACTACACCTTAAATAGCACTTTATCCAAAACTCGTATCAAAATACTGCAATCACAAATAATACAAGCTCTGTAGTTTGGCCGATTTAGATATTATTCCAGACCTTTGTGCACCCTTGTAAATCTGTAGTGCTTTTTTCAACTCTGCTGTGTGTTCATACTGGTGATTTACAGTGAGGCCACACAAATGGTGCTGGAGCCCCAAAGCAAGAACTCACATACACTTTGATCCTCCCCAATGCTTTCAGCTCAAAGTGGCTTGGCAAGTAAGCCAGGGTTTAGCTTAGCATGTCATTCCTCAGGAGCCTAAATATTCATTCTGAACCCCTACTGTGGCACAGCATTGTGTGCAAATGCAGCCTCTGTGTGCAGGTGGATTTGCTTTCAGGGCTCCTGGATGCACATTTAGTTCTGCACCTTGAAAATTAGTGAAGGTTTTATCAAGTCTGCTGTGTGTGTTCTTCTTGGAAGCTCTTGTTGTGCCTGGCATTTCAATGTTTAGCCATGACCTTTGCATATTTTTGGTGACATTTTAATACTTCCTCACCAAACCATCTCTGGTAAATTCACTTAAGCCCATATATTTGTTTTATTTAATATATTTATGGACACAGAATTAACCTGTGCTTCCATGGAAAGCTATGAGTCCAAAATGACCCTAAGGCTGTGCCCCTGGTCCTTCAGGGGCACAATTGCCCCATTCAGGACCAGGGAGTCCCCCACACCTACCTGCCCTCTGTCCCCCCCCCCCAAAATAGTACTTCTGTTTTGTCAGGATTCATCCTCAATCCATTAACTGCCATCCATCTTCCAACCACGTCCAGACACTCACACAGGAAGAAGAAGGAGGAGGAGGAGGAGGAGGAGGAGGAGGAGGAGGAGGAGAAGAAGAAGAAGAAGAAGAAGAAGAAGAAGAAGAAGAAGAAGAAGAAGAAGAAGAAGAAGAAGTAGTTTGGATTTGATATCCCGCTTTATCACTACCCAAAGGAGTCTCAAAGCGGCTAACAATCTCCTTTCCCTTCCTCCCCCACAACAAACACTCTGTGAGGTGAGTGGGGCTGAGAGACTTCAGAGAAGTGTGACTGGCCCAAGGTCACCCAGCAGCTGCATGTGGAGGAGAGGGGAATCGAACCCGGTTCACCAGATTACGAGTCCACCGCTCTTAACCATTACACCACACTGACTCTCACCAGTGTGACATTCGGACAGTCTGACATTCACCGCCCTCACTGGTTCTGATTTAATGTGCCAAAACACAGCATATTTTCCACTACTAGTTAATTGAAGAAGCCTCTGGGGCCTTTAACGTTATCTGATTGTGCCACATCATCCAGTTCTGAAACAAACAGCTTTCAGAAGGAACAAAAACCATAGCCATCATCCTCAAATCTTAAATGCCTCAATATGTTTTGGTCATTTGGGATCCCTCAGTCACACTCTTCATTTGCAGTTATCACCCACATAATGGTGAACAAAGGAGACTGTGAGATTCGTTCACCAGCTGTAATCAGTGTCTGATGATCAACTTAGATGGCCCAGGCTTGGTTAAGGATACCACCATGAAAGAAAATGATGACCTTAGTTGTAATTTAATGGCTGTTATGTCACCTCTTACTGTTATTTATATCAGCCCCAGCTTGAATATTTGATAGTGAGGAAGATCTTCAGTAATTCTATGTGCAGTTATGTGTAATGACTAATGATCATCAGTAGCAACTGTTCAAGCCAAAAAAACCAGTCAGAGGTGACATTTTACCAAACACACAGAATTTTTAAGAATCATCTATTGATATCTCTTTTGTCTTCAATATTTTGTATGAGTGGAAATGTTCGATATACTTGGTACAGGAGCAAATGAATTCTGTCTTTCTGACAGCCTTGTGGGAATGCAAAGAAAGAGAAATTGATTTTCCTAGTCCAGCTTTATATACCATTTTCCTGCTATAATGAGAAGTTTCTTTATTAAGAAGGTTCGTCGGAATAATTCTTATGGCTTTTAGCTCTCTGCATACTGCATACATCACTGCATACTTTTTCCATCTTAAACCACAACCAACATTAAACTGGGAAATATCAAACTACTGGAGCAAATTGCCTCAACTTTTGATATTTTAAACAGAAATGGTATTTAGCAACTTGGGATATTTTATGTATTTAAAATTGGCTTTTACTTATCCTGAGCATTCAATGGCAGTTACAAAACTTCACAATATAAAAAACCTTCTGTGCCCTGTACTCAAGCTGTGTACATTGGACTGTTTACTCTGTATCCAATGTTCTCCCACTGCTATTTTTTGAAGCTGCATGCACAAGACATTAGCCACAGTCAATATCGATCCAGTAGTTTCTTGAGATATGCTGCTGTTTCTTGGACTTTTTTCTCAAAACAACTTCTATCCAAGCAGAAGTCTTAAGCCACATTCACCTAGTGAAGCTAGGTGTGTATATCTGAGTGTGTATATCGCTGGATTATCACCTTGTTGTGGTGAGTGGGCTTCACATCCCTATGACACTTGAGAGTCCAGCCACTGGGAGTCTCGTGGTCTCAGCATGGTCACTCAAGGTGGTAAGGTCAAGGGGGAGGAGCTAGACAAAGAATGACCCAAAAAGTCCTCAACAGCAGAACAAGTGGAAGATAATAACCAGTATGTTACAACGGCTGTGAAGGCAGATGAAGGCTGCAGCAGATAAGAATCTACCGGTCATTGTGATTACTCATGCCATTGGAATAGAGCCTTACTGTGACCCCTGTGTGTTGGTCAGTGTACACTGATCTACTCCATGGGTAGGCAAACTAAGGCCCGGGGGCCGGATCCGACCCAATCACCTTCTAAATCCAGGAATCAGTGTGTTTTTACATGAGTAGGATGTGTCCTTTTATTTAAAATGCATCTCTGGGTTATTTGTGGGGCCTGCCTGGTGTTTTTACATGAATAGAATGTGCACTTTTATTTAAAATGCATCTTTGAGTTATTTGTGGGGCATAGGAATTCATTCATTTCTCCCCCCCCCAAAAAAATATATATAGTCTGGCCCCCCACAAGGTCTGAGGGACAGTGGACCGGCCACCTGCTGAAAAAGTTTGCTCACTCCTGATCTACACACATAAAACAAATTCATGCACAGACGTCTTCCAAAGAAGAAGAAAGAAGTAGTATCTGAAACAGCCATTGCACATGCACATTGAGCGCAAATCTGCAGCTGGCATCTTCATAAATAGGAGTTCCAGGGGTGTGCTGCAGGGGTGGGGAAACTAATCAGGTAATGTGCATCAGATGAAGACACCCCCTCCCCTCTCTAATGTGTACAGCAATGTACAAAACACAGTGGTGGGAAATAACTTCAATGTGTTTTATGCTGCTAATGTGTATATAGCCACTGAAGGCAGTGGGATATGCTTCTGCCTAGACATGCATAGGATTACTTACACAAAACCATCACCCACTTTTTTGGGTTTATCACAAAAATCCACTCGCAATTCATTAATCCCTGCCTTCTCAAGAGCAATCCGTTCCCAGCTCCTCCAACCAGAAGTGCGCCCAACCAGATTTTTTTTTACTCTTGGCCTCCCATCCAAAATGTCTCTGCTCCTGAAAATCATTGTCATAATGCCCTCAGAAACTATCCCTACACTTAATCCGTTTAAAACAAACAACAGACAGTTTCCTCCCATAGTAAACTGTGTCCTACCACCCCAAAATGGCTGGACAACCTAAGAAGATTCACAGCATAAATAATTTGCTGTTCCTCTTCTCTAATCGCAGTCTGTGTTAATGAACCTAGATCTGAACAGATGCAGGAGCAACTAATGCCATTATCAGCCTTTCTGCAGCACACACACAATCCCTCCTATCCATTTCTATACAAATTAATGGGTTCTAGCTATCTGGCTCTTCATGACATTTCAAAACAAATATGTTTTGTTCATCAACAATACCTGCATAGCTAGCTGAATAATGATTTCCACGGTGGTATGCTGCAGCTTCTTTAATTATTGAAAAGACCATGGTCAGGGGTCAGGGTGATGGGAATTGTAGCCCCAACAACATCTGTAGGGCGCCATGTTGGCCCTCGCTGGTTAAATGCATTGTCTCCTGTCCTATAAAGTATAGCTGCTAATTTATATTGCAGCAACTGGTATTCATTAATGGCTTGGTACTGCATTCCTCTTAAACTAATTAGATATTATTTCTGACTTAAGAAATTGTCAGTTAAGCCCTACTGGCACCATCCAGGCTCTGTCATGGGTCTATAATTCTCTGGAGAGTTGCCCTAATTTTAGTAATAGGCTTATTGCTTATCTTGATCTCACCTGTCAAAGAGTATTAGAAGACCACATCCTTTATTCAAAAATAGCTGCTTTCTTAGAATATGAAAAGGCACGGGACAGGATTCTGTGTGATAATCAGTTCTTAGCTAATCCATTTAGGGCTGGCCTCTGGTGCTCTCCAGTTCAGCACTATGCCAGAAAACAGGGCAACTTTGCCCAACAGCAATGCAGACATTTGTGGCTTGCTATTCACACACAAGTTAGCCAGCGTGGTGTAGTGGTTAAGAGCAGTGGACTCGTAATCTGGTGAACCAGGTTTGCTTCCCCGCTCCTCCACATGCAGCTGCTGGGTGACTTTGGGCTAGTCACACTTCTTTGAAGTCTCTCAGCCCCACTCACCTCACAGAGTGTTTGTTGTGGGGGAGGAAAGGAAAGGAGATTGTTAGCCGCTTTGAGACTCCTTAGGGTAGTGATAAAGTGGGATATCATATCCAAACTCCTCTTCTTAGGGATGCGGGTGGCGCTGTGGGTTAAACCACAGAGCCTAGGACTTGCCAATCCAAAGGTCGGCGGTTCGAATCCCCGCAACGGGGTGAGCTCCCGTTGCTCGGTCCCTGCTCCTGCCAACCTAGTAGTTTGAAAGCACATAAAAGTGCAAGTAGATAAATAGGTACCGCTCCAGCGGGAAGATAAAAGGCCTTTCCATGCGGTGCTCTGGTTCTCCAGAAGAGGCTTAGTCATGCTGGCCACATGACCCGGAAGCTGTACGTCAACTCCCTCGGCCAATAAAGCAAGATGAGCGCCGCAACTCCAGAGTCATTCACGACTGGACCTAATGGTCAGGGGTCCCTTTACCTTTACCTTTATTCACAAACAACCCAAGACAACTAGTGGCAGCTCTGTGTGGAGTGAGCACATGGCTTAAGGCAGTCCTGAGTGTGGTGAATTAGCATACTCAAACTATGACTGAAAGAATATGTTAAACACCTCAAGATTGGAACCACCTTCCTTATGTATCTGCTTTCTACAGGGATTAAAACAATGAGAGCTTTAGCATGGTATAGTGGATCTAATGCTGGTCGTTGACCAGAGTCTTGAGGTCAGTCTCCTGTTAAACCATGTTTTAGGCACAAACTACATGTAGTGCTAACTACTGTATGTGATTTGCCCAGGTTCTCCCAATAACGGTGAAATCCTTAAGAAGAGCAGGAGAACTAAGTGGTCGCTCTCCTGCCATTCTTCCAATTTAAGTTTCTGCTCAATAGCTAACATCCAGTGATGAATACAGGACCGGCATGAGTCCACATTGCCAGCTTTCCATGCTCAGTGCTGGGCTGTCCCTGGAAATTATGCCTGCTATTCCTAGGACAAATCTCACATTTTCATTATGGCCCACAGTGCCTAATTTGCACTGCAGGGAGTTGCAATCTAGTTACCATCTATTACCTACAGACCAAACTCTTTTTTTTTCTGTTCCATTTGTGCTTATTGTTAGCATATTTTCAAAGAACTTTTGGAAGTTCCTCCTTGAACAGAGCATCTGAATCATAGAGGGGACACCAACAAAAAATGTTTTGACCAAACTGGTGACATTTGTCAGTCAGAGATGGGGAGGATAAGTTTTGTTAAAGTTCTCAAGGGATGTGTGCTAACACTCCTTTTAATTTCTCTTGTTACAGGAAGTTGACGAACACTATATTTACAATAAAAAGCCCACAAAATCTTTCATTATGGAAGCATTTCTGTTGGTTCAAGCACATTGGTGTTCTTCCACTTGAGGAACTTGCACAGGATGTTTCTGTTATCTGTTGAAACTAAGCATTGCAATCTCTTCAGGGAGTGTGCCACACAAAGTTACCACAGCGCAGCACTAAATATTCCATTAAGTGATGCAGCCTGTTTTATCATTTTGAATGGTCTTGTAGAAACATTAGTGGCTTAGAAAACCAAAAAGGTCATTTTGACCAGTGTGAGCTTAATTTCATTGCTTTGTCCCCAACTCTAATTTCACAAATCTGTTTGCCATTTAAAGTGATGTTTCTGAAGTCTAATGCACCATTAGGTTTCATATAATGTACTGGGGAACAAATTAACACAGCATAATTATACAAAGGAAAGATACAACAGCTGCCTTTTTAAAAAGTAGGAAGGGAGGTGGCTGCTAATCTCTTCCCGAAAGATGGTCACTTGTATTCAGTTTATGCTTCTGAGAATTTTCACAAGGTTGTTCTACAATGAGTGAAAATAGCAGGCAAAAGTGAATTTGACATTAAGATGCTGGTAAATGTTCATGATGACTTTAAAAAACAACAACAACCCACAAACTGATCTAGAATTGAGGAGAAATGAACTTAAGACCTGAAAAAATGAGAAATGGAGAGAAAGCAAAATTGACATATCCCCTAATACAGCACAAGACGCCATGCCTCTCTTCACCATTTGTATATTTTAACTTTTTGTCTCCTTTATGACATTGCACTTAGATGTGATTCTACACAAAGCAGACACACAACACCCCTGTTCTCCCATTTCCTTTTTTGAAAAAGAACAAGTTTGTGGAATAGGGGAAAGGGTTGTTCCACCATTATTGCTGCAGAGAGAAAGCCAGATAGCACCAAAGGTTCATATTGGTTCACCTCAAACAACCTTTACTGTATGCAAGAATGCAGAAACTACAGCCAACCAATTGCAAAAGCACTGATAGAAACCACCTACATGGTTAACACAAGATGCATCTCCATAGGATTTGTGCCACAGATACCTGCCAACAGTATCCCCAGTATTGATAATCTGCTTTTCCAGGGAAATGCTGCTCAAGAAGATCTTATAAATTCCTTCCATTTAAAAATATTGCCATCCTAAGCTAATTACAAACGTAGCAGAGAAAGACTTAGGATCTCTTTGCATGAACCCAGCTACAATATGAAAGAAAGAAAAAATATCTTCATGGACAATTGGCTTACAGTTCTCACTTACGCTGCAGATGTCCCACCATTATTTGCTTCTCTTCAGGACACTCAATTACAAGACATGTCATTGTAAAGTACAAATGAAATCATTTATCATTAAGCTGAAGAGGCGCATTATTCAAACGTGCAAGATGTGCTTTATGAAATGCGATGTATGAGGTCATGATTTAGTGACTGTAATAGTGCTCATTTTCCCAAGTTTAAAAATGGGAAGGGAGGCTATGAGCAATTCAAATCGTAAGTGGTGGCATTTTCATGTTTACTGCAAGGGTTTGTCGAATAGCTACCTTTGAGAGTTAAAATTAGCCTGTGTAGTACATTGCTGAAAACCTCTTTCAGATCTTCAGCTGTTATATTTGTCTCGGAACCGGTGCTAATTTACCCCTTATGTGTCACCATCCCTGAAGTGTTGACAGGAAAAATGACTCGAATCTATTCAGAACTCTCCACATTTCAGTGAATTGGGGGAGGTACTGGACAGAGCACAAATTTATAAACCAAGTCATATAACCAATTCAGAGAGAATTGCTTCGTGTACTTCTTTCCAGGCAACTCTGTATTTACTTTCCCTATGCAAAACTGTGTATACTTAGGGTGGAATTCAAGGTTGCACTAATGCAATTGTCACACAAGCATAAACATTTCTGCTTGCCAAATAGAGCAATATCTTCTCTGCTCCTTCTACTGGTTCTCCTGACCGTGTTGAGTATTCATAGCAATTTTCATACATTGTGAGAGCCAGCATATAGAGTGGTTAGAACAGCAATGAAGAACCTCCAGCCTGCTAGGTCTCACCTGTCACTGACAGTGTTAGAAACTCAGATATATAAGCTAGGTGCCATGTGGCTCCTTAAACCAGGGTTACAATCACCAAAACGGAATGTCTAGTTGTCCTTTGGGGGCCAGACAGCTCAAAAGCCATATTTTTCAATACATATTTTTCTTCATTCTGATTGTGCATATAATATATCACAGATAGTGTTGTTAGTGTGTGGAATCAAGCAAGATCCAAGGATTCACAGGCATGCACCTCCACATGGTGGAGATGTCAGACACCATCCTGGTACATGGGCATCTTCACTTGGTCGCAAGTGGCCAATAGCACCGGACAATTTTGAATGCTGGCCACACTACACTCACTGCCTCTGTATGCTGAGAAAGGATGTAGAGATGAAATGTAGTGATCTAGACAATGGGGGGGTGAGTGGACGGGCTTTGGCCCCACCCACTTTTGATATTGGCCCTGCCTGGGACATTTTCCCTTGGGGGACTGGGGGCCAGGGAGATCCATGTTCAAATCTCCACTAAGCCTTGAAGCTCACCTTCGGCTAGTCATCACATGCTTATTGCAAGTGTAAAATGGGTGGAGAAAGAGCCAATTTACCACCCCTGAGCTCTTTGGAGAAAAGCCAGGAAAAATATGCGATAGGTATGTATTATCTTAGCAATTCTTGGAACTACTCTGTAGGGTAGATCAGATTCAATAATTAAGGCAAGATTTAATCCAAAGGCTTCCCAATTCACAGCCCAGTTTTGCTTAGATGCTACGCTACAGTGTTCTACTACAAACGAAAGGAAGGGAGTATCCAAAAACATCCAGCAGAGGCTGTTTGCTACTCTCAGGATTGACAGGCAAAACTGGTCACTTAATAAATGTGCTATCTGCATCCATTAAAATAAATGGGTGCAATATTTGCAATCAGTACATCGAGCAAAAGTTCCTTTCTGGAAAGAATAAATACTTTCCCTGGCTTGGATTATACAAAGTCCTAAGGAGACTACTTTCTTTAGCATAGACAGAGTGCTTAGAAAATCATACCTTTTCCAGCTGTTGGATTCCTTCCTCCACACAGCAGACAGATGCCAATGTCCTGAGTGTCTGAGGATATAGGCACCTGAAGCAATCCTGACGACAGATCTTAAAAAGAGCAACAATGCCCCCCTCCTGTTGAAAAAAAATCAGGAAACCAGTTGGAATAAATGACCATGCAGTCCAATGCAGTCTTATTTCAGGACAAACTATTACTCTTTTCATAATTTCTTCTATGTACATATCAGCAGCTCAGCAGAAACAAGCTTCTGTTGAGAGCACATATCTTTTAAATTTAAATTTGTTGCACATATGGTGAGTTACCATTAGAATTTCCAATTTCCAGAGCACTATATTCTCCTGAAATATTAAAATGAAAACTGTTCGTTTTGCACTTCAACTAAAAGTAAGAACACACACACAAATTATGCGTAATTATCCACATGTCTGCTTCCCTGTCTGTAATTACTATTTTCAAATAGGTGTAAATCCTACCCCCCAAGACAATGTTAGCTTTTCTGAGTGTCTTGAATTAGTTCGTTAGCAATGTGTTTGCTTTCACAGGCTCCTTGCCAGAATCCAGACCCAAGTTCAGAGGCAATTGCCTCAGTATCTAATGGAATAATAAAATGACAGGCCAATGCAGAAATAAACTTAGTTCTGTTTAGTCTTGCTGAAATCCTGGACACCACAAATTTCAATACTGATTCGAGTGAAAATTATCTGCAGATAAGTTTGCTTAAAATCCTCGGCTTGAGTGGTTTTGCAGTTTCATGAAATTCTTCCTTTTCCCTATTACATTTGCATTACACAGCAATAAGACAATTCAGAAAGCTTTACTGGCAATAGAGCAGCCCAAGGAAAGCAAATGAAATTCCATTGATTTATGGAATGAAAATGAAAGGCAAAAGCTGCTCTTGAATAGTCCTATTATCTCCCTGGGAGCTAATGCAGAACAGTGGCCCAAGGGTTGCCATCAACCTTTTCTTTGATTCTACATAAAAAGAATATAGTCCAAGAGTTTAATTTAACTAGGAAAATATACTTATTCGTTAAATTTGCATTTTGCCTTTTCATCAAGCGGTTCTCCAACGTTGCACTTAGTAAGTAAATGGATATGAATGTGTATTTAACCTGGTGATAAGTAGGAACTGTATCCACTTTTTCATAACAAAACCTGACTATATCTTACTCCATTTGCATACCATGGAAAATGCTAATGTTCCAGAAGTGATACAGACTTCTGCTGCATGCATTTGAATGAGCCTTGCATTCACCATCAGATGTCCTCCTTGAAGGAGGGCTCTTTCAGTGGTTGTTCACACACCTTCAGGAAGGCTAGCCTAGTGCCTGTGGTCTTCCAGGCACCAGACGAAGAACCTTTAATCACCCAAGTCCACAGGCATGTTACTATTGCTTGATTTCACTAATAGTATTAATCTAGTCTGCTGTGTTCTGCTTACAATTGACAGGAGATACTTGAGCTTTTCCCTGACATTTCCCAGATTCTTCCTTGAGGAGGGGAGACATCAGCACGCCTAGCTGCTCATCACCACTGTGGAAGGTCAGTGGGGCAATCATCTGTCATCAAAATCCTACTCCACAGGCAATGTGTGCCACATCTTGCATCACACAAGGGCCATAGCATATAGGGCTGGGAAAGACTTCTGCCTGAAACCCTGGAGGACTGTTGCCCTTCATTGTAGACTTTTAAAAAGAGAGCAGGTGGCATTGTGGTCACTGCTGACAATGTGCATGTGTTGCCCTCATGCTGCTTTGAAATGTCGGCAGTAGAAAGCAGCATCCAGGGCCAAGCCTTCACCCAGCCAAGGTGGAGAGTTAGGTTGCCTCCTCTGAACACCATTTCTCCAAAATTTAATTGTCAGAGGAATTGCCCTTCCCTCAAAGACCAATTATTTTCCCACTACCGCCACTCCTCTGCAAGTTTATTTAAACTTTCACTCGCTATTTAAATAGAGCTGGCTCGAATCATCCCTCACCATTGGCTGATGTGAGTTGCAATCAAACAACTTCCTAAGGGCCACATGTTAGCCACCCATCATTGGAAGCGAGAAAATTGGCCTCGGAATCACACTTCTTCAGAGGCCCATTCTACCACTTCATCTGTGGTATATATTTTTACCTCAGAGTGACCCTCATTGCACATGCAATTTTGGGGCATGTCCCCTGAGCTTTTCGGCTACACTAATATCAGCTTTCCACAAGCAGGAAACCCAAGCTGTGTGTGTGTGTCTGTGTGTGAAAGCAAAGAAATGAAATATCGGAATGTGACATAGTTTTATAAATGTTTGCACACATGACTAAAAAACAATTACACTGCACTTATCCTAAATCAAAGGCAATATGTACTGTGCAGAGTTTGTCATTGCACGTTTAAAAGCCAGTGCAGTTGATCAGTTTACAGGATGGCAGCAGGACCATCAGGCTTTACTGAAGGGCTATCTTTCTTCTCTACAGCCTTATTAAGTGGGAACTTTAAATGGATGACACTGCTAAGTCCCCGCTGACACTAGTGCATTAGCTGGAAACAACTGTGTGACAAAAAGGCTGCGCGGCCGCATGCTTTCATCTACCGCTGACAGAAAGTGAACTATCAGCGTACTTTCAGCAAAAAGCAAAATATATTAACTGCATAATATCATTTGCAGCTTAACGCATCCACTGAGAGAGGAGATGCCAGGTTCAGCACCAAATGGTCCCT
The DNA here is from genome assembly GCF_965153285.1 of Podarcis tiliguerta. NCBI lineage: Eukaryota > Metazoa > Chordata > Lepidosauria > Squamata > Lacertidae > Podarcis > Podarcis tiliguerta. The sequence goes on from NC_139534.1 coordinate 66,294,097, forward strand.
GCATCTTCAGTTGCCTTATTCCGCAAGGGAGACCAGAACGCCTCCATGGAATAGGAAACATTTCGTTTAGAAAAAGTAAGGGAGAACATGAGAAAGAGGTGCAAAAGTATGCACAGTGCGTACAGATAATAGACAAAGGTTTTTCTCTCTCTTTCACAATACTAGAACCTGGGGTCATTTAGTGAAGCTGTGTGAATTAAGTATTTCTTCAGACAGTTCATAGTTAAGCTGTAGCATCTACTGCCACATAATGAAGCGATGGCCACCAACTTGGATGGCTTTAAAAGGGGACTGGACAAATTCCTGGGGGATAACAACAACAACAACTTATATCCCATCCATCTGGCTGGGTTTCCCCAGCCACTCTGAGCAGCTCCCAAAAGAATATTAAAAACACGATAAAACACCAAACATTAAAAACTTCCCTTAATAGGGTTGCATTCAGATGTCTTCTAAAAGTCAGATAGTTGTTTATTCCCTTGACATCTGATAGGAGGGTGTTCCACAGGGCAGGCGCCACTACCGAGAAGGCCCTCTGCCTGGTTCCCTGTAACCTCACTTCTCGCAGTAGAGGAACCGGCAGAAGGCCCTCGGCGCTGGATCTCAGTGTCAGGGCTGAACAATGGGGATGGAGACACTCCTGCAGGATATCAATGGCTATTCGTCATGTGAGCTACATGACATGCAGTACTGGAGGCAGAATGTCTCTGAGTACCAGTTGATAGGTATCACAAGTGGGAGGGTGCTACTGCACTCATGTCCCACCTGAGAGCTTCCCAGAGGCATCAACTTGGCCACTGTGGGAAAGAAAATGTTGGACTGGTCCAGTAGGGCCTTTCTTGTTCTTGTGCTTCAGGAAGAGCATGCAAGCTGATGTGATGTAGAACCTAGGATTAGAATTGACAGCTGGAGCTCTGTACTCTACAGTAACACCGCTTTGCCTTTCATTTCTGTCTCTCTCCCTGATAGAAGGTAAAGCCAGTTTATTATAAAATAGCTGGTTCAAAGAGAAAGCTATTTGGGTACAGTGGATTGCCATACAGCTTGGGCAATTTTCTCCATACACTGCACAGGTCACACATTGCATAGGCAGCTGAAGGGGGAGACTGGAAGAGGTTCAAAGGAGACTGGCAATGCGGTTTGTTTTTTTAAAATAAAGAAACAAATAAATGAAAAATAAAGGTTGCGGGAGGCAGAGCAGATGGTTTAACAACTTCAAGAAACTGAACATGTTTAATCTGAGAGGGAAAGGATTAAAGGAAGGAGGCTGCAGGAGCTTTTCAAACATTCTTGCTCCTGAGCGTTAAATGCTGGACTCAACCCTTTATTTACCACAGGATGAAAAACCTGGTGTGATCGAAGGGCATTCTAAATATCAGAGCTATAGGGCTGAGAAACATTTTAATGGAAATCCACTTTATTAAAACAGCATTGATTTTCATGGTGTAGCCTGTAATAATAAAAGGATGAATCTGTTCCATGGAGGTGTGTGCAAGAAAGAGAGATGAGTAAACTGCCTAATTTAAGGTCCCCCTTCTATATCCTCCAGCCATGTGAAAACTGATGCTTTATTTTATTTTTATTTTTTAAAAAACAACCCTAATAGTTATCCAGTTCTTAAGTCTTGACTCCAATGTCACTGGTATGGTGAGCAAGTCGTAAATCATGCCCTCACTGCCTCTTTGGTGGGCTCAGTAGATCCCCTTTGGAGAAAACTGTTTACAGGAATCTTAACTATGTTTCTGTGTTTGTTTGTCTGTCTGTCTGTCTGTCTGTCTGTTTGGTCTTGCCTTATTCTTAACTGTGACAAACACTGAAATAATTTAGAAATAATTTGCTTTAATAGAGCCCATTTTCTACAAGTCCAACAAACCATCCTTAAGATTAATAACCCCGCTTAACTGAGGTCTTATTGTGATGGCAAAGCTTTAAAAAGACAGATTGTTTTTGCAAGCGCGGTAAGATTTATGGGTCTGGAAGCTGACAGTCCAAAAGGCAGATAAACCATGATAGAGAATTTTCTCTTCAAATCTTCTGGTCAATATGTACAATTGAATGTATTCAAGTATTATATGTATGCCCTGCTTTTCTTTTCCCACACAAAATGAGAGAAATATAAAATACAGATGGGTAAGAGGAGTCCAGTGGAAGGGGCTTTGATTTCCTTTGCCATGTGGCTCTACAGATGAAAGACTAGAACTCTGGGTTATTGAGTAATGGACCAAATGAAGTACTTTGTTACACAACCCACAAGTCACTTAATTGTCAGGATACCAGAATGGCCAATGACTTGCCCTCATGGGTTCCTCAGAGCATTTAGCTGCCTACATGGACAGGAGCACCTCTGGCTTGGGCAGATTATCTCCATGCCTTCATTAACTATGGCTTCTCTTGTGTGCTTATTTGCTTGGATTATACAGCTTCTGTTCACACAAGTACCAAGCTAACATGGAAAGATACCCATCAATTTTGGGATCATCATGGTAGGCACGCTTCCAAAGCAGCTTGTAATTTGGGTTTTAGGTGAATTTCTTTTTTAGGGTTAGAATAACTTCAGAAAGGACTATTGTGGCCACGGTTATTAGCTGTAGTAACTTAATGGAAACTCCAGGTTTGGGGAGTAATATGTCTGATGAGGATGATGAAGTAGTCAAACAACAAGTGATGGCTCTCAGCATTATGCTTGTGAGCCTGATCCATATCAGAGACAGAATGCTGGGCTAAATGAAATGTTGACCTAAGCCAAAGAGACCATTCTTATGCTTGTAGGCTGAGAACACAATCCTAGAGGCTAAATAGCTCTTAGCCATTTATTTGCTGCTCTTAAAGCTGCTTCTTATTTTTGACTGTTCTTGGCACTCTCTTTTATCTTCTTTTGTACTGTATTGATTTTGTGTAAGCTGCCTTGTGTACTTTTTGTAGAAAAGTAGGCTGTGAATTCAGTGACAATAAGCAAAATAATATACAGCAATAATTCAAGGAACTCACAGTATTATTCCATGCAAATTTATTCAAATGGAAATTCCACAGTGCTCTTTGGGGCTTATTTTCACATAAATGCACATACGATTTCAGTCTGTTTCATCTAACAGATTGGCTATGTCAAATATAATATATTATATTTACTTCTCTTTCTTACCACTCCATGAAATCCTGTATAAGTATGAAGAACCCCAACACAATGCCTAAGCATAAAGTTCATTTTTTTCATTGAAACCATTCAATCAAGGTGACTGACAGCCCAAACAACTTCTTGTCAACTGACCTTTTGAAATTAAAAAGATGTGAAGAGGCAATCGATTGAAGTAATAGAAAGTTCAAATGATTTTATTTTATTTTATTTTTATAGAAAAAACTTGTTTTGAAAGAACCTTGTATCTCTGTGAAATTAAGACCACATCTTCTGGAGACAAATGATTCTGCCATTTATTTATTTATTTATTTATTACGGTAATTATTACATCACAATTTTTTTCCCATCTTTCCTCTGTAGCTCAAAGCAGAATACATGGCCCATATTCCATTTTGTCTTAACAACAACCCTACAATGTAGTTGAAATATACAAAAAAAAAGTCCAGTAGCACCTTAGAGACCAACTAAGTTTGTTCTTGGTATAAGCTCTCATGTGCATGCACATTTCTTCAGATACCTTAATGTAGGTTAGGTTGAGAGCTGGCGGTTCTTGCCCATGGAACTCTCATTCTAGTGAAGCCCATCTGAGTGCTTCACTGAGTTCATTCTGCAAAGCAGCAACTACCTTCCTCTGCAAGGCAGGATAATGGGTAGTGCCTTGGGCTCCTGCTACTGTTACACTGCTAGGCTGGCTTGCTAAACAGCTGCTTTGGTTATTGTGGTTTTAATATTGCAATTGTTTTACAATTGTTTTGACAACATTTATCTTGGCAAATATGAGAGCCCATTTGGACTGACTTGTGGACATTTTTTTTTAGATAGAGCATGAATAGATAGATTGAGATAGAGCTTCAGAAACACTGATTTCCTCTTAGAATGCAGAATAGCTTTCCTGGTCATTTCATGTTACAAGACACCTACAGAAGAACACATGTGCCAACAAAGATCCTAGGAAGTTTTCAGATTGCCTGAGTACAAGGGGGGCTTACCTTAGCAATGATGCGGCACAGGTGAGAGCCTTCCTGGGTAAGACTGAACAAGTTGCTGGTAGCTGATTCAGCAGAATACAGATTATCTGATGTGTCTATTTCTCTCACCAGGTTCTGGGCAACAAAGACAAGCATAAATTTCATTTACTTCCACATATATGTGCAAACAGAGTGATGTCTAGGGCTTGGCTTCTTGGTTTCTTGTGAATTTAGTTAGCTTAAAGCTTTGTGTTGAAACTGCAGAGTTTTTGTTTAGGGGAAAGTGCCATTACAGTGGTGCCTTGGTTCTCAAATGCCTTGGTACTCAAACAACTTGGAACCCAAACACTGCAAACCCAGAAGTAAGTAAGTAAACCGGTTTGCGAACTTTTTTCAGAAGCTGAATGTGCTCCCTTTCAAGTGTTAGGCTTCCGTTTTGAGTGCAACACTTCCGTTTTGAGTGTTACACTGAGGTCTATCTGTTTTTGCTATTTATTTTGCTCTTTTTGTTTTTGTGACTGTGTGGAACCCAGTTCAGCTATTGATTGATTGATTGATTGATTGATTGATTATTGTGTGACTGCAGTACATTGTTTATTGCTTTCATTTTATAGATCCATGGTTGTGTTAGATAGTAAAATTCATGTTAAATTGCTGATTTAGGAGTTGTTTTTAAAAGTCTGGAACAGATTAATCCATTTTGCATGACTTTCTATGAGAAAGCACGCCTTGGTTTTGGAATGCTTTGGTTTTGGAACAGACTTCCTGAAGGGATTAAGTTTGAGAACCAAGGCACCACTGTATAAGAGAACAAGGGAGGCATTCATGGTGAGTTCTGGCACCTCTTTTTTCTAGAAAAATGGCCCTGGGAAAAGCCAAACTGCATTTCCAAACCCCCAAAATGAGAACATCAGTGATGAATCCCAGGAGACCTCAGAGGCTGCATGATACATTCATGGGATGAAAACCAAGCAAATATTTTAATACTTCCAAACATTTTCCTTATTGTTACATATAGTTAAGAATATTTACTAACCTTTATTTCATGTGTTAAAGCTAGTTCTATCAATTGGCCAAAATACTGTGCAACTGTGGTTAGAGCATCATTAATACAAGATTTCATAGACTTTAATATCTGCTCATCTTCAATCTGGATGCACCTGAAAGGAAATGTAAGAAAAATAGTGCAATTGTCCCTGTGGTGCTTCAGCCATCATGTGAACAGAAGCTAAGCCTTTACCAAGATGTGAGACCAAACAGTAGCTCTTAATATTAAGGCACCAGTTTAAGATGATGACCCAAAGCACCAGTTCACTTCTGTTCAGAAATAGGCTAAAACACAGAAATGTAGAACCCCGCTATGTAGAACCGCCATTCCTCTACTAACAGAAAAAAATATTGCCTGCATCAGAGCCAACAGATTACAAGCACTAATTGAGAGTATAAAGTGATCCATTTATTTCAAACCAATTATAGCACTGGGCAAAACAAATATTTTATATTACCTTTCAGTAACTGTTGTAAGTTCAGAACATTTTTCCACTAGCATTTTTTCATACTGCAGATGAAAGAGAACAGAGATGTGTTGTTTTAGTGTTATCGTTTGTCTTTGCATTATGGGAAATGATAGAATTACATTGCTTTAAACAGAACCAAAGGATGAATTTTAATTTAAAGTATTTTTAAAGTAAATTTAATTGATTGTGGCTTAGAGGGGCAATTTAGAGCAGGAAATCAATGGGGAAAGAAGTTTAAGGACTTTCCTCCCACCAACCCCCCGTTTCTCTGCTCTAAGCACCCTCATTTCAAAGTGGCTTTTCTCTAAAACAGGGGTGGGGAATCTGTGGCTTTCTAGACGCTTCTGGAGGGCATCTTCCATCATCCCTGTCCATAGGCCATACTGGAGTCCGACAGTATATGGAGGGCCACAGACTTCCCCTCCCCTGCTCTCAAAAAGAGGTTGTTTAAGCATGTGCATGTAACATTAGTCTGGCATTTAAAGATGCTAACTTGAGAACAATTCTAAGAGGTGGAAACTGAGCTGTACCCAATCAGCTGGGTTTTGAAGAAGAAGAAGAAGAAGAAGAGTTTGGATTTGATATCCCGCCTTTCACTCCCTTTAAGGAGTCTCAAAGTGGCTAACATTCTCCTTTCCCTTCCTCCCCCACAACAAACACTCTGTGAGGTGAGTGGGGCTGAGAGACTTCAAAGAAGTGTGACTGGCCCAAGGTCACCCAGCAGCTGCATGTGGAGGAGCGGAGACGCGAACCCGGTTACCCAGATTACGTGTCTACCGCTCTTAACCACTACACCACACTGGCTCTCAGTGTGTGTAGTGGTTAAGAGAGTACATAAAGTGTGTTTTGAATGCAGAAGGTTCCAGGTTCAGTCCTTGACATTGCCAAACTAAAACATTCAACTAATGACCCCTACAAGCAGAAGCCCATGTAACGACTTTGAGCAATTGGGTTTGCCCCCTTTCTCTTTCCCCTGTGTGTCCCCTATAGTCCCCCCCCCTTTGGCTCTGGGAGACTCAGGGAAACCCCTGAAACAGCAGGGAGGGGGGACAAGGAGAAGGCAGGCCATTCCATTCGGCAAACAGAAATGCTTGTGGGAGCCAGTGTGGTGTAGTGATTAAGAGCGGTAGTCTCATAATCTGGTGAACCGAGTTCGATTCCCTGCTCCTCCACATGCAGCTGCTGGGTGACCTTGGGCTAGTCACACTTCTCTGAAGTCTCTCAGCCCCACTTACCTCACAGAGTGTTTGTTGTGGGGGAGGAAGGGAAAGGAGAATGTTAGCCGCTTTGAGACTCCTTCGGGTAGTGATAAAGAAGAAGAAGAAGAAGAAGAAGAAGAAGAAGAAGAAGAAGAAGAAGAAGAAGAAGAGGAGGAGGAGGAGGAGGAGGAGGAGTTTGGATTTGATATCCCGCCTTTCCCTCCCCTTCAGGAGTCTAAAGCGGTTGATATAAAGTGGTATATCAAATCCAAACTCTTCTTCTTCTCTTCTCTTGTGCTGATGAAGCTATCTGTTCAACACTACACTGAATTCCTCCCATAGGTAGGAAGTGATGTCAAGGGCCCCTGGCTGTTACCTTGGAAAGCAAGATGCCTGTCAGAGCTATTGAGCTAGATGGGGAAACAGTCTGAGCTAGTATAGGCAGCTTGATAGGTTTCCCATTATTACATGATGTGTCTATTTCCAAAACCCAAGAGGATGAATTGGTAATATGTTTAGAATAAGTTTTATTCAAAATGAAACAAAAACATGCATGTAAAGTTTTCTATGGGGTCTTTCCTTTAAAAACAAACAACATTTATATCAGCATTCTGGATGCTGTCATTTCACAGTAATCCTACCTGATGCATTTCTTCCCAAGAATTCCTCTTGAATGTATTGTATTCATTTATCATTGAACGGACATGGCAGTTGACTCTTACTGTCATGCTGTGGACCCTCTCCCACCTGTTCTTCTCTAGTTTTTGAACAATCCTGGTTAGCTCAGTGCTTATAATCCAAGCTCTTTTCAGCAACAACTGCAAGTTATCACAAGCGCTGTGTTCCGATGACAGAGAAAATTCACTTTGGGCATCTTCTTCTAGGCTGATTGGTTTCGACTGAAGAATACACATGCATTCACAATCAGTCATGAGCTTCAAGTCTTCCATCCACCGTTGAACAGAGTCTACCTGGATTAAATGCATACTGAAAAGAAGGGCGGGGGAAGATGAAAATACTACATATTAGTATACTAGCTTCTATCTAGTAAATCTGGTGCAGAGCTTCTACATTTCAGGCACAAGATTCAGGCACAAAAAGTATATTGAAGCTCCATTGGGCATATGAAAATGAATACCAGCTGAATGCTAGACATTCTAAGGTTGATTCCATAAGCATTAATTTTCCGGATTCTATCAAATATCCACTTTCTAACAGTGGACGGGCAGATGTATTGGAGAGTCAAAATTTAGGGTCTGATAGAGACAGCCATTTCCTGTTTTTTGTCCCCAAGATACTATATACTGCCTCCATTTAGAGATTATATTTTATCCATAATCATGGCTAATAGCCATGATTATGGATAAATAGACCATTTATCTCAGTTTGAGAAAAAGGCAACAGAATCTACTTTGTTCCAGCTAATCCACTTTATGAACTACAGCTACACATGGTTTATAATTTGTCTGCATGCATAAACTGTACAGTAATGTCCATTCCTGCAATAGCTGACATTTGGTTGAATCATATGTGCCTGTTTAACACAAAATACCCACAAAATTCCTGAGATTATGTTACATATGCACATAAGATATGCACATTAGCCATGGATTTCCCATTCATGGTGGCATATGCAACTCTGCTTAAAGGTTTGGTCTTCAGTACCTGCTCCCCATTCCACTCCCCAGCAAGTTAGTAGCTTGTTTTCACTGTGATTATTTAACATGCCAGTCACACTTTTATATAAGACTGGTGTCAGATTCTAAACATTTATTTAAATGTCAGTCACAATGTTTTAAGTTGCTTGCAAGTCTAAGTATTCATAACCAGCATTAGAACCCCAGAGCTATTTCATATCACGATTTTCCATGCAGCAACTCAAATTGACTTGTTCAGTAATTTGGGGGTGTTGAAGTAATCTTGTGAACATTGGACACATGTCCAGACCTTATTGTTTACAGACGACACAAGAATAAGCACACTGCCAGTTATGTTCAACTGAGAGGTGCTGCTCGTCTGTCACTACAGAGGAACCATACAGAGAAGTGTACTGACCTTGCTGTGAGGGGATTATTCGCAAATTTAAACTGAAGGTACCTTTGATCTGCAAGCCAGAATTATGACTCTAGGAGGATTCCTTGAGGTATCCAGCAACTTTCCTGAGCTAGCTCCAAAAGTCACAAGAGTTACCTTAAACTCAATCTATGACCAATATTCTTCCTTATTATGGGTTGTAGTTTTCATGTGCTGTAGTCTTCAAAGCTGTAATTTGATTAGTTATGTTTTGTGCCTGTTGTATTTTCACACTGTAATAGCTTCTTTCATTCATACTCTTGTTCTCAAGATTCTGATTTGTTTTAGTGGATTCACTTATTTTTCCTGGGTTGCATCCAGTGGTGGTTTTGCCTTGGCAGGAAACACTTCAACTTGCACAAGTCATTTTGCCATTCCCTCTCTAACCAGTTTGACCCTGAGTTGCTCCTGAGGATTACTGGGCCTTCTAGAATACAACGGGGTATGGCTGAAAGGGCTGCAGTAGTTTGGTGAGGTTGGCAGCATTTGGGTGCCCTGGGGTGCACAAGTAAAAACATTTCCCCCTAAAGCAAAGCCATTATTTGACGCAACCCTTTATTTGAGTGCATATATATATATATAATCATGGAACATAAAATCCAGTCCTCATAATAGATTTCATAAATGCATTTTGTATTCAGTACAGTGGTACGTCGGGTTACTAACTTAATTCGTTCTGGAGGTCTGTTCTTAACCTCAAACCGTTCTTAACCTGAGGTACCACTTTAGCTAATGGAGTCCCACTGGCACACAATTTCTGTCCTCATCCTGAGGTAAAGTTCTTAACCCGAGGTACTACTTCCAGGTTAGCGGAGTCTGTAACCCGAAGTGTTTCTAACCCGAGGTGTTTTTAACCCAAGATACCACTGTATTAGCCTGGCTACATATAAAACAACCATACTAGGTGTATTTTATGGTCCAGAGTGGAATCTTAAGAACAGCAGCTACTTTGCCTTTCAAGGTGCACAACAAACAAGCTGCAAATATATAGCTCTAAGCACCACTATATTACTTCTTTATTATTCTACATTTATTCCCTGGTTTCAGTTAAAATTAAAATCAATAACTGAACCAGCAGAGAGAAACCTTTACAGGCAGGAAAACAGCTTAACTGGTTTTCCTGAGATTAATAGAAGTATTAGAATGGCAATCATTCTGAGCCCACACTAACAGCTATAGAAATGGCACTGCCTTTACCGTTCCTCTTAGAGATGCTCTTGGTTCAGACCCTAATTAGATTTCAGGAATCAATGCTGGGAGTGTTGCAAAAAAAGGGGGGGATCTTTTCTGATCTGTACCATAAACATTCATGCTGAATGTTTTGGGTATATATTCAGTAGTTCTAGAACTTGAATGAAAACTATAGTTACAGGCCATTTGTCTTCAGCTTGAATTGTTGCTGGGCATGCATCTTTCAGCAAATGTAATTATTGTGATCCAAACATCTAAAGGAGTCTCAGGGTACTATAGTAAGAGTTGTGCGTGTCGGAAATAAGAACTGCCTTGTAGGGCAGGGGACAAGAGAATTAGATCGTGAGCTTTCACCTTTCACTTACAAGCTTTAATTCATCTAATAGATTTTATCCTGCCTTTCAGTGTATCTCCACTATCCAATCGTCCAAGGCAGTTCATGAGTAGGATCCTGGGTTTGAAATACAAATGCACATTTATGCAAAATTTAGAGCACAAGCTTTGAAAGTAGAAGCTTCTGGGTTTAATGCTCAGCTTTTTCAGATAGGGATGAGAAAGACTCCTGCCTGAAGAGCAACTATATACAGTACCAAGCAACATGGACCATTGAGGGGATTCAGTATAGGACAGCTTCATAAGCTGATATGAATTCACATGTCTTCAATATTATGTTTTCCAATATTCTATAATGCTGTAGGGTTTGTGTCAAAATATTTCTCTAAAATACATGAAGAACAGCATTATATAAAAGCTATGAGAATTATAAATATATTAGCATTGTAAGTGTTTTGGACCTATAGATAGGTGATAGGTGATAGATGATAGATGATAGATGATAGATAGATAGATGATAGATATAGATAGATGATGATAGATAGATGATAGATGATAGATAGATAGATAGATAGATAGATAGATAGATAGATAGATGATAGAGAGATGGACATTTGTGTAACTGTCTAGAGGTGAGCTGTTCGTGTGTATCAAACCCTGCACAGACCTAACAGCAGGTTGAACATGTCAATCTCTGACAAAACTGATCATCTCTTTAGTGGGAAGAAAAACTTTCAGAAGAGCAGATGGCTGGTGCTATTAAAGCTGACATTTCGTTGCTGGCAGTGTCAGAAACAATTCTGCTCATCCCCCAGTGGCAAATGCAGAGAGACATCTTCAACGTGTGCAGTTACTGGTCCAGCCAGGCACACACCATCCTTTCTAGAGACAGATGCATTGTATTGTAAAGCCTTCAAAATTTGAGAGTTTCCCGTTATGCCAAGGAGTCCGGTCCAAAACACTTTAGATAATAAAGTAAAATACATGGCTAAACAAAGTCAGTCACATTTCAGGTGAAGTAAAGTACTATTGATTTTCAATGTGATGAGCTCCTAAGTATTGTCATTTCTTAGAATGATTTAGGCTAAAACTCTGAACTCACATACTCTTAAAATATATACAGTAGAGTACAAATGAAATAACTGGGACTAATCCACGTGAATGGCTTGAGGACTTGCATCTTTCTTCTATATTGCTTTTACAGCAATTCAGAAAAATACATGAAAAACATAAACAGAGTCACTACGGATTTAAGACACGCACAGAAAACCAGCTACTTGATCAAAAGCCAGACAGAAGAGCCAGGTCTTACAACTCAGGATTAGATTTCAATCATTAATCCAGTTGTGTAGACAGTCACACTGAAGGTGACTTGAGCAAATGTAATTAGGTACACAACATCCACCTTGGACTCATGAAGACCTGATTCATAAACCATAATGCTTGCAATTAAGCCTGATCTCTTCCATTAAAGACAGCAAGGCTTAGTTGGCTTGTGGGTAATAGTTCAGGTTTAATTGGTATGAATCTTGTGCCATAAATTACTTAGAATATGCAGGTGATGCATAAGGCAAAACTGACTTCTTTTCTGTCCTTGGTTACAACCCTAAAGTTATGAAAATCACTGTTCTGAAAATCTAAGATTCTACATTATTTTGAATGGATCTATGCCAGCGCTAGTCACACATTAGTTGTATTTAGATGTCACAATAAACCATGGTTATAATGAATGTTGCAAGCATTGCCTCCCCCAGGTTTGCACTTATTTCTCTACAAGGGATTTGGAAGTTTGGGGTTCCATTTTTCATTAGCAAGAGCTTGTCATCTCTTTCCAGTGAAACAAACTATGTTTATTCTTAATGTGTTTGAAAGAAGCCAACTTCAAACAATGGCTTGTTTCAATGAACCAGAGTTAAGATTAACCAAAGTTTAAGGTTTGACTGACATGTGAGAAGTGAACGTTTCTGATCTCCTCACAACTTTACTAGAGGAGGGTGGGGAGCATAGTAGCCTGGGAGTGGGGGAGAGACTAAACTAATTCCCATCACAATAAACCATGATTTATCATGATATCCAAACACAGCCATTCTGTACAGCTAAAGGTGAATCTAGGGTCCTTTCTCAGGTGTGTTCATTCTTTTCAAACCATAATGTTGGGGAATCACATGGCTCCTATCCAGCTCATAGAAAAAAAGTATGAAAACTTATGTAAAGAGAGCTCTGCATACTCACTCTCTCTCTCTCTATCTATCTATCTATCTATCTCTGACATAAATTAACTATGGAGAACCTGAGAAACACACATGGTTCAAATTGAAAAACACTCTCTCAACTTCCTTCATTCGGGCCTTTATATTCTTGACTTTTTTTTTAAAGCCACAAATATCTGTGACAAACATGGTTTAATCGCATTTGACCATATGCCCTAACCAAAATTACATGCTTTCCTAACAGTCTAAAATAATGCTTACAGAGCGTTACAGGAGCCAATGGGAAAGTCTTCCAAATCTGGGGTGAGTAATAGACAGCCCAAACCTACATTAATTCACAGTATGGACCCTCTTAAATGTGTCTACACGTTTACCTTTCCATTTTAACTATACACACACATCAATAATTATTTGCATAGCAGGCAACTAATTAAAGAAATTATAGTCATCCTGTCCAGCAGAAATTATAGAAAATGAATTGCCTTGAGACAGGTCATTTAAACAAAACAAAACAAAACAAATCCCTTCTGATTATTCAATCCATTTTTTTATATATGCTACCATAACCCCATTTCAGTTGAGGATCACTTTATGCTACACATGCTCTGCTTCATTTGCCTTTTATAACCCATAAGCATCCTATACTATTTTGTGAGTGGAATTTATACTAGTGATCAGAATTTAGCAGGTGCTCACCACCTGCATCCGAACTGTGCTCCGAAAATGTTTGTATAAGAGGATAGTGGTGCTGTCTCCTTGGTGCAGTATCCTACGATCCAGCATAGGATTCAGATAAAAGGGAGAAAGCAGCCATTTCCCACTCTAGAAAAGGGTGGAGCTCCATGGAGATGGGGCACACACTTGTGGGGAAAGCAAATTTCCACCATAAAGCACTGGATCCACTTTCCTACTGCACTTAAGAGCGGTATAAATGTCATAGTCCACAACACCTGTCAACAATGGTAGATAAGGTAGATTGGTGAGCCACAGGTGATATTTAATGCTGTTAGAAGAAGTGTGTGCTATATTTGAAAGAATTAGGTGCAAGATGTATAGAAGTTATATCTGAAACATGTATTCTAAGACATTTCAGCTAATCATTACAAACTAGAAGAATATGGATTCATTTCAGTGATACGTTAAATGTCATTTCAGCTGGGGTCATTTCTTACCCTCAAAAAGCCATACAAAAGAATGCATAACAAATAAATGAAAATGAGGGCTAATGGATTGTTGCTAGTATGACACAGAAAAGCAATATTTTTAGAAGGAATATGAAAGAGTAAGCACTCGCCAGAGAACATGTAGTCGTTCTTATAAGTGTGCTTAGTTTTTCATGAGCGTTCATCCCGATTGGTGTTTGGGGAGGTCATGTGACAAACAGCATTCATCCCAATCTGCAATGTTTATACATTTTCCTGCCAAAATAATTTCTTCATCCCACGTTTCAGTACAGATTGGTGCAGTGTAGATCAGAGCTTTTTTTTCCAGCTGATGCTCACCGGAGCTCAACTCCAGCACCTCTCAGGTAGGCGCCATTGCCATTCCAAGAGAATAAGGGAGACGTTCATTGTGAACTCCAGCACCTCTTTTTCTAAAAAAATAGCACTGGTGTAGATGCACTGGCAAAACCAATCCAGCAGTCCAGTCAGTGCATGCGCGCCATGTCATTTTCCACATCAAATTGCCCCTCTTGTCCCATAAGCAGCAACAACAACACACCTGCCACAAAGCCAGTGTTGGTGCTCCACTCCACTTCTGGAGATATGGGGGGGGGGGAGAGTGGGGAAGGGAAGGCAAAGCCATGGAAGGCTTTGAAGGTAAATATGAGGAGTCTGTGCTCCATTCAGGATCAGACAGAAAACTAATGTGGGGATTTCAGGTAGGGTGCAGTCGTCTGCATGATGAGAATGGTAAGGCATTAACCTTGGAGCTTTGTCAGTTTGTGCTAATTCTATTAAAAGCATAACACATTAAAGTTACCACTGTTAGAATCTCAGAATATATACAACGGTATGGCATATTGACAAAAAGGCCATTTATCCCGACGTAACAATGGGGGGAAATAGCTACATATAAAAGCAGCAGTAAAAATAATTCAGGAGAAAAGCACATATCCTTCTGCCAGCCAAAGGTATTCTAGCTTAGGTAATTGAAAAAATATATATCTGCCCTACCTATGAATAACTGTGACTGGCCACACAGTAGCTTATGGCTGCACCCTTTGCCAAGCCAGCTTTGCAATGTGTGTTTTCTGCAATCCTGATATTAAAAATCAACTAAATATTAAGTGCATGGATGGAATAATGCCCATGAATTAATGTCACCAGCAGCAACAAATGCTAAATTGGTTGTGCTAAGTTGCATCAAAAGAGTGTTTTTCACTAACCCACTTTGTGCTCAGCCATTTGGTCACAACGACGATTCCTGTGGAAGGCTACTACAACCTACAGTTTGCAGGCACAGCAGCATCCTACCAACCTAGCCAGTCTGGAGCAGAGCAGGATTATGTAGTTGCCAGTGGAGCAAATTTTGGTTCCCGTTCCTAAATGGGTCAAAGGATGAAAGGTTCCACACACAGAGAGGCACACACCTCTTCTGCATGATTACATTAATTGGCTTCAAGGCGGGCTTCATATAGCTTGACTTTTTTTCACTCTGTATGAGTTAGGTCACAACAGACAGATTCTGTGTAAGTTACGAAAAAGCTATAGTAGGGAGCTTCTGACCTGTAGGCTTTGCCACACCTACCCATTTGGCCTGTGAGGCTGTTCTGACCAAGTGTCACCCACCTGCCACACATAATGGGACATGGATGGCACTGCGGTCTAAACCACTGAGCTTCTTGGGCTTGCCTATCGGAAGGCCAGCGGTTTTAATACATGTGACAGAGTGAGCTCCCATTGCTCTGTCCCAGCTCCTGCTAACCTAGCAGTTCGAAAGCACCTGAGTGCAAGTAGATTAATAGGTACCGCTGCAGTGGGAAGGTAAACAGTCATCCCGGGAAGCACTCATCCCGGTGTCCTGTTGTGCCAGAAGGGGTTTGGTCATGCTGGCCACATGACCTGGAAAGCTGTCTGTGGACAAACGCTGGCTCCCTCGGCCTGAAAGCGAGATGAGAGCTGCAAGCCCATAGTCACCTTTGAATGGACTTAACCATCTTTTCTTGCCTGCTTCTTCAGAGAAAAGCAATGACAAACCTAGACAGCATCTTAAAAAGCAGAGACATCACCTTGCCAACAAAGGTCCGTATAGTTAAAGCTATGGTTTTCCCAATAGTGATGTATGGAAGTGAGAGCTGGACCATAAAGAAGGCTGATTGCCGAAGAATTGATGCTTTTGAATTATGGTGCTGGAGGAGACTCTTGAGAGTCCCACGGACTGCAAGAAGATCAAACCTATCCATTCTTAAGGAAATCAGCCCTGAGTGCTCACTGGAAGGACAGATCCTGAAGCTGAGGCTCCAAGACTTTGGCCACCTCATGAGAAGAGAAGACTCCCTGGAAAAGACCCTGATGTTGGGAAAGATGGAGGGCACAAGGAGAAGGGGACGACAGAGGACGAGATGGTTGGATAGCGTTCTCATAGCTACTAGCATGAGTTTGACCAAACTGTGGGAGGCAGTGGCAGACAGGAGTGTCTGGCGTGCTCTGATCCATGGGGTCACAAAGAGTCGGACACGACTAAACAACTAAACAACAACAACCATCTTTTCTGACCAAGCCTCACCCACTTGCCACACACACTACAGGCACGGTGCAGGTAAGGGTGTGGCGGTGCCAGAAAGGAAAGACATGGAGGACAGTGAACATTTTGAGGGATTGCAGTTGTGAGGGGATTGTCACTCAAGCCAACCTACTTAGGTTGGTGGACTAGGGATCTCCTCTTTGGCCCTGATGGCCTAATTGCCTCTTTTCTTCTTTCCGGGGTGTGAGGTGCCCAATGGCTCTGTGGTGATAAAAATGGCATTTGACTCCAGAAACTCACCTATATTTCCAAAAATGTTACTAGTGTGTCTGTAAATTTATGCAAAAGGTTAACTGATGGCATTGGGTCATTTCTCTCAGTTTCTCATTTTTCCAGTCTTCAGTTCAATTGTATCAATTCAAAAAAACTGAAAATAAAAATTCATCAGAATTTTAGTGCAAATTTTCCTAATATTTCACCTGATATAAACATTTTAAGCAAATATACCAAATGTAATGCACATGTATATATTTCACATTTACATCCATTTTTATCCACACTTTTTGGAGAACTATATCAAACATTTCAGAGTTTTATTGGTGCCTGAAGCGCATCATTGTTTAACCTGCAGATGATAGAAGAAAGACTGTCTCTCTGTGTAATTCCTTATAACTGACATAGGTGGCTATTAAAATTAAATTTTTCAGGAAATTATTGTTGATTTCACTCCAACGGCATCGATTGTATTGATCATTACAATTGTACAGATGTAGGTTAGATGCAGCAGTACAGAGTTAATTTTTCTTGAATAAATCATCTTCATTGTCACCAGTGGTGACAAATTTATAAGTTATGAATATGCACTATAAGTTATGAATATTACAAAGCCTGGATATCTACAGGGTTAATGAAGTGTTGCGGCAACACTTCGGAGTATCTGATGATTAAGAAGTCCAGAGTTGTTGACGGAATATTTATTCAGTTGATTGGTATATATCATCTAAAAACATGGTCAAAACAAAACAAAAAAGAAGCAATTAAAAGGCATGCATGAGGGGCACCAATTCCACAATGAAACCCATCTGGAAGCATCCAAAAGAGAATAAGGTTTAGACTGCATTGTGATTAAAGCAATGTTTTCACCCAATAGTTTGATCCTGTTAAGTATCTTCTACCTGCTTCCAGTACCTGTGCAATCATACAGAACCATTTCATTTATAGGAGCAATACTTTCACATATTTCCATCATGAATACTTGTGTAAATGTTGGTACAGCTGTTTTACTGGGAATTCTTTTCAAAGGAAAAGAATACAAATAGTCTTGCATGATATGCTTGTTGCAAACCAGTTTTTCTAAACCTGGAGCATAGTTTACAGGAATAGTCTGGAAGTCTTTTATTTATTTTTTTTTTAAAGTGTGATTTTCCAAATCTGCCGTGGAGAGGCTTACGTCAGAGAGAAGCTACAAGTCAGAGTCAGCAGTTCAGCAGGTTCATCTTTGAATTCTTTCAGCACTTTTGGGTGAACGCCAAGCAGTCCTGGTGACTTATTGCTGTTTAATCTATTAGCTGCACTGAAACATTTCTTCCACCGAAATGTTAATGTGTGACAGCTTTTCGGATATGCTACCACAAGACAATAAATAATTCAGGGGTGGGTATTTCTCCAGTATCCTCTGTCCAAGGAGGATAGACAGATGTGGAAAATTCATTAACCTTTTACACAGCAGTTTTCATGATCCAAGAGCTTGCCACTTATAGTGGCCCAGTTATCCTTCAAAATACCTGAGAAGCCAGTGGCGTAGCGTGGGGGGTGCAGGGGGGGCCAGCCGCACCGGGCGCAACATCTGGGGGGGGGCGCTCGCACTCGCAGCTCTCTGCCCCTACCTGGCTCACTCACTCTCTCTCACTGCAGTGCTGGCTGTGCAAATCCGATCCGAGCCGCTGGGTCGCCGCCCACTGTGGAGGGGGAGGTGCCAGGCATGCGGTGCGGAGAGAGAGCGAGGGACTATCTGGGGGAGGGACAGTGCAGCGGGGGGCGCAAATTACTTGCCTTGCCCCGGGTTAGGGGGCGCAAATTACTTGCCTTGCCCTGGGTGCTGACAACCCACGCTACGCCACTGTGAGAAGCTACACTGTTCTTATACCAGAAATACTGATGTCGTAGTAGCACAACTTGTCTAAACGGTTCTGCAAACAAAGCTCTGGACCCCCTCCTTTGCGAGGGTATATTTTCCCTTTACAATGTCCTTCCTTTGTTTCTTGATGTCATCATTCCCAGAAATGCAAGGTAGAATCCAACAGAAGACCAGAACTGGGGGGAACAGGGGACTATTTGAATGAGGAATCATGAGAAGCCCGAGACATTTTGGCACCTGAGACAAGCCACCAATTGGTGCTCACCCTAATCTCACCCTGCTGGGGAAGAAGGGATAAGTGAATATCTACCTCAGAAACAACAGAGGAATAAAGATCTACATTGGGATTTGCTGCCTCTGTGGATCCTGCCACCTAAGGTGGTCACCTAATCTAGCCTCATAGGTGAGCTGGTCCTGCCCTTTTTGCTAATGGATGCCTTTTTGTCAATGGAACGAAGACTACTAAATTCTACCTACAAGACCAATTATTCCTCTCCAACATTCACTAACCAGGTGCCTTCGCTGACTGATATATCCACCTAACTACTTATGCAATGTAAGCCATATAACACCAGAAAACTAGTCTCACGAAATCCTGCAGCTTAACTTCTGCTAGCAGGATTCATTTTGCAAGCCACCTGGCTCCATAGCTGTATGAATAAGCTAATCACATAAGTTTTGAAATGCATGAATCAGCCAAAAATACCTACCCCAACCCCACCCAAAACACCAATACTTTGCTAACCCTGATCTTACCAACACTTGCAATTTTATCTAGTCTGTGGTGACATCATGTTTTGAAAGGCTAAATCTCAAAAGGAATCGAAATTATGGAAACTCAGAGAATGAGAGGAGGTGTCTAAACAGGTAGCACCAGACAGATTATTAACTGATTCAAGAATATGAAGTCACCCTACTCATTTCTTGTCACTGAATGAGAATGGAGCTCATTCACTTCCCAGTGAACTTCTAAATACAAATTAGGCACTCAGTATGCCAAGGCATTAAAAAAAAAAAGAACAATGTTTTCCAGAAAGAGAACACAGAGAACAAAAATAAGCCAAGTGTCCTGCGATGATTGTTGCTTTGGGCTCAAATAAAGTTCCATATTATTATACATGAAAACAACCTTTGGAGTTAGAAAACTGAAACAGCAGTGGATGCTATTGTCTTTGCCACAATAGCAATATCGTCCTCTCAGACTTGAGGATGTAACCCCTGACACTAAATATTAACAAGCAGATAGTTTTTCTGCAGGAGGCAATTTGCAATAGAAAATAAATATTAGAATAAAAATATTGTTCCAAATATATATGTCTCCCTGTTTTACTCTAAGGATTTAAAATATCTAGATTTTTTCCCCTAGAGTATAAAAATTTCTGTATTATCTTGCCCTTTTTGTAGAAACAAAGAGGGAGACTTCCTGGCCCATTAAATTGTAAATTAGAAGTTTATAGGCCTGCAGACAAATAAATAAGCAAATAAACTGGCTGGGGTTACAATTAATGTGTGAAACTCGGGAGCTTTACACCTCAGATGTGAACATAATAGCAGCAAAAATCCAGCCCTTAAAACTCAAATCATCAAACTAAAAAGAGCAGCAAAACCAACAATCATCTCTTCATGCTCTGTTTCTTCCTGTGAGATATTATAGTTGGCTAATGTTTTCTAATATTGCTTCCTGTCCTGAACCCTGCGGCTAGAATGCACTCACACAGCTGTATTAATGAGTAAAAAGATCTAACAATTTAAAGAGCTTGGAAGAGCTGGTTTTCACATCTAACAATCTGAAAAGTGAACTATCCCAGCTAGCTTCCAGAAAAGAAAATGTCTGTACTGTTCTCCTTTCTGCTCTCTAGCCCCTTAAATGAACTGGCTTCCCCTGACCAAGTGACACATTGTACAAGATTTGCTTCCAATTTGTCTTAACACCTTAGCTTAAAATGATGGTGGGTCCAAATGTTTAGACTCAAAACCACAGAAGTACATATTCTCATTCAGTCACAACATCCTGCTATCAGAATATAATACATAGGCTGTCAGGATACGCAGAACTGATTGTTTTGCCTGGACTTCAGTGTTTCCTGACAGACTTTTGTCTTGCGAGGATGTATTTTTAATGAGAGCAGGAAGCCACTTTTGAAAGGTGAGCACCTTCTGGAGAAAAGCAATAACAAGAATCCAAAAGAACCCAGGACTCCAGGCACCTGCCATTTTTGGCACCCTCAGTTTACAAGCAGTTTGACTTAAAGTCTGTGGAAGCAGTGAGAAGCCTGGTATGTAGAAAAACTTTGGGGCTTGACTATTGTAACAGGGATTCTCTTCAGCGGCAGAAAAAGAGCAGGAGAGGAGATCTGTAGTTTAGGGTCTTCCATAAGTTTTGTTTTGCTAATAATTAGCTTCAGTGAGCTGCTCTAAAGATGATGGGGGTGTTGGTTTGGGATACCTGTCCTCTCACGTCAATTCCCTGATGTAATGCAAGCCCCTACCCTGACATTGAGAAAAACAGCATCAGAGTGGCACACAAACTCATATTCTGTGTGGTTATAGCAGTGGCAGGGCAGCAAGGTGGGATGGTTAGGCTAGACTCCATTATGTCTTCGTGATCAGAAGTGGAAAGGTTAAGCGTCTGACATTTCAACCTTGATCATAACGGCTAAATCCACAAATAACGTTTTACATTGTTGAAGGAAATTTGCTGATTTGCATGCCAAGAGCCCACGACCCGCAGTTCCCTAGTGGCTAACAAACACACAGACATGAGCATTTAGGTTTATGGGTTCAAATAGGCCACAACTTTATTGGTTACAGATGTGAGGAGTTTGGCTTAGGCATTGGGTGAAGCCAAGCTATATCTCGACTCCCACCCATCTGCAGGGAGTCCACCTAAGGGTAAACCACCAATAGGGGGAGCCCTATGATTTACATCAAATAGGGGCAACCCAAGAGGACCCTGTTGGGATTGTGGCATGGCCCTAGCCCACGTCCGGGCATAGGACAGGATCCACACCCATGGATCCCTTTAACAGAATATCCTTAATGAGTAAGGGCAGGTGGAAGTTACAGCCTCCCCTCCATCCAAACAATGGCTTACCCAATGCCTAACCTCACAAAGTTGTGCCGATTGCTACAAGGTAGGCAAAAACCAAATGGCTGGTACCAATTTGCCAAGTGGGGGGAAAAATCCTACGTGGCCCCAAACATTTGTCCATAGCAAGGTTGTGTCAGAGCAAAGCATGAAAAACAGGGCAGGTGGGTTGGGAGATCTGGCGAAAGGGCAAGAGAAGGGGGCCTTCCAGAAATATTCTTGTATGCCACAGTAGCTGCAAGAATATTAATAGCTATGAATTGGAAAGGAGAGAAAATTCTGACTAAACTGGAGTTCCAAAGTAAACTGTTAGAATACGCCGAGTTGGCAAAAATGTCAAAGAAACTGAGAGGTCATACTGATCAAACATTTATTGGAAAATGGGACATGTACAAAAAATACCTTAAGGACTATTGTAATAATATGGCATCAGTGGCAGGCCTCGTATGACTTCGGTTGCATGATGGATAATTATAAGAGAATATATTACTGGTGAAAATTAACAAAAAGAAAAAAGAAAACAAACTGTAAGCTAGATCGATTAAGTGGTGGATGGGCAGAATCAGAGACCAGGGAGAAGAGACGGTGAATGAAGATTGGAGGAAGTTCAAAGAATACCTACAGAAGCATTATAAGATAATGAATGTTTGATGACATTAGATTGAATGTAAAAGGTTATTAGTAAAAAGTTTAAAGATTAAAAAAGACCTAATATTTTAAGATATAAGAAAATCAAGATATATTAAGATATTAAAATTAAGACAAAATTAAATTAAGACAGAGGGAAGGAATTTGCTGATTGAATATATGATTTGGAATACAGAGAAGGGAGGTCTGGGGAGGTCAGAGAAATATGTTAACGCAAGGAACATAATGAAGATAAAATTGTTTTTATTTTTTGTTTCTCTTTTTTAATATTTTTCGCTGTTTCGTGTTTGTGTTTTACTGTATTTCTCTTTATTTTTGCTGTGTTGTTGTTTATTTTTGTCGCTTTATTTTTTTTTATGTAAAACGTAATAAAATATTAAGTTCAAAAAAAATATAGATTAAGTGGTGGATGCATGATGGGGTGACGGGAAGTCGTTAGAAATGCAAGAAGAACTTATTGTGGTATGATGTAACAAATATTACCATTTTCTTGTCTTTTTTCTGGATAAACCCTTTGTTCGTTGTTTCCTTTTAATTTCAATAAAGCTTTAATAAAAAATAAAAAAGGAGGAGAGCCCTCCGGCCACACCACAGTTTAATTTCCTGTAGCCATACCCCCTACCGGGGCTGATTGGCGATTGGGCCACATTGGGCATGGCCCCACCCACTGCTGGTGGTGCAGCCGGGACGGCCACAAGATTGCCCACTGAAAAAGGTGAATGGACATAGCAGCCCAAGTCTGCTTGCCAAAGTCCAGAGAACAGTGTGAACAGGTTTCTGTCCTTTAAAGCCAGAATTAAAGGGGAGGTGAAACAGGTGTTTTGTTTCATTTTGGAAATTCACATGAACATTGCATACAGGATAGAGGAAAGTTACATGCAAAATTTCAGCAAGATAATCGCAGTGGTTAGGTTAAGGGAATGGAAAAAATACTACTTGAGGCTCCCTTTGTTTATCTTCTGCTCAAAATGGGCACTAAATTCACAGAAAGTGCAAAGCTGATTAGAACGGAAATAGGTAAAGATAAAGGTAAAGGGCCCCTGGACGGTTAAGTCCAGTCAAAGGTGACCATGGGGTGCAGCACTCATCTTGCTTCAGGCCAAGGGAGTCGCTGTTTGTCCACAGGCAGCTTTCCGTGTCATGTGGCCAGCATGACTATATTGCTTCTTGCACAACGGGACACTGGGACGAGTGCCAGAGTGCACAGAAATGCCCTTTACCTAGCTTTCCAACTGCTAGATTGGCAGAAGCTGGGACAGAGCAATGGGAGCTCACTCCATCACACGGATTCAAATTGCTGACCTTCTGATCAGCAAGCCCAAGAGGCTCAGTGGTTTAGACCACGGCACCACCCATTCCTAGAACAGAAATGAATATGGCCATGCGGCAGAGTGATTTGAGCCATCCTGTTCCATCGCAAGAGAACAGGATATTCAGTGGTTATATTTGTAAGTATATCAGTACAGGTTTCTCTGCTTAAAGGTCTAAAAAGGTAAAGGTAAAGGTACCCCTGCCCGTACGGGCCAGTCGTGTCCGACTCTAGGGTTGTGCGCTCATCTCACTTAAGAGTCCAGGAGCCAGCGCTGTCCGCAGACACTTCCGGGTCACGTGGCCAGCGTGACGAAGCTGCTCTGGCGAGCCAGCACCAGCGCAGCACACGGAAACGCCGTTTACCTTCCCGCTATAAAGCGGTACCTATTTATCTACTTGCACTTTAAAGGTACTTTCGAACTGCTAGGTGGGCAGGAGCTGGGACCGAAAGACGGGAGCTCACCCCGCCACGGGGATTCGAACCGCCGACCATACAATCGGCAAGTCCTAGGCACTGAGGTTTTACCCACAGCACCGCCCGCGTCCCTAAATTAAAGGTCTACATCTATGCAAAAACAGAAGACAAGAAGCATTTCTTTGTCATTACAAAATCCTATGCATTTCTTGCTACACCACTCCTCTTCGTATAGGCTAATATACACAACAGAAATGACAGTGTAATCTTGTGCCTCATTAAGTTAATAGGAGAAAACATGCATAGGATCGCATTCTGAAAGACTTAACAGACACCAAATACTTAACAGACCTAACAGATACCAAATAATTTGCTGAGGCAAAAAAAAATTGGGTCAGTAACATACTAGGCCACTAGCCTGTTTGTCAGAAGCTAAGAGCAAATTCACTGACAGAGCTGTGAAGTCGTTCTGCCAGTTCTCTTTTTATCTTGCTTGTTAGATGTGACTGAACAATTGGTTTTTAAGACCTGCTCCCCCATCTCTAGACAGCAGAGAAGCAAATTAAGGCAATTAAATGAGGAGGTAAATTGGAATGAAGGACAACAAATAAGACAGAAATCTGTGGTGACAAGCAGCTTCAGAATAAGTAATTTTCTAGGATGAAGTTATTTGCAAAGAAAGTGTGCACACATTGAAAATATATATAATATGAACAATTTTCCACTGATTTGACAGATTAACTGGTGAAAAGAAGCTCTGTGAGCTAGCTAGGTGATGGGGAGAAGGATGTAGTCAATAATAAGGCATGGATCATGGATTAAAACGGCCCAGACATTATATTTTTCACACTTAGCTCAGATTCTGGTCAGATTCACCCTCTCTAACTAACTCTGTAAAAAATATATATCAAAAAACAAGATTATTATAAACATTTCAATATATTATTTATTTATTTCATAAACTCTATACACCACTTGATTGTAAAAACAACAACAACTTCAAAGTGGTTTACAAAAAATGAAAAAATGAAATTATCAATAATAATAATTAAAAACAATGACTTAAAACTTTCCAAAAATTAAAATCAACAATAAACTAAAAACAGATTAAAACTTGCCTCAGTGTTCTAAGTATCTGGGTATGCATATCTAAACAAAATTGTATATTATTGCACACAAATAACAATATTCCACATCTGGGAACTTCTTCAATGTGACAAATGGTCAATGCTGCAGGGAGGCACGGTAGCTCATCTAAAACCATCCAGTGACATGAGCAAAAGTACAATTAGATTCCCATTAAAAATCAATTTCATCAACCCACGAGGCTACCAGGAATATGTAGCCAAGGAGTTGCTCTTCAGAGGCAAGCTTCCCATCCACAAATGGAAAAATTCTCATCTCATGACATCTAGATATCAGCTTAAAACATTGCTGGCTACCAGGACACTTAAGGACTTCAATTTGTACTTCTGTTTTAATGAGGGTGGTGGTTTTAATGTGTATCATTTTAAGCTTCCAGCATAAAGCTCTTCAAGAATCTGTACTGAAAACCAGATAGAGATCTCTTCAATAAGTCAATAAGGTACACAGGCATATAAAAATGCTTCAGGGTTTTAATAGCAAATAAGAAGATGAAGCACAATAGAAGTCTTTGCTAGAATTTGTATTCATGACCAAACAGTCCCAAACAAAGCATTTAATAGACAACAAAGCCAGAAGCATCTGTGTCAGGTAAGTGCGTCACCATCAATATTCAACACAAACCAATAATGAAAAATCCCACGCAAAGCACAACCCCATGCAAATGGGATAATAACTCAGTGGCAAAACACTGCTCTTAAAATAGCACTCAGAGGAAGAAAACAAATAAGGGTGTTCACATTTAAACACCTGTTCAACTTCCAGAGATTTCCGGAAAGATGTCAACAACCTGAAGCAGACCTGAAAGAAATTTGATGCAAGGGGAAATTATACGCAACATAAAAATAGTTACCAGGGTCAGTTTGAAACTGATGGGGTGCTTCCAGACAAGGACTCCTTGGGTCATTGAGATATTGCAAGTGAGTTGCTGACAAAAGTTTTGGGTTTGGTTGTCTTTGTATACTGCCAGATTCCCCCCACCCCCGCAAAAAAAAGGAAATCAAATTAAATTTGGAGAGGGGAAATACAAGCTGGCATTTTGATGCTAATGATGTTGTGCAAAACCTTACAGGCAGGTAAAAGCCTGGACGGTAAAGTCCAGTCAAATTCCATTATGGGGTGCGGTGCTCATCTCTGCATTCAGGCCAAGGGAACCAGCATTTGTCCACAGACAGCTTTCCAGGTCATGTGGCCAGCATGACTAAGCCGCTTCAGGTGCCCGGAGGACTGTGATGAGTGCCAGAGCGCACAGAAGCGCCATTTACCTTCCCATCACAGCAGTACCTATATATCTACTTATTCATATTTTTAAAGAATACAATTGTCTAAATTACAGATAAATTATTGAAGCTGAGAAACTGTTGCATTAGTCACATCTCATAAAACACAACAAAAGAAATGTTTAAACTACCTGTGGCAATACTTTTTGGTTGTTTTTGTACAGAAGATCAATCCAGTTAAAACACAAATAGTTCAATATTAATTGGAATTTAAATAACACTAGCTAAATCATATGACGTAAATAAAACTAGTTAAAAGTATGGTGTAAAGAAGCTCACCACTGATTTATCCCCCTTTGCTGCTCCCTTTTTGGGACTGCCCAATGACTGCTGACCCTTACTTCAATCTGTGTCCATTTAAGGAGCCAGTTCCATTGAAAAAGGCATAACTATTAATTATTTGAGGGATTTATCCCCCAGCTCCTCGATAAAAATTCCCTGGGCAGATGAAATGCAATGCAATGCAAAGGAAGGGTTAATTGAAGTTCTCGACTTGGCTTCAGTGAGTTTTAGGAACCAAGATGTGCATTTGAGGGGAATATGTCTTTGAAGAACTTGATCAAAAGAAATGTGGAATTATGTACATACTTGGACAGGTTGTACTAAAACACAGTAAATCATACCAAGTGTTCCATAATCGTTTGGCTATCGAGTCTGCTCTGTGCATCTGGTCTGCATCTCTCCTCCAGACAGTCCTGTGTCTGTTTTCCCACTGCCTCTGCCTGCCAGCCCACTGTGTCTGTTCTGCTTAGTATGTCTACTCATTCTGTCTGTGTTCCAGTCCAGCGTCTATGTCGCCTATCTACTTTTGACTGCCTTGTGTCCCCTGCCCTGCTTGTGGGTATCTGTCTTCTTGAATCTGTCCAATTCTCTGTCTCCCTGTCCAACTCCTATCCACATGCACTACCCGCGCCTGCCCACTCACTCACTCTGTCTATCTGCCTGCACATTGGATGTCTCCAGCCGGGGTTAGACTTTGGAAAAATGGCACCCTGAGTGAGGACAGTATTTGGAGCACATACCCCATTTCTTCCTTGCCGACAAAGGTCTGTATAGTTAAAGCTATGGTTTTCCCAGTAGTGATGTATGGAAGTGAAAGCTGGACCATAAAGAAGGCTGATTGCTGAAGAATTGATGCTTTTGAATTACGGTGCTGGAGGAGACTCTTGAGAGTTCCATGGACTGCAAGAAGATCAAACGCATCCATTCTGAAGGAAATCAGCCCTGAGTGCTCACTGGAAGGACAGATCGTGAAGCTGAGACTCCAATACTTTGGCCACCTCATGAGAAGAGAAGACTCCCTGGAAAAGACCCTGATGCTGGGAAAGATGGAGGGCACAAGGAGAAGGGGACGACAGAGGACTAGATGGTTGGACAGTGTTCTCGAAGCTACCAGCATGAGTCTGACCAAACTGCGGGAGGCAGTGGAAGACAGGAGTGCCTGGTCCATGGGGTCACGAAGAGTCGGACACGACTAAACAACTGAATAACAACAACAACAACACCCTATTTCTTATTTTCACAGGAATTTCTTTTGGAACACTTGGTACTGATTACTAAATACTTCTTTCCAAGTTGTGACTTGCCATGTGCTGCCCCAAGACCCACTTATCAAAGTGCCCCTCAGCTCAGTGCCCTGTATGGGGAACCTTGACTGCACTGCCCTAAATCTCGCACTGATCCTGCCTGCCTGTGCATCCCACCTGTATGCTGCATTTCTCTTTCCAGTATATCTTACTGAAAATTGTCTCCTTCTTGCTGCAGTTTGGGGTGGTGGGCTGCTTGCATATTGTGGAAAATATGTCTCAATTGGAGGCCTGGAAAAACTGCCTTTGCTGGCATCCTATTCACTGTGCCTGCCTGTCTTCCTTCTGTCTGCTCATTGCCTCTGTGTAAGTCTGCTAACTGTTCAACATGTCTGTCTGGCCATTGTCTGTCCTGTACACCTTCCCACTTTATGCCTGCCTGCCTGCCTGCCTGTCTTTACCATGTCTTTCCAATCTGCTCTGTGCAGCCTTCTTAGAGTATCTGTCTGCCTACAGGACTGCTCACTGTTTTTGCCTACTGCCCAAATTGTCCTGAGTCTATCCTGTGCCTGCCCTGTATCTTTCTGCCCTGTGGTCTGCCCACTCTGCCTCTGCTGGTTGTGACTGCTCTCCCACTTAATGTATATCTGCTTTCCTGCCAGCTCCTGCGTACCATGGCTGGATCTACACTGACCTGTTAAACTTTATTAGAACGATATTAACAACGGCATACTTGTAAATTAAAGCATTTCTTACCTTTTTTTTTCTGTCAGAATGCTGTTTCCCTACTGCTGGTTATGCCTTCTGGTGTCACATTTTAATAATGCATTGTTAACGTTAAAAGTGGGGCATCGTGTGTCCTTATATGTTATAAAAACCATTCCTTAACATCAAAAACCCTGAGTGTAGATCCGCCCAATGTGTCAGTGCCTGCTCTGCATCCACTGGCCCACCTCCTGGCTGGGGCTGGGTCTCTCCTCTGGATCTGTCTGCCTCCCCCTTGCATTTGCCCATGAAGAGACACCAAATTTCAATAAGCTCAACTTTCACATGAGGATTTCCTGCACATTTAAACAGATGGGGGTGAAGGAGCAAGACTTTCTAAGTCTTGAGAGGGTTCTGGATTCTCTCCAATGCCTGATATGTGCAGAACCTATTAGTCTAAAGGCAGCCCCAGTTACAAAGCAGAAAGATTCCTTTAGAAAGAAAGGGCATTAAGTGAATTTATCAGTGCATGAAGCCATACAACTGCCAGAAAAAGGCCATACATCTTCCTCACAAACACTAAAAATGTGCAAACATGCACACATGGAAGACACATTGAATCACAAGAGAAGTTTTGTTACCTGCAACAAATACTGGGGTTTGTTTTTTTAATAAAAAAAAAGAACTATTTCTCTCCCTGTACTAATGAGACTGAATACAGCTCTGGCCCACGATGACCTCCTTTGCAGTTTTATTTCATTACAGAAAGTGTTGCCATCCATTGCATCAGAAGGGAGTGATACAAGGGGCAAGCTATTCAACCGTCTTGGTTCCTTCCTATCGCAAAAGGTCCAATTATATTCGGACCTCTGAAGAATGAAAGGAAGGAGAGCCAAGGCGTGGGAAAGAGAAATAGCTGCTTTTGAAGAGCTTTGACTGCAAGAAGGCAACCTCCCCTGTTCTTTTTATAGATCGATTGTTCCCTGCTAGTTGCAGGTCTATTGTACAGCAGTGCTTGACACCTCGGTCTGGTGGGTAAAGAACCTTAACTCGACGCATCCTTCCTGAGTCTCTGTTATTCTGTGGCCGTTGGGTAACATTTTGTAAATATCTGTAACAAGTCATTGAGAAGCTTTGAGATTTTCCATAAAGGAACAATGAAGGCTGCTATTATAGAAACCAGCCAAATATCCCTGGACTGAAAGGGACAGAAGGGTATTGAACTCCTTTGTTGTCTGACACTATGCAGTTTGCTGCATGGAGTTCCCTCCGTATGGAATGCAGATAGGAAGGCACATCTACACACACACACACCACGATTCCAGATGGCCTACATGCTTGGTCCCCTTTATTCAGAGGTTATGTTGCAGGCAAAACACAACACACACTTCTGCATGTTTCTGGCATGAACTTCTATCTCAGTTTGGAACTCACGTCAGCATTCTGGTTACATATTAAAGCTCCTGTAACCTGCCCTACACTTGTCCTTTCTCAGGGACAGCCTTCATTCACCATTAACTATTAAACTACCATTATGTTATACTTCATCAAACAAAACTTCACACTTCCAGAAAAGCTCTGATCTGACCACCCTCAAATATCTATCCTGCTATTCAGACTTTGACCCAGAGTCACATGCACTATGCTCTTGTGTATTTTGCTAAGTGCTCCAGTTTGAGGGCCAGCTCTACTCAAGAGACAGCAACCTGCCCTCTTGAAGAACAGAGTTACTGTCAGAAAATGT
Organism: Podarcis tiliguerta; assembly: GCF_965153285.1. Classification (NCBI taxonomy): domain Eukaryota; kingdom Metazoa; phylum Chordata; class Lepidosauria; order Squamata; family Lacertidae; genus Podarcis; species Podarcis tiliguerta. Next base: position 66,324,405 of record NC_139534.1, read on the forward strand.
TCCCTTACAAACAGGAATGGGCTGTTCTCCAGAAGCTACTAGGAGCTGCCCAAGGGAGGTAACAGCAGCCATGGAGAGGCCATGGGATGCTCCCTCACTGCCACTGCTGCTCGGGACAAGCACCGGCTCATCCCCCTCCCTGAGCTCAGCGGCAGCAGCAGTGGCAGGGGAAATAGGGACATTCTGGAATCAAAGCAGAAGCTGGGTTGGCTTTTGTAATTCTGGGACTCTCCCTGGAAAATCAGGACACCTGGAGGGTATGAGCTACTGTATATGTGCTAAGCAGCCTGGTCTGCACCACTAGCCTGATGTCGTCCGGTGTAGTAGAGAACGACTCTGTCCCATTTCCAATGTTTAAAAAAGATTCAGCTTCTAGTTCAGTTAGTTCTTATATGTGGCATGGAAGAGAGGATGGTGTCATCTTGTCCTTTGCCTCAAGCAGCAAAATGTCTTTGCTTTTAGCATTGGTGAGGAAAATAAAAATACTTCCAAAGTGTTGTACTCCAAAAGACCCATTACTCTTTACTCCAAGAGCCATACTACAACTGCTGTAACATCTGCCAGCAGTAATTTATGCACTTAGATTGAACATTAACACATTCATGTTTACAGTATAAATCTGAGGTAACAAACCCAGATGGGCACTAAAAAGAAATATTAACAGGATCAAGTACTCGTTCCTAAAAACAATATGAAGCAATACATAAAGCTTTCAGTATTAACCCAGAGCAATGAAAGCTTTCTTAAATATGGTTTTCTTAGAACCAGGGGTCAAATAGATGTTAATTTATAGGGCAAAGGGTTTAAACAGCTTCCTTACATAGATAAATTATCAGACCATTCCAAGAAGTATTCTGGAAAGCTGTACCAGGCTATAAATATGCATGAGGTGACCTTATGTGGATTGTTCCTTCTGATAACTTATGGGTTTGGTTGAAGCTAACAAAGTAAAGGAAAACAGTAGAACAAAGGGAGGAAAGGTTGCAATGTGTTTAAGGCACACGGGATCAGGAAACGAGCATTTATTTCAGGAATTGAGATTTGCTCTCTGGTTTCTATCAGCTCCCAAATAGCCATTGATTTTGAACTTGAAGGACTTCATTCTGGGCTGGGAGACCTATTGTCCTCCAGATATTTTAGGGACTCCAACTTCCACCAGCCTCTGCCAGCAGGCTCATGGGAGTTGTAATCCAGCAACGTCAGGAGGGCACCACATTCCCCACCCCTTGACTGGCAGGGCTAGCTCATTAACATTCTCTGATGAGGCCCTTCTCCAGCTTCTTTGGCTTGCTGAGATTCAGGAAGTGGGGAAGAACTGACATTTCTGTGGTGGCATCAGTTTAATGTGGTGACACCCTCCCTAGTTCTGGGTCCCTTGCACCAACACTTAATGCCATTCTGCCCCCGAGTAAAGAAACTTTTTATTTTCCCAGGCTTTTAATTAAAAACCAGTCTGTTCATATACTCATGCTTTAATGTTGCCAATCTTATTTTCTAGTGTTTATTGAAACTTTACCCGGATCTCTGTTTCTGCTACTGCTGCAGTGGTCTAGCTCCTTCTTAAGTGTGTGGTTGCCTATAGTGCATATTTTATGCTTTCTTTTTGCCTGCTATTGCCAACATTTTTTAAGAAAAAAATGGTAGGCACAAATCTGTTAGATATATAAATAAGGTTAGACAGACACAACCACTGAAATAATACAACCGATTTTGAAGAGTTTGCCTTTTCATGAAAAGTCTTCTAACTATTTAAAAAGCAAAGGTCTGGATTCATCGAACCTGGCACACTAGCCAAAATCAAGGCAAGGGCTCCTGCTGGCACAACAGGGAACTCCCCCCTCCTCCTCCATCATTGCACTCGTGCCTCCCCCAAACCTACTCTGGTGGGTCAGGAGAACCCAAAATCAGGGCAAGGTAGAGGGGAGGGAGGATTGTTTCATCTGGTGAGCAGACATGTGTGTCCTGATTGAATTATCAGAAGCGTATGACATTGAATTCCTCCTACATTCTGGATAGGCTTGGCTCAACGAAAATGTTTTAAGCAAGTGCCAAAAAGAGACAGTGGAGGTTCCTGTCAACAGGCAGGGATTTCCAAAGTGTAGGTACTGTCATACTACAATACCAATTTCTTACAAATGTGGCATGGGTATTATGTGGCACCTGTTAACAGTGCCACTTCCACAGATCCAAATGGTCAAGTGGAGATACACAGGGTAACGCGGTCTCATAATTCAATGGGCCCCAAATGGTTAAGGGCTTTATCCACTTGAACTTGGCCCTCACTCCTGTCAGCCATCGTGCTGCAGCATTCTGCAGTTTCTGGATCAAGCACAAGGGAAGACCCACTGAGTGCATCAAAGCAAGCCAATCTTGAAGTCAACAGTGGATGAACTACAGTGGTCAAACTCTCCTAGAGCAAACAGAATTTTTCCATCACCATGGAGAAATCAACAGAAACTCTTCCTTTTGCCAAATCATTCCTGCTTAAGGATGATCTGAAGTCCTCCTGTCTCCTCTTTGTTATTCAATGTGTGCTAACCATATCAACCCGAAAGCAGGACCATATGCTATGCCTTCTAATGATTGTGCGGCCAGATTTTCCAGAAATGTGGAGTCACGGGCAATTGAAACACAACTTCAATGCAACCATCCCATTTTACTTATTTCCCATGGTAGGGAAATATTTTTCCAAAGTCACTAATTTGATAAAGCTGCATATTAAAGTTATTCCACTACAGTACTGAGATAATGGCATCTATCCATTTTTCTTTGTTCACATAAAGGTATTTCAAGATTAAATCAGATTTTACAAGAGAGCTCTGCGATCTCATTGTTCCTTACAATCAGGTTGTACAGCGAGACACTACAAATATAATGAAATTACATGGACTTAAGTATAGCAAAGTGAGCAGCATACATAATAGGGCTCCTGTCATTCAGACCATCCATTATCGGGAATTCCTAATTTTAATTTTAAAGCGGGGGTGGGAGAATCCCAATTTTGATAATTCATTATGTTCCTCCTGTAGTACAATGTAACTTGTGTTCACACACGTATTTATCGCTGGTACAAAAAACTTATTTCTTGATTGTGTTGTTACAAAGGAGTGCTGTGTCTCTTGTATACTGATTAACATCAACACCAACGCCCCTGCCCTGCTGTCAAACTGCAGCTCCCGTCACAGATTTTTTTTCCCCTTCTGGAAATTCCATAGATTTTCCATTCTGGACAAAAGCCATATTGCAAATTAATCAAGAGTAAAAATAAAGAAGGGGGGAGTTCATGTGCACTTTCATTTCAAAATGCTTATTGGCCCAGTCACATGTATAACTTGCATTGTTATAAGTCAGAAATGCAAAGTGAGGTTTTGCCACAATACGTTCTTCCCCCGACCCCACCCCTGGCTCGCTCGCTTTTTTTTTCTTTCAGCCATATGTCAATTACAGTTCATAGGTCTGACAGTACAGTGCAAAGCCAGTGCTAGGCAGAAATACCCAGCACAACAGCGTAGAGGGGAAGGGGAAACAGATCCATGATACACGCTAAAAAGAACAGCTGGTAATTCTTATGCATGTAAACCATAGCTGTGTTGGGAGAAAGGGCCTTCATCCATTGAGGAAGGTCATCTCAGTAACAAAACACACATTTTGCAAGCAAAAGGCCCTGAGTTCAACTCCTGACATTCCCAGAAATGATCTTTGAAATCTTGGAGAGCCATTGCTAGTCAGTGAACACAACACTTCATTTCATTTTACCTTACAGTTTGCAGAATAAAGAGTTATTTCAAATGAAATAAAATAGACCAGAGGCCAAATATAGTTTTTTCTAGAGTGAGAGGGACATTCTTAGAATTGCTTTTTTGCAAGTTGGCAGTCATTATGTGTGGGGCTTAGGGGAACAGATGCTAAGTGCAATAACGGTAATGCCTTAGTCTATACTCAGACCCTGAATCAGGAGTAACAAGCATGCTCGGGTTGTATGAGGTTCAAATGATGGGGAAGGAGGGAGGTCATTCAGTTAGAGAGACTGGTGACCTCCGAGTCTCCAGCTATGCAAAATCTAAAGTTTCACTCGGCTTCTGTTTCTTTGTGAAGAGGATCTTCATGACTAATTGCAAAGTATGTACATAAAAGGGGGGCTTCCTGCCATGCATAAGCCTTTTAGAAGACATAGGACTCTCCAAATTGCATGTATGTTCTGTTTTGCTAATTCAGCCTTTTATGACTAATTTGAATAATAGGTGGACCAATCTTTGAATAAGAACAGGGCTTTCTTTTTAATCAGGAACCAACATGACCTCTTTGTGTTAACTTTAAAGAAAAACATTACAATTTTTTCCATCAATGCTATATGACTCTACGCAGGCTGAATAAAATTTGCACCATCTGTGGTGCAAAGTGTTGGAGATGTGGACATTTGAAGGCAAATAAGGAACATATTTGGTGAACCTGTCCAATAACTAAAATGTTTTGGGAAGAGGTAGTGAAGATAATATCATTAATAACACACTTCCCCACACTTAGACCCAGAAATAAAACATGAGGAGTTAATATCAAATGTAATAGTAGGTGCTCGCATGCTTTTTACACAAAAACAGAAAAAAATAGGCCGCCACAAACTCTGGAACATACACTCCATAGAGAAGCCACCTTTCAGAAAGATAACTTTTGTATGTTTTGCTACTTGTATCAAATATATTTTAAATATGTAGTACCTGTCAGGAGGTACTACACACGAGTAGGAGTCCGGCAGAGACACATGCCCAATTGGCATGTTCTCTCCCTCCTGGTGGGTCGTTTGGGAGTTTCAGAAGGTTTCTCCAGCCCAGACATCACAGCGACTGATACCAAGAGGCATCAGCACACTTCAGGATCAGCAGAGTATAGGCAGTCAGCGTACAGACTCAGTAGCGCAGCTTTTGACTATACTACATTTATTTACATATACAGACTCAGAGCATCTTGACTCAGCTCCTTCCTCTTCAGCATCAGACAGCAAAGAGAGAGAGCAAAGGACAAAAATCCTACATCACGGAAACACAGTAATAGAAACATCCTGTCTCCATCACTTCGCACAAGGTGGAATGAAAACATACACCGTCATGTGATAAAAACAACCCCATGACTGCAACACGGGAAAAGAATCCTAACAGTACTTACCGCTGAACTGGGTAAGCTAGGAAAGCCATACTCATCTCAGCTCATCTGCATGCTTCTCCACAGACCCAAATCTAAAAAGGAAGGGAAAAAATATTTTTCAAAGAAGTTTGAAAACAGGCTAAATTTCTCTAGGGAAAAAATGCCAGGATTTATTTTAGGAATTTCTCAAGAAGAATAATTTTAAAATAATGTTGGAAGAAACTTTCAGGAACCGTTTCTGGAACAGCAGAGGAAACAGCCCCCCCCCCCCCAATCTTTATTCATTTGCAATGCTATAGGAAACCTAACCTGGAGACAAATCATCACCTCTGGAATCCAAAGCTGTACTATAACAACTTTCTATGCCACTTGTATATTCTAACCCGCAAATGCTTGTGCCCCATTAATTTGTTATCTTTCAAGGGTATCACTGGCTCTTTGTTGCTTTTTGCAATTGTCTATGGGACCAATTACATGTCACAGTGGGCAAGTAAATGGGCATAAACCACTCTGATGCCAATTTATAATCTAAAACAAAGGAAGGTAGATGGTGACTTAAGAGAAGGATGGACAGGTTGGTGGAAGAAAATCATATCCAATTTATTTATATGGTTATAGGCTCATTATATAACGCAACTGGAGTAATAGGCCCCAAACATGGAATTTAGAACACAGTATGAAGTATAATAGAAACAAAAACATAAACAACTTTAAATCCATCCAAAACTTTTTCTTATATAATCTGAGCTCTCATCTTGACGGCTAAACTTTTAAGAAGGTCTACCATTCTAGCAATACACTCATCCTCTCCCTTCATACTGAATGCTAACAACCGTAGACACCATCTATGTGGGACCATAGGGGCCTGGGCACTCACATATTTTCAATTAACACCCCCCTCCAGTTTTACGCCACAGGGCGTGCGCACGTCATATCAAAACGCCCCCACAATGTGTGAGAATGGTGTCAGCACACTGGGGAGCCTGCCAACATCATGTGCACATGCTGCGGTGACATTGGCACGCCCCAGGTGCGGTCTGTCGTGGGGTCAAGGTGACAAACCTGCTAAGATCCATCATTCTAGCACGTGAGTGCTTTTAAAATGGGAAGATAAAGTCGTTCCTAACTTCATTATAATATCTGCAATACAGCAGGACAGGGTAAAGGTTCCTGACAGCCCTCATCAGAAGGGCATATTCTTTCTTCCAGTTGAGTATGGCACATGATTGACCATACCCTCCAACATTTTCAGTCCCAAAAGGGGTGTGCCTTCTGGTCTGGCACTCTAGCTCGCCCCTGCTGAATCGCACCAGAGTGAACGTCCCAAAGGACATACAGTGGTACCTCAGGTTAAGTACATAATTCGTTCCGGAGGTCTGTTCTTAACCTGAAACTGTTCTTAACCTGAAGCACCACTTTAGCTAATGGGGCCTCCTGCTGCTGCTGCGCCGCCGGAGCACGATTTCTGTTCTCATCCGGAAGCAAAGTTCTTAACCTGAAGCACTATTTCTGGGTTAGCGGAGTCTGTAACCTGAAGCATATGTAACCTGAAGCGTATGTAACCTGAGGTACCACTGTACTGAGATCCAGACAGAAGCTGTGGTTGGCTTCTGTAATCTGGGGTGTCCCGCTTAAAATGGGAACTTGGGGGGCATTGATTACTCTGCAATCATTCTCCTGTTACACCAAGAACCCATTGGTTCAAAAGTATACCAGTGCAAGTAGATAAATAGGCACTGCTGCATTGCGAATGTAAACGGCTTTTCTGTGGGCTCTATCACTCATCACAGTGTTCTATGCACCAGAAGCGGTTTAGTCATGCTGGCCACATGACCCGGAAAGCTGTCTGTGGACAAACAGCAGGTCCCTCAGCCTGAAAGCGAGATGAATGCCATGCCCCATAGTCACCTTTGACTGGACCTAACCGTCCAGGGGTCCTTTACTTTTAGCTTTATTGCACCAAGATCTCCACCACCTAGCACCTTCCCCTCTGATAACCAGCAGCAACACTTGAAGCTGGGAAACCAGTTGAGCAATGCTGCTCTATTAACCACTACTGTTTCTGGATTTCACTTGAAATGTCTCCTATATTGCCATGATGATTGCCTCTACTTAGGAAACAATGCTTAAGTCCATGTATTTCAGTGGATATACTCCAAGTATGACTAATGTTGGATATCACCCCTTATCAGAAAGAAAGACAGATATGTAGAGACAAGAGGGGTGTATTAATGGTTATGGCTGGAGAAACAATGGCTAATTTTCTTCTAAGATGTTGAGAGAAGCGTAATGGGGGTCTTCAAACAGAAATATGCCCCTTGTACTTCTTGAAATCATAATAATGGTCACTAGTTTGGACCAGTTTACATTATATAAAGTTGGCATGTAAAATTGTTCCAAATGTGGCCCCAACACAATGACCTTGTTGTTAATATTTTCCTTCCTTTATTCCAAGTCTGCATATGAGAACCCACAAATGTTCCCTAAATGTGACCACTCATTCACATAATAACATGGTTTGTTTGGAAATGTTTGGAAATGTTCTCTTTTTTCCTGGAAGCAATATGCCTACTTATAAAAGATGCATCTCTAACAAAGAAATAATACTGAAAACTGAATGTAATAGTGCCGTCTGAACAGCTCTTGTGGTTTAAAATTACATCAAGGGACACTTTGCCAGTCAGGGAGGGTCCCATTTCATAGTTCGACATTTCAGAAAGTGTTCAAGTTTTGTCCAGCGTTTTTTTTTAATGAATCTGTCTTCTAAAGTCGTTTGTTAAGCAGGAAACTGAAATATCTAAGACATTTATCACTTTGCTCCCTCCAGAGTGTGTTCGTGTGTCAGAAACCAAATTCATTCATCGAGATAAGGCTCCACTGTTGGAGGCAGTACACCTGCTTGCAAGTTTCCAGTGGGCATCTAGTTGCCCAGAGTAAGAACAGGATGTTGGACTAGATCCAGCAGGGATTTTCTTATGTTCTTAAATCAGGGAAGGAAGGAAGTGCAAGGAGGGCGGCAGCTGATGGTATTACAGTGGTACCTCAGGTTACGTACTTAATTCGTTCCGGAGGTCTGTACTTAACCTGAAACTGTTCTTAACCTGAAGCACCACTTTAACTAATGGGGACTCCTGCTGCCGCCGCACCACCAAAGCACGATTTCTGTTCTCATCCTGAAGCAAAGTTCTTAACCTGAAGCACTATTTCTGGGTTAGCAGAGTCTGTAACCTGAAGCGTATGTAACCCAAGGCACCACTGTATTCAGTTGCATTGTGATTTAGTTGACTACCTTTTGGATATTTTTTTTCATTTTGATAAGCCATTGCAAATGTTTGATTACTCTAAACTTCTTGTGTTATCAAACGTGCTCTGAATTGTATACTTCAGGGAATCCAGCGTTTCTTTACATCCACCCTATTTTTTTTAATGACCAAAATGACTGGGGGGGGGGACATTATGAAATTGCTAGGAGAAGTGGTCATCTCATTCTGCATAATTAACCACAAAGTAGCAAATTGCACAAGTAGCAAACAGCTTGCTTTTAAAACACAGGAACTTGCATTTTTAAAAGGAGCATTTCGTCTTTTTATTGGATGTTCAATAATCACTATAAACTGCTAATGTAGTCGGTCATAAGGAAACCTGAATATGACACTTTTTTTCTGCCTGCACATCCATTAGACAACAGCCTAATGATTTTATCTCTTTCTAGTAAGTTTCACATGGACTCTTTCAGTAATATGAGTTCTCAGATTAAAAGCAGCTTCCCCTCACCCCAAATTTATTATTTTCAAATATGCTTCTGTTTTGTCATGACTGTATGTTTATCTGGGTGACCTACATATGCAAACATTATTCTTATGGTAACAGCTGCTCCCACCTTAAGAAGGGAGAGAGACCTTGGTTCCCATGCCCACATATAATTAATCACTTTATGAGAAAGGTGTCCTTTCCACCTTGGACCAGTAGTTGTCAGTGGGACAGGGCAGGGTGAAGTGGCAATGCTCACCTGGCTTTCCAACACAGAGGTTACTGCCAGTAACCAAGAGGAGAGGGGCAAGGAGGTTGGCACTATTCCATTGGTACCAATTAAATAAAAATCAGCTTGCGGTCAGGTTGTTTTCTGCATCTGGCATTGGGAAGAGCACCATCTTTTCCTTCATTCTAGTCAGCAAAATGCTTTAGTCCAACCCAGCTTAGACTGGTACAGACCTATGAGGTCCTGACAGTGAGGTCCAGTTCAGAGGGCCTTCTGGCAGTTCCCTCCCTGTGAGAAGTGAGGTTACAGGGAACCAGGCAGCGGGCCTTCTTAGCAGTGGCACCCGCCCTGTGAAATGCCCTCCCATCAGATGTCAAGGAAATAAACAACTATCTGACTTTTAGAAGACATCTGAAGGCAGCCCTGTTTAGGGATGTTTTTACTGCTTGGTGTTTTATTGTATTTTAAATATTTAGTTGGAAGCTGCCCAGAGTGGCTGGGGAAACCCAGCCAGATGGGTGGGGTACAAATAAATTAATTGTTGTTGTTGTTGTTGTTGTTGTTGGACTACTACCAAGTGAGTTACTTAGCATCCAAAGCTAACAACTCAACAAGCATTTTTTGTGTGAATTAATCTGAAAGGTTTCCTCACAATCAAGCAGTATGTAATTTTTGTTAAATAAGCCATTAAGAATCATGGGATAATCAAGGATAGTAGTACCATTACTGCGTTTTATAAACTGCAACTGAAACATGAATGTATATTAAGCATTATGGATTGACCCCCCAAAAAAACTATGACTGTGTAGAAAACAAAACACATTTCCTGAATGCCATGGTCCCTCTTCCAATACATTGTCACATTCTCCACATGGAGGGAGCTAAAAGCCCATCTACATCCCAGGCCTCCTAATACCTGGAAGCGGTTTCCCACTTTGGCTGTCCTAATCGCATGTTAACAATGTCATCGGTTACAGCCCCCAGAACTCTGTGGTGCTGACATGCAGGCAGTCCACTTAGCTTGAGGTCAGAACTGAGGTAAATAGATTACAAGAACTATGCACACATACACAAACACACATACACACACACACACTTTCTCAGTGCCTCCACTGGGCAATGTAATGTTTGAATCTGCAGGTGTCAAGACATACTGTTAAAAACCCGGTGGAAAGCAATAGTCATTTGCCTCATTAAAACTGATAAATTGGTATCAACTGAGCTAGAGTTATATAAATGCATCACTATCTATTTATTTATTTATCTATCTATCTACACACACACACACACACACACACACACTATACTTTGTTCAGCATTCTTAAAAACAAACCCCTAACTAGGCTATAGTCAGCATCCTCTAAAAAAATCTCATGTTAAAAGGCAGTTTGTTCAGGGCTTTTCGAAAGAGGTGATAAATGCTAGTTCAGTTCAATGCACAGCTTGCAGATACTGGAAACATCGCAAAGTGTGTCCCAATAAGCAATGGTGGCATTTCACATTATTTGCAAGCTGTCACTAGTATTTCTCATCCCACAGATGATTAAACCCGATTACTGCTTTTGACATTAACCTGAACATTTCAAAACCAGCACTGAAGTGATCAGAAAACATCTTCACTGCTGAAAAAAGTAGCATGGGAAAGCAGACAAATGGAAAAGTCTTAGAGCAATTAGCTCTCACAAAAGAGTAAACAGGATGGGGTTTATTATTATTATTCCATAATAATCTTGCACGATCTTTGCTTTTATTTTCTCATGCTCTTTCCCCTGAAGAAGAAAGTAGGAGAACTTGGCCAACGGGCAGTACTTGTACATTAACAAGGGAAAGACTTAAGCAATGGGTGGAGAAAATCACAGACCTCTGCTAGCTATTCAACATCTGAGCTTAATACCATTCAGAGAAGCAGATTTAATGACAAATTCAGGACAGCTTTACCAAGAAGCCCCAGTGAAAGCCTGGGGCTCTCTCAAAGTGAGAGGCTCACAATCTCAAAACCCTACTCCATTTCCTAGAAAGTGAAAATGACATCTCTCCTCACCAACAGTGTCCCCATCTGCCAATCCTTTATGAGAGCTTATCACATGTTACTAAAATGTAATGAAGAGACACAGAGGAGGGTTGTACATGATTAAGAAATATCTGCACTTCTCTCACATCAGGTAATCTCTGCTTTGTGATACCTTAAAGCAGCTCCTGGTCTCTTGTTGATTCCTCACAAATTCTCATAAAAGCAGTCCTGGAAGCTGCTGCCATCACTTTTAGTCCCTTTTAGGGTTGTCAACCAATCAAAGTGGTCAACCAATCAAAGAATGTCTAGCTGATTAACCAATGACTGATCATTTAAAAAAAACACAACCATGGCTGTTGTGGTTGTTTAAACTCAGTACAAATGCCATCTTCAAATACTGAAGAGAACCAAAATTGCCACTGATTGTTAAAAGGAAAGCCCAACATTCGTTTTCTTTTCCACTCCTTTAAGTTTACACCTGGACTTAAATAACCTCAAATTATAAAGCAAGTGTGTTCTTAAATTGCGTTCCATCAATTAAAATTGGCACCAACCAACTAAAATGTATTTTGTTTCTGGAATACATTTCTATTCTACCCTTCATCAAAACAGATTTCAGATCAGGGTACAATGTTATGGATTATAAATTAATTAAAACCTAATACAATGCAATAAAGTACTAAGATTAGCAATTATAACAAGAAAGAGTAGAGAAAATAGTAAAACAGACTAATTATACAAATTAAAATGCTTTAAGCTAAATAAAAATGTCTTAACTTTAGGTTATTGGTACAGTAATGTGTGGCAGGCCCCTTCATGGATCACTGCCTTACCATGGCGAAGGGACTTGAATAACTCAGAGAAGGTACAGTGGTGCCTCGCAAGACGAAAAGAATCCGTTCCGCGAGTCTTTTCGTCTTGCGGTTTTTTCGTCTTGCGAAGCAAGCCCATTGACAGATTAGCGCTATTAGCGCTATTGGCACTTTAAGGGCTAAAAACGGCTTTTTAAGCCTTGGGGGATTAGCGGTTTTGCTGCTAAAATGCTTTTAGCAGCTTAGCGATTCAGAAAAAGGGGTTTTGGAGAAAAAAAAAAAAACTCAAAATTTTTCGTCAATTTTCGTCTTGCAAAGCAAGCCCATAGGGAAATTCATCTTGCGAAGCGCCTCTGCAGACGGAAAACCCTTTCGTCTTGCGGGTTTTCCGTCTTGCGAGTCATTCGTCTTGCGGGGCACCACTGTATTTTCAAAATGCCGTGCAGGGCACCCAAGATGGACAGGTCATAGTGGAGAGTTTTGACCAAACGTGATCCACCTGGAACAGGAACCAGCAAGCCACTCCAGTATCCCTGCCAAGAAAACTCCATGGACAAAGACAACGGGCACATAAAAGTTATGATGCTGGAAGATGAGCCCCTCAGGTCCGAAGGCATCCATCATGCTACTGAGGAAGAGTGGAGGAAAAGTACAAGTAGATTCAGAGCTGATGAAGTGGCTGGGCCAAAGCCGAAAGGTCGCTCAATTGCGGATATGCCTGGAAGTGAAAGGAAAGTCCATTGCTGTAAAGATAAATATTGCATAGGAACCTGGAATGTTAGACCCATGAACTTGGGTAAGTTGGATGTGGTCAAAAATGAGATGGCAAGAATAAATATTGACATCCTGGGCATCAGGTACGGGAATGGGCGAATTCAGTTCGGATGACCATCATATCTACTATCGTGGGCAAGAATCCCATAAAAGAAATGGAGTGGCCCTTAAAGTCAACAAAAGAGTGGCAAAAGCTGTACTGGGATGCAATCTCAAAAATGATAGAATGATCTCGATACGAATCCAAGGCAGACCTTTTAACATCACAGTAATCCAAGTTTATGCATCAACTACTGGTGCTGAAGAAACTGACCAATTCTATGAAGACTTACAACACCTTCTAGAAATGACACCAAAGAAGGATGTTCTTCTCATTATAGGGGATTGGAATGCTAAAGTAGGGAGTCAAGAGATAAAAGGAACAACTGGTAAGTTTGGCCTTGGAGATCAAAATGAAGCAGGGCAAAGGCTAATAGAGTTCTGTCAAGAGAACAAGCTGGTCATCACAAACACGCTTTTCCAACAGCACAAAAGTGACTCTACACATGGACATCACCAGATGGGCAGCATCAAAATCAGATTGATTATATTCTCTGCAGCCAAAGATGGAGAAGTTCTATACAGTCAGCAAAAACAAGACCTGGAGATGACTGTGGCTCAGATCATCAGCTTCTTATAGCAAAATTCAAGCTTAAACTGAAGAAAGTAGGAAGAACCACTGGGCCGGTAAGATACAATCTAAATCAAATCCCTTATGAATACACAGTGGAAGTAAGGAACAGGTTTAAGGATTTAGATTTGGTGGACAGAGTGAGTAAGAACTATGGACAGAGGTTCGCAACATTATACAGGAGGCAGCAATGAAAACCATCCCAATAAAAAGGAAATGCAAGAAAGCAAAGTGGCTGTCCAACGAGGCCTTACAAATAGCGCGGGGGGGGGGAGAGAGAAGGCAAGCAAAATGCGAGGGAGACAGTGAAAGATACAGGAAATTGAATGCAGATTTCCAAAAAATAGCAAGAAGGCCTTCTTAAACGATTGATGCAAAGAAAGAGAGGAAAACAACAGAATGGGAAGAACCAGAGATCTGTTCAAGAAAATTGGAGATATGAAAGGAACATTTCATACAAAGATTACCATAATAAAGGACAAAAGTAGTAAGGACCTAACAGAAGCAGAAGACATCAGGAAGAGGTGGCAAGAATACACAGAGGAATTATACCAGAAAGATATGGATGGCTCGTACACCCCAGGTAGTGTGGTTGCTGACCTTGAGCCAAACATCCTGGAGAGTGAAGTCAAATGGGCCTTAGAAAGCACTGCTAATAACAAGGCCAGTGGAAGTGATGGTATTCCAGCTGAACTATTTAAAATTTTAAAAGATGATGCTGTTAAGATGCTACACTCAATATGCCAGCAAGTTTGGAAAACTCAGCAGTGGCCAGAGGATTGGAGAACATCAGTCTACATCCCAATCCCAAAGAAGGGCAGTGCCAAAGAATGCTCCAACTACCGCACAATTGCACTCATTTCACACGCTAGCAAGGTTATGCTTAAAATTCTGCAAGGAAGGCTCAAGCAGTATGTGGACTGAGAACTCCCAGAAGTGCAAGCTGGATTTAGAAGAGGCAGAGGAACCAGAGACCAAACTGCAAACATGCACTGGATTATGGAGAAAGCTAGAGAGTTCCAGAAAGACATCTACTTCTGCTTCATTGACTATGCAAAAGCCTTTGACTGTGTCGACCACAGCAAACTATGGCAAGTTCTTAAAGAAATGGGAGTGCCTGATCACCTCATCTGTCTCCTGAGAAATCTCTATGTGGGACAAGAAGCTACACTTAGAACTGGATATGGAACAACTGATTAGTTCAAAATTGGGAAAGGAGTACGACAAGGCTGTATATTGTCTCCCTGCTTATTTAACTTACCATATATGCAGAATTCATCATGCGAAAGGATGGGCTGGATGAATCCCAAGATGGAATTAAGATTGCCGGAAGAAATATCAACAACCTCAGATATGCAGATGACACAACCTTGATGGCAGAGAGTGAGGAGGAATTAAAGAACCTTTTAATGAGGGTGAAAGAGGAGAGCGCAATATATGGTCTGAAGCTCAACATAAAAAAACCGAAGATCATGGCCACTGGGCCCATCGCCTCCTGACAAATAGAAGGGGAAGAAATGGAGGCAGTGAGAGATTTTACTTTCTTGGGCTCCAGGATCACTGCAGATGGTGACAGCAGCCATGAAATTAAAAGACGCCTGCTTCTTGGGAGAAAAGCAATGACAAACCTAGACAGCATCTTAAAAAGCAGAGACATCACCTTGCCAACAAAGGTCTGTATAGTAAAAGCTATGGTTTTCGCAGTAGTGATGCATGGAAGTGAGAGCTGGACCATAAAGAAGGCTGATTGCCGAAGAATTGACGCTTTTGAATTATGGTGCTAGAGAAGACTCTTGAGAGTCCCGTGGACTGCAAGAAGATCAAACCTATCCATTCTTCAGGAAATCAGCCCTGAGTGCTCACTGGAAGGACAGATCGTGAAGCTGAGGCTCCAATACTTTGGCCACCTCATGAGAAGAGAAGACTTCCTGGAAAGGACCCTGATGTTGGGAAAGATGGAGGGCACAAGGAGAAGGGGATGACAGAGGACTAGATGGTTAGACAGTGTTCTCGAAGCTACCAGCATGAGTTTGACCAAACTGTGGGAAGCAGTGGAGGACAGGAGTGTCTGCCGTGCTCTGGTCCATGGGGTCATGAAAAGTCAGACACGACTAAACGACTAAACAACAACAATGTGTGGCAAGTAGATTTCTTGGATAAAGTTTTGCACAAACTAAAGATTGAAAGAGTCAGTGGATTAAATCACACCTCAAAATTGCCAGATAAATGACCCTCTCTCTCAGCTGTCTAAATGTTGCTAAATAGCATATGATTCCATGCAGGTTTCTAGAGTAAAGCTATGATTATATACATCCCAGTTAACAACTGTGGCCCCATGTTTAAGCACCAGAATGAAACTTCTGGGATAGAAAAGGAAAAAGAAGCTGTGATATTTAAAAGAAAATGAGAGAAAAACACTAATCACTACTGGTACCACTAACAAGCTGCTACAACACAAAATGGATGAGTTTAGGAGGGGGGGACCAGTAGTTTTATTATCTATCTCTGCATAGATAACTTCATAATCTTGATCCAAGGCATGCAGAACTCCCGGAGTCTTCTCCTAGTCAAGGTACTTGGGATGTGCATTTGTAGAGCGCCAGCTACTCAGGCAAGGCTTTTCACAATGCAGCTACAAGTATGCTCAAAGCCTGGGGAAGTAAGGGCAGGAAAGAGGCAACACTAAGGTCCTGCACAGATGACAAATCTGTGTGTGATCAATGTGGAGTGACAGATGATCAGTGCAGGCCAAGGCATTTTGCTGCCTGCCTGAAACAGAGCCCAAACAGCTCCCACATTCTTGCTAGAACCAACACTGTAAAATGTATTCCTGCATCATATACACACCAACTCCTGACCATATATCCTGATTGCAATTAAGGGAGCCTTGGCCAACTCAGTCTCACAATAACAGTTATAAATGAAAGTATCTGCTTTGCCACTTCAAACCATGCCACCTATCCTATGGTGATCCTTTTCCAATGATGCTACAAAGTTACTCCAACCAACCAAGTCGTTCTAGCTACTTGCAGCCTCTCCTGATTGACTTATAATTGGTATAAAAGCAGTCACCAGACTTTTTCTACTCCTGAAGAAGGGCAACCAAAAACTTGCATTTACTTTTTGTGTTTTAATATTAGGATTAGATCAATAGCACCCAAATTGTTGCTGTTCTCTGTGCAAAGAAATTGCATAGCATTTTATTGATTCCAGGGAGGGGGAGGGAGGAAGTGATGGCTGCAAGAAAAGCAGACTGCGTCCTTACTGCAGTGATAAATATAAATCAGTTGAAATACTCAGCCACCTAGCTGTCCATTAAGACAGCAGAAAACGAGAAAATTCTTCCTTTAATTAAAATGTCCAGAGAACATAAGAAAATAGTAAGCATTACTCATGGTAGAACTTCAGGATTGACTCATCCAATCAATGCAAGAGCAGCATATAAGAAGAATCTCAAAAGTTTTAAAGGACAAATAAAATTTACCCGGAGTCTTGAATTTCAGGGCATCTCTTGGCCATATTATATTTCATTTCCAGTCATATTGCATTTCCCTTTTGTGCATCCACAATCTTGCTACAAGTAGCCATGTATCTTATATCTAGATTTATTACCTTTCTGCATTTACTCCATTAATTCATCATTTTTTAAAAAAAAAAAGTTCATTTTACTACTTGTGCAGAGTCTGATATTTAGTAGATGTTTCTGCATCTCAGTGACACTAGAAATACATGAACAACTTTTCTCAATAAATTTGTCATAGGAGGTTTTTCTTTTAAAAACGAATCAATACCAGGGCAGTTCAGACTTCTAAGCCCCCATTTGCCTTATGGTGAGAAAAAATAATATTCAGGCAACTGAAAGCCTTTTTTCCACAAAGGCACAAAGGTAGATACAGACAACTTAACAGGTTAAAGGAGGCTACTAAAAATATTTGTAGACTTTACCTACTGTTACAGTGTGCTCCAATTTTGGCAGATACATAAGCATTAGCCTGACTTGTAGGAGGTGGATGGTCTAAGCCAGGAGTAGCAAATGTGGCGTCCTAAGGATGTGCTGGACTACAGATTTCATATTTATTGCCCAGCCTCCATGTTGGCTAGCGTGGATGCAACCACAGTCCACAACATCCCAAGGGTCCACGTTGACTACCCCTCTTATAAGCAGTAGTCCATTATTGCCACCTGATTGCTCAGCTGTGCCCACAGAATTCAAGCAGGGTCAAAAACATTCTCCATCTCAAGCCTCCTCTCTAGAATTACAGCTATAGGGAAGCCAACAGGAAGCCTTTGGAGAGATGTTAGCAGGTACTGAATGATGTCCTCAATGGAAAACCATTTCACACTGAGTGTCCCTTTAAATCTACTTCTGGAGGTGGTGAATGAGAAGCTTTTTATTTATTTACTTAAGTCTCGAGCTGAACTTCCAAGCAGAAGTTTCCTTGGTCCCAAACTGTGCTTGCAATTTTGAAAAGGTAAGTAAATTGGCTAGTGCTTTGCGCTGAGCTAATATATAAGCCTTAGTTAATACAAGGCAGCCTCTCTGCCATATACAAATGCAGGCCGAAATTGGGCAATTTAGCAAGGCCAGATGTCCAGGCTATTTTATTACCTGCTCATCTCCACTTTCCCCCCCAGAGAATTCAGCCAATATTACTCAGCACAAGCACTGCTTGCAGGCACTCCAGGGAGGGCTGGCTAATTAAATGAGGGGGATCCGAAACACAGCTACACCTATCAATTGTATTATTATATTCATTAAAAACAAAGCTTGGGATAGAAATGCCATATTTTATGCGAATTCTTGATTCTTCCCCCCCCCCCCCCACTTGCAGACTGAATATGTAATTTACAAGAAAGGGGACTTGAAGCCTTAAGTGCTTATGGGCTTTATTCAGCTTGCTGTATTGATGGTCCCATTAAGATGATTCCATTTTAGACCCTCAAACGCATTAAAGCCATGACTTACTCACATCCATTTGGCTAATGATACCCTACTCCTCTGAAAGTAAATGACAGCTATTTACAGTAAATTATTCAATTAGATAGGGAGAGAAGTGCTGTGTTCATTTTATATTGTTTGACGTGGCAAAAATAGAAGTGTGCAAGCATGTAGGTGGGGCGTTTTAATCTTACAGAATCAATTGTTTAATCTACAGCCGGAGAGTAAATAAAGATACTTCCACGTGTGGCTGTCAGCATCCAATTACCATAGCAAATATTGCGTTCGATGCTGAAGTGTTAGAGGGTCCGTTTGTTTGTCCTTTAATTCTAACCACACAACCCCGCAACATGGCGAACAAAATAAAAGAGGTTTTCGTAGCTTTCGCCAGCTATTACTTAATTAAAAACACATTTTCAAATCCTGTAGCGCATGTCACATGAAAAGGCCAGGGCACGTTGGAGAAAACGGTAGAAGTTTTATTTGGCTCGTGAACCAGAGATCAGAGAAAGTTATTCCAAAGCCATTAGATCAAGGTAGGAAAGTCATGGAGGAAGGGGTTAGAATCAAATTACAAGAATGATTCTTTAAACTGTGGCCTGCTGATGACCACAGGTCATGGGCTTGCTTTCAGAAAGTCTGCAAGAGCACAAATCAAGATAACGGGGAAATGCTGAAGCAACAGCTCTCCTTAGTAGGTAATATGATATTGGGTGAAATTAAAGCTTCAGAAGTCAGCCCACAAAGCAAATCTATGGTGACATTATAAATACCAAGGCCACCATTAGCCATATGCTCGTATGCATCAGTAATCAAGTTAAAGGTGAGGTACCAATGACTTTCTGATGAAATTACAACCATCCTCGCTACCATGGGTGTTGAGGCTCTCTGCACTAACATTCTCCACAAAGGTGGATCTCAAGCCATCAGGGATATCATGAGCCTAACAGCGCATCTAGTCACAAATTTTTGTCACTTTGTACTTAACCACAAGTCATTAGGAGTTTCAATGTTACCAGTTGAGAACTCAGTTGGGACAAAGGATGTTTATGATGCTATGTGCATTAATTGGCTCACCAGTGCCAGAATATCTGTATTATCATGAGCAACTGAAATGCTGCTGTCAATAATGCAGTTATTAACTATCTGTACTTGCAGTATTTCATATCCCCCTCACCTCACTGCTTACAACCGACCCAAAGAAACCGTGTGTGTGTGTGTGTGTGTGTGTGTGTGTGTGTGTGTGTGTTATTTGTGAGTCAGGATAAAACTTCATGCATGCAAAAGCGTAAACTCTAGTCCATGAAAGCTTATGCCATAATAAATTTCTTAGTCTTCAAGGTGACACAAACTCTTCATATGTTTTGGTGAAACATAATAACACAGCCAAACCTCTGTAAAATGATACTATTGTCACACTTGGGCCTCTCTTGATTGGTTTTACACTGGTTTAACCAGCATGCATTTCCCTAGGCAATCCTAGGAAGTGTAAATTTTACAAAGGCATTGACAATTTTTAGAGCTCACACCACCTTCTCAGAACTCCCAGCTAATGTTGCCTGGACAGAAGGAAATACTTCTAAACCAATTCACGTCTACACTGTATGTTGTAAGCAGCTGTACCTGGTGCTGATGCTAAGGAAGGCACAGTTATAGCCTAGGAAATCCTTGTTTCTGCTATCTGGAATATGCTTCATTTAGTAGACATATGACTAAATATTGTGAAGACATATCTTTTTGTCACAGCTTTCACTGTTATTTGTTACTTGTTATTTCTGATATTCCATTTTTACCTGTTCTCTCTCTCTCTCTCTCTCTCTCTATATATATATATATAATGATAATTTGGTGGGGGGTTGTTTTTATACCACTTACAGACATTTAAATACTAAATGGTTTAGAAATGTTTTTAAATAAATAAATATCTCCATGTATTCAGCCTTGGGACACTTTCTCAATGGGTTGGCTCATTTCAATGCTCCACTGCTTTCAGCTATATATATATTTGCTAAGAATCTAGCCCTTTTTCAAAGAAGTTTAAGAAGTAAACTTTCTTGTTTCAAGAGTTATTTGACTAGACCTTTGTGGAATGGACTGTTTTCTTTCAGTCTCTTTAAAATAGATTTTCCCCTCAGCTTTTCTCTTCGTACAATATCTTCCTTGTTCTCTTTACCGTCATCAGATTAACCATATCCAATATCTGCTGACCTTTCTTTAGCTTAGTAGGAAGTGGCTCACTGTTAGCTTTCTGATATTTGATGATCTTCTAAAACTCCCTTCAGCTTACATTTTACATCAAGCTACCTGCCAGCAAAAATTGCATTGGCTCTGGACCAAATTAGAAAACCACTCTACATCTAGTACCATTTTCACATCAATGAATGTGTTTGGAGTGCTATAGAGGAAACGCTAACTGGGATGGGTGGAATGACTAAATGAAATTCAGACCGGTACTCACTCTCATATTTCATTAATTTAAAACGCAGCAAACAATTGGCATCTTGTATTTAAATCATGACATTAAAATAAGAGCTACTGAGGACAACATAAGATCTACACCATAGGCTTAGAGCTCAGCCAGTGCACATTTAAGTTATGTTGCTTTCCTCAAAGAATCCTGGGAACTGTAGTTCATTAAGGGTGCTGGGAATTGCAGTTTTGTGGGGAGAATACTAATTCCTAAGATTCATTGAAGGAAGTGAGTTTGATGTGCTTCAAATGTATGGCGGGGACTGGCATATAATATTTGCTTCTGCTGAAATAAAATCCTAGGGTTGGCTTTGTACATTACACACAACATGTACAAAAGAGCCTTGGCCAAACTAGGGGTGGCTAGATAAAAAGCAGGACCAAGCTTTGATAGTTCTGTAGGGATTTCTGCAGATATAATCTGTCATGCAAGCTACACCTGCTGAAATTCCCTCTTCTACACACCCATTAAAAGTGCAGACATTCTGAGTTTGTGGAACATATACTCGCTTTGTCATTCCAAAGAACACAGATGTGGCTCTGTGAAAAGGGATTAAGAGTCTGCCTTAAGCTTTGACTTTATTGAGAGTGAATCTGTTATTGTCCCTTTAAGAGAAGTCAAAGGGAACTCTGAGGAAAGGAGAGGAACACAGGTTCCAGGATATGTTCAGAAAGCGTCTGGCAGATTGTGGGGCCTTTTCTGAGTTTGATAATGTTTTTAACATTAAAAGTTCAATTTTCTCCGTCTCTCTGCTCTGGTGTGTAGCGCAAACATGTACATGTTGCAGGTTTATTGGACTCTGTAAAATCCTCTGCATGCATCCATAAAAATGTAAAGTCTATAAAGCCTTAAGAAGAGTGCTTTTTCCTCAGCTAATTTAAGATCCTTCCAAGGCTAATACTTCCATTATACCTATGTTTGGCAGTTTCCACTTCTCCATGGTGAGATTAGTTTCTTCGTAATAGCTTATCAACTTCTGCATTACACAGTTTGAAAGTATAAACAGAAATAGAGAGATATTTTAAATAACATACTCAAAAAATGTAGAAGATGGGGGGGGGGAATCCTAAACAAACACTTAAGTGGCATTAAACACACTGGGACTTACATCTGAGTAAGCCTGCAGAGGATTTGCATTGTCACTTTCTATATCACCTTTTAAAATGTTTGAAAAGCTCTATTCCTGTTCCTGATTTCTCAGAAATTGCATTGTTCCAATATCACTCTCTTCCGAGATTATCCCTGGTAGCAAGATAAAGGAATTTTCCAGCCTCATGGGATATCAATGGCATGAGGTTTCTTCCACGTATTGAAACGGTCTGAATCTGGTATAAGAGAGTAGACTTTACCTGTTACAATCACGGAGATGCTTAGTAAGAAGAGAAACAAAGTCATTTATTAGAGGAAGTACATAACTTAGATAGACAAGTTTCAAGTTCTAAGCTAAACGAACTAAACTGGAGATAGCAAAGGTGGTCATGCTTGTGCTTGTGAAGCAAGCACAGAGAGCAGAGGTACAGAGGTAGTCTAGGGATCCGGTGATCCCTTACTCTATCTGTTCTAACCCCATGCAAACCCCTTTCTGCAAGCTGAGTTGCACCTAAGCTTCCAAACCCACAGTGTTTCTTTTATTTAAAAAAATACATTTTTTTGCTGCAAGCAAGATGTGATGTATAAAAATATACCTCCCTCTCTTTTTTGTTACTGCATTCAAAATATTTCCAAGTAGTCAGGGTGTGTGGTCTTCCCTTATTACGTTCCCTGTTACATAACATTACTTAGAATGGGTCTCATCCTTGGACATTTCCACTTGGACCTTGGACATGTCCATCCTTGGACATTTCCTCTGTCCTGAATTAGTCAGGACTCTGCCACAGATAACATCACATTACTACTCTCTTACAGAAAGCTTCACACCATGCAGCACAGGGAGAAAAATATAGGTTTATAATTTCTAAACAGACTTCACTCATTGGAGCTTTAGGAGTCAAACTAATAAGTACATTAGCTATGTTTCTGTGCCTTCAAGTGCAGTGGCTTTTTTAAAAAAAAACAAAAACCATAAATTGCCAAGAAGGGGGAATGCTATCTTGGTTGACATTCACACACACCACTGCCCCTACAATTTTCATAGAGAAAAACTCCCTTTTGTTTCAGTGTTTCGTTCCAATCTAGATTGGGACGATCACCAGGGGGAAGTGTAAACACCCCTACTAAGACTAGAGTACCAATCAGGATTGGAGTCCGCACACTAGCAATTTGTGTGGATTTTTTTAAGACAAACACCAAAATCCTGCACTTAAAGGCAGTCAGTGTAACATCTAGTTCGGCCCCAAGTCTCTTTCCTGTTGTTGAATGTAGTTAAAGTTTAAGGTTTTGTTTTTCATGAGGCATTAATAAATTGTTCCTTTGCAGTGAATTAATGGAGGAAAAAATGGCAAGGTTCCTATTTCTACATAGTGAGAGGTCCCTGAGCCCATCGCACTGACTGTCTCTACTGAGGTCATCACTCTCATTTGCAAAATAGCTCATTTTTGCTGTTCTTGGTTGCCAAATAAAATGCAGACAAAATACCATCAATGTGGGGAAGAGAGACAAGAAGGAAGAGAATCTGGATACAGAATGGACCAAAATGTAAGTAGCTCTCCTCACTGAAAAGAACGTACTTCACAGAGACTTGCTGTCCTCTACACATGTACCTGAGCCACTTTCAGAAACTGGAGTAGTGCCTACAAAGTGTCAGCCACAGCTCCTTAGTAGGCAGCTGACAGCTAGTACAACTAGGCACATTTTGTTTTTTCATTTTACTCTTCTCTCAGAGTGCCTGACAAATATCCTTTCCTGATACATAAAACATAGAGCATGCATCAGTGTTTTTATATATGCTGGAAGCCACCCAGAGTGGCTGGGGCAGCCCAGTCAGATGGGCAGAGTACAAGTAAATTTTTGTTGTTGTTTGGTTGTGGTTGTTGTTGTTGTTGTTGTTTTACTCAAATACATCAACACTCAGCCTAGGAAGCTGCCAACAATTTCTACACACACTGAAAATTCTGGTCAGTAAGCATGAGGAAATGGCAAGGGTGTGTGTGTTTATTTAAAAAAAAATCAGTCAGAGAAGTTCTGATTAATAAGAGAGAGACTGAAATGAGGAAAGATGGAGGAAGAGACTCTATACTGTCCTGAAATTGCAAAGGTGCTGGGAAAAGTCTCCTTCCTCTTCCCCACATTCTTTGCTTACTTAGTTACTTCCTGGTTTGAAGCAAGCCATAGCTTGCCAATCATTGCGTCTCAACCAACAAGTTATGGTTTGCACTTGACCTCTAGGATCAAACCCTAGTTTGCAATCTTAGTTTGAGGTTAAGCACCAAACATCATCTAGTGGTTGGGATGCAATAACGAACTATAGTTTACCTGCCTCCAAATCAGGTGGGGAGGGTGGGAATCACTAATTCTCAATACACAAGAGAAAGGAGTGTATAAACATGAGTTTTATTCCAGGCATGTTTACACAGTGGCAAACCATAGTTTGGCACTACATCTGGACCAAGCCTGAGTGTTTTTGATCACTAGTTTCTTTAAAATAAAATACAAGAAGCAGTGTGTAAAAAGGTGTTTTTCAAAACCTTTTTAAGCCCATTAACTTATGAACATTTAAAAACCAGTAATGCAAAACATCAAGAGTTCCAAAAACTAATACTATACAAATTTTTCTGAAAGTTAGTTACTTTGTTTTTAACATATACAGTAATTTAACTCTCACTATGTACATTCTACAATCTGAGCTATTCCGACATTTCAGCCAACTCCCTAGAAAGCATCTGCTTCTTCTCTTCCTTTCACTGGAACATACATCCTCAGTCTTGTGTACATCCATGAATTCAAGTACAATTGTTGGTATCAGTGACTATTTAGCCAAACAATTACTGTATTACAAAGCAGGGAAGGAAGTTATGAAGGCTTTCATATGGTTACCATTTCCAAGGAAACCACTTCCTTGTACAAAATTGCTCCATGTACTTGTCTAATTTTGCACGGGGCATAGGAAACTGTTAATGGGCAGAAAGGGAATTCACTCAGACCAGGAGCAAAGCTTCCATATTTATTTATTTATTTATTTATTTATTTGTTTGTTTGTTTATTTATTTATTTATTTATTTATTTTACATTTTTATTGACATGTTAGATGCTAGTCCTAAAACCGGGTTTCAAATATATTCCAATGTTTTTTAACATCTGCATGGCAAAAACATTTAGAAAGTGAAGCTTCTGGGAAAAGCTTCACCTGATATAATGCTATTAAGGTTACAGAGTCCCACATCATACCACTGGAAGATACAAGCTAAGGGGTATATTATAAAGATCAATTAGACAGCTTCCTTTTGCATGTCTAGCTGGCCAGTAAATAGAGGAGCATATAGCCAATTGCTAAGAGAATATTACTGGAAAGAGCTGTGCATGTAAGCATCTTTGGCACATGGTTTTAAGTGCCACAACAGCAACAGGACCACAGCTGTCGTAAAAAGGGCTTCACAGCCAAAGAACATAATTATGCTGATCAATTTATTCAGAATGATTAAGGTTCTTATTAATGCAATTTTTCATGACGGGAGGTTCACTTGCCATAATGGACTGAGCAAGACTGTTCCAGACCTTAAGAAACCATTAAAGTAGGAACATCTTGTCTGCTCAAGAAATCACAAAAGCAAGTGTCCATGTGTGGGTAGGTTTCAACAGCAGTTACATTTTCTGTTGAAGTGTGGACATTTCGATGTGAGAGAAAATTTGAAACTAGGCATAAGTTCCCAAGGAAAGGAACTGAGTTTACATTACACTTGAGAGACAGTCATGAAAACAAGGACTCTGTAAAGAAGAGTTAACAAAGAGACAATGATGAAATGGAATGTGATCATCTCACAGCAATATTGGGCCATGATAATCAGTCAGTAGGTTTCACTCATTCGTGTTGGGGTAAAGGATGTCCCAAACCAGGTCAGATTTATTAATATAGGAGCTCAGCAAAGAAGTCAATTTCTAGAGACATTTCACATATTGAGAGGTGACGCCTTAGTCATCTGGTCCACATGTCACATTCAACCAAAACAAAGGAGAATAAAACCCAACCTCCGGAATGCAGTACAAGCAATCAGTTGCAACACAAGCAAATCAAGCAGAAATGGTGTGAGCCACTGCTGTATTATGAAACAATACTATGGCACTTTAAGACAAGGACTGAATTCAGACTGTATGTCCATATACATAAGGTATCAGTAAATACATGTGACAAACAATGGTCTATACCATTCCCCACTGAAGTTTCCCACAAAGTACAAGAGATAGGAAGGAATTCAACACCACACTCAGATGACTGTTCGGTCACGTCAAGCAGTTTTACTTGCCAGATGGAACAATTCCCCTCTCCTCCCACCCCACCCCCTCAACTGTTCCAGGAGTTCTCCTGGCACCCACCCCCCAGGTAATTTCAAGGGATGTAGGAGGGTTGAGAGTGGGCAAATACCATTGTACAAGCAAAAGTCCTTGTGCAGAACTTCCATTCATTAGCTGAATTCTGTCCTTGTTTTATTAAGTTTTGTCTTTTTTTAAAAACGCAAAGAGTATCAAGTTGCGGCTGATAATTATCAATACTGCAGCAGAAAAATTGGGAAAACTTAACTCTTTAATTCCCTGCTGAGATCCTGGGGGAAAATCACTTCTTGGGAGGTGCATTTTCTATTGGAAGGAAATTCCTCATTGGCACCAACGGAGGATTTCCCTCAAAGTGCCAGCATTCAGTATCTCAGCAGCAGAAAAAATGTTTAACTCCCTTACACCACCTCCATACTCTACTTGCTGCAATTCCAATAGCACATTTTATATCCTATCTAGTTTGGTCCCAAGCTCCATCTTTGGTCAGAACTGTTATGTCCCATGTGCCAAAAGCTTACACCCAGAACCTTTGCTTCTAGCCTCCCTTTCTGTCATTACAGCTTTATTGTGGGCTGCCTCAAACATGAGCCTGGATAGCTCAGTTAGACCATGGTGCTGATAACACTCAAGGTTGCAGGTTCAATCCCTGTATGGACCAGCTGCATATTCCTGCATTGCAGGGGGTTGGACTAGATGATCCTCAGGGTCCCTTCCAACTCTTCAGTTCTATGATTCTATGATTCTATGACTATTTCCAAACACAACTAGTATTTCAGTGCAGTAGAATCTACGCTAGGATAATCATGGGACAATTGCAAATCACAGACATGCTTCCTCACTCCCCACTACACTGAAGTACTGTTCACTTTTCCTAAAACTTCATTCTGTCCATTTCCATATTGCATTAGGAGGGGGGTGATTCATGACTACAATAAAAAGGGCAGATACCATATCATTTGCTAAACCTCTCCAGAGTGCTCTGTGGATCTATATGGGCATTTACGCCTTCCCAGCATCCCAAAGGCAAGCATATGTCAGTCTTGTGTTACAAAGTTACACAGCAGATTTTAACATTTCGTCCTCACAGGTCACGCGAATAACAAAGGCCTTCTGAAATATTCATTTTGTATGGTGCCTGGCATGTAGATCCCTTCTTCAATAATGTATGCCGTGAGAAAAGTTTACAAAAGGAATAAAGAGTGGAGGAATAAATTAGACGAATATGACTGGCAACTGCTGACAGGATAGAAAAGCACAGCCACACACTTTTCCTGGCACAATTATACATCCTTTATTATGGTCTGCGGTTTGTCACAACACTCTATTTGAGTACCTATTGTTTCAAAGAAAGAGAACTGGTCGGGGGGGGGGTGTTCAACGCTAATTGCACTTTCCTTCAGCACTTGAAGTATGAAGACTGAGTTTTACAGCCAAGTTTAAAACTTGTATCTTCTGCCTCTCCAATTGACCTTAAACTTAGAAATGCTTTTCAAAATAATACTAGCTACAGCAGCAGCATAACATATATGCATTGCATTTCATATTTTCTGCACAAAAAACACTTAAGCCAAAGTACCTTCATAAAGGAAATGCACATGGGGTAACATACAATGGCAACGCTAACATTAAAAAGTAGAGAGCCACACAATGTGGAGAAACAGAGCAAAGAAAAAATCAATCCCCACACACATTGACAAATCTCAAGAGGAAGGGGATATGCAATGCCTATGGCATTCAAAATAATTGAGTGCATCTGACATGTCAGAAAAAATTTCCACCACCTCAACAGGATCAACCCACAGAGAAGAGGAAATGAGATCCTGGCAAGCAAATTGGAACTGCTTTTGGTATGTTGCTTTTTTTGCTGGGCTTCTGTTGTTTTCACATGACATATAAAAATACCCACATATTCCTTGGACTTCTCACTAGAAGGAAACAATTGACAGTGGAGGATTGCACAAGAGTCTATGTACGAAAGTGTCAGAGCTGTATGAAAAGGTGGGAGTGACACGACAATTAACAAACACTTGCTTGCACACTGCACTGCACAAGACATTGGGGAGAGAGGTGATTTTTCCCCCCAGTATACAAGCTGTTTGGCAAACAGGTCTCTTGATAGTTAGGCATAATAGAACTGAGCATGCAAAAAGATGCAATATGTAAAATATGTATTATATTTCTTTCTTCCTTGAGCTGTGGGAAGAGGTGGAAAGGAAAATGAAGTTAAACCTAACGGCATGCAAGGAATCTGTGCCAGTAGTATATCCTTTAGAGGAGGGGTCGGCAACTGTTTTGGGCCTGGGGACACATTTGCAAATGGGAGAGGCTAACATGGGCCCCATATGTGCATTGCAGCTCTTCCACCACCACTCCAGAATAGCTCCCACATTACAATTAGGCTTGAAAAAAGCTTACTATCAGCTAAAGTTGGCTCCAAGCCTAATTTCAGAAGCAGGTGGGGTGGGTTTAGGACCCCCATGAGCACTAGGGAAGGCCTCTTCGAGTGTGTGTGTGTGTGTGTGCCCACCAGCACTATACTGTTGATCCATTCTTTAGTGGAAGCAGGGGAGGAAAGTATGCATTTTTCTGTGCCAAGGTCACAGATTCCCCTGAGTGGATTTGTCATTTATATGTAATAAACTGCTATAGGAGTGAGAGTGGAACATAATAGCAGGTGCAAAGTTTATTGCAACTGGAATGGATGGTGGAAATATCCCATCTTCATATCTAGTCAGCTCAGTACAACGTGGACATGGGATAAAGCCAAGCTACTCATCATTGACCAACTCACCACAGGCTGCTGGAGTTTTGAATAGGCAGAAAGTCCTAGGAGAAGCTGGAATGTGTAGCTCCACCTACATTCCAGAGCGGGGATAGTAGGCAATTCACGTTAGAGATATTTAATGGAATCTTTGATATGGACCTTGTGTAGAAATAAATTCTCTCCATCTCAAGAATGTTTTACTACAGAACAGTCTTAAATACTACTTCCAATAAGATAAATGCTACAAAATAATAAAGTAACATTTCAAGCAAGCATATGCAATGGGTCCACTCCTTTATGTAGTTCAGTAAACATTCCTCTCTCTGGTCCCAAGATCCTAGGCTTGTTTATCACTGCAGAACTTGTATGCAACTGCTGCTGCTAGCCAGCTAACTCCAAAACACACACAGGCTTCTCAAGTTTCAGCTTCTTGCTGTGAGAGCTCTGCAGCTCCTGTTTCCAGAGATGAGTCAACAGGTAGCTTATCTCAGTGTAATGGGAAAACACCAGCCTTCTCTGACGCTTTTGCCAGAGTGGAACCTTTTTGCCTAAGGTAAATTTCCCATTACAATATTTTAAATACAGTGTATTCAAACACAACATTTTATGTACATATAGCTTTAACAGTGTAAACCCACTGCCACATAGATCACAGAAACACCACCAAAATTTCCCTGGCCCCACAAATCTTCTTTGTGAAATCACACTGTCAACATCCTCTCTTAACTGAGGAAAACAGGAGGCCTTTTAAATGGCACCCCTGCTCTGAATGTTGGCCTGTTTGTTTTTTTAAGTCAACTAGAACTAATTACACATTTCACATTAGGCTTCAGTGGCTTTAGGACAGTAGACAAAAACAAACAATTAGCAATGAATAATTTACTTGGAGCTTATCTTTGTTTGTGTATTCCTTCCTTTCAGGTGTTGAGTACCATGGCTCTCAGTTGAGGTTTGAAGAGTGGCTTAGATTGGGGCACTCATTTATATATGGCTATTGGTGGCACTGTGGTCTAAACCACAGAGCCTAGGGCAGGGGTAGGCAACCTAAGGCCCAGGGGCCAGATGCGGCCCAATCGCCTTCTCAATCTGGCCCGTGGACTGTCTGGGAAGCAGCGTGTTTTTACATGAATAGAATGTGTGCTTTTATTTAAAATGCATCTCAGGGTTATTTGTGGGGCATAGGAATTCATTCATTTCCCCCCCAAAATATAGTCCGGCCCACCACATGGTCTGAGGGACAGTGGACCGGCCCATGGCTGAAAAAGGTTGCTGACCCCTGGCCTAGGGCTTCCGATCAGAAGGTCGGCAGTTCGAATCCCCGCAACAGGGTGAGCTTGGTCCCTGCACCTGCCACCTAGCAGTTCAAAAGCATGTCAAAGTGCAAGTAGATAAACAGGTACCACTCCAGCAGGAAGATAAACGGTGTTTCTGTATGCTGCTCTGGTTCACCAGAAGCGGCTTAGTCATGCTGGCCACATGACCCGGAAGCTGTACGCCGGCTCCCTCAGCCAGTAAAGCGAGATCAGTGCCGCAAACCCAGAGCCGGCCACGACTGGACCTAATGGTCAGGGGTCCCTTTACCTTTATTGGTAAGCAAAGGCTCAGTTCTGAAGGCACAGGCCAGGATATAGTGCATCCTGTCAACTTGACCAAGCACTTCCACATCTGCACCAGAGCATTATGTTTGAAGTCATTTTTGGAACCACTGGTTCCTTATCCCACTGCAACTGCTCACTGAAAATTACTGAATCCTTTAATAACATAGGAAGCTGCATACAAAAGTATGCTGGCATGCCTCCATCATCTGTGCTGTGATTTTATTTTGGGTCTCTGTGTATTTCGCCATCCATTCTGGTTTTAAAAAACCAAACAAATCTCACATCATAGCTGGATATTTATTCTGAGAGCTGAACTAACTTGGGCACACAGAAATAACTCCAAAGCTCACATTTATACCTGCTATAGCTAAAATATCTCCTTTTTCTCAGTCTGACAGCTTACAATATGATATGGTTAATACTAGTTCTCAACACAATGGGAGGCTGAGAGCAAGGTATTGAGAGTGAGCAGCCAAATTGCAAAGGATGGATGTTGGGAATATGATAGAACTTCTAAGTGTATGTCTGCATGTGCAAATGAGCACACACAAAACCACCAATAACCGACCTATTGGTATACCATGAACACTAAAACATTATTGGGGGGGGGATTATTGAGGGGGGGAACTATTGTAGCATCCACATATGATGGAGAACATTATGCCACTGCTGAAGCATTGGATCCCAGCCTAAAAGCAATTTAAAAGCTTGGTTATGCCCAATAGGATGTTTGTCCTTTGAAAGGCATACACGCCATATAACAAACAACTTTTGAAATTCCCCTCTGTTTCAAAACCAACCAGCTGTGCGGCTTAAATTGGAGGGTTGTGGGGTTTACTGTTTGAAAAAAAATACACCTAATATAAAACTTCTGTGATTCTTTAAATCCAAGAGATAATAAGTTTCCGATTAACTAAAAACCTTTTCAACGCAAGCGCGTATTTACGTAACACGTTTGTGGAAAATGAGATGCTTCATCTTCCCAAGAGGACAAACTATTGAGAAGATATTCCTACTGAGAAGATACAGCACATTATCTAACACAGGATCAGGCAAGATCATTAGTTGCTCAAAGTCAACATCTCTCCACCCATTTGACATGCATCAAATGAGTATCTGGTCCCTTATTATGTAATGGCCAAGTTATCATAAATGTGCAAGCATAAGTAGAATCTGTATGACTTACTATATCAGTAACACAAGGTTAATTAAGAGACGCACATGCAGGCAGTAAAAATTGAATCTAATCTAAAAATAGCTGAGCTATTGACATGAAATCACTTTAAATCATCCATTTAAAAAGAGCCTGCTGTGCAAATGCAAAACATGCTTGTATCAGAAAACAGCCAGAAATGCCCCAGATCAAGGCCCAGACTGAACACATAGTTCAAGGAAGAAACCAGATGGATGAATCCAAGCAATTATTCTGCTTATTGAAAGTGGACATGGGATCAGCCAGGGTCAGTCAGGATCAAAAGCTGGAATATTAAGTTAGAGCAGAAGAACTCAGGGGTCAAGGATCAAAGATCTAGCGCAGAGCAGCTGAGAACACTATACCCAGATGGCATACATGAATTTGCGATACAGCATACTCAATCTGTTTAGTCCAATGCAACAATGCAACAGAATGATCAAAACTACCGTATTTTTCACTCTATAAGACACACCCGACCATAAGACGCACCTAGTTTTAGAGGAGGAGAACAAGAAAAAAAAATTCTCTCCCTCTCTGTGCAGTGCCCCTTCAGTGAAGCGGGAGGAGAAACGGAGCCCCTTCCATTTCTCCTCCCGCTTCGCTGAAGGGGCGCTGCGCAGAGAGGGAAAGCTACGCAGCACCTCTCCAGCGAAGCGAAGCCAGGAGAGCAAGAGGGATCAGTGCACACCGATCCCCCTTGCTCTTCTGGCTTCATCGAAAGCTGTGCAGCCTACATTCGCTCCATAAGACGCACACACATTTCCCCTTACTTTTTAGGAGGGGAAAAGTGCGTCTTATAGAGCAAAAAATAGGTAAAGAAAAAAATTATTCAACAAAGGCAATGGATACTGCCCCTAACATTGGACTCAAATAATGCATGGGTGGCTATAAAGGCCATTGAAAGTAGTTTTCTCTTTATGTGGACCTATGCCACTCAGATGTTTGATGCAACAAGTGGATTCCGAGGTTCTCTAAGATGATTTGGAGAAAGATCCTACAGACCTGCGGGTTTTGAGGAGCACGGGGGAACAAGACGTCCAGCAAAGGATTGAAGACTTAGAGTGAAACAAAGTTTGGGGTTGTTAATGTTGCTCTCCACCCATGGATGGGAAATGACGTTAAAAACTATATTGTTGGCATTCTGCTCTAGTGAAATTGTTTTGCACCTAAAAGAGCCTGTCTCTCGTTCTGCCAGCATTGCAGAGCATGCCACAAAGCATTTAGTACTTTTGATGGAAATGCCCTTGTGTGGTAAGCTCCTGGTAGGAAGTATTCTCAGAAATTAACACTATGTAACTAAACAAGCTGTTTTGCCTAATCCCACTCTGACTTTGCTAAATATCTGAAATGAACCCAACAGAAATCTTAAAAAGTAAGGAGTTCCTTAGTGTCCTGTGGAAGGCACCAAGGCTTGTAATCATGCATTTTGGGAAAAAATCTTTGAAGGGGCAATGATACAGACATGGCACAATAAACTCTGATTTCTTGCCATTTCTGAAAACACAACACATGAGGTTCAGCTAGCTAGCAGGCAAACCAAATAAGACCCATTCTATGGTGAGTGTATAGGTTTTGCTATGTATGTAAACCACAAAAACACAGGAGGAACAGCCCTGACAAAATATTTGAAACTTGTGAAACACTTGAAAGTCCCCTCCTCCCCTTTTCTCCCACTTGTGCATCTTTCATACTAAAGAAACCACTTAAATGAAGCAATTGTCTTAAAGGTACAGTGTACTAGTGTTCTGTCATTGTAATTTGAGTTATGTTGAGATTTATAGGCATGTCTACCATCCTCTGTTTTTAAAAAAATAAAATTTAGCTCCATATATTTGATTACACAGGCTCTAACCTCATTTGCCCATGTTGCAAACGCTGGTTTCAAAACACCAATATAAATGTAACCTGACCCAAGACTCAAAAATCTATTTTATCAATGCTTTTTAAGCCATCTATACTTACAAGAAATTCATTGCAAAATTTAAGTTGGAATCTTACTGCTAAAGTTAATGTATAGTCTCTACTTTGGCCTAAAAATCTTTCAGAATACCACAAAAAAACCTTTGACTCCAGTTACTGAGAATGGAAGAGATTTGTTGTTTGTCAAACTTATTCTTGACTTTAAGGCATATAGCCATGAGTGTTTGAGAATCTGGAACTAGCAGTAATGTTATTACCAACAGAATGGCTGAAAGACAAATTCTATGTCAGCTGTTGTGAGCCTGCATAAGGTTAAGCAAACTGATGACTCGGAGGGATTGAGAATGACAAGCTATTAGCAAAGCTGTACTTTATAATCAAGAGTGGAAGAGAAAATTACTTCTAAGCACACATCATACACATAGCAGGTTGGTGGGGAGGGCTTGTTGCTAAACCATATTTAACAAAAGAGGCAACATGGCTTCAAAATCAGCCTTCCCCCTCCTCCTAATTAAATGGACCAAGCCTACATCAAAGCTCAGGAAATCCTCTTGTGCCCTTCCTTGCACAACTGCCTAGTAGAGTAGGGCAGCTGTATCTTAACTAACCAGTTTCTCCTGCCACAACTTCCCTCCCCAGAGATCACACTAATACTCCCACAGCGTGAACCCAAGCGACCAAGGAATACAAGAGATTTCAAGAATCAGTGAGATTGGCAAACACACACTTCAGACCCCAGGAACCAAATTAAGGCATTTTATTAAGAATAGAAGGAAGAAGGCAAATGGACAGAGCAGGTTAAGAATAAAAAGGGCTTTCTGGGCCAAGTCTATCAGCTCTTAAGCTATTTACTTACAACAAAGCATTTAAAAATAAAGCTGCAAGGATGGTCAGTTGTAGGTTTTCTGCTGGTCAGAAAAGGATGAAAGGAACCTGAGGGTGGGTGGGACAGGTAAAAAGGCTGCATACAGCAGCTCATTTTTAAGGGCTCCCCCTCCCACATTGGTTTGAGTGACACCAAGCTCCTTTGGACCAATCGAAGTCCAGAACTTGTTTGGCAGGTAAAGGAGACTGACACCTTTTGGGGAGTGGGTTGATGCTAGATGCTTTGTGGAAAACATCACTAGGAGTTTTCCAGATTGCACCTTTCCTGTGGTTTGTGGCTTCAGGCACTAACTGAGTACACATCAGTCTCATTCAATGAAAATGGAGGGCAAGAAAACATTCTTTTTTATTACAAGCCTTACAGTGCACGTTGAAATACACATCCACACATAACATGACCAGAAAAAAATCAACGTCCATTTTTCTGTCAACTCTTATTAAATCTACTTGGCTTGAAATCCCCATGTTTCACAGAGTCATCATCTTCCCAGGTAGCTTCTCACAAAGATTGATGTGACTTTTGTACATTCCTTTCTAAATCTCTCAGCAAAAGGTACAGGGATTTGCAAACCCCTGGACATTTTATATGACATCTATGTTTTGTTCCAGATCTTCCACATCTAAATCCATCTGTAAATATCCCAAGTTCTCTGCCGTACAGAAACCGCTAGAAAAATAGTATGTCAAAAGCCAAAGGATGGCAAAACACCTTCCTTTGTATGCTAAGCACCATATGCAGATTGCTTGCCGTTTAAGAAATGAAAGAGCAAAGTCGTGACCTAATGAAAAGGAAGGGATTATTCTTCAAATGCTTTCAGGTGCCGGCATTTTTGCAATTTTATGCTTTGCAAGTTCCCTGAAGTCACGCTGTGGGTGGAGAGGGCAGTCGTGAAACAGAGAATGACACAATCGTGCATCTTGTCAATATTGTGCAAAAGGAGAGTTACCACAAATAAGCCCAAATTCTGTATGAGTGTGTGCTGTTAAATTGGAGCAAGGGAAGCGGAGATGTTTCTCTCTAAAAATGAGATTCCAATATTCTGGCAAACTCAAATTGTCTTCAAAAGAAATATATCCAAAGTTGACTTTAAGACGAATGGTACTTCCACACAGCAGTTTACTGTGGACTCAGTGCAGCACATGCTTGGAAGGTTTGTGCCATATCCACATAATGTGATTAACACGTCTCTCTGCTGTGAGAGGACTGCTGAAGTTGTATTGTGTTGGGGCAGGAGTCATAGGCGTCAACAACCATCTCTGTTGTTTTAGGTGCTTGGACACAGTGGTGGAGCAAGCCGATCGGGTGCTTGGAGCGGTGCAGGGCAGGACGCTCCACGGGACCTCCAAGGAGTCTGCCTGCCTCCTCCCACTCAGCCACTTACAGCTGAGGGGAAGGCAGTGGGCAGACCGTTTGGGGCAGCACAGAGCCTGTGGGCACCCAAGCCACAGCGTCACAGAGGCACGTGGCTCGGGCACGCGGCAGGCCCCACGGTGAGTGCCGCTCAGCATTTTGTCACCCCCCTCTGTGGTGATACCTGGGGCAGACCACCCCCACCATCCCCCTTCCTCTGCCCCTGCTTTGATGAATTGCACCCTTAGCCCAGAAACAACTGTCTTTCACATGTGCTTTCATGGGAGATCTTTTAAAATCAAAACCTAAACCAGGATAGACTAAACTGGTAGCAGATCCAGATTTCTTTTCCTTACTTTTCTTTTTTGGAATTCAGAACTGAAACATAGCTGCCCTTTGAAATTCTCACTCCTCCAAATTTAGCAATGCTGTCGTCCAGCCAAGTGATGTGCAGCAAAATGCATATACTGAATTGTGCATAAAAAATTATAAAGTAGTGAAAATAGCAATCAAAATGTATAATATATGGGGAAATTGCTTTGCAAAGATGTGTATATTAAGAGATTTACATACAAAAATGTGGAATTTCCATTACTGTTGGTTTTTTAACAAATAAAATTGCAAGCAGCTGTGGAAATGTGGAGAACTGAGGGTAATATTGGGAAAATGAGTGACTGAAATTGACCTGCTTTTCCACCGGAAGGCGTTCGGAACTTGACAGACCAAACCCGGGGGCTGCAGGCACAACCCCAGATTCCTCCCTCGCACGACTGGCATCATGTAAGCATAAGACATGAACAAGGCTAATGAGAATCTGAGTTCTACTTAGAGAATCTCTACTTACGGGAATGGAGAGAGGAAAAGAGAACAAAAAAATGTACCAATTACCCAGGTGGATGTATGCCTAGTGAGGAAGAGCACAGACAAAGCCCCCTTCAGCACTTGCCTTTTAACAGAATTTTCATCTAGGCTGCAGATCTCACAGTTCTTCATTTGCATTGTTAAGAACGCGAGGTGTCTTTTTATTTTTTTATTTTGGAGCCCTGAACTTTAATCTTTTCCAAAAAAAAAAAAAATTGTATTAGGTTTGAACAGAAGAGCAGGATATCTTATTCTCACTTATTTCAATGCCTCTTTAGTCCCAGATAATTGAAGAGTGGATCTGAGGTGGAAAATAGTTTTGCGGCATTTAAAACTAGAAAGTGTTGTGCGCTCATAGAACCCCTTTCATGTATGTGATTACATAAACGGATGCTCAAATCCACAATGATGCAGAACAATTTATTTATATAGTGTCAATTGCTTCATCCCCCTGCCACTGCCACTGCCGCCGCCACAAATATAGATTAAAGAAACCCGGTGTTTCTGTTTTCAAGTGCAGTTGGCTGGAGTCTACCTTTGTTAAATAGGACATCAATGCACGGGCTAATATTTACATTATTTTAACTCTGTAGGCTGTTACTTTGCCACACAGTTTATGAACCTGGCTTTTAACAAGAGATTTGTGGAGAAAGGAAAATAATCCAGAGGCATCTGATTGGCCACTGTGAGAACAGGATGCTGGACTTGATGGGCCAAAGCTCTTATGATTGGAAGAAATGAATTCT
The DNA here is from genome assembly GCF_965153285.1 of Podarcis tiliguerta. Classification (NCBI taxonomy): domain Eukaryota; kingdom Metazoa; phylum Chordata; class Lepidosauria; order Squamata; family Lacertidae; genus Podarcis; species Podarcis tiliguerta. The sequence continues at coordinate 66,361,943 of NC_139534.1, forward strand.
AGAAGCATACTTGCTAGTCAGGTAGCATGTATTGGCAGCTGGTGCTTCTCATGGATGGCTAGGAACATAGGAAGTGGTCATATGACTGAGTCAGACCATTTGTTCAGTACTATGCACTTACTGATGTTGGTTCTTTGAGGTTTCATAGTGGACTCTTCCCCAGCCTTATCTGGAGATGTCAGTAATTGTACCTAGGACATTTGCACATTCAAAGCTTGCACTCTGCAACTCCCATCATATTGTCATACCAATCACTTCCTCCACATAATGGATATCTGGCTCTTTAGTTAAACTTACACATCTTATAAACCTAGACATCAATTATATGTTTAATTTTGCTAGAACAAGTAAGATACATAAACTTTGAATGCTAGAACCGTAAAAATACATAAACTTTGAATTTATTTCACCAGTGTTTCTATTACATTCAATGATTCCGAATATCTTGAAAGAAATTGCTTTGATGCTACAGTTATCAATGCAAAGGAGATCTATTACAAAGTGTATTAGGAAATGATTTTGAATTATGGTGCTGGAGGAGACTCTTGAGAGTCCCATGGACTGCAAGAAGATCAAACCTATCCATTCTTAAGGAAATCAGCTCTGAGTGCTCACTGGAAGGACAGGTCGTGAAGCTGAGGCTCCAATACTTTGGCCACCTCATGAGAAGAGAAGACTCCCTGGAAAAGACCCTGATGTTGGGAAAGATGGAGGGCACAAGGAGAAGGGGACGACAGAGGACGAGATGGTTGAATAGTGTTCTCGAAGCTACCAGCATGAGTTTGACCAAACCGCGGGCGGCAGTGGAAGACAGGAGTGCCTGGCGTGCTCTGGTCCATGGGGTCACGAAGAGTCGGACACGACTAAACAGCAACAATTAGGAAATGAATAAACTATCTTGCAGAGACTCACATGCATATTATGAATTGAGCCACTTTTTCATTTGATGTGTTCCAGAATCCATCTGAACTAGCATTCTGCTGACTCCTTTTGCCTGAAGTTAATCATCATAAGAAGAATTGCATCTAGATACAGTTAATTGTCAAATCAACATAATATAATCAAATCAAATTTACTAAAGCATTGCAAAGATATGTTGACTTCCCAAGCAGTCAAGGTTAGATTGGATTCTTCTAGTTAAAAACTAAATTTAACCTTAATCCAGAACAGATTTAACCAAAGGGCTTAATTGATGAAGAAAGGGTAAAGAAAATTAATCCATAATTTTATATTGCATTCCTTATTTTTTCTCCAAATCAACAGTATCTACTTTTTTTGTATCCAGGATGGTCAATATGCATCCCATGGGCTCTTTTCAAGAGCAGTCACAGCTCAATGGTAGAGCAAATAATTTGTATGCAGAAAGTGGACCATTGTCCAACTCAATACAAGGCAGCTTTCCATTTCCTAGCTGCAAAGAATCAGCTGACTCTGTCCATAATAGATGTAATGAAGTCCCATTGATGTGCAAGACTATATTCATACTATCTCTACCATATCTCCCTAATCTAGCCTATTCGCATGGTTTGGTAGCTTATTGACAAATTCAGAAGGTTGTGTTTTATTATATTCCCATTAAATCCTTAATCAAATTTCCACAAATTTTATTTTAAATCCCGTACCAGGGTGGGTGGAAGACTACACCTACACACACACACACACACACACACACACCCTTCGTGTTTTAAATCATATGCAATTGTTTCTCAGAAGCACCTATGTCTCTGATTATTAAGGTATAAGGAAAGTAATGACAAGAAATGGTCTCGGTACAGCCTGCCGTTTCGGCCATTTATTTTAGAATATATCACTTTTCCCCTCCTGTGCTGAAACTGACACCCTGTTTATACCATGAAAGAGCTTCCTTTTATACTTTATAATCATGAAAAAGAACGTTTAACTAAGTGAAACCAGTGAAATGTAGTCAGATGTATGAAGCACATTAAAAATTAAGAAATAAACAGAAACCCAAACAGAAACCACTAATGTCTGCCGGCACTGTTGCCAGTTAAAAACAATACATTCAATAGCAGTACTGAGCCCTAAACTAACAAAGAGAAGAACCGAGACCTAAATGAACAAACAGTCTGGAGTTACATGTTCTTGCATTGTTCATAACAGGCTATTTCCCCCCAGGACTTGAATTCACAGCAAGCTTCTTATGTGCTGCAGTCAAGGTCTTAAAGCTCTAAGAATTTCACAGCCTGCAACAGGCATTTCAAGTGGACCATGCAGTGTTCATCTGATCACATTTCAGTGCAAACAGCTAAATAAAGAATGAGAAGTCTTATATAAGTCAGTGTTCACCGAAGACACTTACGTCCATAGCTTTGAATCCATTTTATCTGCTCTCAGTCGCATCAAAGCAAAAAATACTTTTCTATTGTCCTCATTCTTCTAGAGGGGGGGGACATTTTCTATTTGCCAATTTAACAGATGAAACATTTATTTTGCAGTTGGTGTAAAGTAACAGCAAGCTTATTAGACCCGATACTGATCCTCCCTGGAGGATTCCAGTGAGCCTGTCACAAAAGGTGCAGGTCAGAGAAACGAAGGAATTAAAAGACGGCAGGCAGGAAAGAGAGAGAAAGTGGTTAAACCAAGCCACACACGCTTATCCTTTTGTTTGATGGGCTTGTAAAGGGAAAATATCAGTGGTTCTTATTGATTCCTTTCCCAGTTTTTAGCTGTTTTGTACAAATTTATTATGTGCTCATCTGAAGGCACACATTGCAAACCACATAAGCTTTTGCAAGCTTACATCTTGTGGTTTTGCCACTTCCTAATTTTTGAAAGTGGTTTATAAGAAGAAATAAGGGGTATGTGTTGTTATCGTTTGTTGAAACGGAGGTTAAACATCTTTTTTGCCATTTTTCTTTCATTCTTTCCTATTCACACAGTTTGGAGACCTTCACAGACTGCTTGGGTTTTCATCCCCCTGAATACTATTATATCCCCTGCAAACTTGGGCACCCCACTCCTGATTCCAATTCATTTATGAACAGATCTCTGGGAGACCTCACAGCTTATCACCCAGCAAATATGCCATGACGGGCATATTTACAAAATTTAGGCTACAATCCTTTATCCATGACAGTAAGCTTCATATCTAAGTAGACATGTAAGAACATAAGACTACAAAGTGAGCATGCTGGATCTAGCCCAGCATCCTCTTCTCACAGTGACCAACCAGATGCCTGTAAGCTGGGCATGAACCCAACAGCACTCTGCCTGCCTGCAAGTCCCAGAAACTGGGATTCAGAGGTTTGATGCCTCTGATGATGGAGATAAAAAATAGCCACTGTGGCTAGTATCTACTGAATTTGTCAAATCCTTTTTTAAAGTCAACCCAAGTTGGTGGCTCTCACTGTCTCCTGTGGTAAAGGTAAAGGGACCCCTGACCATTAGGTCCTGTCGTGACCGACTTTATTGGCCGAGGGAGCCGGCGTACACCTTCCAGGTCATGTGGCCAGCATGACTAAGCCACTTCTGGCGAACCAGAGCAGCGCACGGAAACGCCATTTACCTTCCCACCGGAGCGGTACCTATTCATCTACAGTGGTGCCTCGCAAGACGAAATTAATTCGTTATACGAGGTTTTTTGTCTTGTGAATTTTTTCGTCTTGCGAAGCACCGCTGTGTATTGACGGTTTCCCATAGGAATGCATTGGCGGTTTTAAAAAAAAAGGCGCAAGACGTTTCGTCTTGTGAAGCAAGCCCATAGGGAAATCCGTCTTGCGAAGCAACTCAGAAAATGAAAAACTCTTTCGTCTTGCGAGTTTTTCTTCTTCCGAGGCATTCGTCTTGCGAGGTACCACTGTACTTGCACTTTGGCGTGCTTTCGAACTGCTAGGTTGACAGGAGCAGGGACCGAGCAACGGGAGCTCACCCCGTCACGGGGATTTGAACCACCAACCTTCTGATCAGCAAGTCCTAGGCTCTGTTGTTTAACCCACAGTGCCACCCGCATCCCTATGGGAGCAAGCTTTAGGTTTTATTAAATTATTTTGTTACTGACATCCTTTCAGTGATCAAGCCCAGGATATGGTACATGTTGTTCCCAGGTGGTCACTCATCAAGGCACTAACTAGATTGTGCTATTACAGTAGAACTTTCTCCCAGGTAAACATGGCTGGGAACGGCTCACCTTTTTATCCTCTGGCACGGCAGATCAATAATCCGCTTGCTTTCCAGTCGGTCGCAGTGTGTCTGTGCCACAGTAATTTGAGGGGAGAAGTGAAAGGGTCAACCAGAAGGGAAGGGTCAGGTCAGAAAAGACAGCCGATGACGGATGCTTGCTTCTTGTGGAATGTAGAGCAAAGGTCACTCAAAGCAGGCAAGCCTTAATTCACAAGCAAGTAGCTTGCTGCTGACACCAAATTGTTCAGGGTCTGAACAATTGAGAACTGTAAAAGGATCACTCCAAACTAGGTGAATGGGCTGTGAAATGGCAAAGGCAATTCAGGGCTGATCCACACTTCCTTTCGCCCTGGGAAAACCCAGTGGTTTAGCACTGAATTGGAACAAACAGCCACTGGGTTTTCTGCAGATTGCCACTTGTTCTGATTAAGCGCCAAAGAGCAGATTTTCCAGGAGAAAGCAGCAGGACAAAGGCAAAACCACTCAGACCCATGCCTAGAAAGTGTGGGGCAGCATGCTCTTCTGTTGTTTAAGGTATTTAAGTGTTGCATATGTCTACCCACGGTGTACAAACCACTTACCATTCTTTATTGCTGAAGATTATCTTACATAATAGTACACATTTTGAGTAAAAATGTGCCTTTTAAAGTAAGTCATTCCAAAAAATAAAACGCTTCATAGTTTTTTCACTTCTTCATTCCACAGGTTCTTGATTTTTCTCTTAATATTTTTTTTATTCCTTGGGGAGAAATGGAGGGAACTTTCTCCACAAACCTTCCCAAGTCCCACCTCCCTAGACCTTCATATGTCTTCTTATCTTCAGTATACATCAATATTCATATCTGACCTGAGGCTTCTATGTGGTGGAGAACTGGCACTCTCCAATCCAATGTACCAATGTACCCTGCAAGTGAAAACATATGACCGGGGCAGAGCCAGCCCAAGACATTTTGACATCTGAGGTGAACTACAAAATGGTGCCTCCCTCCCTGCCAGGAAGAAGAGATGAATGAAGATCTACATCAGGGGTGGGGATAAATATCTACATTGGGATCGGCTGCCCCTGAGGTTTCTGCTGCGTGAGGTGGTGACCTCACCTTGGCTCGTAGGTGGGCCAGCCCTGACTGGCGACCTTCAGACAAGTGTCTGATAATGCGGAGGCCTGTTCATGTGATATCTCTCTGAAAGAGAGGGAAGGAATTGCAAATGGGTCCTTTGTGGAACTAACTATTCTGTGAAGAGTAGCTCATACGTCATTATATCAAGGCCCGGGAACCTGTGGCCCTTCAGATGTTGCTGGACCCCAACTGCCATCAGCCCAGACCACTAGCACTGCTAGTTCCCCATCCCTGCATTGCATCACCACTGTTCCATTACCACACAAATTCCCTAAGTATCATATGAACAAGAGCTCTGTAAAGACATGGTCTTCACTTAGGGCAGACAGCAAGTCAAGCTCTCAGTGACTTTTCTCATTTATGTATCACTCTTTGTTTCTTTCCATAATTATAAGGAATGAGGGAACAGTTTTCCTGAACAGAGGACAGGCTGTATCAATCAATGCCCATGGCTTGTTATTGTACAGGTTGCCATATGTAGCCATGGAAACATACAATGGAATGTTTTCAGCTCAAATCTCAATTTCACTTTTGTTATCAACAACAAAACTCTTCACACAATTCAACACCAAAGACTCCATTAGGATTTTTTTGTTTACTGCCATATTTAGATTTTATACCACGATTCATTTCTATTCTTTTGCAACCTATTCTCTGGGCACTCCAAAACAATACAGTGATTATTTCTCATTTAAATTTGAGCTGTCTAGTAACAAATTAAATTATGCACTCATGATAGATGCACACTAAAGTCATGATGGTTTCTAGGTCATGACAAGTATACGAGGCTCGGAGTTGTTCCAGCATCTGGATTTTATGCTGAAGTAGATGTGTTAGTACTACCGTAATAGAAAGGTGTTGAATGGAGTTCATTGCCTGCTAAATGTGCATAGGATTCTTGCACAATGCAAAGGCAGAATGCATCAGTCCTGGGAAAGTCCTGGGAATGAAATGGTTTAAAGCAGCTGGCCCTCCAGGTGTTGCTGTCCTACAACTCCCACTGGCCACTGGGCATGTTGACTGGGGCTAATGGGAGCTGAAGTCCACTGGTATCTGGAAAGAGGACTACAAATTCCCCATCCCTGATTTAAAACACTAAAGCCCTGAAGAAGTCTTTGGTGGACTCCAGATAGCCTTGCACCTTTCTGCTTCGGAAGAGAGGTCTTCAGCAAACCATTTTGTTTACGTTAGTGTGAGGGAAGCTTTACTTGAAACTTCAGCTTGGGGAACTGGTAAAATACCTTGGGTAGAATCCAGTGCTGTGCTAATAGTGGGCGCAGGTGGGTGGTGGCCTGCAGTCGAAGGCAAAACCAGGTGAGTAGAAGACAGCAAAGGAGGTGTGTGTATACAAGTCACGTTGGATAAGACTTGTTTTCTTGAAGAGGAGGAGCGCTTAGAGGATTAAGGGCCTATGTCAAGGGAGTCCCAGTGCATGCACAATAAGCATGGGCAAATCTGTTGATTGTGGTTTGTCTCTGCTTCTCATTTTCCCAATCAACTATTTTTCTCCACATTTCCACATCAGCTGGCGATTATTATTTTTTTAAGCAAGTCCTCATGAAAAGTGATCAGCATTTCAGTGCAAATTTCTCCTGCTATTTATAGTCTCCTGCAATTTTGCCTATACACTTTTTTGCGGAGCAATTCTGCCTAATATCACACATGGAGTTATGGTAGATCATGGAGGAGAAGGCTAGCAGTGACTATGAGCCATGATGGCTATGCTCTGCCTCCACAATTACAGGCAGTAACGCTTTGAATACCAGTTGCTGAAAACTAGGTGTGCTTGGATCCTGCTTGTGGGTTTCCCAGAGTCATCTGGTTGGCTGTTGTGAGAAAGGCATGCTGGATTAGATGGGACATCAGCCTGATTCAGCAGGCTCTTATGTTCTTACATATTTGTATGCTCTTTTTGCTAATATACATTTTATCCATGTTTCTAGATTCAGGTAGGTAGCCGTGCTGGTCTGACGCAGTCAAAATATATAAAACATTTAACATTTTAAAAATTTTAAAAATTGTTGGTCTCTAAGGTGCTACTGGACATTTTTTTATTTTTCTATATATTTCAATTTTATCCAGGTGTATACATTTTTGTACACATTACCTAGCTAGAGAAGTGTTCTACAGAATTTGTGCAAATTGTGAAGGGTCTGTCTTATAATTCACACATAGATTTGAGAAGTGTCGATTATGTAGTTTCTTGTTAAAACACAAACAAGATTGAACTCTCCTCCCCCCCCCCACACATTCCTAATTCACATAGGTAAAAAAGGTAGGTAGGTAAAGGACCCCTAGAAGGTTCAATCAAAGGCGACTATGAGGTGCGGCACTCGTCTCACTGAGAGACACATTTACAACTTATTCATACTGAGAAGTTATGCTATGTATAAATTATCTGAACAGCTATAAAAAAATTGTAATAAGGAAGAGATAGAGGTTTTCGAAAGTATGGTAGTGCTTACCGATGGTCCCTAGGCAAACCAAGTAAAGTCACTGGCCCTGATCACATGCAACACTCAGTCAAACCATTACAGTGGTACCTCGGGTTAAGTACTTAATTCGTTCCGGAGGTCCGTACTTAACCTGAAACTGTTCTTAACCTGAAGCACCACTTTAGCTAATGGGGCCTCCTGCTGTTGGCGCGCCGCCACAGCCCAATTTCTGTTCTCATCCTGAAGCAAAGTTCTTAACCTGACACACTATTTCTGGGTTGGAGGAGTCTTTAACCTGAAGCGTATGTAACCTGAGGTACCACTGTACTTAACATGAATTCCCAGACATGCAGCTTCCCAGCGAGAAGATTGTGGCTGTTTTGCACCTTCTCCAATCCTACTGCTGCCACATTGCTGTGAGATAAAGCCATGGTTTGGCATTACATTTGATCCTGGAGCAAGATAAACCATGAGTTTATACATAAACCATGACTTGGGATCACAGCCATGTGAAGTTGTAGTAGGAGCAGACGTGGTAAAAGAAGCCACGATCTCTCCAGTGACCTGAGCATTTGTTTCCTTGCCCTAGTGTTATATCTTTCTCTATCTCCCTCGCATTTTGCTTGCCTTCTCTCCTCCGCTATTTGTAAGGCCTCATTGGACAGCCACTTTGCTTTCTTGCATTTCCTTTTCATTGGGATGGTTTTCGTTGCTGCCTCCTGTATAATGTTTCGAGCCTCCATCCATAGTTCTTCAGGCACTCTGTCCAGCAATTCTAAATCCTTAAACCTGTTCCTCACTTCCACTGTGTATTCATAAGGGATTTGGTTTAGATTGTATCTTACCGGCCCAGTGGTTTTTCCTACTTTCTTCAGTTTAAGCTTGAATTTTGCTATAAGAAGCTGATGATCTGAGCCACAGTCAGCTCCAGGTCTTGTTTTTGCTGACTGTATAGAGCTTCTCCATCTTTGGCTGCAGAGAATATAATCAATCTGATTTCGATGCTGCCCATCTGGTGATGTCCATGTGTAGAGTCGTCTCTTGTGTTGTTGGAAAAGAGTGTTTGTGATGACCAGCTTGTTCTCTTGACAGAACTCTATTAGCCTTTGCCCTGCTTCGTTTTGAATTCCAAGACCAAATTTGCCAGTTGTTCCTTTTATCTCTTGATTCCCTACTTTAGCATTCCAATCCCCTATAATGAGAAGAACATCCTTCTTTGGTGTCACTTCTATAAGGTGTTGTAAGTCTTCATAGAATTGGTCAATTTCAGTTTCTTCAGCACCAGTAGTTGGTGCATAAACTTGGATTACTGTGATGTTAAAAGGTCTGCCTTGGATTCGTATCGAGATCATTCTATCATTTTTGAGATTGCATCCCAGTACAGCTTTCGCCACTCTTTTGTTGACTATGAGAGCCACTCCATTTCTTTTACGGGTTTCTTGCCCACAGTAGTAGATATGATAGTCATCCGAACTGAATTCGCCCATTCCCGTCCATTTTAGTTCACTGATGCCCAGGATGTCAATGTTTATTCTTGCCATCTCATTTTTGACCACATCCAACTTACCCAGGTTCATGGTTCTTACATTCCAGGTTCCTATGCAATATTTTTCTTTACAGCATTGGACTTTCCTTTCGCTTCCATGCATATCCGCAACTGAGCGTCCTTTCGGCTTTGGCCCAGCCGCTTCATCAGCTCTGGATCTACTTGTACTTGTCCTCCGCTCTTCCCCAGTAGCATGTTGGACGCCTTCCGACCTGAGGGGCTCATCTTCCAGCGTCATATCTTTTATATGCCTGTTGTCTTTGTCCATGGAGTTTTCTTGGCAGGGATACTGGAGTGGCTTGCCGGTTCCTGCTCCAGGTGGATCACGTTTGGTCCAAACTCTCCACTATGACCTGTTCATCTTGGGTGCCCTGCTCGGCATAGTTCATAGCTTCTCTGAGTTCTTCAAGCCCCTTCGCCACGGCAAGGCAGTGATCCATGAAGATAGAGAAAGATACAGGAAATTGAATGCAGAATTCCAAAAAATAGCAAGGAGAGACAAGAAGGCCTTCTTAAATGAGCAATGCAAAGAAATAGAGGAAAACAACAAAATGGGAAGAACCAGAGATCTGTTTAAGAAAATTGGAGATATGAAAGGAACATTTCGTTCAAAGATTACCATAATAAAGGACAAAAGTGGTAAGGACCTAACAGAAGCAGAAGACATCAAGAAGAGGTGGCAAGAATACACAGAGGAACTATACCAGAAAGATATGGATGTCTCGTACACCCCAGGTAGTGTGGTTGCTGACCTTGAGCCAGACATCCTGGAGAGTGAAGTCAAATGGGCCTTAGAAAGCATTGCAAATAACAAGGCCAGTGGAAGTGATGGTATTCCAGCTGAACTATTTAAAATTTTAAAAGATGATGCTGTTAAGGTGCTACACTCAATATGCCAGCAAGTTTGGAAAACTCAGCAGTGGCCAGAAGATTGGAGAAGGTCAGTCTACATCCCAATCCCAAAGAAGGGCAGTGCTAAAGAATGCTCCAACTACCGCACAATTGCACTCATTTCACACGCTAGCAAGGTTATGCTTAAAATTCTTCAAGGAAGGCTCAAGCAGTATGTGGACCGAGAACTCCCAGAAGTGCAAGCTGGATTTAGAAGAGGCAGGGGAACCAGAGACCAAATTGCAAACATGCGCTGGATTATGGAGAAAGCTAGAGAGTTCCAGAAAGACATCTACTTCTGCTTCATTGACTATGCAAAAGCCTTTGACTGTGTCGACCACAGCAAACTATGGCAAGTTCTTAAAGAAATGGGAGTGCCTGATCACCTCATCTGTCTCCTGAGAAATCTCTATGTGGGACAAGAAGCTACAGTTAGAACTGGATATGGAACAACTGATTGGTTCAAAATTGGGAAAGGAGTACGACAAGGCTGTATTTTGTCTCCCTGCTTATTTAACTTATATGCAGAATTCATCATGCGAAAGGCTGGGCTGGATGAATCTGAAGCCGGAATTAAGATTGCTGGAAGAAATATAAACAACCTCAGATATGCAGATGACACAACCTTGATGGCAGAAAGTGAGGAGGAATTAAAAAACCTTTTATTGAGGGTGAAAGAGGAGAGCACAAAATATGGTCTGAAGCTCAACATCAAAAAAACGAAGATCATGGCCACTGGTCCCATCACCTCCTGGCAAATAGAAGGGGAGGAAATGGAGGCAGTGAGAGATTTTACTTTCTTGGGCTCCATGATCACTGCAGATGGTGACAGCAGCCACGAAATTAAGAGACGCCTGCTTCTTGGGAGGAAAGCAATGGCAAACCTAGATAGCATTTTAAAAAGTAGAGACATCACCTTGCCAACAAAGGTCCGTATAGTAAAAGCTATGGTTTTCCCAGTAGTGATGTATGGAAGTGAGAGCTGGACCATAAAGAAGGCTGATCGCCGAAGAATTGACGCTTTTGAATTATGGTGCTGGAGGAGACTCTTGAGAGTCCCATGGACTGCAAGAAGATCAAACGCATCCATTCTTAAGGAAATCAGCCCTAAGTGCTCACTGGAAGCACAGATCGTGAAGCTGAGGCTCCAATACTTTGGCCACCTCATGAGAAGAGAAGACTCACTGGAAAAGACCCTGATGTTGGGAAAGATGGAGGGCACAAGGAGAAGGGGACGACAGAGGACAAGATGGTTAGACAGTGTTCTCGAAGCTACAAACATGAGTCTGACCAAACTGCGGGTGGCAGTGGAAGACAGAAGTGCCTGGCGTGCTCTGGTCCATGGGGTCACGAAGAGTCGGACACGACTGAACGACTAAACAACAAAGTGTTATATCCAAACTTGGTCTAGCTAACTTTTTATCTGGTAAGAGTTCCTCCAAGGAATGGTAGTTATATATGGCCCACATGTAGATTCAAAGGGCTCCTCATGCCACTCTTGGCATCTGGTTTGCTGCTAAACTTGGCTAAGGAATAAAGAACTGGAAAGATATAGCACCGCTGTAGATATTACAAAGAGAGCGCCACAAAAATTTATAGATGTGGGTGTTTTGTGTTATTTGTAATAACTTTTCTACACAACCATGTCTCATTTTCACACATAGCCATTCAACCATCTTTAACACACACACAAACTGCTCATCCCTCCCTCCAGTAGGTCACAAACAACTGGAGCCTATTGCACGATAGGTGCTCCTCATGCATGTACAATTTGCAGCATCAACACTATGTTGTCAGCATCTAAATGCCAGTCCATACCTCCCCCACTACCCCATTTTAATTCAGATTTACCCATTCCACAGAAAATCTAATAAGCAAAAAACACCCCACCTGTTACAAATGACCCATCTGCAATACCTGAATGACCCATCAATAGTAGTAAGGATTATTAGGCCTATTAATAGCAGTAAGACTTAATATTAAAGTATTAACAGTACAAAAAGCACCCTGACACACACACTCTTCACAAATATACACACCCCATACACACACGGCTTGTTTACTTCTTTAAGACGACGGAGAAAGGGGAGGGCCCTCTGAAAACTACCAGGGGTGAGAGGGAAACATGTTTGGAAGCCAAACATTTTGCCACATGAGAAGAACGGCATTCTTCTGTTCGAGCAACCAAACTGGAACTTGGCTTTTTCTTCAGTACTAGCAACAACATGTCCTCTGAGGACATTAGGGTAACTTAAGGAGTGCAGAGCAGGCTATGTGGCAGACGTACATCTTTTCCTCATCATCTCAATTACTGCCTGCTCCCCTGGCAAGTTTCTGGTGGTAGATACAGCTGCTTCACTCTGTCCTTTTCCTCTGCTCCCTTTAGGCCAGCTGTGGGGAACCTGTGAGTTTCCAGGCATTGCTGGACTACAACTCCCATCCCACCACTCCTGATCATTGGTCATGCTGTCTGGGGCTGCTGGAAGTTGAAGTCCAATAACATCTGGAGAGTCACAGATAACTCATCCCTGCTCTGGGCCCTAGTCACCATTCTGCAATTGCAACACTGCGAAGCGGAGAAACAATCTTGATTCCTATTAACGCGTATAGGACTGAACTCATTACCCTTTTTCTCTTTCACACAAATAATCAGTACTACTCTTCTGATTCATTCAAGGAATCCCCTGGCTTGTTTAAATCATAAAACGCAAGCAGCTTCTGGAATATGGCATATAAACAACTTCAAAAAACTTTCCCCCTCAACAATGGAATGTGGTTGTTTTCTTTCCAGTAACATTACACCGAAATAAATGAAGAAGCAACCATATATGAAAACATCAATACTGTATAGATAAATCGCCTACAAAAGTTTTAAGAAACCTCATGACCATATATACAAAGATAGACAGGACATAATGCTCAACAGCATTCAGGAAAGAGTGTTAGAATTAACTAAACCTATTCGGTAAAATAAAGCAAATTTACCAGAAGGATTGATATCCTGGTGGGCATTAATGCAGTCTCACAGGCACATTAGAAGACTTTGAATGTTGATGCATCACTGTAATATTCTTTTGTTTTCATTTTTCATTCTATAACTCACCAGTGAATAACTTTTTTTTTGTTTTGCTTTGTTATCTTCATTTACCAACTAGTTTTGTAATTCTTCTTATGCATACAATTTCTGGCTAAAATGCAGGCAGATGCAGAAAGTAAACGGAATCTCTGTAAAGTAGAAGACTCCAGGGAATGCACATTCAAAACTTTTTCATAACTATTTTCCATGCTTCTTTCTGCTGCTTGCTTGCATATAAAGCAGAGTTATCATTGAAATGGTCTAAAGAACAATTGAGAGGTCTGCTCTTATGACAACTGTTAGAGAGTGAACAATTTTAGAGCCAAGATCACTAGTGATATTTGATATTCTATCCAGCTGCATATAAAATAATAACTTTAAGGAACTAAGATAGTCACTCCACTCAAAACCAAAGAAGTAAATACTCACTCATTCATATGACGATGTGCTCCATGAATATGGGAAAGCCAAGAAGAAAATCTGACCGAATGATGATAAGTCACAAAAAGTTAGACAAAAGGAACAGTCAACATCAGAGGCTAACCAGTATAAATCCTCTCTTCCTCCCCTTGCTAAAACTTAAAAACTAAATGCAGTGCATTGAAGAAGGGAAACCCACTTTTCAGCAAAGACTACAGCCTTCTGTCAGTCAAATGCTGCATAGTTTCAACTAGGCATCTATCCAAAAAGACATGGAATTATTCTATTTTTGTCTCCCATTGCAGTAGAAACATTTTTACAGATTTGTGGCAAGGGCTTGAAGTTTTATGGTGGTCAGCTGGAGGAGGAGAAGCATAATTAAAGGCCCTGGTGAGGTTAAACTAGCCCAGAGAAAAGGAGCTGAGCACATTCAAAGAGCAAGATAAACATAGATGTTTTTTTTCCCAGGGGCCTGTAATGGAGGAAGCATCACACACAAATAAAAATGCCAGATGCACTATACAGGAAAAATCTGTAAATGCAGTTTAATCACAAAAATGTTTAAAAACTATCAAGACTTTTTTTCCCTGAAATGAAATTTTGGACTTTTTATATTTAAAAAAAGACATAGCACAAATATATTTACCATCTGGAGAATGTCACAGGTGTTTCCCTCGAAAGTAAATCTTATTTTGCTCAATCGCTTATGATAACTAACGCACATCTTTTGGCACTACAGCCCTATTCCCACCTTCTAAGGAGTTTCACTGAACACAGTGGGACTGATTTCTGAGTAGATATGTATAGGATTGCACTGTCAATAGTCTTCTCTAAATGTATCGTTATGTGAACAAGCAGCATGCTGTCACATCCTGCTGAAAAGTTCCCAGTTCACTCTTCCCTTGCTTCTGCTCTTGACTATTGCTTATGGTTTGCTGGGAGAGCATGTCTGCATGTCACACGCAGTCAGCCTCCAGGTGCTTTCTTCCTCAGCACAGCGGCAGCAGGATTGGTAGAGGAGTTAATTCATAGAACTATCGAGTCGGAAGGAGTCCTGAGGATCGTCTAGTCCAACCCCCTGCAGTGCAGGAATATGCAGCTGTCCCATATGGGGATCAAACCTGCAACCTTGGCATTATCAGCACCACGCACCGGCCAACTGAGCCATCCAACTGGGAGCTTTTGAAAGCAGTGTACAGATGTTGCTGGACACCAACTCCCATCAGACCCAACCGGCATGACCAATGGTCAGTGATGGCAGGAGTTGAAGTCCAACAACATCAGCAAGACCACAGGTTCCCCATCCCTTCCTTAAAGCATGGAAGCAGGCCCTTAGGCACTTAGAAGGTGAGAAACCAGGTCACAAGCAAAGTTTCTCTGTTTTTCCAGGGACGGTTCCCATTTTAATAAATAATAATAATAATAATTTATTATTTATACCCCTCCCATCCGGCTGGGTTTCCCCAGCCACTCTGGGCGGCTTCCAACAGAATATTAAAATACAATAGTCTATTAAACATTAAAAGCTTCCCCCCTAAACAGGGCTGCCTTCTGTTTCCTATCCTCCCCCCCCCCAAAAAAAAAAAAATCCCTCTTGTTTCTATTTGGTCTTTTAAACTAGTCTCTTTTATTCTCGTTCCTCTCTGGAGTCCACTTGGGCTGCTTGGTTGCTTTTTTGTTAGGGGACGTTGCTTGCATTGTTACTCCTTAGTGCTATTCTACCTCCCTGCTGGAAAAGGCCAATGGCCCCTCGAGTCCAGCCCCCTCTTCTCACAGGAGCCTACCAGATAATTGTGGGAAGCCTGCAAGCAAGACCTGAGTGCAACAGCATTCTCCATACTTGTGAGTATCAGCAACTAGTATTCAGAGGCTGACTACTTCTGACAGTGTAGACAAAATATAGCCATTGTGGCTAGCCTTAAAAAAAGGTAAAGGTAAAGGACCCCTGACAGTTAAGTCCAGTCGCGAACGACTCTGGGGTTGTGGCGCTCATCTCGCTTTACTGGCTGAGGGAGCCGATGTTTGTCCGCAGACAGTTTTTCCGGGCCATGTGGCCAGCATGAGTAAGCCGCTTCTGGCAAAACCAGAGCAGCACACGGAAACACCGTTTACCTTCCCGCCAGAGCGGTGCCTATTTATCTACTTGCACTTTGACGTGCTTTTGAACTGCTAGGTTGGCAGGAGAAGGAACCAAGCAATGGGAGCTCACCCTGTCACGGGGATTCGAACTGCTGACCTTTCTATTGGCAAGCCCAAGGCTCAGTGGTTTTACACCACAGCACCACCCATGTCCCTGGCTAGCCTTATCCCCCATTAATTTGTACAATCCATCCAAGTTATTCCAGTTTCTTCGTGGACGAAAGCAGGCCAGTTCTAAGTTCAGCCTAAGTGAGCAGGGAAATGTTTAAGCATCTGCTAAAACAAATGTACATACCATATTTACTCCATATTCAGTAAATACTTGGGTTATGCCACCAGGCAACCCAAAGCAAGTCATATGCTGCCACTACTTCCACTGTTCCTTCATTCTCCTCCGATATATATAGTTTAGCCCCCATTAATATCCTCTCATTGCATACCATTTGAGAAGTCTGAAAAGGCAGCCTTGGGATATGATCACAATTTGCACTGCATGTATCTCACTAGACTAGTGGCACTGAAGAGAACATTGTCCGTTGAAAAGAATTGTCAGCAAAAGAGATCATATCTTTTTCAGACAGCAGAGTTTTCCCTCCCCAATACTTTCCCCCCTCTTTATTTCTCAGCTCAGAACTTTGCATATCTTTCTTGATGCCCAAGAAAACAGCATAATGGGAAACCCACACAGGAAATATCCCAAAAATATGCATGCGAGGAAGCCACGAGAAACTGAGATACACACTCAACTCTCTGCACTGGAAAGGTGTGCCTCTGTTTCTTTATCTGGAACAAGATTTCTTTTCAATTGAATTCAAAACTACGTTTGTTTTTTGCTGCTTTTGAAAGAAGTTAATGATCCCACATGTGGAAATTCTATGCTTCCAACATGAAATGCAGACGGGGCACACCCAATGTTGTTTTTTCCCCCTAAAAGCAAGAAAAACCTACGCTTAAGAAAAGTGAACGGTATATATAATTAAGCAAGCCAATACGAATGCATCAAACAGCATTTTCTTTTCTTAGCTTAGTAATTGTCCCTTAAAAACTAAACTATCTCTCTACAGGATGCTAGTCTGGTAAATTACAGGTTTTGGCTGAAGTCTCTCTATTTCTCAGAGAACAGAAGGATTCGTTGCAAAATCCCAGCAAAGACAGAGTAGACTACACAGCTGACCCTGCTGCTTAAAGTTTCATCTTTTGAAAAACTCTATATACTTACAGTTTCTCACTTTCTTAGATTTCTGAAGAACAAACTGCTCAGTTAGATTTTCTCTAAACTAGCCTGGAGGAATAAATCACCACTGCAATCCCTTTTGTAACCACTTGGATCTATTTTTCGTCTCCTCTTTCCCCTCCCCTCACGTGGCTTTCCTGCAAACTTCTGCTCTTTCCCGGATGGGAGCATTTACTAGAAGTTGATTTAAAGAAACAGCCACCCTAGGCAGAAAGCAAAGGACATCTTCTTCCATCTACCCCCCCCCCCCCCATGCTCAGATATTAAAAGAGAATTGGCAGAAAGGCCTTAAGGATCAAGGCAAACAATAAGAGTGACTGAGTGAGTGAGTGAGGAGTACATGGAAGAAGAACAGGTGTCCTGACTTGAATTAAACTGATTTCAAAGTAGTCTTTTCTAGAATCTGGAAACAGGGACTGGACCTGCCAAAGAAAGAAAGAAAGAAAGAAAGAAAGAAAGAAAGAAAGAAAGAAAGAAAGAAAGATCTGTGCAGCAACAGATTGATTCTTGATCTCTTTTTCACAGAACTATTCTCTGAAGGGATCATGCAGACAGAATGGGAAATTTCACAAGGAGGAGAGCCTACATAGTGGCCTACTTTGCTGCCTCCATTGCATCCTTATTTTGACGTCCAGCAGAACTTTTCTGGGCAATGCAGGAGGTTTTTCCGTCTGGCCGGAAGGAGGGGCAGAACCTATAGTATCTCGCTGTGACTCCACTGTTACAGCTGTTGAATCTCAAAGGGTGTCCAGAACACTGTCTAGTCTTGTTATGTTGGATGAGTTTCCGTTGGTAAGGCTTGAGGACCTAGGTGTTCCCTAACAACCTCTTTTCCTATCCTGGGCTGCAGCTCCTTCCCTGCAGCATTCATTTTATTATCATCAGGTTAAGCACTATTTCCCTTTTGGGAGAAAATAGAGGCAAAGTAGGTGTTGAAGTCGGGACGCGGGTGGCGCTGTGGGTAAAAGCCTCAGCGCCTAGGGCTTGCCGATCAAAAGGTCGGCGGTTCGAATCCCTGCGGCGGGGTGCGCTCCTGTTGCTCGGTCCCAGCGCCTGCCAACCTAGCAGTTTGAAAGCACCCCTGGGTACAAGTAGATAAATAGGGACCGCTTACTAGCGGGAAGGTAAATGGTGTTTCCGTGTGCGGCTCTGGCTCGCCAGAGCAACGGTGTCATGCTGGCCACGTGACCCGGAAGTGTCTCCGGACAGCACTGGCCCCCGGCCTCTTGAGTGAGATGCGCGCACAACCCTAGAGTCTGTCAAGACTGGCCCGTACGGGCAGGGGTACCTTTACCTTTACCTTTAGGTGTTGAAGTAGCTCCACCATCTCTCTGTCACTCAATAGCATGTCTCCACCTTCTCCACACAGGGGACCTTGTCCTTCCTCTTGCTTTGAACATAGCCAAAGAACCTTTTATTATTATTTGTAACCTCTCTTGCAAGCCTCAGCTCATTCTGAGCTGGCCTTCTCCCTGCAAGTAGTGGCTGCTCTTTTATACTCTCCTTTTGTGATTTGCCCTTTCTTCCATTTCTTATACATGCCCCTTTTAAATTAGAAAGCTCCTTATGCAGCCACCGCAGTTTCTTTAGATGCCTCCCACTTTTCTTCCTTTCTGGAGTTGTTTGCCTTTGTGCCTTCAATATCTCTCCTTTGAGAAACTCCCATCCGTCATGAACGCCCTTCTCTTTGAATATTTCTGACCATGGGGTCTCACCCAGTAGTTTGTTTCACTTCTCCCACACCCAGAAACTACACTGACTGCTCTATGGTTTCAAGTGCAACAGTTGGGGGGTGGGGGAATGGAAGTAGCTATAACACGAATGAGCTTTCTTTCAGGCTCTTTCCTTTGACTTGTAAAAAGGAGGCATTGTTACTGGTGATCATGCTCATATTTATTTGTCTGAGATACTGATAATGCCTCCAAGGGCTTCTCATAAGTCTAGACATGTGTCTCAGTATGAATGTTGTGCAGAATATTAAGGTTCCGGGGTCCATCCATCTGCTCAAAGATATAATGAACTCTTCACTCAGCAAACCCTGTAATTATTCTCAGGATAGCTCTGAGGGCACCAGGCATGTATCATGAAGAAAAGGTTTCATTATCTCCTTAGCTTGTGAATAGGATCATTTTACGAGCATCCTCTGGGGAACGATTTCTTATATTGTTCATAGCCCCTTGGGGCAATTCATTCCAAAAAAAGAAAAATACTTTCTCTAGGATTGCAAGCTGACCAAGGCTTGGCCTGCACAGTGCCTTTTCAGCATTATCTATCAGTATTATCTAAGCTGATCTATTGATCTATGTGTAAAGATCAAGCTGTTGTCAAAGGCACAGCAGCAGAGGTCTGTAAAAAAGCAAGGTGACAACCTAACCTTTGTTACAAACCCTATAAAGCAGGACTGCAAATGACAGCCTCCCTCTCTGAGCAGACGCACAAGAGGTGTTCCAACTGCTGCTACCACCTCTGCTGAGCCTTGGCAGAAGAGGCTGAACTATATATTGTTTCAAAATGGAGGGTGATATCCAAAGACTTGCAAGGGCTCCGTGCAAGAGATATGCACTAACCCAGTTATTTTATCTTATGTTGTGTTTGTGCTCTTTCTGCTCTTTTTTCACACCCTGAAAGTCAGCATATAAAGTATGTGTGCAAGTGTGTCTCATCTAAAGATACATTTTAATGCTTCAGAAGCACTGTGTTATTCAAAATTATGTAGATTTGATAGATTAATTGGTCAAACAATGAAACTAGTATGTTTGATCAATTACTGTTTCTTTAATCGCATGACAGCCCTGCTGTTCATGTGGTAATAATGATATATTATTATTTCTGAAGTGCTTTTCAAACAAAGCACATTATAATGAATAAAATTAAAGACAAGCCCTCTCAATTTCTAGTCTAATAATTGCTGCATGTAAGTGCGCTTGGGAACAGGTAGAGATCTAATGCGATCAGAATATTTTGTATTGCATTACTGTTGCCATCAAGTGTATTCAACAGAACTTATTTCCTAGCCATTACTGCATAATTTAGAAGCAAATGAATTATTCAATAAAACAATACACTATTTAGTCTGGCATTATTTGCTGTCAACATCACACATTAGATTCTGCTGATAGCTTCTCCTTTTCTCACATAAACGATATTTGGACATCATTGCAGCAACTGAGGAGAAGGCTAGGGTTAGCAAGTGCTTCTAATATTAGAACTGAAGTTTAGAAGCTGCCTGTCGCAGCTGTAAATTCGTCAGGGGAAGCTTCCCTCCTCCTTGTTTTGCCCTAGTGGGGAACATGTGATCCTTCAGATGTAGTGAGATCCCATCAGCCTCAGCCATCACCGCTAATGGTCAGAAATACAGTAATAGGAGTTCCCATCAAAAAGCAGAATGTATCTCCATGCCAGAGAGAAACTAACCTGTTGAATTTCTGAAAGCAGCACAGCTTTGAAGGCACAGATTTCTTTTTTAAGACCTATGCAAGAATAGTGAAAATATCCATGCGCATCATGGGATTCCATGTTTTTTCTGGTTTATTTCAACAGAAAAATACTCTGCTTGTACAATTTTTTGAAACTTTATCTGGGTATACATTTGCATCTTACTTGCCCAATTTGTACTATGTTTCTGAAGTACATCTCTATCTTATGGGGGAAATAGTTCTCCTACAATACTGTACCTTCACAGAAGAAAGCTATGTTATTCAAGAGATAAGGAACACCAGTGCTATTTTTCTAGAAAAAGAGGTGCCGGAACACACCATGAACACCTCCCTCATTCTCTTAGAATGGCAATGGTGCTAGAAGAGAGGTGCTAGAACTGAGTTCCACCTGGGGGGGGGGGAGCCCTGAGGAACATCAATGGCATGGGATGCATTTAGCCCTCTGGAATTCCATGACTGGTCATCAGAACTCTCCCCAGGCTACACCAATAACCACCCCTGATTTTGCACCCTCCTTGAATGCTTTTCACTGGCTGGGATGTGTCATTGAACTCTGACAATGCTTCTGAATTGGGTGGAGGATAGCCCTTAGAACAAAACCAATCAAACATTTCCAGTGTAACAATGAAACAGACCCCCCCCCCCAAAAAAAGTACACTCTTGAGAAGATCAGTCTGATCAAAAACATTTTCCATGAATACTTCCAAGAGCAATTGCTCTCCCCTTCCAAAAACCCCAAGATCCCACTTGGCTAGGCCGCTGCATCCTCAATTCCCAGATGGACCTATCTGAGAAGGGTGGGAAATGTCTCTTAGACCAGGTGTGGGGAAAGTTTGGCATTCCAGATGTTGCTGAATTAGAGCTCCCATCCTTTCTGGCCACTGGCCACGCTTGCTAGGACTGCTGGGGGTTGTATTTCAGCAACATTCATTGAGAGCTAGTGTGGTGTAGTGGTTAAGAGCGGTAGTCTCGTAATCTAGGGAACCGGATTCGCGTCTCCGCTCCTCCACATGCAGCTGCTGGGTGACCTTGAGCCAGTCACACTTCTCTGAAGTCTCTCAGCCTCACTCACCTCACAGAGTGTTTGCTGTGGAGGAGGAAGGGAAAGGAGAATGTTAGCCGCTTTGAGACTCCTTCGGGTAGTGATAAAGCGGGATATCAAATCCAAATCCAAATCCAAGCAACATTCAGTGGGCCAAAGTTTCCCAGCTGTGTGAGACTAAGAAAAAAACAGGTGGCCTGGTGCTGCTTCTTCTCTCTTTCCAAACCTAGAGTGCTTTTTTAAAACGTCCCATGCTAAGGGGTGGGGGGAACAGATGGACTGCTGGCTGCTTCTCTCCGACTTCCAAGCCTCCTATTTGTCCCAGGACCGTTGCTCCTGAAAACCCCATTCAGCCCTGAAAAAAGTTGAACAGATTGGTAGCAACTGAACCCCCTCCATGCAAGCTATTCCCATTAAGGCAACCCACAGAGCAAGGGGCTTTGTCATGATGGCTCAGTGGTAGAGCAACTGCTTTGCATGTACCCATGTTCAATTCCTGGTATCTCCAGGTAGGGCTGGGGGAGACCCTGGTCTGAAATCCTGGAGAGCTGCTGCCAATCAGTGTAGACAATATTGCACTAAATGGACTAATGGGTTTGACCTAAAGCAAGCTCAGCTGTGAGGGATCCATGCTGGGGCAGAAGAAGGGCACAAGGCAGGATTTGGCATCTTCTTCCTCCAATTGCCCCACTCCAACCCCACATTGTGATTAACTATATGTCTGTACTTGTAATTTAGAATCTCTATTATATTCATGGACCACATCAAGACATTGCTGCTCCTGTTGTTACTTTCACCAATTGCATATGAAAAGCTCGTTAAGATTCTGGAAAGGATTTCAATGCCTTCTTCTGTGGAAAAGGATATAATCAGTCTGAACAGTGCCCTATTGTGTTACAGCATGAATGACGTATTGTATAAGATGAGAAAACGACTGTAAACAGCCATCTCATATTTTTAAGTGGTAAATGCTGCACTCGTACATTCTATGTCTCCTATGCCCTCTAGCTTCAAAAACTTGCATTTTTCACTCCTTAACTTGAAAGTGTTTACAGTACTCCGCTGCTATTTTTCAGTTTTATGGGATTGTTGTCTAGAGATACAGAGCAGGGCAATTGTCTCACTTTGCTTCCATGTACAGTTATAGAACTGCAAGTAATTCAGATGGTTACTATTGGTCCGGAGAAAGATCTGATGCAAAGTGCCTATGTCAAAAACTCCCTCTGGATGGGAAACTTGAGCATCAAGGAAAAAACTCCTTTGTGGTATATAAGCATTGTTATAAAGAGAGAAAGATGGTAGCTTCCAGTGTAAAATTGGACCATGTCAGCTAACACAATTTTTAATTAGCTCTATCTGCGATTTACAGTATTGTTTTTATATCTTCCAACTCTTTTTGTCAAGGAAATACAGCAAGCTAAAAACAAATACTGAGTATTGTTACGCTGGAGGAGTGGGGAACCTGTAGAGTCCAACAACATCTGCAGGGCAAGAGTTCGCATCCCCATATTAAAAGAACTAGTAGCACCCTCTTAAGGAATAATATTTATTCCTGTAAAACACCCCCAGGTACGTGTAGAACAGTCACCAAATACACTTCCCCAAGTATAGGCTTCAGAAGACAGCATTGAATGTCTAGTTTGCAGAACAGATGGGCCAAGAAAAATGAATGAGCCATGCATAGTGTCTGTTCAGAGGTAAGTCCCATGGAGTTCTGTTGAACTTACTTTCAGGTGCATGTCCATCAGATTGCAAACAAAGCTGACATTCCTAGTACCAGAGGCAATGTGATACCCAGAGCAAACTTACCCAGAAAACTAATTTATTCACAAGTACTACATTGGGCATACGACTTCTGCATTGCAAGGGATTGATGACTACAGAAGATGACCCTTTTGGTCCCTTGCAACTCTATAATACTAGATGATTCCTTGATTCTAAATCCCACAGTGTTCAATGGGTCTTACTCTAAGGTGAGTGTTCATAGGAATGGAGCTCCCAGAATGTCCTTTGAATCTTTTAAGACATTTTTCACAATTGGAGAGTTGCTTTGGTATTGATTATAAATCAGAATTTCTTCTATTCTATTTGAATCAATGAATTGTATCTAAGGGAGTCCATGGATCTATGGTCCATTGTTAAAGTATAATTCACCAACCTCCCACAGTGTAAAGATGAAGTGTGACACCAAAGTGGAGACATGTCTTTGATATATACACAATTTTGCTTGGCTTCTGGGATCAGCAACTGTATAATGGATGTATTAGCTATTTGATTACATGTGATTGGTTTCATGAGTGTTTTGTATATTTGAGATGTTTTTGCAGATGCATACTATTCCCTAAAATAATGACACTTGTATTTTATTTATATATTTTATTTAAACTATTTCTATCCCACCTATTAATTTATTATGTCTGACTAATCCTATTTTTTAACTGTTTTTGCATAGTCATCTCTCTAAAGTCTCCTCCTCCCCATGAATTAATGAAGCTTAAGTGGATCTATATTGCTTTTTAATCCTATCTTCTGCACTATCTAGAAAAGAGTACATTATGAATAGTTACACTGCTCCACTAACATGAAAGTTAATGTATTAGTAAGTATTTATAAAGCATATGCATTGCAAAAGGTTTGGAAACAAAACAAAAGATCAGAACATTATTTAATTTCATTAGGATCCCAATTTCTTCAAAAGGGTTCAAGGCAGATAAGAACTGCACAACTCTTTGGCATTAAAAAGAAACAAGATAACAATTAAATGTCAATTGCAATCAGTCTGGAATAAGACACAAACAATTCAATTCCCCTGTAAATTTGGTTAAAAAAGAAAGATAGGCGTAGCACTATCTTCACAGAAATGGAACCTGGTCCAAAAGATTAAACAAGAGCTTAATCAATTTAAACAATTAGGAGTGTCCTTGTTTGAAAATGCTTAATAGTTACATACAATAACTTCACTGTCCACAAACTATTTTTGTTTGATCACAGGAGATAACAGGAATCCAAATATGTTATGCTGTGGCGGGGGGATATCGTGAGGGAGGGAAACTGCTTCATGGACCATCATTCACAGAAATATTGAAAGGAAACTTCTAGGTGCATTCAGAATATCTGCTGAGATGCTCAGAAGGTCCACCTCCAGGTATATGCAACATATGGAAAGAGAAGGGAAGATATGGAGGGGAAAATAGGAGCCACACACCTTCCATCTCTGGCCTCCTCACACTTCCAGGTCCCACCTCCAATGTCCACACATTCAGTGCAACATCTGTAAGGGAGAAACAGTACACACAGAGATGTGGTCGCATACCCCATAATATGATTGGGAATCCTGCACAATCAGGGTTTCCGACTGCATGGATAACCTATACATATACAACTGCATTTGTATGCACTCCCTTTCAGACATCACACCAAATATGCAGAGATGATGATCTGAGGCAAGGCTGAGAGGCACGTGTGCATTATAGGGGTAGGGTCACAGGGCTACTTGCCTCTCCACACAGCGGATATGTGAGTGGTCAGAAATGTTCTGAACATCCATGAAACAGTACTGACCTTGGGGTAGTGAAGCCTATGCTACTCAGAGACTGAGCTGACGTCACTGCATGAAACATGTCTGAACATTCCGAGTTTTCAGGAAGCAACCCCACTTTTGTGAGGGAAGGGAAAGTCGCCAGCTTGGCTGGGATTAAATTTCATACAGGTCATACAGCTTTGTAGGGCAGCCAGAAGAAAAATATCTGATGAGGGAGGGAAGATAAAGGGAGGGAAGATAAAATAGAATGCCAAGGGTAAGTGAGTAAGGGGTGGGGGAAAGCAGTGTTTTGCAGAAGGCCTTCTCAGCAGTGGCACCTGCCGTGTATAATGCCCTTCCATCAGATGTCAAAGAGATAAATAATTATATGACCTGTAGAAATCTGATGGTAGCCCTGTATCGGGAAGCTTTTAACGTGTGATGTTCTGTTGTGTTTTTGTATATTCTGTTAGAAGCCACCCAGAATGACTGGGGCAACCCAACCAGATGGTGGGGTACAGAAAATATAACAACAACAACAATAATAATAATAATAATAATAATAATAATTTATTATTTATACCCCGCCCATCTGGCTGGGCCTCCCCAGCCACTCTGGGCGGCTTCCATAGAAACCACAAATACACTAAAATATCACATGTTAAAAACTTCCCTGAACAGGGCTGCCTTAAGATGTCTTCTGAATGTCAGGTAGTTGTTTATCGCTTTGACATCTGCTGGAAGGGCATTCCACAGGGCAAGCACCACTACCGAGTAGGCCCTCTGCCCTCTTGTTGTTGTTGTTGATGATGATGATAATTTTCGCAGAATCTGTATTCCACATATGATTTCTTTATTCTCCAGTGAGAGCCAGGACAACAGGCTTCCTTGCATTCTCAGGGCATGACTCCTTCTCAGAATCATAGAATTGTAGAGTTTGAAGGGACCCTGTGGGTCATCTAGTCCATCCGCCAGCAATGTAAGAATATGCAGCTGTCTAATATGGGGATCAACCTGCA
The DNA here is from genome assembly GCF_965153285.1 of Podarcis tiliguerta. Classification (NCBI taxonomy): domain Eukaryota; kingdom Metazoa; phylum Chordata; class Lepidosauria; order Squamata; family Lacertidae; genus Podarcis; species Podarcis tiliguerta. The sequence continues at coordinate 66,387,960 of NC_139534.1, forward strand.
ATCTTGGTGTTATCAACACCACACTCTAACCAACTGAGCTATCCTACTTTGCATTCCTGCTGATCCAGCCATGTCTTCTAATAAGCAGAACCCGGATGGAACTTAAGGAGTCACGGAGCAATGTGCTATGGCCACAGCACACCTCCCTACTCTCTCTACCACATTGTATTGCCATCAGGGCAGGATGCTGTTTTAATGCCCTCCTAACACACCAGTCGGGACACATGCCCTCCCCTTACCCCCTCCCTCTATCTGGGCCTGGTTTTGCAGAAGTGCTACTAATACTTACAGCTCAAACAAAAATAAATGTGAGCTACTGGAGAGCTGCCTTTCTGAAATCCAGGTCAGTAATATATTCTCAGCAAAATCTGCCACCCTGTAAGTGAAACCCTGACCCCATTAAGGCAACGGCAAAACATTCATGGATTTCAGAGAGCTGCAATTTTCACCTTGTGGCCATGGTAATTATCTATATTCATGCAGGAAAGAATAAAAAGAATACATAGCCTTACATTATCTAAATAATTTTTTAAAAAATATATATAAGAATTACCCAGTCCACATGCAGACATTCCATCTTCTAATTATACATGACAGTGTTGGATGTGATCGCTAAAACCAGAATATACTGCTGTCTGCTAAATTTTGCTTTTGGCAAGGTTCTGTGACAGAAACAATAGCATTAGCCCTGCTTAGTTCTTGCATAGAAAGCTAGGAAGGCTTTCACAAAGATAGGTTCAATTCATCCAATGAGAGATAAGCAAAGAGACACAAATAATGAGAATTACCGGACAAAGTGGATGAAGGTGGGTCCTTGAGTTAATTATGTGAGCAGCATCATATTGCATAACAGATGCTAGCTTCTCTCCCACATCTGCTTTACCGTCAGAGCACTACACTAGGACCATCTGGTGTGATTCTGTGAGTCAAAACATGCTTAAATTTACATCATAATGAGGGTTGTTTGGGTGCTGCATATTAGAATCACCTAGAACAGCCTTCCTCAACCTGGTGCCCCTAAAATATGTTGAGGGACTACAACTCCCATCAGCCCCAGCCAGCATGGCCAGTAGTTAAGGATGCTGGGACAGGACATGCTGGACTAGATGGGCTGCTGGCCAGATCCGTCAGGCTTTTCTTCTGTTGTGTGAAGGTCTACTATGTGCGCACTTGTGAGGAGGCCCATGGTCTGGAGCATGGAAGGCAGGTTGAGAGTATATGGGTAAAAATTGTAGAAAAGGGAAACAACAGTGACTTTACTGTGGGTGTCTTCTATAGGCTTCCAAGCCAGACGGAAGTCTTGGATGATGCCTTCCTAGAGCAGATTAGGAAACATTCATTAAAAAAAGAAAGATATAGTAGTCATGGGAATCTTCAACTTCCCCAATATCTGTTGGAACACAAACTCTGCCAAGAATGTGAAGTCCAACAATTTCCTCAGTTGCCTCACTGACAATTTCATTTCCCAGAAGGTGGAGTGGGGGGGCGGGAATAAGGGGGTCATCTATCTTGGATCTGGACCTCACCAACAGGGAGGAACTGACTGATGAAGTGGGAGAACTGGGAACCTTAAAGGAAGTTTTCATGTCTTCCTGGGTTTCATGATAGAGAGGCAAGGGAAAGCTGGGTGTAGTTGGACATGCACTCTGGTCTTTAAGAAGGCTGATTTAAAAAAAAAAAAAACTTAAGGACTATGGGTGAGATCCCATGGTCAGAAATACTCAATGAGAAGTGAGTCCAAGATGGATAGGAGTTTCTGAAAGGTGAAAAGGTACAAATGCAGGCGATTCCAACAAGAAAGAAAAGTAGGAGGTAAAGTGTGGCTGCATAAGTTGCTTACAGATGAGTGGAGGTTTAGGAAGGGCATGTATAAGAAATGGAAGAAAGGGGAAATCACAATGGAGGGGATGCACAAGTAGCCAACAGCTGCAGGGAGAAGGTCAGGTGGGCCAAAGCTCAGAATGAGCTCAGACTTGCAAAAGAGGTTACAAATAATAATAAAGGTTTCTTCAGCTATGTTCAAAGCAAGAGGACGAACAAAGAAGTAGTAGGACCTCTGAGTGGAGAAGACGGAGAACTGCTGTTGGCTGACAGAGAGAAGGCAGAACTGCTCAACATCTACTTTGCCTCTGTCTTCACCCAAAAGGAAAGCAGTGTCCAACCTGGTGATGACAGAATAATGGATGTAAGGAGGGAGCTGCAGCCCAAGACAGGAAAAGAGGTGGTAAGAGAACACCTAGCTACTTTAAATGAATTCATATCTCCAGGGCTGATGAGCTGCATCCAAGGGTACTAAAAGAGCTCACAGATGTAATTTCAGAGCCTTTGTCTATGATCTTTGAGAATTCTTGGAGAACAGGTGAAGGCCCTACAGACTCAGAAGTGGGTAAATGTTGTCCCCATCTTCAAAAAGGGGGAAATGATGCTTTACTAAGACCCAGCATGTGTTTCTCAAAAACAAAGAAGAGTCTCATTCTGTGGACATAGTGTACAGTATATTGATTTCAATTGGCATTTGACAAAGTCCTCTATTACATTCTTGCAGAGAAGCTGGTAAAATGTTGGCTGGACGAGGTAACTGTTTGGTGCATTTGTAGCTGGTTGAGTGACCAAACCCAAGGAGCGCTCACTAATGGTGCCGGACTATCATGGGGGAAAATGACAAGTGGGGTACAGCAGGATTCTGTCCTGGGCCTGTTATTTTGTTCAATGTTTTTATAAACTACTTGCATTAAGGAACTGAGAGGATCCTCATCAAACTGGAGGTTTTAAGCAGAGCTTGGATGGCCATCTGTCATGGATGCTTTAGCTGAGACTCCTGCATTGTAGGGGGTTGGACTAGAGTCACTCGATGACCATTGAGGCCCCTGCCAACTCTACAGTTATATGATTCTATGATTCCTTAATGGTCTGCCCTGAGTTGACGGAACTGGCTTTAGAATCAGCTTTCATTTGCGGTGAACTACACAGCATTAATCTGACATTCGGTATTTTTAAAAGCAGGGGGTTCATTTTCTTTCTATAAAACACTTTGTTTTAAATATAGCTTTAGCCAAGTTTTCTGGTGATCATTTTCTCAGTTTCCCACTCCTAACCAGAAAACCTCTTTCCAGGAAAAGACTCAAAGTGACAGCCTGGTTAAATTGATTTCAAAGGCGACTCGTATTTCAGAGCCTTACAGTCTGAAATGGCTTCTCTGTGTATTCAGCATCTTTGTTACAGCAGATGCAGAGCTGGCCCACCTATGGGGCAAGGTGAGGTTGCTGCCTCTGGCAGCAGGATCCAAAGGGGCAGTGGAATCTGGCCTACAAGGAATGTGTTACCCACTGCTGTTGCCATACTGGCACCAATGGTTGAGGTGAGCTCTTCAGAGGCCAGACCAGCTGCCCCCTCAGCACCTCCCCTGGATGCCACCTCTTCAGCAGCCTCTCTGCAAATAGGAGATGTTGCTGGCTTCCTCCCACCCTCAATCCCAGTGTAGATCTTTATCCCCCACCCCTTTGTTCCTGATTTAGATCTTCATTCATTCTTTCTTCCCTGGCTGGGAGGCATCATTCTGGGGTTTGCCTCAGATGCCAGCCCTGAGCAGATGGATGTCTTCTGTTTTGTGCTTCCTTATGATACCCTCGCAGCATGTTTACTCACAAATCTCTTTTGCCAAGTTCACTGTGTGCTAAGGATTGGAGTTTAAATATACTTAGAGTCAGTCCTATACACGTCTACATGGAATTCGCTGAACTGAGTGGATTTGCATCCTGGTAAACATGCCTAGAATTGTAGCCTAAAACTACCCAACAGCTAGGAATGTATGTTTTCTGCAATCCTTGATAAGTCGGCAGGTTCTCCATCTACATCAATCAGCCTTTGTCAACCTGATGCCGCCAACCCCAAGTTTTGGACTACAGGCTACAGCATGGAGACTGATGAGGACTGTAGTCCAAAACATCTAGAAAGCAGCTGATGTACATCCTCACACTCAGTAACAAAGGGAAATACTGCATGGGGAGAAAACCATTAATTTCTCCATCTTATCCATAAGAAGGTACACTCTGACTTGCTGTAGCACACAATGGTCATAGCCATGACTAGGGTTCCATTGTGCTGGGAGCAGACACGGAACCAAGAAAAATTGGCTTTACATATGAGGGTGTCTGCAAAAAGGGATTTATTGGTTTTGAACATTCAAATTGTTGCTTTCTGTTAATATTCTATAGCATCAGACATTAGACAGAACATCCATGTGCCGTGCTGAAATTTAGCAAAGCTCTGTTGAATCTGATATCCAACAGTGACCACTGCCAAGAGTTTCAAATATCTGCACAGTAAATTAGCAATAAAGAAAATGTTTAAATGAAAGATCAGTTTCTCAATCCATGTGTATCTAAAATACTTTTTTTAATCTTGCATAAATTCACAAATGATACAATATTGTAAGTGTATTTTTTTAAACATACTGTACAATCATGTCAGTTAACTGTTTTACATCAAGGCACAGCACACCATATCTTACAGATATACCTTGATAGGCAGCAATTTAGTGTAATCCCCGAGATTTGGCAGTATTGCCAAGATAAATAGCATGGGTCATATTTCACAGATATGCTAGAAGATAAATAAGTAAATAAATAGATGCTGTCACATTTTATTTGAAATAGAACTGCATATAAAAAGAATATACAATAATTTAATTTGAATAATTATCTTGAGATATATATATCTCTTATATATATAACAGAAGTGCTTCAATTTAATTTCAAAACAAAAACATTTCTTCAATATTAGAAGGATGCAAAAATGAGTCTTTTATTCGGCCATCTTGATTTATGGAAGAAAGTTGCTTTCAAGAGAAATTAAAAGGCGTTTGCTGCTCAGTTTCATGGCAATCTGAAAGAAATCAAATTAGATGTTACACATATTTGATAGAGCAATCCCATGGAGGGTAATCTTTGATGGAGCTACCTATGCCCTACCATGTAGCTTTTCTTTTCCTGCTATTTCTTGGGGGGGGGTGGAGAATGAGGGGCTTCAAGGTGAAAGCCTTTCTTGGCACACACGCCAAACACCCTGTGCCAGGCCCCAATGCCAGTACAGCAACATTGGTGGTGGCACTTTCTTCCACTGCATCAGGTAGACCTCTGGCAGTGCTGGGAATTCCAGGGAAGTCCATGGCATTTTGGCCCTCTTCTCAGGGAGCATTGGACTGCATCCACCCCAAAAAATATTTTCAGTTACCTGAGCATTATATGGAAGACAGGACAAGCTTATCCATATGTCCCAGAAATGACCCACTGAGTAATTAGGAGACTGGGTAACTGATTGCAACGCCTCATACAAAACCATCAAAGGGGTTTGTTTTAGGAACCCTTTGCTGGAAGGATATTAGGGCAGTTACGATATGCCTAAGGATGACCAGATTCATTTTTCAGCATTTAAATTAGAAAAAAAAATCATTAAAAATGTACTATCTCACAAGTCATCTATTCAGATTGGTGAGATATTAGAACCTCAGGCAACCTAAATTATGGAGAAAACAAGGTGATCCACTTCTACAATATCTGAGCCATCTCAGGACCAGCCTTGACAAAAGTGAGTCAAAGGACAGGAAGAAGAAGAACTCAGAAATTGTTTGGGTGGCCTGAGAGCAACACCGTATTCTTACTACTTTTCTGCACTGATGCCAACGCACCCCATGCTATTATGCTAGAGGAGAATCTTAAGTCAAGGCCAGGGATCTAGAGTGCCCATTCCTCACCCTTCAACCTGGAAGGAAAATCTGGAAGCATTCCAGGAGAAACACAGCTAGCAGGCAGTGCCAGTTCAACATCCATTTCAACCCAGTGGGGAAATCTCCATGCAGAAATATACAATGCTGTGGTAACAGCACAAGGAGGCAGCACCTTAAACACTGGTTTAGGAAAGCAAATCTAGACATACAGAAGTAACAGGTGCTTTCTCTCTTTTCTTAGCTATTGCTGATTTTAATTCCTATTTTGAATGCTTTTATAGACTTGTTTTTAACTGTTTTTAAGCAAGAATTTTAATGTTCCATATTTATATTTTTTTAACTGCTTACAGATTGTTTTAACAAACAAGTGGTATGCACTTTTTGTTAAAAAAATAAAATAAAATCAGGGGAAAGTGGTGGGAGCCTGAAGCTTTCTCCCAAACCTAACTCTAACTCCAGAGGTATGTGGAAAGACTAGAGTACAGGGAAGTGAGACAAGAGTATGGAGTCTCACCACCATCTTCACCTCTAAAAGAAAATCCTACTGCTCCCATGACATTTCACACATTTCATTCACTAATCGTTAAATGGCAGTAGTTGGGCAGACTAAATGCATGGCAAGTAACACAAGGATTCTAAACGCAACCCCAGAATGCCTACATTGCATGTTAAGATGTACATGTCAATAAACAAATAATTCATTCTGTTTTATGATTGGTAATTTTGGCTTCCATGAAACATCCATTTCTTGGCCAATAAATTTCAGTTCTTGTAGCTAAACCATTTCAGCTCCAATCCTAATCCCCACTGTATACAGTGAGGCTTACTTTTGAATAGGAATGCATATTAATATCAAAAGCAACTATGAAGATCTAATTCTGCTACGTTTGTTCCAACTAAATATTCAGGTGGAAAAATGACCATCTACATACTTTCTCCCTAATACCCTCCTGAATTTATTAAAAAAAACCAAAAACCCACAAGTAATTTATTGATGAGAGGGGATGGTTTTTTTTAAGCCGAGATGGAGAACCTGTAGTCTTTCAGAAGTTGTTAAACTACAGCTTTGATCATCCCCAGCTAGCATGGCCAATAGTCAAGGGGTTACAGGAGCTGGAGACCGACAAAATTTAGAGGGACACAGGCTTCCTATCCGCAGGTGAAATCCTGCTCTTGATTTGAGATTTTGCTTTTCATGCTCAATGAGGTCCAGAATTCATATGACATCCAGTCAAGCACTGAAATTTATATAAATCAGTAAGACATTGATATTGCTGAAATATGTCTGTAATGCACTTACCATATTCCAGGGGTCATTCAGCAGATTACATCTGGACATTTCTTCTTCGCCTGCCAAAACCTTTTGATCCAACGTTGGTGGGTACAAAGTTGTTCTTGCCCACTCCTCCTGACCTACTCAGGAAGTCTGCCAAACGATGGGTCACACAGGTGGCTGTGTTGCATGCCCTCTTCTGAGTTGTTACGCTGTTTTCCGAAAGAAAGAATTCAGATCTGAGAAACAGAGCACATCTTTCAACAACACCACATTTTATTAGCAAAATCCTGGAAAATGCCAGAGAAGATAAAATTGTGCTGGTACTTTATATCCATATTTAAAAGATTTCTATATTCGGTTTGCTCAGGCTTGAAGTAATGGACTTCTGCAGTGCTATAATGACAGACTGCATTTCAAAGAGACCTTGACATTTGCTCTATGGCTTCCCAGATATTTCTAACCATCAGAGATTGTAATCCTCAGCCTGATCGCTCAGAAGTAATGCTTTGGGATTCAACGGATCTTTTCTGTAGTCAGGCAATGCAGTGGGCAGATGACTGCCTCTGAAAATGCAGTTAGACCTGCTTAAACAGAAGTGAAGCACATTATCTCAGTGCTAACCAGGAAGCAAGTATGGCTAGCCTTGCAGTCCTTATAATGGAATCCTATGCCCATCTGTTCAGAAGGAGGCCCCTCTGACTACAATGGGTCTTACTCCCAAGCAAATGAGTATAAGCTTGCTGCCTTGGTGCACTGGAATTCAGCCAAAAGGCAAATCATAGCATACTGGCACAATGGCACAAAGGCCATCTGTTGGGAGAGTAAGGGTGTGAGAAAGATGCCTTCACTTCCTGTTTGTGGGCTTCCCAGAGACATCTGATTGGCCACAACAGGAAACAGGATGCTAAACTAGATGGGCTGTTCTCATGTTCTCAACCTTTCAAAACCAATCACTTTTAAGTTCCTTTGGTTTCAGTGGAAAAATAAGTACTGCCAGGGCTTAACTTTGTCTGGATTACACTTGGTACAATAAAAAATACTTGGGATGTTTAAATTACAAACAGATACACCTTGTAAATCAAGGCAGTCTGTACAATGTAGCCACAAGGGATATAGAAGAAGGCCCCATTCTCCACATGTTGTTAACCAATATACATTACTCCTGCACCTTACATAGCTTCATGCAAAATCAAGGAACAATGAAATAGAAATAAAGTATTAAAGTTCTTACCTGGATGATTTCAATCAGAATACAACTTTGGTAACTGGCTAACATTTCTAATATTTGCAAACTACGTATTGTACTGCTACAAAGAGTATAATGGGTGAGTGATATTATATTTTATATATATATATATATATAGTCAGTGTGAAGTTTCCCACTGACTTCACTGGAGAAAAATTGTCACCCTGTATATTCATCCTGCACTGAGCAAATACCTTGCATTTTAAAATACTTATTTAAGCATGACTCCAAAGCAGTCACCCTGAGCTGAACACCATTAAAACCATGCCCAGAAAAGCCATCTTTTTATTTTTAACTGATTTGCACCATTCATAATTAGAAAATAGACCTAATCCTTATAGAAAAATAGGTTTATTGAACAGTTGCATGGTCAGGCATGAAAGAAACATTTATTTATTTATTTTACAATGCGTAGCCAGAAATCAAAGGATTATTGTTTGTAAAATAAACATTTAAGAAAATCAGTTGAAAATTCGAGGCAATGCTAGTCCTTACTCATTTTAATTTGGCATGTGCTATTCCCCAGTTTCAGCCAAGTCCCCCCCCCACACACACATATGTGTTATATTCTTAACAGCTGCAACCCTAAGGATGTCTACTCAGAAGTCAGTCCTATTTGACTAAATGGGATTAACTCTCAGGGTGTGGGTGTGTGTGGGTGTGTGTGTCAGTGTGTAGGATTGCAGCCTGAATTTCCTAACTTGAAGTTGTTTCACTCCACATTCTCACTCAAAAATAGATTCAAAAGAACATAGCAAAATTAGCAATCAAGGTTAGATCCACATGCATCAAAAAAGAGGAGGGGAAAAATATAAGAGGAAGAGGAGATGAGAGCCAATCTAGTTGTTTCCGAGGGCTTCCTCATAGTTTGCATAGCGTTCGTTTTCCAGGTCATTCAGCACATTCCTTTTCTTGCCAGGAGTTCCAGCCCCGACGTCAGTACGAGGGTAAGTTTGCAATTTGTGCAATTCTTGAGACAGTTTGCCCAACACACAAGTGCTCAGGTTGGCACAGCGTTTGGAAATAGGTCTATCCAAGCTGCAGGGGGGAAAAACATGCCAAACAAAGTAACAGAAAACCATGCGCAGTCATCATGCCTTGTTATATCCCATCCCCACCCCTAGCCCAGACTAAACGAAAACCACAGCAGGAGACCAAACGACAAACAAATAGGCATTAAAAAAACCAAGACAATCTCGACGCAGTGCTGGTGCAACAAGGTCCATGCAAAAGGGGTCTGTCAGAAGGAGGATCGGGCTGTAGTAAATGGCAAGTGATTATTCGCTCGCTTGCTTGGGATGCTGACAGTTAGCGATCCCGGCGGGACGCGGGGAGGGACAGTTCAAGATCATCCGGCATGCATGGTGAGTCTCATTCATCAGCATGCTTTGCAACCGGAGCTCATTAGGGAAGTGCAAGTGCAATTGCAAGACTCGGCCTGGAGAGGGAAGGGGGGCGCTGCTGCGTGCACTTGGAAGGCCGCCTCGCCTCTTCCCGACGGCATGCACTGACTCGGGCGCGCGCAGAAGCTTGAGTTGTGATGAGAAGAACTCTGTGCATTTCTCACGGGGGGGTGGAATAAAACCAAGACGTACCTCTTGCTGCCCCACTTTACTCTAACCCCCTCTCTTTCAACTTGCAAGGCCTCTCTCTCTTATTTTACGAGAAGAAAAAGTAACTCAAGAGGAAGTAACCCAAAAGAGAGCAAGTTAAGAAAAGACCAATCTGAGACCCCAGTTCATGGCTATCAGAGTGGGAACATCAGGATGGCAGGAGCCGTCTCGCAGGAGCTGGGTCTGCACATCCCAGGGAGGAGAAGAGGTCCCATCAGCTGATCTGCCAGGAAAGAGCCCGCACTCCCAGAGAGGAGAGTCCCCCCCCCGCCCCTATCCCCGCTGCGACCACCCTTCCGACCTCCCCGTCGACCTGTCGCTCTCCTTACCTGTTCCCTTCGCTCGCCCGCTCCAGCTCTTCCCCCAGGTATTCCTTCACCAGCGCGCTTAACAACCGCCGGGCTTCGTAGTCGCCGATGCTCCCTCGGTCTGTGACAGGCTCCAAGCCAGGTCTGTAGGGAGGGAGCGAGGGGGGAGAGCTCAAGGCCAGCGGCGCTCTCTCAAAGGGAGGGGTGCTCAAGGGGGAGGGGGCGGGAGGGTCCTTTTTCCAACCCAACTCATCGATCTGCTTGGGGGGGGGGATCACAGCACCGCACACGTGTAACTCGTCCATACACACGAGACCACGCTCGCTGAGCTTCTTAACTGGGCGTAGATTGCCCTCCCGTTTTCTTCCTTAACGAACGCAGACGAGTGCCCCTGTTTCACCACGCGCTGAAAGGCGTGGGAGGTGGGGGGAGCCTTTTATCTTCCCTGCATCACCCCCACCCACCCCACTAGGCTAATCCGTGTCAAGGGATCTTGCCCAAGCGGGCAATCGCGCGCACTCGCGTCCCTCGGCGCCAAGCCTTCTGTTGCCCGCCCCCTCTGCAGAACCGACCGCGTTTCCTTTCCAAATGCCGCCCCAGTCGCTTTTCTGGCGATCGCCAAGCCAAAGAGGCGTTCAAGAGAAGTCTCTGCATGCAGACCCTTGTCCTCCCGCTTGCTGCCTCTTACCTTAGCGGGACTGCCCGGGAGCTGTCCATCAGGCACACCACCAAAGCATAGACAGCCAGGAAGGAGCACATCTTCACCATGGCCATAGCGCTGTCTCTGCAAAATCAACAGGACTGGCGTTCAGAGAGGGGCCATTTCCCACGCTTTGCATCCCATCCATAGCTGTCAACTTTTCCCTTTTCTTGAGAGGAATCCTATTCGGAATAAGGGAATTTCCCTTTTAAAAAAGGGGAAACGTTGACAGCTATGATCCCAGCCTAACGCTGGAATCCTGCGCAAACTCACTTGGGAAGAAGCCCCCCACTGGATTACGGCCAGCTCTGCGTTAGCATGCCTAATAGGATCGAGGTTCTAAGGATGCTTTAATTTCCTAGGTTTTTTTAAAGGGGGGGAGGGTCATGGGATCATCTATTTGCATCGAGGTCCCCACCCCACAATTTGGTAGGATTTGTGTGTGTTTTATTTTGGAAGTGTGATCTACAAAGAATGTATACGTCGCCAATGCGTAGAAAATTGGGAAGTTTCGCAGAGTTGATATGGACAGAAGGCATCCAGGTCAACTTCATCAACAGATGGGGACCAGTACTATGAAATCGTTGATAATATTCACGCAATGCTGGGAATCGTGTCGAGCGCGAAAGATCAAGGGAAACGAATAAAATGCGGCCAGATCCGCATTTATAACTGCATGTAGAAATTTTGTGTATTTTGTTTTAAATTGAAAAGAAGGGTGGGGAGGCATAATCCTTTGCGCTGAAATAAATGATTATTTGAAAAATGGGGGAGGGGTTGTCCTCATTTAAATAAATAGCCCTGTTACGGAAATGAGGATTTAAAAATTGTTTCTGAAAAACAAAATCCAGAAATTATATGGAATATAATAAGCTCGGCTCCTCATATTTGCATGGCTCTTCAGAACAGACGTTTGCATATGCAATACTTTTGTTTAAAGAGCTCTGTGGCATCTTAAAGGAAACTAATATCTTATGCCAGGAGTCGTGTCTCTAGTGTCCAGATGAGTTCATTACGGTGAAATCCTATATATAGCTACTCCCATTGAATTCAATGGAGACATCTTCCTAGTAAATGGGTATAGAGATGCACCCCTACTCATTTTGTAAAACGGTTCATCTCCCCCTCCCTGCCACGCCTCTGTGTCCAACACCTTCCTGCACCTGATGGAAGCAGGCAGTTCCCTTTCATTGCTCAGACTGCAATAAAATAGTTTGAAGGTGCTACGAGATTCTTCTTTGCTGCAGCAGTTACTCTCGGGGGCGGTCATACTCAGAGGAGCATTCCCAATTACACGAAATTAGGTTTCTTGAAGGCATCTCCCACGTGCCACTTTTGCACGACTCTTATTGAACAGACGTGATAAAATACTCAGAATTAAACGGGCAGCCTCTAGTCTACACGAACGAAAGGGAGATTTTCCCCTTGCAGAATGGGAAATGGTTTTAAACTGCCGTTCTGCAACCTAGGCGTTTCTCTGCGCTCACGCCTTTTCCAAAGCAAGGGACTAATAAATAATACCTGTCAAAGCATATCTGGGAAAAGTCGTTCTGCTCAAGAATCCAAGGAGAGAAGCACGAAGACGCCACAAGACCCAGCATCAGCCTAACATCCTCCAAACTTGAGGAGTTGCAAGTTCTCCGCCACTGAGAAGCCTTTTCAGCACTCCCTGGACTGGAAAGTCAATAAAAGGAGAACGCACTTACCTTCAGATGCAAAGCTTGTTGAGGAAAACGTAGTGCAGGTGGCGGCCTCGGTGTGCGTTTCCCAGTCGTGATGGTCTTCCGTGCCCAACGACCCCCTTTTATATCTACCGCCAGGGCAAAAGTGTGTAGGCGTTCGACGAGCTGCCCGCCAGCCAATCAGCACCTCGGTTATCAACTATAAAACCAATCCACGCTTGACCACGAAACCCCAGCTCCCGAATTACGTCATCCTCCAGTCACTGAGTATTCCATTCACAAAAAAAATTGCCAGTCATTTAGGCACATCTGATAGGTTTATTTGCATTGAGGTCATCGGACGAAGAGAGAGAGAGAGAAAGGGGGGGGACGCGGGGAGGGGGGAGCGGGACATATCAGACGATTAATGAAATGTAAGGGAAATCGTCTCGAGTCATTAATAATATCCAGGCCACCCCATACTCTCATCCCTACAAAATCTACCGTATCTTTTTAATGAACAAACCCAAAGGGCAGGTTATTTACTTATTAGAGGCGACATCTACTGCAAAAAATGCTGCATTGCAGAAAATGGAAGTTGGCAGCTTTCCTTTTTAAAAACTTCTTTGTATATTACAATGGCCATAGTGGTGCTAGTGGATGTGTAGAGAATTCGGCTCTTGACGTTTATTACGGAGTTGGCATCCATCCCTGAATAAGCGCAAGGCTCTCTCTTCACCAAAACCCAGCGAGCATTTCTCTGGGAAACACTTTTACAATTCACAGTCCTTTTTATTCCACACATTAAACAATGTACATCTCTATCCTATGCATGTTTACTCGGAAGTAAGTCTCTCAGTGCTCAACGGATCTCACCCCCAGCTAAGTGTACATAGGATTGCAAACCTTATTTGCAATTGCGATCCGAAGCACAGGGGGGGATATTTAGGTTTACACATAAAGGCCACACCGTTCCTATACCTGTGAACGTGACAGTGACATATCGCCTAACCTGCTTCGCAGAATACCCTAGAGAGCCTTTATAAACCCTTTATAAAGGTTGACATCCCATGTGAAGCTACTTGAGAGTAAGACCTCAGTGGTGACTTACTTCCGAGGAAGCATCGGTAGAATCCTGCTGCCCCGGTATATTTCCACGAGACACCAAATTTAACAAAGCTGCGTTTCCTGTGTAAAATGCTTAAGGTCTGGTCACTTTAGTAAGGGCGGGGGGCCCTAACGAAGAAGCCTGCGGGTCGATGGGAAGGATCAACGAAACTCCATTCAAACACCAAGTCAGGGGAGTCACTCGTGTTGCCCTCAGGTTAATTTTTGCACAAGCATCAAAGGAAGCTGAGGTGCTGAAACCTTTGAACACCCTGCCCCCGGCATCTAAATCACACTAGGCAGAAAACCAGAGGCAGCCTGATGATCCATAACCCCATTCCAACCATTGAATAAATGGGGATTGAATCTATGGGGGAGGGGATGCCCTGGTGCAAAAGCAGACCCTTTACCTGTTTCTCACGGGGAAGATAGCGGCTATTCTCCGTATTTCTGAATAAGGATCGTGATAAGTGTATGAATTGAGTTATACAGTGGTACCTCGGGTTAAGTACTTAATTCGTTTCGGAGGTCCGTTCTTAACCTGAAACTGTTCTTAACCTGAAGCACCACTTTAGCTAATGGGGCCTCCTGCTGCTCCCACGCCGCGGGAGCACGATTTCTGTTCTCATCCTGAAGCAAAGTTCTTAACCCGAGGTACTATTTCTGGGTTAGTGGAGTCTGTAACCTGAAGCGAATGTAACCTGAAGCGTATGTAACCCGAGGTACCACTGTATATTTAAGATCTCTGCATTGTGGAGATCCGCCGCCAACATTTCGAGCGCGTTTGCCTTGCTCGCTGCAGCAGGTCCCCCTGGAGAGGGGGGTGCAGTGCGGACCGGAGGCGCCCCCGAGGGCAGCGCTGCCCCGCGCAGGGACGGGCTCAGGGCGTCCCGAGCCAGTCAGCCCGGAGTCTGCCGGAGAGGACCGACCGCCGCTCGCCTGTTCTCTCTGCCCAACGCAACCCTGGTGCCAAGAAAGAGCCCCCGGCGGGGCATCGCGGGGGGGGGGGCGCAGCTCCCCGCGCCTCTTGCTGCAGGAGATGGCAGCGGACAGGCCGTCGGACCACACGCACGCCAACCCCCCTCCTCCCGCCCGCCGGGGTGCGTGCCTGTTCCCGGCTTGAAGTGGTCACGTTCCGCCCGGCAGGGCTCCAGCTGCTCGGCGGAGCCGCGGGCACTTGGAGCGCAAAGCGCCGCGTCCGCAGCGGAGGTGGAGGAGGAGCGGCGGGGGGCGAGGAGCGACAAGGGGCGAATCCATCACTCTCCAGGGGACTCTTAGTCATGGCCTGGCCGCCGCCGATTCGTGCCTGGCGCGGGGACACCTGCTCCTCCCGGCAGGATGTTTGGGTTCCCGGGAGGCGCTAGACATAACAATAACAAGCCACCTTCGCGAGGAAGCCGGAGGGGGAGGGTGTGTGTGTGTACTTTTCCCCCTTCGAGGGGTGTCCTTTTTTTCTCGAGAGGGAAATCTCGTAATCCGCGGGAGATCCGTCTCTCATCGGAAGCCGGATAGTTACAGATCGCCTCGTCTCCTCTTTGCGCCTACACAGCAAAGCTTGCGTGGCAGCTTCACTGGAGAATCAAACTGCCTTTCCTCCCCCCCCCCCCCAACCCCCTGTAGGATTAAGAGGATTCCTGGTTGATCAATCTTCCTTTGGCAGCAAGAGAAGTCCCGGCTCCGTCTCGAATTTGCTACGGGCACGTGGGGGCGGGCCAAAAGAGGGCGGGGGAGGAGAGGTTGTTGGGTAGCTTGTTTGCAATAGCTAAAGTCCGATTTCTCTCTCCCTCATCTTTCTTAAAAGCTTAGCAGGGGCTCCCCGGTGTCCTCGGGGCCAGCGCGGGTCTCTCTCTGCTTGGCGCCAGGATGATCCCACGTGCAGGTGAACCTGGGATCGGGGAAAGGGGGCGCGCAGGCGGCTTTAGAGGCGCCAGGGAGGCGGCTGGTGTTCAAACAGCCCGGTGTCTGGTTAGTCCCCACCGGGGAGATTCCTGAGCTCTAGAAACCTTTCAACGCTTTGCGTTCTTATTTGTGGCTGGGGGAGCGATAGGCAAGGATTTGTGGCCGGGGCAGCAGCAGATAGGCAAGGATGGTCCCTGAGCATCATTCTAAAATAGGGTGGGGGGGCGGGGGGGGAGACTTTCTCCACAGCCACCCCGGCCTCCTGCCACGCTATTTCTCTCCTCCCAGTCCAGACCCAGCCAGGCAATTTCTTTTCCAGAGGGTGATGACCAGAAGGACATTCAAAGAGTAATGCTGGATCCGGCCAGCGACCCATCTAGTTCTGCATCCTGGTCTCCCAGTGGCCAAGCTGGATGCCCATGGGAAACCCGTGTGCCGGACCCCAGAGCGCTCTCCCCTCCTGGGGGCCAAGGGATGGATGGGCGACCGCGAAAAAATCTGTGGCTGCCACAGCCCTGCTAAGGAGGATGTAGAAATGCCCTCCTCCTGGATAAAGCGAAGGGCTGAGCCCCTGTTCCCGGTTCTGCCGCTATTCAGATGTGTTTCCAAAGAGAGTGCTACTCTTAACAGGAGAGCGGATCCTATTCTCCTGTTAATTTTCTGATCGGCGGTCGATACGAAACCACCCGTGAAAAAGCAAAGAGAAATTCCAATGGATATTTTTTTAAAAAAAGAAAAAAGAAATGCTTTTAGGTTTAGAGCAAGATCAGATTGGGGGTGGGAAGGATGAAACATCACACCTGTAACGTTATGGTCCTGAGCATTTCCTTCTCTGCAATGTATGGCACCGAGTAGGCGCTCAGTCCTCTGCTTGGGAACGAATTAGTGAAGCGGTTTCTAGCGGAAATTGCTAGATGTCCAGCCGTTAGAATAAAGAAGAGCGCGCCCCGTATTTAATCCTGAGTAGTCTCATTGGATAGATGGGTTATGATCGTCTAAAGCTGCGAGTACAATTTATTGGGAGTTAAGTCCTGCTGAACCGATTACTGTCCAGTATTAGCAATTTTGAACAAATGCACATAGGATCGCGCTGCCCATTATGCAGGCGACCACTTGAGGCACGCTTTTTTGAGGGAAGTCTCATTGAGCAGTGAGGTCTACCTCTGAGCAAACACGCGCGTTTCCCAATTCATTGGATTTGGAAATAGGAAGGAAACAAACATTTGGCACCTGTGGGGTCAGCCTGGAAAGACTAATAAAACAGAAGTCTCCAGCTGGCAAAATGTAAAAAGAGAATATTTTAAAAGTTCTGTATGAGAGCCCCCAATTTCCCCTTACCCTTTCGGGGGCTCCGGTGCCTTTAAAACTTGATTGACAAACAGAAACCCACCCGGTTAATACTTCCTACCATTTCATGTGCTCAGCTTCAATATGCAAACTTCCCTGGCAGTTTCTGGCCAAGGAAATCGGTCCTTTGATCTCTTACGTCACAGCGCAACCCTAGCCCTGTTTACTCAGAAGCGTGTCCTATTGAATCCAGTGCGGGATTACTCCCCAGGCGAGTGGGGCTAGGACTGCAGCCTAAACTGGCAAAGTAAAATATGTATGGTGAAGGATCGCAGCTCAGTGGCACAGCATCTGATTGGCATGCAGAAGGTCCCAGGTTCAGCCCACAGCGACAGCGAGGAGACACTCCTCGCCTGAAACGCTGCTGCTTGTCCGTGTAGAGAAAACTGTGCTGAATGGACAGCTGTGCTGCTGCGTGCAATCGTCTGGCAGTTCCCCCGTTGAAGGTCTGGGGGCTGCAGGCACAGCAGAATCAAAGGAAACTTTAACTCACGTATATCCCTTTCGTCTCTTAAAGGGGGTTTATTTCTTCTTCCATTCATTCATTCATCCGTCTCGTCTGAATCAACAAACACCCTCTGTTTAGACACGGGATTCACTATACCCGCACGAAGCTCAGAGCAAGCAGAAAGTAGTCGGATGCTGACCAATCCAAGACCTGCCTAATTTCCTATAATGTTAGTATATGATTTTCAGGCACAGGGTCGACAGCCTGGAGGTGGATAAAGCTACTGTTTAGAATCCCACATAAAATGTCCAAAGGAGCGTCAAATTTGATCTCAGGGAGTGGTTGGAAAGTGAAGGGGTCCAGAGACAACACCCTAGATCTCTGACATGCACAAGGATTGGGTCAAAGCCGTAGTAAGGAGTTGCAGTTGTCTTGGGGGGGGCACAGGATTGCTGGGTCTGAAAGAAATGTTAAAGCAATCTTGTAGGAAGAGTTAGTTGCCCTTTTCACAGAATCAAAGAACTGGAAGGGATTCCCAGGGTAATCTAGTCCAACCCCTGCAATGCAGGAATTTTGACACACACACACATTAAGGAACGAGGGTGGGGGAATTGGTGGAAGAACAACTTGTGTGCTTGCTATTGAAAGAATCTGTGGGATACTCCTCAACCCAAGATGCTCTTGAGCCACAAGGGTTGAGAACTGCTGGGTCCTTGCGAGGGTGACCAGTCCTCAGAAAGGAGCAACAATGCCTAGTGGTTTGATGGGATGGGGATGTTACAGATGCCCTGGTAGTGTGGCCAGCAAGTGATGGCCTCACAGCCCAGGACAGCCCAAGGGACCACCCAGACAGCAGGATATGATGGAAGCAGCTGCAAACAGGCCCTGCTCGCCACAGCATCTTGCCTTTCCCCTTTTTCTTTTAAACTTGCAGGGAGGACATGGTCAGCTGGACATGTATGTGGCCCTCCTCCAGATGTTACTGAACTACAAAAACAAATTTAGACAAGACTTATATATTGAAATAAACAGGCTTTGGAGTCTTTCAAAACTTGGTTCAGAATGTCTCACCAAAAAATGAATTCCCCCATGATTCATGGCCATTAAGAAAATTAGTGTCACTATGGGCTCATTCTAGCTTAATACCTCTGGGACAAGTGAACTGTTCCTTCAGCCAACACTTTTCCCCCTAAAAACTGAAAGAGTTAAAGAAGCCAGCTGTCTTTTATAGCAACTGGCTGCTTTGCAATCAAAATGAGTCAAGGAGCATGTGAATGCTCTGGGTTAATCCTAATTTCCTGCTCAGCCGCAGCCAACAAATGTCTTGGGCCAACTCTGATGACATCAGTTAGGGCAGATCTGATCCACAAATTTAAAGCATATCTAATGCATATTTAAAGTGCATGCCTTATCCCAAATAAAGCTGGTAACTGTAGTTTGTTAAGGGCTCTGTGAACTGTAGTTATGGGAGTTGGAAACTACAGTTCCCAAGATCCTTGGGGTGGGGGGTCATGTGCTTTAAATGTATGGTGTGGATCTGCCCTTAGTCTGTTGAGATCAGCAACCCACAAATTGCTGGATTAAAACTACCCATTATTCCTTTCCATTGGCCATGCTGGCTGGCGTGGATGGGAATTTGAGTTCCAACAGCTTCTAGAGGACCATAGGTTGACCTGATGGAAGAGTTTACATATGGACTACATCTCAAGGCGTGCCTCTGACCCAAAAGCCTTAGGGTTCCTAGACATATTCAGGTGTACAGTTTGACCCATCTCATCACTAATGTGACAATTTTTTGCTCCGAGTTATGATTTGTTGGCAATGAGTTAGATTGATGATCTACCCACAAAAGTCCAGGTAAGGAGAGGAGAGTTCTTTCTGATCTAGGAGTATCATCAAGGTAACAAGCCAGGGAATTCAGATGGGAGAAGTGAGAAGTTTGTTCTGTCTCCTCCCCCTCAGTCACTATGATCCCGAGAGCCAGTGTGGTGTAGTGGTTAAGAGTGGTAGACTCGTAATCTGGTGAACTGGGTTCACGTCTCCGCTCCTCCACATGCAGCTGCTGGGTGACCTTGGGCTAGTCACACTTCTTTCAAGTCTCTCAGCTCACTCACCTCACAGAGTGTTGTGGGGGAGGAAGGGAAAGGAGAATGTTAGCCGCTTTGAGACTCCTTAAAGGGAGTGAAAGGCGGGATATCAAATCCAAACTCTTCTTCTTCTCTTCTTCTGCTATTCTGTTGGACTCACCTGGAGCTGCCTCCACCCACCTCGTTTTCTGCACCCATCTTTGTTTCCTGACTTCACCACTTATATGAGAGTTTCTAGAGCAGGTGGAAGTGCCAGGTGGATTTGTGTTTACAACTATTAAAAAATGCATTTCTGGAAAAAATCTGTTGACTATATTATATCTATTAAGCAATGAATTATTCTGTCTCTAAGCACAGTAACTGTAAACACAGTAATTTAGCCATAAATGTAGATAAATACAGGCAGGCACGCTTGTCCATAAGAATAAATCCAACAGTAAAAAAAGTGTAGTGCATTTTATTAGGACCAGAACACTGTCATGAAGTAGTGAGCAAGCTTCCCCAGAATCTTCTTCAGTCTGGAAAATGTAATTATAAATATAATAATGACTTATTACGACACAGTAAAATTAAGCAACATGGTTGGTTGAACTGACTCAGCTTACAGGATCATTTCCCTTTCTTTTTCTTTTTTTCTTTTGCTTGAAAAGGGGTGGTTGTTTTCCCTTTAGTAGTTGAGAAATTTAAGATGAGCAATTTTGGTGAGCAATATTTGTTGAATCCTCTTTCCCTCCTCTATCACTGTAGCTATAGTTAGTGTATCTGTTACAATACAAAAAAAACCCCCTGAAGTTGTGTTCTATCTGCCTCACCTAAATCACCCTGAAATCAACTGAGATATGGCCCAGTTATCTAGTTGTCCCTTTATTTATTATTACAGTTCTATCCTGCATTTCCTCCAAGCAGCTCAGGTTTGTATAGATAGTTTTCCCCTCCCTATTTTATACTAACAACCCTGTGAGGTAAGTAAGGCTGAAAGACTGTGAATGGCCCAGGATCACCCAGTGACTTTCATGGCTGACTGGGGATTTGAACCCTCCTAGGCTTCTAGATACCACCCAACACTCTAACCACTACACCAAACTGGAACTTCTCCTGCCTCTTGTACAATGTTGCCTAAGCTGTCACTGTGCCATTAATGGCTTAAACCCACCAAAAGCTATTTAATTTCCTACATTTTTATTCTTCACTTTGCCCAACATTTCCTCCATGGGCACGTGGACAGTCCCTGACTGATTGCCACAGGCTGTGCTTCTGCTCTGTCATTTTAATGAAGTTTTTTTTTCTATTTCTCCCCTCTTGACCTGAGCACATAATAGGAAACAGTAGCCATTCTCCTGGTGTTGTGTTGAAGTACCTCCCCACTGGTAGAAGGTAGAGTATAGAATTGTTCTGTTCAAAAAGTAAACCCTCCTTGAAAGATTATCTCATTTAATGTACATTTGGCTCTTTGTTTACTTAATATAAAAGTCACACAGTTTTAAAGGATTTGAAAAAATTGCTCCCCTGGAAGGAGGGGGGTGGGCTCATGACAGCACAAGACTCTAGCCAATCAGTGCATTGGGAAGTGCTGTGCAATGGACTCCAACAGGTGGGTGCAACAACCTGTTAACCATCTAATGCAGGCATCCCCAAACTCCAGATGTTTTGGGACTACAACGCCCATCATCCCTAGCTAACAGGACCAGTGGTCAGGGATGATGGGAATTGTAGTCCCTAAACAGCTGGAGGGTTGAGTTTGGGGGTGCCTGATCTAATGTCATGCTGACACAAAGTGACTGACAAGTGAATTGTCCCACCACCCATCCAAGTTGACCCATGGTGGTGGGAAAGGCCAAGAAGATCCAACAATGTTTCTTCTTTTATGCTGCTATGTAAAATGGTAGAAGGAGATGATGGATCCAGCACCACAATCAGTTCCCTGGCACTGGTTGTTCCTGTATAGAACACCATGTCTGTATTTCTTTAGTAGAAATTTATGACCTCACTGAAAATGTGCTAACTCTCCTAACATAAATTTAGATAAGCATCTCATGATACACCCATGAATTCATAGATGCCTTCATAATTTCTCATTTAGATTTATTTGCAGATGGAGGAAGATGTTCCCTCATTTGAACCATCTCAATTGCTTCACACTACCATGGAAATATTTTCCCATCAGTTATTTTCAAAGCATATAAAAGGAACTTGTGTTTGTAGGTTTGTGTGGGCACACAAATTTAATAGGATGTTAAATGGAGGCTGTCCTTAAATTCAGTAGTTATACCCTGCCTGCCATGCAGATGTGACATGATTTGGTGAACAGACGGTCAAGCCAGTCTAAACCATACATGAAAGCTGTTCAAATTACATAGTCTTTCAAATTACAGAATCTGGAGTGGAAGCACTGTAAGTGGACTGCACTATAAATGATTTGGAAGCACAATGTTCCTGCTTTGAACATGAGGCTCAATTATCGTGAGATAGATTTAGATCCCCATATCTTTTGTACACGAGCTGGAGAAGGCTGTGCTATAGAAGACAGCATGCATCTCTCTGTCTGTATGTGTGTATTTGTATATGGGGAAATTTTGCTCCAAAATACATTACTTTACATTTGCTTGCATTGAATTGCATTTCCCATTTTACTACCCATTCATTTACTACCCATTTGGAGAGGTCCTTTTTTTTTAATGACCCTGAAAAAATTGGTCCCATCAGGAAACTTGGAACCTCACTGCCCACCCCTAACTCCAGATCAGTTATGAACAAGTTAAAAAGCACAGGTCTCAAAAATAATATACATAAATAATAATAACAAAAAGGTTAAAAAGTAATAAAAAGAAAGTATGACAAAAACTGATTCCAAGATTTTTGCATGTACCGTTTCCAAGGGGATTGCATGTTGCAGCAAAAAGTTCTTGCCACCAAAACATTTTAATTAAGTATTTCTGATAGTATCAACATGACTTATGATTAATCTTCCAGATAAAATCTTCTTGGCACCTCATCTACTGAAAGTCTTATGAAACAGAGTCTCATACTCCAAATGAAAAATTAGCATGCTTATTCAACATGTTTTTCCTTAAAGGGAAAAGGAAAAGAAGTTTCTCTAAAGCATGGGTGTCAAACACAAGGACCGCGGGCCGAATCCGGCCCGCCAGACCTTGTCATGTGGCCTGTGTAGCTGCCGCCAGCCACCAGCGCATGCGCGGCAGCCTACAAGCCAGAGAACGTCTGCTCTCTAGCGGCGCCGGCCGTTCTACACAGGAAACCTCCACTTTACATGCATTCAGGAAACAGATACAGATCCTACAGATACAACCGGCCCTTTGAGGGTGACCAAACTGCTGATGCGGCCCCCGATGAATTTGAGTTTGACACCCCTGCTCTAAAGCTTATTTCTTTTAATTGCAGATTTATGTAATATTTTGTTATGGCTGTTCTAAACTAACTAGTACTGTGCTGAAAGCTGTCCTCCAGTTTCCTGAACGTTTTCTTTCACTATAAAAGAGGCATTTTAATTGATTGATTGATTGATTGATTTTGCCTCATTCTCAAGGCACTTAAGATTTTTTTCATTATTCCTTTAGTTTTGTACTTAATTGATTTGTAAAAAAAACAAAGACGAAAACAAACCTGGGTGGTGGTGGTGATAGGAATGCTCTGGAGGAATTTATCTTGAAGTCAGCAAAGCTTTTGACAAACTTTTCCAAAATATTTTGATTAGCAAACTGGTTAAGTGCATGCTAATGATGATGTCACCTGGTGAATCCATAGATGGTTAGAAAACTGTACACAAAGAGTGCTCATCAAACTGGAAAAAGGTAAGGCGTGAGATGCTGCAAGGCTCTGTCTGAGGACCAGTACTCTTCAACCTTTTGTATCAATAACTTTGATGAAGGGGTAGAAGGAATCCTGATCAAATTTGTTGATGATGCAAAACTGGGAGGGATAGTAAATGCCTTAGAAGACAGGAATAGTATTCAAAATTAACCTGGAAAGCATGGGAACCTGGGCTGCCAATAAAGGAAATTCAGCAGAAACGCCAAAGTTCTGCATTTAGGACAAAAATAAAATAAAATGCACAGGTATAGGATGCAGGGCAGGCCCCAGATAATACAGCTGGGGCTCCTCACCCCTGCATCCCAATGCTGATCCTTTCTCTCCCCTTATTTCCCCTCAATGCTGATCTTCACTCCTTGCTTGTTTCTGATCCTGATCTTCACTCCTCTCTCATCTCTGAACATCCCTCTCCCTGAGAGAGAAAAACGTGCTGGCTGTGAACCAATTCTTGCAGTAGCATACAGTGGGGGGTGGCAGGCACAGACATGCCACCCATCACAGCTCTCCAGAGTCTGCTACCTAAGGCGGTTGTCTCACCTTGCCTCATGAGCAGGCCGGTCCTGGCTTGGCAATAGTACACATGAAAACAAAACAAAAGCAAGCCGAACATGAGCCAAAGAAGTGTGATTTGGCTGTGAGGAAGAGGAAGAAGATATTATTTTAGGTTGTAGCAATAAAGGCTTCCAAGCTGCAGGAAACAATAGTACCACTTTTTGTTGCACTAGTCAGACGTCATCAGTACAATCTCCAATTCTGGGTAGACAAATTTGAATGAGTTCAAAAGACACCAAAGATAATTGGAGATGTGGATCATAATTCTTATGAGGAGGTTGTAGGAACTGTGTGTGTTTAGGCTAGAGAAGAGTGGAGGGAAGAACATGACAGCACTCCTCAAAGACCTGAAGAGCTGTCACTTAGGCGAAAGACATAATCTCTGATCCTCAGGGCAGTTCACAACAGTAGTGTAACTGGGGTGGTGCAAGTGATGTCTGAACACCAAGTGTAAAATGGGTGGGAGATTCACCACTGCCTACAGAACGCAGCTTAAAATTATTATTATAGCATGAAATCTCACACATTCAAAGATGATTTTCACATTTATTTAGTTATCCGAAAATCAAAATTACCCACATGTAATTATTAAAACCATTATAAACAGTTAAGATTAGTTTCGATCATCTCTTGTGACAAATTTAATTTTTTTATAACAAAATATGAAAACTTTATATATGAAATGTGTTCAATTATTGTTCAGTTATAGAGGGCAGGGCTAGATCTAATGAGCTTGTTACAGAAGGGTAGATTGATGAGTCAGCCTAAGGAGATGCTTGTTGACAGAAAGAGCAGTTGTACAATGGAAGGGCTCTCTCTATCTGCAAACATTCAGTCAGATGCTGGACAGCCTTCTGTTGGCCACAGGAAGCTGCAGGGGATCAGTGGATCGCTCAAAATCAGGCAGAGGAACCTTCATTTATCTTAGGAACCAAGCCAATGTTCTTTGTTGGGGTCTGTTCACACATTCTGTTATGATCAAGCCTACAGTAAACTGAAGAAGTACATTTATATGTGAAACAGCCCTTTTCATACCAGCTGGTCTTGGTGTCAATTCTACCACAAGGTATTAGCAACCATGATTCATGTGGTGAGCCACTACTTGCAAATAACTCACCACATACTGGGAACTGCTTATCATCATCATCATCATCATTTTTAATTTGTATACCGTCTTTCTATCTTACAATACTGAAGGCGGTTTACAAGCTGAAGAAACAAAAACTGTACATCTTACAATAATCTAATGCAATACAAAAATGTGATAATAAAGCATAACTTTAAAATAGGTAACCTGTATCAAAAAGTAACATTCAACAATCATTAAAATAGTATTAAATAATAATAAATAATAATAACATATAAAAGTCAAACAGAAATCCATTCAGCAGATACAATAAATAATTTCTAAACTATAATCAATAAAACAACGGCAAACCACAGTACATAAAATAATACAATACAAATTGAGAAGCAGAGACTAGAGGATGGAGCAAGGCAGGTGGAAGGAGACCTTGCCTGACGGAGTCTCTGCCCTCACAATTCTTCCTTCAGGAACAGCTTCCATGAAGTAAGTTAAAATGCTCTCCAAGTGACAGCCACTGCTTTGTAAGTACACACACACTGAAAACTGCAGGAACAAGGAGTTTCAGGTTTGACAACTGGAAATGCTACAAAATTATTAAAAGAGCATAGAAATGAGTTGTTCTTTTAACCTTTGCTGTGAGGATGGGGCAGCCAGCGGAAAGAGCTTAGCGCTGAAAGGACGGGCTTTTGCCGGGAATTCTCAGGCTTTCAGAAACGGGGAAATCCCTGCCTCTTTCCGAATGCCCCCCCCCCCTTCCGCTGCCCCTGACCTGAATTTGCTATCAGGTGAGCCTTCCCCGCCCCTATTCAAATCAGAATGCAGCAATTGCTGCCTGTTATGCAAGGAAGAGCCGCTGCTTAATGATGAAGGGGAGATAAACGCGAGTCTTGACGGGATGGGTGGAGAAGCTGCGGCGGGAAATGGAGGCGCAGCTGCTCCCGTGGGAACTCCCGACCCCCCAGCATCCAACTCGCGAACTGTCCCCAGGCGCAACTCCAGAACAAGCGCGACGCGAGAGGAGGGGCCAGAGGGAAAAGAGCGCGAGGCGGCGCGGAGGCTCCACCAATCAGGCTCGGCTTCGCCTGACGAGCGCCGCCGGCGTCCTATAAGAAAACGCGGCAAGCGGGCCGAGGGATGTTGTTGTTTCTGCGTGTTTGGAGAAAGAGGAGAAAGGGAGCGCGAGAGCAGAGCCGGCGACTGGCTGGCTGGGGCCGGCAGGAGCGGGAAATGTGGTCCGGGGTCCCGGGGGTGGGCTCGGCCGCCGCGGCGGCTGTGGGCGCCGGCGTCCTCGTGCTGCTGTTGCTGCCGCTAGTGGTGAGGCAGCTGCTGAAGCAGAGGCGGCCGGTGGGCTTCCCGCCCGGCCCGCCGGGGCTGCCTCTCATCGGCAACATCCACTCGCTGGCCTCGGAGCAGCCGCACGTCTACATGAAGAGGCAGAGCCAGCTCTACGGGCAGGTACTGCAGCCCCGGGGAAGGGGGGTTGGGGGTCCCGAGGAGAAGCTGTCTCTGGGGAGACCAAGCGCCCCTCGGTCTAATTCTGAGACATTTGCCACTTCCAAGACCCCTCCGTTAAGTTGTAAGACGAGGCTTTTCCGATTCATGTGAATAAGCCTGGATCTGAACTCTTTCCACAGCTTCACTTTCAGATCTGGGTTCAAGTTTCGCTTCCTCTCTGCCCAAGGCTGTGCTTTCCTGCCCTTGCAAGACAACCGTATCAGTGTCTACTCTAGAGTTGGAAGGGGCATGTAATCTCATGGCTGAGACCGGGAGGGTCATCTAGTCCAATCCCCTGCAAGTAATCTCAACCCCGGTCCCATCTCATTTGAAACCATACCGGACCCTGCTTAGCTTTGCAAATGTACTAGTTGTTCTAGTGCTAGAAGAAGTTGAGCCCCATTCAGTTAAATGAGAATGCAGTTCTATACCCACTTAACCTAGGAGTAAATCCTGTTAAGGCTAAAGCTGAGTAGATGTGTATAGGATTTCACTGTTAGCCTAGTGGCCAACTTGCAAGAGTTGTTGTTGGAGGCAGACCTCAGTTAGGAAAGCGCTTTACAAACAAAAGAATTATATAAGACTCGCCTTGCAAGTGAGGAAGTCATAAAGGCTTCGTTACATTGACCAGCTTTTATGTCAGGAAGGCTTAGGAGGCTATTCTAAGCTTAGTTACGGTACTTGGGATTAAGTATCGCTGAAATCAACGGGACTTTATTTTAAAGTCACTTTATGTTTGGGCTGTTGCATATTTGAACTGCAGTAACAGGATGTGGTTTATTATTTGCCATTTTATATTGAGTTTTGTTGTGTTTGGCACAGAATTCTTAATATATATAAAGTTTGCAGTACAATCATAGAATCATAGAGTTGGAAAGAGACCACAAGGGCCATCGAGTCCAACCCCCTGCCAAGCAGGAAACACCATCAGAGCTTCATGAGATTTGGTTGCATCATAGTTATTATTAAATACTATTTTGTAAAGGTGTGCACCTGCTTTTTTCAGAAAGCTGCCTAACTTGTCACCCAAGCATGCCAGTGCAGTATGTTGCTAATACTGTCTGTTAATACAGCTCCAAGTTCAACATTTAAAAACAAACAAACTGGCTTTACATAAACCCTGTAACCCTTGTCAAAGTGGGCTGGGCTTTGTGTCTCAACTTTGCTAGATATTTAAGATGCCACAGGAATCTTTGTTTCTATTTTACATGTTGGACTACAGTACCAAACTAACTCAACCTCAAAACTGCTTAGGTTTGAGATGTGCGTTAGAGGGCTTTCTTATTTAAATTTCTAAGAGAATGTGGCAAGTTTTTAAAAACGTTATAGAACAGGGGAAGGAAGTCATCAGTGAAATGAACATGTCTTCCCTTTGCGGGTAACACTGAACTTGGGGCACTCTCAATTTAAGCATCATCCTGCATGTCATCCAGATTACTAATCACCAACATACACCATGAAGCTGCAACCAATGAAGATTCTTAACTTACGTTCCTGATGGTAGGGGATTTAAGCCTGTTTGCCTTTCATATTTATCGAGTGGAGCACCGCACAGCCACAACTCAGAGTTAAATATACTTTCACAAGAAATGGTGAAGTTGTTACTTTAGTTGTCTGCTGCTGCATAGTGATGACATGCTGGTCTGTGTACAGAATAGCATCCAACACTGCTGCTCCATGAATGGAACTTTCTCCTCCTTTTCCTGGCAACACCCTGCATGCCCTCAAGATCAGCTTCAGAGGTTGGAAAACTCCACTGATGCTGCTTTGGAGACAACCAATAATCTCCCACCTTTTTGTCTTTAAAAATTATCTCCAGGACAGCTAGAAAATCTTGATAAAAAACATTTACAACAAATTAAAACGTATCAACAGCTGATAGAAGCATAAACTCGGTTGGAATGTTGACAGTTTACTATCCTACAGGCTCGTTGCCAATTGCTGTAAAGAAAGGACATGTTTTTAATACTCTTTGGAATACAAGATGTTTTCTACTGCAGGGATGCAAAGAGGACAGTGACAGTGACAGTGCCTTGAGTTTCTTGTGAAAAAAATATCATTACTCATAGGAACAGGAAAAGGAGTGACCACTAGGACATTTCTCCTTAAAAGTTTCCCTTTAATTGTTTGTTTGTTTATTTAGTGATCATATCAATCATAATGAGTTACAAATAGAAACACTTTCCTTTAGCTTATGAAAAGGAACATTTGCTGACAGAAACTGGAAACCAAAATCAGAATTTTAAGCTTTATGCAATTTTTTATTAATTGCAAAAATAATGATTCCATATTCAGCTATTTGATCAGTACAGAAAAATGATAAAATATACTTTCTTGTATGGTATACAATTAAACCATGGTTTCCCACTATGTGAATAAGCCTGCATAAGCCTTCTCCTTCACATACCACAGAACTAGCCACAGTTCCCTGTGGCGCCTTAAATGTGGCTTGTCTGGACCAGCCAAGTATTTAACAACTTGCCTGGTAACCTTAAGTGAGCAGGAATTCCAAGCAAGCAAGAGGTTTGGCTCACTCTTAATCTCAGGGTTGTGGGTTTGCGCCTCACGTTGGACAAAAGATTCCTGCACTGCAGCGGGTTGGACTAGATGACCCTTGTGGTCCCTTCTTACTCTAGATCTGTGATTTTATGATTCTAAGTTTGGCAGAGGCAGGACAGATTGCTCCATGCCTCCTCCAATAGTCTACTGTAGTCTACAATAGGCAAACTCAGCCCTCCAGATGTTTTGGGACTACAATTCCCATCATCCCTGACCACTGGTCCTGTTAGGGATTGTGGGAGTTGTAGTCCCAAAACATCTGGAGGGCCAAGTTTGCCTATGCCTGGTCTACTGCTAGCAATGGAGGAAGGAGCAAGGATCAACCTGTCCTCCCTGCTTGTAGAAGAATTTTTTTAAAAGTAGCTAGTATGGAAACGTGGACTAGGTGTGCATGCTAGCAATTTCTAAACTTATTTACAAAACTGCTTTAAACTCTGGTTAGTGAAAGCAAGTTTGGATAAAAATGTGGTTTCAGACCCTTGCTTGCTCACTACAGTGGAACCTTGTGTTACGTACTATCCTCCTTACGAACGCTGCTGGTTACGAGCTCCGCTAACCCGGAAGTAGATGTCCCTTGTTGCGAACTTTGCCCTGGGATGTGAGCGGAAGTCGCGTGGTGACTGCGGGAAGCGCCATTAGCAAAAGCGTGCCTCATGTTACGAGCAGTTTCGGCTTAAGAACAGATCTCCAGAACGAATTAAGTTTGTAACCAGAGGTACCACTGTATAGCTTAAATTAAACAACTGTTTTCTAGTTTGGATGTCTTCTAAAGATAGTGAAGCACCTGTTGCTTAATCTTAACAGTCAGAAGCATGCCTCTTACTGCAGAGTTTATCATCTTCTGCTCAGGGACACTTTGTTCATGACGTGTCATTCCTGCTGCCACAGAAACATATTGCCAATTTATGTTTATCTCTTGTGACAGGTAATGCATTCACTTTAAGAATGATGCAGACAATGTTCCTCCTGCAAAGTGAAGCAATAAGTAGGAAGCTCATGTGTCTGACAGTAAGCCTAGCCAACACGTTGGACTGGAAAGAGATATTATTGATGTTGTATTTTGACATACAGTGGTACCTCGGGTTACATACTCTTCAGGTTACATACGCTTCAGGTTACAGACTCTGCTAACCCGGAAATAGTACCTCGGGTTAAGAACTTGGCTTCAGAATGAGAACAGAAATCATGCTCTGGTGGCGCGGCGGCAGCAGGAGGCTCCATTAGCTAAAGTGGTGCTTCAGGTTAAGAACGGACCTCCAGAATGAATTAAGTACTTAACCTGAGGTACCACTGTATAACCATCTATGAATGAAAGCAAACTGTGATATTGTTATGCAACTGTAATCTTTCTACATAGCACATGTAGCATATTTATGAGCATCATGTGGTGTTAGAAGCATACCTGTTGTGCTGCCCATGGACCAAACAAGAACATTTCTAAAGAAAAAGAAACTAGTATTTCTCCATCTGCCCACCCCCCACCCCAATTCTTGAAAGTGACATGTAATCTTTTTTTTTTTAAAAGGTATTTAGCCTTGATCTTGGAGGAATATCAACTATTGTCCTGAATGGCTATGATGCAGTAAAAGAATGCCTTGTTCAGCAGAGTGAGATTTTTGCAGACAGGCCATCTCTTCCTTTGTTCAAGAAGCTGACAAAAATGGGAGGTATGTGTTGTTGTTGTTGTTTTAATAGAGTCTTATTAGTGTATTGGGTATATGCTTTTTAAAAAGGTGCCTGCAATTCTGTCTTCTTACTAACTTTAAAGAAACAACCCTGAGAGCATTTTTCATTTGTATGTGCTTTCTGACTTGGTCTGCAAAATTCCTCAACCTCTGTTCCAAAGGGCAATGTTGGGAAATCAAACTTGAAGCTGGCTGTTGATGTGCACTGTTGGAAATGTTGTCCTTTAGCCAGGAAGAATAAGATGGCTTCATACTTAGGCAGGCTATATTTCTAATCATTCCATCCCTTGAGGTCTGCCCCCCACCCCCAACTCTACCCACCTCATAGGCTCATTTCAGTAAACACTACAAGAGTGCAGTGGAGGCAGCAACAATAACCCTCCTGCAATCCCTTTCTCTTACACAGTACTACTTCTGACAATTAAATGTGGGGAGGAACAACTGGAAGAGGGAAGGGGGTGGCCTGAGGCACTTGAGTAACGCCCATTCATTTGTGTGCCAAGGTTAATGCACACATAGGAAGCACTGCAACATTTTGGTATTTGTGTATTTCACAAAGGTATGTTTAATACACAATTCTTTTTTAACTGTAGCTTTGCTACCTTTGCTTTTATCATTGTGAGAAATCTATTGTAGAACTAGCAGGTTGCCATTGTTTAGGAACCTTTACTACAGTGGTTCAGCACCTGTTTTTATTATTAATATTTATTGAATACTGCCCTATACCCGGAGGTCTCAGGGCAGTTCACAGAACAAAGACGTGGGGGCCCCCTGCAGCAGTATAACAGAAAGCTAAATCTGCCACAATCTAGTAGAAAACATGGACAAAATGTAAGAATATGCTAAACTGTTTCATTTAAATTGACTGGACTTTATAAAAGTGCTTAACTTGTGCCCTAGACTTGTCCCTCCCTGCCCCTACTCACTGCTTGCAGAATTTGGAGCGCATTGATAATCTCATGGGTTGTTTTTTTCTTTCATTTTTCATTTGTACATTCCTTAAATGTTCCTTAAAAGATATTGCTGAATTGCATTTAATACCTTTTATAAATGCCTTTCATCTATTAAAAACAAACCAATTCTCTAATGTTTATGCAACAGTGATTTGCAGTTGACTTAAGCTAGTAATATCAAAATGGGTGGGCTCAAATTTGTGTGGCACCCTAGTAAATTGGCATCCAGAACCCCATGTGGGAAAACAGAGGTGACATTGAGCAGAAAAACCAATAGGAAGTGTTCTCTTCCATGACACTTCTCCACTTAGAATTGTATCTTCCTAAGACTGCTTATTCGCTTATGACACTTTGTTTACATGTATTTGCATGCTTAGTGTACTCTGCAAACCAGATTGGGAGACCAAGATACATAGCTAAGTAATACAGTGGTACCTCTAGTTGTGTTCCGCTCTTGTTATGGACTTTCAGCTTACGAACGTGGCAAACCTGGAAGTGTTTACTTCCGGGTTCGCCGCATGCACAGAAGTGATCTGCACACTTTGCATAATGCACAGAAACACTCAATCGCACATGCATGGAAGAGGCGCTTTAGTTGTGGACTTTTCGGGGTACAAACGGCACCCTGAAATGGATTAAGTCCGCAACTAGAGGTACCACTGTACTCTCATGACAAAGAAGCACCTTCATGTGGTAGCATGCAGTTACGGCAGTTGTGTTTGAAAATCATTGCTTGTACATGTTCAGTGCTGTAGACAGTGTTAAGAGCTGAAAACATACCCTTTAAAAAGCAAAAATGAAATATATCTTGGACACTGAAATGAAAAGCACCCCAAATTACTAAGTGCTTGAAACGCTTCAAGGTGATGAAAGCTCCAGAGATTGAGTTTAGTTTCTTCTGGGCATGAGAGCATTGGAGAATTAACGTGTCCTTGTAAAACCTTATTTACAATCAGAGTTGGAAGGGACCCTGAGGATCATCTACTCCAACCCCCTGCAATGCAGGGATATGCAGCTGTCTCTTATGGGGATCGAACCTACAACCTTGCCATTGTTAGCACCGCACTCTAACCAACTGAGCTAGCAGGCAGCTTAGTCACTAGTCCTGCATCAAGTTCTCAAAGATACTAACTGCACCCTAAGGGATACATAAGTTTTAGCCAACCCTATTAATAAAAAAAAAATATAAATTAAAAGATTGAAAAAAGGTTTCAGAAGATTTTAAAATTTCATGTAAATCTATTTATCTGTCTTCTGTAATTTTACAGCAATTCAGTTCCTCAAGCGTAATCTAAATTAAAAATGTCTTTAAACAAGTTTTGTCACTCTAACTCAAGCTGCTTTTCTACGTCACACTCTGTTTCAAAAGCTGTTTACCTTGTGGGATAGGTGAGAAGGTATACTGGTTTGCAGTTAAGAAACACACTCCTCCCACACACACACACACACAAAATCTTGGATGTACAGAAATAGTTGGTTGATCTTTATATCTTTGCCTAGCACTACCTGTCTTGGTGCCTGCCTCCCCACCCCCGCTTGACTTTTTGTATTTGTAAATAAACATCTGTAAAAAAGCCTTTCCCCCCTGCTTGTCCTTTTGTATTTGTAAATAAGCATCTATTACATAAATCACCAGTACACACTTTACAAGAAAACTGGCTTAGCCAAAGGCTACCTTGAAACTTCAGGGAAGTGGAAAAGGCAAATTGGCATTAAAATTAACATTTTTACGCATACAGTTCCCAAAGTGCTATAAACAGGTTGCATTTTGAGGAGGTATAATGTTGCATGCAGTTAAAAACATGGGACATAATTCGGAAGTCTAGATAACAGTAAAACTAATTCACTATGATAAATTGAGGATACTGTTTTTGTTTGTACGTGTGTGTAACTATGTGTGTGTAGCTGCAGATCATAGAAAGATCATATGTATGAAAGAGGAACTAAGATCCTGGGTTAAGCATATTGACGCTCATATATTTCAGGTTTATTGAACTCAAGTTATGGCAGAGGTTGGACAGAGCATCGCAAGCTGGCTGTAACAAGCTTCCGTATTTTTGGATATGGTCAAAAGTCCTTCGAAAGCAAAATATCAGAAGAATCAGTCATTTTCCTTGAGGCCATTGATACCTATAAGGGCAAGCCTTTTGATCTGAAATACTTGATAACAAATGCAGTTTCAAATATTACTAACTTGATTCTTTTTGGAGAACGGTTTACATATGAAGACACTGAATTTCAGCATATGATGGAAATATTTAGTGAAAACATTGAACTAGCAGCTAGTTCTTCTGCATTTTTGTACAATGCTTTTCCATGGATCGGTGCCTTGCCCTTTGGAAAGCATCAGCAACTCTTTAAAAATGCATCTGAAGTCTATACTTTTCTACTCCACCTTATTGAGCGTTTCTCACAAAATAGGAAACCTCAGTCACCAAGGCATTTTATAGATGCATATTTTGATGAGATGGACAAAAATAAAAATGACCCCGAGTCTACATTTACAACAGAAAACTTAATTTTCTCTGCTGGAGAAATAATAATTGCTGGAACAGAAACTACAACAAATGTTCTAAGATGGGCAGTGTTGTTCATGGCTCTTTATCCTAATATTCAAGGTAAGTTATGCCATATGCCGTGATGTATTTTGTTTTTTGATTAAGAATGTGCATTCCAAGCAGGGTATTAACAGCACTTGTTAAATCTTTACCCGATCTGAATACATTAGGTTGAAACTAGAGTTTGGTCCCACTGGAAGTGATATCCTTTGAGCAGAGTTTGTTCAGGATGTGTCTGCTGGTGGAAAAGGGGGCCTATTTCCCAACTTATCCTTCCCAGTTACTGACTCCATGCTGTTCTAGAGTATTCCACAAGACTCCAGAGTAGATTTTAACAGGGAAAGTAGGGGAGGGAAACTGACAAAACAATGCTGCATCATCCATTCAGCTGACTGTATTGGAGTACAGTTGTACCTTGGAAGTCAAACGGAATCCGTTCCAGAAATCTGTTCGACTTCTAAAACGTTCAAAAACCAAAGCCAATCAGAAGCCATGGAAGCCCTGTCAGACATCCAGGTTCCAAAAGAACGTTCAAAAACTGGAACAATCACCTCAGGGTTTGTGATGTTCGGGAGCCAAAACATCTGAGTTCCAGGGCATTCAGGATCCAAGGTACGACTGTATTTGGTTCAAAGGTCACATCTGACACCATAAAGTATTCTTATACCACTTCAGCAGTCATGATTTCCCCCAAAGAATCCTGAAAATTGTAGTTACCCCTCACAGACCTACAGTTCATAGCACCCTTAACAAACTACAATTTCCAGGATTCTCCATGACTAGTGGATGTGACTAATGTACACAAAATCAGTGGGGCTACAAATATATTTAAAGGTTTTTTAGTTAAATGTAGAATGAACATGTCTACTTATTTTTGCCAAACTGTTACTCAATAAACTAAAAACATTTTCTCCAACAGGGCAAGTTCATAAAGAAATCGATTTAATTATTGGGCCGTACAAAACACCTTGCCTAGAAGAAAAGTGTAAAATGCCATACACTGAGGCAGTACTGCATGAAATTTTAAGATTCTGTAACGTAGCTCCACTAGGTATTTTCCATGCAACTTCTAAGGATACAGTTGTACGTGGCTATTCTATCCCTCAAGGCACTACAGTCATTACAAATCTCTACTCTGTACACTTTGATGAAAAGTACTGGACTAACCCTGAAATGTTTTGCCCTGAGAGGTTTTTGGACAGCTCTGGACAATTTGTCAAGAAAGAAGCATTCATTCCATTTTCGCTAGGTAAGTGTACGTACTTAACCAAAAATCTAGAAGCAACGAGTTTGTGACTAGAGGCAAAATGGTTAGTA
Source organism: Podarcis tiliguerta (assembly GCF_965153285.1). Taxonomy (NCBI): domain Eukaryota; kingdom Metazoa; phylum Chordata; class Lepidosauria; order Squamata; family Lacertidae; genus Podarcis; species Podarcis tiliguerta. The sequence continues at coordinate 66,423,410 of NC_139534.1, forward strand.
TGCTATATCTACCAACCAAATATTCCAAAGACTTTGACTTCATAAACTAATTCATTTTAAACTTCAGTTGTTAATCATCAGCTAAACCAACGTTGTAATGAAACCAAGGCAGCGAAATCGTAAGCTTAGACTCAGACTTAACTGAGTGTCGTAACAGTTCTTGTCTGATTACTGTACATGAAACAACCCACTTCCAGTTTAGAAAGATTTTTAAAAATGGTATAGGTTAGTGGAATCTTGGCAACAGCAGCCTTATCAGGCTCTAAAGATTTCACTATCCTGCTTATCTGAGGGGGAAATAACATGTGGATCTTGCACTGTGCTGGTAGGACAGTGTGTTCTTAACAGGAAAGAACTGCTCTCTGGAATGTTTGGACATCAGCCATTAGTTTTCTCATACTTGGGCTTATATGTAGTTTATGCAGAACTGGTTTATGAAAATCATATGTTCAAAAGAATTAAATGATGCCACCAGGTTTTTAACAGATTGGTAGTAAAGTAACTTGAGAACCATGTTTTTCCAAATTGTCTCTCTTTCGCTGCTTTAATGTTAGAATGGTGCCTAAACCTTTAACAGCATGGGTTAATTAATGGCTTACCAGAATAGGATTTGATTTTTAAGAGATGCAGTACTTTATTATCATAATGGCACCTGTATTTTTTGATAAATGACAAAAAAAACACACAGCTATTTCCTTTTAAAATACTATTTTCCTTTCTTTCTTTTTTCCCTTCAGGGCGAAGGCACTGTTTAGGCGAACAGTTGGCCAGAATGGAAATGTTTTTATTTTTCACCTCATTACTTCAACAATTTCATCTGCATTTTCCTAGTGGTTGGACTCCCAACCTTAAGCCAAAATTAGGCATGACTCTGCAACCCCATCCATACCTTATTTGTGCAGAAAGGCGCTACTGAAGACACACCTATTGCCAACAGATCAAAGTGTGAGGCTTTGGGGCCAGAGGCATGGAAATATAATGAGAAGTAATGTTTTTGTTCCACGCTTTCCTGACTCAAATTGCCCAAATTGTTCCCTGCGTTGTTTTTTAAAGCCTGTTCATCTTAAAAATCCTTCAGTGGTGTATAAGGACATTGAGAGAGATGGTTTTTGAGGGCAGGTGATGGAGAATGAGTAGAAGGTGCTCCACCGTATTCTAATGTGTGGCGAATGGGATAAGAGTGTAAGAATGGCCTGCTGGATCAGGCCAATGGCTCATCTAGTCCAGCATCCTGTTCACACAGTGGCCAACCAGATGCCTGTGGGAAATCAGGGAGAAGACACAAGAGCCCTGTCCCCTCCCATGGCTTCTAGCAACTGCTGTTCAGAAGCATTGCTGCCTCCAACTGCGGAGGCAGTAGCCATTGACAGCTCCCTCCTCCATGAATTTGTCAATCCTCTTTTGACGCCATCCAAGTTGATGGTCATCACTGCCTCCGCAGGTTCCATAGTTTGACTACTCTGTCTTAAATCTTCTAACAGTTATCTTCATTGGGTGTCCACAAGTTCTAGTGGTATATGAGAGGGAGAAAAACTTATCATTTTCCCTCTGGGTAGCAGTTATAGCCTAGCAAAAACTTTTCTGTATGTCAGGCTCACCCATATTTTTAAAAATGGCTTTCAAGTCACTTTTCCACTCCACTATCTCATTAGTACTTGCCCTCCAACTTGTACATAAGGCTTGTACAGTCGTCTGTAGCACAGAGTATTCCATGAGTCTGAGATTCTTGTACTCTGTAGCACAGAGTATTCCATGAGTCTGAGATTCTTGTTGGCTCAGAGGACAGTGGGGAAGATGCATGTACACAAAACCCTAAGAAAATGCAACCTGTATGAGTCACTCCATTCTGAAGCTCTGGCAAAAGCCTTAAGGTGACTTTGCCTACACTACCTAGTGGCTCCTAAAACACTGATGCATTACAGAATGTAAGTCTCTAGCTATAAGATGGGTAATTTCTGGTTCAGGTATCCTTTCAGCAATTCCTTAGTGCTGAAACAGTTGCGTCACTTTTTATTTAAAACACACTGGTTTGGCAATGAAGGGTGGAGTTTAATTACACTAAGGCAGACATGTCCAAAGTCTGTTTCGGGGGCCTAATCCAGCCCCCCGATGGGTTTAATCTGGCCCCTGGGGCAGTTTATTTCCTAGGGTAAAATCCTAAGAAACCCTCAGTTTTTTTGGGTAAAATCCTTTAAAAAGCTCAATAACGTCAATCCTAAAAAGATCAACAACTTTGGCTGGCTCTTTGGTCGGCCCCATGGCCCTTCACTTCATCAAATCTGGCCCTCTTTAAAAAAAGTTTGGACACCACTGCACTAAAGGCATGCAGGGGAGAAGACCCCTGAAGGCAGCCTTTTAGTAGGAGACACGGGACAGAAGGGAAAAACACACACCAAAGCAACAGAATGCGAGATGCGGAAGTGGAGATTCACTGCATTCCCCACATGCCCTTTTAGGTGTAACCCATCTTAACAGGTGAACATCCATTTAGTCAACATGCAGGTAACTAGTTTGGCCCTAAATGAACCACTTACCCTATCTGCTACACTTTTATTTGTATTTCACCCTCCAATATAGGGCAAATGATGCTTGCTCTGCCTTTCACATGGCTGTTGAAAAGATTACTGAGGCAATAGAAATGAAGTGTTGTATTATATAAGTGCTTTAATTGAGAGCGGGTGTGGTGTAGTCATGGCTGAGAGAGTAAACTAACAGGAAGCTTGTTCCTACAGCCGTGAAGAAAATAATGCTGACCTACTTTCGTAGTTGTACAGTTTATTAAGATATTATATGTGATTACAGATGCTGTTGGTACAGCCTAAAACGATGCCTTTTGAACTACTGTATTAAGTTGTCCACACTTATAATAGGATTCTTTCCTCTTCTTTTTAAAAAAACTTGTAAATACTTTGCAGGTCCAATTTACTTAAGGGTGTCTTGCCACATACATGCTTATTTGCACTTCTGCAAATGCTACCTGAGGTCCTTTCCTCAGTTGTGGGGAGCTGTTCAGTTAGTGTGGCAGCACTTGTGTTTTTAGAGGCCTGCTGAAAGCTTTGTTTTGGCAAAACAACACAGCAATTCAGTTATTATTCAATTACCTATATTTGTTTTTATATGGGTGTGTTTTTTTACATATTTTATCTCTCAATGGTTTTGTGGCATTTTTTAAAAATTATACTGTGGATTTTAGCTGTGAGTTACAATTTTATTGTACACAGCTTAGACCTCCTTAAGTGCCTTTTTTAAAGGTTTTTTAAAGTACCGTATATTCTAAATAAATATTTATTTGTAGATTGGCCTGGCCATTAGTCAGTATGGTAACTTTTTGCTTTGCTTATTATATTTGTTATTTTAAGCAGCTGGGTAGCACAGACAGAGGATTTATTTTTTAAAAGAAAGTCACTTTCAGCCTGCAGAGCCTCCAAGGAGAGGGAAACGGAGAGAGATTCCACTGTTAAACAGAGTACATGTTCATACTTAACCCCACCCCTCCCTACACCCCCTCACTGAGAAGAGAAAGAACAGAAGCTGCAGACATTTTTATGTATACATCTCTATTAATCTGCAAAATGTCCTTGCTTCCGCAAAAGCCTCCAGGTCTAGTTCATTCAGAACAATAACTATTAAACATATCTGAAAGATGCCATATGTCCAACTTAACAGCTTCTTGGAAGGCAGCCATAGCAGAGAGAGGGCACGAGAACTTGGAGTGTTCTTTACTTCACTATTTCTTCCAAAACACAAAATGAAAGCTTTTTATTATGTTCATTGTGACAGTCGGGATTTGAAAAAACCAGGCTCCTGTCCTGGATAAACAAGAACCCTCTACAAAAAGGTGAAATGGACTGGGGGCTAGAACAGGTTGAGCTGCTCAGCTACCTAAGCACTGTGAGAGGAAACAACCGATGAGTCCATTAATTCCTATGAAGAATCTGGTGGCAGGAGGGCATTATGCTATCCTTTCCCTTGGTATTTCCCTTCGTTTTGTAAGCAGAATTTCAGAAGCAGTGGCTTCTGGATTTCTGTAGCACAGACTCAGCTTTTAAAAGGCAGGCCTTGTGACAAGAAGAAACATTTTGGCTAGCTTCCATGCAAATAGCTTTACTGTGCCAGCACTTTCCCCTGAGCAAGTTGGACCCATTAAAATAATGGATCACATTAATAGAACAAACATTAATGTTCAGATAACTATTCTCATGACCAACGCAAAGAGCCTCTTAGATATAACTGCCCCCCTTCACACACTCGACACGATCATTTATGAAAGGTAATGGAAAGCAAGTCACCATGTTCACAATTTCACATGTTGCTATAAATAAAGTTAAATGTTTATCCCCACATGACTCAGTAAGGACAATATATAATAGCTGACTGCTGGCTTTCTACCAGAAAGAAATGTTAAAAGTAGGACTGAAGAATTGACCATGTGTATGTAACACAATTAACTGTTCATTGCATCCAAGAGATGTCACCCTGCCCATCCGTCCCACTTGCCGTGCCACGTACAATAATAATTGTGGTTAAGAATGCACCTACAATAATATTGACATTAAAAAAGAAAGGTCTTCTTACATTATGATTACCTGATGGGCCAAGCTATTCTAAAGTCAAATAGACTGCTTCACACAGTGGTGGGGTCTCCTCCATTAGAGGTTTTTAAGCAGGGCCAATTGGGTGGTGTGTGTCTGTTTGTGTCAGGACAGTCATTTGGTTCAGGACCTCAGGCTCGAAGGAGGGCTCAAATTTAGACACTTGTTGATTTTTTGGCATTTGATAAGCTTTACAACTTACAACTTCAGACCAAAATGTGACACACTCAGCTAGAAAAGCCGACATTATTTTTGTTAAATTAAAAATAAAATTGTGTCTCCCTGTGTTTTTGGTGCCTTGTTTTGTTCATTGGTATTGTCAGCCTGAGGACCTGGCTGGATGGCCACCTCTCAAGGTCATATTTTCTGCATTGGCAGCTGGTAGGACCAGATGACCTTTGAGGCCCCTTCTAACAGTATGATTCTGTGTCCTCTGTCCACCCCGAGAAGAGTTACAAAGAACATAGCAGTTGTGCCACCAACAGGGATGCATAATGAGATTTCGCACTGAATTGCTTATGCTCAAAGCTGTGCAAGCTTTATTCACTTCAGCAAGACGGATTATGCCTCTGCAGTACTTTGGTGTGAGTCACGCTAGTCATTTACCTACCCTGTACCTAACAATGAGTCATAAGAGAGCAAGGTAATTTTTATTTCATACTATCAATATTTCAGATCAGCAACCTATTCAAACTAGAGTAAAGAAGATTTACAAACAAACGGGATGGCATTGCCAGAATCTGTAGAACTGTAAAGTGGCTACCAAAAGTGACAAGAGTGGCGATCCATATAACAAACGGCGAAAATTGGGGAAACCATTGGCGTCAACATTTTTCCCAAGCAAAAACAAAGGGTTTTGATTTAAGCCCCAACTCCAGTAACTAGTCCAGCTTCTCTTGGTTGGCTTTGAATCCCCATGATACATATAGAACCATAGAATTGTAGAGTTGGAAGGGACCATGAAGGACCCTCTGCAACGCAGGAATCTTTAACCCAACGTGGGGCTCAAAAACTCAACCCTGAGATGAAGAGTCTCATGCTCTTCCAACTGAGCTATCCCCCAAGATGTTATGTTCACTACAAGAACTGAAGTCTGAACATGGATGCCATTTTTCTCTTTCACAGCCAAATTTTCCTCCTGACATCCAGTAAAGGGTTTTGAGAAACCAGGCTCTGTTGATGTTAAAAATGCACTATTCCGAAACTAGCATTATGACATTACTACAGGACCTTAGAGTATGAAATAAGCAGATCCTACTTGACAAGAAGTAATCTATAATAATAATAATAGTATTAATAAATTTATATGTCGCCCATCTGACTGGCTTCCAACAAATTAAAACACTGTGATATCAAACATGAAAAACTTCCCTAAACAGGGCTGCCATCATATGTTTCCTAAAAGTCGGATAGTTGTTTATTTCCTTGACATCTGATGGGAGGGTGTTCCACAGGGTGAACAGGTCCTTTATAGCATCCTTTATAACACAGCTTCTGATTAAATCCAAGGCTTTCCCCCCTGGATTTCTACATTGGAACTTCAAGTGTTCTTAGGAGTAATGCCAGGCGGTACTCTTGGTACCTTGAGCCACTGAAGAATGGCCAGAGAAGCAGGGCCTTTTCAGTGGCAGCACTCTTGTTGTGGTATTTCCTGTCTAGAAAAGCTCACTGACATCCTTTCCTGCTAGACTGATGAAAACAAAGTTTGTATTTTAAATATAGAATGCTGAATGATTTGGATGCTCTTTATTGTTTTTGTATTTTAGCTTTTGCTGTTCATCTTTATTTTCCTTCTTTACCTGGGTTTTCTTATTTAGATGGCTAAGTGGCTTTTTATATCTTCAATAGCCATATTATTATTATTATTATTATTTTATTTTATTTCTATACCGCCCTTCATCTGAAGATTGCAGGGCAGTTTACAATCTAAAAATACAAAATTGCAAATCAAAATAACTAACAAAAATGATGTAAGAGATAAGAGATGAAATAATACTTCAATACAATTGAGTAGGTATTTGGAACAGGGTGTGTGAAAAAAGATCACTGGTGAGAATGGGAAGTTTTAGGGGGGGTGCATATTCGAGTGCTATCCATGTAAATTAAAAGAGTGAGTATTGTGTGTTTCCAGTTACTTGATTATCCCTTAAATAGCCATCTATGTGCACATCATCACTTTTCTTTTAAGTTTGGAGCAATCTGGGGAAACTTGGTTGATCGTTCGATGGACGAAGTTCTGTTTCCTTCAAACTGAAGCACATGCTTCTCCAGCCCACAAAATAAAAGACAAATCAGCCTGGTGATTCTAGTTCGAGATTTTGGTACAATGCACACAGATTCATCAACTGCAAGACATACCTTGGGATCCACCTTGTTTTTTTATGATAATGAAGCAAAGTAAATGTTCTTCCTGATCTCATCTAGCACAGCAAGTGATTCTGAGGATAGTGCTGATCAGCGGGGATGAGTCAAATGTCTGAGTCATTCTGTCTCTTGGCTGAATCCCTAGAACACAGGGAAATCACAAGGTGAGTGGTAGGGGGACTGTCTAAAACATTATATACTGGGCTGTGGAACTGGTGGTTTTTTGTTTTTGTTTTTTAAAGCTTATTCGGCTCAATGGTTCTTGTATTTATTCCTGCATAAGTTAAAGATTCTTCCCTCATGGTGGTTTTTTTTCCTTGAGAAAGATTAGGCAGAGTAAAACCTTGCCTGAGAAATACCTGGATTTGAAATATTATTTCTTATGTGCTCTATTAACAAAGCACAGTAATAGGGGAAATGACTCTCATTTTCATTTTTCATTTTTTATGCCCTGTAATTTTTCTAGATGTGGGGGGGGGGGGGAGTCCAGGAACAAACACCTTATTTTGCTAGCAGATCATCAGAAATGGTTGCACATGTAGCAACCAGTACACCCTTCAACGATGCTACCATATTTAAACAGGTCTGGAAGCGAACACTTAGAAATGAATGTGGGTGTACAGCAGTGAGCAGCAGCCAACATTACTACTGTCTCAAAGCACAATTGAGTGGCATCATTGTTCTGAGGAAGTTAGGAGCACACATTTTCGATGGTGAGCTTCAAAAACACTGCTCATTCTGCAAGCGCTCTTCTATCTACATACCACCGTTTTGTGAACATCTTGCTAACATATCCGTAGCTACAGCAGAAATAAATTTTTGGAAAAGACAATGAAATTCCAAAACTTGAAGTTCAAAACAATATAAATTTCAATGTCATTTTCAAAAGCAAATTATCTAAATATGTAATCACGCGAGATTCAATTGATGCCCTTGTGCTCTGTGGTACTTGCTCTGCAATAACAAAACCCAATGCCTGCTTCAGTGGTACCCCTAAAACTTGCATACACAGTGGCGTATTTTAGAAATGATCTTTTCACAAGATACGACCAGAATTGGGACAGGTTCTATGTGTTTTGGGGGGCTTCTAATCATTAACTCATTCATGGTTGTTGTTGTTTTTAATAAGCAAACAAATAACTTCAATACAGATTTAAAAGAAACTGACTTTCAAAATAAAACGAAATCTGAAGTAAGAACATAAGGAGACCCCTGCTGGATCAGACTGAAGGCCTGTCTAGTGCAGTATTGGGAAACCTGCAAGCAGGACTTGAAGACAACGGTACTGTTGTTCTTTAAACAATGGGTATTCAGAGGCATGGAAGTAGTGTAGGAGATTCTCTATCACTATCCCTGTGATCATTCATAGCCTGAGGCAGGTCCTTCAAAGGAAACAAATCTCCCTTCTCTTGATACCTTGCGTCTCCATGGAAGAGATTGATGGATGCACCTTCTCCTCAGAGGTCTTCACAAGAGGGCTTGGCCTCTAATTCTTCCTCATCCTCCACTGTCTGAGAAGGGTTTCCTGCCTCATCGAGTCTGGGCACATCTGGGGGAAAGGAAGGGGACTTCCTCAAGCAGCCTCTTATGCATAGCCTCCTCCTCCCCTTCAGAGTCCTCATTCCCATCTTCTGGTGCCCTCTGGCAGCCCGCCATTTCCCCAGGTCAACCTGGCATCTGCCAGCTGCCAAGCTGCTTCTGCAAAGAGGTCACTTAAAGGGCCTACCTGAGGAATGTGATGAAAAAGAACCAAGGCTCCCTGTGGCGATCACACAGGGTCCCCGGATGTTTGATGGTCTATTGACCCCTGTGCCACCACTGTGATTGCTTCCCCGCTGCCACCAACCCGTTTCTCTTGGGTACACACGGAGTCCAGACAGTTGTTAACATTAAATCAAATAAGCAAGTTTATTTTATAAGCATTAACAAGGTTATGGTTTCAGATAATTTTTCTTGTCAGTTTCTTAATCTTAGTTTCTTTGCCAGCCTATACCTTCCTAATAATTTCTAACTGATTCTCCCAACTGTCTATCTGACTCCTCCTAACAGTTTCTCTCACATCAAAGCTAGACCAGCCCACAGACTTATCCTCCCTCTTCCTTCTCCAACTCCCAGCTGACTTCCCAACAACTCCAACTCTAAATCCTCCCCTTGGGTTCCCACTGGCCAATCACTTCACACTCATTGAACCCTTTTCTTATGACCCACCTAGGAGGGCAAACGCCACACTCCCCCACCTCTCATAATAAGCAGGGAAAGAGCCTTTAAAGAGCTGAGCTGACAGGTGCCAAAAACAGCAAGCTTCTTGCAACTTGTTCCCCTTCCAAGAGCAGGGGATCCAGTTCCTTTTCCAGCCCCAGTGTTCCAAGATGGGATCTTCTGCGAAGTTGCCCAGCCTTGCCGATTCTTTGTGAGGAAATGTGAAGGAGGAGTGTAGAGAATAGGCTACGGTAAGTTCAGTTTTAGAGCTACAGGGTTCGGTTTTATTTTTGTATTCTGTTTGGACCTCTGCCAGCTTCTCTCCTACCTTTATTCTGAATAATTTGGCTGTTTGCCAGCCTCAGGGTTTTAGAATCCCCATGTGCCAAAATGGTTGGCATTTGGTTGGCTACTGGGAGTTTAGGATTGGAGCTGTGAGTAACCAGCGTACTCTTCTGAGGTCTGAGAAAGTGTGGGCTGCTGCTACTAAACCACAAAGGTGCAGGTTGAACGGAGGAGAGCTGGGCCGCTTTTAATAAGTTTTAATAAGTTACTGTGTTAATGTGCCTCAGCAGCAACTACAGGAGAGTAAGACCCACTGGCAGCAGTGCAGGTCTGTTGTGCTACATATGTCACCCTCTTCTCACTGCCAACACACTCCTAGGGCTCAGGAGGAACCATGGTATGAAATAAAGTAATAAAATAATAAATAAAATAAAATTTTCCATCTGCAATGTTCAGAAGCTTTTCAGCACTAAGGAACATCCAGAGGTGTCACCCGCATTTTGACTACATGTATTGATTATATTAAAAGCCCTCCTTATAACAAATGTCCAGATATAAAATCTGCTTGAGTATGGTGTACATATTTGGTTATTATTCTAATTAATCTTTTAGCAAGTGAGGCAGCAATGATATTAGAAACCTGCTTCAGAAGAGAGATCAGTCAGCACAAAGTAGTCTTATATATCAAAGTAATGTTAGCATCATTCAGTGAATCGTAAAGTTAAAAAGGCCATCAGCATTATTAAAGAAAGGTATCTGTGGGATGAAAAGTGACTAAAGTCTGAAAGTGTCTTCCTAAATACTGCGAGGTCACCATCTGAACCTGGTAGTTTATAACGTTTCTGTCTTTGATAAATATGTTATTAAACATGTCTAAAGGTGTTTAATAATTGTCCATCTTCCTGAGTGGCACCTGATCCAGTGCTCAGAGTTGCTCTGATCTGATCCAAGGTGATCCAGAGCCAACCTGACCCAGATTCACACTTCAAACCTATTTGAGGCCTGCACAATCATGAGTCCTTCTCCTCCCCACCAGCTGTTTAATCAGGGGTTTAAACCCTAATTAGAAATGGTCAGTGGCAGGAGATGCTGGTCTCTTCCTCTTTCCTCATTGCCAGACCAACACTGCCCTTGCGACAGTCCCAGATCACTCTGGGTGGACCCACCCTGGGGCTGCCGCAACCTGATCTGACCGACTCCCAGATTGAACCAAATGTGGTTTGATGTCCAAGACTCAGACAGATCCAGTTCACAGCTGTAATATCTAACATTCTAATTTATTAAAAGCTTTTTTATTTGTGCGGGACAAACCTATTCAGTCTCAGAAGCATATCCCACTAATGTTAACAGAAGAAAGGGCCAGTGGGAAGCATGCCAGGTTGGGTGCAGCTGCTTGAAAGGGACCCTGTGTTTTCTGGATGCTTGAGACCACCCTGAGCATTTTCAAGGAAAGGCTGCTCCCAGTTTGGCTCTGAATGCACAAGGCTCATCCGGGGCTTTGACCATGCAGCTATCAATCCCCAATCTTCCGTCCACCTTTGGAGCTGGGGTGGTGGCAGGGATTATCACACGTGCCAGGGCATGTCTGCCCACCTCTGTAGCTCCACACAACTGCCAGGGCATGTCTGCCCACCTCTGTAGCTCCAGAGGTGGGATGCAGGCTGGCTTTTTCACACACTAATGAAAGCCTCCAATTTCTTTTTCCAAGCACACACCCTTGATATTTTTTAACCCTCCTGATTCTTTCCTTTTTTGCTTTTTAAGAAAAGGATAAAAATCCTAATGATAGATACAGCCCTCTTGCCATACTCCTAGATAGCAAGTCCAAATGTCCTTTTTATTTATATCATACACTTTATATAGGATTGCAGAAAAAGTTTTTGATCATTAATCTCTGTTTTATTGGAGGAGTTTGCACTGTTTTAAAACCTGCCCTTTTCCAGCACAATGCTCTAGGAATTCATTAAAGCTGACTTTCATTCCGACTGAGCTCAGCTCTGAAAAACAGAAATGACTATAAATGCAGGTTGAGCTATATTAATTGTTATTAGAGGGTGAGCTGGCAATATATTTCAATAGTTTGGAAAGGCTGAGCAAAATCTATCTAGAGTGCAATTCAGTTATCACTTACACTTAAGTGTTCTGACAATTTTTGTCTTCCAATATTAAAGACCTGAAAGTTTATGTTGGTGTTAAGGTATTATTATTACAAGGTTGGTCTTGCCCTCAGAGAAGGCAGAGAAACATATTCACACTTTGGGGGGGTGGGGCGGAATGCAATGGGTCTTGCCCTGATTTTGAAACTGATTAACAGAATTAAGGCCGGATGTGCAGGGCCACTAGCGTTAGAGCGTTTTGCTATGACTTTTAATAGATGCAGAATTTTGTAAACATAATTGTTGTTGTTTCTTAGATTTATATACTGCCCTTCATCATTAGATCTCAGGGTGGTTCGCAGAATCTTGTTTGGATATGAAATTTAAGATTTCAAATAGGGCTATTGCCCAGCCAACAGTGAAGTTAGTTGATTGGCAGAGAGTAATGCAAGCCCCGCCCTCTTGCCCTGGGCTGCAGGGGGTGGGGCTGGATTGGACAGAGCAGCCCTTCCGGCCATTGCCTGCATAGTGCTGTCATCACTCCGATATGTGGATTCCACTTCCAACTGCTGAACAGGTGGGGTAGATGTCGTAGTGGCAGGCTTGCCACCAGCAAAAAGCCACAAAATGGTTCTTTTCCCTGATGGCGGGAAGAGGCTGAGCTGCCCCAGAACCCAGGCCCAATCTGGGCTTGAGCACTGTACCAACTCCAGGCTTTTAGTGACCTGTAATTTGCCCACCCACCCACTGGTGGTTGTTCCAATCCAGGCAGCAAGGATTGCGACCTAAACATATGAGTTTTAATTGAGTAATTGACTCTGCATAGATTTGCTTGTAAGCAAAACCAATTATTTTGAGATAGATATCATATGGTTTGTTTTTAGACACACAGCAGGCAAAGGAACATCAAATCTCGTATTGTGTACTCTGGCTGACAGAAGCTCTCCTGGTTCTCAGGTAGACTTCTCTCCGCTTCTTCGCCTGCTCCTTTTTATGTGAAAGTGCCAAAGCTAGAACCATTTGTATAGAAAAGAATGTGCTTAATGGCTGAGCTACTGTCCCTCCCCATCATTTCAGAAGAGTGTTAATGTTACTTCCAAAAAGAGTACAAGCTAAGTGGGCTTTAATCAGGCACACAGTTCAGGGACTTACTGCCCAATGCAATATGGGCTGTATGTAAAGTGAAACTAAAATGAGCAGACAACAGATAACCTGGGCATGTGACTGGACTTCAATTACTATTGTATTTTCATTATTTTTTTAATCTAATGTGTGGTTACCGCAAGCAGGAATATTTACCGTGTGCTTCTTATTTTGCAAAGTGAAGAACAACAATTGTTTATAGAAAACCATCTTTTAATTCTTCAAAGGTTTACATACAAAGAAAAAGTAGACTCTCTCTTTTTTAAATGAACACCTAGCATTAGCACAATATTGTAAATATAAAATCTGTTGTGTCATGTTTCTAAACATGAATCCTGAGTAAGAGTGGAATATATTTATAATATTATTGACTAAAAGAATACAGTCCCTTCATTATCAAAAGATAGCTTTTGTGTTCTATTACAGAACAATGAAAACAAGGCAACAGGTGTATATTTAGCAAACTAGCCTGGATATTCACTGCAAACCTGAACATTTTCCAAAAAAAATAAAATGGCAGGTTGTGCACCACAGTAAAAAGCATCAAATTGATGCACATGGGATAAAATTTTAACCACAAAATCCAGAATTTATCTATTCTGGTTGCAGTCATCTAATGGTTAAATCAATCCAAGAAAACTTCATTAATAAAACAATTGCAAATCAAACAGGTGTAAACTGTAACATTCATACTGACAGATAAGAAACAGTGATTTTTGAATCCACATTAAAAATAAAATACAAATTCCAAAACATGTAATGGTATTCAGCCCAATTACCGGTAGGTCCTATAAACAAAATACTTCTGGTGACTTTGTAAAATAAGGCAGCTAAATTTTTTTTCTCAAAAATGGTATATACTACTTTAATATTAAGAAGCTGTTTTCAGCAAGACAGCAAAACAAGGTATTTGAACACCACCTTGGGCATAATATCTTTGCATCATGGAATGCAATATTCAACCTTTGAATAAAGTTTTCAAATTCCATGTGGTAAAAGTGCATAGGAGTGGGATACTGTTAAGAGAAAATATGTCCTTTCACAGTATTCAAATCTCTCTTACAGTTATGTTCACTGTGTCAGTCTAAAGTCAGCATTATATGAAATAATACATTATTTCTGGAGCAGTACAGTACATCATTCTGAAGGCTTCTTAAAATGTTTTTTCTGCTCCTTGATGTCGTTCCTCTTCTTCATCTGCTTCTTCAATAACCTGAATTTCATCTGCTTGACATAAGGATGTATTCTCTGACTGTTTACTCTCTTCTGATTTATTTAGTTCTTCTTCTTCAACTACTTTCTTCCATACTTTATGATTTTCATTCAAATGGTGTATCAGCTGACAAAATATTCGCTGCCTGCTTTTTCTTCTCTGCAGTTCTGCAAAAGAGGGAAATGCCACTTTTCAAAAGAGGGCTAAACAAGTATGAAACACTTTCCTTATGCTTAGGAAAGTGGTGATACTGAACCAACCTGAATGGCTATGAATACACCTTTGTCAGGCATTCTAGCTGATTAAACAGGGAGCAGGATGCGCTTAAAGGTTAAAGGAGAATGGTCTGTGTGCTCAGAATGATGATGAAAGCCGAGCTTTGTGAGATGGCAGGAAGAAAGGACCTGGGGAGTAATGGAACCTTTTAATTGGAAATGGAAATGTGAAGGAATTTGGTGCAATGTTTGCATGAGCAGCACAGATCCAAGGAATTCTGCTGGTGAAATGGGGCTTTCCCTCTCACCTGCAGCCTCACATGCACCCCCAAGATATGTTCCAGGGGGTCAGGGGACTCTATCAAACAGATTGCTGGTGTTCAGGGAAGAAGAGAAGATGGGGAAAGTTCACTCAAGCAGCTTTGAACGTGACCCTTTATAGATACTTGTAATGGTGATATTTTACTATGATATCTGGATCACACAAGAACAATTTATTTATATGCCTCCCATCTGCTACTCTGGGCAGCTTTCAACAAATGTAAAAAGTTAACTAGATCCAAATCCATTTTAAATTCTGTATGTAGTTTAAGTATTTAGACTTACTTGTGCTTAAATCTTCCATCTCATCGTCTTCACTGTCCAACTCTTCTTCATCATAATCTTCAGAGCTTTCAATATCATCATCTTTTTGATCAATCCACTGGCCTGGAAGCAAGCCAGCTGCATCGTAAGAGTTACAGAGAGGACCAACAATATGAGTAATAAAAGATTCTTGAAGTTTTGCAAGTTGAGGAGAACGTCTATCCATAAAAGGGCTAATGGGTAATCCCAGACTTGCCTCTTCATCTCCCTGTAAATTCATGAATACAAACACTTAGAAAAGATTGGGTATCAGTGCAAAGTTTGGTAACTGGAGCACATAAAACAAAAACAAACAGCCAATATTTCAATAAGGAGTTGTGTTACATTTGTTCTAGTCTTATAGAGCATCACAAAGAACATATTATCAGCAGATATTTCCTTATGAAACTACATTGTAATCACACTTTCTAAGCAGCAGTCATGGAATATATAAAGCTGATTTGTGCCACGCCCAGCATGTAAATACAATATTTAAATAAGTATTGCTACAATCTACAGCTGCCATATGCTGATAGCCAGTAATCATTGGTCATGAAAACAGACTTTTGCATCATGATACAACTGGATACAGTTGCACTTTTCCTACTAAGCTATAGTTATGCCAATAGCCAGTGTTAGAAGCTAAGATATGAAAGCTAGGAGCTAAATGGCACCTTAAACCTTGGTTATGGGCGCAACAATGGAAAGTCTGGGCATGCTGTTTTATAACAATACAAAGCTGAAAATGAATGAACAGCAGCTAAAATATTATGTTCATTTTCCACATGGTTTAGTCCTTCCCCTGCCCACCCCCCTAATAATCTTAAGAGAGTCTCCAGTTTTCAAAGAGTAGCTGGAAGTGCGGAGGCAGAAAAAGGTCCTCTGTTCCTTCCATTCTGCAGTTTTAATCTGAAATCCTAGGTGCAGTACTGAGCCCAGAGCTCAAAACTTCTCTCCCTAATGAAATTCCGTTGCAAAATGTGCCTAAAACAATGGGAGTTTATAACTAAAACATATGAATAGAATTCTTTAAACTGTACAAATCTTTCAAAAATTCTGATTTCCCAGGCCTACCTGCTCATAAAATTCATTGACAATGCCCTCTGTCCATTTCAAGTGCAGATCTCTAACTTTTGCTGGACCATTGATATCTGCAAGCTTGATGCATATCTGACACACTAATAAACGGTCACTCTCATTACTCCATTCTATACCATGACTGTTTACATCATTAGCCTGTTTGGAAGAAAAAACAGTTTTTAGTATTTTGGTTTACTAACGTCCACAGTCTATTTCTTTCAGACTTAGATTCAGTGGACTTGCCATTCATCATATAAGGAAGAGCATTATTTATTTTATACATTGTGCAGAACAATCAATACTATTCATGACTCCCAGTTCAATGGGTCTCCCTCTCTAGTAAGTGTATGGAAAATAGCAGCTTTAGGCTGCTGTTGTAGACACACTTGCCTGGGAGAATAATCTTCCCTCATGTACCTACCTGACTGCTTGCTTGATCTGCAGTTTTACAAGTGCCGTATAATGTTTGTTCCACATTTTTGAGGAATTAATATTTCAGTATGGCATCCATGCTTTGAAATTTCTGGCCTACGAATACTATTGTTATAGTACTGCATGCTTGCTAAAAAAAAATATTTCAGCAAATGCATGCAAATGTAAATTCTGTTAAGCTTATCTGCATATTGTTGATTCTTATTATAATTCTGTACATCACTTTAAAAGATTTTTTTGACTCAGTGGTTAAAAAAACTTACTGCATTTTTCCATGTATAAGACACCCCCAAGTATAAGACGGTCCCTATTTTGGGGGACTCCAAATTAAGAAAACATCCCCCCAGCACTACCCATGTATAAGACGAGCCCCAATTTTAAACCTTTTTTTGGGGGGGGGACCCTATACATGAAAAAAATATGGTAACTAAATATGTAAAGCTAAGTTTTAATCATTATGGTATATAGCCTGCATGCAGGCATAAACTTGGGCTACAAACCTTGGCATTAAATTCAGCAAGAAAATCGAAATGTTTCTTAAGATCTGTAGCAAGAATTGCTTCAATCACTAAAAATCGCAATCGCTTGAATTGTACATGATCCAGATTAGGCAAAAAGTTATATTCTGGCAGAGATAAGAAGAGGCTCCATGCAGAGGCAGCATGATGATTTTCTAGAACTGATCTGTCGTTGTACAGCACAGCCTGCAAAATTAATACACATCCTTTCAAGATTGACATTTCACAAAAATGTATAGACCAAATAAAATTTCTGACTCCAGAGATAATTCAGAGCAAAATTCATGTATAAGCAGGTCCATGTTTTACAATTAATCTGCTGGCAGTTTGTTGTACCTGAAAATATTGGGAAGAACTGTGGTTGTGATAGTTCCTCCAAATGTTTTTAAAATATTTAAACTGTAGCCTTATTAGAGCATTTTAGAAATGCTCCCTTGGAGAAGGAAAAATGGGGATTTTGGGTCAGTTTCAAACTGACTGCACAGAAACCCATTCCTTCCCCCTTCAAAACAGTCAAAGCAATTAACCAAAGGATGGCCCTATAAATCAGTTACTGGTATATTTAATCCAGTATTACAAAATCAAATCCTAGCCGGGTATTTTCAAAAGCTGATATGATGAGGTTTCCTGCCTCAAGCAACAGGAGGAACAATATTATGCACTTGGTAGTGTCCTGGTGCCAACTGGGGAAAATCCCATTCCAGGCAATCAAAAGCTTTCTTGAGCAAAACTATATTGTAAGGTTTATCAGTTTTATTAATGTTATGTATTGCATTTATAACTTTTCTTATGTTTGAATACAATTTTCATTTATGAAGCCTGCTTGGCTATTCAGAATGGAATTTCCTATTACAATGTTTATCTTTTTTGCTATTACATCCATCTATGTTTTAAAATCCTGTTATAAAAGTGCAGTAAGACTATATAATTGGAACACTGATGTGGTATATGTGTATTACTATTAATCTTGTTTGTTCTGATGTGTTTGGGAATATATGATTTTGCATGATTTCCTTTAGCACAGTACGCATATATCAAACACATTTAAAAGTCAGCAAATATTAATGCATGTGTCTGCTAAATTTCAGGAATTGAATTGAATACCAGAAACTTTCCAGAAGACCAAACATCCTACCTGAGGAGCATTTGTAGCTACCAGAAAAGCATTTGTACGGCCAGGATGATCATAATCATGCATAGCTGCTGCAATATAAAGAGCCATTAATTCTAAGGCTGGAATATTTGAGGCTAAGCATCCATAATTTTCATCAACCATAGCACAACTCCTGGAGGAAATAAAGGCAACTCGGTCAGCTGAAATATCATCTTCTGTATCTGGGGAAAAAACAGACGTGAACTTACATTTTAAGAATATTCAGCGATAGCATCTTCATAAATATTTATGTTACACCCACCAATGAACAGATTTCACTGTGTTGAGTTTAAATTTTAAAAATTAAATTTAAAAAAGCTGTATTTCTTGTATCTGAATGATCCCGTGTAACTGCGATGCATCAGAAATAAATACTTCCTTCTAAGACACACATGCGTTCAAGTCCCCCGCCCAAAGATATTATGATGCTTTTATTATATAAAGAACACATAATTTTAAAAAATATTGCCTTACTATTACTATTTCTATTGTGTAAAACTAAGGCTAAACAATTTCCTTTAAGTCATACTGGGTTAAACTTAACAGAACATTTTAAGATGAGTATATATTAATTAAAGTAAGACCTTGAATGTTCAGGACTATTTCATTTTTACATTGGAATAATTAGGAAAAGCTCTAATTAAGTTAAATAGTTTAGCCTTAGGTATTTTTAGTCTGAGACGTTTCATTTCTTAATTAAATAAAGAAATATTAGCCTAATGTATTTTAGTTGCTAGAAACATGCTGACCACTGCAGGAAGATATAGGTCTCATTCTGGATAAGAGATCTAAGTGAAACAGTTTCCTTGGCTAGGAAGCAAAGCATGTCAGCAATTATTCAATCAATTATCCTAAAACCAGACACACAGTGCTTGTAAATGACATAGACTGTTAGTTCTATCTTTCAACCATGAAATCTACAAGTAATAAGAGAAAAAAATAGGAGACATTTCCTCCACTCCAAATATATTCATTTTATATTATGGTGGGGGGAGGGGTCTCTGTGGAAGACCAAACGAAGTCACATACCAATGTCTGCTCCAGTTATAGAATCACTATATAGTTGCTGAAATCCAGGAATTGGTCTTGTTGTAAGATACCAAACAGCATGAAGAACATCTGTTGCATGTATTCGATTGTGATCTAAAATAAGATTTTTTTAATTAAATCCAAATGTTATCATAATATAAACTAAACATACCATCTGTAACCTGCTAGCAGTGAAGCACTTAGAACACAGGATGGAAGAGGGAAAAAATGCCTTAGGAATTTAGACTGAACAGCTTCTGTAGATTAAAGGCGATCGCCTATGCAAATTTGAGCCCCATATAATAACTGTGCTAGGGGGGTTTAGCTTTAAATATTTTAAGTGCTGATGGTATGTGATTGCCACCTTTCGTATGGAAAAAGCATGTCAGAATCTTGGCACTCTGAAATGCTTTTTCCTTTGCATATTTCTGATGTGCTCGCCATGACCCTGTTGACTGAAAAATAAGGCCAAGGTATTTAAAGACTTTTAACTTGTTTGATCAACTGATTATCCATATAGCGTCTATGGCCCTATAGTTTCTTGAAAACACTATGACTTTAGTTTTCTTGTAATTCACAGCCAGCTGTTCTCTGAAAGTTCATACACTTCCTTTACTGGTGGGGTAAAAAATCTGGCCCTTTGACAGCATTGCCTGCACACAGGACTTCTTCCTTTTACATAGAGCTTTCAGACATCCTCCCCACCCCCCATTTGAGGCAACTGGGGCTTCAAAGCACCAGATGATTGACAGATTAATGGCCCCATGCACCCTCCTCCAGGGGAGATAAGGATCTGGCCTACTGGCCAGAAAGGTTCCCCATCCTCTAATGACAGTACAGAGGGGTGTGTGAATGACAAATGTGTCAACATTCTAAAGGTACTCAAACTCCACAATTATGTACCAAAAAAAGCTCAGCATGGGATGTATTAGCTGCTACAAATAAGCTATTTGAGCTATTTCTCAAAGTATCTTCCACACAAGTTTTTCAAGAATATTTCAACAATAATGCAGACAAGCATAATGGCATGGTAGAGTGAAGGAAGAGTTAAAGAAGCAGGTAGGAGTTGTTTCAAGATTAAAGTTTGTCTGCAATAAGAGAAATAGATATGTGAATGTTTAAGGTGGCTGTTGATAATTCTGTCAGAAATCCCCTGGCATTATACCACCAAGAAAACTAAAATTGCTAAAATTCCTTGAATCGGAGGACAATGTTTGAAATTCCCATTGTTTTAGGCACATTTGTGACAGAGAATTTAATTAGGGTGAGCAGTTTTTGAGCTCTGGGCACAGTACTGTGCCTAAGATTTCAGATTAAAACTGCAGAGTGGAAGAAAAGAAGGACATTTTTTCTGCCTCCCCACTTCCAGCTACTCTCTTAAGACTGGAGAAGAGACCCTCTTAAGAATATTTAGGGGGTGGGCAGGGGAAAGTCTAGAACATGTGAAAAATGAACATAATATTTTAGCTGCAGTTCATTCATTTTCAGCTTTGTATTCTTGTTATAAAATAGCGCGCCTAGACATTCCATTGTTGCGCCCATAAGGTGCCATTTAGCTCCTAGCTGTCATATCTTGGTTTCTAACACTGTGGGAGTGGGGAATTTATTTAGATGGGTTTGAATACTGATGGTGTATGTGAGAAAGAATAAAGAATAAAAATTAAAAGACAGTCCAAGTTATTTAAAAGTTTCAGCATTAAACTTTCCACAAGACTGATTAATATATCCTTGTATTTACGAAGCTAGCAAATGATTTACATGCATACTGTTCATTTTATCCATTTTTGTTATCACATTATTAGCAATTTAAATCTATTTATTGTTATTCTTCCAAAACGTATGAAAAATATTAATAAATGAAACCCAGCCATCATTATCATAGCATTACATTGCAGCATCAGATATTTGAAAATAGGACTAACATGATAAACTACGCAGTGTGGCTTAAAGGAAAAAAATAATAATCCTAATGTTGTAAGGTATTACTTACAGGGAATGTCTCGATAACCATTTTCTAGTGCCTGAAAGTAGTTCATGAATTGCCGAGTTGGAATTTTGAAAATTTCAAATAAACCAGTGTCTTGAAACAATGTGAATGCAACCTGAGCAAAGAATATAATTATTTTTATTGTAAGGAAAGTTAATGTACAATTATTTATGCTTCCTTTTTTTAGGTCTTACATTTTGTCTTTTAAAAGAAAACTAGATTAAAAAAAATAATAATTAAATATTAGGATGAAATATATAGAATACTAAGAATGTTAGGATGGCACATATAAATAAACAATGAAGTGGATAAAGCTGTTAGGTCTGCATCCAAAAAGCAGAAGCACTAGCAGAACAGGCTTTCTCACTTACTCCTCAACATAGCAAACCCCTCTGTACTCCAAAAACTGCTCCTGAGGGTGAAGAGCCTCTCTAGAATATGGGATGTGGTATAGGGAAAAGATCAGTGGTTCACCTTACACAAGCAGATCAAGCTATGGATATCTTAAGATAAAACCTAATGCAATTTTACTACTAACCAATTATTGAGGTTTCCTAACCAAAGAGGTTTAGTTATTAATTAGTAAAAACCATCTAATTACTGCTCTCTAAAAGAATTCTGTGTATAATTCACAAGAATGTGTGTTATTTATTAGGCTTACATGCAACTATTTATATTTTAAACATTGCGTTGAATCTCCTCTGGCAACTCCCACTCCATTTTCTAAGTTCCTGACTACAGTATGGCACAACATCTACATGAACATTAATAATGTTCACTGCTGACCAGAACTGTGACTAGTAAGTATATGAGGAGGGGAGAACAGCAGAGATTAATCTGTTTGCTCTGCCATCCCCTTGTGTCATTCTGCATCCACTACATCGTTGGTAAAAGTTACAGAGATGCAGAGTGCTTATGATCAGCTTGGGCTGGGGGCCTAGCTATGCCCCTATCTGGCTAGCCTAACATCTGTTATCTATGCTCTGGTAACCTCTAGATTAGAGTAGTACAATGCATTATAGGTGCAGCTGCCTTTGAAGACAGCTTGGAAAACTGCTGGTGGTGCAGAATTTTGCTGACTGGAGTAAGATGGTCTGAACAAATAGCACCAATTCTGGCACTACCTGGAGATTGTCTGACTCCAGGTGAACCAACCCACACCCTGCATTCTTCACCCAAGGCCCTCCGATGTTCTATCTCTGAGGAAAGTGGGGGGCAGGGGACACAACATGAGAATGGGCCTTCTCAGTGGTGGCACCCCCGTTTTGGAATGCTTTCCCCAGAGAGGCATGCCTGACACCTTCAGTGTCTGTTTTTAGTTGCTAGGTAAAAACATCTTTATTTGCCCAGGCCTATGGAATTTAATTCTCTGCATATTTTTAGTGGGGGTTTTATTATTGTTTTACAGCTATTTTAAAATCTTTGTTTTTGTATGTTCCTTTGATGTAATTTTTTGAAAAAGGTGACAAACAAACAATCTTCACAAGTATAGGAAGCTGAATGTTTCCAGAATGCTCTCTACTTTCCTTTTTAATCAAGACTTAAAAGTAGGGTCGCTACCTTTTAAAATACAGGACAGGTTGAGCAAAATAAAGGACAGGTTGGGGTGGGGATGGGGGGCACACACACTCTTATGGCACCACATCCTCCCTCCCCACTTTGGGATATTCCAAAGTTCTCTAAATGCAAAACAACATTTCCTACATTTAACATTTATCCACATGTAAGCTTAGAAAAATAGCATAATTCTATAATAGCACACACACAGCCTAGAAGGTGTTCATGTGTAACAAATGACATATATCTAGGAACAACCAACCTGACTAAGGATTCTTCCAGATTTGTCTCCCATTTTTTCAACAAGATCAAATATCTGGAAATTCCAGTTGTTCATCTTCTCCATTAATGAATCATGGTCTTCTGTTAGAATCAGTTCTAATGAAGGAGCTGTCTCCATCTGTATAAGAAAAGTATAACATATAAAAATACTAATTTATTATATGCATTTAGTTTTATATTTAAATAAGTCCACAATCTTCTGAGGCTAGTTAATGTAATCACTTTGCATATGATGGGACATTGCTAAACTTGATCAAACTAGGTAAGATAGTGTTTACAAAATAGGATTTATTTAGCAACATGTATATCCTACCTATCTTCCATCATCCAAGGGAGCATACATGTGGTGCCCATATGAACAACCATCCAGGCACTGACCAAATCCAGACCGGCCTAGATTCAGCAAGCTGGTTGCCTCCTGATACTCTGGGACACATTTATGTAATCTGAAGCACTGGGTTTTTAAAAACCACAGAATGATTACTTGCTGTGCAGGAGCAACTGCCCAAGATCTCTGGCTCAAAAAAACATTTAAAGTCACATCAGAATAATGACCATGAGCCAAATCTGTGGTATCTAAAATAATTTCAGGAATTGCTCTATTATCATAATGCATAAAACTCTGTTAGCCTTACTTTCCCAGCAGAATCCCTAAAATATTCGCTAGTCTGCCCCATTCATTCAAGCAGCTATTCTGACTGCCAAACTGGGCTTTGAGGAGACTTTAGCACAGCACAATAGCACAGTAACTCTTGAGTACTATTTGGCAGCTAACATCTACTCTTGGCTGTTCAAGAACCTGTGGATCTAGTACTTTATATTTTTATTTGGCTTCTCTCTTGTTTCCTTTTCTATACCCTCATGCTCATATCCATGATGCAAACACCACTGCCAAATGAGACTAACTGTCCAACAGTGATCTTTGCCTATGTTAGCAATGCTAGGGCAAAGACTATTATGTTACAAGAACTAGTACTTCTTTGCAGATACTGATATTTGTGTAAAACAACATCATTAATGATTTTATGGGAAGATAGCTATCATATACTTAAAAGAAAATTGTACTTCTTGATCATGTTGACTTCTGGTATGAGTGTATCTCTATTTCCACTCGCCTCTGCTTAAACTGGAAGGTGAGATGGATGTGGAGCTAAGTCTTCCCTTTTCACTTGCTACACACAATCCTCCCTAATGGGCACAGGTTAGAAAAGGGGGGGGGGCTACCACAGCAGGCACAATAGGAACCTCATGAACACAGCTGTCTTCCTGTCACCATCCTGGGTTTCTGCTGGAGCAGAACTGTGGAGAAGGGCCAAAAAAGAAGTATTTCCTCCATCAACAAAACATAAGCAGATAATATACTATTGCTGTAGAAAAGTGCCTATACGGGGCATCAAAGATATGATATGTGTAGAGTTTGGAAGAGCTCAGAGATCTAACAATAATTGTTGATGATATGAGGAGGAGGAGAAGGAGGAGAGGAAGAGAAAGAGGAAGAGGAAGAGGAAGAGGAAGAGGAAGAGGAAGAGGAAGAAGAAGAAGAAGAAGAAGAAGAAGAAGAAGAATTTATACCCCCCCTAATGGGGCTCAAGTCAGCTTACATATGAAAACAAGAATACTTAAAACATAGAAAAATCAATCATTAAATTATAATTAAACACTGGTAGAATTAACACTACACATAATCATAGAATTGTAGAGTTGAAAGGGACCGCACGGGTAATCTAGTCCAACCCCTTACAGTCCTGGAATCTCAACATGCAGTCCCCCATCCAATGTGAAACCATACTGGACCCTGATTAGCAGTTTTATTGCTGCATAAAATATGTTTAAAACAAACCAAGAATTATAATAAAAACAACAGGTCTCAACCATGATTTTGGTTGTGCCTGGTGATCACTTGGAGAAGTCATATCTCCACATGTTGGGTATTGGAATATAGAAAATAAAAAGCTACTTTATGTTCTGAATCCTATATTTATCATGCTCTTAACCCATGTTTTTATGGAGTTTTCACATTTTGAAAGTTAATTCTAGACCTGTTCAGAATATTGTATGTGAAGCACTGATGTTATAAAACAAATAAAATATAGCACGTTGCAATAAAATAGTATGTCTCTATTAAAAACATGAATTGCATCACTACAGTATTACTGCAATGATAAGCTTACATTAGTTTGATCCATTTGATGACAGTGATTTTCAGTATCATCCTGCTTTTTCTCTATAAGGTGAGCAGAGTCTTTTGAAATAGAATTATTTGCATCTTCACCTTAAGAAATGTAAACAATACAGTGAGTTTAACATAAGTAAATTTAACAACAAAAATTCATAATGCTTTATTTGAATTTTTAATGGGAAGCAACTCATAGATGGGATCAAATGAATTTTTTAAATTGCTCTTATTAAGTCTCAACCACAGGCCAGCTTCATCAGTTCCTCCCTGAACTCCCAGCTATAGTAGCTATTCCATTAGCCTATAGGAGAGAGTGAGAGAGCCACTCTATGTACTCTGCTGAAAGACCGGCAGCTTTAGGCTCCTGCACTCCTTGGAATACTTCCATTCCAGCTTTCCATTACAAATATTCTATAGCTAAGTTTGCTTTTCTCTTCATCCTTCCCAATGCCACTCCCTTTAGTTTCATGCTTTTAGATTGTAAGCATGCTACAAGCACTTGGATTGCCATTCTATTATATATATATATATATATATCATAACAATATATAGCAAACACCATTACACGTCAACATCCTTGCTTCTGATACAAGAAAACAAGTGCAATGAAAAAGAAAAGAAAGGATATGATATATGAAAATGGGAGAGGGACAACATAACAAAAACTCTGTAATACCATGAATAAATCAAAAGGAAAAATATATTTATTTACTTTGTCATTCCAGAAATGTGAAAATAATGACATTTGTTGCTCTGGGAACTTCTTTTGGCTAAAGAGCAAGATAAAAATGATTTGAAGAACTACATAAAATAGTTGTCTTACTTCAGACATATATAGCTGTATTTTTTAAGTGTGGCTAAAGTTGTGACAAAATAGATAAAAATATTTGCATACAATTTTCATATCTGATTGAAGTCAAGTTCTCTATTTCAACAGATCTGGAATATTTACTCTTATTACAAGTTCATTATTTTTTGGGGGGGGGGGAATAAAACAAAGACTATAAATTATAGGTGTAATTCATAATCCCACCTGATTTTTGACTCTGATGTTCTGTAGCAGATTCAGATAATGAGGCTGCAACAGACTTGAATATCTGTCGTCCACAACTTAAGAAAAATAAAACAGTTATTTCTAATTTCTATTTTTGAATACTTTTCTTAAGTCTTGTGTGCAGAAACATCCATTAAACCACTGATAGAATATCACTGAAGCAGCTTTTATACAGTGTTCACAATCATGAGATTTTAGCTATATCCAAGAAGGTTTAGAGGTCCAAGACTCTTTTCTATTATTATTTTTTCAAGTGTCGGTGTCCCACACAGATTCACAGATAGTATATAGGTACAAATGTCTACAAAACAGGAAGTTTCATAAAGAGCAGTCATGCAATCTTTTCTCTTACAGCTGGCTGCTTATAGGATCCTCATGGTGGAAAGATTATTTAAGCAGGAGGAAAAACAGCCCAAAAACACAATATATTGAGAGTGGTGAGAGCACAACTCATGTACTGAGATAAAAGAGTACTTAAGAAGCAGTTAAGAAATAATGGCCCCTCTCAGTCTTCTACCAAAGAAATATCCAAGACAGCATATGATAAGAAATTTTATTCTGATGACACATGAATCACTGATTAAATAAAAAGAGAGCATTACCTACTACATGTATAATGTGAAGATGTTCTAAGTTGTTGCTGATAATCTGAAGGACTAACCGTGCATCCCACAGATTTATGCATATTAACACTTGACTTAGTAAGGAAATCAGCAGTATCAGGAAATTCTACAGGTGACCGGTGGTACACACTTGACAGAAATCCATTACTTGATGAGGCCACAGGACTTAGATTTGGAGAAGTTCCTAAAGGAAACAGAGGCATAAAATGTTGGAAGTCATAAATATATCTTAAAGTGCAACTTGTGCATATTTAAGAACAGTGCCTTAAATTTTCCAGAAAATAAAAGATGACTGACAAAAACAAAAATGTATCTTATCTCATAGCTCTTGCAGATAACAGAATCACACATACACTGGAAGTAATATGCTGCAGAATCTCTCCATTGGCTATTGTTTAACCAAAAAACTTAGATTCTCTTCTTATAGGGGTCAAGCAGATGTCTATGAGAAGCCCAAATGCAGGATACGTTTCCTGCTTCTAATCACCAGCAACTGGTATTCAAAGCCTTATCCTCCATGAATCAGACTACTGTAATTCACCTTTAAAGCTGTCCAAGCTGGTGGCCATCACATCTTGCAGTAAAAAAAGTTTGTAGCTGAATTGTGCACTCTGTAAAATAGCATGTATTTAGTCTGCACTGCATCTTCCGACATTCATTCAATAACCTCTGGTTCTAGCACAGTAAGAGAGAAAACTTACACCAGGCATAATTTATACACCTCTATCATGTCTTCTCTTACTAGCCTTTTTGCTAAACTAAAAATGCGCAAACACTGCAACCTTTTTTCTTAGATGGATTGCTCCAGTTCCTTGATAATTTTGATTGCAGTTTTCTGCACCCTTTCCAGCTCTACAATATAATTTTCGAGGTGTGGTAACCAGAACGGTAAGCAGTATTTCAACTTTGGCTGCTCTATTGATTTGTAGTTGCTTGCTACACAATGTGGGTCAACCCTACTCCAGCCTGGTATGCAATTGGTAACATAGTTTTCTGGATAACTGTCATTATTTGTAACATGCAGGACAGATATTATACAAGTGAGACCTTCAACAAAATGTTGCAGTGTGAAGTCTTCTTGTTCAGAGTTCCAGCCAATCGGCCATGCCCTTTTCTCTAATACTCCATTCCACTCCCTCCTCTCATCCAATGTTCTGCCCTCTCACCTTCCCAACACAATCAGCATTCCATGTTGACTGCTAATTCCTAACTTTGCTGTCGTGGGGGCTGTTTTCCCATTCACAGTTTTTTGCATACTTCTGCAAACCTTGGGGTTTTACCAAGCATGCTGATACCGCCGATACCGCCCTCTTGTTCATGAGCAGTGACATTTTGGCTACACAAGAATGGGCAATTGGATAATTTTATCTATTGATATTTATTAAATTTCTATACCACTCTTCATCTGAGGATCACAAGGTGGTTTATAATATTATGAGTTCGTTATTAGTATAGATGATGATATCCAGTGTCTTCAAGTCATTTGTAAAACATGCAATATCATATATGAACAAGCAACTAGATAGATGCTTAATGATAGCATGCTTATGAAAATCTTAACAAAATGAAATAATCTTATGAGATATATAGTGCTGTTATTTTAAAAAAATCATATTGCTCCAGAGACACTTTCACAAATTATCTATCCTAAAATATAATTATCAAGTAGTAATATGCTTTTATCCTACCAGCTCGTCTGGAGCCTGTATTATGAGTCAGGGTCACTGAAGATGATCTTTGTTTCGGTATTGTCAACAGGTTCATGTTGAAAGGCCCATTTGGATAAGATCCTTGGCTAATTGAAAACAGAAAAAAGTATTATTATACTCAATAAAGGGTAGGTACACATATTTTAATCTTCTAATTAAAATGTAAACAATCAAAGCAAAATTAGAGTTAAATGCACCCTGTGCACAAAGATCTCTAGATGCAAGTACGGAATCAACAGCTATAATAAAGAGCACTTAACATTAGGAGAAAGCCTTCAAAAAATTAGTAATCTTAACTTGCATAAGTCTTCTTTAAACCATAGTTAAAATTTTGAACAGAAAGATTGCCAAGTATCTAAGATGGCAATCACATAAACCTGAAATGTCAGATACACTGAAGACATTGTCGTCCAGCTCTCCAGAGTTTACCCAGAGTGATACTCTGCTCACAGGATGCTCCAACTAGAATAAAGTTTTATCTAAAGGATTTAACATGAGCAACACCAGAACTTAATGCCACTTTTAGCAGGTCATCCCAGAAAAATGTGAAATATGACATTAATGTATTTGCATCAGCTTCCTCTTGCTAAAGAAGATTCTTTTAATCTGCAGTAGCACTCTTTCAGAAAAGAAATGGGCAGAACAGTCCAAACGCCTGATCTACTGTTTTGGAAGGAGTTTAGATGGAGCAGAAATGTCATGGAGAGTACTCAGTGGAAACCACCAAGATGGAACACTTTGGGGGCAGGATCTACTGGATCCTGAGTCAGTCCTGCTACCTACATGATGGCAACAGGCCTGAATCCAGTAAAAGGCTATCTCCCCCCCCCTCCCATTTCAACCCTGCACCTTCCTCCCTGGGCAATGCTAGCAGTGTTGCTGTGGATGTAGCACTCAATCAAGCCCCTCCAGTGCCAACCAGGGTCTAATTTGTTATTTCAGTTGAAAAATCTTGTGAATAGCTCATTCCATTGCATATTTAGCAAGATCTTGATCAATGCTATTGGTGCTTTATTCAAATGTAATGCTACATAGCATTAAGGAAATACTCTTTTAATTTCTATGCTCAGTACTTTTCACCTTTGATAACTGACTATAAACTGACACTTATGTTGCTAAAGCATGCCATCTGCTGTTTGAAAGCTTGAAGATACATACACAGCACAATATTTAATATACATGATGTCTAATCCAGGAAGCATTCAGAGCCTGCTATTTTATTTTCTGGGTGGAGAAAGCAATTTTTAAATACATTTTGCATAAACCTCAAACAGCAATTTCCTTCCCTTATTTTTTTTATTTATAAAAATATTTATAGACCATCCCTCATATAAAATACCAGGGTGGTGTAGAACAAAATTTGTAAGTGCAAAAAACAAAACAAAAAACCATAAAAATAATACAGAATGATCATAGAAATTATTGGTCCTTCTTTAAAAAACTTAAACCACTGAACAGGCCTGCCAACATATTTTTTACGGTATCTGTATCTTAACTAGATTTACTGGTTAGCCCCTTGATCATCAACCTGTAAAATAATAAAAAAGGTAACATGTTGTGAAAAATCTTGCCGTGAAGTGTGATGGTCTAAGTTTATTTAGGATAAAAAATATTTATACTATCCATTACTTGTTTATAATGAGTCATATGTTGTCTCTTATGTAACTGGAAAATTTAAAACTGATTTAATTTTTTTTTATTACTGTCACTAAATAATATGCAGAGTATGACACTGAAGGACATGAGCCCTAAAATGAACAAATGGGTCTTGGAGACTAGAACATCTTATGTTCTGGGGACAACATCAGGTTCTAGCAATGGAGAAGAAAAAAACCAGAAATAAATGACAGCTTTAATTTCTTCCTAAGATCTGTCAAAAATCTGTCCTAACTGGTAGGACAAACATGGCACAGTCCCTCAGCATTTCAAAATCTTCTCTCCCAAGGACAAAACAGTGGGAATACAGCATTTTTCTACCAAAGGTCTTTCAGGCAGTTGTCTTTCTAACAGAGTAGAGTAATGGAGCAGGAGTGCATGTAGTTATGATCTCTTACTGCTGCCTAATTACTTGCAGCAGCCAGGCTTGTTTCTTCTTTCCTGAATCTGTTGAGTCCTTGAATCTGCCATCATTTCCCAAACTCTCTTCCATCTCTGAAACAGCAGTTGTCCCATCGTATAGCCACAGTCAAACCTCGGTTGTCGAACAAAATCCATTCCGGAAGCCCTTTCAGTTTCCAAAATGTTTGACAACTGAGGTTTGGCTTCCGATTGGTTGCACGAGCTTCCTGCACTCAAGTGTAAGCCGTGTCGGACGTCCGGCTTCCAAAAAACATTTGAAAACTGGAGCATTTACTTCCGGGTTTTTGGTGTTCGGGAGCCAAAACATTCCAAAACGGAGGTGTTTGGGATCCAAGGTTTGACTGTACTATAAATGGCTACATTTTGCACAAACCACCAGCAGCGTTGGGGAATATAGCCTATCTGCTACAGCTGGCCATAGCTAGAGTCACAGGCAAGCTGCACAAACTATAAACGTAGCTACTTAAGAGTCTAGATTCTGAATGTTCTCTTTGTCTTGAGACTGGGATGAGATACCAAACAAGGTCAGTGGAACAGTCTTTAATCTTTAACTACATGATACCTCAGAAAAGTGGTGCATTTTTAGCTTTTTAGGAAGCGGGAAGACTGTTATAAAGCACTGCAGTGCTCCAAACCTCCTACTTTCTTTGCCAGTGCAAAGAAAAGAACTTCTCCTATACAGTATAATTGGTTCTCAAGGTTAGGAACAAATTATTATCTGCTGTAATATTTGAAAAAAGTGTAAAACCTGATCTAGTTACTAACTACAATACAAAACAAGCAGAAAACCAATAAATCTGTGATGATTAATAAACATAGTTCACCTACTGCACCATAAGACTTTCAAGAGCAAAACAAAAGTAGAGCAGTATGTTATTGTCAGCCACTCTTGTTATATTACTTTCCTATGTTTCAGCCCAAGAGAGAGATGGATGGGTGGATCTTCTTTCACTATCTCATAAATGGTGACTATACAGAATGTTACGATTTATCTTTCATCGTAATTTCCTTTAGAACCTTAAGTTCAGAATTAGTGGTTGTCGTCAAATATTAACTGCATATCCAAGTGCCATACTTCAAATATCCTGGATGAACGAAGCTATACAAGCATACTTTATAAGTTTTAAACATTTTATTGCAGCACTTACGGAAAATTAATTCAATTCAAAATATTTTATCTGAAAAACATCTTGTCTGTCTTCCTTCTGATCCCAACTCAACTTTTAATTTCAGCACTTAAGAAATACCTCATAATAGTGTGAATTCTATAGTGATAAAATATTTACCTTGAAGAATTATACTCATGATGCAATCTTTTGCCATTATTGCGTTCCCACCTAGAAGATGGTTCCATGGGCAGTGAGACCAAAGTTCCTGAACTCCGCCTTAACTGTGGTGTTGGTAAGCTATTTCGGCTGTTTAGCCCCTGTTGAACAAGTTGATAAAGTTTACATTTTTCTGATAAAACAGCTCTCTTCCACACTTCCGTGGTAATATACACTTTTACTAAGTATTGCTCAGTTTAAATTAAGCGTATTAAGCTATATTATAACTGGCTGAACTAATTTAACTTTAAACAGCTATATAGAAAAATAACAGCTGAATCCTGGATAAGTGTCTAGCTCTTTTGTACCATCTGTATTGCTACCCTATGTTTCCTAAAGGAAAGGTTCACAATAATAATAATAATTCTGTAGTATAATGAACTTTTGGTAGTGAAGCCTCTGATTGGCTGAGCTGGAAGGATACATAATATTGTTCAGTGTCTCAATAAATATTTTTTTTTGTAACCCAGCATCTAAAAGGAATAGAAATTTGTCAGTTTGGATAGAATTAACTATAATTCACACTAGACGAATAGGAAAATTACCATATGGGGGAAATTGCACTTAGAGGTATTCTGATATATATATATTGACCTTATGCAGTTTACGGTCCCCTCTTTCAGATGAGTCTTCCATTTCTGGACAGGGATAAAAGCCCGGAAAGGGGGTAAACATGTTAGCCTTTGGCCTGCATGAACCTGCAAAAGCACTTATCAAGCTATTGATGTTTCGGAGGGAAGAAATCACATGTGGAGGAAGGACTGGATCATTCAGAAGGTCAGTCATCATGTTGCGAGTCTCATTTAGTACAGAAAAATCAACTCCGGTTCCACTGCAAGCATTCTAGAACAGAGAAACATGCTGTTAGCTATCAACAACAAAAGGCTTTTGTTATTGTAAGGTCAATTTATCAAAATATTAAAAGAAATTGAGATGTGGATTTCAGTAAGATGCACATTAAACTGAATGGATTTTTAGATACATAGATATCCACAAATAATGCTCATCTAAGTATTCTGTAATATTAAATTAATACAGACCATTTGATGTAAGGTCATTTATTTACAATTTAGCAGAAAAATAATTTCAAATTGTACCATTTATTCCTTTCTCCACACATAGATTGAAGAAACGGTGAATTTCTTGCAGTTTCCATGCAATACATGCAGGCTTATTACTTAAAAGAGTTAACAAATCTCCTGCTGTTCTTTGTTGAAATAATACCATATTTTCTGAGCAAAGTACAATATGTTATACCTGGGGAAACATGATACTTCCCTAACCCCAATAAGCTATATGCACTGCTACTCACCATGCGGGAAAATCTTACTATTTCTTTTTTAAATTGCATTGTAATAAGCAGCTCCCTCTGAGACTGTGTCTGTGTAAGGCTAACTTCTCCTCCGCCCTCTTCATGCCTCTCCTGGTTCTTGGGAGAGCAGCGGGGAGGAGAGCTTGTCTCAGCAGGACAGGGAGACACCTGTGCCTCTTCACCAGCCACTCTGCTTCTTGGCCTCCCTCCTCTCCTGCTTCAGCTTCTACCTCTGATTCTGGACTGCTCTCTGCCACAGACTCCCTCTGCTCACTATTACCTTTTCAGCTTCCAACACCTCCCCTTCCCAGGCTTCTCCCTCTTCTCCCTCATCATTGTCCCAACACCTGAGCTTTCTTCCCTGGGTGGTTCCCCAGCTGGTTCCTCCCATCATTTCTCTGCATCCAACCAGTCCATGACAATGATACTTGGGTACTGTGCTAAAGGAAATCACCAGTCCCCAGACTCTGAGCCTTCTTTCCTTGGATGCTCCCCAGCTGGTTCTTCCCACCATTCTTCTGCGGCCAACCAGTCTGTGACAAGGGGGTTCTACCTCTAGCACTGAACTGTCTGTGCAGTTCTACTTGGAGTCTCTCTTTCGCCTTTTCAAACTGTCTAGGAGGAAGAAAGAGCCCAAGCCTGATGGTTCCATAGTGTCTCTCTGGTGCAAAATTGCAAAACTGCATTACAGAGGGAGAGTGAAAAAGAAAGACCAGGAGAAGGCAAGCCAAGCACAACTGTCTCTAGAAAGTCCATCAAGCCTAGAGTACAGCTTTCAGAAGTGCAGAATACAGACGTGTTTCCTCCCTATTTCTGAAAAAGAAAGGGGAAGAAGAGAGGCAGCCCCACCACGTAGCCTTTCAAAAAGAGCCATTTTAAAGCCAGGCTCTGTGCAGAAGGCAGAGTACATAGTGGTTTCACTTTCTGAAGGGAAAGGCTCAACCTTTCTAAATGCTATGACTGAGTTGGTTAGAGGGACAGAATACAGGGAGGAAACAGAAAGTATAGCAAACACAGAGTGGCTAGCTTGATTTGCATTCTTTCTCATCTCTTCTTCAACCTAATCCGCACCACAGGAGGCTAGAATAAAGTCAGAAAAACACACTCAAATCCAGCCAGCCTTCAAGATAGCAGAGCAGAGATCATCTCCTTTCCAGAATAAAGAGAAGAAAGCCACAAATAGCTATGGTAGCCAAAAGAGGTAGGGCTCCTCTTTTGTGTAAAAGATGGAATTGGGGTGCATCAGGTGTTAGGAGAGAGGTAGTACCTCTGGTGGGGGACACATTATTCCTTCTGGGATAGTTTGTCCACCTTTGGTCCCCACTCTGCACTCACCTCTGACCTGTGGCTTCTAAAACCTGCCAGAATGCAAAAGCAGCCACACCCCGGGAAATGGCTTTGACTGGCAGCTAACCCAAGTGAGAGGAGATGATAGTTCTCAAACCCTTGGTGAGATAGGGGCTTCCCCTACATGCAAAGACAGGCTCCGGCAGATTGAGTGGACATGACCAATAGTGGGTCCAATGGTCAAAAAGGCAGTTTCTGCATGTACTGTAGAGGAAGAGAGGGGCAGATAAGACCCATCAACCTGGGAAGAAAACCCATTTAGAAATAGGAAAACTCTGATTCTAAACCTCTGCTGCCTTGTGGGACACCTTTGGAAGAAATGGCTAAGGAGTAAACCCTGCCCAAATTCAGAGTCCCTAGGACGGTTGGGTGGCACATTGTACACCCCATTCCAGCAATTCCTGCAGCCAAACTATTTCCAAATGTCTTGCTCTGCTTTCCTTTGGACCACATCAACAAGGCCTTTTCGTCTGAGCAGCCCAGGACCTCCATACACACTGCCCAGGCATGTGCCCAAGGGAGTCACTTTGGTGCTGCTAACTCAGAGGTTTTAGTTCACCCCCAGAGGCACACTCTTGAGACAGATAGATGCAAGAAGAGCAAGAAGAGGGAATTTCAACATTTGTTCTGGGTTGTCCTTCCTCCTATTCCAGGGAGGGAGGAAGAATCAGCCCCATGCTCTATATCGGGGGGGGGGTGAAATTATTTTAAGTAAAGTTCTACTCTGAAGGATGCACATTGGGATCCTCTCTCTCCCTTCTAAGAAGGTGAGTGTTCACAAAAATGAGTTGTCTGGCTGGTTGCCCAGAGGGAATTTTCATTCACCCCAGGCTCCCAGATGGTTATTTGCTAGCCTGGTCTAAGGCTCTCCAACTCTCTATATTCCTTTTGTTGTTCATTATGTTCTCCTTGATGGAGAAGATGCAGATAGGACTCAATAGTCCCTTTTTCTAATGTACGCTTATGCCCATTGTAGGCCTGCTTATGGGCATCCCTACATGATCCTGAAACTACTTACTAATGATTGCCTTGACGTTTGCTTCTGGGGAAAACGAAAGATACAGACTGATTTTTCTTTTAAATCTTAGTACAGTACTAGTTCTGCCTCTTTAAACATTTTAAACATTACATAATTATTATTCTGAAACAGCCGGCCTACGTACATCACCTTAATGCCCTGCCTTATGAGAGTGGGATGACAGTTCTTATTTCAACTGTTCTTCAGGTCTCTGATCAGAATCAAAGTTTGCAGCCAAACCCTGGAATTAGGGACTAATTAACAAGTAAGTTTACCTTATTTTGGGCCTATGGTCTAAAATATTCATTCCCATCTTTGTGTTCGAAGCGGGGGGAAAGTAAAATGACACACCACATATGTGAGTGGATCTCCCAACACACACACACATACACGGGCTTGGAGACAATTTATTGGATCAATTTATTGGGTGAGAAGAGTATAGTAACTCCTATAACTTAATGTATTTTATTCCTAGTACATTAATTCCTTGTGAGTTAAATGTAATATCTCTATTGGACAGATGAAAAGCTCACCTGCGTCAAATGTTGTGAGAGGCAAGAGAGCATTACCATCTCACACCAGACACTGAATCTAAATAGGCTAGAACAAACCCAGACCTGCCCTGGGAAGCCCAGACTTATCTGGCTATATATGAATAACCATTTCTAAATCAGTTTATGCCATCACATATATTTTATAGCCAAGTTTCCTACAACATACAGCCAAGTCCTGTGTCAGGGGCCTTTAGTACAATTTGCAGAAACTCTACTCTACTGCCAAGTTAGAAGAGAGACTTTGATTTCTGAGTCAAAACTACTGTCTTTTTGGCATGGATCTTCTGCACCTCCTTAAAATATAGCTTACCTGCTTATTGCTTGGGCAAGTATATGACAAAAGAACTCTCCTGCTCTTTTTATTTGAATGCAAATCTATGCTGCTTTCATGAAAAGCTGCACCTGCTGAAATCCTGCTCAGCAATTAGAGATATAGGAACCCTGTTCTCTTTTGCATCTGGTAATTCTAGGGGAGATTATAATTTCTTCCATCCCAGATTAATATCTGCTCTGGATGGGTTTACACGTCCTCTGAAGGAGCAAGCACAAAGCTTAGGGGTACTTCTGTATCCATTATTCTCTCTTGGGGCTTGATTGGCCTCAGTGGCATGGAGTACCTTCCATCAGCTGCACACCTAGCTGCATGATTATCTGGACTGGAACAGCCTTGCTTCTGTTGTCTATGTTCTGGTAACCTCTATGAGAGATAGCTAATGGATGCCAAGTGAAACTGCCAGCTTCCAGTCTCTAACCACTTAGATCTTTGAGGCTGGATGCTAGGCCTAGGTGAAAAAGGGAAGGACCAACACATTTTCTGGATTGCCAGAAATGTCTGCACATTCTGGAAGAGACAGAGACAGTAACGGTCAATGTACTTAGAAGAATAATAACAGAAGAAAGAGATAAGAGAGTTTTATGAGGATGAGTGCCTGGAAGAGTTGACATAAATAAATCACATAGCAGATAAAATGAGAATGCAGAGCAAATTCAGAGATGCAGTTCAAGCAGCCTTGCCAGAGAAAGTGCAGGAACTATAGCAGTTCAGTTTAGAGGCTCCAGCTACACCTAAGAACCAATGTGAAACTTTTGAAAGTCAGTGTAAAATCATTGTTTAGAGAATCACCACGCCAGTTTCTTGGTTTGGATGGAGCAGTAAACTATGGCTTGCTCAATCCAGGAAGTTATTAATTAATTGGAACACATGAGGGGGAAGGGGGAGGTATGCTACCCACAGACTTGATTGTGCAATATCATATACTGGTTATATTTAGATATACTGACCTGATAATGAGGTTTATACCACTGCTTTAAGTCCCAGTCCCAAAGGATCATCTGTAAGACAACAAAACTGGAAGTTATAAAAAACAATAAATATTTTGCAAATAGAACACTTGTTACTATCTATCTAAATGACTAGATTAACAGTATAGCATTCAGTTGCTGTAGTTACACTCCAATAAGCATAACCAAGTGAAAAAGGAACTGTACGTAATGCACTTAAGTCTGCTTAGCACAGTTATTGAAACTTAAATTATGTGGTAGTAGCAGTATTCTTCTTCTTCTTCTTGTGAGTTTCCCTATTTAATGTGCCAAACCAAGCTTTCAAGTATTAGAATACAAATTATAGCTATAATTAAGATACTTCTAAACCATCAAAAGATACAGGCCCCAATTTAGCAAGAGGCAGTTACCTTAGGACACTTCCAAGAAGCTGCTGCATGAGGGAGGGAAATCCCCTGCATCCGACAGCCCTGGGAAGAGAATCCAGGCACTGTGCTCATAAAGTTCCCTCATCTATTTGCCCATACTGAAGGAAACAGTCCAGAATGTCTTCCTCAAACCGGATAAAGGCAAACTACCTAAACCGACCTACACAGCTCCTCTCAAACTTCTGCTGTATGGATTATTTGATTTCATATAATACTTAATTACTTAAAATTCCAAACTATATTAAAAATTACAGTATAAATTGTTGACAAAAATATCAACATTTGTACACTTGGATTTAAAAAAAATATTTAGTGCTAATAATCACTAGTCAGGTGAAGAGAATATATCTCACTTTAAGATACAAGTCATTCCACTGTGATTTAGCCTAGACAAGTTAAGAGACGACTCAAATCCAAATGAAGGAAAACTCTAGTTGAATGTAACTGGACACTGGTGAGGGCTCATCATCATGCCTACCTAGTGGCAGTGAAGGCAGCAAATAAGGCATACTTTGCTGCCTCCAATGCATTCTCATTTAAGTTGTCCAACAGAGCCTTTCCAGGTATTGAGGAACCTTTTATAGTCTGGCCTGAAGGAGATGACAGAACAGATGGTAGCTCCCTGTGAGTTGTTTGCAAAGGATCAAATTGCTTGCATCCACTGGGACCCTGACTCCACTGTTACAGCAGATGAATCTTGAGAGGTGCGCAGAGCACTGTCTAGTCCTGTTATGTTGGATGAGTTTCAATTAGTAAGGCTCAAGGATGTGTTCAGTAATATTCTTTTAACATTTTACAACATTCCACAAGGTGGCACTCAAATCTAAAATCTTAAGAGAATCATTTTTTAATGCAGAGCAGCAGAGGCAAATTGCAGATTCAATGCACAGTACTGAGTATCATTCACTACTGTAAGATTAGTAAATGACCCCCCTAGACGGTTAAGTCCAGTCAAAGGCGACCATGGGGTTGTGGTGCTCATCTCGCTTTCAGGCCAAGGGAGCCGGCATTTGTCCACAGACAGCTTTCCGGGTCATGTGGCCAGCATGACTAAACCACTTCTGGCACAATGGAACACTGTGATGGAAACCAGAGCACATGGAAACACTGTTTACCTTCCCGCCACAGTGGTACCTATTCATTTACTTGCACTAGTGTGCTTTCGAACTGCTAGGTAGGCAGGAGAGAAGAAGAAGAGTTTGGATTTTATATCCCGCTTTATCACTACCCGAAGGAGTCTCAAAGCGGCTAACATTCTCCTTTCCCTTCCTCCCCCACAACACTCTGTGAGGTGAGTGGGGCTGAGAGACTTCAAAGAAGTGTGACTGGCCCAAGGTCACCCAGCAGCTGCATGTGGAGGAGCGGAGACGCGAACCCGGTTCCCCAGATTACGAGTCTACCGCTGTTAACCACTACACCACACTGGCTCTCAGGAGCTGGGCCAGAGCAACAGGAGCTCACCCCATTGTGCGGATTCGAACCACCAACCTTCTGATTGGCAAGTCCAAGAGACTGCCTTTGACTGTATGGAAAGCATTTTATTTTTTTGGGTTATAGATACTGAGCAAGATACAAATAGGTCCAGCAATGTTGCATGCCATTCAGCAAAATTTTTGCTCTTTCTACCTCCTTCATACAAACTAATAATATGGACTCCATGCCAATGAAGATTACACGGGCACAAAGCCCTGAGATATTTTGATAAAGGGTGGTATATAATTCTAATAAATAAAATAAATAAATAAATAAAAGCAAGGTCCCTTGTCACCATTATTGTTTGTTGGAATCCACACCAGAGGCATTCAGATCCAATCCACTTCATGTGGCAGCCCTGCAAAAGCCTTGCAGAAGAACATTTAAAGAAAAGATGCTGAGGCTGCTGATGAGAAATACTAATAGGCGGAGTAAAATGCAAACATGATAGATTAATGAAATACAGGCTTTAAGCCATCAAGCTGACTTTGGAACCTTTTTCCCTAAGGAGAAAGGGTGGAAAGAAAGTGTGTTATGGAGAGCCAGTTTAACTTAATGTAGACCAGTGATTTTGCCTTCCATTGCTGGAGGATGCTACAACCCATGTGAGGACATCTCTCTGACATCAGTGAACTTCATTATCAAAGGCACTTGGTACAAGTGTGAAGTTGTAGCACTCTAGATCAGTGAAATGTCAAGAGATGAGACCTCAGCCCTCTGTAAGGTCTTCCATGTGTGCTAGATTACTTGGGGAAAGGGGAAGGCTAGCAGCAACCACAAATAATGGGGACTCTCCCACAGACATTTTTTTTTGGGGGGGGGAGACACTGGGAGGCACACCCTGTTTGCACAAATGCAAACACTTGCACAGGGCTTGCACTGACAGAACTCAACAGGGTCACAATTTAAGAAAATAAAATGGTCTGGGAGATAAAAGGGACAATGACAATTACATTATAAACTTCTTTAAACTAAAAAATAAGTCTAAATGCCTCCTTCTTAAGTGCTACTGCAAAGGAGGCTGAGCTGGGCAGAGAGCAGAGCTCTCAGGTGTGGTGGTATCTCTGGAGCTCTGCCCAAGAGGTAGATGAATTTCTCACTCTTAGGTCCTGGAATGCCTCTCTCTAGCAGTCAAGGTAAAGGTAAAGAGACCCCTGACGGTTAAGTCCAGCTGTGAACGACTCTGGGGTTGCGGCACTCATCTCGCTTTACAGGCCGAGGGAACCGGCGTTTGTCTGCTCTGCTGACAGTTTTTCTGGGTCATGTGGCTAACATGGCTAAGCTGCTTCTGGTGCAACAGAACACCAACACCAGAGCAGTGCACAAAAACGCTGTTTACCTTCCCGCTGGAGTGGTACCTATTAATCTACTTGCACTTTTTGGTGTGCTTTCGAACTGCTAGGTTGGCAGGAGCTGGAACCGAGTAACGGGAGCTCACCCGGTCGCAGGGATTCGAACTGCCGACCCTTTGATTGGCAAGCCTCAGTGGTTTAGACCACAGTGCCACACGTGTACCACCAACTATTTCCCTATTTTGTTCTCCCTGACCTCTTAGCACACCAATTAGTAGTCATTTGTTCCTAATTTAATTTGTATTCTCTTCTGAATTTCACTGGAGGGTCTTTTAAAAAAAAGATTTAGTATATATGAGTAGTTATGTATGAGGAGGCATGTGACAGGGAAGAGAGGCAAAAACTGTTCTATGTATAGTTACTCAAAATGAGGAATGAGGGAAAAATTAGCTTTTTCCACTTTTCACAAAAAGTACAACCCAATCAGATGCTCCCAAACTTCCTTGAAGATTGGAATGCAACTCCCAGTTGGATGAAACACTTTTCTAGATTTTAACACAGTTTTGGTGCACACATAAATTTTTATTTTACATAAAATGCCTATTTTTGGATTAATGCACTGAAAGCATATTTTATGTTAACAGTACAATCAAAATGCATACAATACAATTAAGGAACCCTTGAGTATTTACAAGAATGAAGTGCGACAGAATTAGGCTGCTCAGTTCATCCCTACTCAAAGGTGACATGTAGTTTAGATGTGTTACCCAATAACTATAATTCCTCAAGGCTGCTGTCTACATACAACTAAATATTTGGAAATGGTTCAGATCTGAAATACTCAACTGAAGATTTGATCAGCATTTGCTCCACTGAGATAAATCACATTCTAAATTAGAGTAAAAATGTCATCTAAAATGTGGTATAGCTGACTTACCGTATTTTTCGCCCTATAGGGTGCACCGGCCCATAGGGCGCACTTATTTGGGGGGGGGGGGGATAAAGGGGAAAAAATTTATCCCCCCCCCCCCAGAGCCCCAAAGAGCAAAGAAGCCATGACAGCGAGCGGGATGGATCCCGCTAGCTGTCTTGCCTTCGTTTTTAGCCTCGGGGCTGGGGGTCCGGGAGCAAAGGCAAGGTTCTGCTGAACCTCGCCATCGCTCCCGGAGCTTGCGGGGCTGGGGGCGGGGGAAGCCCGAGCTTCCCCCGACCCCAGAACAGGTCCGGGAGCGATGGTGAGGTTGTGCTCAACCTCGCCATCACTCCTGGAGCTTGCTGCTATCCGAAGCCTGGGGAGTGCAGCGCTGTAGCCCGCTGTGCACCCCGGGCTTAGGGCAACTCCCGCCGGGCGCCACAGGCTTGCGGATAGCTGCCCTAAGCCACGCACAGTGCCACGCTCCCCGGGCTTCGGGCTGCAGGCAGCTATCCGCAAGGCTTCGGAGCCCGCGGGAGTTGCACCGACCCCTCTCGCTCACCAGGCTTCAGCGAAAGCCTGCATTCGCCCCATAGGACGCACACACATTTCCCCTTCATTTGTATGTTTGAAAATAGGTACTAAAACCAGACACATGAAGTTACAGTGAATATATCTAGTAAAATAACAGATGGATCATATACATTTTTTCACAAATAAGGCAACACCTGCAAGATAAGAATGAGTTTGTAACATTAACAATGTGGAACCCTAATAATAACCTGATTGTTTTTAGCAGATCAAATAAGCTAGCATTTTAATGTAAAAAGTATGTGCTATGAAAAACAAAAATAAAAGTATTTTGCTACATTATTTTTTTCATCTTCAAGACTAGGAATAGTTTGGGTATTTTATTGATTAAAACATGATTTGTACTTGCTAGCAGCATCTGTTTGACACTGGTTAGGCACTAACTCAGTAAATAAATATTTCCATAGCAACTTAGCACAAAATTAACTAAACAAAGATACTAACACCATGGCAACTTGAAATCAGAAATCTTTTTCAATATTCTTTTGAGAAGAAGAAGAGAGGCAACAAGAAGATTGTTTTATTGTTATCCATATTTTATGAAGAATTTCTACGTTTTAAAAACACAAAGCTTTTAAGCTACTATGAAATATTTCCTTCTCTAGCTTTTATGCCATGCATAGTTGCAAAGGAAAAAGGTACAGTGTTGGGTCTGACTGTTGTCCCGCCATTTCTGCAAAGACAAACTATATGTTGGGCAATTCCAGAAACTGGCTAAAATTATTTTAATTGTCTAACCTATTGTAAGTAAGTAAGACTGGCTGCTGAACTGGTATTTTATGAACTGGAACACTACTTCCATTTGTTCTAGAAACAAAAGGATGGGAATCAATAGCAAAGAAGTAGCATTGTTTTCAGATAAAGTTACCCTGAGATAGAGGAAATAAGCTCAAATGTGTCTATGATGGATTTTAGAAACAGTAAATACCTTCATGCATTGTGTAGACAGGGAAATTGGGGCGGGGGGGACTGTAAGGAAAACCTTTATATTTGCAGAAATGAAGGCTCAGCCTTTGTGTTTTTCTCCTTCTCTGGAGGCTTGTTTGCAATCAGAAACTTGCTAAACAGGTGAAAGAGGGTCACTTGAACATCTGCTAACTCCTCCCACATTCCATCTACCAGTTGTAGGCAAGGATGGATGGCTTCCTTCCCTCTGCACATTTTACCGTCTAGCTTGATAAAGAGTTCTGGGAACTCAAAAGCTTACATTCCATTTTGTAACATTTTGGTTGGCCTAATAAAGAAGATACTGCTTCAGTAAGGATTTTGGAATTTCTAACAGAAACGGCTGCCT
The DNA here is from genome assembly GCF_965153285.1 of Podarcis tiliguerta. Lineage (NCBI taxonomy): Eukaryota > Metazoa > Chordata > Lepidosauria > Squamata > Lacertidae > Podarcis > Podarcis tiliguerta. The sequence continues at coordinate 66,466,648 of NC_139534.1, forward strand.
CCTAGTGCTCAGAAGCAGGAAAGCATACAGACTGATTATAGCTCCTGAAAGGGTTCTAAATGTAACTAAGTGTATGTTAAGTGATTCTGTCACTACCATTAATGAAATGCAGATTCAAAATTCTTTTTAAAAAGCATTGCTGAAACAGTAGCAATGTTTATGTTTACAGATTTTTTAAATTTTTAACAGAAGCAGGTCATCTAAGCAAAAGAGATGGCAATGGTGCAGTCTGGGAAAGAAGCCAGTCTGGCTCATATACAATGGTATATCCAAAGAAGCATTAATAAATCTCCCAACAATACCCAAATTATGCAAACATTTTAGGTCTGGGGCTCCAGACAGGATCTGGATATTATGACACTATCTGAAGAGACTCTGTATACAAAAATGAACTGGAGACAGATAAAAAGACTGTTCTTCTAGAAATAACGCTTATAAAAATAATAGCTGAAGGGGAGTCTCAAGAAAATTGATTAAATAAAATTAGAAAGTTAGAAAGCATACATACTTCCTTTTCTCTAACATTCACAGACACAACATATCACCCTCCCTCCATTACACACATACCACAAACACACCTCTCCTTCTCTTACACAAATCACACATGCATACCTCTCTCAATCAATCAATCAATCAACCAACCAACCGCACACACTATTTTAGGAACTTCACCCCCAATTAGATAAGCTCCTCCCTGGGGCACCCACCACAAGGTCCACCTTGCTGGTTAACAATAGTATCCTAAGTGTACGGGATGCTGTTCCTTCCTTCCCCCACTTTTTTTTAAAGTAAGCCTCAGAACAGGGAAGAAGAGGTGGCTTGGCAGAGATGCCTGTACTGCATTCGGGAGAGGTCTACCAGAACAAATGCCCTGGATTTGACAATGTTTACGCATAACGCATTTGACAAAGTCATGCATAGATTCAATACCTTGTATACCTATTAACTGAAACGTATATATTTTCTAGACATTTGTTGTTGTTGTTGAGTCGTTTAGTCGTGTCCGACTCTTTGTGACCCTATGGACCAGAGCACGCCAGGCACTCCTGTCTTCCACTGCCTCCCACAGCTTGGTCAAACTTCGAGAACACTGTCCAACCATCCTCTGTTGTCCCCTTCTCCTTGTGCCCTCAATCTTTCCCAACATCAGGGTCTTTTCTCCAGGGAGTCTTCTCTTCTCATGAGGTGGCCAAAGTATTGGAGCCTCAGCTTCAGGATCTGTTCTTCCAGTGAGCATTCAGGGCTGATTTCCTTAAGAATGGATAGGTTTGATCATCTTGCAGTCCATGGGACTCTCAAAAGTCTCCTCCAGCTGTTCATCTAAACACTTTGCTTTATGGGACATCACAAGAACCCTGCTGAATCAGACCACAGGTCTATCAAGTTCAGCATCTTGTTTCTAACAGGGCCAGAAAGCCTACAAGCAAGACACAAAACAGTAGCCCTTCCCTCTACACCCAGCAATTGATATTTAGAGGCAGTATTTTTCTGAACCTGGAGGTTCCATTTAGCTACTGCAGCTAATGGCTACCGATAAATTATCTATGGATGATAGGGCTCTGAATGTTAAAACCACAACACTTGGGAGCCTGCATCACTTACTCCATGTGTCAAAGCCTGCATAACTTACTCCAAGTGGCATTGACTAGTAGTCCGCCAATACAGAAAAAAATCGAACATGTTAATTTCCCCTGGAATTGAAAATTTCAAGCAGTCTCCACAGCTGTGTGCTGAAGGCATTTCTCCCATTGCTTGCCCTCTCAATAACAATCTTAAAACCACAGTAATTTTCTGTCACTATCTCACCAAGAGTGAAAACTATTTTCATATTTAAAGTGGACAATTCTATGATTCTCTGACCCATACATTGAAGGAAAAGGTACTGAATGTAAAATTACAAATACCCACAGATGAAAACATAACTGTCAGCGGACAGATTGATTCACACACATTATAAAGCACAAATAAATTCTTCCTTTCCCAACCTCCTGAGAAGTTGCTTTGCAATAATGTAAAAAAAATCTGGGTGGAAAAAGATTTAATTTCAACCAGACCCTTCTGTAAATTTCATAACTGGTTCCAATAAAAGACCATGTTTTAACAACAGTGAGCCGATGATGGTCAAATGCTGGTTGGCTCACAATTAGAATCCTTAGGATACAGTCCCATGACTCCATGATGAAGAAATCTATTGAGACAGAAGCTTTGTCTGAAATGCTCATGTTACAAAGAATTTTAATGGATAAGTTTTTTTAAAAGGACTACATTCTTTCCTAATGTCATACAATAGCCAAATGTGAAGCTTGTAATACTTTTGTCTCTTTCCAGATTAATTAGATTTCTGAATTTCTTTACATAACCCTAACAGCTCTACTAAAAAAATCAGAGTCTAAGCATTTACCGGACTCATTTGCTTGATCAGGTGACATTAATCAGCTCTAGACAAATCACAGGACCATGTAAAGAATGAAGTTTCGCATTTCAAAAGGCTATCTGGAACAAGAGGTGAACTGAAACCAGATTTGTAGTAGCTAGCCATTTACTGAATGATGTGGCTTCATAATGATTAAAACGTATCGGAATTAGCTCACTAAGCCTACTGAAAACACAACTGAAAGCAAGGAAAGACAATGTTTGAAAGACAGCAAGTTTTTTCAGATGTCAAGTTATAATGTATGATATTTCTTTCCTGGTTTCACTCATAACAGTTTTGGTATTTGTCTAAGATTCTTTTTTTAAAAAAAATGTGACAAGCATGTTTAAAAATTCCATACAACTGCAGAAGTGTTTCTGTAGTAAAGGAAGTGGCCTTTTCAGTATCATTATAAAGACAGAACATGGTTTCATCACAAAAAAGCAGCAGCACCATGTAAAGATCAAAGAGCAGTAATGCGGGAGAAGGCTTTCTCTGCAGTGGCCCCAAGTTGTGGAAGGTTCTCCCTTTCGAGGAGCATCTGGCACATCTTTCAATGCTTTTCCACAGCGGATCAAGACACATTTTTTGGTCAATGTCTTTGAAGGGGGAGGATGAGATCTGGAAGTCTCTGATTGCCCACTCAAAGTGTATCTCAAATTCCTTTGTAAGTTTATAGTACAGTAAGCCCGCAACTGTGCACATTTAACTTGTGTGCATTCAGCTTTACACACATGGCAATCAATCAATCAATCGGGGATGGAAAGGGGGCCGGGTTTTAGGGAAAATGACTTTGGCAATCCTACCAATTGAACCCTATGGGTTTTGACTATACAAGCTTTTGTATATTATAGGTATTTACAGTGTGCATGCACTTAGTTATTTGGTGTATTTACTGTGCGCTCTTGAGATTTAATAATGCTTAATTTAAATCAATAAATAAAGTTGAACTAGCAAAAAATGTTTGTTTCCAAAATTCTATTTCATTTAACAATGAGAGACTGAGAGAGAAACATACTCAAATACTATCCCTCCCCCCCCAAAAAAGTAGAAAGTGTCACTACTCAGCATGACAAGTTGCAGGAGCAGATCTAGTCAGTCTCCACAGATAATCACCCAAGCTTTCTGGTACACCTCCAGCTGACACCAGCAGCTTCTTAGAAACTTTCAATGCAAAATTTCTATTTGTACAAATGAAAGAAGAGTCCGTTTTATTTAAAAAATACAAAAACATGAATACTTTAAAAGCTTTTTCCTAAGTAGTTAAACTGTGTTTAAATGTTTCACAGCAACTTTTCTAATATTAATAATACAAAGAACTAGGTCTCCCTTTTCTAAGTCTTTTTTAAAAAATCAAAAAACAAAAACCAGCCTTTTTTTTTAGCTCCTCATTTACCATTTATTGAAAAACCAGCAATACTTGTTATAGTGATGGGTCTGAACAACTTCCACATATATACACTTTTCCTCCAACAAAGACTGGTTCTGTAGAGTGAAGTAACTACTACATCAGCCCAGTAGCCATTAGCCAAGCCAGCTTCAGTAGAACACACCAGAGAGAACCAGCTGTTGAAACTCTCCTATCCCAACACTGATTCAGCAAGGTAAGAAACCTAAGTAGCTTGGGAAACATACATCAAAGTAGCACAAGTGCACCACAGATAGTGGAGGCTTATGGCTACTTCTTCACACAGCACACAGTTAAAGTAGGAAACTTGCTTCCACAGGAGGTACTGATGTCACCAACTGGGATGGCTTTAAAAGAGGACTGGAGGAAAAGGGTATCAATGGCAACTAGCCATGATAGCTATGCTCTGTCTCCACAGTCAGCACAATAATGCTTCTAAATACCAGATGCTGGAAACCAAAGAGCAGTGTGCTCTTTTGCACAGGTCCAGCTTGCGTTTCCTTACATGTTTCTGGTTGGACACTGTGAGAACAGGATGCTAGACTAGATAGGCTACTGGCCTGATCTAGCAGACTCATCTTATGGCAAAATTCTATTTTATAGCAGGGACTTTCCATCAGTTCCATTATTAATGTAAGCAGAGTGCTTCCTAAATAGGCCATCTTTAGTTTCTTCCATCATTCTGAACATAGGATGTGCTAGTAGAAAAAGAAGTCCTGTTTCTATACTTACTACTTCTGTATCTATGCAAAACCAATTAGTTTTTCAGTTGTAACATTTGCTCACATGCTACAGTACAGCTGGGTGGTTCAGACAAATTCAAACTTATGCTACATACAACCTTATAAGTTCAAATAAGTAGATATTTATGTCAAGACTGCAATCCTAGACACATTTACTAGGCAATAAGCACCTCGCAACACAGTTGGACATTAATTTTGCATAAAGATATATGTAATTGCACCATCAGACTATGAATTTGCATTTTAAAAATGCAAATATGGACTTTCCCATTTTCATACCACAGCAATGTATAATTTATTTCAACATGAAAAATGTATCAAACTATATGCAAATTAGAACTAGTAACAATATGTATTTTCAATATAGTATTTTAAACTGCTTTTTAATTTTTTTATGGTTTCAACAAAAAGTCTTAATAATTTATCTAAAAACGGATCAGAAAAAACCTTTTTGTTAATAAAATAATAACTTAGTTTTCATTATCAATGGATATAAAATTCTATTATGTTTTTAATATTTATTTTATTACCATTTCCCACAAAAGCTATATCTTCAGAACTGCAACAGTACCACCAGCCTTTTCTTTGTTACAGTCAAGTTCAGCTTACTACACTATCAAAAATAAAAGCACTGTAAGCTAATTGCTGGGAGGAATGACGCAAACAGTTTCCTAGACAACAGGCCATACTGGAGTGCCAGCCCTAGCATTTCCTCATCTGTTTGCACTCACACCAGCAGTCTGACAGTAAAGTCACTACATCCTGTTTTACTCAAAAGACACTGAAATGCAGAATTTAACCCCTGACTATCATTTTAAAAGTTTCATAGATTCTTTCATACCAGTATTTTGATGTTCCTATTTATTTTTTCATTACATCAAATTAAAACCTTTCTTCAAAACATAACTAAACAAAACTATGCATATATTTGAAAAGACATCTCTAACCACAAGAACAAGTGTGAAAATATGGAAAAGAAATATCTACTGGGAGTCAAAGAAAATTAAATAATTTTAAAGTTAACACAAACCAATAACTACAAATTTGCTCTAAATTATAAATAAAACTTCCTCTAAAGGAAATAATTGCTATTGCTAGAAGAGGGGTCTTTCCCTCACATTGTAATGGCTCATACCCCTAACCTCCTCTTTTCAGTCTTTACCTAGTACCTCTTGCATGCACATCTAAGTTTAATAAATAACAAAATGAGTCACATTTTAGTGAAAATAAGCATAAAAATCAAATATATATGTGATACCCAGCTGATGCCATTTGAAGTTATTAATAAACAGTTTGCCTGCAAGAAATGACTCCAGGTAACCAGAAAGTCAAGCATTCACAAAAGAGTGTTCTTAGTGTTTTGCAAATCAAAACTGACTAACATAGGTACTGGAGAGCAAGCAAGTTTTTTAAAATATCAAGCCCATACATACATACATACCTCACTATCTACAAGAGGTAAGACTTGTTAAACATCTATGAGTGCTAACTGAGTTGTAAGGCAGCAGGGGCTTGAAAAATACACAATATGACACTGAAGAGTAGCAATTTCAGTTGTAGCACTATCCAGTTTCACAGGATTGTAAAATTTACTGATCAGAGTAAGCATAAACCTGCTACCTGCTTTTCACATATGTGCATGTCCTGGTACACTTGGAGAATATATTCTCTCTTCCATGTGGCAGCCCTTGAGAAATTTGCAAATGGCTATCATATCTCCTCTCAGTCTCCTTTTTTCCAGGCTAAACATACCCAGCTCCTTCAACTGCTCTTCATAATACTTGGTTTCCAGACCCTTGATCATCTTGGTTGCCCTCTTCCGCACACGTTCCAGTTTTTCAACATCCTTCCCAAACTGTGGTGCCCAGAATTGGACACAGCATTTCAGGTGTGGTCTTTCCAAGGCAGAACAGAGTGGTACTATTACTTCCCTTGATCTGAACACTTTGCGAGAAGCAAAGCTACAGGGAACCAGGCAGAGGGCCTTCTCGGTAGTGGCGCCTGCCCTGTGGAACGCCCTCCCATCAGATGTCAAAGCGATAAACAACTACCTGACATTCAGAAGACATCTTAAGGGAAGTTTTTAATGTGTGATTTTAGTGTATTTTTGGTTTCTGTGGAAGCCGCCCAGAGTGGCTGGGTACAAATAATAAGTTGCAGCCTAGAATAGCCTAGAATTGGCCTTTTTTGCATTAGCCACTCTTAAACTGAGAATGTTCCACTTCTGCCCAACCAAATAATTTTTTTTAGCATTAGCCTTTTTTGCCCCAGGCCACCCTACTCCTGCTCCGTGCTTTCCCTGAGTGCTTCTGCTTGTCTGAAAGGTGTCCTTGACTGTAATAATGTCTTTTGCTTGCCTGGATAAAGGATTAAGTAACTGTATGGGTGGGACAGTGTAGAAACCTATAACGGTTGCAATGCTACAATACAGTCCACGGTATGGAGGAAAGAGTTACATTCATTTATTCACCTATTTTTGCCTCTTGTCCCCTACATATCGCTTGCATGTGGGCTGTGGAAGGCTCCCCATGACGGAATGTGGACCTTGGGTTGAAAAAGAATAGCTTTTTATATAGGATAGCTCTACAAACCAAAATGACATAGGCAATTTTCAGACCACCATTCTTTCAGACAGCAGTAGTGCATATGGGCCTTTATAGCAATGGCTGCTACAGTAAGGATGCAATCCAAGATTCAATATTGAAGTAGGGATATCCCAGGATGCACCGTACCCACTTTTTCTCTAGCTCAAATGAGCCCTAATGGGAAAACCCAAACTATTAGCTATTCTATAGAATGGGCAAAGAATTCAAACAGAAGAGTCCTGTTGGTTCAGACCAAATCCCTATCTAGTCCACCATGCTGTTCTCACAGGGGCCAACCAAATGCTTATGGGAGGCTTGTAAGACAAGCTCCATCAGGCTCTTCCCTCAACTGTCATCTACAGTAGCCATTCCATCAGGCTACAGAAGAGAGAGATAAGACTGCAAGGCCTCTCCATCTGCTCTACTAAAAGACCAACAACATTTGGCTCCTGTCCTTGAATATTTCCATTCCAGCTGCTCATCAAAAGAATTCTGTAACTCAGAATTAGTGTTTCAATTTGCTTTTTTCTTCCTCCCTGACAAACTCTTTTCCTTTTGTGTTATGTCTTTTAGATTATAAATCTGAGGACAGAGACTGCCATATCACTGACATTTTTCAGCCACTCTAGTAACATTTTTTTTTAAAAAGAGTGGGATAAAAATGCCATAAATAAATAAATAATTTTCAATCTTTGGGTTAGTGCCATATGGGGCTACTTCTAAAGAGCATTAGCATGCTGCTGAGTCATTGGAGAAGGCAGCATTCTGTTTTCACCTTGCTGACTGTAAAAGACATAAACATTAATTGAGAACATTTCTGCAGGGGCAGAGGAAGGGGTGTGTGGTGGGTGCAGTCCACCCCGGGTGTCACTGCTGAGGGGGATGACAAAATGCCAGGCGGCACTCACCACAGGGCCTGCATCGCGCCAGAGCCACGCATCTCTCCTGGGAGAGAAGCGGTGGCTTGGGCACACACAGGCTCCACACTGCCCAAACAGTCCACCCACTGCCTCCCCCCCAGCTGTAGGGCGGCTGAGTTGGAGGAGGCAGGCAAACTCTGGAGGCCCCGCGGTGTGCCCTGCCCCTATGGGCAGCTTGCCCTGCCCCTGGGTACGCCGCCCCAGGCGCCTGAGCGGCTTCCTCCACTACTGTATTTTTGTACTACAATTCTGGCTTGTGGGAAACTAATTTGTTTCAGCATGGAGAGAGAAAAGTTTAGTATGGGATTAAAAGTATGGGATTATTTCAAAGGAAAACTGTGAAAATTGGATAGCACATGCTGCTTTACGTAAGCCATAATCCACACACTATTTAAAATGTAAAATACTGTTGCAGTGTTCCATCTAGGACTCCTTTTAGAAAGGTTCAATTAATTTCACGATGATCCAGTTAGCTTGTACAATGCCATAATTCCTTTTTATTGACAACAGAGTAACACCACTCATCTTCTGGAATTTGAGGGGTGGGGGGCAGAGAAAACATAAGCCCCAGCTACAGAGCAGGAGGGCAGAGGGAAGCAGAAGAGCAGCCACATTGTCCCACATCCTGCTGATTGCACCAGCCATGGCAGAAGATGGAGGTATTTTCTTTTATTCCCACCCCTACTGTCTCATTCCACTTGTATCAGCTACAGGGGAACGGCAAGGCTTTGAACCCACCAGCACCAAAGCCACATGCCCTGTGCTGTAATATCCTGTCAGGGCCTTTTTGGAAGAGAACAGTGGCAATGGGAAGGTTCTGAGGGTTCTGCAGAGCCATCCCCACTGGTGGAGTTCTGACGGAGAGTTACCTCTACCTTATCCTCGTTCCCTCCAATGGCAAGATAAAGGGTTAGGATTGCAAGCAATAAATACAGGCTACGAACAAGAACTGTGTCTTCTATTTAGACAGCAAAAGGCTGGCATTTCAAGTTCAAGATACTTAAACAAATTGTTGTACATCGTGGTAACTAGCATCGGTCCAGGACCTGGGAGACCAGGGTTCAAATCTGCACTCTGCCATGAAGCTCACTGGGTGGCCATGAGCACATATATATATATTTATATATGTTTATAAATACATACATGTATATATTTATACAGTAGTACCTCAGTTTATGAACTTAATCCGTTCCTGAAGTCCGTTCTTAGATCGAATCCATTCTTAAACTGAGGCGCGCTTTCCCTAATGAAGCCTCCCGCCACCAGTGCCCTTCCACCATTCCGATTCCGTTCTTAGACTAAGGTAAAGTTTGCAAACTGGGACACTACTTCTGGTTTTGCGGAGTTCGTAAACTGAATCATCCGTAAACAGGACTGTTCTTAAACCGAGGCACCACTGTATATGTTTATAAATACATACTTACATATGCAGGCTCCAGTCAAACAAGAGTTTGTGAAGCTACCACCAACCAGATGTATATTGTCCCTGTCTGATGCCTATCCATTGACTAAAGGAAGCTAATCAGTCTTCAGAGAGGAGTTACTGTATTTTTCGCTCCATGAGGCACACCGGACCATAAGGCGCACCTAGTTTTTAGGGGGGGGGGGAATCAAGGGGGAAACACCCCCCCCCCGACCCCAGAACAGGTCCAGGAGCGGCAGCAAGGTTGCGAAGCCTTTGGAGCGCAGCGCGAGTTATCCCTGGCGGCTATCCCTGAAGCCTGGAGAGCAAGAGGGGTCGTGAGATGTGCATACAGTTCAGATGTGCTGTATGTGCTGTTGATAACTTTCTACCCACCAGTGAAAGCAACGCATAGCCTCCGGAGCGTGGAGGGAGCACTCCCTCTGCACTTTGGAGGCTTCGCATTGATATCGCTGAAGCCAAGGAGCCTGCATTCGCTCCATAGGACGCACACACATTTCCCCTTCATTTTTGGTTGGGGAGAAGTGCGTCCTATAGAGCGAAAAATTTCGCTCCTATAGAGCGAAATATAAACTCTTCTGTGGCCCTTGAGGCCTTTTTGGGCATCCCTTGGCAACATTTGATGCCTCCTCCAGCCCTTGCCTGCCTCCCCAAAGTTAGGCACTGGGCTTTGAGGAGGTGTGAGGGCTCTGACAGGGTCCTAGAGTCCTCCCAACTCCTTCCTAAAGCCTAATTAGTGCTTTCCCAGCTTTGGAAAGTAGGTGGGAGGGCTCTAGGACCCTGTCAGAGCCTGTCATGACAAAGACCAGTGTAGCTTGGGGATGGCAGGAGGGCTTGGGGGAATTCCAATTTTGGCCTCGCTCCCCCTGCCCCCGCCCCCCGCACAGTGCACAGGCAGTGTGCAGGCCCATGCTGAAATACACTTGCAGCCTACTTGGTATGAAAAGTTGGACCGCCCTGCTCTAGAATCTTTAACTGAAATGCACTTCATTGCTAAATGGAAGTTTCCCCAAGCTTAGGTGCGTGAACTGCCTTTCATATCTTTTCTAGCCCTGATTAGCTTTCACATGCCCTGCCTCTGCAATATTGATCAGCTATATTTCTAAAGGGGTGTGGACACCTTGGTAAATGATGGATGATTTTCCTATTAAAGGGTGGGACACAAATCTCCTGGGAAATTAAATTCACTCTCTTCTAGAATAATCTCACTTCCTAATGCTTACCCGAACTACATCTGTAGCTGAAACTGTTCCCAGCCAGGGATAGCCAGCCCAGGCAGCATGAGTCTGACAGTGTATGAAAGTTATGAAAAAGGCTTGAACAAAGACTCAAAAAAACCACTAGAACTAAGAAAGTATTTTGTATCTTGTCCCTTCTGTATTCTAGATACCAGCAAGGGGGGGCAGGTGTTAACATTTTTTTGAAACTGGTTATTTCCTTTTATACTTGAAAGATCATATTATTCTGATTTCCTTACAATAAATGTTTATTTAACAGAAATATTGTGGCATTGATTTAACTCAATGTCTAACCAGACTGTGGATAAGCTGTAGATATTCAGAGCCTGCCCTTTATAAAGAATCCACTGTGTCTGCTTAAAAAGGATCCCATCTCCATTGTACAGAAGTTGACAAGGCAGATAATCCGTTCCTTGCCTATAAATTCAGAAGAAAAGGTGCTGCCCGGATGCAAAAATATCTCCAAATTCACGCCTCTCCCTTTCCCCACTTTTCTGTATTGACAAGTGTTAGGTGCCCCTTAGCAGCCATGGGGAGTTTGACAGCATTAACCCTCAGTGGCTCCTGATTGGTAAAATTCCCATTACCTGCTAGTCTTTTCCCCTCCTGGTTACACTGGAAGAAGGGAAACAATTTATTGTTATGTCATCTTCTCATGGAAATCAGGAGAGGTTCTTGCTACGAGCAAGTACCATGTTGATATTGTGTATTTTATCACTTATTAAATTTGTATAGCACCCTTCATCTGAAAATCACATGGAGGTGATCACAGGCGAGCCTCCCTGGGGAGAGCATTCCACAAACAGGGAGGCACTGCAAGAAGACGCACGAAGAAGGGCCTCAGGTGATGACTGCAGGGTCCAGGTCAGTTCAGGAGGTCCTTCAGGTATTGTGGTCCTGAGCCATTTAAGGCTTTATAGGTCAAAACTAGCGCTTTGAATTGGGCTCCAAAACTAATTGGCAACCAGTGCAGTTGAGCCAGGATTGGTGCAATATGCTCAAACAGTCTTGCCCCAGGGAACAACCTGGCGCTGAATTCTGCACCAGCTGAAATACATTGCAGTAATCTAATCCAGAGGTTACCAGAGCATAGATGACAGAAGTTAGGCTATCCCTGTCAAGACATCAGCACAGTGAGGCCCCACCAAGCTGAAGCTGATGGAAGGCACTCCTTGCCAAGGAGGCCACTTGCACCTCAAGAGAAAGCGAAGAATCCAGAAGTGCCTCCAAGCTATGTACCTGCTCCTTCAGAGGAAGTGTAACCCCATCAAGAGCAGGCCACCTCCCATCCCTCTGCTCTAGGGAACCACCCACTAATAGTGTCTCAATCTTATCTGGATTGAGCTGCAGTTTGTTGGCTCTCACTCAATCCATTACTGAGGCAAAACAATGGCCAGCACATCCACTGCCACACCTCCAGATATAAAAGATTAGAGCTGGGTATCATCAGCATATTGCTCACAACATACTCCAAAACTCGGAATAACCCCACTCAGAGGTTTCATGTAGAAATTAAACAGCACAGGAAATAAAAATGAGCCCTGATGAGCCCCACACTGAAGGCTCCACATGGCTGAAGAGCACTCCCCAAGCATCACTGTCTGGAAACAATAACACTGGTCAACAACAAATTTGTTGTCTGCGTTTTTTCAGTTGATTTAGGAAGAATCTGATGCGCTGAATCCAAAAATCACATTGGTTTTGCTCAATCATGTCAAGTTTTTGAGCTATGGAGACATGTCATTTTTTATGTTTTTGTTCACATGTACGCTTGTTTTTAGAAGAAGTTGGTGGGGGTAAAATGCCATGTCGAATAATTGTTTTGATTGGAAATGATTATTTTAATGACAAGAAGTATTCAGGTCTGATAGTTCTGGGTGATTATGTCGAAAAGGGATTAGTTTGAAGTCATAAAACCTCGAAATCTTCCATAAATTGGTGCGGCAAAGCATAAAGTTGGGGGATCAAAACTAAGTTAATCCTGATCTTCAATCAGCACGTCGTCCTGTAGCTCATTGTGATGAAATTCCAGTGCCTATCTTTGGAGAACTTCCTGACATTAGTGACGAAGATGCCTCCAGTGTTGAAGGACATGAAGAAGAAGAAGTGGTTCTTGAAGATGATGCTCCACATCCATTTTCCCAAGAGGAGTTGAATGATCTAGTTCACGACCTCAGCTTGTCAAAGGACTCTGCCGAACTGTTGGCAACCAGATTGAAGGAAAAAAACCTCCTCTCTTTCAGAAGCACCTGGATCTGGTCAGTGACCACCCACTCAAGAACTTTCCCCAAGAAGGGGAGACTGGAATAATAACAGCAAATTACAAATGCTACATGTTCTTTTGATGTGAGAGAAGAAGCACAATTCATGAATGAGATGTGCTTCCTGTTTTGCCACGATTAGTGTGACATTAAAAAAGGAACTTGCACTGGGGAGATAAACAAGTAATTTCCTCATCTGAAACTTGCACACCTCTTCCATACAGGTTCCTTTCCAAACATTACACCATTTCTGTATCAGGGAAATGTACACGGTTGCTCTTACCACAGTACATCATGTATCTACAGTGGTACCTTGGTTCCAGAACAGCTTAGTTGTTGAACAAATCAGCTCCTGAATGCCGCAAACCCGGAAGTACTGTATTTTTCCATGTATAAGACGATGCTTTTTGCTAAAAAAAAATTAGGCAAAAATTGGGTGTCATCTTATACATGGCTAGTGAATGAAGAGGGGGGACGTGCGATTAATGGCAGCAGCAAGCAGGATATTGGCAGCAGCGATTGGGTCGGTGATTGGTGGCTGTGGCTGTGGTAACTAGGCAGGTGATTGGCAGCTGTGACGAGGCGGGAAGGTGATTGGCGGCTGCAACAAGTGGGTGAGTGTGCTGTTGGTGGTGGCAAGCGGGCAGACAATTGGCGGCTGCGGACAGATGTGCAATTGGTAGTGACTGTGGCAAGCGATCAGCAGTGGCAGGCAGGCGGGGAGCGACCGGCAGAAGTGACCTCCCCCACCCTCCCAAAAGGCTAAACAACCTAATTTCTTAATTTTGGATTTTTAAAAAATAAGGGTCGTCTTATACATGGAAAAATACGGTAAGTGTTCCGGTTTGCAAATGTTTTTCGGAAGCCGAACATGCGACATGGCTTCCGCTTGAGTGCAGGAAGCTCCTGCAGCCAATCGGAATCTGCGCCTTGGTTTTCGAACGGTTTTGGGAGTCAAATGAGAACCAAGGTTCCACTGTAGTCTAATACGGCAAACAAATACTTTTTAGTGCAAGCTTCCAGTGTTCAATAAACTTACAAATAATTTAATGGGCACATTCCTGCCCAAATTCGTGTATATAATATGTGTTTGTTTCCATCTTGTTTGATCTGTGCTTTGGAACTGGCACCACAGAATTACACCATAATAATGTACCAATTGTGCAATTTTAAAGTAAGTTTCTAGATCTAAAATTGTACTGAGGGACAGACTTTCTTGCATTTCCACCACACTCCCTCAATGAAAGAATTTGATTTGGTTTGTGTTTTCTGAAAGTGAAAATTCAAGTGCTATACGTATGAAACAAATTCTTTAAATGCTCAAATAAATTAACTCTTAGACAGCAGCTCCTTGCCCATTTATTTGACAGTAAGCCCCAATGAACTTAATGTGATTTATTCTGTGCAGATACGTACAGGATTAAACACACAGTGTCCTGCTTTAAAAAGTAGAATAATAATTTATTATTTATACCCCGCCCATCTGGCTGGGTTTCCCCAGCCGCTCTAGGTGGCTTCCAAACAAATATTAAAAACACAATACAGCATTAAACATTAAAAACTTCCCTAAACAGGGCTGCCTTCAGATTTCTTTTAAAAGTAAGATGGTTGTTTATTTCCTTTGACATCTGATGAGAGGGCGTTCCACAGGGCAGGCACCACTACTGAGAAGGCCCTATGCCTGGTTCCCTGTAACCTCACTTCTTGCAGTGAGGGAACAAACAGAAGGCTCTCAGGGCTGGACCTCAGTGTCCAGGCTGAATGATGGGAGTGGTATACAGGACCGGCCGTTTAGGGCTTTAAAGGTCAGCACCAACACTTTAAATTATGCTCAGAAACGTACTCGGAGCCAATGCAGGTCTCTCTCAGGACCGGTGTTATATGGTCTCGGTTAGAAAGCTAGGAAGAGATATTTGCACCATTAAGATCGATCATATGTATATAATATAATATACTGTATTATTAAATGGATTTTTTAAACTTGCTTGAATCTCCCTGCAGAAAGAAGGGAGTGTACTTTAAAAAACTACATAAAATTAGTTTGGTACAAACTTCTGGCATAATAAGGCCATGATCTGAATACTAAGGTAATGGGCTACATTAAGAGTTACTAACTGATATACAACACCTATTAACTCCTTATGAATTGGCTTTTTAATGTTTAAAGAAAAAAGCTAAAGAAAAAGGTGTGGAAATTAAAATATTCATGTTCCTCTATTTGCAATGTTTTACACTTAAAAAGCCCTATATACAAAGGGCATTTACTGTTATTTATACTGTATACATTACATTATTTACTATATTTATTAGTAGGCTACTTTAAACATCTGACTACAAAACTATTTCTGAAGGCCTACTAATAATCCTATGCTCTATAACAAAGATGATACTTTCAGTTAATTTCTACTTTATTTAAAATAAAAATGCAATGTAAATTTCCTTTATCATAGTAAATATGAACAAAAAGTTTTAGAAAACTAAGCAATAAATCTTAGACTGTGTTCAAGAACAGCTTGCTGGAGACACACAGAACTTAAGATTTTAATCAAAAAATACAATCACATTACAATAAAATAAACTAAGCAGCCATACAGTACATTTCTAAGTTCCAGCATATCCATATGCTTTTTCACTTCGCACAAAACCTCAGTATAGAAAAGCTTGGTGTCTGAGAACTAGACTGCCCAACCATATATTGTATATGTTTACTCAGAAACCAGTCCTACTGATTTCAATAGGGCTTACTCCCACTACTGTATTTGTGCATAGAATTGCAGCCTTAGGATACACATTAATAATAAGTTTCTTGATGCAACATAAGGTGGAGCCAGTTCAATAGAAACTCCTCAAATGCTTTCTTAATTTGTTACTGGCCAATTTTTGTGTGATAGTCAATTTTTCCAGTTAGGAGGAAATCCCATACTAGCTGTCAACTCTAAAGTTTTTCCAGTATCTGACTATTTCTATTTGGGGTATTCACTTTGCTGACGCAAGATAATGTATTATGCACAAGGTAAATTACAGAAGAATAGAAAAAAATGTGCCCACTAAAAATCCCTTCAAGCACAATTCCTGCTGACAAAGATGGCTTGATTCAATCACACATACACACTACATATGCCAGTTGTTTCCTATGACAGTACAGCCAGTAAATGCTTTGTCTCACTTCAGAGCTGAATTTCAGCTTTTCATACAACAAATGCTACTAGCTTAACATACTGAAACCCTATTCTCTAATGTTGATACAGGATTCGCAGTATTCTTTCCTCAGCCTTGTTTCTTGGCACCACATGAAACCGTTATTAGTCCTCTATGTTTTCAAAGCATTACAGGTTGCCTCTCAAATTCTGTTAAAATGCTCCTTTGTTTTTTTAGCAAGTGAAGCTTGCCCAGTTTGCTGGATTTCAATGGATCAAATGATAAGCAATGCTGCACAAAAAACTGTGAACAAACATCCTCTTCATTGGCAAAAGAATTCTGTTTGCATGATCACTTTCCTCCATCCTTCTCCATGGCACTACCTGGCTAATTCCAAAAGCTCCATGGTTGCGTGGAAATTCAGTCTGGAAATTCATACTAACTTTGCAACTGAAAAGTCTTTTTTGCTGTAGAAGTTACTGACCCAAAATACATCACTTCACCATTTTTGCTGTCCTGTTACAAAGTCCTAATAAGGTTTCATTTTTATGTTCCTATGTAACTGAGCATGGAGCATGCAAGTTTTCAAAAGGGGTAGAATATCAGGAAGCAGAACAAATAGTCATGTAGCACCTCAAAAGCCAATAATATCAGGGCATACAAGACTCTTGTTTTTTCTTCAGCAGCTCCCTCTCTGGAAGTTTATACCAGGAGACTGGAGTTCTAAGTACAGACCAAATCGAAATGTTCAGCTTCACCCTGGATTTAAGATAAACCTAAAGCATCAAAATTAGTGGCCTGGGCGCCTAGCAAGCAAACTGCGATCTTCTTTCTCCAGCGTCCCTGGCTGAGGCCAAAGTTTTCTGTAAGAGAAAAGTTACCCTTCACCTCCCTGCCGGAGGAAGGCTTACCTGTTCTCTGGAAATGCAAGGCAACGAGGGTCTCCTGAACATTTTGCAGCTCCCATAGTAACTGGTGGACGTCTCCCCCAAAGACACGCAGCTGGATCTCCTCCGGGGTCGGATCACGGGCACTTTTTCCTCTGCTGCGCCGCTCGGCGACTTGGGGTAAGGAGACTGGCGGTGGTCGTGCGGCGGCGGCTGGGGCTGGTGGTGCGGCTGGGGCTCCCGCCCGGGCGAGCAACAGCAGCAGGAGGCGAAGGCGCAGCGCCGTCCGCCCAGCAGCGCCAACAGGCATCCCGCCACTCCGACGGCGCCGGACAGCAGGGGCCTAAGGGCCGGGGCCAGAGAGCCCAGGCTGGAGAGCGACAGCAGCCACACGAGGGCGGAGAAAGCCAGGAGCAGGAGTCTCCTGCGGTGCCCGAGGCTGCGCTGCGCGAGGGTCAGCCCGGCCACTGTGCTCAGCGTGGCCAGCAGCCGGCCCGCCAGCACCTGCAGTTGGGCCGTCGGGGGGTCGGGGGCCGCCTCCTCTCGGCAGGGGAAGAGCAGCGCCGCCAAGTCCCCCGCTTGGCAGCACAGCGGCAGCGCCAGGAGCCAGCGGGGGCTGCCGGGCTCGTCCCGGGCCAGGTAGCAGGTGAGGAAGAAGAAAGCGCAGGCGAGGGTGAAGAGCGGGCTCAGGCACTGGCCCAGTCCCGCCAGCGGCAACAGCAGCGCCCCCGGAGCCGCCGCCGCCGCCGCCGCCTTCCTCTCGCCCTCTCCCCAGGCGAGCCAGCACGAGAGCAGCAGCGCCGCCGAAGCGGCAGCCAGGGCGCCCAGCGCCACGGAGAGGGAGCCCCGCCGGCAAGCGGCCCGGAGCAGCGAGACAGAGCCGAGCGGCGGGCTCTGCGGCAGCGGGGTGGCGTGGCCCTTCACGTAGCCGTTCCTCAGGCTGGGCTCCGCGCCGGCCGGGGCAGGAGGAGGCGGGCTGGCAAGTTTGTTGTTATGCCTGTGAGGAGCGAGGGGGGAGCAGGAGGGGGAGGCTTCTTTCTCTTCTTCCCTCATGGTGGTCGCGCGGGAAAAGCGGGGAGGCCGTCAGCTTCTCTTTCCTCCGGGCTTTGCCTCGCTCATCTTCGTCGAAAGAAAGGCACGCGGAGCGAGGCGGCGGCGGCGAGCGGAGCCCAAACGGCGGCGACGGCGGCTGAGAGTCCGGACTCGGAGCATGGTGGGTAAAAGGGGGGAGGAGGGAGAGAGAAAGGGAAAGGTAAAAGTATCTCTTTCTCCCTCGCTCGCTCCGCTCTCTCAGAGAGAACTCGCGGTCGCCTCCCAGAGCTCAACGGCTGCAACGGTCCGTTCGCGCGCGCTTCCAAGCTCAGAGAAATAACGACTTTCAGGAGAGTCCGGTGTGGCGAACGAAGTTTTGCGCCGCCGCCGCGTGAAGTCACGTGGCAGTAGGCGCCGAAAGCACCGACGAAGTAGAAAATCCGCCACGCGCCCCTCCGCCCCCCCCAGGACAATTGGATCCTAACGGTCGGAGGTGGAGGGCGGCGGGAGGCCGAACAGCGCACGAACTCGGACCAGATTGGCAGTAAAGCTGCAGTTCTCGCCCTGCTTACTGGGGAGTAAGCCCCGCTGATTTCCGTAGGACTTGCTTCTGAGTAGCAAGGCCAGCATGAGGCAAAGTGAGGCGACCGCCTCGAGCGGCAGGTTCCACGGGAGCAGCAGACCCGAGAGGGAATGGCAGGGGCTGCCCTCTGAGCCTCCTGGTCTATCTGCACCCACCTGGCATGGTTCAGAGTGGGGCCCTTCTCCCACCCTGCCCCATGACGGCCTTTGATTCAGTTCAACTGACTGGTGGGGTTGATTTGATTTTCCACTTTGGTTCCTGATGAAGATCTTCACTCAAACCCCTTCTTTCCTGGTCGGGTGGGAGGTGGGCACCATTCTGTGGTTCATCTCAGATGCCAAAAAGATTTGGGCTGGCCCTGCTGAGTAGAAATGGATAGGCATGTGCAGTTCATCCCACTGAGTTCAGTGGGGCATAGATCCAGGGTAAATGAGTACAGAATTGCACTTTAAATGTCAGGGATGCAACACTTTTCGTCTCAAACCTTCACATTGGATGCTTCTCTGTTTCACCTTTCTTTTTTAACATGCAACTTTTATTAGCTTAATATTTTTGTCTCTTAAAGTGTTGGCAGTGGAACAAACAGAAGTTCTTACTATGAAAAACAATTGATTAAAATGGATTTTAGATTAGGCCCCCATTAAAACAGCATTTTAGACATAGCCGGTAAAAGGTCATTTTCACCATTTCATTCCATCTTCAGGTCTAATCTAAAGCCCAATAAATTATCAGGATTCAAGAATGGGTAGGGCTATGCAACAAGTCTAGGGGTCATTCGCCATAAAAATAATTTCCATCTAATTGTAATGATGCATGCACCTTACACGTTCCATATGTTATCCTCCCATTTTATGGATTCTGCGCTTTCCCTTGTAGGAAATTAGTGCTATGCATTTCACAGTGCTGTGCAATCACCCTGCACAAGAGCCACCAGCTGGGCCTTATTCATTCAGCTTAAGACTTAGGCAAGTTGGTATGTGAGGAGCTTTTTTTTTTTTTTTAAAGGTTTGGGGGTCCCTGGCCATTCATGACTTTAAGCAGAAATGTAAGCTCCTTGAATTGGGCCTAGAAAAATAATTGTTAACCAGTGTAATCATTTTGGAACAGGAATTGTGTGTTCAGAGTGCTCCTCAATAGCACTGTGGCTGCCATATTTTGCATTAGTCTGTTTTTCAGGATCAGCACCAAGAACAAGCCCTCAAATGCTGTTACAAATGGGATCAGCTTTCTGATGAGGACAGTGAAAGATATATGAATGATGGTGACACTCACCCTCTCTCCAATCCACGCTGATGCTGGATTGAGTACCCTTGGGTGCAAAGCTGGGTCAAAGGTAAATCACCCAGCCTCAGTAAGGTCTCTGCAAGACATACCAGGCTGGTCCTTTACGGATGTTTTCTTCAGGACTAACCCAGCATTTATCAATAACACTGTCAGAGAACGAGTAACTAACTAATGAGCTGGGGATCAGCTGACACTGGATAATGGCTTTATAATAGCTAGCAGAGGCAGATTTAGGGCAGTGTGACTGGTTACTCCACATAGGCCAAGGGGGTGCCTTCCCTTCTTCCCAAAGCTCTGGACTTTAGGAAGGAGGTGTGAGGGCTCCTAGAGTCTTCTTGCCTCCTTCCCAAAGCCTAGTTAGCACTTGACCAACTTTGGAAAGAAGGTGTCAGGGCTTGACCTGCCAGAGCCTCACGACTCCTTCCCAAAGACCTGCAGGTCCCTTATATGCCTTGGCAGGGGGCAGGTGTTACATTTTGGCCTTGCACAGGGCGCCATATTACTAAGGTAAACTCCAGTAGCTAGAAGATTACTAAGGTCAACCGCTTTTTACAAGATCTGAATGGTTTCTCCCCAAACCATATCTGCCCGTACTCACAGAGATGATAGCTCCTTGTTCCACCCAGCTACTTCCCTAGGCACATAAACCAACATGTTCCAAAGATGGGGACTCAAAAGACCATTATCTTAAAGCTCTTAATTATGTTCCCAATTTGAACAAGATGTTATTTTCACTCCTGCAGGTAAATTTATCCTACCAGGGAGCTCAGCTACACTACCTTCTCACAAAGACAAAAATGAGACAATGTTAGAAACAAAAACACCCTCAATATCCACCTAGCAACAAATTCTGCAATTCCACCCCTATGGGTATAAAATACAAACTACAAACATTTTAGTAGCACAGCTCATCTTCTCTCATGCTGTAGCTGTAAAATACAGCCTATGTACCATTTAAAAGCAGTGTTAAAAGTTGGAATACATAGATTTTTTTAGGTTTTTATGAAGTTCAACGACAGTATTCCTAAAGAACAGAAACAGTGCATCAAAAGTGCCTATATTTCTGTGTCTGCAAAATAACTCTCCCCCCAAACTGCCCATGCTTAAAACTTGATTCTGTTGATACACACCCCATTTGTAAAGCAACCCAGAATTCCTGCAATTTTAGCATCCAAGGTCTGCCAAAGCATAGACATAACTCTTCTATTTGGTGTCCATAGTATACTGCAATAAATCTTCTCCTAAACTCACCTCTGTGTGTCAGTTTGAGACTGGACACAGTGCCATTATCCCACTTACGAAAACAATCATGATCATTTGGTGTCAGTCACCCAAGTCACACATCTAGCTGGCACTCATGATATTCAGCTGAAAATGTCTCCAGAATCAACAGCCATACAAGGTTTCAGGAAGGGCGCTGTGCCAATCCCTTTATGTAAACTGCCTGGTACACCTAGTACCCAGGCAGCCATGGTGAAACACATAGAATATAACTGTTTGAAAGCATAACATTTTCGAACCCCTCCTACAAATGCCCATTCCAGAGAGGACACTCTGGCCCCCTTTCCATTTGTAAAGGCAGCTCAGAATATCTTGCTCCTGGACTATCTTTGAGTGGCCACTATTGGGAAAGGTTAGTTTTGATTTATATAACCATTCAGTGCTTAATCTCAGCTAGGGTGGGCGGCCTCAAGCAGCATTCAGGGAAAAAAAAAACACCCCACTTTCCATTGGGATTGACTTTTGGCAGTCCTGGGAAATAGCTGACATGGTGTGGGGGGTTATTTCATACTTATCTGCTTTCCATTTTATAACTCCACTTCTTCCACCAGCTCTATATTCACTTTGGGTGAGAAATTTAGATGGTGGTGCCTCCAAGCCATTAGCTTTTATACAGAAGGCATCAGAAGCCAGCAGACAAGTGGTTCTCACCTTACTCTGAATTCTCTGCAAACCCCGCCCCCCCCTTATCTCTAGCCCTTGCCTGAAGATAGCATGAATGCCAAGGGGGATTACTCTTACAAGGTGACCTTTTATTTACACACAGACACACACACACACACACAACCACCTTTTAAAAGGAACTCTCTCAAAACTTTAACCTAGTCAAAACTGTTAAAAACAAGTCAATAGTTAAAAACAGTAGGAACTAATATATTGAACCAGTACAATCTTCATTAAAATACATGGCAGGAAAAGCATGTTCTTAAGGTTGAAGAAAGAACAATGAGAAGACTATGAACAATGCCCAAGTAACAAGATTCCACAACTGATGCACCACTGCTAAAAAGATCGTGGATATATTGTATTGCCTATTTTTTCATCTTTTTAATAGCTTAATGTATATATTTCTATATGTTTTAGCCCATCCTGAACATTGGGGGCGGAATAGGCTTGAAATGTAAGTAAAAATTTAATAATGTTTGCATTATATTTATTATTATTTCTCCACGTTTATATACTGCTTGATTGTAAAATGTTTCACAAAAAGAGTAAGACAATAAAACTGACAGAATATGCATGTGCATTCAACTGTCTAATGGTATTTGATCACCCAGGAGATTGCAGCTGCAGAGATAAGAAAAGAAGAGTCATTCCGTTCTCTGGAGAGGTCACTTCCTGGTCCTTATGGAAAAGCCGTTTTCAACAGAGCCCATCAATGGAAGCGCGCAGTTGTATTGAGGCAGCATCAGGTGTTAACATTTTGTTTCCCTAACAATTTTGCGCCCAGGGCAACTGCCCCTGTGAGCCCACCCTGCCACGCTACACCACTGCTTCCAACTCTACAATTATTTGATTCTATGAAACCGTATAATACCTTCGGTGACTTACCGAAGGCTCAGTACTGTAAAGCTATTTCTGTTGCAGGTCTGGGACTACAAATGCAGAGGAATTGTCAATCACTAGTAGTCCCCACTAGTGGGGTCTGGTTGCCTTGAGGGGTCTCAAGTTCTACAGGACTGTTGTAGACATTTTACCATTGCCGATATGGAACCAATGTTCCATGGACATAGAAAAAAATCAAATACACTGTTTTCAGAAATGTCTTTACACCAGTGAAATCTCTAATAATGTAGGCATCCTGCATTATGTACTGTCTGAAGTCAGGAATCTGTCAAAACAATTGCAGAGGAAGGATGTTTCATTGCCAGAAGCTGTCTCGCTGTTGTCAAGGCAGGATCATATTTCTGCTTCCAAAGCAGATGGTCTTGGAGCAGAGGTGACTAAGATGGTGCTGCCAAAGAAAATGTTTGCTGTACATAATGTTGAATTGAATTAACACAAAGCGGTTGCAGCCAATGCATTATTCGGCAGGTTGGCAAACTGTAAATAAATGTGAACAATGTCAACAGGACTCCCAAAACTAAAATTCACTCTGAAAAATATTATGAAATACAATAACTTGGCTGGGTATATTGTACCAAAGTCATTTCCTGTATTGTAAATCAGAAGTTAAATAGTACCACAGACTTCATACATCTACAGCTATCATCTTATGCATATAGCTGTTTCTTATCAATGGCAGATACATTTTAACCATCATCCAAACAATCTCCCAAGTGTCTTCTCCATTGTTTTAAAACGTCATTCTTTAGTGGATGGTGATATACAAAAATTCAGAACTGTAGCCAGATAAGCTAGGATGATTAAATTTTCTATACTTACATTTTATCCACAATTATATATAGACTATCTAAAGCCCTACCTTTAAAAAAAAATGCAAGGGTAGCAAATTTTGGACTAAATTTTGGACAAATTTATTCTTCAATAAATTTGTATTGAAAGTCATACTCAAAATTCTTAATAACAGAGAGGTCAAATACAGAGTAAATCTTCCAGATTTATTCCAGGGAAAAAACTATTATTGACTGCATCCTTCACCAAACTAAACCATACTCTCAGTGTTTACCCCAGATAATTGTGTCACAGTGGTGTCAAACATTAAGAATGTGGAGTACGGTAGTTAAGCTCTGCAAAGGCCTCAGCTGAAGCCATTGTACTGCAGTAGCACTGTCATTTGGGTTTTGCTTCTGAATTGTATGAAGAGAGGGATTGGCTGCATTATTCCACTCAATATTCAGAGAGATGAACGAGAAACCAAAAATAGGAGAAAACCAATATCCTCTTTATTCAGCGTTCATTATGATAATTGCTCATGAAGTTACTGGAGCAGTATGATCACATTTCAATACCATCTGCACCTGCAAAAGTTTTGTGACAATCATAATGTTTCATTTTGTTTCATTCATTTTTTGTCCTGCTCTTATGTGCTATAGTGCAAGGGTGCTCCTCCAGACACCAATAACACAGTAACATTGGGAAAGCATCAATGAACATCAAATAAAGCAGAAAGGTGTATGGACAATCCAATCCAATTTCACCACTAATGCACTATTATTGTGTCAAAGACAATTTCACAATACAATCGCAAAGAAGAACACCTTGGTGGGACCCTGAGGCTGAATGCAGTGGTGACATATAATTCTCTGATCTTTACACAAACCAGTTGTATGGCCACATTGTACAGTTCTGGCTCTCCAAAAATGATATTGGGAGAGCAGGAAAGTTCCAAAAAGTGCATTCAAATTTGAAAAATGGGCTAGAGTAATCCTTAGGGGGAAATGTTGTATTTGGGACTTTACAGTTTAGAAGAAAGGTAAGAGGTGTTTAAATGATGCTTTATTTGGAGAAAGAAGAAAGCTCTTTTCTCCCACATAATACTAGAGTCTGGAGCCATCCAATTAAGCTGAATGTTGTAAAATGCAAGCCAGACAAAATCCAGTTCTTCCTGCAGTGCATAGTTAAAATTCACTACCACAAGATGTAGTGATAGCTACCTGTCTGGATGGCTTTCAAATAAAATAGACAAATTTAAGGCAGTTAATGGTATCAGTGGCTAATATCATTATGTAAGTTTAACCACAACATTTCCAAAGTTTGTAAATTAGTCCAATCCTATGCATGTTTTTATTGATGGGTCTTGAATCTGAGCCTGTTTTCTTCTGAGTTTAAGACAAAGTAAAAGCATATTCTTGCTTCCATCAGTGCAGTCCTATTCCTGTTTACCTAGCAGAAAGACCCATTGAGTTCAAGAAGGCTTAAGGTAAGAATGTATAGGATTGCCCCCTAACTCCCTTTTCCCTTGAATAAAGGTTGCAATCCTATACATATCTAGATATAAGCATCACTGAGCCCAGTGGGCCTTCTGCTGCAAGGCTACAGCCTAGATTAATTGATTTCATTGGGACTTCTTTCCAAGTTAAACCACAGAGGATTGGTCTTTATAGTTCTGATCACCTGATGCTGACAAGCCTGTTCAGGTCTAATGCATATTGTGATAAATCACAGAAGGACTCCAAGGCAGAGGGGAAGAGAGATCTTGGCAGCAATAACATTTTAAAAGTAAAAAAGGACTTTAATGTTATTTGACTTTTAAATGGTTGCTAAAGAACAACATGAAAAGAACATTATTTACATTTTGATCTTTGTAAAGGTCAAATGTTCTATTACAGAGTTACCAAATGAAAAGAGCTGAGGAAACAAATTTAAGAATGAAAGCAACTCTTTGTTTCACAGCAGCTAGACCATCTGCTGGGCTTCCTTAGATGGCTTTTGGTACAGAGGATGCAGTTTGGGTGGTTGCTGCTTGACAACTAAAGAGAAAAATGGATGAGTAAACACAACTGGCAAACAAGATATGAAAGACAGAAAAGATTATTTGCTGAACAAGGCTGCCAACTCTGAGAGTGCATATACAAAGGCATAATGAAAATAATAGATTAAATAAATAGCAATTGAAGCAGTAGTTCCCATCTAATCATGTAGTAGGGAATTACAAGGGTAAAAAGACACAAGCCTCACATATACTGTAGCAAAAGGGACTCCAGACAAATTTGTATTAATGATAAGTTTCCATATCAGAACTATTATTTTGTGTTGGCAGTCAAAATATATTATAAATCGCCTTATGATCCTCGGCTAAAGGGAAGTATGGGAATTTAATAAATAAACAAAACAAATATAGCAATGAGCTAATAATATCCTTGATCACAACAGCCAAAAATGTAGCAAAACCTCCTTATACATAAGACAAAAATGTAACAAAAATGCTTAGGGACATAGCTTGTGACAACTAGGATCTGTTACTATTCTGTGAAGATGAGCAAGAATAATTTCAAAAGTCTTTAAAGACTCTTTAAGTAGGGTGGCCAGGTACCTTCTGTATCTTTAACACTTGTGCAGAAGAGAGGGTTTCAGCAAGTGTAACTTGCATAACAAGGTACCTTTACTGAAATCCCCTCTTCTACTCAGACTACTTAAAAGGGCAGGAATCCTGTCCTCTTTCAACAGGCCTCCTACCCTGAAGTGATGAAATAGTACCTTTCAAACGTGAGAGCACAGAAAAAAGAATTATGTGCCCATTCTTCCTCATACCCCCAAAAGAGTGAATATGTGCTACAAAAAAAGGAAGGATATAACAGATGCATGTATCTTTCTTTACAAGAAGACCTTGAGAAGGGTCCGCACACAGGAGGTGGGGATGAGGGATGTGCACAGTTGCCCCAGGGCCCATGTTTTCTCTCATTAGATATGATTAGATATTAAAGCATGATGTCTTGTATGTGACTTTGACGTAATTTCGGTGCCAGGCAAAGGCCTTGATATTTTCCCTGGGCTGCTTAATCTTCTGTAAATTGCTTTGACTTGAACTTGTTGCCCCATCTCATTTGTTTTGGCCCCACCCATCAACGGAGTGCATTTGCCCTCCTGCAAGGTTGGCCTAATGCAGGTACCCCCAAACTCTGCCCTCCAGATGTTTTGGGACTACAATTCCCACCATCCCTGACCACTGGTCCTGTTAGCTAGGGATGATGGGAGTTGTAGTCCCAAAACATCTGCCGGGCCAAGTTTGGGGGTGCCTGGCCTAATGCCTTCCTCTGGACTCTCTGTGCTGCCAAGAGTGCCACCTGATTGCCTCTGTAATTCCACCGCTTTTTATGTACCGCTTTACCAACTTGGTGCCCTCCATACATTTTGGATTACAATTCCCACCAACTCGCCTAGTTCTGCCAATCTAGGTTGCAGTCACACACTAATTTACCTGGGACTAAATCTCATTAAGGGACGTGGGTGGTGATGTGGGTTAAACCACAGAGCCTAGGACTTGCCGATCAAAAGGTTGGTGGTTCGAATCCCCGCGACAGGGTGAGTTCCTGTTGCTCGGTCCCTGCTCCTGCCAACCTAGCAGTTTGAAAGCACGTCAAAGTGCATGTAGATAAATAGGTATCGCTCCGGTGGGAAGGTAAACGGCATTTCCGTGCGCTTCTCTGGTTCGCCAGAAGCGGCTCAGTCATGCTGGCCACGTAACCCTTGACCAATAAAGCAATGCTCCCTTGACCAATAAAGCAAGATGAGCGCCACAACCCCAGAGTCTGTCACGACTGGACCTTACGGTCCCTTTACCTTTACTAAATCTCATTAAATTCAACGGGACTTACTTTTGAGGAGACTCATATAGTATTGCATTGTTAGTATTTTAAAAGGGGGAAACAGCAGCAGCTAAAGGATGGGGCAGGTCGCTTTTTTTATTATTCTTTCATTAAATGTGTATACCGCCCTTCACCCGAAGATCTCAGGGCGTCTCACGGCGCGAAGCGGCGAGTATCCAGTGCGCACGCGCCGACCTTTCGCTGTTCCAGAGGGAGGAGCCATCCTGGCGAGGCGCCTTTTGATCGGGGGTTTGGCGATCGGCTGCGATTCCTCGCCAGAGACGGAAGGAAGTCCCGAAGCCCGCACTCGACGCTCGCCGAGCTATCGATCTCCTTTTCCCCCAAAGCCACCCTCGCTGGTGCAGCCGCTCGTGGTGGTGTTCGGGAAGCAGCCGACATGGTGAGACGGGTGGGGATCGGGGGCCGGCGGGAGGGAGGGAGGGAGAGCCAGGAGGAGCCCGGGGAGAGATCGCGGGGAGGCTGGGTCTCCCTCGTCCGAGTAGGTGGGTGAGTCAGCACATCGGAGTGGTGGTGGTGATTGTGTTTGGGCCCAGGTTGTGCCTCTTCTCCTGCCGCCTTCAGGTGCCTGAAGCCTCCCAGCGCTGCCTCCGCATCTCTTTGGCTGATCCCTCCGCCTTCTCCCTAAATCAAACTTTCCTGCAATCCCCAGTCTTCTTTTTCGCGCCTCCCCTCCGAGCCCCTTCCGCAAGGACGGGGCAGCAGCAGCATTAATCCCTCCCGCACCGTTTGTTCAGATTTTTTTTCCATAAAAGAAGAAGATAATCCACCTTCCTCTAAGATGCAGGGAGTATTATGGCTGCCCCAACACCTCAACCCGATAATAATCTCAAATTCCCCCCTCCTTAACCGAAAGCGAAACTCCTTTCTCATCCCTTCGAAATCGCAGGCTTGTCAGGCAAGATAAAATGTCTGACAAGAAACTGGTTGCCGTCCAGTTTTTCTGTATAACCTCCAGAGGAAGCATATGTCCAGTTTGCACAAAGAGCGAATCATTCACCATTGCTCAGTGATGCAGCATTTTATTCTGCTTCATGACTCCATTGTTCTTCTCTGTATGACTTCTGGATAGCGGGGGAGGACTTTTCTCATGGTTAAAGTTGAACAGGTATGTGGCTGTATCAAATATAGCCCCGGTGGTGCCAGTCTCGTTTTACTTCTTCCGGGTATTCTATGAGCAAGAGACATGTACTTCAGCATGACTTCTTGAATTAAATATAGGCCTTCATGTAGCCCTCACACGCACCTTCATGTAATCAAATTTTAATTTGCAGATTTATTGTTTAGAACACATCTTAGAATTTTCTTGATCCCCACTAAAATAGCAGAAAAGTGTTCTGTTAAAATTTCATTCAAGTAGGAGTTTTGAATTTGGTTTAAAATGCCAAAGTACTTCAATGTCTTGTAGACCCTGATTGCAGCCCTTGAAAGAGAAGTGAAACCATTTGATTCAACATGGCTAGTGTGGGGCAGTTAATGCTGTAGAAAGCTGTTATTCTGCAGTTGTCTAGTAGTGTGTTGATTCATGCTTTGATCAGCCAAAAAAGGCATGATGTTGCTCTTACTGTAATCAAAAGCAAAACTTACCTTGATTTTAAGGAAGCAGGATTGTAGTGTTAGACTTCGGACTTGTTTCTGTGCAGCATGTTCAGTATTAGGTTGCTAATCACGAATCATTTCTTTAAATCTCCTCTCCTTAAAAATGTTCTTTCTTCCCCCTAATCCATGATAACATGATTAGGCCATGTGCCTATGCTACTTACTGCACTGTTTGCAATAACTTTGAGTAATTCTAATCTCTTTCTTTCCCATACCTTACCTTATTTCTCCCTTCCTCCCTATGCCTAGCTTTGCATTCTGAGCTTCTTAGCAAACCTAAATAATTGTGAAGTGCCACATTTAAACGAACAAACCTTCTTCAGTCTTATCTTGAAAGTAAAATTTGTCCCTGCCTGTATATTTTTGTGGCTACTAGCTGTACCCTCACTGCCATAGGTAATATGTCTTTGAAGAGTTTCTGGGCATCACAAGTGGGCAGAGTGCTTTTGCACTCAGGTGTTGCTTGTGTACTTCCCGTAGGCATCAGGTTGGCCACCGTGAGAACAGGATGCTAGAGTAGATAGGCCTTTGGCCTGAACCAACAGGGCTGTTTTTATGTCTTACTTTAAAATGATTTAAAGCATAATGTTGTACCTTTGTAGCTGATAATGCTACTCATGTTAATAGATTCTATTTTGTGCACTTTAGTTTCGCAACCAGTACGACAATGATGTCACCGTTTGGAGCCCTCAGGTATTATTATTATAATTATTTATTTTATTTATTATTTTTCTCAACTCATTGCAGTGATTTGTACCCAACTTTAATAGCCAAAGGAATATGCTAGTAAACAGTTTTCCATATGAGTTTGATTGATTGCCTAGACATTGTGGAAAGTGCAATCTTTTTTTTTAAAGGGAAAGTTGTAGGAACTAGTGTGTACACAGTTATACCAATTCCTGTTTTGTGTGCATGCATGTGCTGTTTGTGAATGAACAACAGAGATCTTTGCCAAATGGATGGTAATTCTTCAGGTATTTTATATTTAACTTGGTGTGAAAAGTATTTAGGGTTGCTTGGTCAGAACGTAATTGTATCAGTGTGCCAAACACTGTCTTGTGAAGCCATTAACTCCACTTGAACATAAAAAGGCATTTGTTATATTCCATTGGTTGGTAAACTATGGAATTATAAAAGGCATATATATATATTTGGAATGAAATATATCTGGCAGCCCAAAGTAAAAAGACTTCCTGGGAAGGTTGTGGTGCTGGGAGAGAATGCACATACAAGCCAAATTGCAGCACTTAACTATGTTAGTTCAGAAGTTCCTTGTTACTGTAACTTGGTGTGTATTTTTTCTCTCTCTATCTCTTTCACCTTCCTTGTTGCAATGGTGCCAGAAGGTTGCTTATTGCAGTATGCAATGTGATCAATGTACTTCTGGAGTCAGCACTTTTTAAAAGAGGTACATTTTAATCTGTGTTTTCTTCTTTAGGGGCGAATTCACCAAATTGAATATGCAATGGAGGCTGTGAAGCAAGGCTCTGCAACTGTTGGACTAAAATCAAAGAACCATGCTGTTCTTGTTGCTTTAAAGGTAAACATTAGGGTAAAGCTTGGAGTTAATCCCCCCCCCCCTTAAAATGAGAAGAGGATGCATGCAATTCTTTCCTACTATAATAATATGTCAGTGGTAAGGGGGACTATTGTATTGGGCAAGAATCTCTGGAAGTGTGGGTTTGAAACCCACCGCTGTCAAGCATCCTTGTAGCTGGTAGAACTCTGTTGGTAGAGCAAGAAACTTAATTTTATGGTCGTGGGTTTGAGCACCACATTGGGGAAAAGATTCCTGCATTGATTGCAGAGGGTTGGACTAGATGACTCTTGTGGTCCTGTCCAACTCTACAATGCTATGATTCTATAATATATCTGAACCCATCTATTATACAGTTGTAAGCCTAATTACCATGAACTAAATTACTGCATTCTAAATGCTCTGGAAATAATAGAACATAATGGTGCTTTTTCCTTTGCTAAATACACTACCCACCATTAATCATTGCTGAGCTGCTGCCAGATAGACAGTACAAGCAGCGATGGTTTTAGGCATGTCTGATATGCGCACGACTGTGCCAAACCTGGAAGTGACTCGAAAATGTCACAAAAGTGGGGCGGGGGCAGAATGGTGTGTTTGCAGAATTTTTCAGTCATGCTTCAAATATACATGATTTCACTTAAATGTGCTGTGCCTCACAATGTAACCCCTACATAAATGGGGAATTGCCTAGACTGAGCTACCTAGAAGAGTGGTTCCCAGTTAGTGAAGTACTGCAGACCCTGTTTTTCAAAAGCCAAGCCATGGACCCACTACTTTTGAAAATTTTGATATGCCTATGGTAATTTTTGTTATGTAAATGGTGCAACAGACTCCCTGGGTGGGTTATGCAGACCTGGGGTCCGTGGACCACCAATTGGGAACCACTGATCTAGACCAATCATCTGGCAGTGTACCGCATCTTCATGTGTTGGATAAATCTAAAAATACAGTAACTGAAAGACTCTCCATTCAGTTGTTGCTGTAACCATACTTGTCATTGTCAAAATGTTTGTTTGACTCACAACTATTTTTTCTGTGTTTAGAGGGCACAGTCTGAGCTGGCAGCTCATCAGAAAAAAATCTTATATGTTGACAACCATATCGGTATTTCAATTGCTGGGCTTACTGCTGATGCAAGACTTCTATGGTAATTTTGCAAATTGGTTTATTTCATATATAGGGCACAGAGATAAAATTACACATATTTTAGTGCATTTCAAATATTTATATGCCTCCTTTTAAGAGTACATAAAGTTGCATGTAAACCCCAGTGGTACCATTGACTGGAATTAAAGCAAATTTATAAACACATTGTCTGGGATTCAGCTAAGAGGTAGCCAGTATTGTGAGGGTGCAGGGGAAGGGGCTGAGATGGACAGGACACTGACTTGCCAGGCAATGTTGTGCATGTCTACTCAGAAGTAAGTGCCATTGAGTTCAGTGGTGTTTGTTCCCAAGTAAGTGAATATAGCATTGCAGCCTGAATAAACACTATTTCTTATTATTCATTGCTTTTCACATGCAGAAGAATGTCCCAAAGTGATTTGCAGCATAACTAACATTAAAACCTTGTGTAAAACACAATGGCCAAACACACTCTGTCCAGTAACTTCTTGGCAGAGGTGGGATTTGAGCACTGCTTGCTGCTGTGATCCCCAAGCAATACAATTGTAGCTGACAGCATGCCTAAGCTGATGCCCTCTAGATGGGGTTACTGCAGGGCACTCCAGTAATCATAACAACGATCAAATCTACACCTAGAATGAAACCTGTGCATAACAAGCCACCTGCTGGTGTATTTTTGTTTCTCTCTTTGAATCCTGCAGCAATTTCATGCGCCAGGAGTGTCTGGATTCTAGATTTGTATTTGACAGACCTCTTCCAGTGTCTCGATTAGTATCTCTGATTGGAAGCAGTATCCTTTTTTTGTGATTGTTATCGTGAGACGCTCATAGTTGTCAAGCTTATGCTCTGCTCTTGACCAATGTTCTTACTACTTAAATAAGTGTAAGACTTGTGTAAGAACTAAACTAGTGCAGGTCATTGGAGACCTTTTGCTTTAATATTAAAGGTGCTGGATCCACTGATCCCTGGAAAATTTCAGCCAAATGATAAAGTTGAAGAGTTGTATTCAACAGTGTTACTCATCTGATGGTAAGGCTTCTATCACCAAAACTGGGAGGGAAGTAATTTTCTGCAGCTCCAGCCCACCCATAACCCCCAAATTCTGCTCTAGAAGATTGGGAGGTCCTCCAGAGCAGATGAGGGAGGGAGAATATATCTGAAAATTGATTATCTTCTGCTATCAGAGGTCTTAATATCCACTGAGTGACACCCTTGAGTATAACTCGGAATGTTTGAATGGTCCTGCACGTTCATGTTACTTGAGCAGTAAGTGATAACTTGTGTGTAGTTGCCACAATAAATCAAGTGCATATATGTTGAATATTTGTGTTGAGTATTCACAGGCATTTGGTTTAGTGGGGGGTTTCTCTGCTCAGCTCTTTTGTGGGCTGTGTTTAATTGAAATGTGTGTTGCTGATGGTTTTAATATCTTTCATTTAAAATGCTATCTGCTTTTAGCATTACTAGTACTTCTATTCTCTCTATTTGTAAGCCTTAAGGCCTCCTTGAGGGTGGAAAAGGGGATAGAAAAGTTTTTATAACTGAAACATACATGCCGTTTGAGACACATTCCTCAGCTTGTCCAAGAAACGCAGATACCAACACAACGGTATGGCAGAAGGCCATATGGTGTCGGACTTCTCATTGCAGGCTATGATGTAAGGCTGCTTTTCATACTTGTCTATCACATATTCCTTGGATGATACATTATTCTAAAGTATAATGAGAGTTTTCTATGCTAGAAGAAGCATGATACTATATTGACAACATGGCAGTAAACAGTTCTGTCCAAGGGCTGTCCTCCTGTGAGCACAAGACCTTTTGATCTAGTGGAGGTGTCCACTAATGGGAAGTGATTTTTGCTGATTGCCACACTCCCCCCCCCCCCCATTCTATACTGTCACAAGCCATAACCTCCAGAATAGGTTTTGGGGGGATGGAGGAGGGGGAATCGGCAAAACCCACTTCTCCATCTCACCGCTTGTGGAATGCTCTCCCCAGGGAGATTTGCCTGGTGCCTTCATTATACACCTTTAGGCACCAGGTGAAAACATTTCTCTTTAACCAGGTCTTTGGCCGGTTGGCATTCAATGCCCTTTTAATTGTGTTGGGGAAAGGAGGATTATTGGTTTGCTTTTGTTCTTGTTTTTATTCTGCTGTTTATACAGTTGTACCTTGGATCCCGAACGCCTTGGTGCTCAGACGTTTCGGCTCCTGAACGCCACAAACCCGGACGTGAGTGTTCCGGTTTGCGAACGTTCTTTGGAACCTGAACGTCTGACGGGGCTTCCGAATGCTTTGGTTTGCCAACGTTTTGGAAGTCAAACAGACTTCCGGAACAGATTCCGTTGGACTTCCAAGGTATAACTGTATTGTAATTTTATGTTGTGAACCACCCTGTAATCTACAAGTATAGTGTGGTATACAAATTTATTTAAGAATAAGAATAAGAAGACTCCACTGCTGCAGTAACAATACAAGGAGAATCAGTTGTATTTCATCCTATATGCAAGGCATGAAACATATGGTATAGTATTAGAACCATATTATTTTAGGCCCTTGGTCAGGAAACCTGAAAATTGAAAATTGTATATGTACCCATATATGTTAATTACAGATTTTATATGTTGCATTCTTTTGAAATAAAATAGAATGGAAATACCTTTATGCTATTTCATGGTAAATAAATAATGTCCCTTTGTTTTACTAGGATATGGGTCCCCATATCTTCCAGACCTGTCCTTCTGCAAATTATTTTGACTGCAAAGCAATGTCCATTGGAGCTAGGTCCCAGTCAGCTCGAACTTACTTGGAGCGACACATGACCGAATTTGCTGACTGTAAGTGTTTGGTCTCCTTTATCTGATTTGTAGTACAGTGGTTACATACGCTTTAGGTTACATACGCTTCAGGTTACAGACTCCGCTAACCCAGAAATAGTACCTCAGGTTAAGAACTTTGCTTCAGGATGAGAACAGAAATCGTGCTCCGGTGGCGCGGCAACAGCAGCCGGCCCCATTAACTAAAGTGGTGCTTCAGGTTAAGAACAGTTTCAGGTTAAGAACAGACCTCCAGAACGAATTAAGTACTTAACCCGAGGTACCACTGTACAGTCAAACTTAGGCTCCCAAACGCCTCTGTTACTGTACATTTCAGCTCCTGAACACCAAAAACCTGGAAGTGTTTCAGTTTTTGAACGTTTTTCAGAAGCCGAAGGTCCGACGCGGCTTCTCCTTGAGTGCAGGAAGCTCCTGCAGCCAATCGGAAGCCACGCCTCAGTTGTTGAACATTTTGGAAGCCGAACGGGCTTCTGGAATGCATTTAGTTCGACAACCGAGGTTTGACTTTGTGATGTTTTGCACATATTGCTCTACCCCTTTCTCTCATGTACATGTTGTGTTCCTGGTTTATTGCTGAGCAGACTTTGATTGGTAATCACAGGCATGGTGAGGGAGAGAGTGCTTTGAAACTTCCCCTTCCCTGCAGGAGAAATACAGTGGTATAGCCGGTTGCGAACGGGATCTGTTCCAGAGGTCCGGCCGCATCCCGAGGAATTCACAACCAGAGGACTGCTCCTGCGCATGCACGCAGTTTAGCACTTCTGCACATGCAGTAAAACCTGGAAAAATACTTCCAGGTTGGCCACATTTGCATCCCGAAGGTTACGTATCTAGAGGGATACATAAGTGGAGGTACGACTGTACTGAGCTTCTTGAACTGGTCATAACTGAAAACGTATTTTACAGGTAATCTGAATGAGCTAGTTAAGCATGGACTGCGTGCCTTGAGAGAGACTCTTCCTGCAGAACAGGATCTGACTACTAAGGCAAGTGCTGGAACCTTTTTTTATTTGTGGTCTGTTCTATGATTTTGGAGCGTGAGTAACACTAGCAAAGCACAATACAAAAGTGGGGTAAATCCTATCATTTGTGTAAGTGGAAGCCAAAATTAACAACTGAAGAGTTGTACGTAGGGAAGATTATTCAGGTAAAAAGATACAAAATAACCCTTTTACCAGTGCACCCAGAACTCCTGAACTGTATCATTAGCTTAAGCAACTCGGCTACATTTGAACAGCACTTGCATGCATCACTTTTATACATGTTTGTGCAAACACTGGAAATGTGCTTACCTACTTAAAAATAGCAGATGATAGCCAAGTAAGTCATTTGCCAGTGATTCAAGTGGGTCTGCTCCGAATATGGCTAATATTGGATATTGACCAGCACTAGCAAGGAGACACTTGTATGCATAATAACACTAGTTCTGATTATCTGGATTGCTTAAATAACAGCAGGCCCATGTGAAATTCTGAGGTTTGGGGCCAAAGTAATAAAGGCAATGTTCGAGCTGCTGCAGGAATTCTTGGATGAGCAGGTTTTTCTGGACCTATTCCAGTCAAATACATACGTATGTGATCAAAGGCTTATGTATATTGGGGGATGTCCTGTATGTACCTGCCACTTTTGTATCTACTCCATGGTGGTGTTCCATATTCTGTCATTTTACTGATTTGTTGAGGCCACAAGGGTACAGGACTGCTTCATAGCAATTCATACATTGTGAGATGCTTTGCCAGCTACGGTGCACCTTGCTTCACCTATGCTGGCTTCTCGTCATGATTAAAATCAGGCATTCCCAAACTTGGCTCTACAGCTGTTTTGGGACTACAACTCCCATCATCCCTAGCTACCAGGACCAGTGGTCAGGGATGATGGGAATTGTAGTCCCAAAACAGCTGGAGGGCAGAGTATGGGGATGCCTGATTAAAATGAACAGGAGGTGTTGCTTGGTGTCTATCATGGAGGTGGCTAATCTTTTGCTTTAACAGGCAGGATTTATCTAACCAGCCTCATCAGCAGAAGCCCTACACAAAGACTTCTGCACGGGCACAATGTTGGGAAAGAATGGTCTAAATCCTCCTGACTTCCCTTTGAACAGATGTACATAATCTGTTCTGCAGAAAGACCGTGGCGCCTTTCTTAGTTTTACAATTATCATTTAACAGAATGTTTCCATTGGGATTGTTGGTAAAGACATGGAGTTCACTATTTATGATGATGATGATGTAGCACCATTCCTAGAAGGACTTGAAGAAAGACCCCAGAGAAAGGTACGCAAATTTAATACAACACATTGAATTTACTTACACAGTAACATTTTGTAAAATACCTGATATTAGTGTTCTATAAGCTATGGTTTTGCTATTACTCTTTTTTTTTTATCTCAGAGGTTTTTGGGGCTATCCACCCCACCCCACCTCAATTGTAATGAACCTATCCACATTCTGCAATCTTCCGCTGAGGCATTTCTCTAGTTTCCCTGTCTTTGAAGGTGTAGTGACTGGAGAGAGGACATTTGGGGGTTGTGAAACCCCTTCTGTGGAATGCTGTCCCCAGTGTAGTTCTCTTGAGATCTGCTTTTTGTCCTTTTGGCACTAGAAAAAGGCATTATTTGAAATTAACAAGCCTGGTCCAATATTTAACCTCTGGAGAAATGAGACTCCTATACTTTGCCTATGTTTAACTGTCTTAATTGCCCTAATTATATTTGTAATTGTTAATAGGTAATTATTTTACTGGTCCTGCAGGAGACATCTACTAATGAAAGGCAACAACTTTTGCTGATTTCTCCTCCCCATCTACCACCCCAGCAGCCCTCAAAATCTGTTCTGAACAGATTCTAACTCTCTAGAATACATTTTCTGATGGCTGCAGGAGGGGGAATCAACAAAAACAGTCCCTTCAGATGCCATGGCACTAAAGATAAGCTGGATATCACAAAGTATTTTTAAGGAGGTTGTCCTGTAAATGAGACAATGAGAGGACACTTAATAGGCTCCAGTATGAAATTATTTGGTACAACCCTTATGGATTTTTCAGTCACAGAATCATGTTTATCGAAAAAGTTTTTTATGTTGGACACTCTTATCTATATTGGAACTTCAGAACCATTTTTTAAATAAGAGGAACAAATTACAGTGGTACCCCGCAAGACGAATGCCTCGCAAGACGGAAAACCCGCTAGACGAAAGGGTTTTCTGTTTTTCGATGCGCTTCACAGGACGAATTTCCCTATGGGCTTGCTTCGCAAGACGAAAATGTCTTGTGAGTCTTGAGATTTTTTTTCGCTCCCCACCCCCTTTTTCTAAACCGCTAAACCGCTAAACGCCTTTTAGCAGCTAATCCGCTAATCCCTTAATAGCCGCTAATAGTGCTAATCCGCTAAGCCGCTAATAGGGTTGCTTCGAAAAAACCGCTAGACGAAGAGACTCACAGAACGAATTAATTTCGTCTTGCGAGGCACCACTGTACAGTTAAAGCAGGGATGTATAGTATGACTGCTGTCAGGCTTGGGAACTAAATGGGAAGTATATTAAAGTTGCAAAGATTTGATTAAAAAAGATATATCATGGCCTAATTTGATTTTGATTCTATGCAATTATTTAGTGCAGAATTGTGGAATATTGAAAATCAGAATTGACTTGGCCTCTAAAATTAAATATTGGTGGGGTTTTATATTTGTAAGATTTTGTTCTATAATTTGCTACCAGTGACAAATTAAAACTGACATAATTTTAATTATATTTAATTTTTTTTTTTTACCTTTTCAAGACTGCTCAACCTGCTGAAGAAACTGCAGAAAAGGCTGAAGAACCAATGGAGCACTAATCATTGTGCATGCACTTCGGACACAGGAATGCCAGAGCATGCATTTGTATTCTGTTAACATAACTCTTGAGATAAATGCATATTGTAGTGATACATTCTAGTGAGTTGGTCTACAAAAATGTATTGCCAAAACTCCTAAACTGGCAGCAAAGAATTAATAACTGACCACTGCTCTTGAGATGTCATTTTCTAGAAACTACGGAATATTGTTTTATATGAAAAAGCTTGTTTTCCTGTCATAAAGGCGTTGATTAAATAAACCTGTTTCTTGAAACAACTTGCTCTGGTTTTTATTTTTTAATTCATTAAATCAGGAAAAGCAAAATCATTATCACTGCTTCTTGAGGGAGAAAGTTCCCTAGTTCAACTATGCACTGTGTGAAGAAGTACTTTCTTTTATCTGTCCTGAATTGTCTAACATTCAGTTTCATTGGACGGCCCTGAGTTCTAGTGTTATGAGGCCGGGAAGGACTTATTTCTATCCTCTATCTACATGCCTGAGACCTGTGGGTATAGGTAAAGGGACCCCTGACCATTAGGTCCAGTCGTGGCCGACTCTGGGGTTGCGGCGCTCATCTTGCTTTATTGGCAGAGGGAGCCGGTGTACAGCTTCCAGGTCATGTGGCCACCATGACTAAGCCGCTTATGGCGAACCAGAGCAACACACGGAAACGCCGGTTACCTTCCCGCCGGAGCGGTACCTATTTATCTACTTGCACTTTGACGTGCTTTTGAACTGCTAGGTGGGCAGAGCAGGGACCAAGCAACGGGAGCTCACCCCATCACAGGGATTCGAACCACCGATCAGCAAGTCCTAGGCTCTGTGGTTTAACCCACAGATTCACCTGCGTCCCTTTTTGCGGGTATAGGGCGGTGTATAAAATCAATAAATAATAATAATAATAATGCTATGCATAATCACCTCAATACTGCAACCTTTCCTCAGAGGAGTTGCAACACCCCCTTGATCGTTTTTGTTGCCCTTTTTTGACCTTTGAGATGTGATCAGAACCAGGGGTCAGCAACCTAAGGCCCATGCGCCATAAGCGGCCCATGGGGGTCGTTTAACCAGCCCATGGACCTCCGCCACCCACTCAGGGGTCACGCCACCCATTTGGTTGGCTCCTATGCGCTGCGCTAAACTGGAACGGAACAGAGTGGGGACCGCCTTCTGTGATGCTGGCTTTCCATTGGTTGCAGGAAGCTCCTGCAACCAATGGGAAGCTGCGCAAGCCTTTGCCATGCTGGAAATAGCGTTTGCACATGCATGCGTGTGCGCACTCTGGCCCACTGCGGCATCCTCGGGACCGTGAACTGGCCCTAGCCACAAAAACTTTGCCGACCCCGATACACAGTATACCAAATGCAGTTACACCATAGATTTGCATAATTGCATTATGATATTGGCAGTTTATTGTCAAATCCTTTCCTAATGATCCCTAGCTTGGAATTTGCCTTCTTCACAGCTGCTACACGCTGCGCCATTCATGGAACTATTCGCTTTGACTCCAAGGTCTTAACTGCTTGTCAGTCACCACCAGTTCAGACTCCATGAGCATATATAAGAAATTAATATTGTGTTTGACGCACATCACTTTAAATTTGTTTACACTGAATTTCACTTGTCCATTTACCGCCCAGTCACTCAGTTCAGAGAGGTCTTTTTGGAGCTTTTCACAATCTCTTTAACAGTATCATTGGGAAACTTGACCACCACACTACTCACCCTTAACTCTAGATAATTTATGAACCATTCTATGATTCTACAAAAATAAAAAGCACAGGTTTTGAATAGGATACTAGATGCGTGTCTGTCTGGAAGTAATCCTACTGAATTGAATGTGGCCTATGCTAGCAAGCATTTTAGGATTGCAACCTAAGGCTATTGTCAGGAATTTTTTTCAGTTCAAAGGCAGCACCCCCTCCCTGAGCCAGTATGCCAGTGTTGGATGGGGCAACTGATGTGAATTTTGCCTTTGTACCCTAGCCTAGTTTCCACACCCTCACACAACCTGTCAGGCAAGCAAGAAGCACAGTCAGAGTTCAGGGACCCATTCCAGCTACCACAAACAAGGCTGAGCAAAGACTGATAAGGGGCGTTCCTTGGGGTGAAGGATACACGCAGGGCTGGATTTAGGTGTGAGGAGGCCCTAAGCTACTGAAGGTAATGGGGCCCTTTAGATGTCCAGCTGTCCTTTGCCAGCAACAAATTGCCGCTGTTTTTTTCTGTTGAATATACGCTATATGGTAATTTATGGACCTAATAGGTATCTTAAAACCATTTGCACATAACGAATAGGAGCCTACACAACACAACCCACTGTTGCTGTATGTAGGTTTTATTTTATTTGTTTTTTATCTTATATTTTGGAAATGTACATCCAGTCCCCCCCCCCCCCTTGGGGCCCTAAGTTATAGCTTGTTTAGCTTATACGTAAATCCGGCACTGGTACACGGTCTGGGAAAGAGGCCCACGGCCGAGATGGAGATGGGCTGCATTTGAGCCCTGGTCCTGAAGTTTCCCATCCATGGCTTAGAAAGAAACGGGCGCCTGAAACCCGACAGCCCTATCGCGGGGCCACTGAATGCCACGCAGTGTAACGGCTCCTGCGCCATTGGCGCGGACGGCGCCCACGTCCTGCTCCCAAGAGCGGGTGGAGAAGCAGCATCGGCCCTCGCAGGCTGGACTCCAACCCGGACACGGCGACCCTGCGTGAGGCGG
The DNA here is from genome assembly GCF_965153285.1 of Podarcis tiliguerta. Taxonomy (NCBI): domain Eukaryota; kingdom Metazoa; phylum Chordata; class Lepidosauria; order Squamata; family Lacertidae; genus Podarcis; species Podarcis tiliguerta. Next base: position 66,507,728 of record NC_139534.1, read on the forward strand.
AAGAGGCCGCGCTTCAGCTCCCCGCCTCCGGCGAACGCGCGTTATGCGAGCGGCGGAGGAGGCGTGTCCCGTCCGGGCCGCCGTACTATCGATGTGGCCCTGCGCGCCGAGTGCTTCCACGTCAGCTGCAGGAGGCAGCGGCGGCGCCGGGAGGAGCCAGGAAGGACCCGCTACGGCCCGCTACCGAAGCGACGAGACGGCGGCCGCGCAGCCTCAGCGCCCGTTTTCCGAGGCCGCAGCGGGAACCGCCAGCGAGGGGAAGAGAGCCGGAGCCGCGGGAGGTTAGTAGTAGCGGGGCAGCCGAGCGGGCGGGGAAAGGGATGCACGGGGAGGCGCCGAGCGTCGGGGCCCGCCGAGTTTCCTGAGGGGCTTCAGCGTCGCCGTGAATTGGCGAAGGACCTTCCCTGCCGTCTCCAGCCTCCCGCTGGAACAACGTGCGCCCTCACAAGAGGCTCGGGCGCCAGATCCCTCGACTGGGCCTAATGCCGAGCGGGCGTCGTCGCCGAGCCAAGATGGGGGAGGCAGAAGGGCGCCTCTTTGTCACACGGGGGTCGGTCTGGAGCCTCAGGTCGCGAGTCTGGCTCTGCCTTCCCAGGGCAGAGGAGCCGGGGGGGGGGAGGCGGTGGGATTTCCCCCTGGATTGCACGGGCGCAAGAGGGGCGCGTCGTTGCTGCTGGGTCGGTGGGCGGCGAGTGGTTTGGAAACACCCGGTTTCAGTTCTTTGCCAGGTTGCTTAGTCCGGAGATTAATGAAAAACCGGGGGAACGGGAGAAGTTGGAAGTTTGATTTCAACTTAAAAAAAGAGAATCTTGGCCCCGAAAGGTGTTTCGTTGGCTCTGGTGTGCACAGGCGTCCTCCTTTCTTGGATCAGTCAGGCATAGGCAAACTCGGCCCTCCAGATGTTTTGGGACTACAACTCCCATCATCCCTAGCTAACAGGGCCAGAGGTCAGGGATGATGGGAATTGTAGTCTCAAAAAAACACCTGGAGGGGAGAGTTTGCCTATGCCTGAATCAGATCAAGGACCTGCCCCTAGTCCAATATGCTGTTTCTCCTGGTGTCCAGCCAGGTGCCTCTAGGAAGCCCACAAACGGGACATGAGGGCACCATCCCTCTCCCGTTGTGGTTTGCCAGGAGCTGGCATTGAGCGGCATGCTGCCCTTGAACATGGAGGTTCCATTTGTTGGCCATGGGTGAGAACTACTGATTGACCTATCCATGTGCATTTATGGAGTTGTGAGTTTCATAGAAGAGGGTCTGTGTTTCTTGGTTAAAATATGAGGACAATTTTCTACAATAACACGTTTGTTTTTAATTATCTGACCCAGTGATTTCACTTGCGGGAGTCATTTGTTTTTTCACCAATTGGTCACTCTAAGAAGTCCTTTCCTTTTAAAATTCTGAATCCACTACCAATCAATTTCACTGAGTGAGTCTTTGTTATAGGAAAAGACGTAAAAATAAAAAAAAGTTTCCATTCTTTTTATGCCTTGCATAATCTTATAAGTCTCTGTCATATGCCACCCTATTAATTTCTTTTGTTTTTAAGTTAAAACCTAATCTTGTAGGGAAATTGCTTAAATTCCCTGATAGCCTTGTTTCCCTTTCTGCACCTTTTATAGCTCTGTGAGGACCACTTTTCAAGTGGGTGGGACGGGGGATGACCAGAACTGAATACAGTATTCTGGAGATGGCTACACTGTGGATTTATTGCACAGATCACTTCGTCACCAGTTCCTTACCTAATAATTCCTAGCATGGAATTCTCCCTTACTGATGTGGTGCACATAATCAATGTTTTCATTAGCGATTCACCATGATTTCATGCTCCCCTGTCTGGTTGCTTCCCATCAATGTATGCTGTATTGATGTATATATGAATCTAGATTCCCCCCCCTAATGTATATCACCTTAAATCTATTTACACTAAATTTCATTTGCCATCTTGTGCAAATGCATTCACTGCATTTGGAGAAGTTCTTTTGCTACACCTCAAAACTTGTTTGAGCTACCACCATGTGGAATCATTTGGTGTCAACTGCAAACTTGGCTACTTTTCCTGCTAGCCCTGGTCTCCAGATTGTTTATGAACAAATATCACAATACAGAACCTTGTGTGTTTTCTTACTGCATTTCATTTTGAGAACAATCTGTACCTATCCTACACTTACTATTTTTGAAGGAGTTACCCATCCGCAAGGGTACCTTTTCTCCAATTCCATGACTGCTAAGTTTATTTATGAGCTTTTAGTGAGGGACTTTGTCAAAAGGTTGTTTTCCCACTGGCTATAACTTGGGGTTTGGCATTTGACTGCTCAATGAATAATATCTCAGTGCGCATGAACCCATCAAAGGTTAAGCATGAATTTTATTCTAGCACTGAAATTTATAAAGCACTTGGTGCTTTATTTTGATGATACAGTATCCACTTATTTTAGTGACTATACAGCCAGCTATGTTTTCTTAGGACCTTATTGTGTATGTATTCTTTACTAGATGGATTTGTAATAATGTAGTTAAGCGTTTGGAATGTCTAAATAACAATTGAGAACTGGATAACTGGATACTGCATATTGCTACTGCTTTTTTAAAAAACACTTTCTACTCAGATGTTCTGTTGCATTTTGGCTGCAATCTCATACACACCTGGAAGTACATCCCTCTGAATCTAATGGAGAAGTATTACTGCTGAATAGACATATATGAGACTGCAGCTTTGGTACATGTGAGCATTCTGATGAGATTATTCTAGATTTGTAAATCAGCCCACAAAAGTTACTAGCCTCACCTGTATGGCATTCCTGGATGACTGTGGCCAGCAGGAGAGTTGTTAAATACAAGTAGGCATAGGCAAACTAGGCCCTCCATATGTTTTGAGACTACAACTCCCATCATCCCTAGCTAATAGGACCAGTGGTCAGGGATGATGGGAGTTGTAGTCCCAAAACATCTGGAGGGCTAAGTTTGCCTATGCCTGAATACAAGGCTGCACTGTTCCCCTTGAAATATGGTTGCATATATTTGCACATTTGTTGCATTATTTTCAATAGAGTACATTGCAGGCCTCAGTACAGTAGACAAAATACAGACTTGAAGATATTTGGGGATTTTTTTATGGCAATGTATGGACTACAGTAGAAGCATAGTTATCAGTTAACTGCATTATTGGAATTCTTTTCCAGAGTTTGTGAGACATCTTTTTAAAAAAATCTTGCATTGAGAGAACTTTGATAAAGAGACAAAATGACGGCTGCAGAAAATGTGTGCTATACATTAATCATTGTTCCAATGGACTCGGAGCCACCCTCTGAAATGAGCTTAAAGAATGACTTGGGTATGTTATGCTTTCTGGACCTGGACCATACTTTTATAGTTGTATGTGCATTTATTTCAAATATCATATTGCCTGTTGTGCTGTTGTGGCAATCAGAGAAGTGTTAGGAAAGAAAAAAATGAAATAAAAATGTTTTAAACATTAAATGCTGTAAAACAGTCTTTAAAAAGTGAAATAAACTAACTTAAGCATATAGTAGTAGCTAAAATGGTTAGCAGACCACACACATCAGTGTGAGGAAATACATAAGGTCTCATGGGCAAAACATGGTAGGTGGAGTAAGCATGTTGCAGAGCAGACAGTGATGAATGACAAGTTAAATTTCAGTTCTTCTGCACTCTGTTGCAGCTCTACTGAAAAAGTGGAGTGCAGCAAAAGTTCAGGCATTGCTGAGCAAGTGTGTGTGTATGCTCTATTGCATGCAACTCTTGTGCATTACAGCTACTGCGTAGAGGAGCCACCATATGGGAACTTTTCAAGCATTCTTTTGTGTGGTGGTTGTTTGTAAGAATTTTGCCTAAATTGAATTGTCAGTAATATGAGGCACATGTAAGCCCAATAGTGTCTACCCAGAAATGCTTCCCCTTCTCCTTTACCGGTGTGTTCTTTTGGTTGGAGTAGTACACAGTAAGATAGCCGTCACCAAATTGTTGCCTTCCAGGTATTTTGGATTCTAGTTCCAGTCAGCACCAGCCAGCATGGGTCATACTGGCTAGGGCTTACATCTGGAGAGCACCAGGTTGGCAAAGGCTACGGTTTACTATGCCAAAGTGTAGAAATCTCTATAGTGATTATCATGTAATAAAATGTAGCAGTAGCAGGATAAAGAACAAGAAATTGAGAGAGATAGTATGTAATGCAACAACATTTAAAAAATGTTCTGCTATCATAGTTTGTGGTTAATGTAACTTACGCAGCTTCTTTTGTCTAACAGAAAAAGGAGATGTGAAATCTAAGACAGAGGCCTTGAAGAAAGTAATCATAATGATTTTAAATGGTGAAAAGCTGCCAGGACTTTTGATGACTATTATTCGGTTTGTGCTGCCACTTCAGGACCACACCATCAAAAAACTGCTTTTAGTATTTTGGGAGATTGTTCCCAAGACCACTCCAGATGGTAGACTGTTGCAAGAAATGATCCTTGTTTGTGATGCCTACAGAAAGGTGAATCTTTTATTTATTCTACCTGTAGCATAGAATCGTAATATGTAATGACCGTAATTTGTAATCAACCATCCTAATGCTATAGCATATATCCAAATATCCTGCTTTGTAAGTGGAATATGTTTTTGTCTTGTTCTTTTGGACCAAGATGTGGTTTTATTGTAAAAATGACTTTCAGTTTTGGATTATTTTTGCCTTTGTCCAGATTTAGTTGATTTTTATTTTGTCCAGATTTAGTAGACTTAGTTGATGTAAGGAAACCAGAATGCAATTGTACTTCGTTTCCAAATACATATATCATCTTGATTTTGATGTTTCAGGATCTTCAACATCCAAACGAGTTCATCAGAGGATCCACCCTCCGTTTCCTTTGCAAGCTTAAAGAAGCAGAATTGCTGGAACCATTGATGCCAGCTATTCGTGCATGTCTGGAACATCGTCATAGCTATGTGCGCAGGAATGCAGTCCTTGCAATCTACACTATTTACAGGTAAATTTTGCAAATTTACTAAAGTCCCAGCTGTCAGACTAGGAACATAGCTATGCTGTATCTTTGGGGGAGGGGGAGGTGACAACCTAAAATGATGCTCATCATTTTAACACTTCATATTTCCCCCTTCTTAATGCATTAAAGCTATTTAGTAATTATATAATGCTCAAATTATAAAATTAAGCTTGATCATTACCTGTTAAAAACACCGACTTAAAATCTTATTTCAATAAATGCTTGAAGGAGTCATAATTCGTATCTGTTGTGGTTTTTATATTATTGTGGATTCTACATCCCAATTCAGTTGCTACTTCTAGCAGAGAAATATTTCTAAATACTTTTTGGTTTGGTTTATTTTGCCTTTACTAAACTGTTCACACATGCTGCATGGGAGTGTTACTTGTGAAAGGACTTTATTAGTTTAGTGTGCGCTGAAATTAAATCAAGTATGGAAAGTAGTCCTGTTTCTTTGACCCTAATGGATGAAATCCAGTGTTGCACCAGTGAATGCAGTGTGATCTCTCCTCCTCCCTGTAGCTCTCAGCAGATTTTGGAGGAACACAGGTGGGAGGAGAGGAAGGGAAAGTAATGTTTGCATGAGTGGAAGTCCATTGCACAAGCGGGATGCCACAGTTGTCTTCCAATCTGTCCAGAAGCCCCTTTACAAGTACACAGAGACCTGCAGAGCTAGGGGTATAGCACACTGGGTTCTTGTGAAAAACAGTTAATGACCATAATTTTGATAACTTTTTATGCGGGATGCTTGTGAGCCAGTCTACCATTGAAATTAATTAAGAAATGGCATTGAGCCATTGTGAGAAATTCGGAGCATTTAACTTCATTTTCAGAAATACTTATTTTAAGTTTACTTTTTGGTCCAAGCTAATGTAAACCAGGCTAAAATAAAATCATGAGACTTAACACAACTGTTCATAGCTTGTTAAATAAACTGAGGCTGCAATCCATGGAACTCCTTTCTATGCGGCTTTTTTCTTTGCAGCAGATTATAGTTTTGAAACTCTTCAAATTGGTTTGTCAAGCAGTTCATAAGGAAAGGTTTGAAGCCATTGTGATTGTTAGGAGTTTGGTGCGTAGCCCAGGAATTGCAGCCAAGTTATAATTATAATGTTACAGATTTACCCTGTTAGTAGTCTTCTATATTTATAAGCTCACAGGAAAGGTAAATAATTGTAACCCTGTAGAAATGGCATCGGATATAAGAATTGAAAGAACTTTACCTATTTTGGGGTACCTTGCTGTTTTTTGAATAAAGATTGAGCGCAGAACAATTGTTCTTTTCTTCAAAAGGCTACAACATCTACATTTCGTATTAATTTTGTATTAATCCAATTACATTATTGAGCGTTACATTTGTAATCTTTATCTCTATTCTTTTAAAAGAAACTTTGAGCATCTTATACCTGATGCCCCTGAACTGATCCATGATTTTCTGGTGAATGAGAAAGATGCAAGTTGCAAAAGAAATGCCTTCATGATGCTTATTCATGCTGATCAGGTAAAAATAAATGTCCCCCCATCCTTCTTGGTTTTGAATTATTTTTAATAAGAAGAATAAGAATAATTATTTATTTGTACCCTTTCCATCTGGCTGGGTTTCCCCTGCCACTCTGGGCGGCTTCGAACAAAATATTAAAATACAGTAGTCTGTCAAACATTAAAAGCTTCCCTAAACAGGGCTGCCTTCAGATGTCTTCTAAAAGTCTGGTAGTTGTTTTTCTCTTTGGCATCTGGTGGGAGGGCGTTTCACAGGGCAGGTGCCACTACCGAGAAGGCCCTCTGCCTGGTTCCCTGTAACTTGGCTTCTTGCAGCAAGGGAACCTCCAGAAGGCCCTCAGTGCTGGACCTCAGTGTCTGGGTAGAATGATGGGGTAGAATGATGGGGGTGGAGACGCTCCTTCAGGTTTACTGGATCGAGGCCGTTTAGGGCTTTAAAGGTCAGCACCAACACTTTGAATTTGTGTTTTAATTTAAGATGCATATCCCTGCCTTGCTTTCACTCAGCCAGCTCTATCACCCCAACCTGTCTAAATGTTTCCTGCTTCATCAAACAACTGACCCTTTCTCCCTTCCTGCCCCTTATGCTTAGAAACATCTCCCAGAATGCCTTTTGTGATGCCATCTCTCTCTTTTTCTTCAAATTCCTCTTCAAAACACAGGTTTTCAGTGATCTCTTTGGCACTGTCTCCTACTCCCAGTATGCCTAAGTATGTGTAACTTCAATATACGCATTATCTTCCAGGCCTCCATTTCCTTCTGTTGACTCCCTTTTGTCTTTTTCTAGATTGTAAGCCTCTTGAGCCTATTATTTTATTGAAGTGTCATCCATGTACAAAGATGGCAACATATGACAAAAAATAAAATTACCTGCTGTAATTTGGCGTGTCCCTGGTAAACTGAAAGGATATAAAATGTAAAAATGAATACATACTACTTGGATTATAATGAGAAATGGCAAAACTTAAATGTGAAAATTATTTTGTTTATTTCTGAAGGATCGTGCTTTGGATTACTTGAGTACCTGTATTGACCAAGTCCAGACATTTGGTGATATTCTACAACTCGTTATTGTGGAACTGATCTATAAGGTACAGGAAAGAAAGAATTTCAGCTTTCATTGGGAAAGAATTTGTTTCTTAAAAAAATTTAAATGAGCCTCAGCTCATTTGTTGCAAACAGTGGGAAAATGGAAGTTAAGGACTAACAAATTTGTTAGTAATTGAGAGTTGTATCCAGCTAGGTTTTACTCAGAGTAGATCTATTGAAACTATTGAATCTAAGTTAGTCATGCCCATTCATTTTAGTAGGTCTACAATAGACCTTTACAACCTTTGCAGTTTTGTGTGCCAGATTCCACATCATCAGATGGAAAGGTGATAGGCTGGATGCAAGTACAATCAGAAGGCACTTGCACTGACACAATAGGATTCTATGATTTCTGATAAAACTCATTTCCATCTGTAGTCAACCCAGGCTGAATACAAGGGTCTCCCAACTCACAGAATCGACTTTTGGAAGCTGTAGCATGGAGGAGAGGACAAAAAAGCAATGTTCCAAAATCAGAGTTCTTGTAGCTTGTCAGATTCAAACTGGTGTATCTTTAGAAATACAATGTTGTTTGAATAAGACTTCTGTATCAGGGATATTCTTTATTTTGGTACTGCTAATGTTTGTATGGTTAGTACGTTCGTTCAGGTTTTCCCCGGTGTTTGACAACCAGCTGTAGTGTAGTAACAAGAGAACTAAGCAGTTGAGGGTTTTGTTGTTGTTGTTTTTTAAAGAGAGATAATCCATTCCTCATTCAGCAAGAGAACATTGCTTCTGTATCTTTCATTTCCAAATCTAGGTTTGCCATGCTAATCCATCAGAAAGAGCTCGGTTTATTCGTTGTATCTTCAATTTACTGCAATCGTCGAGCCCTGCAGTAAAATATGAAGCAGCAGGAACATTAGTTACACTTTCCAGTGCACCAACAGCAATCAAGGTACTGCAGCGTATTGTGACACATCAAAACATTTTTTAAGTGTCTTGGACATCAGTATACATTTGGTACTAAGGCATTTTAAGCCTTGTGAATTGGAACAGCAGGTAAAGTTTAGGAGTGTCTCACCAAGGTACTGCTTTGTTCATTGATTATTGGCACATGAATATGAACATCAGATGAACCATTATCCAATTTATAATTTAAAGAAAGCATTTTGAGGGTACTGTTTTGCAATTCCATGATGTTGTACTAAGTCAGGAACAGGCAAAGTTAGAAGGAGGCCACTTCGAGCTGTGTGTTGTCCAAAAGTACCATGGTAATGGAACACTCCAGTATCTTATTCTTCAGCTGAGATATAGTATAGCATTGTATTTTGTATACTGCCCACCCCCAGAAATGAATGCAAAGGTTGAGCTGCATTTTGCACTTGATATATACATACAATTGTTTTCTGAATGTGTACACCATATTTCATCCTGATGCCTAAGATTTAATGGAAAATATAGTGCCACAAATATCCGTGCAAACTACCAGAGAATGTCAAACAGGCAAATCAATTCAAGTGCTCAGAATTATTGTGCAGGCTTGCCCATCTTCCTTAGTTTGTAACATTTCCTGTTGATTTAGAAAAACTTGTGTTCTTACACCTAATTTGTTTGTCAACTTATTTTCCTATATCACGAATTGGAATATTTTAAGCATTTTCATTTTTTTTTTAACTGCAGGCAGCAGCTCAGTGCTATATTGACCTGATTATTAAAGAAAGTGACAACAATGTGAAGCTCATTGTGTTGGACCGCTTGATTGAACTCAAGGATCACCCAGCCCATGAAAGAGTACTGCAGGTAGGCATAGTCTTCCCAAATTCAAAGCTATACAACCAAATGTATGTTGTATGTTAAAACTGTGTTATGCATTTTTTGGTTTTTTGGTTTCTTAATCCTCCCTGTGATCCTTGGATGAAGGATGGTATAGAAATTAAATAAATAAAGTAAAATATAAATAAATATAAACAGCACATTGCACAGAAATGAAATAGCCCACGCCTACAAACAAAGTGTATTTTATTTCAGGATCTAGTAATGGACATACTAAGAGTTCTGAGTACTCCAGACTTGGAAGTGCGCAAGAAGACCTTACAGTTGGCTCTCGATCTTGTATCTTCCAGAAATGTAGAAGAGGTAAAACACATGTTCCTTCCCCCCCGCAGCTGAATCCTATACCTGTTAATGTTTGAGTAAAGTCTCTCTTAATTCACCTTAGCTTAATTTTGAGTAACTACATAATACTTTATGTGGGACGCGGGTGGCGCTGTGGGTTAAAGCCTCAGTGCCTAGGGCTTGCCGATCGAAAGGTCGGCGGTTCGAATCCCCGTGGCAGGGTGCGCTCCCGCTGTTCGGTCCCAGCGCCTGCCAACCTAGCAGTTCGAAAGCACCCCCGGGTGCAAGTAGATAAATAGGGACCGCTTACTAGCGGGAAGGTAAACGGCATTTCCGTGTGCGGCTCTGGCTCGCCAGAGCAGCGATGTCACGCTGGCCACGTGACCTGGAAGTGTCTTCGGACAGCGCTGGCCCTTGGCCTCTTTGAGTGAGATGGGCGCACAACCCTAGAGTCTGTCAAGACTGGCCCGTACGGGCAGGGGTACCTTTACCTTTACCTTTACCTATAATACTTTAGCTTTAATTTTTTGACCTTTTTTAAAAAAATGTAATTGTTGTTTTGTGCTTTGCTTTTGTCTAGCTGGTGATTGTTTTGAAGAAAGAAGTAATTAAAACAAATAATGTGACAGAGCATGAAGATACTGATAAATACAGACAGTTGCTCGTTCGGACATTACATTCCTGTAGCGTTCGGTTCCCTGATATGGCTGCAAATGTCATTCCTGTGGTAAGCAACTCAGTCAACATTTTGCTTCCTGTTACACAAATTTTGTTACACTTAGCTTGCAATAATTGTTTAATATTTAATAGTCGCTTACCTTCTCAGCTACTTTTCTTGTAGCCCTGATTGGTCCCCCCCACCCTTTATAAGTTTATTCTTGTTCCCAGTTTGTTGTTTTCTATTAGTTAAAGCACACACTTTATTATAAATTCTCATAATTTAGTTATGTGAGAAGAGGTTCTTATTTTTGTGAAATTGTAGTTGGAAGAACAAACTGTATTACTGCCAGAAAGTAACCAGACAACATTCTGGATATTTAAACAAGAATTTGTCATCTTTATTTTGAATTATAAAAGCTTCAGAACAACTTTATTGAGCCAGAAAGCACTGAGTTCCCTAGGATTACTTCTTCTTCCTCCTCCTCCTCCTCTTCTTCTTCTTCTTCTTCTTCTTCTTCTTCTTTTGGCCAAAGTTTACTAAAGTCTTTAGAAAGAATTCAATATTATGCTGTTCTGATAGTTCTGTCAGTGCAAGCAATATGGCTTGCCAGATGGAATTATCCCCCTTTTCTCCCACCATGTTGTTCCAAGGGTTCCCTGACCCCAACCCCTGAGCCAGTTGCCTGGGGAAGAATTGGGGGGGGGGGGGACCCATTGCACAAGCAGAAGTCTTTGCACAGGGCTTCTGCTGAAGGGACTCATTTGTTGAATATCACTCCATATGATATGGGCAGCTATTGGCCTCTATGCATGCAAAGCAGCTGTTGAATTGTACCTAACTCCCACCTTGTTCCGTGCACTGTGTCTTACAGAAATACTTGAGCCTAAAGCACTCTTGCACATGTACAGTCAATCCAAATCCTGTTAACTTCTAGTTCTTGATCTGGCTAATGGGGTGCTGATGTCTTTCAAGTTGTGTGACTTGTTCACTCTCATCCTAGTTGATGGAGTTCCTCAGTGATTATAATGAAGCTGCAGCTGCTGATGTCTTGGAGTTTGTGCGTGAAGCCATCCAGCGTTTTGATAATCTCAGACTACTTATTGTGGAGAAGATGCTGGAAGTGTTCCACTGTATTAAATCTGTCAAGTAAGTTTAACATATGCCTCACCAGCTGGATGTAAAGGTTTTAGGTGCTCTAAATCAGGGGTTGGCAACCTAAGGCCCATGGGCTACATACAAGTGGCCCGCGGGGTTCGTTGAACCGGCCCACGAGATGCTCCCAAACTCAGCTGCCCACTCAGCAAGTCCCCATGCGCTGTGCTAAACCAGCACAGCACGGGGACTCGCTTCTGCGGCGCCAGAAATCACGTCTACGCAGACGCTAATGCCGGAAATTGTGGGCATGCGCGCTCGCGATCCAGCCCACGGAGGGATCTCCGCTGGAGTGAACCAGCCCAGGCAAGTTAAACCTTGCCGCCCCTTCTCTAAGTTGTTAAAATAGAAGCGAGTTGAGGAAACCGACATGGGCGCATATGACTTTGGCTAAAATGCTTAGTAAGGATTCATTTTATCGCCTTCAAATTTTTGTGTGCCTCTGAACAGATGTGAAAATAAATCGTATGTCTGCTAGACTGCCAAAAATGCAGTGTTCTTACTCTCGCAAGACTTACTTGTGTTGCCTTTATAAATCTGAAGTGACTGGGCAGTTAAATAAATCTGTTTCCATTACATACATCTGCAGCAGCATGTGATTGTTTCTAAATAAATTATTGGGTGGGATTGACACATAACAAGCTTGATCAGTAGAAGCCTTGTGTGAGGACGTCTGCTAGCACAACAGGGATTTTCTCCTCCTACTTCCACCACACCTCCCAACCGTGGCTTGGAGTGGGGGGCAGGAGAGCCCCCAGAAGAGCCCCCAGGGACATGGAGTACCATTCTATATGGGAAGCTGCAATGCCTGTGCAGATGGAAATCTGTCCAAAATTTACCTTACTGATGCGGTCGTACCTTGGATCCCAAACACCTGGAACTCGGACGTTTTGGCTCCCAAACGCTACAAACCTGGAAGTGATTGTTCCAGTTTGTGAACATTCTTTTGGAACCCGAACATCTGGCTTCCTGCAGCCAATCAGAAGCCACGATTTGGCCCATTCGCATGTCTTTTGTTTCCCCACTTCCTCTCACCTTCCTGCCTCCTCCATGAGTGGATGCCTCCTGCCAGATAAAAGCCCTTGCATTCACAATAGTGCCCCAAAAGACAGGTGATTAGACTTTTGCCTCATATCCCATGAGTTTTACTGTTCCTGCAATATTTTTCTGCCACTGGGAAATAAATCTAGAGTGGTAACTGAAAGAGTGAAGGAGGGAGGAGGATGCTCTTCCACTCGTCTCCTTTACCTTTGGCAGTCCATATATCTGGTAAGCAGATCAATAGACAACTGAGCCTCTGCTAAGCAAATACTAATAATTTTTGTAGGCTACTTAATCCTTTTGAGCCGGAATGACTGATGTGCCCATGAAATGTATGAGGATGCAGTTTGCATCGATTATCTGTATAAAATTGCAAGGCTGATTTATTTATTTATTTATTTGTGCTTTATAGAATTTATCGCGGAGCCCTTTGGATCCTTGGAGAATACTGTAGCACAAAGGAAGATATACAGAGCGTAATGACAGAAGTTCGTAGATCACTGGGAGAGGTAGGTGTCTGTATTGTTAATCAAAACACATTTTTCTGTTTTTATACATTTCAGGGGGGAAATAAGCCTTTGAAAACCACAGGATTTTAAAATTGGTTACATTTGGTGGTTTCTTGAGGATGTACTGTACAAATGAAAAACAATACCATGCTAATACCAACTTGTAGTTTCTGCTGAACAGATTAATCAAAGATTAATCGTATTGAAATAATTCATCATTTCATTAATAGTTAATGGAACAGAGAGTACTTTAATAGAAAGAGAGAAAATAATATATGGTGGTGCGTACAGGAGGAGATTGGTTAAGTTTATTTTCTTTGGGGCATCTGAGAGAATATAGCCCCATCTTCCAGGCTGAAGTTTATGCTGTTAATTTTTTTATCAGTCACATTGTTAATCTTTCAGATCCCAATAGTGGAATCTGAAATCAAGAAAGAAGCTGGTGAAATGAAGCCTGAGGAGGAAATTACTGTGGGTCCTGCCCAAAAACTGGTTACTGAAATGGGAACGTATGCTACACAGAGTGCTCTTAGCAGTTCCAGACCTGCCAAAAAAGAAGAAGACAGGTGATTTGGCTTTTGCCTTTGTTAGCAGTGGATGATTTACAACTGGTGCTTTTGTGTGAGTACAAGGGCTTTAGATCTGGCAGGAGGTGTCCACTCACATAAGATGTGTGGAGCTGATTTTCCCCTGATTTCCCCATTAACTCTACAGCTGCCACCCCCAATTTTTTTAGATGGGACATGGGGTCCAAGGAACTGCGGGGAGAGAGAATTGAAGGAAATCCCCACTACTTCTCTGCTTAGATGGTGCAACAGCAGCAGGAGCACTAGGGGGATTTAAATATTTATATATATATAAACCTATCTTTAAAAATAAATAAATCAATGTTTACACAAGCCTGCCAATGTGATACATTTTATTATGCAAAAATGTATACCTTGTTTCTCCCTTCCAGAAAGGAGTTGCTTGTAATGACTTGCCAAATATAAAAATATGTATAAAACACAGTTGCCAGACTAAAGCTGCCTTATTGGGCAAGAACACAAAGAATCCAAATGATAAATAATGCTTGATGCAATTCTTTCTGTTCCTGTAACCTCTCTAATCGTCTCAACTTTCCAGTAATGACGCTTGAACAGACTGCAGCAGTTATTGTCTGTGAATATTGGACAGAAGAGGGCGGTGTGCCTTTACTGCCATATGGTCAGAGCCGAGTATATTGTTTCAAGTTTTTAAGAAACAAAACTCAGAGTACAGAATTCCTTGGAGATTTTTTCTCTCTCTTAGCAAGCAGCCAGGAGTTGGAAAGCACATCATTGGCAGGAGACACTGAGTTCAGACGGGATATCTGCACGTTGGCAGCGAGTCCTGCTGAGTCATTAGAGAAGAGAATCTTGTTGCTGTGGCCCAGGGCATAGACACAAAGCAAAGAGTTGTTTGCAGCTTGGGTAAAGCTGCTTACAAAAAAATAACCGCCCTCCCTCCCAAGAAAAACAGCCCACCAAGTACTTACAGTCCCAGCCAGTAACGTGGGGCGGAATTTTTATCCAACATGGAACATTATTGGCCGTTCGGTTCTTCTGTATGGAAGGAAAAAATTGAAAATGCATCATTTCATAAAATTAATTAGTAACTTAATAGATGAGTATGTATCAGTCAACCTGCGTGGCTTACTCCCTCCATTCCTGCCCTTTTCTGTGTACTTGTGTATTTTGAGGGTTTATTATGGGTGGGATGATAGGTAGTCTGTTACATCAGGTGCAGCCAGTGTGGTGCCCTCCAGATGTTTTGGACTAAAAGTCACAGTGACTAAAAGACTAAAAGATCAGTGACCATGCTGGCAGGAGCTGCTGGGAGTTGTAGTCCAACATCTTGAGAGCACCACAATAACTTTTCCTTCTTTTATATTGCTTTGTATAAAAAAGTATTGTAAACATTTAAACATATATAGCTTACAAGCCCACAGGGCACTTTGATTTAGATGTTCAGGCTATCTTTTCTGCTTTTGTCACATAGCCTCCTTTATTTCAAAACATTTAGGCACAGTAAGATGAGTTCTTTTGTCTGTCACATAGGCCACATGGCTAAGCAATATGTTGGGTGCTGTTTCTAGATTGCCCTTTTCTCTTTTTGGTAGGCCTCCACTGAGAGGGTTTTTGCTGGATGGGGATTTCTTTGTCGCAGCCTCCCTCGCCACAACTCTGACCAAGATTGCGTTACGTTATGTGATGCTGGTTCAAGAAAAAAAGAAGCAAAATGTACGTTATATTTCTTTGAATTGTGCTTAAGGGATTCCTGCCTCTGAAACTTGGTGAGAGGACAGCCATCTCTCTTAGATACTTGAAGATCACACCTTTTGGACAGTCTCTTTACACTCAAGGCACCTTCACTGCTTTTACAGCTTGCTTTGTGTGAAGGTGTACTACTTAGTTTCAAGCTAACAAATTGCTGCTGTCAGCATCAGATATAATCTGTGTCCCCCATTTTTGATTGAGTTTTGCATGTTATTTTTAAGAGGGAGTGTTGAGTTCTTGGAATTCAAAACGAAATGCACATCCTAATATTCTCCTCTTTCCCCCTCCTTCAGTCTTTTGTAGCTGAGGCGATGTTGCTCATGGCTACTATCCTCCATTTGGGAAAGTCATCTCTTCCCAAGAAACCAATAACGGATGATGACGTGGATCGGATTTCTCTCTGCCTGAAGGTCCTCTCAGAATGTTCCCCACTAATGAATGACATCTTCAACAAGGAGTGCAGGCAGTCCCTTTCTCACATGTTGTCTGCTAAGCTGGAAGAGGAGAAGCTCTCGCAGAAGGTGAGAGCTCAAAATTGCCCGTGTAACAGTAACATTTTGTAGGCCTCTGGCTCTTGACAAAAAGCCCAGGTAACAGAGGGTTGTTCCTTGTGTGTATGTTATATCTCAACTCATCCCTATTCCTCTTTACCACAGAAAGAGTCTGAGAAGAGAAGTGTGACAGTTCAGCCAGATGATCCCATTTCCTTTATGCAACTCACTGCTAAAAATGAAATGAACTCAAAGGAAGATCAGTTTCAGCTGAGTCTTCTAGCAGCTATGGGGAACACACAAAGGAAAGAAGCTGCAGATCCACTGGCATCCAAGCTCAACAAGGTGATGTCAAATATCCGTCTTCCCAGGCGGTCCTTAGGACTGAAGCAAAAGAAATCCTTTCACTTTCCATGCTGTTGTTTTTTAATTATTAAAAAAAGGGCAAGATTCAGCTTTTGACTCCCATAATCGGAAGGCTTCCTCTTGAGCCAACAGTGCTTTCCCCCAGTATACCCTCGGGGGGTTGTCAGGTGAACCTCCAGAATAGGGCACAGCTGAAATGCATGCCCTGGTGGAACAAACAACAAAGTGCAACACTGAATTAGTCCCATAATTACAATTGACACAGTGCTGGCATACTCTTGTCACTTTCCCCTGCAGCAAACCAATTAGGCAGTTAATGCTTCAGTTACCCTTACATTGGCTTGTGATATTAGAAAACGTATTGAAAATTCTTGTAAGTTGCATTCTTACAGCAGTTAGTCCTGTAGGGATTCTTGCTGCCTTTTTAAACAAGCAGAGGAAAGCCTTGAGAAAAATCTGTGCAACTAGGGGGCCTTGCTGTGGTTGAAGAGAATGAAACTGACAAGATAAGTTGTTTTTACTGGGCAAAACACAGAAATGACATTAGTTCATTAGAGTGTCTTATTTAACATATCTCCCAAGTGTACAGTTTACAGAAAGATATGGATGCCAGAGAGGGTAGCTGTGTTCTGGTATTAATAATCAGAAATGGTTTGGGATGTGGAAGATCTTAAATCTCCTAAATGGAAGAGAATAGTGTAAGGGAATAATGCAGTTTTCAGTAGTGATGCTTCATTTTCAATAATGTATGCCAGCTTTTTGTTAAGACGCTAACCGCACAATCCTATACCTCTCTGATCAGAAGTGAGTCATATTGAATTTCAACAGGGCTTCCTCCCATTTAAGTGAGGATAGGATTGCAGCCTAACTCTCTGTTTATGTTTGGCAGGTGACTCAGCTGACAGGATTCTCGGATCCAGTCTATGCAGAGGCGTACGTTCATGTCAACCAATATGATATTGTATTGGATGTGCTCGTGGTAAACCAGACCAGTGATACTTTGCAGAATTGCACACTAGAATTAGCTACATTAGGTAAACAATTACAGATATAACAATTATGTAAAATGCTTTACTGGTAATAGTTTTCCCCCTGGATAAATTCTATGCATCCTCTCTTTAAACAGGTGATCTGAAGCTTGTGGAAAAACCATCTCCTCTGACACTTGCTCCGCATGATTTTGCCAATATTAAGGCCAATGTGAAAGTCGCTTCCACCGAGAATGGAATAATTTTTGGTAATATCGGTAGGTATTCTGTATTATCTGCTATAGATTTTGGAATATTGTTTGTCTGTCTCTTCTCTATTCATTTGGACACCTTATAAGATACTGTGACCAAATTTTGCATGATGTTTTCTGAGATCAAGGAACAGATTTTTGTCTTATGTTTGGATACAGCTGAACCCCATTTTGAATCAAGATGGTGGACCTTACCTTTTAAAGCCGCACTGATTGTTTGCTTAGAATTGCTGAGCAATACTGGGTACAAGTCTGATAGTATACAGTAACTAAGGAGTCTTAAAAGTGTGTTGCTTTGATTCTATTTTATAAGAATGTGACTGTATTTATTTTACAAACTTAGCTTTAGGAAAACGCTATTTTGAAAGAGATGTCTCCATTCTGAATTGGAAGGACTATGAGTTTCATTCAACCTTTAAATTTGTTGCAAGTTATGTAATGGTCTCCATTCTCCTAATCTCTCTCTCTCTTTTAGTGTATGATGTTTCTGGAGCAGCTAGTGACAGAAACTGTGTTGTCCTCAGTGACATCCATATTGACATCATGGATTACATCCAGCCTGCTACTTGTACTGATGCTGAGTTCCGTCAGATGTGGGCAGAATTTGAATGGGAAAACAAAGTGAGCTCTCACTACCCTTTATTTATCCACATTTTAAAATAGAATATTATTAAGAAACCATACAGGTGTGGGTGTGGGAGATATGCTTTGTTTGTTTTTGTCCCTTGGAAGCAGCTTTCTAGGGAACATATGCAGCTATTTGCAGGAGCATAAGAGCCCAAGTATACATGCAGAACACCGCATGCCGGTCTTTGCATCTGAGCTACTGTACTGCTTTCAGAAAAACTACCACTCTGGCTCAGGTGCACCTCCCATGGCAATACACTTTTTCTTGGGCTGAAATTTGTTTCAAATACAGGCTTTTGAGTTGTGCAGGACCCTTTCAGATATACAGCTAATGTGTGCTGTTTTGTTTCGTTTGGTCACATTAAATAGAATAATGGTGTATTATCTCAGCCTTCTGAACTTGTTACGAGGTAGAACAGCCCCTGTTTCCATGTTAGATTAACAGCCTTCCACATAGATCTTATCAGCCTTGAGTGAATTTAGCTTCTGTAGGTTCTTGGTACGATGATTGTCCTTGTATTTATTTATTTTTCAAGGTCACTGTGAATACGAATATAATAGATCTGAATGAATATTTGCAACATATATTAAAGTCAACTAATATGAAGTGCCTTACTCCAGAAAAGGTAATACCTTTTGCTAATAAATTATAACTCTGATCTCAAATCACAAATAAAACCACTTTCATTGAATTTAAATCTGTTCTGTTACCCAGATACATTGGCTTGGATCCTAACTTCCCTTCTGTGAATGAATCGGGTTACATTCATGGAGTGGGGCTTTCCCACCTCCCTTTCCATCAGCGGCCCTCTATAACCCCCTCCCCTGGAGAATTTTCTTCCGAGGTTTGGGAGACGTTTGGGTTATGTTGCTAAGAGCTACAAATGAAAGGACATTTGGCACAAATGGAAGAGCAACTTAGGATCCAAGCGATTATATGATTCTCTTTGTCTTTTGGGTTTAGAAACTGAAGGGTTTTTTAAAGTGTAATTTAGCTCCGCATTGAGTCCATGCATTTATTATTATTGAATTATTATAATTATCACCATCTGC
The DNA here is from genome assembly GCF_965153285.1 of Podarcis tiliguerta. Classification (NCBI taxonomy): domain Eukaryota; kingdom Metazoa; phylum Chordata; class Lepidosauria; order Squamata; family Lacertidae; genus Podarcis; species Podarcis tiliguerta. Next base: position 66,526,815 of record NC_139534.1, read on the forward strand.
CTTGAATCCCTTATGAGGCGCAGGGTGGGTGTGGTTGTGTCTAAGTAAATAATGTAGTTTAAGATGCTGTGTAGTGATGAGTTAATTTCAAAAAATAAATAAAATGCACTTGTAAAAGGTGTATAAAATATTGTCTTTCTAGGCACTTTCTGGTTACTGTGGCTTCATGGCAGCCAATCTGTATGCACGGTCCATATTCGGAGAAGATGCCCTTGCAAATGTCAGCATTGAAAAGCCCATTCATCTTGGGCCTGATGCTCCAGTCACCGGACACATAAGAATTCGTGCAAAAAGTCAGGTAATTATATTTTATAAAGGTAAAGGTACCCCTGCCCGTGCGGGCCAGTCTTGACAGACTCTAGGGTTGTGCGCCCATCTCACTCAAGAGGCCGGGGGCCAGCGCTGTCCGGAGTCACTTCCGGGTCACGTGGCCAGCGTGACATCGCTGCTCTGGCGAGCCAGAGCCGCACACGGAAACGCTGTTTACCTTCCCGCTAGTAAGCGGTCCCTATTTATCTACTTGCACCCGGGAGTGCTTTCGAACTGCTAGGTTGGCAGGCGCTGGGACCGAGCAACGGGAGCGCACCCCGCCGTGGGGAATCGAACCGCCGACCTTTCGATCGGCAAGCCCTAGGCACTGAGGCTTTAACCCACAGCGCCACCCCCCGTCCCTATTATATTTTATATGTCTCTTCAAATAGTCAACTCGCAAACTGACGTTACAAGTTTGAAATTTACAAATTAATATTATCTAATTGGTAAACGGGTTAATGTCTTTCTGTGTTAGGCTATCTAGGTAGAGTCGGCAACTGTGTCCTGGAATAGAGTTACAGATGAATTTCCAAGTAAACATTTGAGACATAAATCTCTATTTAGCAGGATGGTGTCTGAAATAGTTGGTTGTAAATTATGCTTTTCCAGGTGTGTGGCAAATTCTTGGACCTGTAAATACCATCGCAGTCTACTGGAAAATGTGCTCATGAAACTGAGGCGACTCTCAGAAGTGCAATGCAAGGAGCACCAGACTTGGCTGACATTCTAGTATGTATCCAGTCCCTTCATGGACATACTAGAATGTCAACAAAGTCCACTTCTAACAATGGCTCCTTGCATTGCACCAGAAGCTATTTTTGATAGAAACTGCATTTTCCACAGAAAAAAGTTCCTCTGTGTCTCTCAACTATGTATGGAAGAAGCAGTGTCAGAGACAGAAGTGGCGCTTTTTTGCCTCCAGCACATACTATTTAGTTCTGTGGGGGGGGGGGGTTGAGTTTGAGCATCTTATCGCTAAGAAATCTCAGAATGAGATGAAACGCTCAAGATTGCATCCAAAACTTAGGCAAGCAGAAGGACACTTATGCAATAAAGTTTCCTCACTGCAGTTCCCCATGCCGCTGCCACCTCCCCTCAAAAAAAGAAAAGGGGAAAAAAGAGGTTTCTGCTGGGGAGTTGTGAAATGAGGAAGGAATCCAGAAAAAAAGATAAAAGCAGTTTGCAGGAGGATTCACATGCATGTTGTGGATTCACATGGAAATCTGCCTTCTACTTTGGCTCAGTATTGTTTACATTGATGGCAGTGGCTCCCCAGGGATTGAGGCTCTCTGAGCCCCGCTTGGAAATGCTTCAGGGCTGAGGTTTTCTGCGTTCAAAGCAGATGCTCTTCCACCAAGCTCTCTTCCTTTTCCAAGGACCACGTCTTCCTGGGGAGCACAGTTTCCCCATCTCTGCCTTAATGCATACAGTGGTATTAAAAGCAGTGATGGAAAACTATCTGCCCACACTGCATGATGAAAATGACCACCACTTTACAATAATCTTTTGTAGTTTGCAAAATATGCGCCAGAATGGGATAGGAAACTTCTTTTCCAGAGCCAAAGGCTGTCTTCCCTTCTCACTTCAGGAGCAGAATAGAATATTGTATCAATATCACAAAGCTCTGCCCATCTCACTCTTCATGATGTGACATATAGGAGGGAATCTGCCGAATAATATGGTCCTTACTGGAAGGGAATGGAAATGTGGGCATTTGCTCTCAATCAAAATATAGGAATTGAATTATTACTGGGTATTTCTCCACTAAACTTGCCTTTGAGATCCCCTCCCCTCCAGTAAAGCTTCTCCATGTAACACATTCCTCCTTTAATTATGACACTCTCTGCTGCTGTCCTGGCAGCATTTAATTTGATGAAAGATTGAAGTAGCCAATGTTGATTTAGGTTTCCCTCTGTATGAAGGGTTGCCTGCGGTATAGCTATAGAAAACAGACCTAACCTTAGAAACCCTGCTTTGAACTGTGAATGACAGCTATTTCTGGTTGGATATATAAATAGAGAAAATTGTTTCTATTGCATGTTAATAATTAATTTAGACATGTACCCATTAATCCCTCATCTCTTTTGCAGGGAATGGCTCTCAGTCTCGGTGACAAAATCAATCTCTCTCAGAAGAAAACTAATCTATAAATGTAAGATTCTTTTGATTATTTGCAGTTAAATGCTTGGAATTTCGCTTGTTGGATTCAGAACATCTTGTATTCTTCTATATTCTTTGGTTGTAGAAGCTGATCTTCTTGTGCTGAATGCATTCCAGCAAATAATTTGTAGGTTTTACTTATCACTCCAAGATCATTGTTGATAAAACTCTAAATCTACATTTTTTCTCTCTCAAATGTCTAGAAGTAATGTTGTCTTCTCTATGTACTATTTCAAATAAAATAAACAAATTCTCTGCTAGTCTGGCTCTTCTGGTGCGTACTTTAATCTGCATTGTTTTTCTCAGAGATGGGGAATATTTCTTTGACCTGAGAACCAAATTCCCTCTCAGTCAACCTGGCCAAGGTATGGTGGATATGTACTATAGCCTCTCAGTTAACTAAAAAGTACTCAGAAGGCAAACATATGCTGGTATCTTTTAGAGTCCTAAGTGGTCCACACTGTGGTGAGCTTTCTTAAGTCAACAACGTGCTGTTATCAGATGCATGCAGCAAGCTGAGAAGGAACACATGAAAAGTGGGGGGGGGGGGGGATGATCAAGATTGATCCCTACTTAAGGGCAGTTGCTTCCTTCCTTCCTGGGACATGTTGGTTTACTGATGCAATATCAAGCTGTGATCAATGTGGTTATTGGGTGCTGATAACAGAGACAGTAATTTGTGCAGAACATTTTGGGCTCCACATGTTTTGAATTCAGTGTGCTGCCTTTGAGCAGAAAGGATGGAGGGGGCCTGCGCCACACGAGGTGCTAACAAGTCTAATGCAGCAGGTTTTGGGGGCAATGGACTTAGTCCAAGCACCGCACCAGATTATTTGTTTTAATTGATTTAAAAATTGTCTTTTAAAATTATTGTAGCCTGCTGAAGGGCAGGTAAGAAATTAATAAAAATCACCAACACTCTGCTTCAAAGCGTCTTAATCTGGCTAATAGAAGCCTTGTACCCAGCATTGCATTCTAAGACAAAAAAATTCAGGGCAGTTTTGAAAGCGGTACTCAAGGCCAAAATGTCAGTGTGAGGTATTTCTTTAGGTTCTTAATTCTAGGTGTACATTCCTTGAAGGTAGTTCCTGTGAAGTCTTATCTGGTTCCCATTGGAATCTATGCCTTGTCTCAGTGTTAGGCTCTAATGGCATTTTATCAGATCACTTCCAACATATTAAAAACAAACTGTTAAACACTCTCCTGCAAGTGCATACCAGAAATTTGTTGTGTTCCTCCAGATATGCCGGAACATCTCACATTATAGACAAGTGCACCTGGCTTTTTATGCCACCTCCTTCATAAGTGACAGCTCAGAATTTTCCTTTCCCCCCCCGGTACTCTTCCTCACACATATTCTCACTTTGGAATGTTCGTGAGATCTTAAATACTAAAATGCAAATGTTGCCATAGGAACGTTGTCGCTTTTAGAAAGGATAATTATGATGTGTCGGAGTACCAAATAAATCTGTTCTGTCAGCAGGCTGGCATGAGGAGCAGATGAAGGCATTCATCTGTGAGTCAGTAAGGTCCATTTATTTATGGAAACGAATGCATCAACAGTGTGAGATGTGATTTGTAATTTAAGGAAGGAATGAAGAATTGCCTCTGAACTAATCAGTGCCTTGCCACCTGTAGAGATTGGGGGGGGGGGACTCACCAAGTGTTGTCGTTAAGGGTTCTTTCCAGGATCAAATAACATTCCACAATATGCCAGTAAAATAAAGAGAGGTGGAAGAGTAGATAAGATACCTGGGTGTTGTTCATATTGATGTTCTCCGTTTCCAAATAATTGACATCACCAGTGGTTATTAATTTTTGTTCTGTAACTTGAGAACAACTGTTCCGACTTGCTTGTTCTTGGTGAACTATACAGAAACTTTGCAAGTCAATTTATGTATTTATTGTTCAAAAGGTTTATGTTAAACTGCTTTATGTTTACAATCCTCCCCCAGAAAAAAAACAACCCAAGAGGTTGAGTCCAGTGAAATGCTAACCTCTGAGAGCACCAGTTATAGGGTGGAATGCATTTCATGCCTGTCACCCCCAGTTGTTTTATTAAAGATGTCTAAGAATGGAATGGATCGCCGAAGAATTGATGCTTTTGAATTATGGTGCTGGAGGAGACTCTTGAGAGTCCCATGGACTGCAAGAAGATCAAACCTATCCATTCTTAAGGAAATCAGCCCTGAGTGCTCACTGGAAGGACAGATCATGAAGCTGAGGCTCCAGTACTTTGGCCACCTCATGAGAAGAGAAGACTTCCTGGAAAAGACCCTGATGTTGGGAAAGATTGAGGGCACAAGGAGAAGGGGACGGCAGAGGACGAGATGGTTGGACAGTGTTCTCAAAGCTACTAACATGAGTTTGATCAAACTGGGAGGCAGTGGAAGACAGGAGTGCCAGGCGTGCTCTGGTCCATGGGTTCACGAAGAGTCGGACACGACTAAACGACTAAACAACAACAAAGAATGGAATCCTTCCTTTCATTGAGATTTATATGATGGTCCACAACACAAGGTTCACCATGTTGTTGGCCTGCTTCATCAAGAACGAGTCCTGCTGGATGAACCCAAAGGTCCATCTTCTCCAGGAATTTTTTTCCAACAACGGCCAATCAAATGACTCCAGGAAGCTCACAAGGAAGGCATGATGGCAATAACCCATTCTACTAGCTCAATATACTAGAGCTAGCACATTGCATCATACATGGCATGGGGGTCTGTGAGCACAATTGTACTAAAAATGTGCATTTGGGGGGCTTTTATCATTTTTAGCAATTTTAAATGGCTTAAGAACATAAAAGCAAGCTACATTTTTATTAGGATTATGTTTACAGCTCTGCATACCCTACATGATGCAATACTAGCTCCAATGAAATTAAAATTTGGGGACTTTTAAAAGAGTGTCCATTATAAATGCCTGATTCCAACAAAGAACCTCACTTGCTAGCATCAAAACACACAAGTTAAGTAACTCTCTCCTCAGCTCCTAAATGGCATGAGCATTCATTAACAGAGCTCCAGCTTCCTCTTTTCCTAATGCTCTCATTCATTAATGAATGCTATGGTTCTCTTAATTGTGTTTGTGCTGTCTTGGATCATTATAGGGTCACTCAATTGAATTCTTCCCATGAGCATATCCGAGCTATTGTAGCTCATTCCACAACATGGTCATTACTGGAGGAAGCAGAACGTGTCATTTCTGAGAACAACGTCCCTTAATTTAGATTAATTTTCAGCTATCCAAGGGAAGAGCTTGAATATGTGTCTGCTATACTGCACTGATTTTCATCCATTATTCTACAAGGAAGAGAATTAATATATTTTTGTGTGCCTCCCTACCTAAATATCATCATGGGAAAATGATCCCTGCTGACTTACTGAAATGTAGCATGTTTGACACTAGCTCAGAGATTCCAGTGACCACAACAACCTAAATCATGAATAAAGGATCTGTGGCCCTCCACAACTCCCAGCGTTCCTCACTATTGGCCATGCTCTCTGGGGCTGATGGGAGTTGGAGTCTGGAGGGCCATTCATTCTCCAGTAGTGACCTAAATCTTGGCTTCAGAGTCAGGATAGTGGTGTAAATGTTGGGGTGTAAGAAGTTGACGAGGGATGCGGGTGGCGCTGTGGGTTAAACCACAGAGCCTAGGACTTGCTGATCAGAAGGTCGGTGGTTCGAATCCCTGTGACGGGGTGAGCTCCCGTTGCTCGGTCCCTGCTCCTGCCAACCTAGCAGTTCGAAAGCACGTCAAAGTTCAAGTAGATCAATAGGCACCACTCCGGCGGGAAGGTAAACAGCGTTTCGGTGCGTTGCTCTGGTTCACCATAAGCGGCTTAGTCATGGTGGCCACATGACCTGGAAGCTGTACACCGGCTCCCTCTGCCAATAAAGCAAGATGAGCGCCGCAACCCCAGAGTCGGCCACGACTGGACCTAATGGTCAGGGATCCCTTTACCTTTACCAGGGATCCCTTTAAGAAGTTGACGAGCCATAGGGATGCTTGCACATTCCCATCTGCTTTGGATTTAACTCCTGCGCTGTGTTGCCTTTTGCATACTTTCTCCACGCACACTACAGTTAATTTTTACTATTACCTCTACTTCCACTCATAAACAAGGACAGCTCCGATGGTTGTGGTTGTAGCCCCTAAGGTTCATCCCAAATGCTCTGCCATTTCCTGAGATACCCAACCTACTACTGCCCATCCACACCTGCCTACTGCGTTTGGAGCTGCTCACACAAGTCTGGGTGATCAACCGGTGTTGGTGGTTTGTGAGATGTGCTCAAGACATCTGGGTGGGACCCTCTACCAAAATATCTAACATTAACAGCTTTTTGATTTCAGTAGTGGAGGGTTTGGCTTTGAGTCATGACATATCATGGGTACTCAAGAGCGAAAAGTCCCTGATCAGTCATTTCGACCACCCTTTCATATTTCGCTCCCAGCTTCATATTTTGGTGACATCTAAAAAGAGAAAATGAGGGAGCTCTTACTCAGGGGTCAGCAAACTTTTTCAGCAGGGGGCCGGTCCACTATCCCTCAGAACTTGTGGGGGGATGGACTATATTTTGAAGAAGAAAAAAATGACCGCATTCCTATGCCCCACAAATAACCCAGAAATGCATTTTAAATAAAAGAACACATTCTACTCATGTAAAAACACGCTAATTCCTGGACCATCTGCGGGCCGGATTTAGAAGGCTATTGGGCCAGATCCAGCCCCCGGGCCTTAGTTTGTCTACCCATGCTCTTATTGTTTGAAATCACCAATGTACAGCTCTAGGATTTTCAGTTCCTTTATGTTCATTGGACACTCTTTTGCTCTCTTCTTTTTTCAAATTCAAGACTGAGTAATTATTTTTGTCTAACTAAAAACAGAGAATGTTTTTTACTGCCCTTCCAATGAAGTACCTTCCTGCAATTGAGTGATTTTTTTCAGGGAACATCCAAGTGGCAAAGGATTTTACCTACTGGGGCCTTAGTTCAGGGGTAGAACATTTGCTTTGCATGTAGAAGCTCTCAGGTTTGATCAATGGCATCCCCAGGTAGGACTGATATGTTCCCAGTCTGACTTGATCTAGACCAGGGGTAGTCAACCTTTTTATACCTACTGCCCACTAATGCATCTTTCTTGATGGTAAAATTTCCTTACCGCCCACCAGTGCTCAATGGAAGGAGGATTCAGCTTGTGCCATAGAACCCCCTACCGCTCACCTAGAATCCTGAAATGCCCACTAGTGGGCGGTAGGGGCCATGTTGACAACCTCCTATCTCGATGGACCAATAGTCTCGCTTGGTATAAGGCTCCTGGGTTGCCAAGACAACTGGACAATGTTGTGCCTTCCCATACTGTGCTGCAAGGGAAGTTTTATAGCCTCTTGTAGTGCCATGTTGGAGAACAGGGAACATATACCCCTCAAGTGTCCCGCTTTTGAGTGGAGCATCCTGGAATTATAGAAACCATCCCTGCTTCTGATTGGATCTTGGGATGTCCCATTTTCTCTCTCGCAAGAGCGTGGCCCCAGAAGATGCTATCATATGAGTCACCTGACTCTCGCAAGGACACAGCCCCAAAAGATGCATGTTTTCAGGGATCACATACTTGCGTGATTCTCACAGGAGTGTGGCCACAAAAGATGCACATTTGGGGGGCAGGTCACACTCTTGTGTGAGTCACATGACTTGTGTGGGAGCACAGCTATGAAAGACGCACGTCCCAATTTTCCTTTGTGGCATGTTGGAGGGTATGGGAACATCATGTGATCACCGCAGCAGCATTAAGACACATCTGTTTTGTCATGTTATACTGAAAGAGACTATTGAACTATGCTCACAGCACAGGACGGGACAACAGGAAAGGTGGCTGTTCCTTGTATGACCATGGTTTTGGGGTTCTTCTGCTGTCTTCCTGAAAATTTACCTTTCCCCCCTTTCGTAATTGTTTCAGCATTGCTTATGAATGAATATTATTAAAATAAAAACATGAAGGTTTTCAAATAATGAGACTATGTAGATACTGTACCTTTAAAGCACATTTGAAGCCTCAAAGAATTCTGGGTACTGTAGTTTGCTAAGGGTTGCTGGGAATTGGAATGCTGTGAGGGGTAAACGACAGTGCCCAGAATTATTTGAAAACATTGAGTTCTGGACATTTCTCCTGCACAAAGTCCCATGGGATCCCATTGATTTCAACTAGCCTTCCATATAAGAAATTCCCACTGGTGCTTTAATAATTTTTTATTTTATTTTATCTTCTGAAATTTTTATAATCAACAAAATTTAACCTCCAAGCGGTTTACGTAGAATAATCTAAAATATTCATTTAGAAACACTGATGGAAGCAAACATCAGAAATAGACTTCTGAGTTTTCCCAGAAAAGTTGCTTCTGTGGTTATTCACCTTTCCGAGATCTCACCTGATCATGACTCAGAAGCCCAGATTGTAAAAAGGATTTCATTTCATTAGATGAAGCTCCCGGTTTAAACCTTAACAACATTAAGCTCTGGGTTGACATTTATAGGGATTCTGACTCACTAGATGAATTTCCTTTTTAAAAAGGAAAGCATATAAACTGTAAAGCAGTATGGTAAAAACTACCCTGAAGCAGTGATGGCTGACAATGATCAAGGAAAATAAGTAGAGAAGTCTGCTCAGTGTGAGCAGTTTGCTTTGTAGGAGCCCCATAGATTTCAGTTGTGTTTTTTCCATTTACACAAAACAGATCCAAACAGATTCTGTGAACCTAATTTTTGTTTTAATTTTTTTAATGAGAATGTACTGTGATTATAAGCTGCCTTGAACATTTTTTTAAAAAATGCAAAAGCAGCTGGTAAATGCTTTAAATAAATAAGTGTGCAAGCATGCATGCATTTCAGGCTGGAAACAAACGCACCAGTTATACAAGACTGACACTCCGGATGAGATTTTAGGTGAAGGGAGATTCAAAATCCCTCAGAATTCCTGCATTATTGTTATGATTTGCCTTATGATTTCCATTGGTTTTTATAGAAATTTAAGGTTTGTGGGTGGGACGACAGAAGATGCTCATGAAACTCATGCACTGAAACTGTCTTATATTCCGAGTCAGACACAGACTAGCATGTTTCAGATGAAGGTTTTCCCCAGCCCCAGCTGGGACACAAGGGATTGAACCTGGAATTTCTTGCCAAGAGGGTGCTCTACCACTGAGCTATGGACTTTACTCTCTCCAGGCATAAGGCACAAATAAACAAATCAATAAAGTATCGTGAACAAAGTACAATGTGAATCTATTCAGTGACATAAACCAGCTCTCTGCTAGTTGAGGAGATGCTCAACTAACTGGTGTTACAAAGGGAAAAGAAAGACACCAGGAATACCACTTGAGAAGATGCAGATGTTGTCAACAAAATGTTAGTTTGAAAGGTTAGTGTCCTAGCATCAGAGAGCTGGGAAGGATCAAACCTAGTGATCAAACCTGACCATGTTTTCTCTATAGGTTCATATGGTCAACATGGCATGATGAGGCAGTGTGGCCAGATAAATTTATAGCACATTGTGAAGATCATTCCTCCCCACTCCGCCTCCATTCACTTCCTGCTGCAATTCATAGGATTCTTTCTTAATGGAAACAAGTGACCATTTTATAGGGAAACGAGGATGCCAAAAAGCCTAATGCCATGCTTAGGGTTTGCTTAGAAACCTGATACATGGAATGCAGGTGCAGCCTGGAGGGCAGTAAATAAGTAGTTTTTAAGTGGTGGTTCTAGAGGCTGGTGACAGAGCCTTGGCAGAGGTGCCCTGCTAAGCTCTCAGACTGTATGTTCTGAAGGAATTTCCTCTTGGTTCTCTCTTGCTACTGGTACTTCCCATGCCTGCTGCTGAATCCTAAACCTCCCTCCACAATATACCGTATTTTTCCATGTATAAGAATCCCCCATGTATATGACGAGCCCTATTTTTTTAAACCCAAAATTAAGAAATTAAGTTGTTTAGCTTTGGGGGGCGGGGGAGAGGTCACTTCCGCCAATTGCTCACCCGCCTGCCTGCCACTGCTGATCGCACACCTCGCCACAGCCGCCAATTGTCTGCCCTATCGCTGCCACCAACAGCCCACTCACCCACTTGATACAGCCACCAATCACCTACCCAATTGCCGCAGCCACAGCCAATCGCCAGCAGGCCTTGCCGCAGCCACCAATCACCCGCCCAATCTCCTGCTTGCTGCTGCTGTTAATTGCATGTCCCCCCTCTGCATTCACTATCCATGTATAAGACGACACCCAATTTTTGCCCTTTTTTTAAATAGCAAAAAGCACCGTCTTCTACACGGAAAAATACAGTATAGGTGTGCAAATGCAAACATTTTTACAAAATCACTGAGAGTGCTCTATTTCCTCCCCAGAAAACAGATCCTTCAGAGGATGTGTGGAAGAGTCCAGTGCTTGGGGAAAAAAGAGGGAACTCATCCATAAAGGGGCAACCTTAGCCTTCTCACTGTGCAGATGAAATCCAGCTAAAAGGGAAAAGGGCTAGAAGCTGAAAACAGCAGGGGGTGGATCCTTAGACTGGTGCTCAAAAGTAGTTGCTTATAAGGAACACAGGAAGCTGTCAGACTCTTGATCCTTTGGGCTTGGTCCTTTGTCTTCTAAGACTGGGTGCCCCTCTCCAGAATTCAAGGATCTCCCCAAGCCCTTCCTAGAGAAGATGGGGATTGAACCTTGAACCTGAAACCTGGAGGCAAGCTGTTTTGCTATGGCCTTTCCCCAATTTTATTGTTGCAACAAAATTGCCCGAAGCGTTTCAATCATGTTTCAGCAATAATCTTCCTTGTGGCCCTGTAAATAACTAATGTAGGTGGGATAGACATGAAAAGGAATGCAAAATATGAAAACAAATCAGTAAATGTCTATACTCTGATCAGAAGATGTACCTGATTCTGCAAAGGTAAAAAACAACAACACAATATCCAGCCACTCTCCTTTGCACACGCACACCCAATCCACTGGTATCTTTGATATTTCTTGGCATGATGCATCCAGAATGTCACGGGACTTCTCAAGAGTGTCTGTGTGCAATGCACTGTTGTTTGTGTGTGCAAGGGTCATGTTCTTGGTATCGTTATGCCCCTCTTTCCATCCTGGTACCAGAGAAGCATGCATGATGCAGTCAAGGCACTTTTAAAGAGATACAGTGTTTAGGTACTTGTCAAACGGAGCTCCTCCATTAATTGTGCCTCCATTTGCAGCCTGAAGCTGAGGCTTCACCCTGCCTTCTGGCAGGGCTGCTCTTGGCAGTGTCTCCTGTGCTTCCCTGTACTTGTGTCTGCCATCTGAAGATGAACTCCATTTAAATTTCATTTTGCAGGGATAAGAGCTCAAGCACGCTCTCCAAATGAAGAGAAATGATCAATTAAAGCAATTACACTAACATATGCCATCTCGTGCTATTTCTGTAACAACACGGACTGGGAGACATTCTGCCAGTTGTGGGGGAGAGATTTAGAAATGGAAGGGAGAATTAATCACGCTGAAAATATTATTTCTGATGAGCAAGCTCTGCAGGGAACTGGGAAGCCACCTCTGCTGTGGGGCTTCATGGGGATAAGAGGGGGTGCAGATGATTGAATCGGGTGGAGCTGAAGCAGCAGCCAGCAGCCAGGTAGATGACACCCTGGGTCTTCTTCGCCGCCTCTATTGCATCTACAGAAAACAGAAGGAGGAGACTCTTTCAGGTGGTTCGCAATTTAGTGGAACCACCTGCTCCATCGGGGCCCAGTACAGGCCACAAGATCTCCTGCAATGATTATGCAAAGTTTTTTGCAGATAAAGTTGCTCAGATTCGGGAAGAGTTAGACTCCACCGTGGGAGCAGGGCCGGGGCGGGAGAGTGCTAGAGCATAGCGGTCAATGTTTCCCTTTTTTAAAGGGAAATTCCCTTATTCCGAATAGGATTCCTTGCAAGAAAATGGAAAAGTTGACAGCTACGGTGCTAGAGTCCTGTCTAGTCAAGTTGTGTGGGATCAATTCCACCTCTGAGGATGTGGACAGGCTGCTTGGATGAGTGAAACCAACTACCTGTCTCATTGATCCTTGCCCATCCTGGCTTATAAAAGCTAGCTGGGAAGGGCTGGGCAATGGGCTTCGCGGGGTGCTTCTCTCTGTGAGGGAGCCTTCCCAGACACGCTGAAAGAGGCGGTTATCAAATCGCTTCTTAAAAAACCATCTTTAGATGCAGCCAATATGGCCAATTATCACTCAGTGCTGACCTTTAAAGCCGTAAACGGCCTTGGCCCAGTATACCTGAAGGAGCGTCTCCACTCCCATCGTTCAGCCCGGGCACTGAGGTTCAGCACTGAGGGCCTTCTGGTGGTTCCCTCACTGTAACTGAGGTTACAGGGAACCAGGCAGAGGGCCTTCTCAATAGTAGCAACTGCCCTGTGGAACTCCCTCCCACCAGGTGTCAAAGAGAACAACAACTACCAGACTTTTAGAAGACATCTGAAGGCAGCCCTGTTTAGGGAAGCTTTTAATGTTTGACAGACTATTGTATTTTAATATTTAATATTTTGTTGGAAGATGCCCAGAGTGGCTGGGGAAATCCAGCCAGATGGGTGGGGTATAAATAATAAATTATTAAAAAATTACCATTATGAAACGAACCTCAAATGACTGGGCACTCTGCACTCCAGAAGAGCACAGACTCTTTCAGCTTGAAATATCTCATTGGCTTGTATCATCGGAGAGGAATCATCAAAAAATTCCTGCATTGCTAAATGGGATAAGGGATGAAGAGCAACAAATAATGGCTGCACATGGAAAGGAGCTTTGTTTGATACTGGTGTTGCAAAACTTTTAGTCTGCAAAACTGTTAGTAATGGAAAACCTACCCCTTTGCATGAATATTTTTCAAATGTTGATGCCAAGAATAAGAGCACAAGAACAGTAATGGCGAAAAGAAGCCTCAAATTCCTTATTAAGATATATCAATGGTCTTTTTGTGGGACTCAGCATTAGCTTCATATTTTAGAGTTCAGGGAATCACCTGATTTTCTTGGATTTATCTGTAGCAGGCCTAATTTTAGAAGGAAATATGTAAAGCAGCTGACATTTTCCAACATCATTACCATTACCAAAATCACCATTACACAAGAAGGAAGATTCACAGACTTGTCAAGGCCCCATCTTGGGGTAAAATCCTTTCTTGTCTATGACCTGTGGTCCTAGTTTAGATTTCACTTTCTCACATCCTGCCACAGGCCTGGAAGCTACTTTGGATTTCCCCGCACTCTTGTGGCATTCTCACAAGCAAGTCTGGGTTCTCCCACTGGGACCTAGTTCAGGTAGTTGTTACCACCTCTTTCTTTCTTTCTTTCTTTCTTTCTTTCTTTCTTTCTTTCTTTCTTTCTTTCTTTCTTTCTTCTGTGTGTGGATTCCTGGGGGATGGTCCCCATGAAAGCCAATAATAATTCTGGCATAAGCACATGGCCACCTTCCTCCTCCCAACACTTCTCTGTAAATGTATCATGTGTGTGTCACGCTTTGAGGAGTTACACAACTTACAGCCAGAAAGCTTTACACAGCCTAAGGAAAAAGAAATAAGATTCTTTAGAGTGCAAGCAGTAACTCTTCAGACTTGCTCTGCTTATTGTCCCAGACTTCCCTCCCTTTCAATAGAGATGGACTGGTCCTTTTGTGCCCCATCCATGTTCTTCCCCGAGGTGTTGCTGTTGAAAACAGAGTACAGTGGTACCTTGGTTCCCTAATGGCTTAGTTGTCGAACAAATCGTCTCCCAAACGCTGCAAACCTGGAAATAAGTGTTCTGGTTTTTGAATGTTTTTCGGAAGCCGAACATCCGATGCAGCTTCGCTTGAGTGCAGGAAGCTCCTGCAGCCAATCGGATGCCGTGCCTTGCTTTTCGAATGGTTTCAGGAGTCGAACAGACTCATGGAACAGATTAAGTTCGAGAACCAAGGTACGACTGTACTGGATTACATGGTCTACTCCAGCAGTTCTGTTTGTACCATCTGGTATTCAAATGTGCCCTGCCAACCAGAGACAATGAGGCATAACGGGATTGGGTCTCTGTTGCCTTGTGCTTCAGCCTCCCAGCAAACCCCAGCAGAAGGAAGGAGGAAGAGGCTGCTGATAAATCTGAGGCTATCAGATTTACTCAGAAGTTCAGAACAACCACGTTGCCCTCCCTCCCTCCCTCAAACTGCTTTGAAGGCTTGTTTTCTACCATTTTTCCCTACCATGCACCCTTTGTGAACATGTCCTTCCACCTGCTGCCTGTCTTGAATTCTTGTCTCTTAGCTTCTTTTGGCTGCCATAGGCTTCATTCCACCTAGAATTTAAGCTGGCCCACGCATCCATGTATGCATCACTTGTCACCTCTTATTTGCTTAGCATTTAGCAACTCTCAACCAATTGCATGTACTCCCTCTACTAAATAATATTAAGTTTGACTTGACATTGGCCAGGGGTGGTCCTACCGCTGGGTAGAGTGAGGCAAGCGCCTCAGGTGGCAGCAGTTGACAATCTCCCAGACATTCTTCTTGAGACCACTGGCCATTCCCCTCTGCTGGAGAGCAAATCTATGTACACCACAGGCCCATCACATACTTCCTGGCTGCCAAGTGCACTGGAAATCCCACTGCCAGTGTTGAAGTAAGATTCAACTGCCTGTCCAGTCATGTAATGGGAGAGGGGGCATCGTGTCCATTGTCCCAGGCTCTTTCATTAGAGGGTTGAGAGACCACAGGCCAAGTCCTCACACAGGCATGAAGTTTGAGCTTGGCTCAGTCACTGATTCCCATCCTAATGTACCTTACAGGGTTGTTGCAAGGATAACATGTGGTTGTGGAGAACCATGTAGACTACCTTAAGTTCCTTGGAGGATAAAGGTGAGACGGAAATGAAATACAACATGTTAAGACAAGCTGTATTTTTTTTAACCTCAAACCTACGTCTGCTGAATAGCTTGCTACTTTAAAAAAACAACAACATTTGCCTGGTTTTTATATAAAGTCGAACACATGGAGTGTTGTGGGGGAGCAAAATCTGCTTTGCCTCATCACACAGATCCTTTAAGCTGGTATCAGAGTAGGACTGGGGTGGGGAGGGGGGCTTTTTACGGCACTGAAGTACAGTAGTACCTTGGGTTACAGACGCTTCAGGTTACAGACGCTTCAGGTTACACACTCCGCTAACCCAGAAATAGTGCTTCAGGTTAAGAACTTTGCTTCAGGATAAGAACAGAAATCAGGTTCCGGTGGCGCGGCACCAGCAGGAGGCCCCATTAAGCTAAAGTGCTGCTTCAGGTTAAGAACAGTTTCAGGTTAAGAACGGACCTCCAGAACGAATTAAGTTCTTAACCTAAGGTACCACTGTATAGTGAGGTTTGTCTCTGAATACCAGTTGCTGGGAATCACACATGGAGAGAGTGCTGTTGCACTCATGTCCTACTTGTAGGCTTTCTATAGAATTCTGATTGGCTCTCAAATTTCAGTGGCACCATGTGCAATGCTAAAATTTGGTGCCCCCCATATCTCACACTCTGTTCTACAGCTGTCAAGGACTGGACTGAGGAGTAATGGTGGAATCCCCACACCTGCACCTCCCAGAGAAGAGGAAGACAGTATAGATTGACAACAGTGGTTTGCAGAAGGTCATGGCTCTGAGACAGAAGAGGGGCAAAGCTGGGAGAGAATGGGAGAAGAGGAGGGGGGGGAGCAGCAGGCTGACACGTTATCATTAGAAAGCATTCCAAACCCCGCTTTTCCCAGGACCCGGAGAACAGTGAAAGTGGTGGAGCAGAAAACTAAAAGGCAAATGGCCTTAAGCAGCCACCGGAAGGGTGCTATTGACAACTGAGAGGGAAGGGGGGCGGGGACATTACTTGGAGCAACGCCATTACCCCAAGAGGCGACATTTTTAAGCGTCTCTCTGTGAACATTGAATAAAAGACATTGGTAAGAGCTTCTTCTCTCTATTACCGGCAGCCTGCCGTGAGGGGGAGGGATCAGATTTCCTGAAGCCTGACAACAGCACTGTTGTGGCACCCCCTGCAACATGGGGCCCAGTGTGGCCAAACAGGCAGCGCTACCCTAAAACTGCCTCTGATTGGCTGGATTCAGCAGGGATGGGAGGGAGCAGATTTTTCTCTCCTCACCTGCATTCTTCTTTGAGATAAAAAGCACCTACACTTCTGTTTGATAGTTAAACAGGTGGGCAGATGCTGAATACACACACATGCCTAGTTGACCTGCTTAGGGTCCCTCCTTTCTGGGGATGGATTTGCAGATCTGAAGTCAGCATGCCAGCATGCCCAGCACAACATTGATCCGTCATTTGTCATTGCCTCAATAAAGTATGGTTTTAGCTCATTGTCAGTTGCTTACAAAAACAAGGATGAAACAGCTTGTATTTTCACGAGCAACTGTTGCTCTCTGCGGAGACCGATATGGATGCCAACCAACCAATAAGTTGCTCTCTTTATAAAATGCCTTTAAAAACTAACCGTGAAAGTGATATAAGGAGTTGTTCATGTCACCAGGCACCACAACATTATTGGCAGTGTATTTATTTATTTTATTTGTAGCTATTAATTTTCAGGGCTCAAGTCACTCCATTTTGAAGACAGAGACAGAAAGTGACATACACATCCATTAAAGAGCTCTCAAAAGAAACCTCCCAGAAATAAATGTACATGGCTACATTTATGGGGAGGTAGACAAAAATAAGATGGTGGGTCAGGGGAGGGAAATGAAGAAGATAAATCAACAACCCCATATGTCAATAACTCTTTGTATCCTGGATCATCTTTGTCCCCAGCATGGTCCTTTGGGGGAAGTTATGCCAGGAAGATCTCCAGCAGGTGTGGTTTTGTGTGGTGGGCTTCTGCCAGAAGGTGATATTTGCCCTGATGAGGCTCTTCTCAGCTTGTGGGAAGATGTGCCACATCTTAACACCTTCCAGCCCACCGGATTTGGGGTTTGGACCAGACCTTAAGAAAATAAATCAGCAAACCACATCCATGACCCCCAGAGAAACTCTGTGGATTATTATCCTACCTGAATATGATAAAGTGTAGTTTCATAAAGGTGTTGAGCTCAGGAATTAAAAAAAAAAACAGAAAAGAAAGACCTGGGGTGTGTTTTTCTAAGTAACCATCAATCACTGAGATACGATCTACTGCTGGAAAAGCTGGCGGTGTCACTAGTATACACTGAAGAATTCATTGCTAATGATGAGTTGATTTCCCATTATTGTGGTAACATCAAACGTGACAACTGATTCATTTGTTATGTTGCTGACATCAGTGTGTAAAAATTCAGTTGTGCTGCAGACTTACCAGTGGTTGCGCATGCTGTGCTTTGCATGCTGTTGCAGTTACCAAGCCTTTGACATTCCTGTCTAAGCCAGATATGACTCTCCCTGAAGTAACTGAACTTTTAATAAGAGTAATGATTGTGGAGGGGGGAGAGGGACCCGGGATGCTGTGATGTCTTACAGTGTAACTGGTTTGTTGTGCCAGGAGCTTTTTTAAGGAGAAGCCTGCTTTAGCACAAGTATGTGAAAATACAATTTAAAATCATGCAGCCCCTAGCATCACACATTAGAAGAGGCAGAAAAATTGTTGTGGTCCATCAAGACCCTCAGCAATTTTCAAGTGGTCCATGAGTGAAAAAGTTTAGAAGCCACTGTGCCAAAGGGTTGTCACCTTATGTGTGGTTTTATGCAGCGGCAGTCCTACCATGAAGGAGAGTGAGATGGTCACTGCAAGTAGCTGATTCTGGGTGTCATGAAACAGCAATGAAATATTATTATTGTATTTTTTACGTTGGGGAGGGAGGGAAAGGTGCTTGTGGAATTTCCTACCTCAGATGCCAAAATAACTCAGCTGGCCTGGTCTTGTAACAGTGTGCTGTGCATTGTTATCACCACAGCAGTTACGCAGTGTCAGGAAAGAAGGGCAGACTAACAGAGCTGTGTGTCCAATCGTGCTTTATGAATTACTAGATCACCAACATAGAGAGGTTTGTGAGAATACATGGAATTACTGTACAGTGCATCAAATGCCCTTTGAATGCTGCAGAAAGGGGCTGTCTTTGGTCTTTTACCCATGTCATAGCACCCTTTCTAGTGAAACACCATTGCTAATATTGCATGAAATTCACAGATGGCTGGAAGGGAAAGGGAAAGGAGAAGTGAGGTTCTTGCTTCCCCTTAAGAAGTGCTCTGTACCAGCTGAGATGATCGCACTGGCCATCTGTTCAGGGTCATGGGCTGCAGGAGCACAGCACACTCACCTCTGGGTGCAAGGTAGGGAGTCCAAGAGAGAAGCCAAACCCATTTTCAATCAAGGAAGATCTGGAAGCCAGTCTCTGTTGGATTTCAAGAGTAGGTGCCAGAGGGGCAGACAAGTGTGAGGGAACAGCTAGTGAGCTGTGAAGGTTCAGTTGGGGGAAGCCAATGGGTGGAGAGGGACTGGGGAAAGCTGCACTGGGGGCATGGTGGAGGCAGGCAGCTGGGTGGGAGAGAGGCAGCATGAATGGAAGGGGGTTGCCATACAGTCTGTCTCATTTTGCCACCTGAGACTTCCAGGTTCTGGCAAAGTCTTGCAAGAGGCAGGGTTCTCACCAGAAGCCACTGCCGCCATTTCTTCTCACTTCTCCAGTGGTGGTGGGGCGCCTGTGGCAATGCTGGAGAACCGGTTGTGGCGACAGCTTCCAGTGAGATCTTGCAAAAGCCCTACAAGATCTCGCCGGAACCCGGAAGCTGCCCCTTCTCCTTTCTTCTCTGGCAGTAGCTGCGGGCGATCCATTGGGGGGTTGAATCTGCTGTCCCTGTGGATCTTGCAGCCTGAAGCAGACTGCTTCATGTTGCTTCATTCAAAGGCCAGCTCTGTTGCCATAGGTGCATGGTGCCAGAGAGATAGTCACGGTGACTGGCTATGGGGCTGGGGGCATGCCAAGGGCTGTAGTGGTCAAGTGGGCTGGCAGGAATCGGAGCCTGAAGAACTCCTTGGCTATGCGGCTCCAAGCAGTGATGCCCTGGGGGGTCCTCACCCTCCTGCCCTGTACCAGGACCATCATTGCCATGCTCCTTGAGTTTCGTGACACTGTAGAGCACCCTTAAATCCATTTCTCCCAAGGGGCTCAAACACTTCTTGTGTTTGCGTGGCCGAGGGTTGCAAACGGAATCTTTGCTGACTGACGCGAGGCTCGCCGCCGACTTCAACGCATCCGAAAAACCGGAGTGACCGAAACGATGTGCAAAGCGGTTCTCACAGCAAAACATAGGAGTTCTCTCTTTGCAACAGCAACTTCTAAAAAAAAAACCCCGAAATATAAAAAATGCAAGTCCCTTCAGCAAAAAACTCACGGTGGGAATTTGAGGCGCGGGGGAGGCGGAGACTGAGAAAGGGGACGCGCGCGTGTGAGAGGCCACCCCCCCCCCGGCCTGCCTCGGTGTGTAAGCAAGACCGCGCTCGCCAGGCGCCGGGTGCCCCGCTTGGCGAAGGGAGAAGCTCCCGCCCAGCTCATGCATATTCATAAATCTATTTGCATGCCGGCGCCCACCTCCTGACGGCCATTTGTAGCCGGAGCGGGGTTGCTGCCGCTTTCACTCTGCTCGCAGCTGCCGCGCCGAAAAGGAGGAGCCTGCAGCTGGCAGCTGCCCCCGAGCCGCCGCCGCCGCCGCCTGGGCTCCTCGCTCGCTCGCTCGCGCCTCCCTTGGCCGGAGTCCCCCCTCGCTGGGCCTGTGGCGGTGGCAGCCCCCGGAGCGGCGAGGCGGCGGCCAGCGACCCCCTAGCCCGGGCCGGGAGGTGCCCGCGGCGCCCCTTGCTCGCCTTCGCCTGGCCTGGGCTCCTCCTCGATGGCCGCGGGCTGCCGGGACGGCCCGGGGCAGGAAAAGTACCGTCTGGTGGTGGTGGGCGGCGGCGGAGTGGGCAAGTCCGCGCTCACCATCCAGTTCATCCAGGTGAGGGGCCTGCGAGGGGGCGGCGGCGCCTCTTGCTGTGCTTCGCCAGGGTGGGGCGGCGGCGGCGGCGGCCCCGTCAGGCGGCCGAAGCCCCCTCCCCTTCCTCCGCGGGGCTGCCTGCAGGGTGGGGGCCCCCTTGGGGCGTGTGGGGAGCCTGCGCGCGCCTGGACGGGAGACGCTGCTGGGAGGGGCGAAGCTCCTCTCGCCTCCTGCCCGGGGAGGCCTGTGGCGCTGCCCGGGGCCAGAGGAGCCTGGACGGGGTGGCTGGGGGCGAAGGGAGGGGTTGCCCGCCGGCTTGGCGGCGACGCTGCTCCTGGGGCCTGGGAGCGCGCACAGCCGGGGGGGGGGGTGTGCCGCTGGTTGGGTCCTGCTCCCCGCGCCAACTTCGACGGGGCGGCCGTGTTCTGCGAGACGTTTTTCGGCCCGTTGCTTCCGCGCGGCTGGGCGATCTCGGACTGGATGTGGGTCCGTCCCCTGGGCGCTGCCGCGTGCGCCTTCCTTGGATAAGTGCCCCCCAAACTCGGCGGGGTTTACTTCCGAGGAAGCCCACCGGCCACCGAGGCTGCTTCCCGTAGCTTCAGGCTGTGTCGGCGCGAAATCTCTGCTCTCGGATGCCTTTCCAGGAATTTGCTTTGCAACAGGTATGTTCCTTTAAGCGCTGTCTGGGAACCGGCCGCGTTGGCAGCCAATGAGCTTTGGCGTGTGTTCAAAGATGTTTTGACTTTTTGCTTACATCATACTTGATGGAACAAAATCCTTCCAAGCAAAGGCGATGCGTTAAGAATCTCTCTTCCTTCTTAATCCCGCTTCTGGCAGGTGACGGGCGCGTTACCTCTGCCCAGGTAACCTCTCCTAAAGAGGTAATGCTTATTGAGCTCTAAAGTACGTATTATTTGCGTAGGAGAGTATCGGCATCTGCTTGAGGGCATATAAGTAGGAAAATACTTTGTGATAAAGTGGAAGCCGCTGCTTAAAAGGAAACGGAGGGGGGAAAAGGCCGAACACTTATATAAAAAAAGCCCTTGATGCAATGTTTATTTAAGGTTTTCAGCCTTGATGTAATGTTTGCTTAAGGCTCTGAATGGATGAGGAGATTGACTGCTCTTGTTCCGCGTACCCAAGCCCTGTAGGGCAGGAGGACCTTGAATTGAAGTGTGCCTTCCACGTTTATGTGTTAAAGTGGGAGGAAAATGGTCTCTTGCCAAAGTAACAATTTCAGGATGTCTTTTGTGTGTATTTTATTTTTATTATTTGTTTCAGAACATTCATATGCTCCTTGGTTGCAGTAAAACCTCAAAGGAGCTAGCAAAATATCTGTGTGCATATGTTGAGGGTAAACTAGGAACAGGAAATAAAATTCTTGTTATATAGGCAGTATAAGGCAGGTGAAGTTACGTTGCCGTAGAGGGGATGGGAAGGAGGGTGGTGGTCTGGTGGTTGTGCACAGAAAAGCTGAGTTTCAGCTAAGGTGACCTTGCATTGTTGGGAATTGTTAATGCTTGGGAAGCATGATTTGTATATGCTTGGAAGAGGTAGTAGAAATATTAGATTCTGTGTCGTATTTAGCTCATTTTGCAATAGATGGATATGGAAAAGACAGGTTGATTCTGTGCATCTTTGCACTTGGAGCACAAAATTTGTGACTACTAGTTCAGGGCAGCCATCAGGCACTTCATACTATTTGCATATGTCTTTCACTGTCTCTAACTCAACTGGCATATTAATGACGAATTCCACAGCCCCATTGAAAGATAAATTGAAGCCTATTGCTTGCACGGCCGCATTCTGAAGATGGGAAAACTGTTAGATTAGTTCATGGAATGTATAAAATGCACCCCCAAACTTGTCTTTATCTAGGATTTGAAATAATGAACTTCTGTTTAAGCCTGCAAGACTATGCAATTTTTACTGGGTCAATTCCATTTAACACAGTGGTACTTACTTTTGAGTAAGCACACTCAGAATTGAAATGTATCTGACGGTTGCTGTGTTGTGACTCTCTTCTGATTTCATTTTGACTGACGGAGAAAAAAATGGAAGCCAAAGTGCAACTATAAAAGTATCCATTTACAGCCCTGCTTTGAGTTAAAGGGCTGTTTATGGTCATCTACACATAATGTTGGGTTTGTTCATCAGTTTGAATGTCTGCTGTCTTCTACTGCTGTTGCATGGTAGCAAAGATCTGAATAGCTTGCCTTTTCTGAAATGCTGGGTTTAGAATAATTGTAATCCCATTTTGTGTGGCTTATTGGTGGATATTTGCCAGTGGATGGAGATAATTAGTTTATCCCTGCATGGCTGAAGCTACAGTTGACAGATTACCATTCAGACTTTGTATAGTTTCCATAGATAGTACTGTCTGGATGCTGACTATGGCTATATATCCCCCTGTGTAGTTTTACATTCCAGAGGGGTGGGCATGTCAGTCTGCTGTGGCCAAAACAACTTTGGTTTTATGGCACCATAAAGGCTAGCAGGGATGCAAGCTTTTGTGGGCTAGATGCATCACTTGGTTTCCAAAGTTGGTTTTTGATACAGTGAGGCCAAACGAGTACATAGAATCATACTCCAAAATTTAGTGCAGTAAGCCTCCACTGTTGTGCCATTAAAATATCTAAATCTACATACCTGCATTTAGCAAAGTACATGTGACTTTAGATGAGATCAGAGCAGCTGGATTTAACGACTGACTTTAAATTCCTGATGCTGATGAGCTGATACTGCTCATTAGATTTCACTCGGGCAACACAGCGTCAAAAGCAGTCTGAGTTGCTTTCTAGATAGAAATGAGGAATAAGTGAGCTATTCTGTATCTTATTTTTTTTAATGGTGAGCTAAAATGTGTGTATTGGGTTTCCGAATATGCTCTAATCAGCTATGTGAAGATTTCCCGAAAGTTTTGTTCAGGCAAACATCTTAATTGACTTCAAATAAGTTTTGCTCACCATAGCCAATTAAAGTACTCTAAACTCAGTTTGCTTTGTCTAGGCTTGAGGCAAAATAGAACATTTCTAGTTCTACTTTTGATGTAACTTGCATAGCACTTAGTGCAAGTTGACGTGTGATTTCATGTTGCTGTGGTACAAGGGGAACATACGCAGTGGCAAAATGTTCTACTTTGCTCTTGGGCAATGCTTAGTAAGGCTGCTGCTTTCATTGCATGTGAAACCCTGTGAGTAATGATAAAGGTCTGATATAACGTGCTAGTGAATCCTCAGATGTACTTGCACAACCTTTGCCATCTACAGTGGGATTTGGGGGGCTTAACCTAGGTGCTCGGCTGCAGGAGTATCATGGCTTTCATAAAGCCCTGTGCCTTGAAATTGCTTTGCAGTGCATACAGAACTCTCTTCTGAAAGCTGGCTGCTGTGAAAGTGCAGCTGTGCTTGCATTGGTGGCAGTCTTTGTCCACACTGCATAGTAGTAGCACAACTGTACCTGTCATCAGCAACTGCCTTTTATAGCAATGCATCACTATGGACTAAAGCTACACAAGCTGAGTGTTGTATTGTGACTACTCAGCCAAGCTTATTTTACAAATGCCTTCACCCTCTGCTGCAGCAATCAAAACTGACTTTCTTAAACGTTGTAAGGTTAGTTAGCCTGGACAGTGGCTTCATAGTAACAGCAGAAAAATCTAGATCATTTTTTTTGGGGGGGGGGTGTTCATGGTACCCTTAATCATGCCAAGCATTTCACAATGCATTCATTGTCCAAGTAGCAAGTCTCTTCATAATTGATTCTGTAACCACTATAAACATTCATTTAGTTCTTCTAACTGTAAGCCAGGGTCTCTCCGGGGCTAGATAAAGTTATCATTACTGTACAAACTAACCCCAGTTCCTTTCTGTAGCAAGAGATGGGAGGGGAGGGAGGAAAGAGACACTGTCATCTTTCTGGCAGGGAAGACAAGAATGAACTAATTGTGTGAAACATCCCAGGAGTGTATAAAACTTGGCACTTGCTGAGCGGTGTCCAGATCCACAGTTTGACCTCTTAACAGTGCAAAGAGTGTCTTGCCATTGGGAGTAGATGTAGCTTGCTGCTGGATTCAGAGGCAGGTGTTGTTTTAGGTTTTAATATATGAAACTTTGCGTCAACTGCAGATTTTCATTGCTGCCATGCTCCTGTGCAGCATTCCACTACGAGTGTATCAGTGCCACATCCTCATCTTCTAGCCTGTCCTGGTCATACTAGACTGAAGTTCTCGTTCATTTTTTGTTATGGATTGAAGCAGCAAGATGATGAAATGTGAATAAATGAAATTCATATAGTCATAGCTGCAACAAACAGCAGCTTCCATTGCTTTATGTATTTATTTATTAAAATAATTATATTTCACTATTCGTTTAAAAATGTCAGTGGCTTTCAGCAATTGTGCATGGCACCATACAACAACTATATGAGAAGTTAAAATCAGAAATCAGCTAACTATTGTGGAAAGATTGCCTGCATGAGCCTGATGAAATAGAAAAGTTTTCAGCAGGCATTTAAAACTTGGCTCAGAACGCACCCACTGAATCTCTTTTGGCAGAGTATTCTATAGGACTGGGCTGATGACACCACTAATGGTTTGGTTTCTTGTTGTTGTCAAATGAGCCTTGCCAACTCTTGGAGCAACTAACAATGCTCCTGCAGGATAATCTCAGTGATTGATTAGTGCTTAATTGTTGGAGCAGTAAGGAAAAGTACTAGCAGCATCACTTGGCTTAGCTTTATCTGTTTAAAGTTAATATAGCACTTAGTTCATAGCATGCTCTTTCGGCATGCAGGAGATCTCTACACCCTCCAGATTCAACTCACATCATTCCTGACTATTGCTCATACTGGCTGGGAGTTGTAGTTCAAAGCATTTGAAGGGCACCTTGTTGGGGAAGGCTTCTGTAGGCGTAGGTCATTGATCATATTCAGTTCCACAGGTGCAGTAATTGATTGCACTTGAGACTTTGGGCACTCCCGCTGGATCTGCATAACATTTCTCATAAGAGGTGCAGCTACTTCTGCAGTAAGTGGTATAGATCCTTTGAACTCTGTAATTTCCAAATTGGTTACACCACTGACATACTGTAAGAAATTAAGCCTGGAATTCAATGCACTCTTACTTGGGAGGCAAGCTTCACTGAGTGAAGTAGGATTTATGTCTGAGTAAATGTGCTTTTCTCCTGAGTTCAAAATACCCCACCCAAAAAGGAAATTGTGCTCTTTGTGGCTGCAAAGATCCTGACTGGAATAAGGGATGAAACTGACCTAAAGCAATGACTTAGAAGGAAATCCAGGAAATAGATTTCTCCAAAGGCAAATACTTCCAAGAGAGACAGATATCTGCAATGGGGAGGCAGTTTCCTTCAGAAAAGGCCAGCCAAAATGATAAGGGGGTGGAGCAACCCCACTTTGAGGAAAGGGTGCAGCATTTGGGGCTTTTCAGTTTAGACAGAAGTGTACAGTGGTACCTCGGGTTAAGAACTTAATTCATTCCGGAGGTCCGTTCTTAACCTGAAGCACCACTTTAGCTAATGGGGCCTCCTCCTGCCGCTGTGCAGCTGCTGTGCGACTTCTGTTCTCAGCCTGAAGCAAAGTTCTTAACCCGAGGTACTATTTCTGGGTTAGCGGAGTCTGTAACCTGAAGCGTCTGTAACCCGAGGTACCACTGTATAGAATTCTGCATCGCATGAAGAAGCTTTTCTCCCTCTCTCCTAACAGTAGAACTCATGGGGGGCATCTAGTGAAGCTGAATGTCGGAAGATTCAGGGCAGGTAGAAGAAAGTACTTCTTCACACAGCACATAGTTAAACTGTGGAACTCACTTCCACAGGATGCAGTGGTGGCCACCAACATGGATGGCTTTAAAAGAAGACTGGACAAATTCATGGAGGATAGGGCTAGTTACTAGCTATACTTTGGAGGCAGCAATGCTTCTGAATACCATTTGCTGGAAACCACTTGTGCTCAGGTCCTGCTAGTGCCAATGCAGATAAAGTCCATCTTTATTATACCCATATTGCAGAAGGTGGGGCTTTGCAGTTGCTGTCCTTACTGCAGAAAGATGTCAAGTCCCACAGGGCCCTAGTCTCTTGTGACAGAGCATTCTGCCAGATTGGAGCCACAGGCGAAAAAGCCCTGGCTCTGGTTGAGGCCAGCCTAACCTCTCTGTGGCCTGGGACCTTCAAGATGTTTTTGTTTAAAGACCGTAAGTTTCTCTGTGGGACATACCAGGAGAGGCGGTCCCGTAGGTACGAGGGGCCTAGGCCGTATAGCGGTTTAAAGGTTAAAACCAGCACCTTAAACCTGATCCTGTACTCCACCGGGAGCCAGTGCAGCTGGTATAGCACCGGGTGAATGTGATCCCGCAGTGAGGACCCTGTAAGGAGTTTCGCAGTGGCATTCTGCACCCGCTGGAGTGCAGAATGCCTTCTGCAACATTGCCTTCTGCAAAATAACCAAAAGCCATGTCTATATTCACAACAACCCTGAAGTGTAACCCAGCATTACCCTGTCTTGTGTGTGTTCTAGAGAAATGTTGTTGGAGGGGCAGTAACATTGATTGCAGCAGCAGTGCACTTAAGGCTAGGGAAGGAGGGTGCAGGGAGCCTGGGGAACAAACAAACAAACAAAAAATAGCAGGTGGAAATATATAATCTGGATGGTCATGCATAGACAGCAGGTCTGCCTGCTGAGAAACAATGGAGGAATAGACCTGGCAACAACCAGTTTCTCAAGAGGCAGGTCTGCTCACACCTCACTGCCCCACAGTCACCAGGTCTACCAGAAATGGAAGAAGTGTTATTGGATGCTGCTTCTGTAATAGGCACATTTATTTTCTTGTTTATTTTCTTGGGAATATTTGCTTTGGAAAAATTCCTGTGACCACTGGGCGGTATGCAACGAAGACATGCTCTGAGCAGAACCATCAAAAAAACAAGTCGCTTAAGTTTGTTGCTTTCGTAGATTCCGAAGGATCTACTCCTGAGTATGGCTGACTTTGGACATCCCCGGTCAAATCTGCAAGAGCAGAGCGCACCTCCAATTTGATCCAAGGGGAGGAAGTGTTCCTCCATTCCCAGAACAACCTGAATTAAGCACAACTGAGACCAGGGTAGCTATTTCAATCTGAGGGGCTAAGTGCAAAGCTGCCTAAGATGCAATTAGCCACTGGTGTTCTTGAGTATCCAAATCCCAGCAAATTGCTTGGAAAAGCAACCTGAATAGACTCTTTGCTTTAGCCTGGGATAAGGTAGGGATAAGTTGCTTTGTGGTGTTGGTTATGCTATAGAATGCATGCAGCTGCTGCAGAGCTTTCCCCCAGCTGTCGTGCACCGGTTTGTCACAATATACCCTGCATTTTCTTCCCACTTAACCCTCTTAACTTTCTGAGTTTCTGTGCCCAAAGGAATAGGGGTTAGTGGATCCTCAACTGTTCTTTTTTTTTTTTAAAGGGGAAACTGCAAACAGTTGCTTGCTTCCTAGTTCATTTAGGCTTAAATTGAACAGTTTGTAGCTATTAATTAGAAGCAATATTCCAAAAGTACACTCGTCTGTGTATACAAAATGTTAGAAATGTGTTGCTTCATGTTTGATTTTTCTTTAAATTGCATGTGTAGAACAGCAGTTAAAAGTTTTTAAACTTGTTTTGATTTTTTAAAGTTTATGTAACCTGCCCTGAGACCTTGCGGCAAAGGGTGGGAAATAAATAAATAATAAAAGCTCATTGTTGTGCACTCTGCTGATTAGCTATAGTTAATTTAATATCCCCAGTGACAGTGAATCTGAATCTTGTCCTCTGACATCCCCTTCTTCTTGTGCCCTCAATCTTTCCCAACATCAGGGTCTTTTCCAGGGAGTCTTCTCTTCTCATGATGTGGCAAACCAACAAATCCTAAATATGTAAAATTCCTCTTTTATAAAGCATCTGTTTGTTTTGACACACTATTTTGACCAGAGTCACTGTTACTGGTGTTCTAGCTTAGACTATCCAGATACAATTTACTTTTATTTCTGAAGCAGGTGGTAATGTATATTGGGGCTGGGCAATATATTGATATATTGTCCAAAACTGGTTAGAAGTCCATATTGTGATATCAGTTGCATAATTTTTGACCTGGCAATACAGTGGTACCCCGCAAGACAAATGCCTCGGAAGACGAAAAACTCGCAAGACGAAAGAGTTTTTCGTTTTCTGAGGTGCTTCGCAAGACGGATTTCCCTAAGGACTTGCTTCACTAGACGAAACGGCCCTGCCTCTCGTGTCATGGCGATGCGCACTGCACGCACGCACGCTCGCTTCCCCGCTCCTCCGGCTCCCTCCCACCTTCCCGCTGACGGTTGGTGCCTCGCGCCGCTGCCCACCCACCTTGCGCGCTCCCCTCAGAGAGCCGTTGCCACCAGCGCCTCTCTCTCCCTGGTGGCGATTCCGCCGAGTCACGCTCCTGAGCCCCGCCGCCCTCCAGCAGCCACGTCGCATGGTGGCCACAACACGCGGGTGAGTCTGAGGTACCGGCTGCGGCAGCTGTCCTGCTTCTCCCCTCCCCTCCCCGCCGTTGTCAGTGTTTAAATGCAGTGGTGCTTCGCAAGACGAAATAACTCGTGGAACGAAAAAACTCGCGGAACGAATTAATTTTGTCTTGCGAGGCACCACTGTATGTCACAAATCATTGTGTGTGTGTGTGTGTGTGTGTGT
The DNA here is from genome assembly GCF_965153285.1 of Podarcis tiliguerta. Lineage (NCBI taxonomy): Eukaryota > Metazoa > Chordata > Lepidosauria > Squamata > Lacertidae > Podarcis > Podarcis tiliguerta. Next base: position 66,555,935 of record NC_139534.1, read on the forward strand.
GTGTGTAAGCGCGCACTTTGCAAAAATCACGATGTGGGAAAAACCATGAAACCAGTCAATGCCTCTATACAACTCCATTCTTATTTCAGACATTGTGATATATTGGTCTATCACGGTGCCACGTGACTAGACTAAAAGCCGAAAGGGGTCAAAATAGTGTGCGTGTCCCCAAACCAGAGGCTCTTCTGGTTAAGCAATAGCCACAAGACATCGTGGATTTCTTGATTAGAGAATGGCAGTTAACACCTACCATACTTTCACACTGTATATTGCCCGATTCCAATGGATATCCATGTTTCTTGGCTATCACAATCATACTGTTACATCTGTTGCAGAACTGATTCTGGGAGCCTCATATTCTAGATGAACTATCTGGAACACACAGGCTCTGTCTGTGTAGGAGGCTCTAGGTTCTTGGACAGCTGGGCTGCATGAGAGCTGCTTCAAGATGGACCCATGTTTAAATAAGGTAGCTTAATACATTCATCAATTTAAGAGCTCCTGGTTTGCCAGCTTCAGTAATGATGTTCAATCAGGAGTGGAATCTGTCTATTGATCTTGCTATGTTTATATATTTCCTTCAAGGAGCACAAGATGCCCTCGTGTCTTGCAGAAGTAGTGACCTCTACTTTAAGGGGCCTTCTAAAAAGCAGGCAGTTTTGAAACTTTGCATTGTTTTTTGAACAGGTTTGTTGCGATGGGGTAAAGGAAGTGGTTAAAGCTTGTTAAAACTTAGCTAAAAATATCAGTGGAGGTTTTTGGTTGCAATCCATGCCTCTTGAAAGGAAGCTTTAACACCCTGTATCAGAAGGACTGAGTGATTGTCATTTAAACAAACAAAACAGAAGTTTGGATTGCAGCTTACGCAGTTAACTGCAACAGCACCAAATAACGATGTGGTAATGCTTGGGGGAGAGTTTGCTAACTAGGTAGCACGAGAGGGCTCAGAGTTCGAAAGAGATCCATGTTTACTGCTACAGACTGTGCCACTTGAAAGATCAGAGAATATTTTTCTTGTATGTAGGGGGCGGCACCAGCCTTATATTTACAGCAAATTATAACAATCATGGAGTGAATTGTGTGTGAGGTAACTTTAAATTGAGGTATTTTCTGCACAGAAGTGGATAATACTCATTTCATACACCCACTCAGGGCTTTTTTTCCAGCCGGAACTTGCTGGAACTCAGGTGGGTGCCACTGCTATTCTAAGAGAGCAAGGGAGGTGTTCGTGGTGAGTTCCGGCACCTCTGCACTGCACCCACTAATTATATTTATGTGTCTTGCTTTTAAGTGAATTTCTTATTGTGTAATGGCGATGAGTTTCAATTGTATTATGTCTCATTGAAATCAGTTATGATGAAGGGTAAATTAGAAATGTTCTAAAGATGAATGGATGAGGTGCAGCCTTATTCCCAGTTGGAGATGGGCAGTGAAGTGGTGGATTGCCGCTGAATTTTCACACTGCTTCTGAGGAACGTGGAGCCTCTATAACTGGGGTCCCTAAACTAAGGCCTGCGGGCCGGATAAGCCCCAAGGGACTCATTTATCTGGTCCGTGGTAACCCCGCGGCCCGCTGCCACACCTGTTCTTACCAGCGCTGCGCTGCGTGGCTGCCCGCTTCTGGGTCGGAGGAGTACTGGAAATGGCTTGGGCGCATGTGCAAGCATTATTTCTGGTGCACATCGGGTCAGAGGAGGCCTGTGCACATGCACACAAGCTATTTCTGGTGCTCCTCTGACCTGGAAGTGCACTGGAAATAGCGTGTGCACACGCGCTCCCCGCGCGATCGGCGCTGGAAACACCGGCCTGAGGTGTGGTACGTTTGCTGACCTCTGCTCTATGAAGTGTACTGGGAACATTCCCCTTTCCGGCTGCAAAGAGACCTGGAACTCACCAAAGGCAGGAAGGGATGCTTAGAACAATGAGTGGTAGAAATCAAATCTGTTGACTCTTTGTTTTTTTAATGACAACTAAATCCCCTTTGTAGAGCCTACGGGCCTCTGGCAAGTGATGGCTGTAAATTCACGTGCAAACACCATGTTAGCTCTATAAACAGGTATGTGTTGTAATGGGTATTGCCAGTGACATGTCTGTGCATCAATTTCAAAAGTTTGTAGCTATATTAAGATAGTTTCAGTTTTTCAGTATGAAAACACAAATTTTTCTAGCGAGTCAGGGTAGTAAAATGGCACTATATAGTGAGACCACTTCCCTTTGGGGTTAATCTGGTAACTCCCTGGCATGCTGCATTCCATTCATTTTGTAGTTAACTCAAGCATGTCCTTCCACTACTACTTTAAGCTGCAACCCAAGAGGTTTGGAGATCCTGCCTTCTTGAAAAGGGTCTTTTGTTTGTTAGATGGGAATTGATAAAGAGCGATAACAAGAGAATGCCATTTTTGTCCACAGAACTGCACATTGGGCTTTTTTGGACGATCCTCACCAGTTTGGGAGGTAAATCTGTAGGGGTGAGGGTTAGAGCTTGGATGAGCAACATAGCTTTAAATAGGTGTCCTGATGAGCTCTCAAAGCTAAGTTTGCAGTGATATTTTAAACAGTTTTATGAATTTGAGAAAGCTCGAGCTATTTCAAAACATGTAAGAGTTTGTTATATAACCCTTTCTGAAAGGATACATTGGAATTGATTTTCTGCTAGCAAAGCTTGGAAGCTGTGAAGGGAGTGAGTTGAGCATGCCATCTTTGTGCAAATGGGATAATTTGCACCAAATGACTGAACAAATAACAGAGAGAGAGAGAGCACCCAAAATATGCTTGGCTGCCACTCAACTACATGGGACCTCAGCGCACATACCTGTGTGCTGGATGGGCCAAGCACTCGATTGTAGACTTCCTTCATACAGATAGCAGTGTTTATCCTTTATGCACAGCCACAGCACTCCTCCAACTACAGGGCGACAGCTGTCAGTGCTTTAATAGTTTGGTTTCGTGCCCTATAATTACAGCAAACCTGCTGTTGGAGAGAAGGGAGCAGGAAAAACAATCCTCCTCTTCTTCCCCACTTCTTCATGGTATACTTAAGGAAGATCAAGCTGTCAAGAGGCCTGCCTTCCACTGACCTTTATTAAGCAAGGGGATAATACTCTGTACCTTCTCCCATCTGGAATGTCGCAGTATGGAAGGAGCCGAATTTGCCTCTTGGTCAACAATGTGTTGAAACGGCCTTTTAAAAAGTGCAGTGTGTGTGGAGAGAATCGGTGTGCTTGGACAGCAGTTGCTGTCCTTACTGCGTGTCCTGGATGCATAGGAGTGAGAGATGTGCCTACAATGAGTTCCTTATCCTAGACAACAAACCTCTTGCAGGAATTGTCCAGTGGTGATTTGGAAGGTGAAGCAGAAGTGGGTGAGGAAGGTGGAGGGGGCATTGTCGAAAGGGGGAGGGGTAGAGGGTGAAGGCTAAACATTGTGACAGCTGCACAAATGGCAGAAATCAACAGGTAAATTTGTACCTTATGGAAAGTACAGCGATGGGGAAAGTTGCTGTTGTTTTTCTGCCTGCTGTGCGATTGTTAAAAAGGCTCAAAAGCATCTACCCCTTTCAAAAATTGGCAACTCTAAAAGTGCTCAAATTGCAACATGTTGCAATGAAGGATTAATTTCTAGCTCTCCATTCCAAATAGGTAATAAGTGAGCTACACACATTAGCGATCTGATTTTGGGTTTGATCATTAAAGAGGCCAATAGGTAAAGCTGGAGTGTGTACACTTTTGGGTAGCTTCTCAGCAAAGCTCCATCCAGTGTTGGGTGAAGCAAGGAATGTGACCCTTGCCTTTGGACAACCAACTCCATTCTAGTCATAAGTTTCTACACCCCTCATCCCTTCATCCTTCATCCAGGGAAGAGGCACAACTGTAGTTCATGAACAGGTTAAACCCAGGCAAAAACACTTAAGGAGGGTGCAAAACACTTAAGGAGGGGCATGGCATGGGGAGAGTCCTGAGGGCCACAGGCCTTCCAGGCCACATTCAGTCCAAGAGTCTACTCCCCTGCAATACAGCACTTTCATAGATGCTAACTTTGTGTTCTTTCATTTACCAAAAGCAAAAAAAGTGCCAAAGAACAACTCAGAGCTAGTTCTGTGGCACAAGTGCACAGCTGACAGCTCACCAGGTGTCTCAACAGGAATAGTACTTGCTTACACACACACACACACACACACACACACACACAATTTAAACTGATAACTTTTATAGAAAGTGAACATAATAACCAGTGTGCATTTGGGATTCTCTTCTGTTTGATATTCTGTAGAAGCTTCTCTTAAAATACTTCTAAGTAGTTTAATTTGGAGCTCAGAGGCACCAATACCCAGTTGTATGGCTGCTACAGGCAAGCTTTCATTTGACCAACAAATACATGTTAAGCTTGGGAGCATTTATTATATGTTAAGCATTGCTTCTCCTTTGCTCATGGAAATTGGGCTGCCTGCAATAGCAAACAAATGCATTATCTCCTCCTGTCTCAGTTCCTATGAGTTCTTGCTGTAGAAACCTCTCATGTCCACACCGGGTCTGGAAAGTGGTGCTCATTCTGGGCAGCAAGCCTAGTCCAACTGGGAAATGATATCTTTGTAGATTTAACAATTATAGTTTTATATCTGGCTAGGTGCAAGTGTGTATGTATGTATGTATAATTAAAAGATGTATGTGTAATTAAAAGGGGCATTCCTGGAAGTGGTGATCCAGAAGACAATGCACTATGACAGGCATAGGCAAACTGGGCCCTCCAGATGTCTTGGGACCACAACTCCCATCATCCCTGACCACTGGTCCTGTTAGCTAGGGATGGTGGGAGTTGTAGTCTCAAAACATCTGGAGGGCCCAGTTTGCCTATGCCTGCACTATGCAGTATGAAATAAGTACTTGCTAGCAGTTGACTGGCATTTTATATTTCAAATAAATCCAAAATTTAGAAGCTCCAGATGCCTTGGGTTTTTTTTATTACATGATTTGGGTTTGTCACTATTATTATAAGCTCCAATATTCAGCAGGGCATTTTGGCAACCTTATGACCCTGGAGCTGTATTGAAGTAAAGAGCCCCTTTGAAAGCCATTCTAGTATTCAGAGTCTTGTGTGTCTATGCATTGCATTCTCTTCTCCATTCATTCTTCTACTTTTAGATCCTCAGCAAGGCTTTCACACAGGTTATCTGTAACCTGAGAACAACTCACATGTGGGAACTTACTCATGCAAATAACAAGAAATGAAAATAAGTTGGGGCAGGAGCCCTCAAGGGGAAGTACCTTTTTGGAAAGCCCCAGCAGTAACTATCTTAATAAACATCTGTTGCTATTAAAGGGGCTGAATTTTCTCCTGATTATCTGACTGATTTCCCCTCATGTGCCCTGAACTCTTAAAGTAGGAAAGTCTTTAGTGGAGTTTTGTAATGCAAGCTTCACATCTGGCTTACTCCTGGAGTCTAGACTTAATGGTCTATGGCTCTGAAATCAGTAGGCATGGTGAGCCACTCTCACTTTTTGTAACTACAAACTACTTTGCATAGATCTATATTGATTGCGGAGCTGTGGATAAAAACAAAGCTGAGCGGTCAACGTTTATAGTTTTAAACTTTCAAGATAAAATTTCCCTGCGTGCATCAACACTGAACACCATCCAATCAGCACTAGAACTTTACTTAATATAGTTATGGAGGGGAAGCCCACCCAGCACCAATAATTCCAAAAAATCCCAAGCCCATGGCATGCGCAGTGCTCAAACATCCCTATAGTGGCTACTTGTAGACATCTGGTTCTCCGATACATTTATGGTTCTTGGAAATCTTGTGTGTGTGTATAAGTGTGTAAGTTTTGTTTGTTTTTGAAGTTCCTAGTATTACTCCTTTTATTCTGGAATTTGATAGATAACAGTGGTTACATCTGACTTTCTAGAGCTTTTTCATGCAGATACTTCCAAATTTGATAGGTTTACTCTTCATCTCGAGATTGTCCAGTTGTAACACTTCATTAGCCCAACCAAACATGTTTATTTGTATTATGTTAACATTGTAATAACTGTAAAGTGATTGGCTGTGAACTGCAGGTATTTACATTCCCATCTGGAATGGTACCAGACACACTTGGCTAAGGAAGTCTTGAGTTTCTGCTCAGGGAGTAGGGCATTGGTTAATACAAAGCAGTAGTGGGCTCCCGAACTTTAACAGCAGCAATGTGTGTTGTTAACTTCTTGCAGTCTTTTGGAAAAAAAGTGGTTAAGGTATTTTTGACTGTTGTGTGGCTTACAGTAGATAAAGGTTTTTACACATTTTCTTACTGAGCAGTTGTTCATTCTGTTAATGGCAGCGTATAATTTGTGGCTCAGCATGGGGAGAGGGAACCATTCAGTAAAGAGAATAAAGCTGCTTGTCAACTCTCATTCCCAGTGTATACTTCTAGTCACTATGATGTTAGAGTAATCTCTCTGATTTGTGTATTTATCTCTAGTGTCATCAGACATTGTACTAATACCTTTTGTTAACTTAATCTCAGTGGTTCTGATCATTTTAGCAAAGTCTGATCCAGCAAACAATGACATAGGGAACTAACCACACACTGTTGAGGCAGAGTCTTTATAAATATTAATTTCTCCACTAATGCTTAGTCATTAAAAAACAACAACCTGTTCTCCAGTAATGTAAAGCATAAAAGAAGCAAGGGTCAACAGTAACCAATCTGTTCTGGTTGGAGCATAAAGAGTCAATGATCTTTCTGTCCGATTCATCTATTCCTGGTATCCAATGCACTTGTCCCAATTAGAGCAAGGATTTATGCTTGAGCAATGGAACTTTCTCCCTTATGTTCTCCCTACCCTCACCGGATCTGCTCTGGAGAGTTGGGGTAACCCCTGTAACATATTAAGGGGCTGCAAAGTAGGAGAAGAGGGGGAAAGTTCCCTTTCACATGCATAAATCTGTCTTCAATGGAACAAGTTCTGTAGTGCTACATTGGAAGCATGCATTTGGCACAAATAGTTTGATAGAGCGTATACTGCAGAAGATGCACCAGCCAAAACAGGTTTTCAAAGAATGGCTATGTTGTGAGAACAGACACTATGGCAGAAGTATGGAATGTCCATCTGATGGGTTTCCAGGTAGTCCTTCCACAATATACTTCATCGCGACTGGTTCTTGGTAGGCAAGAATAAATATCTGAAAGCAGATGCTTTCATCAGAGTGTCATACATTTTATGTTACCACCAGTTGCTAAACGTTTATTCTAAGCTTCCCCTGTCCTGCAGAAAACAATTTTGGTACAACTCTCGCCAACAGTCCTGGGACTCTTTTTGGAAGGAAGGAAATGGAAAGTGACAATGGAGGAAAGAGGGAGGAGGGGTAAGCAACAGGGAAAGAAGGGGAAAGTGGCCTGGAGAAGCAGTATAAGTAAGGGTGCCACGGGGAGGACTTGACACAGTACAAAATTCTTCACTTTTTACTTCTTATAATTTTCTCACCCACCTCTTGTTTTATTAAACCTCATGTCCAGCTACACAAAAATGTAGTTTCTACTGAACAGTCCTCACCCACCCAACTGTAAAAAAAATTAAAAAAAAAATGCCTCTCTGCATGTTACAATAAACTCTGACCTGACTGGCATTTTTGAAATACCATTCAGACTAACAATAATGCTGAAATAAAGGATTATTGAAATAAAGGTCCTGCCACTTGTAGCTGAAAAGCAGTAGCGCCACAAGAAAAATGTCAGGTCTGCTTCGTTGGTATATGTAGAAGCAGCAAGGAGTGACAGAAAGAGCTTTGAAACACTTGCATGAATAAAATATAGGGTGAGGAAGACGGTTGCCGGCTTCTGTTAACACCCTCATCCCTAAGCATGTGTGAATCTGAATCTTAGCCCACAGAGTGACAGAGTGTTCTTGACTACAGGCATCTCCCCACTTGCTCACGGTCAGCATGTGACATATGTGGGCCCACTGACACACACACCGAAAACAGCGCTGCAGGGGGTGGTGGGGCAGAATGGACTGGGGCAGGGTTGGAATGGGGGAATCCCCACTTGTGTGCGAACCAGAATGGAGCCCCCACATAAGTGAGGATTCTCCTGTACTTACACATGCACAAGCATGGTTGCTCACAGTAGGTAGAAATTGCTACCATGTTGGCAGAGGTGGATTTAGGGGACCGCCGCTGGTTTGGTCACACTAGGCATGGAGCCTTGATGCTGCTGCAGGGGATGCCGCAAGCATGATTCAGAATGGAGCACCAGACGCGAGGAGGCGAATTTTGGTGTCGCACTGGGTGCCACTGCAATGTGAGATCCCAAAGTCCACTGATGTGATGAAAGTGTTGTGTGCTGGAATGAAATTGGTTCTTGGTCTCTTGATTTCTCCTCCTCTTTTCGTAGGTTGGTGATGCACTTCGAGTTATTGGACAAAATGCACATGGGCAAGTGGTCTGTTAAAATGTTGTTTCCTAGTGACTTTGTGGACTTAACTTTTGGAATAGCCTTGCAAGTATTTGAAAGATAAACTGCTGGTTCCAGTTGTTTAGATTTAATCAAACACAGAATTATACGCCCATAAATATGTATTGGAAACCAAGGATAAGACATCCATATAAAATGAACTTGAATATGCCCATGTGTGCTCTGGAGCTATTCTCCTTAAGGTAGGTAGACTTGGGCTTAACACTATGCTTCTGATTTGGACATGGAAGCATACCCAGGAAAGTAAAGACACGAGGGGCATTTTGCAGTGCTTGCCTGCCTTTACTGAGAGGATAAGAACAGTCATAGATAGCTGCATGCAGATAACTTATGTTACAACTAGCCATGGGTTACAATCGTTAGCAGGTGGGGTAAGTGTCTGGGTATTCTTGACCGTATCCCAACCACAGGGGAGCTCATTCCCAATGTTTGCCCCATTGGCTGCGCTCAACCTGCTGCTGCTTCAGTTCTGCAAGGTTTCCCAGTGCTAATTGCAACCGTAAGGATAGTATTAGTTGTTTTCTGTCTACATGAATCGGTTGTACTTTACAAATTGTTCCCTAGATAGTAAAAGCTTTACAAGAATCTCTCTCTGTGTGTTTAGAGCTGAGAAATAATTGACCTGTGACTTTGGCAAGGTGAACCATCATGAAAGGATGTGGGACGTGAGGCATAGACACTGATTTTGTTTCACTGCTATCCTATTTTTATAAATATTATGAATCTAATACAGTGTTCTTTTTTTATCATGAGTTCTATTAGGTGAATTATTATCAATAGCAGGGATGATCTTTATGAGCAACATGTAATTGAATGCATAGTCTCAGGGGAGAAAGTCCATAATGAACCCTAGTCAGAGGATTGATCAATAGTAAGAACCAGCTATTAATCAACTACTTTAATTAGACTTGCTATTCTGAAATGCTTCATTTCTGTACAAGTACCACTGTTTCTGGGACAAAGCATTTTTCTTTTCATTGGGGTTGGAGGGGGAATCTAACAGTGACTTGAAACCAGATGCTATATGGCTATAGACCATGTGATTGGTGGCTCAAATAAATGTGTTCAGGTAGCCTTTGACCTCATATCTTTTGTATGCCCTGACATTATATTTACTTAATGGATTTTGCTGGGCAGAAGATATAAAAGCAATTAGAACCTAGACGCAGCCTTTTATATGTAAGCAATTTGTGACATCTGAATTAGTCTCCCCCCCTTTTTTTGCAGGAGTTACACCTGCCAAAAAACCAGCAGCCTTGTGCTGCTTTTCTATAGTCCCCCACCCCAAAATAGAAGCCTGAGAGCTTCTTGCCATTCTAAAACTTGGGTTAGGGAAACTGGGTCAATATGAGCGGTCTTTGTTCCAGTGTTTAATGACAGGGGGTGCCCAAAGCAGTAGCCTTAAATTGATATTTTTTCAATGCACAAAGCCAATTATGGCTTTTTGCTCCTTACAAGTATTTTTAAACTGTCCTTGAAACACGCACAATGTGAGGAATGTGATCTTGAGGTAAGACACAATTGTAGTTGTTGCTGCAGTATGAGCCTGACTTCCTAGAACTCAAGTGCCAGTTCAGGGTAGTTTTTCTCTTACCCTCCCTTAATGCTGATCTAAAAAACAAAATGTATACATTGTGAGGCCTCCCTTTTTTGGCAGACGACTAGCTCTTTGAAATACTGTAACTTTGAAGTTGCATTAGAATATCAAAGGCAGCTTGTTGCGCTTACTAATTCTAAAAATACAGTTTCTCCTGCCACTTACGAGGTTTATACTTTAAACAGGGAATTTCTGCCTGAACAGATACACACCAAATCTTTGCTCTCTGTGTCTTTCTAACTGTCTATGTAGCTTTGTCTTCTGTATTGACTCCAGGAAAATAGGTACTCATGTTTTCTGGTTGTATGCCACCATGGCAGTGACTTTGCATGAATGTGAAACATGTATTGCTTTGTAGGAAAGCTGTTGGGTGGAGAAGTGAACCTTTAAAATATTGAGAATAAAGTGTGTGTGTTTTTAACATGGACTTTGATCTGAGTAGGAGAGTTATGGTAATGCAACCACCCATTGTGTTGAAACTGAGGCATCTCCCTAAAGGTCTTAATTATCCCAAGTAGGCAGAATGTTTAAAACCTCATCGTTTGTGTGGTTGGTGTAGGATCATTTCTAGTTAAAATTGCCTGAGGATGTGGATAGGATACTTGCAGTGCTGTGCCTGTTCAGTCACCCCACCCTGGTTAGCTTTAATAAGCTAGGATGGACAGGGCTCTAATGTGGTTGGGCGCATCAGGTAGATCCTGAAACTATAATTCTGGAAATAACTCATTGTAGGTATATGACATTGCTGCTGCCATGAGGGCTGCTCCCTGTTGCAAGGCTCATTTATTATATTGTCCAGTGATATCTCCTTTTTGGTCTGAAGTTCCTGTCCCTATGAATCTTGTACTTGCAAAATCATTGATATTTGCAGGTGTTAGTGTCATTTTAAATTATATCCCTGCAGGATGGGGACAAATGGCAGGACAACAGTGGATTTTATATGGTTGCTAAGTGACTTATACTTTGAGCTTAGAAGGGTAAATACTCACCATCGATGGTCTAAATACCATAATGCCCTTGCTACAACTGAGCACATTTTGTTTGAATGCATACAGAGACATTTGGATGGCATAGATCAATCTGTATATGCAAATTAGGTTGAATGCATTGGTGTTGGATGTCGTGTGAATGTGAGGATGATTTTGTGTGTGTTTTTCCATTTGTGCATGTGTGTCTCTTGTCTCTTTTTTAAAACATAAATTTTCAATGGTCCTCTCTTAACAACACTTACCACCTATAACAAGGATTATTTGGGAGAAGCTATGATTGTTTAAACGGGTATGATACCACTTTAAATGTGTAGTGCATATGGGGCCCTAAAGTCACACCTTCTATTGCAGAGAGGTCATTGGTGCCCCCATGTTTTCACTGTTAATGGGCTGAAGATAGCTAGTCTTCCTTATTTAGTCTTTTGCTTTGTCTTGGGGATTTGCATAAGTAATGAACATGTGTTAACTATTCAATAATTGGATGCTATAACTCAGTAAGGTGTATAGTGTGATTCTGCAAACCTGAAGCCAGTGAGGGTTAAAGATTCTTCTTGAAAAGACAGAAGTAAAATCAGTTAAGGATTTGGAGTTACGTTTGGCCAGGGCTGCATTTCCCCTTAAAAATAAAATTTTCCTTGTATGACTCCTTTGGAATTGAGTGCCACTATGGGATGTCAAAGTGGCAGCAGTGGTCAGGGTCTCTCTTCAGTTGATTATGTCAGCTGCTTCCCTTTCTGGAGAAAACAGACCTGGCCATGGTTATTCATACTCTTTACTCTACTTATACTTAAATTATATTGTGTACTGTGCCCTAGTTGAGGCTGCCTTGAAAAGTGTTAGGAAGCTTCAGTTGACTCAGAATATGTCAATGAGATTGTTTTTCTGACGGAAGGCAGACAGTAGTTCTGATCATACCACCCCAATGCTGTTCCAACTGCATTGATTGACAACATGGTACTGGCTCCAGTTCATTGTGGTGGTCATGATGGGGGATTGCTTTGTTCCACATCCACTCTACACGTTTCAGGAGAAGCCCTGTTGATTTGGCTTCTTGTAATCAGAAATGTGATTGGTGGGAGCATGTGAAAACAACACAGTAGCCAGTCTCAGAGAGCCAATGTGGTGTAGTGGTTAGGAGCGGTAGACTCGTAATCTGGTGAACCGGATCTGCATCCCCGCTCCTCCACATGCAGCTGCTGGGTGACCTTGGGCTAGTCACACTTCTCTGAAGTGTCTCAGCCTCACTCACCTCACAGAGTGTTTGTTGTGGGGGAGGAAGGGAAAGGAGATTGTTAACCGCTTTGAGACTTCTTAGGGTAGTGATAAAGCGGGATATCACATCCAAACTACTTCTTCTTCTTCTTCTTCTTCTTCTTCTTCTTCTTCTTCTTCTTCTTCCCTCCCCAAAGAGGTTTGTTTGTCTACCTTTCTGCTCTCGTCAACAAGTGGCTAAAGCTAAATTCTAAGAGAGCTTTTGTTCAGAAAGCCATTTCACACTCGGAGGGAATACAGAAAGTTTAAAAAAAAATGAAGCTAAGAGAGTGATGATGGCTGCTTTTTGCCAGTTCATACCTGGTTACAAGATTGCAACCTATATTTTGGGGTTTTGCTCTGTTTTTATAAAGCATCTAAAATTGCTGGGTGCTTTACAAAAGCAAACATAGCACGGGCCCTGCTTGTATGCTTATACCATAACAGCTAGCTATTTATTTAGTGTATTTATATCACACCTCTTCAAGGAGACTTGAATCCCGACTTTGGAGAAAGTTAAAATAAAAGATATCGGGGAGGTAAGGGGATCCATCAAGGGTTGAGAAGCCAATTAGATGTCCTATAGAGATTCTAAAATGGATGCCACTGGGCATTCCAAAGTAGCTGTGTGGGGTGGAAACACAGGTAAGGGATCAACAGCTAGTTGGGTTAGAATATTGGTACCTTGAAAGTTGTGGAGTTCAGGGAGGAGTGTATAGGAAGAAAAGAGCAGATAGATATACAGGAGGAAACTGTGGAGACATTTCAAGCAAGTACAATAACTTTTAAAGTCAGGGGATCCAGTGAAGAAACTGGTGCAAAGGAATAATATGAGCCGAAAATAGCAAGCAGCCGGATTGAAGTCGGAGTGGAAAGGCTAAGAGAGAAAGAAAACCAACAAGAAGAATGTTCCAATCAGTGCAGGAAACAGAAGAATGAATTAAAATGTTAATAAAGTCATGTATCCAAGTTCTTTAAAGATTCTGAACTTGGTGAACAAACATCAGTATTATCAAGAACAACTGAAAGTGATGGTAAGGGGTAGGAAGAAAAAGTTCTCAGTTTTGGTAGAAAACTCACTAGTTCAGCTATCATTTTGTCAGCATGTTGTTGAGGCTGAACTTCTCTGATGCTGCTTGGAAGGTCTGCTACAGAGTGGTACACCTCCAGCTTCTCCAGTGTTTCTGTTTTGTCCGCTGGCCATAAAAGCGTACAAAAGTTTCAAAGGCCCCAAATGTTTGAGTATATGTTGCCTTATGTTCTGCTAATGACTGCTGAGGGCAAGCCTGTGTATCTGTTTTATACCTGAGTCAGGCTGCTCTATTTGAAGACCTGTCCACAACTTGCAGCGTCTTGCTGAAACTCTGTAGAAGTTACCTTCCTGGGCTCACCTATGAGCAAAGAAGCCAGGACCTTAATGGTTGTCAAAATGGTTGCCTTCATGTTACATGAATTGGGAGAAGAGTGGGAGGTAGGGAACGACTGACAGACAGCCACACCAGGAAAGTCCCTTTGTAATAACTTGAGCTTTGAACTAAATTCTGTGAATAATCCTAACATCTGTTCTGACAGGTTTAGTCAAACAATTTTGATTAAATGACTCATTCACAGCTTGTGGAGTCATGAATATGAAGCTATAGAAAGACTGCATAGTTACAGCCCTTTTGGTCAGAGAGGGACTGTTGCATTGTCATCTTTGTCATGATTGCATTGACCGTTCCCCACTTCCCACCCTCTGTCTGCGAGCTCTTGCCAGGTCTGTTTGTTGCTTCTCTTTCATCTCGATGAAATGCCTTTTTCCTCCCTTCATTTACAGCTGTCAAGTCGTGTTCCCTCCTGGGGTGGGAGTGCTTCCATATATGATCATCCTTAGAAGTATTTTTATGCGGGGTGGCTGTTGAATTACTTGTTTCCTTGGTATGTGTAGCAATCTTAAAGCACGTGATTCAAAGCAAGCTTTTTACTCCCTAACTTGCATTCTGAGTTTAATTTAGAACAACTCGACTTCCTTCAGAGGGGAACCGTAAGCTATACTGCCCTTTCTTGACTATAGTTTTGGCCTTAGACACTTTCACACCTGAAGCACAGACTACACAGTACTGGTGCTCATTTCTAGGACACATATTTCCTGACTGTAAGGAAGTTTCTTCTCTTGAGAGCCAGAAGTTCCAAGAAGCTGGATGCTGGGCTCTGACTGGACCTTACTTTCACATAGATGTGCAGGCATTGCACCCAGTGTTCATATCATCTGTCTAAATGTGTACACGGGATGATCTGTATGCATGTATAAATGTTCATATGGGGGGGGGGTTATTGGATTGTTCTTTTTATTTTGATTATGTATTTTGTGGTTTTCTATTTTTTTATTTTGTGAAATGCCCTGAGACCTCCGGGTATTGGGCAGTATATAAATTCTATTACTATTACTATCATCATCATCATTATTTATTATTTATTTTGTATTGATGTGGCATTAACAACAGTTTTTTGCCATTAAAATTTTTTTAAAAAAATTATTATTATTATTATTAATAATAATAATAATAATAATTTATTTATACCACACCCATCTGGCTGAGTTTCCCCAGCCACTTTGGGTGGCTCCCAGTCAAGTGTTAAAAACAATACAGCATTAAATATTAAAAACTTCCCTAAACTTAAATATACAAATATTCAAATATTTTCTTTCATTGCATAATTGCTTAAATATACAAATATTTATAATATCAGAAAGCAATACTAAACTCTCTCATATATATAGAGAGAGAGAGAGAGAAAGAGGATTAATATGCTAGGGTCTGTGCCCCTGATTGCATTGTTTATCACTCTGCATAAACTCACCCCCTCACAGCTTACACTCAGCAGTGGTGGTTGGCGAGATGGTATGTGTGTGACTCCGTTGCTTTCCTGGCTTCTTGGGCTCTATCTATTTAATGCTTGTGTGTGACTGCAAGCTATGTTGTCTTAAAACACCTGACAGATGAATGCAAATCCAATGCAGGAGTGATTGCTTCCCATCATTGTGTTCTCACCAGCAGACAGGCCACCAAATTTTCAAGTACTTAAGATTTTGCTACTGCCAACAAGAATGTATTGGTCTTACCTGGAGAACACCAAAAGGTTGTCAAACTGGAATTTGTACAAAGTGATCCTAGTCACACTGCTGTATCAAAACTTCAGAACTCAAGAGCACCCTGGAACTCGGAGCCTGAGCAGTCAAAGAACCTAATCATGGCATATCTTCCTTTCTTGCTCTCCAGTCCCCTGGGCCTGCTAAAAGTCATTTCTTTAGTCCGGACTTGGTTTCTGCTGGCTCACCTACAATTCCAAGTCAAATCCTGGATATGCAGGACCTTGGTTGTGAAAAGTGAAGAGACAGGCAGTGGTAGCGCTTGGAACCAAGCTCAGCATCTTTATGTAACCCACATAGTTGCACTGCACTGTTAGAGAAGCAAGACTGCTGCCTATAGGAACCCACGTGGCTGGTTATAATTCAGCCATTCCTAGGTAGCAGTGATACAAACATTCTGGAATGTAACCCTCTGAAATTTTTTGGTTATCTAAATCGGATTTCTCCACAAATTATTCCAGATTAATCTTGCATTGTCAGTTACATCTATATAGCTAGACTGTAGTAGTATCACCATTCTTAGTGTAATCCTGGAGCCATTTCTTTCTCACAATCTTGCTTCTCACCCAGGGGGTGGGTATATGATCACATTGTTGTTGTTGTTGTTTATTAAAGATTTTCTTGTTTTACAGAAGTATGTGTAATGTCTCTCGTATTTTTTCCATGTAACATTTTTACAAATCAGTTTCATTTGTTGAGACATTGGGGGGGGGAAGGGGGGGAGATGGGGGTGGAATTGGGGTCGGGTGGCGATGTTTCTATTTTGCTTAATGTATGTAGGGTTTGGTGTCAGCGTTGCTCGTGCAGGTTCTCTGCTGTTCATTTGTGTTTCTTTGGTGGTGAGAAAGGTTGGGGTTGGCCTAGGGTGTGGTTGTTTGTTTGTGATTGGCTGTGGTGATCTTTGTTTTTGTGTGTGAGTGGGGTGGGTGGGTGGGTGTTTTGGGTCAGGTTAGCCATATTGATTTGTATGCTATTGGTGGATTATTGTCATTGTCTTGTTGGGCTGTGTATGTGGTGAGCCATACCGGGGTAAAGGTGTATTCTTCTATTTGTCCCCGTTTCAGTTTCAGTTTATTGGTTAATTTTTCTAGTAGGGCTGTTTCCCATACTATTTGGTACCATTGGTCCATGCTTACTCCTGATAGGTCTCTCCAGTGTCTGATTATGGCGTTTCTGGCTGCTGAAAGTAAGTGGGTTATGAGTTCTTTGTGGTGTAAATGGGCATTGTTGTCTTGGAAGATGTTTAGTAGGGCCAATTCTGGGGTGATGTCTAATACCTGCTTAGTTATTTTACATATTTCTCGTATGGCTGTTGTCCAGAATAGTGGATTTTGGGGCACTCCCACCACATGTGGAGGTATGTACCTGTGGAGGTGCACCCTTTCCAGCATTTTGGTGAGGTTCCTGGGTGTATTAGTGCTAGTTTTCACATTGTTTATGGCTATATCAGTCCCCAGGAGACTACTTGCCAGGCGTCAGCGAATGTTGCATTCATTCTCTATGCAGATGGAAACTATACATGAGAAAGAGGATTTGCGGGTGCTATGGGCTTAAAAGTAACTCTGTTTTTTCTTTTCTCTCTGCAGTCCTACTTCGTTACAGATTATGATCCAACAATTGAAGATTCTTACACAAAACAATGTGTGATAGATGAGAGGGCAGCAAGATTGGATAGTAAGTTGTTGTTGATGATGATTGACCCTCTACAGAATTTGCACTGGCTTATAGACTGTATATTTGCTCTCTTGTTGATACAGGTACTAAAACGGATTTTCCTTAACTTTGTATAGAGACTGTAATAACTTTGTGATCTACCCATTTACTAGGCCAAGCCTTTCTCCCTTTCTTTTGTGGTACAGTTTTCGACCTCTTAATATAGAAGCTAAAGGCTTAACCAGATGTGGGTATCTGTATATTAAATTGATTCTTGCTGGCTTGCCAACACTAGGCAGGGGTGTAGGGTTAATTTATAAGGTTAAACAGGGCAGGCATGGGATGAGAACAACACCTGCCCCTTCCTGAGCTCTCCTGCTTTAAGGCACATCGCCCCCCTCTCTCACACACTACCTCGCTAGTCTGTAAAATTAACTAGCTCCTTGATTTGCTTAGTCCTAGATACAGCAGGCCAAGAGGAGTTTGGAGCTATGCGGGAACAGTACATGCGGACAGGAGAAGGCTTTCTGCTTGTTTTCTCAGTCACAGATAGAGGAAGGTAAGGCAAAAAACAAAATTGCTGCAAAACGTGCATCAATACTTGGATTGTGTAGGGGCAGAGCTAGAATAACACTGAAATGGGGTTGTGGCTTGCAACATCCTGAATTAACTGTAGGGTCAGAATCCAGAGTTCTGCCTGCTCAAGAGAATTGCAGACTTGTGTTATTTGAAAAACAGTCCTCCTGCCACATGATAAATCAAATCACTTTTGGGTGGGGGTGGAACTCAAGAGTTTTTCAAAATCATGTTGGCATTTTAAAGGAAGGTAACACAATTCTAGTGGGTGAATACAAGGTCTTGGGATACCTGCAGGGCTGGTGGGTCTCTATGTGTTATCTTCAGTTTGCATCTCATCTCTGCAGCAAATACTTGTTAGATGGCCTTAGGCAATCCTTAACTGTGAAGCTGTGGATTCTTAGCATGCTGCTGCTGTTTATTAATTATTATTATTATTATTATTCTAGCTTTGAAGAAATCTATAAGTTTCAAAGGCAGATTCTTCGAGTAAAAGATCGTGATGAATTCCCTATGATTCTAGTTGGCAACAAAGCAGACCTGGACCATCAGAGACAGGTAACCTATTGGCAATAGAGTTTGAAAAGGGGATCTCCCTTTTTTGAGGGAACTTCCATAACTCGGTGGCATAACTTTTGCATGCAAGTCCCCAAGTTCAATCCTTGGCATCTTTGCACTGGGGAAAAACTCCTGTTTCAAACCTTGGAGAGCCACTATTAAACAGGGCAGGTTGGAATTGTAGAACATTTTCTCTCTCTTGAGAGCCACATTCCTTCTGGGATAATTGGCCATGGAACACAGGCCAGCAACAGTTGGTGGGATCAGAGCCAAACGTTGGCAGAGATGGAACCAAATGCGGTCAGGGCACCCCTTTTCTTTCTGCTATTCCCATTTCACCCCTCATTGACATCAGCATGAAATAAGATTAATGGTCACATAGGATGAGGTTGATGCCGTGTGGAATTGGGTTGAAGCCATATGCCTATCTTTAATCTAGACATTCCTGAGCTAGATAAAGTGGTCTGACTTGGTATAAGGCAGTTTTCTTATACCAGTAATAGCAAGAAGATGATTGTGGCAATAAATTCCACAGTCAGCTGGATTAGGCCACAGGATATGTTCTCATGAAATTGGTAGGCCAAACCATTATTGTGAATTATCCCTTTCCATATGACTGATCTGTAGTTTTTTTGGGAGGAGACACTCTGGGGATGAACAAATCCCTTTTGTCAATGACATTTAGCATCAAGCGGCTATAAAGGAGATCTGACAATCCTTGTTTGGAGGAATGGGTGCTAAGATAAGGGCATCTGTAGTGGATACATACATGTTCCCGTAAAGAGGCTTGATACTTAGGAAGTGGCTTAGGAAACTGGTCTTCCTGATTATAATGTTGCACTTTCTACGTTAACTCAGCTTGTTCCCTGAGTAATTGCCATATGAATGATTCAGGTCAAAATCTATGAGGATGAGACAATGATCCATGACATCATTATCAAGGCATGAGTCTCTCTTCAATTATGTTTACAACACTTGCCATACCAACAATTACTCATCCCATGAGAGTGTGCCCAGGAGGACCATCTCTTAATAGCTAGTGTAACCTCTAGTAAAAGGGGGGTTTCCATTCTGAATGCAAGAAGTCAGGTTGTCACTTTTATGAACAAATATGTATTCTTATTTCCCATCTGTTTGGATCTTGCAAACTATCCAAGCACTATCTACAACTTGAAAAGTACTTTGAGAGCTGGCACATTATCAAGACTATTCCAGAACCCTAAACAAATGTCTGTGTGTTGTGCTCATCTCCGAGGTAGCTGAATCCTATGGCATATATCTTGCCATACAATGAATACACTGAACACAATGAGTGCCATTCCCTTAACTTGTCTGGCCAATGCAAGGATTTCTGCTTGTGCAACATACGTCCTCCCCTTGCACTGACACACTGAGTTAGTTGGATACCACCAATGACATTATGTGGAAATTCATGCACATCAAGGCAAGTTTATTTAGGGAAGCTGCAGTACTGGAATAGTAACTAATGTGGGTCAGGTGGAGTGGCTTGCCATACCTTCCTTTTTAATTTATGAATGGTTTTATGTGTATTCTGATTGCAATAGCTTTATAAGCACACTTTCTGTTGTTTTAACCCTCCCTGGGACCTTATGGAAAAGTGTTGCTAAGAAATCTTTTAAGTAAATAGTGCACCCCCTTCCATACCTTCTTAAAGAGGGACGTGTGTGTTACAAATGTCCCCAGCAGGAACGAGGGAGGTCACTCAATTATGTGCTGAGAGAAATGTCGCCTAATAAAGGCACTGATTTCCTTGTAGGATCCAGTAACTGAAGGATCCAGTAGTTCAAATATTCCTATTAGTTTTAATATTCCAATTTTTTAGCATAGTGACTTGGGCTGCACAAGTAGAAGATAGGTGTTATTGGAGGAAGTGGAGCAAGAACTCCATTAAGACCCAGTGTTAAAGTTTCAGTTCCACAGTGCATTGTCTACTACAGTGGTACCTCGGGTTAAGTACTTAATTTGTTCTGGAGGTCCGTTCTTACCCTGAAACTGTTCTTAACCTGAGGTACCACTTTAGCTAATGGGGCCTCCCACCGCCACCACATGATTTCTGTTCTCATCCTGAAGCAAAGTTCTTAACCTAAGTTACTATTTCTGGGTTAGCAGAGTCTGTATCCTGAAGCGTCTGTAACCTGAAGCATCTGTAACCTGAGGTACCACTGTATTCATGATGACCTATAAATTACCTCCAACTTCAGAGGCAGTATGCTACTGAACACCACCTGCTGGGGACCAAAGCCCAGGAGAGAGCCATCATTCTCAAGCCCTGCTAATGGTGTTTTTCAAAACAGCCAGTTGGCTGCTATGGAGAAGCAGGATGCTGGGCTAGTTGGACCATTGGTCTGATCTGGCCAGGCTCCTCATATTTTTTGTTACCTTCTCAGTCACTGCAACATTCAGGCTATTGATCTGAGGCCAGTGTTTAGTTGCAACACTTCTGTGTATAAATTCTACATTCAAAGTTTATATGGAAACAATTTGATTCTAAGCCTTCTTAGGCTCTGTCTTCACATTTTTAAACATACAGAGCTTTGGGCTCTAAATTTTAAAAAACGCATTTGTATTCAAATAACATATTGACAAAGACCAGAGTTGAAGAAGCCTTTTCACAGGACTGCAGTGCCGATAATATGCAAAAATTGCTGTAGGTGATGAGAGTATTCAGCCAGTTGGAAAGCATCAGTAGATTGCTGAATGTGTATCCTATCTCGGCTTGTTTTCAGGTATCGCAAGAGGAAGGTCAGCAACTAGCAAGGCAGCTGAAGGTAACATATATGGAAGCATCAGCAAAAATACGACTGAATGTAGACCAAGCTTTTCATGAGCTTGTCAGAGTTATAAGGTAAGCCCATGTATTGTAAATATATTGAAATGCACTTTAACAAAAAGAAAGAAAGAAAGAAAAGAAACACAGCTTCCCTTTGATATTTCTGTATAGGGACAGTGCCTGAATACTGTAACAAAATGTAAACTACTATGTTTTTGTAACACTAGAATTAATGTGAGACACATAGGAACGCACACTTTTTCTTTTTTCTTTTGGCAGATGTGTAGCAATTTCCCTTGCATCTTGTTTAAATGTATCCACCTTGACACTGTTGTCACAGTATGACTAGGTCATTTAACAGTAGCATGTAATGGGGAATGTTAATGTTGCCAAGAGTTCCAGCGTGAATTGTCCTATATAATATCTTAACCCTTGTCTTGTTATAGACAATGTATTGTGGAACTGCAACATTGACACTGGGCACTGACTCAGCTTGTTCTTGTACAGTACTACCCTTTTCCTTCAGGACAACACTGTGTTCAGTTCACCTTCTAAAAATCTCCTTAATGAGGATATGTAGTTTTTCTGTTAGCCTGACATTGCCAGGGAAGCGTAAAGTGAGCACTTCTCTTGTTCATAGTCTATCAGGGTAGATGGAAAGCCTTTCGCTATCTCAAGCTTCCTGTCTTTAATAACAAAAAGAGAAGTGTTATAAGCAGGAACACTTGCTGTTTAATGTAAAATATCTTGAAAAGCTACACACATCAGACACCGTTACTTTAACTTGAGCACATTTTTCATTCAGTAATACTTCTGTTGGGATGTGTTGCCTATGTTGCTGTTTTGAGTTCTAGCAATCAACAGCATTGTACAATCAAGCTGCACTCACACCAGTGTGTATTAGGATACTGCCATGGGACAGCTGTTGCTGTGCGTCTGGCCTCTAGAAGGGGTGAAGCCTTCAACCTAGGCTGTTTCTACAGTCCTTTCCAACCAAGCATTGGCAGAAGACACCATGCTGTGGGAGAAGAGGCTAGGATGAGACATTTCAAGTATTGCCAACAGTGAATGCTCCACAAAACCTGATCGGATCTCCACAAAACACATCAGTCTGGGAGCTAAAAGGGTCTCTTTATTCCCTCGAATACCTCGGCTGCTTGCTGCATTGCTGCAGTAATATCACACATATTCCTAAAAGATGAAATCTGCTTTCATCTTCAGACCTATGTATATTAAGAGAAATGGACAATGGTCTGTATTGACAGTGCAGCTGTATTTTTTAGCAGAGGAATCTAGGGTCAGTTGAAAAGCAAAGTTAGTGCCCCTTTTATATATATGTAATTGCATTGGACTGGAGTGTATTGCTTCTATGGGCATTTTTTGCTTCATTCACAGGAAATTTCAAGAGCAAGAATGCCCTCCTTCCCCAGAGCCGACAAGGAAAGAAAAGGACAAGAAAGGATGTCATTGTGTCATCTTCTAAGAATCCTCTGAACCAAGCTGTCAACTGCCAGATTAATTCTACCTTTCTGCCTACCTTTCTATGTGTCTCAGTGTTTTGTCTAGCCTTATATGTGCATGTTGTATAAATGGTCACCAAAGTAGCCTTAGGCTAAAAGAACAAGGCTGACCCAGTCTAGAAGACATCTTAGTCATCTCAGGGCAGATGTCAAAACACTAAGGCTTCTTTTAATACTTCCCGGTTTCTTTCTCCTCTTGTGTCAAGAAGCTTGCACCTTGTGGAGTTTTATTCACAAAGGAAACAAAACAATATTAAACAAGGTATTGAAGTCAAGCTTAAGCATTGCTGGTATGGGTATTTTTTCCACTTGTGACATCTGTATTAATCACACTTGAGAGGGAATCCTCTGATCAAAATGTAGAGTATTTTTTTAAAAAGTGGATTTGAAGGTTTTACCCTTTAGTAGGTTAGACTTCAAAATTCAGCTTGCCTTACAGGAAGCCAATACACTGAATTTCATTGTCAGTAAATATTTTTTGTGTGTTTCAGCTCTTGTTTATGCTGCAGCTTTTTCAGTGGTCAACAGTCTACTGTATTTATTTTATGGCTCCAGTAACAGCTACAGGATTTATTATTATTACAACTATGTGGCCAAATACCTGTGCTCACTCTGGACTTGGGCATTTGTTTCAGTTTTAGAAGATTTTACATCATGGTTTGGAATAAATTGTGTCTTCCTTTTGTATTTTCCAGGTAAGGGATTCAAGAAAACTAAACCTGTAGCTGTTTTTTGGTTTTTTTGTTTTGATGTAAGATAAAAAAAAAGATGAATTTTCTCTTTTCATTGTCAGATGATTAAATGTTTTTTGCTATATACTTTTATACATTATTTTCTTATCAAACTAGTTAACAAGTATTTTTATATGTTTGTAAGCAAATATGCTTTCATGGCATAACGTGTAAATGTAAAGATGAGTATTTAATTCTCACAGTACACTTTTAACTGACAAAATTAATGCAAGATCTGCAGAACTGTGGTAGAACCTCTTTTCTGTTCCAGTTGTATACACCAGTGGCCGATTATGTGCCTGCCCAGTGTATCTGTTAAACTGTCATGTTTTTCAAATTGCCTTCCATACCCTTTACAAATGACTGACCATTATGTGACTATTAAACTGTACAAACCTTTACATGTTTGTTCAGTTGTGAATGCTGTTCAACTCTGAATGACACAAAAGGTAGCCAAATAATTCAGGCTTATTCTGTGACATTAAATACTGGGTTGTATTTGCAGTTTTTGTCGCCTTACCATAAGTATAAAGCAGGTTATTAAGCATACCCTTGCATAAGTTCAGGTGCTAGAATTAAATAGGATATCTAGTCAGGGTTTTTTTTTCAGCAGGAGCTCTCAGGTGGGCACCATTGCCATTCTAAGAGAACAAGGAAGAAGTTCACGGTGAGCTCCGGCATCTATTTTTCTAGAAAATAGCACTGGATATAGTCATTTATGGGAAGAGAATTTCCGCTGTCTATTTCCATTTTCTTTTAAGCACTGGCTCAAGGTTTGGAGAGACCAGTTTCTGAAACAGTAATATGGGCTTACACATTTTCAGGCTAAAATAACTCAAGAGCTGTCTGATTAAAAGATCAACCAGGGTATCAACCAGGGTGTTTCTTAACTTTCAACTTATGAGCAGTTTCAAGGCACAAGTCCTGATGAGGATTCAGCCCTCTTCATGTGCAGAGTTAATTATGTCCTTTGTTCCTCTCCCACCCTTCCAAAAGCACAGATCACTTTATCTTAGAGCCAGATAAGTTGGGACCAACTTCACAAGCGCTCTTGGCTAATGAGCGTGTCACTATGTAAGTAAATCATGGGAGAATTGGCAAGGTAGTGCATGTACAAGCAGAGTAGGCTTGTACATTGTCTTCCCTTATTTGTCTTGAATCTTCATTGAAGAGGATTAGGAACAGATCCTAGGCTCATGTACTCAGTCCTTGATCTTCCCAGACCTTATTTGTGGTCCCTTCACTCACCTGTATTGATATTTACTTTATTATCTCCTAGGGCCAGAAGATAACTTTTGTAGTTCCCTTCCAACCACCAGTGGGAGGAGAGTAATGCATGAGCTTAAAGCCCATTTCCCAAATCTTCCTGAAGAATCTGAATAGTCATTTTTGAGATTACCTTTTGCTTGCCCTGGGTTATAGGTAGGGATGTGAATGTGAAGGAAAGAGAGAACCTCTAACCCTTGTGTGGTTGGAATGTAGCCATCAACCACTGGTCTGCAACACCTGGAAGGTTGTTCACTAGAAATTGCAGGCCTCAGTTTGGAAAAGATCCATAACGGGAAGAAGCCAAACTCCTTCACCACTTTGAACTAACAACTAGGTACGCACTGCACAAGATGGCTCTGTTTTGTGTTCCTGGGATAGGTATAAATAAATAAAAATGGTCTCCCGAACAATTGAATCCAGTCAAAGATGACTATGGGGTGTGATGCTCATTTCACTTTCAGGCCAAGGGAGCCAGTGTTTGTCCACAGACAGCTTTCCGGGTCATGTGGCCAGTATGACTAAACTGCTTCTGGTGCAACGGAGCACCATGACAGAAGCCAGAGCACACAGAAACACTGTTTACCTTTCCCCTGCTGCAGTACCTGTTTTATCTACTTGCACTAGTATGCTTCTGTACTGCTAGGCTGGCAGAAGCTGGGACAGAGCAATGGGAGCTCACCCCGTCATGGGGATTCGAACCACCTACCTTCGGATTGGGAAGCCCAAGAGGCTCAGTGGTTTAGACCACAGTGCCACTGCGTCCCTTACCTTACCTCCTGGGATAGTAACCAACTAAACAGTTGGGTCTGCAACAGGACTTGCCTTCCCTCATCTCCCTGCTCCCCGCCCCAAATATGGGAGGAAACTCACAACAGATTTAGGGGCACACAGGGTAAGGAGGAGAAATTATGTTGGACAGCCAAAGGTGCTTAATGCATTTGGAAATCGTCCTGGTTTTTGATATCCACTCGTGGCAACTTATTGTACAAACCCCATTTTCAACCAGCTCTCTCTCTCTCTCTCTCTCTCTCTCTCTCTCTCTCTCTCTTGTATCGGACCTACACCTTTTTAGTTATCTGGTGGAAAATGAGATACTTCCAGAGTTGGGAATTGTGTGGGTACATGGGAAAGAAAAAACAATTGGAAGCTTTGGGCTGAATCCGGCTGCCTGTCTCTTTTCTCTTGCTTAGCCCTTGAAGCAGTACATGCCTTCTGCTGTTCAGGTTGCTCAATGAAGGACAGAGAGAGAGAGAGAGAGACAGATGTCTAGCAGTGCTGCATCCAGTGCCCCTTCAGCTGGCCAGAAAGAGCAACTGGTGTCCCAGTTGTGTGCCTTTCTCAGCAACCACAGAAACTGGCTCTGGCTCCACTCAGTCGCTTCGTACAGGATGGGAGAGGATGTAGTCAATATCCCAGCTGTTCATGCAGG
This sequence comes from Podarcis tiliguerta, assembly GCF_965153285.1. Lineage (NCBI taxonomy): Eukaryota > Metazoa > Chordata > Lepidosauria > Squamata > Lacertidae > Podarcis > Podarcis tiliguerta. The sequence continues at coordinate 66,581,882 of NC_139534.1, forward strand.
GCAACTGCAGCAGCAACACAATACGTAAACGAGTTGACTGTCTCCTGCATTTAGTCTGAGTTCCCATGTCTGTCTGTCTGTCCGTCAAGGGGCGAATGACTTCATTTCAGTATGCATGCCCAATAGGAATTGTGAAGATTGAAAGCATTCTGTAAAACAAAACAAAACAAAACAAAACAAAACAAAACAACTTTCCTGTACACCTGTCTTTATTTTTCAGTTTTGGCATTGGTCCAGAATTCACATCTCTCACTGAAGCACCAGTTATTAGTGCAGACCAAAGTTGCAAAATACTTTTGGTATAAATGGCACCAAATGGCTCTGAAGTGGTACACTGATTGTTGGGAATAATAGCAGAAGAGACACCAAGAGGTGTGGGGAATTTGTTCTAGCATCTAACTCCCACCAGCTCTCCAACGAAGGTGTAGACCTGACCATGATTCCATCAAGTAGGATAGGACTCAACTTTACTCAGTGTATGGCCTGTTGTCTTCTAACTTCACTGCAATCTTTTTTTTTTTATGCATGCAAACTTTGCTCATTCAATATCATTAGCACAATGGCATTCTCTTTCTGGAGTAAGAGCCACATCTGTTCTTAATAGCATGGTGTCAGCTGTGCACTTCAATTCTAGAGAAGTGAAAGAAGGCAGGGACAGTTTGCTCTAGATAGTCAATCTAGTCCTGTGCTCTGCTAATGCAACACAGTGATGACTTAGAGAAAGAGAGAAAGTGTGTCTGTGTGTGTAAGAGAGAGAGATTTCAAATGCCAAAAATTTCAGTGACATTCTAGGGCTTGGACATTGGATTGTATTAGATGCTACACGATCTTCTTCCTCATAATGTCTTGTGTGGCACAAATTGTGCCATGATGTTACCACATTGTCATCTGGTGCAAATGTTACCCATTAGTCACTCCCCCATATTAGATTTCCGTATCTGCAAAGTACATAAGGATTAGCATTTGTAGTGGCAATCTCAGAATAGCAGCGCATGGTCAGCAGCCCTGGCTGTTCAAAGCAAACGATGGAAACAAAGGATTGGTACAAAATTATTGGATAAGATGTTTGGGAAAGGACCATGCAACATAGAACGATTTGATCAACGCAGCAAAAGATGGCAATTGAGAACTCAATAGTAAAACTGACAAGCATGAACAAACCTCAAGAGGCAATAAATAGAATGGCTATTCTCCTCCCCCTCACCCCTGTGTTATCTCAGTTCTTCCATGTGGAAAAGAAGAATTCTTTTTTTTTGTTTTTTGTAGAATGATTTCTTGTTTTTGGAGTGATTGGTCTCAAAATTGTTAGTGTTTCAACATGTTATCAAATGGCATTCCCTCCCCCCACTTGCACAAATGGGATCTCTTAACCCTTTTTTATGTAGCGTTTTTTTGTTCTGTACCCAAATTGTTGAACAGATGCCTGCGTTTTAAGTTTATTATGTAAATTCAAAAGCTTAATCCTTGGGTGTCCTATTAGATCTATTTCCCTTTTGTCTTTCTTAAGATGAGCTACATATAAAATGGATTCACTTATCTGACAAATTAATAGATACAGGCAGGGTTTTTATCAGCCGGAACTCAGTTCCTACCACCTCAGGTAGGGGCCATTGCCATTATAAGTGGGTAAGGGAGGCGTTCATGGTGAGCTCTGGCACCTCTTTTTCTAGAAAAATAGTACTAGATATACCATATTGGCCCAAATATAAGCCACACTCTTTCCAATTTCAGACCGTGAAGAGAATATAAGTCCGGCTTATATTCATGACTTTTTATCATATGCTGCTGAAAGCGGCTGGGGAGCGCTGCTTGGGGGTGGGGTGAGCGGTGTGTCCGCCTCCCAGCTGATTGGCAGTGGCAGTGGGTGGGTGGAGCATGCGCAGGCCAACCAGCTAGGGAGCACGTGCACTGCCAACCAGCTGGGAGGTGGGTGTGCTGTTCACCCCCACCGCCAAGCAGCTAGGGAGCACACGCACTGCCAACAAGCTGCGCACCTGCCTCCCGGCACTACTGCCCTGAATAGGGCCGGCTGGCACTGGCTTGGTAGCAACATCTGCAAATAAGCCTTGAATTTTAAGGGTGCAGCTTATATGCGGGTGCAGCTTATATTTGGGCCAATACGGTAGCAGGGAAACTTAAGAAAATCATCTGAAAAGCAGCAGTCTGCACAACAGAAGCTGAAATGTTAGAATGCAATAAAAAGCTGTATTCTGAGCAGAGGTTTAGATATAAACCTGACAGATTATATATAAATTCTGGTAAATCAATCTTCCTCTCCACAAAGAAACCTCAAACCCTGGTATCAGCACTTTGTATGTCAAATAATCTCATATTGGAACTAAATGATGAAAACTCCCTGTGGTTTTTTGGTTTTTTTAAAATTAACATCCCAGGAATGTAGGGAAAATGTCTGAAATCTGAAGAATTAAATAATTGACTGAGGAATGTTTTTGTCTTAACTTATATTTTCCACAGAGAAGCAAAAGCATGCGGTTTCCGGAATAGGAGCATAAAGCTATTTTGAATGAACTTTTAAGTATTATGAGAATTCCTGGACTTTCTTAACAGGTGCAGTTGACCTGTGCCAACAGGTGTGCTTTTTAAAAACCTCCTTTTTTGTTTGCTGTAACATCAAGCCCTGATGAAATCTAAATTTCCTGTACACTGAGAATGGCCAGATCACCAACTGTAATTTGAGGCTCATTCAGGGGAGTTGAAAGCTAATAAAGGAGTCTGTTTTTTTCAGGTAAGCTTCACTGTAAGTAAACAGGCACTAAGGTGTGAAAATGTATCAGCTTGTCAACTGTGACTGGCAGTCTTGGCAACTGTAGCAAAATATCAGGCTTAAAAACAAGTAAGTTTCACTTGGAGAATATGCATCCAAGTCGTTTCCCCCTCCACAAGGATGGCATATCAAAGGGGGCACTTTACCACATGGAAATTGCTGAAGAGACTTAGACTTTATAACAGCAATTACAAGTTTTTTAGGAGGTGAAGTAAACTAGTGGCTGACATGTGAATTCACCCCGTTATACAGTGGTACCTCGGGTTACATACACTTCAGGTTACATACGCTTCAGGTTACAGACTCCGCTAACCCAGAAATATTACCTTGGGTTAAGAACTTTGCTTCAGGATAAGAACAGAAATCGTGCTCCGGTGGCACGCCGGCAGCAGGAGGCCCCATTAGCTAAAGTGGTGCTTCAGGTTAAGAACAGTTTCAGGTTAAGTACGGACCTCCGGAACAAATTAAGTACTTAACCCGTGGTACCACTGTAATGTAATTGTTCCATTTGTTTTCATGGCAAATGCTTGGATGACTAACTGCTAAGATGGCTGCCCTCGATACTGTCAATATCATGGGGGACTGTGTCAAAAGCCTTACCGAAATCAAAATACACTATGTCCACAGCATTTCCCTGATCCACCAAGTTTGTAATTCCATTAAAAATAAATCAGATTGGTCTGATATGACTTATTTTTGAGAAAACCGATGCTGGGTCTTAGTAATCACAGCATCCTTTTCTAAATGCTAACAGACCAACTGTTGAATTATCTGTTGTAGGACCTTCCCTGGCATTGATGTCAGGCTCACCGGTCAGTAGTTACCTGGGTCTTTTTCTTTTACCCCTTTTTGAAAATGGGGACAGCTTTTGCCCACCTCCAGTCTGTAGGAACCTCACCTGTCTTCCAAGAATTCTCAATTCTTGGTAGCTTGGCCCAAGTCTAAGTAACCTTCCACCACTGCTTTCATATATATAATTTATCATGATTTATGTGTTGCTTAATCATCCAAACTTCTTAAGTTGTTTACACAACACAAAATATGCATTAAAATTAACAGTAGAAGCAATGAATATGGCTCCAACATGGTCCTGCATAGCACAGAAAGCCCAGGCTTTTTCTCTGCATACGTCGTCCTCTCCTGATGCCTGGACATTGGGGGTAGGGAAATTTCTGTGACCCCTGGAGGTCTGTGTGGCCCCATACCTCCTTCCTATGCATATGATGCCCTTTTGAGGCCTTGGCACAATTTGAGTAATTGTGCATAGTTCTGTTCTTCTTTTTTGTTACCTGTGAGGAGAAGCCACTGCTGGCTGTAAGCTTTCCACAGAGCGGGAGATCCTTCCCAGTCAGAGTTGAACCCGGCCTAATCCTATTTATAGGCTCATCTATATCTGCAGCTGAAAGACTCCAGATACAAATATGGGTGAGGAGGAGACTTATCCCATCCAGTCAAGGTTAAATTGCACCTAAATTCAACTTCAGCACAGCCCTCACACACTAAGTCCCTTACTTTTGTTTGCATTTGGCCATTTTCATTGGCGTGAGAACTTGGGAGGTGGATTAGGCCTCAGAGGACACCTTTTATGCAGCCTGATAAAAAGGCTTATAAGAACACAGTAGTCTGGGGATAGTGAGGAAGCAAAGGCTAAAGAATGGGGATTATTTTATTTACATTTGCTTCTGAGAGGTCTGCTGCAGGGTGTGATTTGTGGCTCAGATATGGCAATGCCGGAGATCCAGTAGAATGGGCATTGTAAAAGTATTAGGTTCCCTCTATCACAGCCTCATTTGTCTTCCTGCTTAGATACAGCATTCTTTGCATTGTTGAGTGTGCCAGGAACTCTGACTCAATTGTTTTCTTTAACTGTTGACAGCTGAATCAACAGTTTGTCCAGCAGAGGGGGCCTTGAACATACTGCAGGCAGCAGAATTTTTGCTTAATAATTACATAGTTGAGAACAAGCTTGGATGTGCTTCAAATCGGGCTGAATATTTCTGGTTCCAGCAAGCAAAGAGTGGGAGAGGGGAGGTGCAAGCTGGCAAGGAAGTACAGTGCTGTATATAGGCTGTCTGCTAAATACAGTTACATTAAAAGCAAAGCCCTTGTTGCTGGAAGAGAGATCCATTTCATCTTTTAAAGGTGCCATTGCTTTTCCTTGTTTCTGTTTGGCACTACAGGTTGATATATATTCTTTTCTGCTTTTCTGTTGCATCTAGAAGCAGTTTTAATCTGGATTTACCTTGTTATTATGTTTTGAATGTTTGAAGTACTTTTTCATTGATGATGTCTGTAATGGTTCTAGGGGTTGCTCGTGCGTAAACCGGTGCTTATCTCCCCGGCTGGGTGCAAACACCTGGCTGGGTTGCCAAAGTGAACCTTTTCCGTCCGGACAGCCACTCACCCGTGGCTGACTCAATCACTGGCAGAATCCGTCAGTGGGCGTTTCTTAAACTTCTTCCAGCAAAGAAGCTCTTTGACGCCTAGTCTCCTCCTACTCTCTCTGCGCGAAAGCCTTCTGTGCAAGGAGGGCGTAGGCAGCGGAGGACCCCTACTCTCCCCGCTGGTCCCAGGCAAGGAGTCATGGGACCGTCTCGCCGCTTCCCCCATCTGCCCCCCTTCTCCACTGGTGCTACGCTGATTCTCTTCCCCAGAAGATGGGCTGCTCCTCCCGATCCCTGGACGCTCTCTGGAATCCCTCTGGCTTTTGCTCTCTCCCTCTGGCACTGATGGCAGTTCCCTGACAATGTCATTGTTTCATTCTTAAACTGTTTTGAGGTTTTATTACGATTGCACAGTATATAAATGGTGGGGAGGGAATCCCCGGCAGTGATGGTGATTAACCCTTATGAGCAGGGTATAAATGATAAAATTATTATTATTATTTGTCAAGAAGTATTATTAATTGCCTCTGTGACACCATTAAGATAACCACAAAATTGGGACCAGAAGCTATTCTAAGCAGATACAAGGACACCTAAATTGTGATTAGACCAAATCAACAAATGTTCCAAGCATCCACCTGTATTTTGGGTAATAGCCAACATTAGTTATTTTGGGTAACAGCCAACATGAGTCACGTAGAGTAAGCCCAGTTAGTCTACTTTGATATTACCCTGTATATCTATAGAAGCAACATCACATTACTTTGTTCTATGGTAAGGCAACTGATGTGAAGAGCACGGTTTTCCAGCCACATCTGCCTTTATCTTCTGCCTCTTGTTAGGAATTCTACCCTAACAAGGTTCCTTTCTCTAGCCATGATTTCATCAGTCTTTGCCTAAGTGGTATGTTTGCTCTTCTAGGCAACAGTAATGAAAAGGTTTGTCAGGACTGAGACAAATACAGAGCCATCTGTTAGCTTGGGTTGAGGCCTATTGCAGTTCAAGATACAACTGAGCAAGAGGTTTGGTATTTGATGTTAGCGAAGCTTTGTCTTAAAGCAAGGCTTTGTCTTAAAGCAGGGATGAGGTTGGACTTGTAAAAGGTTAAAAGAGTATTGGGATATGATATATAATGAATTGAAAAAAATGTTTAAAAAGACATTTCCAAAAAACCCAGAGTCCTTTTGGTTGGGGATAATTCAGAGGGAAATTCTCAGGTGTCAAAAAAAGTCTATTTATGTACGCTGCCACCGCAACCCGTGTTCTGTTAGCCCAAAAATGGAAAACAAGTGAGTTCCCAAACAAAGAAGAATGGCAACTTAAACTGATGGAATACACTCAGCATGCAGTCTTAACTTATAGAATAAGAGAACAAGAAGAACGCACATTTAAAGAAGACTGGAAAATGTCTACTGAATATATAGGTGAAAATTGTGTTTATTTAAAAATGCTGGTAGCATTAAGATAAATTCAACAGTGCAAATAAGTTTTGATGGATGTAATAATGGATTACTGAATGGTTTAGTTCATGTAAAATATGCAGGGATGTATGGTATGCAAAATGAACCACGGAAGGAGAAGAAGGGAAGTCATTGATTTAAGGTTGTTTAAATGAATATTTTGAAATGTAATTTATAAAAGTTATTTATTTTTTAGAAAAAATCAGGGATGAGGAACATGTGGCCCTTCATTTATTGTTGGACTGCAACTCACATTAGTCCCAGGCAGCTTGGCCAATGGTCTAGGACAGGGGAAACTATAGTCAGTGCTCATTGTGGCTGATGAGAGTTGTAGTCCAAAACCTCTGAGGGGCACCCCAATGGAGAAGGCTGTTATAGTGCATTTCCAGGACAAGGACAAGGAATCTGTGACCCTCCAGATGTTGCTGGACTATAGCTTCCATCATCTCAGACTATTGAGAGAGGCAATGGCTTGAAAATACCACCCATATGGATATCACATTGCCCACATTCACATTTGTAGCACTATGATACCACTTTAACCAGTCATGGCTCCCCCCCAAAGAATTATGGGAGCTGTAGTTTGTTAAGCATACAGAGAGCTGTTACAGTACCAATATTCCCCTCACAGCTACAATTCCCCAAGTTCCTTGTGAAGAGGGATTGATTGTTAAACCACTCTGAGAAATGTAATTGTGTGAGAGAAATTAGGGTCTCCTAACAACTCGCTGTGGGTTAAACCACAGAGCCTAGAACTTGCTGCTCAGAAGGTCAGCAGTTCGAATCCCTGTGATGGGGTGAGCACCCATTGCTTGGTCCCTGCTTCTGCCAACTTAGCAGTTCAAAAGCACATAAAAGTGCAAGTAGATAAATAGGTACCTCTGTGGCAGGAAGGTAAACGGCATTTCCGTGTGCTGCTCTGGTTCACCAGAAGCAGCTTAGTCATGCTGGCCACATGACCCGGAAGCTGTACGCCAGCTCCCTCAGCCAATAAAGCGAGATGAGCGCCGCAACCCCAGAGGTGGCCACGACTGGACCTAATGGTCAGGGGTCCTTTTATCTTTACCTAACAACTCTCAGCATCTAAAACTACAGCTCCCAGGAATCTTTGTGCATTACAGTGGTATTACAGTGTTTTTAAAGGCAAGGTGTGAATGTAGCCATTGTGTGGAGACCCCTGTCAGCTTTCTATTTCTTGTGTAAAGAGAAGGTCAACAGCTTCCGGTCTTAGACCTCAGTGTGAAATACTGTAATACAGTATTTTGTTTGTCCTCATTTCGCTGAAATGTTCACACTTCAGAGTCTCTCTGATACAAGCAAATATTTGAGGTCATCCATAAGAGGTTTGGTCCCCTATCAGTCATTTCCTTTTGACAAATTTGTCTGAAAACAGCATTTTTTCTTTAAGGACATTATTTGGACACCGGGTGAATTTGGGGCACCAGCATCAAGCTTGATATGTATGTGATTTTTCCAGTTTTGAAATCTTTTTAGCATTGAGTACTGAATCAAGGAGAGCCTCCAGGGAAGAGCTCTGCAGAACTGGGTAGGGCTTGAGAATGAAAGAAGCACAAGAATGATTTTATTTCCTAACAGGCAGGAGCTGAAAATCATAAAAATCTGTGTCATGTAGTATGAAAAAACACAGCAACACTGATTCCACTGGTGGTGTTAATGCACTATCTATAACTCCACAGAGCCTAGGACTTGCTGATCAGAAGGTCGGCGGTTCAAATCACCACGACGGGGTGAGCTCCCTTTGCTCGGTCCCTGCTCCTGCCCACCTAGCAGTTCGAAAGCACATCAAAGTGCAAGTAGATAAATAGGTACCGCTCCGGTGGGAAGGTAAACAGCGTTTCCATGCGCTGCTCTGGTTCACCAGAAGCGGCTTAGTCATGCTGGCCACGTGACCCGGAAGCTGTACGCTGGCTCCCTTGACCAATAAAGCGAGATGAGCGCCGCAACCCCAGAGTCAGTCACGACTGGACCTAATGGTCAGGGGTCCCTTTACCTTTACCTTTACCTTTATAACTTCACACTTTTAGAGAAATTCTAGAACCTACTCTAGATTCTGTTCTGCACTGGGTTTTTTAAAACACACACACGAGAGAGATTTGTTAGTTAAGGGTGTTGATAATTAACATGGATTGATGCTGATGTAGGAAGTAACCATACGTTTGGTCTCTTTTACAGGGTTGTCTGGCTCTAATGATACTGGATTGGCATGATGAAGCTACTTCCCAAATGCGAGAAAACAGGCCTTTGAAGTAAGCCACAGTGGGGTTCAACTCCCAATTAGGCATGTTCAGGATTTGCCTGCAAGGTCTCTCATCCTCCTGTTGTGTGATCAAAGCAGGAAAGCAAATTGCACTCTGTGTGTGTGAGGAAGAGAGAAAATCAGCAATCACATTGACTCAGATGTTTGTTACATTGTGCTTGCTCCAGAAAGCTTTGAGTGCTTTATGCCCGTGTGGCAGGTTAGACTGAGAAACAGTGAGCTGTAAAAGGGAGCAGAGACCCAGACAGTCTCTTATTCAAAACCTACGTTGTGAAACAGGGCTGTAGCCCAATGGAAGGGCATGTGTTTTGCATACAGAAGGTCCCAGGTTCAATCCATAGCTGTCAACGTTTCCCATTTTTTAAGGGAAATTCCTATTCGGAATAAGGGAATTTCCCTTAAAAAAAGGGAAAAGTTGATAGCTATGGTTCAATCCCCCATAGACAGGGCTCTGAATGCCACCTACCTGAAAACCTGGAGAGCCACTGCCAGTCAGAGTGGCTAGATTGTCCAGTTGTCTGATCTAGTTTAAGGCATCTGCCTGCATCCCCAAATGTACACTGAGAAAAGCAAATACAGTGGTACCTCGGGTTAAGTACTTAATTCGTTCCAGAGCTCCGTTCTTAACCTGAAACTGTTCTTAATCTGAAGCACCACTTTAGCTAATGGGGCCTCCTGCTGCTGCTGCGCCACTGGAGCACAATTTCTGTTCTCATCCTGAAGCAAAGTTCTTAACTTGAAGCACTATTTCTGGGTTAGCGGAGTCTGTAACCTGAAGCGTATGTAACCTGAAGCGTATGTAACCTGAGGTACCACTGTACGTGTCTTGGATCACAGTTAAAGGAGCACAGCAGTTTGGTGATTTCACGCTTGCTGTGTCACATACATGAACTAAGAAGCAGCTCATCTTTTAGCAAACCTTATTTTTGCAGATTCCCTCTTTTCACAACAGCTCACTGTACTCCCCCCCCCCAAAAAAAAAACTGCTTGGCAGGCTCAGTGGATTAAAAATGTTAGATTTCCAAGTAGTCACAGGGCCGGCAGCTTAAGATAGCACTCAGAGCAGTGTGGAGTTGGCAGATCTGCATATTTCCTTACTTCTACATCTATGCATCGTTTTGCAGTTAAGCAAGTTGTAAAGGGGCAACTGGTCCCTTTTGTGCCGTCACCAGCGTGTGCCCTCGTACAACAGATGCCTGAGTTGTAGGGCATAAATTGTCAAAATTGGAAGTAGGCGAGGGAGCTGCAAAACAATGGGATGCTTTGATTGTGGGAAAATAGGGACGAGCCCTCCAGATGTTGCTGGATTCCTCTCACACACCACACCTCTCCATCCTCCCTCCAGAAAAACAAGAGGCATCATCAAGAGTTCAGGGACAATTTCCAGGCACAGAAAAGCATTTGAGGAGGGTGCTAGTGAGGAGAGCCTGTGGCAAGCGTGGTGGGTTGTCAAGAGAGGCCTGGAGGGATGTTTCATGCCCACAGGTTTGAGATTCTCTCCCTTTGCGCTGCCATATAACAAACCCTGAAACATTGAGATGCTTCACTGCATTTGCGAAAGATTTAGCGGAACACCACTAATACATTCTGGTCTTCTACCTCCCATCCTCTGAAACGAAGCCATTGGCCTAGGTGGCATGTCACATTAAGCCATAGTTTAAAACAATGATTTAATGAGAACCAGCAATGTGCTGGTGTGTAAAAGTTCCCGCAGCATCTCTTCCTCACTCTGCTGCCACACTGCAGACAAAGCAAGCCAGAGGCTATCTTGTCATGTCCTCTGAACCTGGACTTTCGGTTTTCCTCCCCCAAAAACCCTGAAGTGGTCAGCGAGGAATAAACATTGATTTTATGAGTTGCGGTTTGTTTGGAGGAAACAGACCATGAGCCTGGGTTCAAATTATATAAGCCAAACTGTGGCATAGTTCATCCATGGCAGGCAGCAGCAGGAGGAGAGCACCATGGGAACTTCTGAACAGCATGCTGCTAGTTCACAGTAAATCATTGTTTGTTTTAAACTGTTTAGGGAAGTTTTTAATATTTAATGTTGTCTTGTTTTTAACACTTGATTGGGAGCCGCCCAGAGTGTCTGGGGAAACTCAGCCAGATGGGTGGGGTAATAATAATAATAATAATAATAATAATAATAATAATAATAATAATTTTTTATTAAACTATCATCGGATGTAATTTTGAACCAGGTTACTCTCATTTACAGAATTTGCTAGTTGTTGCTGCTGCAGTTACTATTATTATATCAAATTCTGTGATCTGAATTCTGTAATTCTTCCTGCCTGCCATCTACATTTGCTTTTGTTTCCACCACTGATCACTAACAATCATACCATATTTTTTTTTTAAAAAAAGGATGATCAGTTGCTTTGGAAAGCATTGTAAGGATTACAAATCAGTTTAATCACCTTCCCAGCACACACCTGTAAATGCTCTGGGGGAGCACATTAAGGAAAACAGGTGAGATTAGCATCCTCGACACTCTCTGCACATTTAGTCCAAATTGTAGTAATTTCAACCCACTTCTTGCAAGCAGCTAAGTGTCTGCAGGTAATAGGCAAAGGGGAGGCTAGGCTGCCGCTGTTTCCATTCTCAGATCCAAATTGCATTGTTCTCACCGAACAGAGGTTAGTGCCATTGTGGGGAGAAGCGTTAATGAAACCTGTTTGCACTAGTTGTTTACCAAGCCTGAGGGCTGATTTGAGGCTTCTGCTGTGTGCATCTCAGCTGAATTATTTGCGCTAAATACACCTGAGAATTGTTGCTGGCACAGTGTTATGGTGCTGAAAGCTGCACTGAAGTGAAAACAAATTTTCACACACAATAAATATGGACTAAGTATCAACAATGGAAAACTCACTTTTTGGAGGTGGCTGGTGGCTTAACAAAAGCTTGGCAGCCTTAGTTAGGGAACATGTTTCTATTGCCTTGGATCCTACATGAAGCAGTAAGGACATGATAGCACGGCCTCAGCCCAGTATACCTGAAGGAGCGTCTCCACTCCCATCATTCAGCCTGAACACTGAGGTCCAGAGCCAAGGGCCTTCTGGAGGTTCCCTCATTGTGAGACGTGAGGTTACAGGGAACCAGGCAGAGGGCCTTCTCGGTAGTGGCACTCACCCTGTGGAACGCCCTCCCATCAGATGTCAAGTGTTATGGCAAAATCTGGGTGCGAGGCTGCTCTGCCACCCAGCTCGTCGGACTAAGTCCGCGGGTCCCTGCGGAGGAAAATGAGTTCAGCCGGAGACAGGAGCAAACTGCAGAAGATCCATGTTTATTGCGCAATAAGGTTCAAGGCGAGATTGAACAGCGAGAAAAGGGTGACATGAACTTTTGAAACTTCCCTCCATGTCCCAGAATACAGTGCAAAATACATCCCAGTTACATCATGAATACATTAAGAAGAGGTTGGGTTACACAGATTACATCATGAATATATTAAGAAGAGGTTGGGTTACACAGGATTAACATATGGAGGAGGGGGGGGGGAAATTGCAGAGCTGGAGATATGTGTAGATAAGCACATCCTGAGTACCGGTGATGAGAAGACAATGGTCCATGTATGCATAGTCTGCCACCTGGCATTGCCCAGAGGAAAGGCCAGGCAGAGTGATTTGACAGGATTAGGGTCTTAACACCTTGCTTGAGGGATTATGGAGGACAGGGAAGGTGTCATGGAGTTCTAGAGAAATTGAGCAAATTGGCACGTTGATTTTCTATGATTTATAGATTTTAGTCCCTTCTGTCATTGACAGTTGGAAATAAATGGATATATTGTAGCGAAGAAGGAGGTGAAGAAGACATGCCCCCCCCCTTCCGTATCACAAGGAAATAAACAACTACCTGACTTTTAGAAGACATCTGAAGGCAGCCCTGTTTAGGGAAGTTTTAAATGTTTGGTGTTTTATTGTGTTTTTAATATTCTGTTGGGAGCTGCCCAGAGTGGCTGGGGAAACCCAGCCAGATGGGCAGGGTATAAATAAATTATTATTATTATTATTATTATTATTCCTTAAAATCTGGCATTTGTTGTGGCTTGCGGTTTCATAGCCTACAGCCTACAGCCTACTTAATTCTTGGATGCGGTATCTCTTCTGCAACTTTCTCAGAGAAGCAAGTCACTGAGCATGCTCCCATTGCTTTGGAGAGAAGGGATTAGTTGATATGCCCTCTGCTGGTTTTACAATGTATCCTTCTCCTCTTAATAGTGATGATAACAGCATGGGTTGACGTTGGCCATGATCCATAACCATCTTATAACATACCCATACCCATCTTATAACATACTCGATTTTGATGCACACACACCAGCAAAAGCCAACTTTGCTTTGAATTGAGAAAAAGGACAGCCTAGCTAGGACAGTCTCATACCTCCTCCTATTCTGAGCCATGTTGAATAAGATAGCCATTCAGATTCCCCTTGGTTAGTACTGCATACAAAAGTTATTTTACATAAATACATAAATAGTATTATTACTATTTTCTTGGCACAGTATTTGGTATCTCTCCTGAGTAAACAGTGAAATATTTTTTTGCTGGTGAAATGCGTGAATACGCTCATGTCTTCTCCTGTACTGTGTATGATAGTCATGATACAAAGCTGCATGTGGTCCTCAAATATGCATAAAATCCCTATTTCTGGGGTGAATCCAGAGTAAGAGCAATACAATGGAAGTATATGGGAGGAAAAGGAGGAGGTGGTGGGGTGGTTCACTTAGCATATGTTCATAACATGGATTTTTAAAATAGATTTGATGAAAGCTCTTTTCTCTTTCAGATACAGTGGTACCTCGGGTTAAGAACTTAATTCGTTCTGGAGGTCCGTTCTTAACCTGAAACTGGTCTTAACCTGAGGTACCACTTTAGCTAATGGGGCCTCCCGATGCCGCCGCGCTGCTGATGCACAATTTCTGTTCTCATCCTGAAGCAAAGTTCTTAACCTGATGTACTATTTCTGGGTTAGCAGAGTCTGTAACCTGAAGCGTCTGTAACCTGAGTTACCACTGTACTTAAAAGAGAGAGAGAGAGAGAGGCATATTTAAGTGTGTGATCAGAAGAGTTCAGATAGAAAAACAGGGCCTTTATTTGAGTTTCTACATTAGATTCTTACAGCTTGCTCTTACATAACAATTCTGTTTCAGCAGATTTATCACTGAGATACTTCAGGCACCTTAAGTATGACATCCATTGTACTGGAAATCTTAGAGATGAATCTAACTGTTGCTTGCATCAACTTCTGATTGTTTTATTTAGCAGCCATTTTCAACAAAGGTGCTGAGACCAATAACAGTAGCTTTAAATTGGCATAGGAGGCTAAAGAGAGCCTTAGGGTGTGAATTGAAATGATACACAGAACAAAATATTAATGAAGTTCTGCTGATTGACAAGATTTTGTCCTTATTTGGTGCAGAGAGCACTAACACCATGCTATTATCTTGCCTGTTCAGGTCCCCACTGCATCTGAAAATGTTGGCTGGCTACCAATTCAGACAGGCTGCATTTGCAGGTTTTGTTGACACCCTCTATTGCAAAGGTGGCTAATCTTATTTGAGGGTTATTTTTCCTCACAGCCAACCCTACGACATGACGGTGGTTACAGCTGATGGGAGATGACTTCCAGTCACTTCTGGGGGGCCTTCCCCATCTCATCTTTGGGAGCAGCAAGTTCCTGAAGTCAAGAGGTGGAGGAGGCAGCAAGAATCTCATTGCGCAGGTACCATGGAAACTTCTGCATCCACCAGGTCTCACCTTGTGCAGTGCCCAGGGCCGGATTTAGGTTTGATGAGGCCCTAAGCTACTGAAGGTAATGGGGCCCTTTATATGTCCAGCTGTCCTTTGTCAGCAACAAATTGTCGCCGTTTTTTGTGTTGAATATATGCTATATGGTAATTTATGGACCTAATAGGTATCTAAAGCCATTTGCACATCACACAATATGTATTTTATCAAAATAATTGATATAGAAATGAGCAAACCAGTGATCTTTTAGGGAGCAGGCTAGCAGGCCGGGCCCATTACTTACATCATAGGAGCCTACACAACCCAAAACACTGTTGCTGTGTGTAGGTTGTATTTTATTTGTTTTTTTATCTTATAACTTGGAAATGTACAGCCAGGTTTTTTTTCCCTTTTACGTTTTTTGGGGCCCCATGAGAGTGGGGCCCTAAGCTATAGCTTGTTTAGCTTATATGTAAATCTAGCCCTGGCAGTGTCCACTTCTGCCTCTCTTTCTGTTAGCTCATCTAGTCACCGTTGGCTGTAGCTGATGTTCAGGGAGAGAGCCCTGTCTGTGTTCTTTCCAGCCTTTGCCCCTCCGTGTGGGAAAAGCCCAGTCCAAGCAACCAGCAGTGTCTGCACTATTGCAGTCCCTTTCATACTCATATCCAAGACTGCCCAGCCACAGCTTGCGCTCCATGGATGCAGAAAGGAACTCGGTGGTGGCAGCAGGAATGGGCACCTGGGGAAATCCACTTCTCCTCGTTAATTTCAAGCAGCCAGAGTGCAGCAAGCATGACAATAAAACATTTGTTGTCTTCTCTCCTGTTGGTGTGCAACCGCATGGGTGCAGCAAGGAACAAAAATAAAACTAATACAAATAATAATATAATAACTCATAATATTATTGCTAATAATTAACCCTGTGGCACTGAAAAGGCTGCATGCTTTCTTAGGGAACACATCCGACAGCACGGCACTGAATGGGACTTGCTTCAGAGGACACAGAATCATGCCTGTGGGCACTGCTAGACTGTTGCAGACCCATATTGAAATATAGCTGCAATAAATGTCGCAGTGCAACCACCGTTTGAATTCCACTTCTGGCCGATTGCGGAAGAGCAGTGCCTCAGCTGTGATAAAGGGCCCTAGAGTACGAACGGCCAATTATTCTGTTTCATGGATGGCTCACGGTGTTACACACTGAATGGAACAGCCATCCAGCACGTCTCAAAGGAATGACTTCACTTCGGTCACTTTTCAGAATATGTATTCGTGTTCCGTAGAAACTTGTGTTATCACTGCGCTGAACATAATTAAACTGGCAAGGAGGAAGGCAGAAACAATTTCCCAGCATTTTCATACCACCTTAAAGGCTACGCTCACACAAAAGGCTGTGATCTTTGGAGCCAGCGGTCTGTGGATAATATACTAGGACCATCTGTTTTACACATGATAGTGTTAAAAAAAATAGCCCTATACTAAAATAAATAATGAAGCCATGTGTTGTTAAAGCTATCGAGGCAGCAGAGTACAAAGTATAAAAGCCTTTCTAGAAGACTCCTTATTTTGCATTTCCCAGTTACTTGAATTTACTGTGTCTCTCCTTTGGAGAAACATTTCCGTGTAATCCATTCAACCAAATTTGTGATTATCTCTCTTTCTCTCTTTGCATTTGATAGGTTAATGGGAATGCACACTGCCAGCACATGGAGATTGTAATGTACAACCTGCCTTGGCAACAAAAGTGATTTTCTAACAAATAAAGGGTGCCCTATAAAAACCAGACTTCCAAAAGGATTTAATGTCTAGTTGCTGAAACACAGCCTCATGCAGTATTCTTAGAATGAGTTGTCTTGTGAAAATTTCATAAATAAGGGACAATGCAGCATTTGAAGTATCTCAAGGGGACATGCTCCCCATTTAAATATTTCTGTTACATTTAAATCAACAAGGAATCTTATAGCACCTGAAACACATTTTATTATGGCAATTCTTTTAGTCTCTACAGATTTGCCTTAATAAATTGATTTCACTGCAGCAGGTTAACACGGCTTCTCCTCTGGAATTCGCTTTGATTGTATCCCACCCACCTTCAAGAAATTCCGTGGTATTCACAACTGAATTCATGCAGGATTTACACCAGCCTTAAGAAGTAAGTTAAGCTATCAGATGAGTTGCCAAAGTCAACCATGACTGGCTGGAGGGATTGCTCTGGGTGGCCCATCTACTAACTCAACACCTGCAGTCTGGGACAACCAGAGACTGATATTTCTATTTGCTGTCTGTAGTCATGTATAGTCTTGCACGCCACCCCAATCTCTGAGTGGTGTGAGTTTCCAGGTGTGTATTCAGGGTTTGTATTTCCTTCGGAAATGAGGCACATCATATGGTCTTTATTATATATGGTTTGTTTACATATACATATAATATGAGCCTGTGATGGAGGAGTTCACAGTGTCAACCCTAAGAAGGCCTTGATTCTCTCATAGCCACAGCCTTAGATTCCTGCAGAAATCAAGCATGGCTCTCTCTCTCTCTCTTTGCCTTTCCAGCCTACAGCTTTTTGCATATCATTTTTATTAGTTTTACATTAATACTTTCCATTACAATATCTCCTCATATGATATTATATTATACATTTTGGCTTCCTTCAAACTTCCTTATGATTTTCTATCTTTCATTTCAAATTTCTGCATTTTCACTATCTAACCATTGCTTTAAAATAAAAAACATTAAAACATCATACTTCCTTATTCTTATCTGCAGTGGTTTTTGTACCTTTCCTTACAAAGCTTCTTGCAATCCTACCAACGTATTTAATTGAATACAATTGTCTTTCAAATAATCTCTAAATTTAGTCCAGTCCTTGATGAACTTTTGGTCCCTCTGTTCTTGGATTCTTCCCATCATTTTAGCCAGTTCTGCATACTCGATTGTCATTCTTTCTTTGTCGGTAATTCCTCTTGTTTCCACTCCTCAGCCTACAGCTTTTTGCATCTAGCCTCTAGCTCACATCTCTTCAAAAACTCAACTCTGCCTCTGACTTTCTAACTTACCTGCAAGTGTCCCTGTATAGGGAAGCTTTTTAAGGTTTAAGTTTTTACTATGCTTTTATATGTGATGGAAGCCACCCAGTCAGATGGGTTGGGTACAAATAAATTATTATTATTATTATTATTATTATTATTATCCTTAGTGGCTTGTCACCCAGGCTATCACCTCCCCTGGAGGCTAGTCTGGCTCTTTCAGGAGAGGCATTTGGCTTTGTGGAGAATCATGAACATGAATGGTCCCATATAAATAATAACAACAAGCTCAGGTTTATTTTACATGAAATAAATGCAGTGCTTTGACATGTTAAGCGTGTGAAGTATTTCCAGTATGCTGTCATTTGGAGCAATGAAAGCAATGTCTCTGGTTGTGGCTCTCATGTTACTGAGTTCAGCATTCTTTGGGCTGGCCAGTTAGTGGCTTAGATTTTTTTTTTTTTTTAAATTAAAGTGCTGCTTGTCAAGCAGCAGAATTAAAAACAAACAGAACCACCCTGGGGTTTGTGGCTCATTTGCATATATACAGAAAACAGGATTAGAAGTGTGCTTTTTGTCAAAAACAAAACAAACAGAGTGCTCTTCACACAGCTAAACCATTGAACAAGTTACTCTGGGGCTGGTGCTTCATTTCAGCTAATACGCAGAGGACATCATCATTACATGTCCATCTGAAGGTAGCATTTGAAAGATCTAGGGATTATGTTATTGGCCAGAGAAAAGTGATGGGGGAGGGAAGGAAGATGGAGCTGTATCTGTGGAAACGAGCATAAATAACAAAGAAATGCTGCGGCAGGAGTTACATCTCTCCTATCCATGGCTGCACATTTGTACAAACACTTGAAAGCTCCTCAGCATAATCCTATTGTCTGCCACCGTCATCTTGTATTGCCAGAGAAACAGCTGAAATCATGTTCCAGACATTGGCACAGAACATATGAATCGCAGCTCGGGGAGAATCCCCTGCTCTTGAAAAGACAGTGGTACATTCCTTCAATTGTGAACCTCTACTAAATTGGTTGCTGTGCATTTAATTCTAGTCCCACTGTTCAGTGCTTATAGGTGTTGTACAGCATCTTTCCAGTCGGACAGGATTTTCAGAGGCAGGTGTCTCTGTCTCTCCCC
Source organism: Podarcis tiliguerta (assembly GCF_965153285.1). Taxonomy (NCBI): domain Eukaryota; kingdom Metazoa; phylum Chordata; class Lepidosauria; order Squamata; family Lacertidae; genus Podarcis; species Podarcis tiliguerta. Next base: position 66,600,691 of record NC_139534.1, read on the forward strand.
TTCCTTCTTTTTAAAAGGAACTCTTTTCAGCCATTCTTTTGATTAGACAATCGGAGAGACTGCAGGGAGTAGGAGCAAGCGCTCAGCTGCAAAGAATGGATGGTGTCAGTGGCAACAGGACGATGTCTTACAGTCGGTGGAGTTATGACAGGTACTGTGTTTTGCAGCCTTTGACATCACCCCTCCTTACTAGGTAGACAAAATTAGGCAAGATGATTCCTAAACTTACTGTTGCCTTCTCATTAGAAAAGCTTCACAGCCTTTGCCCTATTAAAATCAGTGTTTACTTTTGAGGCGTTAGACTGGCACTTTCCTTCATAACCATTCGGTGTTCGCTTGAACTGACAATGTTATCAACTTGCTGTTTGTTTCCCTCCTTATCCCAAATGACAGCCGGCTTCTCCCCACAATTCCTCTGTAATGTTGAAGGTGGGAAAGTTTAGGGAAATGTGCTGGGTTTCTCGTCTTTTGCAGAAATGGTGTCCCCAGAACTGAGCATAAGGAAAGACCTGTGTGGTTAATTAGTGGCTTAGAAGTGGTGCCATAAAGTTCCATTAGATATTAGCAGGAGATGTTCTGTAACATGTGGGGTGATGTGTCAGGTAAAGGGAAAATCGGGGCAGATTTTCTGCTGAGAACTCTGCAAAATGTTCACAAAGCATTTAGATGGGGAAAGCTCACTGTGATGCACCTGCTACATCTTGCAACAAGCAGCTATTTTTCTCCCTCTGTCCTCCTCCCCATTATTATATCCCCCAAATATAAAATTCACTATCATTAGAGAATTGGTGCAATGGCAGCTCTACAAGTAACCAAACGAAAGGTTTAGGTTCCTTTTCCCTAACTGCATCTAGAACATTGGATTCTTATGTTTGTGTTTGTTGTGCTTGTTGTTCCTTAATAACTGTTGACTGATGAATCACAAAAAGGTAATTTCTGAAAAATCTTAAGTACCGCCCACCAGGCCACAGAAATCCTCCTGTGTGTTCAAGCTTCAGTGTGTCCTTCATAAGATAAATGATAGTCACACAGCAACAGGAAGAAAACATTGAACTAACATTGTGTGCTGTTAGAAGAGGTGGAGGAGAGTGTATCAGAGCCAACCATCTCAGTCTATGTTTTCCATCATGCCCTGTTCTGTGATGCACTTGGTGCCTTTTGATAGGTGACAGGTGTGTGACAGCTGAAACACACTAAAGGTGACTGAAATAGTTTTTGCCTAGCAATAGAATTTAATTTCACTACTTCATATCTTCTTGTAATAGGACAGGCTAGTGGGGAAAGAAAAAAAACCTATGGATCTTATATGGACAACACTTTTTTCAGCTCCCATGTTTTGGTTCTATAGGATAGGGCCTCCTCTGCTTTGGTTTCCAGGCGCATTGCGTGTGTGTGTGTGTGTTTGACAGAAATGTTACGCAAGTTCATATATTGCTTCCTATATCCTGAATGGTTAATACTGTTAAGTTGAGAAATGGTGCAGAGGTGTCTCTTGCTTATTAAATCTGCCCTCGCACTTCTGTGCTACTTGACAATTGCAAAATAGATGGATTCTCTCTAGTGTTCAAAGTAGCTTTCTGCCAGTGGCTGTAACTATGGAAGTCATAACATGTTGCATCTTGGATGATCTCTTATAGCAAAATGCGTTAACAGAAGATGAATGGCTGCAGGTTCCGTGCTTGGCAAAGCATCACTTGGGCTGGCAATTTATATTCTCATGGGGGATACTTTAATTTGCTTATATGCAGGGTCACAAGTTTGTTTGTAGAAAGTCATCAAGCTGGAGAGAATGGTGTATACATCTCAATATAGACCATATGGGGTGGTATAGGGTGGTCTTCAACTAAACAGTTCTGCTAGCTCAAGGACTTTTAGCTATGCAATAGAACTTCACTACCTCCTCCTCTCTCTGCACACCCAGTAAACCTACTCCAGAGCGTTGGGGGACCCCCAGATATATTTAGAGATTGCACAGGCAGAGAAGTGGGTAGAGAAATTCCAATGCATAGCTGATTAGCTGGAGACAGCCCACAAGATATAAAATCAATCGTTTATGATCAACAGTATACTGTGTTTCATTTGTGTGCAAGCTTTCCCCCAAACACAACAGTTTCATGCAGATTGGAAATGGTCAACTGAATTGATCTTGTCTGGCCTCTGGTGGCTCTATCAAAAATGTTTTCAAGTGTTAAGAAATAGAGACTATGTACCTTCATGTTCTATGATAATACATAAATGCATGGATTTCTTTCTAATGACATGAAAGCCTTTTTACTAGGGACAAGTTGATTATGGAGCTTACCACTCCTGGCTTCCCAACCTCTGTCTAGGTCAGGGGTCAGCAAACTTTTTCAGCAAGGGGCCGGTCCACTGTCCCTCAGACCTTGTGAGGGGCTGGACTATATTTTGGAAAAAAACTATGAACAAATTCCTATGCCCCACAAATAACCCAGAGATGCATTTTAAATAAAAGCACACATTCTACTCATGTAAAAACACGCTGATTCCTGGACCATCCTCGGGCCAGATTTAGAAGGCAATTGGGCCGGATCCAGCCCCTGGGCCTTAGTTTGCCTACCCATGGTCTGGAACATAGAGTAGTACTCAAGTTGGCTGTCTATGATGTGAAGCACAACTGCACAAAACTTTCTCTGTTTTTGATACTCTGTTCAAAAGTAGCACATTATGTGAAGCCAAATAAATATAATGATGATGATGATGATGATGATGATAATAATAATAATTTCCCCAGCCACTCTGGGCAGCTCCCAACAGAATATTAAAAATACAATAAAATATCAACCATTAAAAACTTCCCCAAACAGGGCTGCCTTCAAATGTCTTCTAAAAGCCAGAGAGTTGTTTATTTCCTTGACATCTGAGGGGAGGGCGTTCCACAGGGTGGGTGCTACTACCGAGAAGGCCCTCTCCCTGGTTCCCTGTAGCCTCACTTCTTGCAGTGAAGGGACTGCCAGAAGGCCCTCGGCGCTGGAACTCAGTGTCCGGGTTCAGTGATGGGGGTGGAGATGCTCCTTCAGGAATACTGGGCCCAGGCCATTTTGGGCTTTAAAGGTCAGTACCAATACTTTGAATTCTGCTTGGGGACATACTGGGAGCCTATGTAGGACCGGTGTTATATGGCCTCAGCGGCCATATAACATAATCAAGAGGTAAGGGCGGGGAGGCTGTGTGCTAGCAGAACTGTTTAGCTGGATACTGCCCACAATACCCAAGACTGCCAAGGCCAGAAACTCTACAAGTAGCTTTACCACTCCCTGGCAGTAGTAAAACTAGAAAAATAAAATAAAAATTTGCCACCTTGTTGTAAAACCTTAATCTGATGCCTGTGAAGGCCACCTCACTGTCTAATGGTAGGGATCTATTCAACCTGTCTCAACTTTCACATTGACAATAGACCTGGCTGAGGCACTAACTTGGACAGCAGCAGCTCCTGAGACTGCCTGCCTGTCTCCCAGTTTGCTAGTGACTTGACACATACCTCTTCACTATTTCTAAGCCTGCCATCTCAATTGCTGGCTAATTTTACTTACTCTGTGCTGTCTTATTCTCCAAGACTCTTTCTAGAACTGCTGGAACTTCTCTGCAAATATGCTGCAGGCTGCCACAGGGATAGTTGAAAACTGTGTGGGGTCAGGTGCCTTGGAAGTGATTCAAAATCTTCTCCTCATGACGCCCCAAATCTGAAACAGTTCCTGACTGTTAATAGTTTTGTTTATAATGCTGGTATAAAGGAGATAAAATAACTTACTGTATTTTTCGCTCTATAAGACGCACCAGACCACAAGACGCACCTAGTTTTTGGAGGAGGAAAACAGGGAAAAAAATATTCTGAATCTCAGAAGCCAGAACAGCAGGAGGGATCGCTGCGCAGTGAAAGTAGCAATCTCTGTTGCTGTTCTGGCTTCCGTGATAGCTGCGCAGCCTGCATTCGCTCCATAAGACGCGCACACATTTCCCCTTACTTTTTAGGAGGGAAAAAGTGAGACTTATAGAGCAAAAAATATGGTATTTGTTGCTTGGATGTTGCTTTTCCTATCAATTTTCTCAACCACCCTTTCCGTTATTATTTGCATCTTATCACATGTGGTATCCTGAATTTTTTTGGTTTTCTATCAGTAGGTCTAAAGTAAGGCACATTGAAATCAGCTGAAAATGGTTAGAATAAGAATGGCATAAGCAGTAATAGGGCCAGCGTTTGTGCTCTTCAGAGGTTTGGAATTAGCTTTGCTGATTTGAACTAGAATTGTGATATGATCATAGACTTTGTTAAATCTGTGATTTTCCAACTTGAGTATACCTGCAATGTAAATGACAGCTAATTGCTAAATCAATACAACTGATCAGACTAAATCAGATTGCTGTGAACATTTTTTCCCTTTAAAAAAGATCACATTTCTTCCTCTACCAGCCAGATGAAATGTAACGTTACCAGTGTCAAATTGATGCTGTTGCGTTCCTAACACTTTTCTACTGAATAGCGTTTTCATTTGCAATAACCAGGGATGCAATTTTCATTCATATCTTATATCAGTTTCCATCAGATGCTTCCTGTATTCAAAATGTAGTGTTTTGAATTTTTTTAACCAATAAAATTGGATGGCTTTGTAACGTATTCAAATATGCTGGAACTTTTTTTTTAAAACTATCTTTAGTCACTGTAGATTTATATTTATGAAAATTTTTTTTGGCTGCAGTTTTTAAATTACTTTTTTAAAGAGCCATGTCACTGAAATCTGTAGGTCTACTTTGTGATTGTGTGCGAGAAGTGAACAAGGCAAGGCTTGAATAACTGGTGCAAAAGTGAAAGCAGCTTTGAAATGTATATTCTCAAAGGCAGAGATATGTTGTTAGCTTCATTCAGTCATGGCCTTTAGAATTCAAGTCATAGCTTTTCATTCACCAGCAGTAGTGTTGAAAAGGTGAACCTCGATTATTGCCAGCTCATGACAACAACATTTTGTTGCCAAGGGTACGGAGAGCAAAGGAACCATTCATTATCAGCTTGATTCAAATACAAGTTAATAAACTATGGACCATTGCCCAGGATTGCTAATTCCAGCAACAGTAATACTGTTGACTGTTTACTGACGCAAACTGATTTCACACATGCCACTTAAAGCACATTTGAGTTGCTCTCCTGCTGTTGGAGTGCTTGTAACTCAGTGGCAGAACACATGCTTTGCGTAAAAAAAGATCCCAGTTTAAACCCCTGGCATCTCCAGGTATAGCTAAGAAAGACTTCTGTTTGAAACTGCAGAGAGTCTCTGCCAGTCAGTGCAAACAGTACTGAACTGGATGGATGGACAGACTTGGCAAAAGGCAACTCCTTATGTGTGAAATGTAGGATAATCAGCCTCATATAACCAACATTCTTAAGTAAAATTAATGCATGAAGGGGTTAATACCACAGAGTAAGCTGTCCTGCCAGGCTTATCTATGTCCACTTCCCTTCACCTTAAGAGGAACCAGGTAATCAAACCTTTGTTTTCCTCCAGATTATGTGAGAAGCTCAGCTTCTGAAGATCTTCAGGTATAGGGCAGTACAGTGGTCCCTCGGGTTACATACGCTCCAGGTTACATACGCTTCAGGTTACACACTCCGCTAACCTAGAAATAGTGCTTCAGGTTAAGAACTTTGCTTCAGGATAAGAACATAAATTGGGCTCTGGCGGTGTGGCGGCAGCAGGAGGCCCCATTAGCTAAAGTGGTTCTTCAGGTGAAGAACAGTTTCAGGTTAAGTATGCACCTCTGGAACGAATTTAATACTTAACCTGAGGTACCACTGTATATAAATTCAATAAATAATGAAATAATAATAATTATAAAAGAGGTTTGAGCTGGTTGCTCCAGCTTAGCTGCACAGCTCTCACAAGCTACCCTATACCAATGAATTAGGAACTTGACCAGTTCGTAGCTAAGCCCAGGTTTTCTGCCTGTGAAACTTTTCTGAACCGCATGAACCTGACCTTTGAAGAGTTTGTAAGTAAACCATTTTTCAACTTACCAAATGTGTGATATTTTCCTACACTGGGAGAAGAGGGAAACTTTGGAAAGAAACCTTTTGTACTCACTTTAAAGGGCACATTTTACTGTTTTACAGCCTATTTTTCCATGCTTTACTTCCACATAGCATGTTTTGCGATTTTAAATCTCTGCTGGGATTCTCTTACTTGCCCCAAACTTGGATCTTGGCACCAAGGAATTCTCCTTTATATATTTTATTTCCTGAATGAACATGAAAGATAGAAAGAGACTTTCTCTTTAGAAAATAAAACAAATAGGCGGATTTCAGTAGTGGTTGGTGCCACGGTCTGGTTCACGGCTGATCAAAATCCCGGCTGGGGACGTGGGGACCAGGGGCAAGATGGCAGGGTGGGATTCCAGAAGCCAGGAGTCAGAAAGCCAAGAGTCCAAGGGTCGGAGAGCCCGGAGTCAAGAAGCCATGGGTCCGAGGGTCAGGAAGCAAGGAGTCACAAAGTCATAGGTCTGATGATCAAGAAGCAAGGAGTCAAACACAGCAAGGCAGGGAACATGTTGCTGTGGCAAAGAGCTGAAGGGAAATGCTGACCTTATATCCCTTCCCAGCTCCTGCCACCAGGTGCTGTGAGTTACCACCCAGCCTCATCTGTGAGGCCGTGCCTTGCCTCTTCAGAACAAACTTAGGAAGGCCCCAGTCCTGCAAAGTCCTATTGGTCACAGGGCCTGGCTCCTACATGCACACCCGACAGTTGGTGACTGGTGGGTCAGAAGGCAGGAAGACCAACTGCAGATGGACAGTGACAGACAGTGTCAATTAATTCTAGTTTTGTCCCCCTCCTCCTCCCTGAGTTTTTCAGGGGCAATGCTAAGACTAAGAAGGAGGAGGAAACTCACTGCCGGGACCACCCTCTGGACTGGTTGTAAGTAAGAAGGAATAGAGGAGGGAGGTAAATGAGTTTGGTGAATTAGTGCCCCATTTGGCCCAGTGGACCAGCCTTCATTGCTAGAACAAGCCAACTTTGTCCAGGACGCAGAGAGATAGAATGAAGTGGTGGAGACAACCATCACACCTGTATCTCTGTCACTTGCACTGGCCAAGGTAGATGTCAAGGTATAGGCTTTCACTGAATTTTTGAAGGGCTGGATTGGGTCCCACCCTGGAAGCTCAAATGTAAAAAACACCTGCCTGCTGGATCAGACCAGTAGCCCATCTAGTCCAGCATCCTGTCCTTACAGGAATATTATTATTCCTTTTGAATAATAATGACAACAATATATTTTTAATCTAGGCGTTTCCTCCTTGTTGAATTTCCCTTTGAAAACGGCTGATGGCAAGTCCTTCACTCTGCCCTTACTAGTCAATAAGACATGTGCAGATTTGTCCCATGCCTAGAAAGCATGGGTCTGAGTGGTTTCGCCTTTGCCCACCGCTTTTGCCCAGAAAACCCACTCTCTAGCACTATATTGGAATAAACGGCAATTCGCTGAATTGCCATTTGTTCCGATTCGGCGCTCACCTGCAGGTTTTTCCAGGAGAAAGCAGTGTGGCCTTGCACCAGAGTTGGAGCACTATGACCAGCTGCCGTAGCCGTGGAAGTTGCCCAGTATCTAATAAAAATCCTGTGGGAAAAGTACAGAAAGTCAGGCTTTGTTTGCTCACCTGAGTGACTGTTTTGCTACTGAATTAAAAAAGGAAAAGGTAACTATTGGTACCTTCATGCTATTATGGTGTTAGTCCTTCTATACCTCTCTCCAGATTCCTCTGTGATATTTTATCCTTCCCCAATTTCCTTCCTTCATTTCCTCACTCATTCGTCTGCCGCTATTTTTCACACGAGAGCCATTTGATCAGCAGCATAATGCTATCAAAATGCAAGAGTAATCACCCACAGCATTTCAGGTACAGCAATGTTTACACCAGAGGATGGGTTTTTGAATATATGATACATCCTTCTGCAGATTAGCTTGTTTTGTTCAGGTTTCTCCTACACAGGGAGATGGCACTGAGCAACGGATTGTTCTGTCCTCTGAATTAAATGTGTGCTGTTCCCAAAGTATATGAACTGGAAGCAGGCCAAGGAAATACAAAATGTACATGACTGCATAGCCATTTCCTGAAACAATATTCCCTTCTGGCAAGGTACAGATGCTGTCATAGCGAGGCACAGAAAGCACCTGCTTGATTTCCATTGCTCTTCATTTCCTCTTTAAAATAGTATACATTTTTAAACTGAAGAATGGCTAAGAAACATTTTTTAACCAGAAATGTTTCAGTGAAGTGCTGCTGTGTTTAAATAATTGCAAACTGTTTCTTCTCACCTTTGATTAATGTGACAATTGTAACATCAAAAATAGTTGCAGTTCATCAAACACAAGTCAATGAAAACAGTAATGAAGGTTTGTATAATTCCCACCATCTTCTGAAGTATGGAATGTGGACCAATGTGAGAGGGTCTTTTCAGTGGCTACCCTAGGGCTCTGAAACGTGTTTCCCGAAGGCAGGGGTTGTCAACCTTTTTGGACCTGTGTGCATGTTATGATTTTCTGAGAAAGTGCTGTGGGAACCAGTTACAAAATGGCTGTCATGGCATAAAACAGCCTGTTCAACAAGTTTATTGTTTTAGCCAAAGCCCATGACAAACTAGTACTAGACAATAGTATTAATAAAATAATACAGAGTATACATTCATTGTATAAAAATCCATAATATATATAAAAGACTTTGCCAAGCTCCTGAGCATTAAAACAGTTTCCATTGTGCATCTCTGACAACTCTGATTCTAATATCATTTTGCCTTTTTAAAATCCAATTTGCCAGCACCCATGATGTCAGAGAGATGTTGACAAAATCAATAACATACATTAAAAAACCCAAACCAACATATAATTCAACAACACGTTAAAGTAACAAAATAAAGAGGATGGATCTTCTTTTTAAGCAGCTTTTCACTTCCAGGTGTGATTTTTTTACTCTACTATCCCTGCTGTTAAGGCAGTGCTTCTAATTTATTGCGTCTATTTTCCTTAGATGTCTTAATGACGATGTTTCTTATTTGCTATTAACAATCTTCTCTACACATTTTACTGAGGAATAGATAATAAATCCTCAGGTACTGAAGGCTGCAATCCCATAACACTGTGAGTGCATCCCATAGAACTCAGATACTTGAAATGGAATAAAATAAATAACTTGTGACAACCAGATGGGATGCTTGCCACAATGGGAGGAGGCAAGTAAGTGTGAAAGCAACAAGCATCACCAGTACTGGGACATAGACTTGGGCTGGGCACGGCTCAGTGGGGAATGTGTCCTTGCAGCATCTACCACTTCAGGTTGCTGCCTCCCTCTGCCTATTGTTGTTGAGCATAGGAAGTGTATTTTGCCGGACAGCTATGCAGCTTCCATGATACCTTTCGCCAAGCTGAGATGGGGCTTGAGGACACCCATAACAGAGAGCAATGCTTGCTGCTCTTATGTACAGTTTGTCTCTGAGATGCATTTTGACTGAGATTGCTATCCTTGGCGAGTGGGAGCATCGAGACTTTCTAATGAGCTATGTTCATGAAAATAGATGAGAATCTATCTTGTAACAACAATATAACCCTGATACTTAATCTCCGTTGTTGGAATTGAATGGCTCGAACAGAAATGGTTTTGTAACTCTCCACCTGCCTGATGTGATCAGGAAATCTTACATGGATTCAGGAGTCACATTTTCTGCTTAGTTATCTATGAAAGCATAATGCACTGATATGTAAGAGCTGTTAGCGTGCTTCTTCCCCAACAGCATGCTACGAAGCTGCGGTATATGAATTGCAACAAGCTGTGTGTATTGCAACCCAGAGACACTTAAGCATTTCGCATGCCTGATCTTTAGCATTATGAGGCAGCGTGGTGGGGGGTGTGGATAAGCAACCCATCCTTAAAGCTACCACAGGAAGGCAGAAGATCTGGACTGTGGATTATACCCAGTGAACCAAACTATTTTCAGGATTCAAAATTTTAAGATGATGATAAGAATATTTTATTTACTTTCACCACAATTTTATTCAAAACTAAAAATAATGAGTGAGAAATGAATTTGCAAAGAAAAACAGCTTGGTCCCTGGAATCTGGATCTATATCTATTATTGACTACCAGTGTTAGCAAATGCCAAATTATAAAAATGGGTGCTTCTAGCACACCATATTTTCTCCAAACAAGCACATTTCTTTTTTATTGGAGTTATAATGTAAAAGGATTGTTTGAATCAACAAACAGTATTAGAACTGGGAATGCATTTTCACCTCTCTCAGGTTTCCTTCAATTGTCATTTATTTTATGAATTAATTTATTAGCTTGTTATGCATGCTCGGAGCCTCATTCATACTTCATGGTTACAGTGTTGCATCACTGGAACATAATCTGAAATCAGTGAAGATACTATTTAAAATGGTGATTTGATATGTTGCTGAGCTGACGAACGTGATCCCATATTTAAATACCTCATTGGAAACATATCGAAAGGCAAAGTCTAACTGGCATAATTAGTTTATACAATTCCCATAATGTACATGTTATTTGCTTGTACATAATGTTTGCCATGAAAGCTAATGGAGATACATTTTGTCTGTCTGTGTCCCCCCTGCTTCTGCCCACAAATATGATAAACCTTGCCCGAGTTTTACAAAAATTATCGGAGCCTGGAAATAGAGATTTGAAATGCTTTTGTGATATTAAAGCAGTTTTATGATTTATATCTACCTGCACTTATGAAGGACAGATGATAATGTTCATGAAGATACGGATTATGTTTCCATGACTTTTTACAACAAGCACATCAGACTGAGCTCTCCAAAGATCAGAGGCTTTCCATAGCATACTTATCACTGTCCCCCAATATACAACCCCCCAATAATTAGAAAACCCTGTACTTGAAAATGGGTAGAAAGAAAATCTCCTGAATCTGGAAAGAGAAAGACTGCTGAACCAATTGCTGAATAAAAGGTTGATAACAGACACCCCCAATGGCGGCCCTGCTATGGCTCCTCTACTTCAGGGGATGAGTTAGGGGATTAAGAGTTCAATTGCCCTTGGGGCAAGTTCCAGATTAGTAGCAAGAAGCATTTGTGCAAGTTAGCCTGTTATGCCAGTATCTCTCTGCCTCAAGGATATTGCATTGCTCAGAATCCCTGTTGGAACCCCAGTCTCCCCTGCTTTCATTGGAGGCAACAACTGCTAAAGTAGGCTGGGTCCTTTTAAACAAGGAGGCTCCTCTTGTGAATGTTGGAGCTAGGTTCAATCTAAGGATGACTGTTGCTGAAGCAATATTAGAGCTCTCCTCTTAAGGTGTATCCAGCCTGAACCTACGGGGAGCTGTCCAGGGTACCAGCCTTGCATCTATATTACTGAGACCATTGCTCAAAACAGAACACCTTGGGCCACCTTCCCTAAACCTGGCTCGAGTGGAAGTCTGTGTAAGCTAATAGCACTTTTATATTTATTACAAGGCTAGTACAGTGGTACCTTGGGATGCAAATGGGATCCATTCCGGAGCCCCGTTCGCATCCTGAATGGAACATAAGACGAGACAGCGCGCCTGTGTGCGCGCGGGTCGCGTTTCGCCACTTCTGCGCATGTGCATGATGTCATTTTTGACCGTCTGCGCATGCGCGAGCGGCAAAACCTGGAAGTAACGCACTCCGTTACTTCCGGGTCGCCATGGAGCACAACCCAAAAGCGCTCAACCTGAAGTGTATTTATCCCAAGGTATGACTGTATTAACTGAGAAGGAAGAAAACAAAGAAGGGAACGGGCAGTCCCTTTTTCCTAGAGTCTAGGCCCTAGGTGTAGGGATGTGGGTGGCGCTGTGGTCTAAACCACAGAGCCTAGGGCTTGCTGATCAGAAGGTTGGTGGTTCAAATCCCTGCGATGGGGTGAGCTCCCGTTGCTCGGCTCCTGTTCCTGCCAACCTAGCAGTTCGAAAGCATGTCAAAGTGCAAATAGATAAATAGGTACCACTCTGGTGGGAAGGTAAACGGTGTTTCCGTGTGCTGCTCTGGTTTGCCAGAGTCATGCTGGCCACATGACCCAGAAGCTGTCTGCGGACAAACATTGGCTCTCTCGGCCAGTAAAGCGAGATGAGTGCAGCAACCCCAGAGTCGTTCGCCACTGGACTTAACGGTCAGGGGTCCCTTTACCTTTAGGGCCTAGATGTATGTATGGAAGCTAAGAGAGGCTTCATCTTTGGCCTTTTTTGTGCCCACACATCTAGAAGGGATAGGTCTTCCTTTGCCCTTTTCCTGTTCCTGTGACTTGGGTATAATAACTACTCCTCCTCTGATCCAGATCCACACATATTCCTGCATACGTGATCAGCCTAGCAGCCACTAAGCCACAGCAGATGGCCTAGCCTTGGGGATTGTGTGTGATAGTTTTGCAAGTCCCTGTTCAAAGAATAGCATAGTTTCAGTCATCTTGTAATTGATGCAGTGGATGGAGAGAACGAATAGACTTCTTGAAAGGGATTAGCTTTTTATAAAACAGTAAAGAACAAGTTAGATGTGTATTCCTGCCCTGGAACATGGGAGCACATGTGCTCAAATTACCAAACAAAGTGGAGATATATGCAAACGGCATATGAAATGAGGCTCTGTTTTTATTTAACTTCTTTCCATTGAAGACTTTGGTCTGTTACAAATATTGATGATAAGGAGATTTCAGCCATTGGAACAAGGCTTTTTGTATAACACAGTACGAATATCTTTGGCAAAATGGTAATTTGATCCCTCTCTCACAATCAAATCCCCATAGATCGTCCTTAAAGAGAACCTTGCTTTATTGGCCCTCAGGGTGCAATTATGTAAGCATTATTTCTTGTACCAGCGTTACTAAATTACTCATAGTCCGAAAAACATATCTTAAATTTCAAACCTGTGCTGACCATTGCATTTATCTGCCAACTCTGAAAAATGCCCTCAAATCTTGAGTTGAGAGAGGGGAAGAGAGAGATCTCAGTCTCTAGTAGAACCTTGGTAATCATCAAGAGGATTGAAATGTTGCCTTAACAGAACAGGGGTATTTCTATATATATAAATAAACTCATTAAACAAATGTCCTCCCTCCCAGTAGACTGATTATACAGCTCCTATTTATTAGCTGAGTGTTGTTGGGTTTTTTTTTTTTTACAAGCCTGGCTTTGCATCCCCAATGGCCCTTTGCTTGTTTTCTTTCCTTTCCTTTCCATTATGTGTGTGTGTGTGTACACAAGCACATATATGGATCCTCTTGATGACTGGAAAGTGCATATATAGGGAAGGGGAAAACCTCCTTGCTTGGAGTTGCCAGCAAAAAACAAAAACAAAACTCACCTGGAAAATATAAAAGTTGTTTTTCTTAACCTCATTGTTTCAGATTAGTGAGAACTTCAGTTCAATTGTGTGTGTGTGTGTGTTGTTTTCAGAAAGCTCAAATAAATTGGATGTCGATCACTGATAAATCATTTTGTTTAATATGAAGCACCACTGTCTTCCCATCCCCACTTCCAATATGTCACCATGAGCACCCCAAAGTGTTTGTTTGTATGGATGTACAATCTGTCTTTGGGACGCAGGTGGTGCTGTGTCCTAGGACCACAGAGCCTAGGACTTGCCGATCAGAAGTTTGGCGGTTTGAATCCCCGCGATGGGGTGAGCTCCCATTGCTCGGTCCCTGCTCCTGCCAACCTAGCAGTTCGAAAGCACACCAAAGTGCAAGTAGATAAATAGGTACTGCTCCGGCGGGAAGGTAAACGGCGTTTCCGTGCGCTGCTCTGCTTTGTCAGAAGCAGCTTAGTTATGCTGGCCACATGATCCGGAAGCTGTACGCCGGCTTCCTCAGCCAATAAAGCGAGATGAGCGCCGCAACCCCAGAGTCGGCCACGATTGGACCTAATGGTCAGGGGTCCCTTTACCTTTACAATCTGTCTTTATAATGAGGACCATGGGCATGTTTATTTGTATTTCATACATTTGCCCCATTCACATCTCAACTAGTATTTGCTAGTCAAAGGTGAAACAGTTAAATGTTTCCCTGAAAGGAGGCATACTCTGGGGCATATTCTTCGGTTCATCTACTCAGTTCACAATAGGGCATTGGCCAGACTTGATAGGCTACAGTGCTACACTGTTGCCTGGATAAACTGAGAGGCTGCTCAAAAGAGCATGGCCACTACTCCCTTGTGACTACTCATTGTGGGAAAAGCTTAGGTAGTGGTATGCAAGCTGTCACTCAAGAAACCTAATTCACCATTCCTGATCTTCTCATCAAGGAACTCCCTGATAAGCCTCCAAGCTACCTCGGGGTTACCCTGGAACAACACTTGAGAATTGCTGGTCTGAATCAGGGATTGGGACCTGAATCTGGTGGGCAGACAGGATCTTTTTCTCCCCACCACCATGGACCATGTTTGGCAGGTGGGTGGAGCCACAACCTGTCAATCACCTGACATCACAGTGACATCAGATGACCTCTTTTTGCACAGTGCTGCGCATGCTGGGCACTCTAAATGGTAAGCAATCTTCAGTGTTCCAATAAGCACATGGGTGCAGCCTTCCAGCAATGCCAGAAACAGAATATCCTGTTTTGTGATGTATTGGCCGAAGGAAGTAGTTTGCTGCTGCTCTTTCAAGTCTTAAGCTTGAGCACTTAGTTGATATGCACCTAAACTGTGGGGCTCTCTCTCCTCCTAGCATTTTTCCCTGCTTGGGGAAATGAAATAGAGGTGGGGGGGGGGATGGAACTTCATTTTCCAAACTAGTATTAACTGGACTGCCTCCAAAGCATGTCACTCTGACTGGAAAGTGCCTTTTGACAGCATATTTGGCAGGCCTCAGATATGAGCAAGTACTATGGGCTTGATGATTAGTTATTTATGAATCATAGATTTGTTACCAAGGCAACAGCCGCTGGCTCTGACTAGGAAATGTTGATCTTATGCCAGAGCCTTCAAGAAGGATTCAAATGGCTCCCATATACCGCTTCTTAAACCGTAATCTTTGCTCAAGCTGCCAGGGTGCTATAGTGAAAGAATAAAGAAGATAATGGGAAGCAATGAGGGATATATATATAAAGACCAGTTTATAACTTGCAGATAAGGGTTGTGAGCATTGTGGAACTATTATTGCAAGAAAATGCTACTCCGAATGCCCTCTAGTGTCCTCCAGGAGAAACTGGAAGCTTCTTGTCATTTCAGAGTTGCTGCTTAGAAGGTTTCTCATAGAGTTTTTACAGAACAATAAATAGCTATGTTTTTAGCGCACCATACACAGATGAGAAGTGAGCAAAACAAAAGCTGACTGTCAGGCTCTGATTAGTACACAGTCAAGATAATGTTAGCCTCTTTTGTTTTAGCACTGTGAAACAGTATTTAGAAATAAGAAAGCACTTTAAGCAGGTTAGTTGCTCCATGTGACTAGAATAAGCAGCAGCAGTTTCCATCTGCATTTAGCTTCTCAGCACACAGACATGGTGAAACCTCTGTCCTAGAAATGGCTGCATGAAAAACCCAGGCTTCTACATAAGTAGAGATGAGGGAAGAAGCATGTGGCCGGCTACCTCAGGGATGGAAGTCTGTGACCCTTCAGATGTTGTGGGACTACAGCTCTCATCAGCACTGACCACTGACCATGCTGGCTGGGGCTGATAGGGGCTGGAGTCCAGTAACATCTGGTAGGGCCACAGGTTCCTCATCCCTAATCCTTCTAACTGGAGAAGCCAGAGAGTGAACATGGGACCTTCTACATAGCACAAGAGGGGATTGTGGGTAGTTTTAGATGGCTTTTATCTGAGCTTTCATCCCTTTGTGCTGGTGAGGGTGCTGAACTGACAGCCGCACTGCATCTGTACACTGGCATAGCCCTGATCTTGACACACACACACACACACCCCAGCCCTATATCTCAAACATCTTTAGACTTTATATATATCTTGGAAGCCACCCAGAGTGGCTGGGGCAACCCAGCCAGATGAGTGGGGTACCAACAACAATTATTATTATTATTATTCAGACTTTGACACAGATATGGTCAACCACATACTAAATCCTTGCACAGATGACAACACAAAGTTTAGGCACAGGCTTCACAGTCATTCAAAGACTTCCAAAGGTCTGTCTGCATTTTTCAGCTATCACTGTTCAATAGTACATATGCACTTCGTCACATCACTTAGGTGCCAACTCCCTGGGGTCCTGGGTACCCAAGCACCCACAAAATTCCCCATGAAGGGGTCGGGCACCCACGAATTTTGGTGTGAGGGCTATGCACATTGCATGACACCCACAGCCCTGGGCACTCATGTTTGTGTGGGGCCAAGTTGGTACTCCTGCCATGTCACATGTAGAGCACAATGAATGGAAGTGGCTGCAGGTTGGGGGTCAGCCTAAGTAAATGGTATTCCTGGGGTGGAAGGCCCTGGAAGGCTTATACAGCAGTGGTGGAAGTCAGAAGTGAGTGACCAAGGGCTGCCATTTTAATTTCCCACAATGCCTCAAAAATATGGTACGTTAAGGGCATTGTGGTAAATCACCTATGGACTCTTTGAGAGACTTCAGTCTTTCAACGCCGAGAAGCACAAGAGTTTTAAAGGTTTTTGTTTTCTAATTTTTTATTGTTTTTGTTTTCTCTCTTCTCTTTCTCCACTTTTTATTTTCTTTCTTTTATCACTTTATTTCTTTATAAATGAAAATTTTTCAATAAAATATCAGTATCTCTCAAAACAACAACAACAACAACAACAACAACAAGAGCTCTAGAAGTTTATTTGCTTTCTACAAATGAATTTTGAGAATCCAAGGAATCCTTTCTTAAACAATTGGATGAATCGACAATTCTCAAAACTTTATGTAAACCAAAATCTAAATACCATGTCAGAACTGCTTGCAACATTCCTGCAATCTAATCCTTGGCCAAAGAGGAAATTGATGTAGGGGGAAGCCATGCCTGACTAATGCTGCAGAAGGAATGCTTTGAGTCTAATAGATTGGAAAATTGCTCCTGACCCATCCATCTTTATGTAATGATTACCTGGGCAATGCTGACAAGGTTACTCTCTTCCTGGGTTATCTGTCAAGCAAATACTGGAACTGTAAGCTAATAAGAGCCCTGGGCAGCACCAACTTAATGTACCTGACTTTTAAAGTTTGGCAGAAATGAACTATTGTCATGGGCAATTCAAGGGTTTATTTTCCCTTCATGCCTGCCCCATCTTCTGTATGTGAGATCGCAAAGTGGCTGTTGTGCTTCTAGCAATTCACCTCTAACACAGGATTTTACTAAAGATAAAAGAAAATATGACATCTTTGCTAAACTATAGCTTTCAACACAAAAAAAACCTTTTTTTTAAAAAAATGCAAGATTGTTTAGGGACTCAACTTGAAAGCAACATGTGGTTATATCAGAGGGGAAACTTATGGCAAGAATGAAAGGAAGAATGAATCTCATAAGGATTTTTTAAAAAAACATATTTTTTATTAAAGATTTCTTGGTTAACAAAAGTATGTGCCATGTCTCTTTTTTCAAGTTACATTTTTCTACAGATCAGTTTCATTTGTTGCTGTTGAAGCTGCAACAACACCAGCAATTCTGTATGTATTTGACCCCTGTATCTCTCTGCCTTTCTCTCAAGATTTGCTTTTTGTAGGTATCTTGATCTTATTTTGGTGGTTGAAATTGGAGATATAGGCTCAACAGTGATCCAGATTTTCCCCACAAACAGCATGCAGCTTAAGGGGTCACTCCCTCTGAATGAGCAGGTGCATAAATTGGGGGTACTCTTAGATGCATGTCTGTCATTAGAGATCCAAATGACCTCTGTGACTAGGAGCGCAGTTTCCCAGTCTTGTCTGGTATGCCAACTACAACCATATTTGGCATGGAATACCTTGGCCACTGTAGTCCATGCAGAGGTAGCCTTGAGACTGGATTGCCGTAATGCAATCTCTGCAAGGCTGCACTTGGACCTAGTTCCAAAGCTCTAGCTGGTAAAGAATGCAGTGGCTGGACTGCTGATGGGGGAGGATGGCTGACAGCATCTCTGCTGCGAAAACATCTGCAATGATAGTCCATAAGCTACCAAGCCACCTTGAAGGTTCTTGTGTTGATATTCAAAGACCAGAACAACTTGGGCTGAAAATACTTTAAGGGCTTTGTGCACCCTTAGATCGCATCCCAATCACTGTGGGATCTGAAGGAGTGCTGTTAGTTGTCCCTGTACTACAGAGAACTGACTGGCCTTAACTGGAAGTTGGTCATTTAGTGTCATTGATCTCCTGCTGTGGCATGCTCTTCCAACAGAGATTCAGCAGGTATCCTCAGTTTTAACTTTGAGGCATCTCTAGGCAATTCTTTCGTGCTGATAGGCCTTAGCAGGTGTTTAATTTTTGATTTGTCTGTTGCCTGAATGATTGTCTGCATTTTTATTTTAAATGGTGTTTTATAGTGCACACCGCCTTGATATATTTTATGATAGGGCAGTATAGAAGTGCTTTTATAATAAACAATATGTAGAATCCAGCCACTGTATCTTAACATTATCCACATTGTGCATTTGATTGAAGCATTTATTTTTAGTTCTGTGGTATCCAGGTGAATCTCTAAAGAATAGCTACAATTAGTGCTACAGATTGGTTTTCTCCTGTGGTGAAAATTTTAGGGAAATAACTCAGAAAAGACGGAAGACATGGTGGTGACCATGGAAGCAGAAAATAAAAATGGCCTCTCCTCTCACTCCCCACCCCTCTTTGTGGTGACAGATATCTTCCTGCCTGATGACAGGGCTGGCAATAGATAGACAGATAAGCAAATCATTTGAAGGAGTATTCATGAAAGATGCATGTTTTACCCTTAGTACCACTTCACATTTCAAATCCCCTTTTTATACACAGCAGCAGCGCCCTGTGCATGTTTTCTCAGAGTAGGGTTGGAGAAGAATTTTGTTTGGTCTTGATTTATCAGTGAAGTCACCTAATTAGCATCCCCCAGACTAAAACACAAGCTTCTTGTGTGAGGTGATAGCCTGGGTGATGAGCCATTAAGAAAACAATGGATGAAAGGAACTCGGTGTGAGAAAGCGAACAGGTGGGGCCCCTCCCTCAACAGACAAAGGTTTAGAGTAGAGAATTGGCAGCAATGTGAGTGAGAAGTTTGGGTTAGGAAGGAGTTATGTGACTGGGAGAAGCAAAGTATCAGGCAAAGCACAATGTCTGATTTGTCTTTTTGAGCATTATTATCCTTTGGATGTTGCACTTCTCTTAATTTTGTGGTACAGTTCATAGCTATTTTAAAATGCACACTTTTGGATAAAATATGTTTAGAAATGGATGCATTGAGATAAAAGATGTATTACTTTGTGATGAAATATGTTGTGTTAGTGTGTGTATCAGATTAATGCAGAAATGGGTCCTAACAGACTTCAGATAAACCTATGTGAAACTGACATATACTGGAAATAGGCTAAACTTCTCCCCCTGTGAGTCCTATCCAATGGAATTTGATGGGGTTTGCCACCAAGAAAGAGTGCCTGAGATTGCAGCCTTAGTTACTGTATTTCCCCCTCTGCCTAAACAGTTACTGTAATGCTTTGGAAATTTGTGCTAGTTAAGAGCAGTTTCAGACATATCTGCTTGCAAAGCAAACATTGATATTAATCGTATAACATTTCCCTCATTTTCCTCCCTGGCAGGGCTCATTAGTCTTCTGCTACTTGACATCGCTTTAGCAAAAACCTTTGTATGCCAAGCCAGCATCATTTGTTGGAGAGAATGGGATGCATCACAGGATGTAACAAGACACAGCTTACAGTATGTAGTGCAACAGAATATTCTATGAGGAAGGGGAAGGGGTTGTATCACATTTCAATCAGGGCTTTCCGTGGCTGTGCATTTGGAATTCTCAACAGTCTCATATTACAGAAATAAGAATGCAAAAGTATTGTTATGAGTTTGTGGGTGCTAGGTAAAGGTAAAGGGACCCCCGACCATTAGGTAAAGTCGTGGCTGACTCTGGGGTTGCGGCGCTCATCTCGCTTTATTGGCCGAGGGAGCCGGCGTACAGCTTCCGGGTCATGTGGCCGGCATGACTAAGCCGCTTCTGGCGAGCCAGAGCAGCGCATGGAAACGCCATTTACCTTCCCGCCGGAGCGATACCTATTTATCTACTTGCACTTTGACGTGCTTTGGAACTGCTAGGTTGGCAGGAGCAGGGACCGAGCAACGGGAGCTCACTGTCGCGGGGATTCAAACCGCTGACCTTCTGATCGGCAAGTCCTAGGCTCTGTGGTTTAACCCACAATTCCTGGAACCAGTAAATGTTAGAACTTAATCAAGACTTGGAGTGTTAAAACTGGGGCCAGATCTGTGTGTATCAAATCTTGTAGTAGACACTTCTAGTTCCCTGAAATCAGGAAGTGCCAAAAGCTAATTAAGCCAGGCTAAGCTTCTTGTGTGAGGTGATAGCCTGGGTGATGAGCCATTAAGAAAACAATGGATGAAAGGAACTCAGTGTGAGAAAGCGAACAGGTGGGGCCCCTCCCTCAACAGATAAAGGTTTAGAGTAGAGAATTGGCAGCAATGTGAGTGAGAAGTTTGGGTTAGGAAGGAGTTATGTGACTGGGAGAAGCAAAGTATCAGGCAAAGCACAATGTCTGATGTCTTTTTGAATCCAGGGCATTGGGCGAATATGCTGTTAACCCCTCCATTGTAGGCTCAGGCTGTATAGATGTGTAAATAAGCCATAAATCATCAAGACATCACAGTCTCTGCTGTGCCTCATTTCCAAAAGGAAACATGGACCCTGGGTAATCCACCTGCAACGCCTGGAATCTTGCACCACTCAGAGATCCAACAGAATCATAAAATTTTATATATGGATATTTTATGGTGTTTTATGATGGTCTCTTCTTGTAATGCCTAATAAAGGTTTGGCAAAGTAAGTAACTAAGCAAGCAAGCAAGCAAGCAAGCAAGCAACAGTATCATTAGGCTACTAATTCAGTCTTGCCGCAGAAAAAAAGAAGGCAACATTCAGTATTCTTTTTGTGTCTCTGTTGAGCGCTTTATTGTGGAAGAGCAATGAGAACTGATAACTAAAACAAGATTATGCACCTACTGATGTGTGCAGTGATGAGAACCCATATGTGGCTCTGTATATTAATGTTCATAACTTGCTTGATTCCAGAGTAGGCTTATTGCCTTCACCAAAGTAGAAGACCCAGCCTGCCAGAACTATTGTCTTCCATTCTCTTCATGTGCTTTGTTGATTTCAAATCTATTAAATTCTGTTAAGGAGCTTAGGAACCAAGGAAGCCACTTTACATTGGCTTATCTAGTTGAGCGGCAATGACTCTCTCCAGCCTTTCAGTCAGCCCTGCCTGGAGATGCTGGATGACCTCACCAGTTCAGTTGGGCAAGGAGTTATCTTTCAAGGCTGGTTTTGTTTTTGCACCTTGTTTCCAGATTGACAGGATACCATCTATGGTTTTGCTCATCTTTTCAACTGACACCCTATACCCATGTTTGATTCAAGTGGGCTCATAACTGTAGCTCAGAGGCACAGGGTCTCTGCATTTGGCCACCTTTTGACAGCCCAAGAGTTTTATTCTTATTACAATCCAGTTTTCACAGTGATTCCTGTGACATCAACCCAGTAGATAAGGCAGAAGGTTAGAGAAGAGAAAATCACTGAGAGATAGCTATCCCCTAATGCAATTCTCTGGTTATGTCAACAGTTATGAACCAAAGTGAAGGCTTATCATGGTACCAGTTTGTCTGAGATGGGTTTCTCTAAGACCAGTTGCCTCTCTCCTTGTGGCCCCCAGACAACAGGAAAGCAAGCGACAGCCAATGCCACTTGCTTCTGTCACTGGCCACAAAAAAAGATCAAGAAAAACAAGTTAGATAAAATTGCTATAAACTGTTTTGATGATTCAGAGGTTTAATTTGAAATTAGGCTAGATTTAAGCTCAGTGTCTCTGGTATCTTCTTTGTCTTACACCATGGATGTCAGCTGATATCATGGATGTCTGTTCTGTATTATTTTATTAATATGATTGCTACAAATTTGTTATAGCCTTTGGCTAGGGCATTAAACTTACTGATTGATTGATTGACATTTCTAGTCTGAAGGAATAGGCAACTGACAAAGTCAGTCAAAGGGTTGAGCCTGGGTCAATTTGCAGGCAAAATATATGCACCCCTAGTATGCTGTGGGTTCACACTTGCATGCTCCTCTCCGCTGCCAGGCAGTATACATGTGCCATGTCCCTATGGGTGTTTTTGAGTATGTGTGTTAAAGTATAGGTTTTTTTTATTATTATTTAATTTTTAATGATTTTTTTAAATGCATGCTTAAGAGTCCCATGGTATGCAAGAAACCACTCCTGACCTCTTCTCCCACTGCCCCATTCAACTTAATCTAAACATACCTGCTTTATTAATTAGAGGAATAACTAGGAATAGGGATGAAGATATTGGCAGAACCATACCCATTAATTTTCAGGGTTAAATTTGAGCACTTACTTTGGTTTTATGGATAACTATCCAAAGGGTAGGGAAACTACCAGAAGCATCTCAGGGAGAACATCTGAATTCAATTAGAACAGACAATTCATCTAGACAATTAGATGAGCTAGCATTTTAAACGTATCTCTGTTGTAAGAATGCATTAAAGATCTCTCCCCACAGGTATCTCTTAAATACTAAAGACAGATAAGGAACTGCTTAGTTGCACTATCTTAGAAACAATAACATTCTTTTAGAAGAGCAGGTATACCAATTGCTGTAAAATTAATGAACATTTTAGATTCAGTTCAGAATCCTTTTTCTTCACTCGTTACAGGTTGGTAGATTTATTGCCCTCTAGTGGTACTCATGCATCATATGGAATAGGTTGTGGGGAGATTTGCTGTGTTCTGGTGCTTTATAATGAAGAAATTGACTTTGCTGCCTCCAAGTGTTGTAACAGCGGTTTTCATACCTTTTCCCCTTGCTAGTTGAATAAAATGCCACATAGAGAGGTACATATGTTCTGTTCAGTATAAATGTCAGTGAAAAGAATGGAATTTGCTGGGCAGTATTGGAAGAAAGGGGTGCATGGGATGTTAAGGGAGGGGTAGTACCTCTGGTGGGGGACATGTTGTGTTCCTTCTGGGTAGTTTGTCCACCTTTGCCCCCCATCCAGCCCGCAGTTCTCCCCTGTAGCTCCCAGAAGGTGTCAGCATGCGATAGTGGCCACACCTTGGGAATGGCTTTGACTGGCCGGCAAAACCAGGCGAGGGTAACTGATGGGTCTTCAACCCTCAGCAAATTAGGGGCTTCCCCTGCATGTGAAGTCAGACTCCAGTGGATTGAGCAGACAAATCAACAGTGGGTCTCAAGGTCAAAAGAGGCAGTTTCTGCACATGCTGTTGAGGGAAGTGAGGGGCAGATGGGGCTCGTCACCCTGAGAAGGTAGCTCATCTAGGAGAAGGAATACTTTGATCCTAAACCTTGGATCAAAGGCTTCCTTGCAGGATATCTTCAGGAGAAGAAAAGGCTAAGGGGTCAGGCCTACACAAATCCGGAGTGCAGTCCCTGAGACGGTGGGATGGTGCCTTGTTTACCTCCTCCTGGCAACTCCTGCGGCCACGCTGGTGCCAAATGTATTGCTCTGCTTTCTTTGGACCACATCAGTGATGTCAAGAGGAGGGGTCTTGTTGTCTGGGCAGCCCAGGATCTCCATTCACACTGCCCAGGTTTGCACCCCAGGGAGGTCACTTTGGTGCTGCTTATGCAGCAGTTTGACTTCACCCCCAGAGGCACACTCCATTGCCTCTTGAGGGAGACAGACGTCAACTGGATCAAAGGAAATATCATGGGGGCTCATACCTACGGCTGTGGGCACAATGAAATGACATGCAAGCAGAAGTCACTTTCCTTCCCCATCTCCTGCAGTTCCCCTTCAAAACCTGCTCCTCTGGAGTGGATTTTGAAAGCCTGAAGGAACTGCAGAAGGTGAAGTCTAGATGTGCAAGCAGAAGTCCATTCCACCCCCTTATGTAGCCCCTAAATCTGTTCTCTGGAGCAGATCTGGGGAGAGCATGGGGCTGCATGCAAGCAGTGGCGGAGCTACCTGCTCCGCCACTGGGAGCGGCAAACATCCACAGGCGTGGCTGGCACATCTCCCAGGGGGCGTGGCGCACTGCTCGTGGGGGTGTGGCACGCGTCGGGGTGTGTGTGTGTGCAGCAAGCGGTGCGCGTCTCGGGCCGTGCGAGGTGAGTGCTGAGATTCCCGGGGATGGCACCCAGGGCAGACTGCCACCCGCCCCCACCTTCATCCGCCAGTGCATGCATGGGGAGGAGAGAAGCAAGATTTGGTGAGGGCACAGGGCATTTTGCAACCTGAGAACTTTCGAGTTCAGTTTAGTAACACAAATAAACACGTTTTTGGTTTTCAGTGATGTCAAGAAAATGTTAGAACATTGACACATTTTGGTAATCCTCCAACGTAAACTGTAGGCAGCCCTATCATTGGTATATATTATCTATATTTCTGATGCCAATTCAATCCTGCCAGTGGTGCTGTGCAAGCTACTTTCCCCTAGCAGCTTCCTATACTGCCCAATGATGTTGAGATCCAGGAACCATATGGGTGGTCCTATACTGCCTAATCAAGTTACTTGATATTAGCTACTTGAATATTAAAGTTACTAAGCTAACCTTAAAGTGATTAAATATCAAAGTTACTAAATGAATGGAGTACATTAAATGAAGCATTTCCATACGCTTGCTTGTTTCAGCATGGGAACTCTGTATTTTTAAGACAAAGGATGACCTAAGTGTAATTCAATACTAGGGCAATAATTCTGTTCGTGAACACATGCTAGCACTATAAAACTAGGCCATTGTCTTCCGCACAGATTTTTCTTAACAAGTTACCATGGGAACATCCTGCTGCAACTATGCCGGCCTTGGGTATTTCCATGGAAACTGGAACCATGGTGCCACCGAGTGGAACTGCCATGTCTTTGCAAGAACCTGCAATTATCCTTTGCACTTCTGAGTAGCATGGAAGAGGGAGATGTAAGATAATTCAGTCGGCAGCATTTCTAAGAAATGCTCTGTCAAAGGTTACATCTGTCTTCCTCCCTCTCCACAGTTCCAAATAGGAAAATTTTTTCTGTTTTGCACTCTTCCATTTAAACTACACATACAGAGTTTCCTCTATTCCGGAAAGGAATAGAAATAAATGTTGTGGATCAGGATTCTCTTCCACTGCAGTATATTCACAGCAAGGATTCAGAGGTTGCTAGATTATGACTCTCATCATTCCTGAACAGTTGGCCTGTTTTGTTGGTTAGTTGGTTTACCAGAGGTTCTTTATAATTGTAGCTTATAAAGAGTGACACCCGTGTCCCTTTAAAGAGTGACACATTACAGTAAATAAACAAATAAAAGACTGCAAGATAAAAAGAATGTTCTAAAAACAAATCTGCAGATTTAAAAAGAAGTGTGAAGCAGCATAAAACCTAGGCGCAGAAATGTGAAGCGGCATAAAAGCTTGGGAAGTTTGTGGCTGGCACTAAAATGGTGTCAAGGCTGGTACCAGGTGAATCTTGCTGGGGAGGGCATTGCCCATTTGGGGTGCCCCCTATAGCTCCTGCTGCATCTCAGATGGCGGGGGGTACTCGAAGAAGAGCCTTTGTATAAATTCTTGACATATGGGTCCTTCTGGAGGCCAGCAGTCATTCCGGTATCACAGACCAATGCAGAAAAGGGTTTAAAGACCAAAATCAGCACTTTGAATTCAGCCCAGAAATGAACTAGGAGACAGGCTAGTTGGCAAAGCACAGGTATAAGGTGATTATAATGTTTTGAGGTATTTTGCAACCACTTTGAGAGGTTTTTGTTTTTTGTTTGTTTACAATCAAGCATTACATTAATATTATGCTCACACTGCTAGTTTGGGAAGGTGTACACACGTCTTCAGCTGCAACCCATCTCTATCCTGTAGTTTCTTATGAAACCGTTGATATTTCCCCCAAAACCAGCTTCGATCTGAATTGTGTTCTTTTATATTCTGTTGGAAGCTGCCCAGAGTGGCTGGGGCAAGCCAGTCAGATGGGTGGGGTACAAGAAATATAGTAATAGTAATAATAATAGTAATAATAATAATAATAATAATAATAATAATAATAATAATAATGGCATAGCTGTGTTTTAAGCCAGTAATGTGTACACAGTCTATAGATATCTATATTTATATCCATATCTCTATATATGATCAAATTACTCAAGTGTCTGTTATACAGTGTTTTTATTCCACCCTTCCAAAAAGTTTCCAGGACAGTTTGCATTCATGGAAATTTTCCATTCATGGAAGGAGCAACTGAGATCAAGGCCAATAAAAATACAACCAAATAGTCAAACAAATTACTTGATAATCTGATAACGCTGCTAGTCTTTACTTGGACTTTGTTATTCTACATGCCTATTTTATAGTTTTGTCCTTCCTCTTTTAATTTTCATGTTATGATTTTTCTCTCTGTTTTATATATGCAAAATGAAATGATAATACAACACTTTACCAAAAAAAGCACAACAAAAAAATCATTTAAAAAATGCAACAGAATCTGAAGGCATCTGTTGCTCCCTCTGTCTCCCTCTTTCTCTCTCTCTGTCGCAAAACAAAGACTAAATTAAATTACCAAGCAAAGCTCCTCAAAGTAAGAAACGCTTCCCTGGCCTTCAGGAAAACACCTGACCATGCTCAGAACCAATGTATGATTCTGATAGGTTGATTTTACCACACAGGGCTGTTTCTGAGGCAGTCCTGAATCCTCCTATATGTGCTAGAGTGGCTGGGCTGGGCTGGGCTGGCGCAGAGAGCTGATTGGCCGAAGAACAGATGATTGACAGAAATGCCTCTTTGAGGAGCTATAAAAAGTGTGTGGCACAGGAAAAAGATGGGGATTTAAAAATAAAAATGCTTGACGTTTTCAGTGCACAGGCTATGTCCCAGAAACCCCAGTGGACTGGCTTCCACTGGTGGTAGTTTTCCAGAGATTTGTGAGCTTAAGTAAACTTACAGTTTTATAAACTTTAGTAAGAAAGAAACCATTTTGATAACTGGCAGCTTTTATCCCCCAAATTATCCCTGGCCTTGCACATTCATGAACTTGTATAAGACTCTTTGGCCTAGATACTGTTCATTACAAAAAAGCAACCTCTGAGCAAATGACTAGGCATGCTAGGAAGGAGGAAAGGGGGGAGAGTATTTGATGTGATATTTTTGAGGGAAATGTAATTACTTTGAAACTGTTTCAGAGTCTCAAAGAATACTTCCCATTAGTCACAAGCTGGTGATTTCTTTCTTTCCCTGCATTCTGCCAAGTCTCTATTGTTCACACCCGCCAAAGCCAAAACAGCGTCAGTGAGAATGGAGTAGTGACTGGAGTGCCTGAAAGATTGGGAAGACCCAGATTCAAATCCCTGCTCAGCCATGAATGTGAGAAGAGCCTGCTGGATCAGACCAAAGGCCCATCTAGTCCAGCATCCTGTTCTCACAGTGGCTAACTGAAGGAATGGGTTTCTGTGCAGTAAGTTTAAAACTGACTCAACCCCCCCTTTCTTCTTTCTCCAAGAGAGCACTCTAAAATGCGTAAAACTTGAGCAGTTGAGCAAAAGCATAGCAAGGACACAGCTGCATAAACAAGCTCTCTCCTTTATCATTCACGGCAAGGGATGACCCTGGCTCTCTAGGGGAACAGAGAAAACACGTCAGTACCTTATCTTATGTGCTGACCACAAAAGACGCACAGACCCAAGCGCCAGAGCGTGTTCTAGGACATGACGACCTCTTCCTCCAAGATAAGAGTAGGAAGAGGAAGATCCTTTTATGGTCAGAAGTACAGGAAGGAATTCCCTTTTATGGTTAAGAATACCAGAGCAAGAACATATGTGATGTCAACCTGCGTACATAGGCTGACGTGGTTGGATTTATATGGGAAGGAGGGAGAGGGGGCCTGGAGGAGATATATACTGCATGAAACTTGTCATTTCTTTGGACTTGCTGTAGACTTGATCACACAAGTGCCTTCTGCTATCCGGAGAGCAGAATAAACTCTTTCTTGGAATCAACCTCGGTGTCATTTGACTTCCTTCCTCCTGTCCCAGAGCAACGCAGACCCAATCGGTGAGCTCAAATAAGACTACATAACCAGGTGCCTATGGGAATCCCACAAGCAGATCTGAGGGCAACCTCATTCTTCCCAGAAACTGGTATTGTCGCAAGCACTGGAGGTAGAAAGTATCCATTGTGGCTAGTGGCCATTATTGCCTTATCCTACACAAGTGACCTTGAATCTCTCTCCCCCTCTCTGAGTTATTGTGAGGCTAAAATGAGTGGGTGGGAGACCATGTCTACTGCTGCCTAAGATGATCCCTGTGAAATGAAATTTAATAGATAGAAGCAAACAGATTTATCATGGCAGGCCCATTTGAGTATTCCAGCCCCCTCTTAGCCATTATCATTTTTCTTTTCAGCCCAAAGTGACAGAAGAACCAGTGGGAGTAAAGATGCAATAAAAGGAAAACTATAGTGTGATGTCCGGCAAATATATGGCCATATTTTGCGCCATGTTGCTGCTTACTAATGGGCACAGTGAGGGTCAGCCAGTGTTTCCAGAGTCAGTTGAAATAGATGGCTCTTCACTGGCTTTTAATGACCAGGAGATGTTTTAATGGCCAGGAAGTGAATGGGCATAGATGTTTGATGGGTTGTGTCCAAGGCACACCCCACATGCTCAGGCAGAGGCTCAAGAGAAACACTTGGGAGCTGGTGCAGTGAGGTCAACAGAGGAGACGGAATGCTTAGTTTTGCAGCTGGCTGGCGAGAAACAGCACTTGCGGGGAGGGGCTCAAAAGATGTGTCGTTGCTTTCAGGAGAAATAACCCTGGTTCAAAGACTCAAGGTAGCCTTATTTATTGAGCATCCATCCCGATTTGCTTGCACAAAGCTTATGTGGGAGTTAGATTGTGTCTGGTCTTTAGTAAGCGTTCATTCTGATTTGCATAACAAAGAGCATCTGCCCCCATTTGCTTGCGGGGACTTCTTGTTTTCATTCATTCATTCCTCAATGCATATTCCTGTCACTTTCCTAACGATCCCACCAAAATTCAGTTTCTTTCTTCTTATATTTTAAAGAGGATTTGTTGCGCTAGGCCTCTTTACCTGAACAAACCTACATTTCCTGGGATGTGCTTGAAACCCTCCTGGAGGTGTCTTCAACCCATCCCTTGGCGCTTGCCTGCTTCCCCTTTCTGCTCAGCTTGAATATTTGGAGACAGCAACAAAAAAGCCACAGGAGCTCTCCCTTTCCAGAAAAATGGACTCTGGCTCCTGGAACATTCTACCACTTGGGGAAGCATGCTTTTTATATAGAATTTTCTTATGGGAAGAAGCAGAAGTGTTGTGTCTAATGTGCCTCCAGCTGCTGTATCCTTGCCACATTTGCAGAACACAACGTCTGACTTTGCAATCAGAGAAAAAGCCATTGATGCAAAACTCTTTATCTGTTGTTTTGTCTGGCATTCCAGCACCACATATGTTTGGCTTCCTCCTCCTAGAGCAACAACATGTTATTTTATTTCAATTGTAAAAAAACAACCAAAACCTTTGGACAAATGGCTGAAAAATAGACTCAATTCCCCTCTGATACCATGAATGTTTAGAAAAAGTGATGTTGGGCATGTGTCTTTAAAATAGCTACTCCCTCCCAAGCTCACATGCATTCAGACTTTTACCGTTTTCACCTCTACAATTCCCTCTACAATTAAGCTTCAGGGTGGCAGAGGGGGAGAACACTAGCTTTTTTCAAGCTTGATTGCAGGAGGAAAGTTGATTGTCCTGGAGATTGTAGCTACATTCTTCTCATCAGCGCTCCCCATGAAGATGACTCCCCTCCCTTGTGCCACTTTGGAAAAAAGCATGAGTGAATAGAAGGCTTTTTCCAAACCTAATTGCAGCATGGGATTGTGTGGCGTGGTGTGTTTTCGGCAGGGAAGTCACAGTGCATGCGGAGAGGAGAGCTCCCCGAAAATGGGTCCCTACACTGCAATTAGTCTTGAAAAAAGACTCCTACTGGCTTCCATAGAAAGCTTTTCAGCCCAGACTAATTGCTGATGGAGGGGGTGCATCTGGCCCACAAGGCTTCTGGCTCAGTCTCAGTCTCCTGTGAGCTTCTGTGATCTCCCAAGAGCTACTCCTGATGGTGAAGGGATCCTCTGGAATAGTATGGGGGCATGAGGGAAATCAGAATTTAGACGGGTGTTACCTTGCCCAGGCAGAAGTGCCATTCTGCCCATGTAAGTCACTTTTGGATCCATAATCAGACACACATTGCTAAAGTTGTAAGGAGCGTTATTTGCTCTACCTTGTTGGGCATAGACCAGGCTTCCTCAGCCTCGGTCCTCCAGATGTTTTGAGACTACAATTCCCAGCATTCCTGACCACTGGTCCTGCTAGCTAGGGATCATGGGAGTTGTAGGCCAAAAGCATCTGGAGGGCTGAGGTTGAGGAAGCCTGGCATAGACCAATCCTTGCCATTGGTGAGACCAGAAACACCAGAGCACTTGTCTGCTCAGGGCACATTGAGCACAGAGGAGTCTGAAATCCTGGTCCAGCAGTGTCAAAGAAGCTATACATTGTTTCATGGGATGGTAAGGAGGAAACATCACTGACTGGTGACATCATTTCACTGACCTCTGTCCAACCTCCTGGACTTCAGCAATGATTCATTATGATTAATTAGCCACCGATCAGTTGATAGGCTATATTGTTGGGGTCCATCCATATGGCAACATCTCTGACTCTTAAGTTTGGTACTGAAGTGCACAGCTAGGAGTGTAAAAGGTGGAAGGCAGGTACCTGATGAGTTCTGTCCAGAGGAGGGAAGGTGGGTCTGGACAGATGCAGATACCTTTCCCATTGATGGCTCAGTGAAGGCAGCAAGGCAGTTGTGCAGAATGCATAGCTGCTGGTGGTGCCACGTTAGCAATAGGGCTCCGTGCGAGTTTACTGCTAGCTCCCCTGAAGAAAGAACAAGGGCAATGGAAAAACAATTTAGTGTATGTGCGTAACCAATTGGACAAGACAGACCTCTTATACTGGAATTCAATCTGTCCTGTGCTCAGTGTGTCATCTCTGGTGGACAATGAGGCACCAATTTCAGTGTAGACCCAAAACAATTACATGGTAATGTAATAATTGCCATTGTCTTGCTATTCAGTTAGGAGCAGAAACACTGTGTAGTCCAATTTGAAGAAACATTAATGTAAACATGATGATAGCCGGGAAATTCCTATCTATCCTTTTCAATGTCAAAATGCGAGCTTAAAAATTCATGCTGCACACTGAAACTGGCTTATTATTATAGCTTTATAAAATAAACCCACACATTCCACTGTTCAAAAGCATGGGAAAATAGTACATATTTTTTCCTTAGGAGGAATTTACTTGCTTTGGTTACATTCATTTACTATGTAAGGGTTTAAAAACAGCCAACTCCTTATATATCACTCTGTCACCTTGGAATTTGACTTTTAGAAGTCAGATAGCATTTGTCATTCTAATTTTTTATGCCTTTTTTGTTGAAAAGATAAGATAGAGACTGAGATTGGGCTTGGTTTATCTGACAACTCCGAGGATTAATTTTGGGTTAGGTTTAGAGCGCTATGTGGGATGTGCCTAAAATACACAATCAGTTTTGAAATTGCAGTAAGACTTCTATCACAAGGTTTGCCAACCTTTCTGAGCACAGAGAAACTGTTGCGGGCATCCAGCAACAACACACGCCTGCCCTATAGCCTATAACCATGCATACGATGTCATGAACTACAGGGAAGAGGAAGAGAAGGAGAGGATCTTGGCGAGGGGTATAGCTGGAACTGGGACATACTGGAGCAAGCTGGGGATGGGGAAGGAGAGGTTGGTGTAGGAAGTCGTCACAGGGTGACAGAGGGATGGGGGGGGGGGGTCAGTGCACCAGAGTAGCAGGACCCATCACCAGAGCCAGAGGGGCCCCTGTCTCCATGAATATGCCAGGCTCTGAGGCATGGGGAGCAGCGGGAGTGGTGCTCTAGGAAGCTGAGGCAGACAAAGGCCCATAGCCCAGCTCCCTAGCTGGTCAGGTGGGGCTCACTAGTTACATGATTTCTCAGCTGGAGTAGGCTTGGAGCAGGTGAGGGTCACATGCCTCATCAAGCCCAGGTGCTGCAGTCAGCATGCAAAGTATAAAAGGGAAGCAAAGCTGAGGTGCTGTGTTTGCTCAGCTGCCCATGTTGAAGGATGCTCCAGGATTTCTGTGAGACTGTGCTTCAGGTTGGAATTTGGACACGTGGACTGGGGACTTGGCAAACCAACTTGCTGCCAGGTAGGCCAGGGGTTCAGGAGGCACACGTCCACACTCACGTTCTCCATCCCTCCCTCCATCCCTCACGTTCTCCCCCAACCTAATTTGGGGTGGTGATCTTCCTGGTGAGTGTTGCTGGGGAGCCAAGAGTTAACTTTCCCAAGCCTAATTTCAGCAAGGGGAAGAACTTGTGGTCACCAGTGAAGGTCATTGCAGGTACATGTTGCTCATCAGCAACCCATTGGTGGGGAGCATCTCAGTCTACTCAGTCAGACCATCATTTGTTTTACATGGTGTTGTAAGATCAGCCTTATCCTCCACGAATTTGTCTAACCCTCTTTTAAAGCAAACTAAGCTGGTGGCCATCCCTGCCTCTTGTGGGAGTGAAATATGTGCTGTGTGAAGAAGTGATTTCTTTGGTCTGTCCATAAGAGTATAATAATATTCACCTTTTTGAGGGAACTCTGGCCGAGAGCCAATTTCTTTGCCATTCCTCTGATGCTATTCAAATGAGAACAAGCACCTTGGGAAGCCAGCAGATGGGCTATAGCTGTGAACCTGCCAGAAAGCAAGCTTTGCCAGGCTAAAGGTTTTGACTTTGCATTCTGCCTTTGAAGATGAAAGCACCCAAGGAACAGTAGGGACAGAACCTAACACCAGGGGGATGCCATCTTTAAGAGCTGCAGCTTCCAAAATTCCACAGCCCATCACAGCTTCATTATTTGTGGTCCTCAGTTACCCAGAGCTGAGCTTTTTAAAGACCAGAGCAATAGGAAGTGACACAAATATAGTGGACCAGGGTCGGATTTAGGTTTGACAAGGCCCTAAGCTACTGAAGGTAATGGGGCCCTTTATATGTCCAGCTGTCCTTTGTCAACAACAAATTGTCGCTGTTTTTTGTGTTGAATATATGCTATATGGTAATTCATGGACCTAATGGGTATCTAAAGCCATTTGCACATGCAGAATGTAGGCACTCTATATATAGAAATGAGCAAACCAGTGATATATTAGGGAGCAGGCTAGCGGGCAGGGCCCATTGCTTACATCATAGGAGCCTACACAACACAAAACACTGTTGCTGTATGTAGGTTTTGTTTTGTTATCTTATATTTTGAAATTTTACATCCATTTTTCCCTTTAAAATTTTTTATGGGGCCCCCAAGAGAGTGGGGCCCTAAGCTATAGCTTGTTTAGCTTATACGTAAATCCAACACTGCCTGGGACCCATGGAAGGACTAACAATTCAATATGATAGCATGTTTCCCACCCCAAAAAATACAGCAACAAAAGCAAATGGTTACACAGAATATCTTGGGTTATATTGATGCTTTAGGTCTCAGTGACATCTCATTCCAAATCTTCCATGGTTCTTTGAGCTCATGGGGCAAATGAGGTACCTCAATCTGCAGACGAACATGATGTTTTTGTTTAGAGGGCAGTTGCCATGGAAGTCTCAGCATGTATGGGAAATAGTCCCTCTGATCAAGCACTTTTTGAAAGCAGAACTTTTATATTCTCTCTAGACCTTATGGCTTTCATTATTGGAATGTGCTTTTTCTATTATTTTTAGCTGTGTTGTCATTTTAACAACAGTTGTAAGTGTTGCTTCAACACTTCAACACTAATTTGGGGGGAAATACAAGTTTTAAATAAAACAAAAGCTCCTAAAGCCTTCCTACTACTACTCTTGTGCAAAGTGGGACTAGGAGGGTCTTCTTCAAGCAGACTCCATTCCCCTGGCCGTCACCACCCAATGTCTGTTGGGAACATAGCTGTCAACTTTTCCCTTTTCTTGCAAGGAATCCTATTCGGAATAAGAGAATTTCCCTTTAAAAAAGGGAAACGTTGACAGCTATGGTTGGGAATATTGCTTTGTGTTAGTGTGTGTTGGGTTTCAGCACTTGATAGCCTCTTAGGAAAGTCTCAAGTGACTGGTACCAAAGACCTTTGGCACCCTAAAGCAGCTCAGGAAGTGAACATGTGGCCTGATGCACCTTTGGAGGGATATCTAAGGGTGTGGGAATCACCCATGTTGAGCCTCTACCTGCTCCAATTCCTCCTTTAATATTTAATAGTTGTCTCGGAATGTCATGTAAAGTGACTCCTAGTGGTCACCCTAGGCTGGTGAGGCCCGAGTCCTTGATCCCAGCTGGAAGTATGGTTAATAAAGTTGTAGTCTACTCTTTATTCAGCTCTGTCTATTGGCTTTCCAGTTTCTTTTCTACTCCCACTGTAGTCATGAGCCTCCGCACAGCTTCTCCTAGGTAAATAGAGGCTAAGAAGATACAATTTGCAAAGGACACATTTTGAGTAGCGTGACATGGAACCCTTTCCTAACCCACCAGTTTCCCCTTCCTGCTCCCCCTATCCAATGCTTGCTCTGAACTCCTCAGCTGAAGGCAGGCTTCAGTAGCTTTCAGAGAGGGGTGGGGAAAGGGCAGAAATTCAATTCACATTTAAAGGCAAACCTCCCTCATCTGCACTTTTTGAAAGGATACGTGAGCCGAAGCACAACCATCTTTCAATATTTGCACTTTTTGTGGACTTCTTGCATGGCTTTGCCTTTCCTAGCTCTCTGAATCTCTAGGTTTGCAAATAACAAGGTTGTTCACAAAGTTGCCTGGGGAGCACAGAAGAACTCTGGATTATTATTTTGAAGCACAGCAGCAGAGTATTTCTTTAAAATTAAATGCTTCATTGCTTCTTAAAAGATCCTACCCTGCTCTGCTTTAACAATAAAAAAGCATCCCAATATTTTGGATAGTCAGATGTTTCAAGAGCTATTGAAGGGGACAAGCAAGCATTGACAAAGCTGGTGTGAAGCCACGTTTGCAAAAATGTACAAGCAAGAATACACAGCACCGAGACATCTTTAAATGATTTTAAGGTAAGACAGAACAAGAGTCAACCCCCACAAGTAAGAATTATATAGGGAAGCAATCCCCTTTCCTTCCCCCACAAAAAGCCCCTGGTTCTGTTTGTCTGCCATTTTGCAAGCTTAATCCACTCTGGGGGTGCTCCTGTGCTTGTAAATTTAATTTGCTTTGGTCAAAGGGCTGAGAATTATAACTAGGAAATACGAAAGTTTGTTTCATACAAAGACACTTGGAGCCTGAAACACAGACAGAGGTGGAGAGAGTGCAGAGGAACTCAGAAACAGGTTTGAATTTTTAGAAATATGCAAATACAAAAACCAAGATTCTTCCTGCAGGGCATCTTGAGTGTGGTAATGAGCTGTCTTGAGTCAGCTGGTCGCCCCAGACAGCCATTAATCTTCAGGACAGTTCGTTATTGCTTAATTAAAGAAGTACTTGTAGGAACATACTTAATGTTTTTAAAAGCCAGCGATCTTTCTCCAGCAAGTAGTTTATTTACTAGGCTGACTGCAGTGAAAATAGGTGCTGTTGTTTATTTTTTTTATTTAAAAAGTTGCAAATTTAGTATTGCAAAATTAACTGTTGCAATTTAATTATACGATAAAATGGATAGCCAGTGATTAAATGAGGTGGGGTAATCTGGGCAATGGATTCATTTCAGCTTGCCATCCTTCCCTGAGATGATTTTATTTATTTATATAGCACCCTCTATATATGTGCCACTTAACAATGAAGAAGTATGGCAGGGATTATAGTAAGACACAGGGAGACAACAGAGGAAGTGCAGAAATGGAGACATAGGCAGCCTAGGGAAGAATGAATGCATGTGTTTTGGTTTATACAATACCTGCCTAGTATGGTGTGGAGACTAGGGGAACTGGAAGGGTAAGTGATGTGGGGGCAGCTTTTCATTCCACCTTCCTATTGATCTCGGTGAGATGGGACTAACTGGTTAGGACACAGTTGCAATGGTTCCTAGGGCATTTCGGGGAAACGAAGATGCTTGCAATGTGGCTTAATCTGGCTGTTTTTAGATTGCCCATTATAGCGCATGGGGAACACAGAACTGCACTTTATGCAGAGTAACTTGGAACCTGGAGCACAGATCAAAGGGCAGAGAGCTCACACAGCAACCTGGATCAGAATACAGGCCGTGAACATTTAGAGCACATCCAACTGATGTGCAGTTGTGTACATGCTTGTCACTGCCGACCTGGAAGTGGCCCCAAAATAGGGCCAAACAGGGCGGGGCAGGTTTATGCACACTCCACCAATGTGCCTGGGGGTCAGGAAAAGAACCTTCCCCATGCAAAATGGTTGTCGCCTGTCTTAAAATATGCACAGAGATAAAGGGAGAATTATGAGGCCATGCACATCCCTAGAACACATAATGGTTTTTCCTTTGATTCTTTCACCAGAAGCAGTCTGTCATCTGAATCACCATGTCAATTTCATTCGACAGGGAGTCAAAACGTTATGATGTAATTCATTGTTCTACCTGAAAATATTACAGGGCTCAGGGGGTTTGCCCCTCTGGAGGTGATGGGCACATGGTTAAAATGGAATGAAAAGGAAGCTTCATTCATTTGGCTTATTAAAGGGGGGGAAAGGCATAATTGGACACATTTAGAAAATGAACAAGTTGCTCTAATATTTGAGAAGTCAAGGCATCTGTGCTTTAGTCTACTGACCGGCTACACTTGATGGACAGTTTTGTGATTCTTCATACTAACAATGTAATAACCTTTCCAACAGATTTCCTTTGTCCAAAACAAAGCCAATGTAATCTGAACAATGAGCGGGGCTGAAAAAAACTGACCTCCTTTTCTGAATTGTATACAGTGGTACCTTGGTTTACGAACTTAATCTGTTCTGGAAGCCCATTCTTAAACCAAGGCATGCTTTTCCATATCAGTGGGGGACTCAATTTACACTCAACAGGAAGCGGAACATGTTCCGCTTCCAAGGCAAAGTTCACAAACCAAAACACCTACTTTTGCAGGTTTGCAGCATTCTTAATCCAAGTTGTTCATAAACTAAACTGTTCTTAAACCAAGGTACCACTGTAATTGTATAAGCCTTCTGGGTTTCCTTCATTTATAACTTAATTAGACTCCCATCCTTGCACAAGAAGGTAATATTGGTATTTTGGGGTTCATATTTTTCTCAGGTGGAGAGGGTCCATATTCAGGTTTCACTAAGTTGTGTTCTCCATACATTGATAACCCTTTTTGAGGTGGTTTATTCCATATCAGCCTCTTTCCCTCATGAAACATGCGAGGCCTGCGTGGATTTTGCCTCACACACTACATCACCTAAAAAGCATTGCAGTTGTCTTTCTTTCCACTTCCTTGTTTAATGGAAGTTAGTCGGTGCTGTGTGTAGGAGCTAATGGAATTGCATTTCTCAGAAATACCATGTGATCCATTTTTGCTTCATCCCCCCTTGGGCATTTACAATTGCAGCTGCCACCAAGATTGGTATGAATTGTTTCAGTTTAAATAGGGTATGTGTCAAGACACACTTTGTTTCACACTTCAGGCTCCAAAGTCAAAAATTTACTAAAAGTGAAGTCATTTGTAAACATAATTTCTTAGGATTTCCTAGATTGCAGGCATAAATGTCTGCAGGCATAAATGTCTGCTTGAAGTTCATTGATTTTGTCAGAAATGAATGGCTTTCAGATTTAGGTGTCCACGGGGCAGGCCATTGCTCTGGGATAGAATGCATTCTTTGCTTGCAAATGGTCCATGGTTCAATACTCAGCATCTCCAGGTAGGGCTGGCAAAGACTTCTCTCTGAAACCTGGACAGCCACTGTCAGAGTAGACAATATTGATAAAGCAGCAGTCTGACTATAGCAGCTTGCTACATTACTGTCTGTTTCGAATGATTAACCTACTTGAAAAATTCCCTGACTTCATGCCATCCTGTGTTTTTCTTAATGTCTGTTCATTAGCAAGAATGTGCAAAATAAGAGATGGTATAATAATTGCAAATAGATAAAGGGCATTTCTCACCACCTCTGCCACATTTCAAATGTTATATCTCTCTTAATTGCATTATATAATCTAGTTTCATACCCTCTCTTCTTTTTACAGCACATTATTGGATGCCCCCCCCCCTTTTAGTAGGGCTGATGTTCATGACTTGCTCCTTATGGATTTTTTCCCCTGTAAAATGCTGACTTGCTACAACAGTAAGGAAAGATTCTGTCTGATTGCTCGAACATATTGAACAATCTGAATAACAGTGCAATTATAGCTGTTGGGCACAGTTTGAAATGATTTTCTATGAATGATGTGCAAGCATTTGTCAGTTTGCTATTCGTGTGAGCCCTTAAAATGCCACAGTCATTAAATTAATTTTCCAAAATGTACAAATATTAAAAGTCATTGGAGCCAAACCAAGAGAGTGGCATTCAGGAATGGTTGCTCATACTTTTTCTTTTGGTACAAGTTACAATGAGCATATGGATGCAGAAATCTATGAAATACTAATGCGACATGCTCAGATTAAGTGATACTTTCTCTTTAGTAATTAGTGTGACCTTTACAATAAAAAACATACCTAGGTAGCGAGGTCTTCCTTGATACCAGTGAAGGCGGTGATGGTCCTGTGTGAGTGTCTGGAGGCGGTTGGAGGATGGATGGTGGCAAACAGATTGAGATTGAATCCTGACAAGACAGAAGTACTGTTTCTGGGGGACAGGAGGCGGGCAGGTGTGGAGGATTCCCTGGTCCTGAATGGGGTAACTGTGCCCCTGAAGGACCAGGTGCGCAGCCTGGGAGTCATTTTGGACTCACAGCTGTCCATGGAGGCACAGGTTAAATCCGTGTCCAGGGCAGCTGTGTACCAGCTCCATCTGGTACATAGGCTGAGACCCTATCTGCCCACGGACTGCCTTGCCAGAGTGGTGCATGCTCTGGTTATCTCCCGCTTGGACTACTGCAATGCGCTCTACGTGGGGCTACCTTTGAAGGTGACCCGGAAACTACAACTAATCCAGAATGCAGCGGCCAGACTGGTGACTGGGAGCAGCTGCCGAGACCATATAACACCGGTCTTGAAAGACCTACATTGGCTCCCAGTACGTTTCCGAGCACAATTCAAAGTGTTGGTGTTGACCTTTAAAGCCCTAAACGGCCTCGGTCCAGTATACCTGAAGGAGCGTCTCCACCCCCATCGCTCTACCCGGACACTGAGGTCCAGCACCGAGAGCCTTCTGGCGGTTCCCTCACTGCGAGAAGCCAAGTTACAGGGAACCAGGCAGAGGGCCTTCTCGGTAGTGGCGCCCTCCCTGTGGAACGCCCTCCCACCAGATGTCAAAGAGAACAACAACTACCAGACTTTTAGAAGACATCTGAAGGCAGCCCTGTTTAGGGAAGCTTTTAATGTTTGATGTATCACAGTATTTTAATATTCTTTTGGAAGCCGCCCAGAGTGGCTGGGGAAACCCAGCCAGATGGGCGGGGTATAAATAATAAATTATTATTATTATTATTATTATTATTATTATTATTATTATTATACCATTGATTTCAAGAATGAGCCACACTAGAACCAGGCACAACAACAGCAACATTTTATATACCTGCAGCACTTCTGAATATGTTTCAGGTTGGTGTCACTGATGGTTAAAGTTGCCACACCAACATGTGACTCCCTTTTTTTGGTGGCTGTCATGTGCATCATCACTTAGGAACTGCTCATTGTACATAGATCACCCTGATGGAAAGTCTAGACACAGCTCCAGCTGGTGCTGATCTAGAGATTCCCCATCTGATGGGCAATCCACATGGTGATGAGTTTGCTGCCACAGTGGGCTCTGCTATGCCCATAAATTTAACATCTCCGTCTGCATCTCTTCCTCCAAGAGACTCCAAGAGGGATAAGAGATGTCCCATCATGCCCTTGCTAAGGATCTGCCCAGGGACAGCTTCTCCACATCTGGCACAGATGGGAAACTAGTAGACCTCTCAATGCAGCTCCCACCCACCCCGAGTGGTAAGGGATTATGGGAGTTGTAATCTAGCAACATGTGGGTGGCTGCATGTTCTGCACCCCTAACTTAACTGTATCAGAAGCCAGGCACATCCCACTGGGATCTTTCCAGTTCTTAGCCATTGCTTCTACAATCCTGAGTATTACCTGTGCAGACAGCAAGCCTTGCACAATGGTGCTAAAAGC
This sequence comes from Podarcis tiliguerta, assembly GCF_965153285.1. NCBI lineage: Eukaryota > Metazoa > Chordata > Lepidosauria > Squamata > Lacertidae > Podarcis > Podarcis tiliguerta. The sequence goes on from NC_139534.1 coordinate 66,641,160, forward strand.
TAAATCCAAGTCACTCTTCTAGAAGACTTTCAGAAGTTCAGTAAGACCCATCATGCAAAGACTCTGTCTGGAGGGTCTCACGGCAGCTGTAACATTAAAATTGAGTTTGCATATACTTGTATATTATTTTTATATACCAAAGGGAAGGCATGAGACACACAGAGAAAAGTAATAATTACTTGATACTGCCTAGTGAACATGCATATCCAACCCCAAAGCAGCCCAAGAGATGCCCAGACACATACATGCTCCCCTTATGGCTTCCAAGTAAAGATTATTCTACCAAAGTTGAGGAAATGGTGTCTCACAGAGCCCCATATGTGCACTGGGACCATACAATTCAGTACAGTATGCAATTAATTATTCAGCACACATTTGGGTCCTACATCTGGACTTCCTATTGGCATCTGTTTGGCCACTGTGGGAACAGGAAGCTGGATTCGATGAGCCTTTGGCCTAATCTAGCAGGGGGGTCTTTATTGATCTCATCTGCAACCACAGACAAACAATTTGCATTTTGAGCCACATCACAAGGTTTTTATATCACTCCCACCCTACCGCCGGCAGATGCTAAAACACAATTTCAGAATCTATCAAGCCTATGATCTAACATTGTTAATGCAATCGGTGTGCTTGCGAGTAACTTGTTGTCACCTTGTCATAGTGCGAGCGCTCAGTCTGCATTACCATTCCAAAAGCAAAAGCATAATCTGGGCTCAGCTCACACTCTGATTTTGCTTCCTAATAGCACTCCTTGAATAGCAAACAATTCATAAATAGGTGTGGGTTTTTTAACTGCCGTATATTTACGGCTAAACTCTGCCCCTGTCTTAAATCCTGAAGGCCATGAAGATGATCTATTGTAGGCAGCCGCCATCTTGTGCATGTTCAATTGATGCACACATCGTTTTTTGACCCAAATGGGGGTGGAGGCACCACAGGCTTTGTTGCAGTCTGTGTGAGGCATTGCCACAAATCGGGCAGAGATCTTGTATGAGTGATGTTCTATTTTTGGTAAATACGCACCAATGCAAAGGACAAAGAAGAAGCTTTTGTTTTAAAACGGAATGACTCATTGCACCTCACTACACCATGGGGTTCTTACTTTCAAGGGCTTCATGCACAATGTTTAGTCTTCACCCCCACGAGAACTGGTAAGTAAGGGGCACAGTGACTCAGCAACCAGTAAACATCCTCTTAGTAAGTCTGGGGAAACAGATAAGAATACCAAGATATCAGCCCAAGTGGAATGTGTCTAAAAGAGGGGTCCTTTCTCTGAGAGTCAAGCATTTTGTCTATAAAGAAGTGGGCTTGGATTGTAGAACTCTTCAAAGATTTTGAGGGGAAAAATTAAGGCATAACAAAGGCTATGTCCTTATAAAGCAAGACTGGAGAGAGTAGTGTTGTTTGTACTCAGGTCCTGCTTGCAGGCTCCCCATAGGTATCTGGTTGGTCACTGTGAGAATGGGATGCTGGACTAGACAGGCTCTTTTTATGCTCGTAATTAGACTTTGGCACCTACAAATGTACACATGAAGCTCTTATGTCACACGTTACCTTACATACCTGGTGAAGAGAAGTGACCTTCCAAGCTCAACTGTGCACAGAAAATTGATGCGCACAATGGACTGTTCATGTGTTGATTATGGATATTGCCAACTCATCCTGCGCTTTCAGCACAGGCTGGGCTGCCATTATGCATTGCCAAAAAAGTGGAGCTGCATAATTAAAAAAGAGGAAAGAAGATGGGGCATTTTGAGATTTACTTAGATAACACTCCCTGATAGCTATACATTGTCTATTGAACTGAAGGGTCATTTGGTATTTTACAGCAAACCTTCATTGTTTTGTTTTCTCAAATCATAGCACAGTAGAGTTGGAAAGGACCCCAAGGATCATTTAGCGCAAGTCCCTCTAATGCAGGTATCACTGCTAAAGAATTCTTGACAGATGACAGATGGCCATCCAACCTCTGATTGAAAACCTTCAATGAAGTCCATCACCACTGAAGCAGAAAACACAACTTTCATGGCTAGTACATAATACAATCCAAAACCCTCACCATTTATTCAGAATTGGTTCCCATCATCTCCTTTCCTCAATTCTATCTTTCTCTTTCTCTCACTTTCAATATGAATGTAGCTAATGACTTTTCGAAATGAAACCACTGCAACATTTTTGCTTTGGGCTTTGTTCTTTCCACCTCTTCTTATTCTAAAAACGTAAGAAACAAAACAACAATTTCCTTTTGTGGTTTCTTCAGAGGACAGGGTGGGTTTCATTGTTCTTTATGGCTCTTGTGAGAGGGAGATTGGCAGACATGTTGAGACATAAAAAGGCATCTCTCCACGCTGCAAGAACTGGAGTGTGCAAGCAGCTTCTTATTCAGCTTCAGCTTCTAATGCCGTGTTCAAACAATTACTGCATTTCAGAGAACACAGCAGTTCCGACAACGGAAAAGTCTGCCAGTGATAGCAGGCAGGCACTGGAGAGAGGAAGCCGATAAACTGCGTCTACAATGCAACATGAAAGCAGATGCAGTCTAATCCATTTTGTTTAAAAACCAGGATGTCTTTGAAAGACAGATGTAAGCAAATGTGCATTGTGCCCAAGCATGTGATACTCTTTACTCAGATGCCTATTGTGAATGCAAATGCTTCCAGCGGATGGGCAGAGATTGGTCTCTTCAGTGTACAGTGGTACCTCTGGTTACGTACTTAATTCGTTCCAGAGGTCCGTTCTTAACCTGAAACTGTTCTTAACCTGAAGCAGCACTATAGCTAATGGGGCCTCCCGCTGCTGCCACGCCGCCAGAGCGCGATTTCTGTTCTCATCCTGAAGCAAAGTTCTTAACCCGAGGTAATATTTCTGGGTTAGCGGAGTCTGTAACCTGAAGCGTATGTAACCTGAGGTACCACTGTATGTGTGCTTTCCTTCTGTCAATGTTCACTTGCACATTTATATGGATCTAAGGCACTATAAAGGGACACGGGTGGCGCTGTGGGTAAAAGCTTCAGTGCCTAGGGCTTGCCGATCGAAAGGTTGGCGGTTCGAATCCCCGCAACGGGGTGCGCTCCCGTTGCTCGGTCCCAGCGCCTGCCAACCTAGCAGTTCGAAAGCACTCCCGGGTGCAAGTAGATAAATAGGGACCGCTTACTAGCGGGAAGGTAAACGGTGTTTCCGTGTGCGGCTCTGGCTCGCCAGAGCAGCTTCGTCACGCTGGCCACGTGACCCGGAAGTGTCTTCGGACAGCGCTGGCCCCCGGCCTCTTGAGTGAGATGGGCGCACAACCCTAGAGTCTGTCAAGACTGGCCCGTACGGGCAGGGGTACCTTTACCTTTTAAGGCACTATAAACAGGAAGAAGTTAGATTACCACCTTCTTTCTCCCAGCAATTGAAAAGGTAATCTCTAGATCCCACTAAAGCAGTGGTTCCCAAAGTTTTTTCTCTGGGCTGCACTTTCAGAATGAAGATTTGCTTGCGGGAAAATACATTGGAAAATGAAAAGAAAAAATAACTAGCAATGCTTGATTTATAACACAGAACACAACTACTTTATACTGTAATATGATCATGGGACATCCAGAAAGCATAAAATGATGCAGCTACATAAGAGTATGATTCATTCCCAAAATATCATATTGATTGCCCTTGAATCTTCCTGACACACTTGCCCTCCTTTCCGGCCCCACCAGTGTGGCACACTACATCCTTTGAGAACCACTGCACTAAGGGCGATGGGTTAAACTTTATTGCCTTCTTTTCTGGTTTGTTTGCCCCTTGTGGGAAAGCACATTTTTAAAAACTGCAGCCACCTCAAGCCAAGATATTTGAAAAGTTCCCAGGTTCAAAGTGAGAAGGGGTTCTTCTTCAGCATGTGCAGGAAAACTTCAAAGGAACCTCCTGTTCTGACAGCATTTTCCTTTTGTGTGTGTGTGTCACTCTCTGAATATGTAAAAGGGACGACTGATGGCACACATGGTCTAGAAAGATAATCGTTTAACGCACATCCATTCACTCTGTGAATGGCCAAAGGGCAATGGGCTGTATCCAACTAAGTTGTCCTCTTCATGCAAGATCCTCTGCTTGTGCAATGGAACCCCCATGCACCTTGCAAATCTGTTCTGGGTTTCTGAGCACAGATTTTCAGGGAGTATGGGAGTTGCACAGGAAATTCTGTTCCGTAAATTGAAGTTTTTGCATCAATGGGTCAACTTCATTAGCTTTTCAGTGACTGCTAGCCATGATGACTATGTGCCACCTCCACTGCCAGATACAGTATTCCTCTGAATACCAGTTGCTTGGAATCACAGGTGGGCAGTGTGGTTGTGCTCAGCTCCTGCATCTGTTGGGCCGCGGTGAGAACAGGATGCTGGAGCAGATGGGTCACTGGTCTGATCCAGGTGGACACTTCTCATGTTCAGTGTTATTACGAATACTTTAAGAAGGGCTCTCTTACCTGTATAACAAGGAGGTTCTTACTGAGGGCACAGTAGATTTCCTCGTATCAGAGTGCTGTGTGCAACAGTATCATGACAGTGCTAGTGATGGCATACTGCCACTTACTGTGATCTGAAAAATGGAACCATTCAATTGCATTTGAATGTTAGCTCGCTCTCTTAAGGAGGCAGATGGGACATATCCCCTTTGGGAATGTGCTCTGTGGAAGCTCACATTGCTCAGCAAGGAGAAGGCCCTTGGTTTAAGCCTTGGTATCTCCAGGTAGGGCTGGAAAAGACTCCCTCCTGAAAACCCAGAGAGCTATTGCCAATCAGTGGTGACAGTATTGGGCTAGGATTACTGGACCCTAAGCAGCTCTCTATGCTCCATATATTTTCTCTTTGTCGCCACAAAACTCTGTGACATATTATTCACAAATTTATGTGATGGAGAGGGCGAGCAACAGCCATATATGTAGTTCAAGGCTGTGCAGGGAACGTAAATCCAGATCTTACTGTTCCTTATATAACACTATTGACAGTGGTATGTGTGTGGTTTCAAATGACATGCTGGAGCATTTGATGGATTCATTATATCAAATTCATTATACGTATTATATCCTGTCTTTGGAAGAGGAAAAAATGAACTCTTTTCTAAAGACAATGGCATTTTAAAATGAAAATATGAATTGTGACCATCTACAGGTGATCACACCACTTTTTTTGTTTTTGGAAGGAAGTATGTATTGACTGGTGCTTAAATAATTTGACAAAGGGATTTAAAAATAACATCTTCCCTCTTCTTTGCTGAGGATCAGGCCAATTTTGGAAACAATGTCCTGGGATCTTTAAATGACACTAAAACATGTATTTTGTTTCCTTGTTGGAAAAACCTGCTCAAACTACTGATGCCTAGTGCCTGATTATAGTGGCTGAGGTTGCAATCCTATGCACTTAGCTGGGAGTGAGCACCATTAATCTCACTGTGAATTGCTGATGATTCATGATAGCCGTTTTGCCTATAATGCCCAAAGTGCTTGAAAGAGCCTGAGAAAAGTATCACTGTACTTTAGGATAACTCCATGAGTGCTGTTGTGTATTCTGAGTCAGTGCCCATTGCTGAGTTAGCCCAATTTACCTCATCACAAACCGCTGGATGGAAATGCTAAACATTTCCTGTGATGTCTTTTCAAAGTATGGGAGGAATTCAGGCTTGCTAAAGCAATTTAACTGAGAAGTGAACTGCCAAGTTCAAACATCATTTATTTGCCTTCCCTCAAATCTGAAATTTTCCTCCGTTGTCTCCACTGAAAGGGCTCCCTTTTGATTTCCTTCAGAGTCTCTGATGGGCAGCTGGAGTGATGAACTAGATGGTTACTCTCTGCTAGGAGTGTTGGGGAACTGCATGTGCTATATATCAATAGCTCCTCGGGGTCTATTTGAAGAATTTTCTGTCCAATTTACCACCTGCTAAAACACTGGACTTGTGCCAGGATCTTGAAGTTAATCTAAGTTAGAGACTTCTAGGAACCTAAGCTGAAAGTTGTTTTATTGTCACTGTGGTGTACCAAAAATCTTTATTTCCCAATGCAAGGGCTCCCATGGACCACCACAACCATGCAAAGTCCTACCTACAATCATACAAAGGTTCAATATTACTAAAACTGTTTCCCACTGGTTCATTTGTTTAAAACATTTTGTATATCACCTTTTATCAAAATTGTATTTAGACCGGCCTTTTTCCCCCAGCTGGAACTCACTGGACTCAGTTCGGTGCCTCTCAGGTGGGTGCCATTGCCATTATAAGAGAATGAGGGTGGTGTTCATGATGAGTTCCAGCACCTCTTTTTCTAGAAAACTAGCACTGGATCCATACTTGCATTCAGCACTGTAGGAAAGAGCCGGGGGTTGGGGGGGGGAGTCAATTTATCTTTATTCCTCTTTCTCCCTGCAGCCCAATGTGCCTCCCCCCAAAGCTGCTGGATAAAGTTGGGGTGGCCCCTGGAGTTGCATGGCAGGTAGTGCTGGGGTCTGCAGAGGGAGGAGGGACTTGAAGAAAATCGCCCCTTCCACCATGAAGAAGCATGAGTCCGGATCCAACCCAATTAATTATTTTTAAAACAATCAAAGCACGTAATAAAAGCACTGATTAAACAGAGCTATGAGCATTGTAGTGCCAATGTGGTGCCTTCCAGATGCTTGCAGAAGTGGTTGGACAACAACTCCCGCCATCCCTGTCCATTGGTCGTGCTCTTTAGGGCTCATGGGAGTTGTAGTCCCAACAACATATGGAAAATGCCACAATGGTACCCTTGTAATAGCTGCCCCCCCCCGAGTCTATAAGAGAGCAGTGTGTCTCCCTAGGAAGGACATTCCATTTGCCAGATGCCACAGCCAAAAGGGTCCTCCAACTGGTTTTCACTCGAGAGAACAGAGAGAAGAGCCTCAGCTGATGATCTGAAAGTATGGATAGGATGATATGGGAGAGGAAACTCCTTCAGGTACCTAGGTCCCCAGCCATGTTGGGCTTCAATCTTAGCAGACTGAATTGTCTTCAGAAGTGGACAGGCTTTTTAAAGACAGGCAATACACGATCTAAATAAGTTGACACAGTCAAAATCCTGGCACATCAGCTGAAGCTTCCAGACCATCTTCAGAGGCAGCCCCACACAGAACACATTATACTAATCCAGTTAGGAAGTTACCAGGGCATGGTCGCATAATATGGTCTGAAGGCACATGAAGCCACTACTGTGCTGCAACTAAGCAGGCCTGGATCTGGTCAGCATCTGAAGGCAGAGCTCTGGCAACTCTAACTAGCCCACACATCACAGTCCTCAGGCAAAGAAACAGTGCAATCCTTCTCATTCCCCACCATGACCAATGTATCTTTCATTTCTTTTTTGTTAGGTACATGGAGCTTTCTTTTAAAAAAAAGAAAGAAGAAAAGAAGGAAGGAAGGTGGGACATAAATTTGAAGCAATTGGAAATGTATAAATAGCAACAAGATGTGGAGAGCTTCCTTCTTTATGTGATAGATCCCAAGCCACTTACATATTTATTTAGATATCAGTGCCATGATTTCATTAAACTAGCTTCTGCAGGAAATGTAAAAGAAGGGAAATCTCAGGAAGATGAATGTTGCCAAGCTTTTCCACTGGATTTGATTACTTTGTTTCAGTTAAGTAATTCTAAAAGGCTGCTGAAAGTGTACAATATCCCTTTTTTATGTAAACAGATTGTTGTTAGTACTTCAACATGCAATATTTCAAGTGTAATGAGCCAAATCTGCTAAATAGTGGATTTAACCATGAAATGGGCAGCATTGTTTTCATTCTTCGAAAAGCAAGTGTAGTGAAAGTATCATCATTCACACATTATTTTATAAGGCCAAGATACTGTAGATTTAAGCTGAAATGAAAACTTATTACATTACATTGTGTACTACACAAACATTTCAAGCGGTGTACAGTGTGGATCCATTACGATAACTGCTCATTAAACAAAAAATATAAACAGAAAAGTTAAAGATCTAACTTCTTAATATAACTTTTTTAAGGATTTGAAGGTATATGAAGGATTTGGTTCAATAGCAGCCCTGTCCTGTGCATTCTCCCAGAAGTAGGTGCCATTGAGCTCAGTGGAACTTAGAACACCCCTTTAGGATTGTAACCAGATTGTACACTTGCTAGAGAGTAAACCTCATTGAACTCAGCTGAGCTTGCTTTAGAGTAAAGAAATGTAAGCTTTCACTATTTATTGACTAAAGTCTATATTTTGCCTGAAGTCAGAGCTAGCAAGGGGTGGGGCATGCAGAGGTTACTGCTGCAATGTAGCCAAGTACATAATCTAATCGAGCATTTTAAAATCTAATTGATTTTAATATTCTCATGGATGTTTCAGCTGGATTGTAACTGGTATTAATAACATATGTATATATCACTATTCATTAAAAAAAAAAGATTTGGTTTAGATCAATTGTACATAAAACCACATAGGAAGAACCCTATAAAATGTTCTAATCAAAAATCAGCTAATAATGTTAATAATAATGTGCTGCTGAGATAGATAAGGCAATAGAATGAAATGAAATGCTAGTATTTACCTGCCCTGTGAGAGGAGGAAATGAGGAATGGCCTGTAACTTAGAAGAGGGCCATGAATACTGAGTTCATAGTACTGTGACCAGACTAATTGTAGCTACCACACAGTACCTGGTGTCCCTGTAAAGACCAGGAGACAGTGCCTGCTTGTCCAAGGGACCAAAGTCATTTACTGGGACCTTGATGGCACCAAAATAACTCCTCTTTCCTGTAAATCCCTCTTTTCTAGTGTTCTCCCAAACTTTTTTTAGTGCAGTTTGAAAGCAGAAAAATCTTCCCCTGTCTTATTGGTCCCCCAAGAAGGTCCTTACAGTCCCCTTACAGGCAAGGGAATAAAGATGGATAGAGGCAAGGAGGGGGCCTTGTTAAAATCTTGTGGAAGAAAAAAAAATAGGCTGGTACTCATACTCCGCAATGGGGACTATGTGTCTTGGAGCAAAGTGACATGGATCCGCCCACTGGAAACACCCCCCTCCCAGCTGATCCAGTCCTTCCACCAAGGACTGAATATGTTGGGACCCCAAGCTATTGCTTAACCTTGTCCTTAGCATCTTTTATCAAAGTGATCTTTTCAGGGATGGTCTAGGCTTGTACCTGAGTGATATTTCATGACAAGGACATGAGTGGAGAAGCTCCTGAGGCATCCTGACATGATATAATTAACTGCCATGCCACACTTGAGAGCCCAGCCAAAGTGGTGTTTCCCTTTTTGTGTGATGATCTTGTGCTTTGGGAAGTTCAAAGAAGTTGAACCTGCAAGTGCTAAATAAATGCGAAAGGAAACCTACACATCCTAATTATTCATAGTTTATTAGCAAAGTGCTCTCACCCAGCTGAAAGGAGCCAGGCTTGTTATTTCCTCCAAACAGCAAAAGAATTCTTAATTAATTTATGTAGGTTGGAGATGACTGCTCTTTGGGAACCATTTCCCTTGAGAGGTTATAGATGTGGTTTTGCATGCAGTTTGGTACTGAATACTGGAATTAGCTATTTCAGGAGGGCATCATCCTGCTTGTGATGGGCAGGTGCTGGGATTGTCGTTAACACACACACTAAGATGCTCTCTCTCTCCACCATCACAATCCTCAGTCACCGTGGTTCAGAGAAAAGCCAAATCACACACATGGTCTTAGGGCAGGTATAACGTTCCAGCTGCACTGAGCAGTTAGGTAAGCGGTGCAAGTCTGGGGACCAATAGCTGCAGGTGAAACTTCATCCTTTGAGGTGTATCCTTACTCAGAAAGAAGCATTTAAAATAGTCTATCAGTATTGGGTGGAATCCAGTTTGTGCCATTATACTTTTGAGTCAGCAGATGCCTATTAATGGAAGAGGAGGGGGAGTGTGTGTGTGTGTGTGTGTGTGTGTGTGTGTGTGTGTATATATATATATATATATATGCTTATTCTTCCCCTGTGGTCTTTCCCACCTTGTTCTGGAGGCTTCCCCAACACTAAGGTTACCAGATTTTTTTCAATGAATACGGGGACACTTTTCAACTTCAATGGATTTTGTATGGGGACTGATTTGTAAATCCGGGGACTGTCCCCCAGAACGTCTGGTAACCTTACCCAACACCCTGGAGCTGATTTAGGAGGGGGTCATTGGGAAATGCAAAGGGGAGGAAGAATTAGCAAAAAAAGGGGAGAGCCCTCCCTCCTTTTTTTCCTAGAGGCAGCATTTGCTGGATCAAAAGTTATTATAGAATTGCAAAAGCACCAACTGGATTCTCCCTTAAGATTTGTTTCATTTTGTTAAGAAAAGTGCATCTGTACACCTCATTGATTGTGGTTATGGAGACTACATGGGGAGGGGGAGGGGAAGATCAGAAAGGCAGCTAACCCAAAAAAACCCTTGGTACATGTAATTGCCTCATTTAACTTGCAGCAGTGGAGACTGAAGGGCTGGCAGCTCCAAAGATAAGATACACCAGCGACCATCCTTTCAGTGCATTATTCAAGTACTGTACAATATTCAATAGCTTTAATACTTGCCTGCACAGACCATTTTTGTCTAATACAAAACAACAGTCAATGAACACTATATTAATGAGCCACACCTCCATTTGTATAATTATTATTATTAGTGATAAGAAACTATGCTACTGTGCAAGCAAAACGCGCTATGAGAAGCAGGCTGACAAATGCCCAATTCTTGTGCCTAAAATGAGATTAAATAGAAGACACACCTTAAGTTTGGGTATGAATTCAACATAATGTAGCTTAACAGATGCAGGGCTCAGAGTCTGTGTCACACACACTTTGGAGTATTTTGGATTTGCTTCATGATCTCACTCTGCTTAAATGTGGGACTGAAATGGAAATAGGGGAAATAATTAGTGCGCATGAGATGGGAATTTTAATTAGGTTGCTCATAAAGCCCCAATTAGCAGAGGACAGGTAAGTTGTATGGGAAATGCTCAAAGCCACAGTGATCAGAGGCTCTTGCAAGCCCTGGCAGATTAGTTGTGCACAATGACATTCATGCTAGCTGAAAAATAACAAAGAAAGCAAAAAGCTGCAGTAAGAGGGAATATGAATGAGAAACAAAAAACACTCTGCTTAACACTTTTGATTTTGGAGTATTAACAGATATTTATTGTCTGCCAGGGAGATTGCTGCGTTACAGGACTAGGCTATTTAATTTTTAATTAAAAGGAAATATATGTCAGCCTTTTATATTAAATCCTTTTAAAATTATTCTGACCGAAGAGACTATCTTCTGATGCTTTCTTGTTAGTTAGGCTCAATTGATAGATGGATTTTGTTTTTAACAAGTGCAGGGGTTTGGCGCATGGGGGGCGGGGAGGAGGTATTCATTGTATCAATCATGAAATCTGGACAGTTCACTTTTAATGTAGGAAACGCTAGAAGGCTTAGGCAACCAATTAGCATCCTAATTGAAACAGCCCTTGATAAAAATGGTTTTCAAGAAGGGATGGGAATCCCTTAGCTATAAAATTGCTTTTGACCCATTTTTCAAAACAGTGATTTAAAATAAGGCCAACTACCTGTGTGCTTGACCCTTGCCTGTCTTGACTGCTCAAGGTAGCATGAGGTGGTCTGGAACAACTGGTAAGCAGACTGACTGATATTTCCCTAGACGAATGCAAAATTCCAGAAAGCCTTAAGCAGGTTGATACTAGACCTTTATTGATGAATCCTTTAGGATAGTGGTTCCCAATTAGTTAAGTACTGTGGACCACCCCCACCCCACCCGTTTTTCAAAAGCCAAGCCATGGACCCTCTACTTTTGAAAATTTTGATATTTCTATGGTAGTTATTATGTGAATGCTGCCACGGAAGCCCTGGGATCCGCAAACCACCAGTTCGGAACCACTGCTTTAGGAAACAAACCACACTTTACCAGTTGCTCTTTCTTTTTGTATCTTTAAAGGTTATTAGGCTTGGTTGTTCTTTGTTTTTAAGATGAAACCTTTTTTTAAAAAAAGATTACATTACTGTGTGTACGCCAGTGGTGGTACATGCACATGCCCATTTGATTGAATCCCAAAGTTGTCTGTTGCTGCTAAATAAATGTTATTTGTTTAGCTATTTATTTATTTAAGTGGTGTCTAAAAAAGGAAGGAAGAAAAAGAAACAATGAAACCCCCCCAGGCATACTCAAATTGTTTGTTGTGGAAAAATTAACAAGAATGCTAAGCTAGAAAAGCCTGAGTGAGGGGGGAGAAAAAGGGTTTTCAACATATTACAAAAGCCCACAATTGCAAGAGCCTGGCATAATTCAAGATAGAGAACTGGTGCAGCAACACTGAAGGCCCTGTTGCAGGCAAAAATTTGTGGCATGCCAGAAATATATGAGTTGTGATGTGGATGCTTATGTTTTAGCTGTTCATTTGCTACATCCTTTGTCTTTGCTCTGTTTTTCATGAGGTTATTCTGTCCAGGTGTGAATGATTTTCTTCTATTTGGAACAAGAGTTTGGTGCTCTAATGTGCTGGACTGCAGTTGAGAAAACGACACAAAAATGTAAAGAACTGCCTGCATAGTTACCAGCAATCCTGTAGGCAGTGAATTACACATACTTCCTGAATTTGTTAATCGTTGATGTTGATAGTTACTCCAAGCAATGTGAGAATCAAATCAATGACAAATGAACAAGTCTGTGGTTCTGTTATCTGAAGTGAGTACTGTACATTGTTGCACAAAGACATTGCTTTGTGGTGCAGGTCAAGGAGAATTAAATACAACCCAACTTTCTGGGGAGAGGCTATGGGAAACCCACAAAGACTATCACCAGGCGAGTATGCGATTAATCTGAAAGAAAATGATACAAGGGCAGACACATTTAATTGTGTCTACACTGACGTTTGTAGTAACACTGTAAGCTCTTAAGACCAAGACGATAAAGCCTGGCCTCTTTCTAAACTTCCAGATTACAGCCCTGCAACTACTATTTCCTTCTGAATGCTAGGCTGTGGCAGACAGAAATAAAATTCTGTGTTGCATTGTCTGTCTTAACCTTGCCCTATTCTGAGAGTTATTTGAGGTACAGTGGTACCGTGGGTTACATACGCTTCAGGTTACATATGCTTCAGGTTACAGACTCCGCTAACCCAGAAATAGTACCTCAGATTAAGAACTTTGCTTCAGGATGAGAACAGAAGTCGTGCTCCGGCGGCACGACAGCAGCGGGAGTCCCCATTAGCTAAAGTGGTGCTTCAGGTTAAGAACAGTTTCAGGTTAAGAACAGACCTCCAGGACGAATTAAGTTCTTAGCCCGAGGTACCACTGTATTTAAAATCAGAAGACCATAGGATCCATGATGGTATCAGTGGGATGTGAAAGTGCCTTAAAATTTAACAGATTGCTTGAAGAATTTGTTTGCAAACATGAAATAAAATCTCTCTCTCTCTCTCTCTCTGAACTTTTGGGCCATTTGAATTGGTGCAAGTGTTTGCATTGTTTTAATACTGGGAGAGTGTTTTATGTACAAAAGGAACAGTAGCACATAGCCAGGATGAATGTTTTTTTCTGGCAGCAGAGTTTGTCGTACTAGAGGGACAAGAATCAAAGGTGTTCACAGAACAAAGTGCTAGTCGATAGTGGGAGAGAGAAAGAAGACTGGTAGTACCTCTTACAGGCATCTCTGGTATGGTAACTGTTTAAGTCTGCCTTTTAATCCTCATTAGCATCTTCTCTTCTTACCCTTTCTGTTATATGGCTGCATTTGGATTCACCGCCACTCCATTTGCACAACAGAACTTCCCCTTCGCCTCCTACAGTGTTATGTATTTCTGTGTTTTTATATCATAAACTGCCCTGTGATCCTCAGATAGTAAAAATAGAAATATCCTCAAAATCTGCTCCATGACCAGAATGCTGCTCACACAGCAATATCCAGGTTGTGGCTGGTAAACATGCAGCCATGCCTGTTTTTTCTGACATTAACTGTAAGAACACCCATGCTGGATAAGTGTGAAAGGAATACAGTATTAGAAAAAGGCACAGAAGCACTAGCATTATAAAAAGGAAAATTAACACAATATTTTCTAAGTCTGAATGCGTTCTTAATGGGGTTGCAAATGTTTTCCCCTTGAAGCAATTAACATGGAAATGAGCAATAAACGTCCAATAGATTTCTGAAAGCGGCTTTGACATGTTGTGAAAGCTCAAAACTAATGCAGAGATTAACAGGAGAAGCAGAACAAACTGTCACGTGAAGGCAGCCATAGTTGATTGGGAAGTCTTGCACAACTATCCCCAAAGATCTGACTTTTTGAGATAAGGGAAGGGGGAGAGTGGAAATGCACCAGAAAGCATGGGAGAACATTCCTTTTGACACATCACCATGTAACCTCCCCACAAACAAATCAGAATGGATACTCATGAAGCAGCCCATGCCTGCTCTTACTCTGAACGAATCTGGATGAATGTTCACGAAGGAAAGGGTCACACCTCAGCAGCACAGCATGCAGAAGGTCCCTGGTTCAACCCACAGCATCTCCAGGTAGAGACAGGAGAGACCATTCCAGACCCTCCAAGTGTCCCTATTATGCAGGGACGATGTCCCTAATTTAGAGAAGCCATCCCGATTTCTGATTTGATCCCAGAATGTCCTGCTTTTCCTTGATATGTCCCTGTTTTCATTGGAGAAATGTTAGAGGGTGTGGAGTTATCCGACCCCCGAGCTGTCTGAAGGCAATCCTGTAAAGGGAAGTTTCTTAAATGTTTAATGTTGTATGGTGTTTTTCTATATATGTTGGAGACTGCCGAGAGTGGATGGGGCAGCTCAGTAAGGTGTGAGGGGTATAAATATGCTCGGGTTGCGAACGTGATCTGTGCGGGAGGCATGTTTGCAACCCACAGCATTCGCAACCTGCAGCACCGTGTCTGCACACGTGTGGGTCATGATTCGGCACTTCTGTGCATGTGCAAAGTATGATATAGCGCTTCTGTGCATGGGTCAGCACCAAAACCTGGAAGTAACCTGTTCTGGTACTTCTGGGTTTGGCACAGTGCGCAACCTGAAAATGCGCAACCTGAAGCGTCTGTAACCCAGGGTATGACTCTAGTAGAATTATCATTAAGGAATGGGACGTCACTATTTTCGTTAGAGAAATGTTGGGAGGTCAATGCTGTTCCTGCGTCTGAAACCCTGGAAATCCGCTGCCTGCCAGTGAGGACAATCCTGAGCTAGATGGACAGATTGCCTGACTCGGTAGAAGCCAGCTTCCTACGTCGTCCTGTGGCGCCTCAAAGATGAACGCGTTCTTGGTTGTGGTGTGTTTGTTTATTTACATAGCTGTCAACGTTTCCCTTTTCTTGCGAGGAATCCTATTCGGAATAAGGGAATTTCCCTTAAAAAAGGAAAACGTTGACAGCTATGGTTTATTTATCTACAGTATTTATTTTGGTGGGGCCTCAGGAGAGCATTGCGAATCCCGAAAACGCCACAACTTCTTTATCCCTTAGCCTCCGCCTCGCGCGCGCCGTTTCCAAGCCCCCCCCCCCCCCCCGCTTCTAAGATGCGCGCGCCTACATTGGCCTCGGAAGCCTCCTGGCGACAGGGCGCGCGCGGCGCGCAGGACCCCTTCAGGGCCACGGCGACGGCCGAGGCGGGGAACTCCGGCAGGCCGGAGGGAGGGCGCTGATGATTGGCCGGCGCGAGGGCGAAGGAGGGAGGGAGGGAGGCGTTTTGGAGGCGGCCGGCCCGGCTGCCGCCGCGTCCAGGGAACATGCAATGCAGTGCAGTGTAGCGCAGTGGCCGCGCCTGGGCGCTGCTGGGGCAAGGCGGGCGTCTCTTTTCGGCTCTGTGTACAAACGCGCGGGCTGACCCTGATTGGCTGAAGGAAGGCAACAACGGCCGGGACGCGGGCTCGGGGGTCGCCAGAGTCGCCGCGGCTTCTCCCGCCTCCTGCTCCTCCTCGCCTCCTTTTCGCGTGTGTCTCGTGAGCGACTCGCCGAGCAGCCGCTGCCGAAAGGGACTGTGGCGAGGGGCGCCTCCCGCTCCCTCAGCCGCTGCCGCTGCGCGCGACCCTCGCGCGGAAAATGCTGCCTCCGCTCTTCGGAGCCCCGCTTGGATAATTCCTCCCCATGTACTTGACCTCGCCGCCGCCGCCGCCGCTCCTTAGGCCGGGTAAAGGATGCTGCCCTGGCCGGTGGGAGGCTGTGACCAGGGGATCCGCGCCCGCCCGCTCGCCTCCCGTCCCGGCCCTGGGGACTGCTGTCCCTGCCTCGGCTGCTAGCTCCTTCGGCGAGCGATGACTTCGAAGCACCAGGCGGACTGGATCCCTTACAGGTAGGGCGCCAGGGCGGGGGCTCTGCTGCGGGCGCCCCCTTCACCAAAGTGGGCAGGAGAGGGGAAAGAGGTCCAGCAGGGGAGCAGCCCCGTCTGCAGCAAAGTTGTTGCCCTTTCAAAGAAAAGAAAAGGAAGGGAAGGAAATTGAGGGGTGCTCTGCCTTGTTTTCACGAACCAGGTTAGCCCACGATCATTTTGGGGAGTGGAGGACGGCAGATCGTGTTGTTTAGGGAGGTTGCTATGAAGGAAGCGTCTCATTGTAGGATAACAGGCTTCCTGAATGAATGAAAGTCGCGCACAGCCATTCTGTTTTACAATCTTGGTATTTTGCAGGCATGAGCGGTGTGCTTGTGAAATCTCTTCCTTTGAAAACATGAGATCCAGATAGGCAAAACTATGTCGAAGGCAATTGCTCACCCCCTTCTTGGATTAGGGGGTGTGCTAATAAAACTTCTTTTTAAGACCAAAACAGGAGGTGAGCTGCATTGCTGTCTTTGTATGATAGCAACACTGATTTTTCTTTTTGGTAGTGTTTCAGGTTTATGATAAGTAACTCAAATTCTAGGGTGGGCAAGGGCATTCCTTCCTCTATTCTTCTGTTGCCCTGGTTTCTCTCAAGTTATTGACAGGAGTGACTTATGTACTGGGGTAGAGTGATATCTCAGACTTATCCATTGAAACCCACTCTTTATGTTTTGTTCTGGTCTTCAAATTTAGCTGGGCGCTTTAAGGACATATTTATAAATTTTAAACTGTTGCAATATTCCCAACAGCTGTGAAAATGCTTTTTATTTTTCGTAACTCTTCAGTATGAAATCTTATTTGTTTTGGTACACGTGGAACACTTACAGCTATAAAGACAGCCTTGACTTTAATGCAAAATCCTTCTTCATCATTTGCCGTGAAATGCAGGTGCCAGCTCCTGTTTTGTACCTGGAGTTCACTTCTGCTTTGTTAATAGTGCCTTCTTGACGAGATTTCACTAGAAGCTCATTCCTACTCTTAAATCACTTCCATGTGCAATTGCATGAAACCTGGATTTACTTTCACAAGTGATTAATGCACAGGTGCCTTTCGTGCCATGTGTATCATTGGCAGTAAGCCACTGCAATTCATGGCTCTCCACAAATTGCACATGGGTTACATGACATTACCTATTATGTGGAAGTGATCTCTGTTCACTGCAGAGTGGAACTAGCTTCTAAGTACAGTGGTACCTTGGGTTACAGACGCTTCAGGTTACAGACGCTTCAGGTTACAGACTCCGCTAACCCAGAAATAGTACCTCGGGTTAAGAACTTTGTTTCAGGATGAGAACAGAAATTGCACGGCGGCAGCAGCGGGAAGCCCCATTAGCTAAAGTAGTACCTCGGGTTAAGAATACTTTCAGGTTAAGAACGGACCTCCAGAACGAATTAAGTTCTTAACCCGAGGTACCACTGTATAGGGCAAAGAACAAGGAATTTAGCTGTCCATACAGGGCATTTTGTCTTGTATGAAGCAGCCCTTACTGGATGAATAGAAGCACAGATCATGAACCTATTAAGTAAGAAGGTGAAGTTGGAGAAGGAATTGGGGAAATTTTGCTGAGAGATAGGCAGCCAGAGTTTTACATGTTTGCTTGATTTTGTTTTTAAAATCTGTTTTTGCAACTTCGGTGCATAAATTGATTGGGGGAGGGGATAGTGTGGTAGTTTCTTGCATAAGGCATCTCAAATATTTCTCCTCCCCTTCCTCTTGCCCTCCTCTTGTCTATCCATTTCCCCTTACAGAATACACACAGCGTGGACTGTGCAGCAGCTTGGCAGTCAGTGTTAGCTGCTCTCCCATATTCTCCTGCTGCCGCTCTTGCTGCCATGGAGAAGAGCAGGGATCGCCATGGCAGCACCAGCTGCTGTTGCCTGTCATTGGCTCCTTGGTTGCCATAAGCTACCAAAGCCTCTTTCTGGGGAAGTTTGTGCGTCAAACTGTGGGGGGCATTGCCTGTCACTCTGGGCTAGATCCCCTGTTCCTCTTGCCTGCTAATGAAGCAGGGAAAGTAACAGGGCTTTAGGGGAGCTATAGACAAGGAGCAGAGTGGCAAGGCCTTGAAGATCTTTGTTTGTGCCGGGAATCCAGTAGTAGTTTGAAGTTGATAAAAGTTGAGAGTACAGTTTTGATGGACACAGGATTATGTTGGTAGCTTAGTTTAGAAGGTTAAGTTTATATTTGCTTCATTGCAGCATTGCATTTGATTTCCTGTGAAGTGGGATTTCTAGGTTTGTCTGAACACTTTGGTTATAGGAGGGACATACACCATTTGTAAACCTCTGTAATATTTTTAATGACTTTATGGCAGGGGTCAGCAAACTTTTTCAGCAGGGAGCTGGTCCACTGTCCCTCAGACCTTGTTGGTTATTATTTGAAAAAATAATAATGAACGAATTCCTATGCCCCACAAATAACCCAGAGATGCATTTTAAATAAAAGCACACATACTACTCATGTAAAAACACACTGATTCCTGGACTGTCCACGGGCCAGATTTAGAAGGTGATTGGGACACATCCGGCCCCCAGGCTTTTGTTTGCCTACCCATGCTTTGTGGCTTATAAATAAAATGGTATTTTGTCTCTCTTTTTTGTAATGAAAGAAAATTTGTAATTAGATAACTCCTTGGGCTGTCGATGTTTGTTTTTAAAACACATATTTGCCAGATGCGTCATGTGGCCATAGTTCTTATGTACTGTTTTGCATGTTCTGATAAGTTTTCAATTGGACTACTGTAATGCACTATTTGTGGGGCTGCCCATGAAGGCAGTCTAGAAACTTCATTTGGTCCAGAATACAATGGTCAGGTTGGTGATTGGTAATAGCTGACAGGAGCATTGTCCCACCAATGCTGCAGAAGTTCCACTGGTTGCCAGTTTATTTTAAGGTTGATGTCTGACTTCTGGCTCTTATATAGTTCCGTACAGCCTGGGTCAAGGATTCTCCTCTCATGCTCACACTGAGGCCTGATAATCATAGAATCATGGAATTGTAGAGTTGGAAGGGACATCCGGGATTATCTACTCTAAGCACCTGCAGTGCAGGAATATTTCACCTAACGTACGGCTTGAACCCACGACCCTGAGATTGAGTCTCATGCTCTGCCAACTGATAAATCTTTGCTGCAGGCATCGCCTCCTTCAGAGGCTTGATTGTCTTCCACAATCAATAGTCAGTTCTCTGCTGCCACCCTTAAGCTATGAAATTTTTAATGTAAAGCTGCAAATCACTGCCCACTTACCTATGCATAAGTCCCACTGAACTTAATTTTGCTTACCTTTGTGCAATCATATCTATAGGGCTGCACGTCACAGCTTTCCTTCCTAAACAGCTTTTCCTTTCCAAATGTGGGGATGTGGTTTAGACTACGCTCCCTGCTGTTCAGATAATGCTGTTAATTTATTATGTATTTTTCCCCTTGGGTTTTTTAAAATGGCGTTGCCGTTTATTTGTTATTAAAATTGTTTTTTGTTATGGGAACTCATTAGAGTTGAAGAGCAGATTACAAAGTAACAGAGCCTGCAATCCTTACACACACTTGAGAGTTAGTCCTACTGAACTCAGCGAAGCTTACTTCAAAGTAATAAGCTTTGTATGAGCAGGCTTGTAATATGAAAACACATTTTTTGCACCCATGGCAGGAAAACATACTGAAAATTAAAATTGTCCTGAGGATAACTTGTGTGCATTTCTCCATTTTTCTTTGCTATACTAGGTCTTGTGTGTTTCATTTAACTATTTTAAATTAAAAAATGCACATTAATGATGTGCATGTTTAATTGAAGGCTGAATCATAACTTTTCTGAACATCCTTTGTATTTCAGTAAAACGTTTCTGTTTGCACAGCAACTTAGAGAAAGTATTTCCCCTCAAGTACTGCACAATTTTATGGGAAACCTTACAGCCATTTTAGTGTTTCCTACAGGGAGAGGATGAACTTTAAATGCATGACAGACAAATTGGTTCACAGCATGTAGTAAAAATAAGCAGGGGGTGGCGAAATCAAAGATTGTAACATGCTATTTGTTGTTGCTTTTTGTGAAAAAGGAAATGCATATTGATCTAACACACAAGACCCAGGGCATGGGCTGAAGGCTCAGGGTGGAACAGCCTTGCTGAAGTGAATGAGGTTTGGGTCTAGGAAACACTCTCTGTATGCCACCTTGAGCTCCTTGGGGGAAAGGCAGGATGTAAACAAACATTCCTGCTAGCTGGTAGTTGAAAAAATGTTACAGAATGTCTAAGAATGCAACACCACCACTGACTCTTGGAAAGCATTTTTGTGTGTATGCAGACCAGGCAGAGAACAAAGAACTCCAATTGCTTTCTCTCTGTCCTTCTAAAGATTTGCCGAAAGATAAGCAGTTGTGGTGGGAATAACAGCTATGCCATTACTCAGGCAACCTATCAACTGATGCCAAGGTTTTGCATGGGGCTTTGTAATGTTGTGCAAGGGAGGCAGTGCTTCATCTTCATTTCCCCGTGAAAAGTAATCCTTTTGTCTTCTCCGCGCTGTGCACATCAAAGAAATGGAGCCTTAAATGAACGTTCTTATTATTTGCCTCTCTTTGATCTCTGTCACTGTCTCTCCTTTTTAAAATGCACATACCTTACAGCATAGTAGCCTGCAGTGACTTAAAACTAACGCAATGGGTTCTTCTGAGTGCTTATTTTATGTTATTATACTCTCAGTCCCAAACTCCCTTCACCAATGAAACGTTGACTTTCTTTTTCCATTCTAGTGGATTAAAGGCTGAATTATAGCGGATGCAACTGTTTATAGGTATTGATGATTAAGTGGTATATAAATCCTGTTAAATATATATACATATATTTAAAAACAGTTGATGCCTTTAGATGGCTGTGATGAAAAGAAATGCACAGTCAGGGATGGAGTAGGGTAGTTGAGGTCCATGAAGAGCATCTTCTTCCCTCTCTGTGCCTTACCTGAAGTGGCATTTGAAACTGGGTAATTTCAAAAGTGGTCCAAGATTTGCCATTGGGGTCTGCTGCTCAAAGAAAACCAGTTTCCATTCCCAAGCTTCGCAGGTGTGCCTAAATGAGGTTCTTTAACTCTAAACCAACATATGCACTGCAGTAAGTACTGAACATTCAGGATGTGTCCATGGAAGCTCTGTCTTCTGAAATACTTCCTCTGTTAAAAGCCTGCACCGATCCATTAGTGTTGTGGGTGGGCAGGTAACCCACCTGGATAACACTCCCTTAATATATATGGTCTGTGGTGAATGGATGGTTTATAAGACAATTCAGTCCCCAAAATAAGTGCTCTGCACTTAATACTACATTAGAATTCCTGCTTGCACAGCAGGAATTACTTCATTTAACAGCTCTTCAAAGTGTCTGTTGACTGCTTTTTACTGCTTGTGTGATGTATATTGATACTCATAATCTGAGGTCTTCGGAAGCTTAAGACACTAGCACAAGCTCATTGTAGAGGTTGGCATTCTCTGGAGTTTGCATATTAGCTTTGTTTTGACAGCGCATCAAACATGCCTTGAATGAAGCAGCACGGTTGCAGTGCTGACTGTGCAGAACTCCTGCTACAAGAGCACTGAAGAGATAATTCCCTCTGTGGTATCATCATGTCTCAGTAGATCTGGTGCATTTGATTATTTGTACACATATGGGAAATGGTTTGCACTGTTGAAAATTAGGCTTATATAAAACTCATTGCTGGTGGCAGCTAAGAACAGAAACGTAAAGTGTCATCCTCTGTGTGCGCACAGTATGGGGAAAATAACATGATTGCCTCTCTAAATTTTCAGCAAGGCCTATATAATCTGATTAGCAACATTTAGCATGCTTCATAACAGCAGATGGCGGTGTGTAAAGTAACCTAAATATGCAATACCCAAACCATATTATGACGTAGGGGAGGAAAATACATGGATCCTATCTTCAGTGCTCTAGAATAGCTTTACTTGCTTAAACAGGACATATTTGATTAAAAAAAGGAGCAACATAGCTCAGAAAGGGACTTACAGCAGTCTGTTACCTGTTGGTTTGATGTGGCAATGCTACAACTACATCTGAAGTAGCACAGAACATGTGTGTGTGTGTGTGTGTGTGTGTGTGTGTGTGTGTGTGTTATGGCTGCAGTTTTGCTGAGTAAAATATTGCTCAAAATCTATCTCTGTCTAGCCTCCATCCATTCTGACTTTATGGGGGGGGGGAATAAAATCCACCCAAATCCCTATTAGTGTTGGAATCAGAATCATGGTTATAATTATGAATCTGAGATTAAAAATATGCATACTGAAATTAACAATATACCTATGCAACTTTTAGACTGAATTCAAAGTCTCTGGTTCAGATCTCGCCTTTGCTATCCACTCATTTTTGTGACTTTAGACAAGGCACTCCCTCTAAGCTCCAGCATTTCCCTACCCTATTTGGAATATGGGATAATGGGAGATAATAATATATTATTGCCTTATAGGGATGTGTAATGATATCAACTAGATACAACATGTATATGAAGCTTTTGGCAGCTGTCAACAGGAAATTTGGAGTGAAGTGTGTCAATCTGCAGGTGACACCCAGCTCGATCTCTCTGTTCCATGTGAATCAGAATAGGCAGTAGAGGTGTAAGATGGGCTAGATGTGGGCCAAGAAAATGAAACCGAATCCTGAAAAGACAGGTATTAGTTGTCCCACGTTCTCACATCTGGGAGGTGGGAAGGCGAGCTGCCCTGAATGGGGTTGCAGTCTCCTGGAAGGAGCAGGTTCTCAGTTTAGGGGGCACTCCTAGATTCAACACTGTCACTAGAGGCTCGGGTGGCTGCAGGGGCTAGGAATGCCTTTTCTCCATCTACAGCCCTTTAGGACAGAGATGACTTGACCACTGCATTCTGGGTTGTTTAAAACTGTTTCTAATACTGTGTTTTAATGTTTTAACCCATTCTGGGACCTTAGGGCAAAGGATGGGTTATAATTAATAATAGATAATAATAATATAATATAATATAATATAATATAATATAATATAATATAATAATAAATAGATATTGCATATGATATACATGAACACTTGGAAATGCTATACAAAATTTTTATTAATTAAAAGAGTGACTTAGTATGGAAGGTGAAATTGGAGACACACTTTCCCCAATGCCTGGCTGTCCCATGTCTCCCCTTGGCATTCTCCATCTTTCCATCTTGTCACCCCGCCCCATATTACTGCAAACATATACCCTCTTACCCAGATTAAAGCCTTCAAGTAAAGCAGAGTGTTTCCCCAACCTGCAGAGAAAGAGGATTGGAGCTGAAAGTCCAATGTGAAATGTGGGTGTGTTGTGCTCACATGTAAGCAAGCACAATATGTGACAGTGTGGAACATGTTTATTGCTACATGGTTCAGAAGCTAAGGTCAGTTGTTGTAACTTAGAGTTTCCATGTTTTTGGGCAAATCAGTAAATCTGAAACTTTACGGAATGTTATCACAAGAAATGTTATTGGATCTTATTGAATCTTGGGTTGTTGTTTTTTTAAAAAAACAACACCCCCAAAACAAGCACTTGGTCTTCCACCCTGTTTCTCCTATCTTTTAAAATTTATTTCCTGCATCATTCTCCACCCCTCCACTGAATTATCTAATGCTAATTAGCCTCAAACAGTGACTGATCCAGTTGGTCTATAGCCATATGCCCTACCATAAGGTTACCAGATTTCCCCCCAATGAATCCGGGGACACTTCATTGAAATCAGTCGGAATGATAGGATTTTGTCAGGGGACTGATTTGTAAATCTGGGGACTGTCCCCAGGAAACGGGGATGTCTGGTAACCTTACCCTACCATCTCATGTAGGGCTGTCCAAAACAGCACATCAGCTGCAAGCTTTTAGGACATCAGATGATGTGGTCAGGACTGTGTGCTCAAAGGAAGATGTGTGGGCAAGCAGAGATGGTCTTCATCTACATGTATGTAGAAGGTTAGCTTGCTTCTGAAAAGATGTGGGCCATCTCTTTTGCAATTGCATACTTAGCTAATATTTAACAGATTTGTATTTTTAATCTGGGATTATATTACATGAATATCTTGCTGCCTTCAGGAGAGAATTTATAAATATAAATATATATGTAATGGTTCTAGGGGTTGCTCGTGCGTAAGCAGGTGCCTATCTCCCCGGCTGGGTGCAAACACCTGGCTGGGTTGCCAAAGTGAACCATTTCTGTCTGGACAGCCACTCACCCGTGGCTGACTCAATCGCTGGCAGAATCCGTCAGTGGACGTTTCTTAAACTTCTTCCAGCAAAGAAGCTCTTTGACGCCTAGTCTTCTCCTACTCTCTCTGCGCGAAAGCCTTCTGCGCAAGGAGGGCGTAGGCAACGGAGGACCCCTACTCTCCCCGCTGGTCCCTGGCAAGGAGTCATGAGACCGCCTCGCCGCTTCCCCCATCTGCCCCCCCCTTCTCCACTGGTGCTACTCTGATTCTCTTTCCCAGAAGGTGGGCTGCTTCTCCCGATCCCTGGACGCTCTCTGGAATCCCTCTGGCTTTTGCTCTCTCCCTCCGGCACTGATGGCACTTCCCTGACATATAGATATATAGATATATAGATAGATAGATAGATGATAGATATATAGATATATAGATATATAGATATATAGATATATAGATATATAGATATATAGATATATAGATATATAGATATATATAATTGCTGTTATTGTTTGGAATGCTGTTTATGTTTGACACACACAGTGTTTCCAACAGACAACCTAACTTTCCTTGTATGCTATTTATAGCTTCAGATTACAAATAGGGAAGCCACCTATTGATTGATAGACAAATCAATTGAAAACGTTGGCGCTGGTAATTTATTCCACTGAGTGCAATCCTATTTATTAATGTTGACTTGGAATTAAGTTCCACTGTTTTCAACAGGCAAATCTTCCATTATGTGAGTCTATGAGAGTTATTGGAAATCAAATTTTTTTGTCCGCATGCTTTACTGAAGATAATTATAATGATGTAGGGAGCACCTGGGGAAACTGTTGCCCTCCAGATTTTGCTGAACTGCAGTTACCACTATCTCTGACCATCAGAGATGCTGGCTAGAGATGATGAGAGTCATGAGTAGAACCACATCTAGAGCGCCACAGCTTTCCCCTTCCCTGGATGAATAGTTCTCATAAGAATTATTTCCACATGAACTGGGAATCGGTGTGAGGTGTGTAGTATGAGTAAGGGGGCTTTGGTGAGGTCAGAGGGGGGGGAGAGGTGGAGGAGTTGGAAAGTGGAGCGAGAAGGGGCACTTTCCCTAGTTCCCCAAACACCTCATTTTTTTTGTATATTCTCACTGATAATAGAGCAGAGACTTTCCACTGGTATATTCATTCTTGTACACATTACCTGGCTGGAAAATTAGGTACAGTCACCTTTCAGGTCAAACTTA
Organism: Podarcis tiliguerta; assembly: GCF_965153285.1. NCBI lineage: Eukaryota > Metazoa > Chordata > Lepidosauria > Squamata > Lacertidae > Podarcis > Podarcis tiliguerta. Next base: position 66,666,906 of record NC_139534.1, read on the forward strand.
ATTGAATTCCTCTGCCCCCACAGGTCAGTGCATAAAATAGGAATTGCCTCTGGCTTGACCCTCGTGAACACTGCTTTGTAGGATCCAGAGCGGTTTGTGTGCCTTTAAGGATACTGCTGCTGAAACCCCCAAATTTGCGCTGATCAGAAATATTTATTCCGCTCTGCAGTGGTACTGTGTCAGAACTTCAAGCTAGAGTGCAAAAAGAGAAAAGCGCCCTGGTGGAAGAGGCTGTTCAACCATCAGCAGCCGTCAGTCGCTGAATGTGCTTTACTGTTTTAGACTGTCAGTTTAGGAGCCTGTGAAAAGCTGCTAATCTGTCTGGCCTGTTGCCCTCGCTAAGTTTCCCAGTGGATGGAGATCAGGCTTTTCATCTCTTGTCATTCCAAAGTGAAAATATGACATTGCATAGCTTTAACGCTATTTTAACAATGAAACATATCACAGATGGGTTTCTGGCTGCAGCTGGTGCCCATCTTGCCTAGCCATAGTTACTCTCCTTTGTGCTTGGGGACGCTGTTGCAAAGCACAGTGGACAGCTCAGTGCCTTGTATGATCTCATTCTGTCCCAGAACAGTAAAACTTAGAAAATCGCAATAACAACTGTGACTGTTTGCTGTTACATTCTCTCACCTTTGTACAAGTTGACTGTCCTGGGAAGTGAGAGTGTAACAAAGCAGCCACAACAAGGAAAACAAAAACAGGGAATAAGGCTGATTACAGTGTCTTGTCAAGTTCATGATGTCTGAATTATCATTTCTGGCGCAGTCGTAAGCCCAGAACACCCCTTCTGCAGAATGACACAGACTTTATGATTATGCCATGCCATTACACCATGTGTGTCATGGCAGCAGCATTTGCCTTATTCATGAAGAAGTCTTGGAATGTGCAGCCATGTGTAATGATTTGCGAAACAGCCAAACAATTAGGCCACAGATTTCAATTACAAATAGCAGGAAATCTTATTTTGGCTACACAAACAGTACAATTTGGGAAAATAAACATAGCATTTAGAGTCAGCTTCCCACAGTGCCAAGAACAGCATAATTATATCTGGTGGTATTATAAATAATCTGTGGGGTTCTCTTCTCTTCCATCGCCAGCAAAAATGACACTAAATTATAATTTCCATAAATGTACCGAGTGGCTTCAGTGGCTTCATGAGCTGAAGCATCCTTCCCACTTAAGCTTGTTCAAGCCTGTTTGTTAGGTATCTTCAGAGGTTTACCTGGTGAAGAGGTTCTTCTGTATCTTTGCTATGTGGATTACATATAATGCTGCACGTGATGTGCTCTCACCTGCAGGGGTCTGAGCACTCCAACTGAGACTTCCTTGTGCTGCAGGATGTGCCAATGAGGCTGCATTAACTGGCTACAGAGGACTTCCAATAGGATGTTGGTTGGGGAGCCCACCTTATTTCCAGTGCTCAAAACTCCCATCGTTCTAAGTGCATTTTGCGACAGGGAATTTCATTAGTGTGAGCAGTTTCTGAGCACTGGGTGCAGTAATGCGCCTAAGATTTTGGATTCAAACTGCAGAGTGGAAGGAAAGGAGGACCTTTTCTGCCTCCCCACTTCTAGCTACACTTTGAAGACTGGAGAAGAGACCCTCTTAAGGATATTAGGGGGGCAGGGGAAGGACTAGACCATGTGAAAAATGAACATAATATTTTAGCTGCGGTTCATTCATTTTCAGCTTTGTATTCTTGTTATTAAAAAATGGCGCCTAGACATTCCGTTGTTGCACCCATAACCTAGGTTTAAGGTGCCATTTAGCACCTAACTTTCATTTCTCAGTTTCTAACACTGCTTATTTCACAGTCCCCCATCAGCAGATGCCAGGATACCTTTCTAAATGCCATGGCCCAACAGTACCAGAAGTTCACCCCCCTTCCTCTGTTCAAAGTAGAACTTTCCTGGATCATGGATGAAGGCTTTCCCTTGGCTCTGAGGGCTCCAGATTGTACTTGTATGTGGCTCCAGAAGAGACCTCTTCTGGTCACATGCCATGATCCCTGGGATCATCCATGACTCCCAGGTACTTGAGGCATCAAACCTGTCAACCCCAGAAGGCTCCTGGTTGGGGTAGAGACTGAGTAGCTGGGGAATGCCATGAGGTCATTGATAAACTTTCTGTTTTTTCTTCCTTAGCTGACAGGTGGTGCTCACTGATTATATTCATTGTGACTCCATGTCCACTGACTTTAGATACTTCTTTTGATCTGCTTATGTATAACTGCATGTTTATAGGGCAGGCTCGCAGAATTACTTTTGGTGGGCTTTTGCCACAGAACAAATTAGGACGGATTGCAAAGCAAGGTTTTGTTTTACAGAAAACACTTCTCTATTACTATTGCAACTAAAGACCCATTTTCCTTTCTGTTCTTTTAAAATGGGTTGTAGCTTCAACATTGCACAGGAGAGGGGTTTTAGTTCATAGTTTAAACTGCAAGCTTTCCAAACACATATAGAACATTTTTGTTTGTTCTACTGCACATTGCCTTTTGCCCTATCCAGGAAATCAGCAGTCCATGCTACTGCAATTTATGTTTCATTTCCTTCTCCCATATGCTAATTGAAAGCATTCCACATGAATGAGCTATCAAGCTAAGAAGAAGTATGCTTAAATATAGGATGTATATGTAGTTCCCTGTGATGTTTATTTGACTATAATTGTTCTTTCTTTTGCCTATGGGCATTATGACAGATGAGATGGAATGAGGGCCATTGCATTAATATATTAATAAAATAGGAAGCTGAGCAAAGGGATTTTTGTTGATCCTTTCAGCACCCTAAGAATAGAGACCACAGTAGAGCAATTTCCAGCCATATTCATCTTTGGTAACAAAAGCAGCAAAGACTCTTGAGGCACCTTTAATTCTAACAAATTCATTATGATGCTGTAATCATGCGAAGTGGACTGTGGCCTACAAAAGCCTGTGGTATAATGAATTTATTTGACATTAAAGCGCCACAAGATTTTTTGTTCTTACAATAAACTGAAGTATATATTTTAGATCTCGTATAATAGAATTTAGCAATCATACATTTTCATAGGAATGTAAGAAGCTGATTTACATGGCGTGAACTCAGGAATTCAGCTAGCTCTGTGTTGCCTGCACTGCTTGGGAGTGACTCTCCAGGGTTTCAGACAGCATCCCCCACCCCAAGCCCCACCTAAAGATGCCAAGGATAGCACATAGGGCTTTTACATGCAAATGAGATGTTCTACCACTGAGTGTTGGCTCCTCCCCTATAGAAAATATTATAATGTTTTTCATGTGTTCAGCCTGGTTCTATAAGGGCTAAGTTACTTGCATCATAAACATCGAAGATAAGTATGTGTAACCTGCAAAGATCTAGCTTTTGAAATTACTAGCAAGTACTTTTTATGAATAAGGGATAACTTCTTTGCCTCCCAGGATTGACAGCTGAGGTTGAGAAGCAACCTTGAGGTGGTTTTATCCTTGAGTCATTTGAATGAACTTGAGCTTTACTGAAAACTGGCAAGATTGCAGCCCCTGCCACCTGTTGTGCACTCTTTGCAAATGGAATTGAATCAGAAGGTGGAGAGCCATGATTTCCTGGTTGGTTTAGTTTAACCCTGTTTTTTATGGTTGCGTTAAGTGTGTTGAGATATATTGAATGCTGCTATTCATTCTTGACACTGTTATTGATATCCATAATTGTTTTTGCTATAGTATACTTCAAGTTGTATCTATTATGACTCACGTTGTGTAAGTTGCTTTTAGGCATAGTCTGGTGGGGAAATAGTACGTGAATGAATGACTCTTGCATCTGTGAGTGCACTTTCCATACTGCTTCTTTAAACACTAATATCTATTCCTGGTGTAATGCATGCTCATTTGAGAAAATATTGTACAGCGGTTTAAATTGTGAACATCCTTCAAATGACATACACACTAAATATCATTAAGAACAAACAAACCTCACTTGGCCATGTAAATAGGCATGCTGCAGTAGTGAATCCTGCCCCTGAGTAATTAATGAGAAACACTTAGTTTCACTCCAAGAGGATTGTATTCCTCAATATTCAGAAAGTAGTCTGGGAACAATTGAACTTTCTCTATGTAGTAATTTTAAATGTCTGGCTTAATTGTCTGAAACAAAGGCTGTCCATCTCAGTAACCAGGACAACAGAAACTCTAGGCAATTTTGTTCTATTTGTAGATGTTGAGTCTTGGTTACTTTATTAGATTATATTTCCTTAATTAGCTAGCTCCTATAAATCTTCTGAACATAGCAGTGAGAAGAGCTATCAGTGGTTATTAAACTCATTTACTTCTGTTTTCATTGAAGTGAATTTGCAAAATAGTCTGAAATGGAAACAAAATGGCAATTGAATAGGAAGGATGAAGTATATGGTATATTATTACATTGTGGAGTTATGTCCTTTTTCCTGAATTAAATTTGGATATTTCTAAGAATGGAAGAAAGAGGTATTTACAGTGGTACCTTGGGTTACAGATGCTTCAGGTTACAGACTCTGCTAACCCAGAAATAGTACCTCAGGTTAAGAACTTTGCTTCAGGATGAGAACAGAAATTGCACGGCGGCCGCGACGGGAGGCCCCATTAGCTAAAGTGGTACCTCAGGTGAAGAACAATTTCAGGTTAAGAACGGACCTCCAGAATGAATTAAGTTCTTAACCCGAGGTACCACTGTATTGAGTTGTAGATTATTTTGGGAAACTACTAGGAAAAAACCTGTGTTTTTAGATTCATTGGTGCATGTTTACCAGACTTACATGCTTTAATTTTCAGTTTGTGACGTACATGCTCAGCAAACTACAGTGGAGAATAAAATGTGGCTTTGTAGTAAGTTTAATGGAATGATGGCATAAAACTAGTTGAAATGCTCTTTGAGCAATCTAATATCTGGTTAACATGTAGTCTCTAGGGCTGTCACTTGATTTAGAAAAGCTTACCCAATTAATCATCTGAGTTTTAGTCAATTAATGTACCGGTAATTAATCAATTAAACCTGCAGAAAGCATGCATTCTGAGAGTGTGTGTAAATATTTACGAGAAATGATAAATGTAATATTATTTCTCTCCAGTGTTTGTTATTCAGAGATGTCTTACACACCTGCTACAGTGCTAACTTTAAAGTTGCCTGCCGCCCAACTTTTTCCTGCTGCCTCCTCTCTTTACTCCAGTTTCAGGTGTTGAAGAATGGAGATCATGGTGGGAATGGCCTTTGCTACTGATGACACCAGTGATGACTGCCACTCCATTTGTAGATGAGGCATCTGGTATGAGACTGGTGGCAAGCTAGCACTTTTTCCGGTGGCATCTGCCACCACAAATTCCACTAGCTGTATTGAACTCACTCAGAACACTATCAGATTCCACCACAGAACCATGCTAAATTTTGCATACTGCATTACCAGGCGGGGATCACCCATGAAGTCCTGTTCCAGCCCAACGGCAGCACTCTCATGGATATTGAAGAACTATTGTCCTCCAACATGCCAGAGACTAGCTTGGTCAAGGATGCTGTTGGGCAACAGAATGATCAATAGGCCAGCAGCACCCTCAATCTCTCTCTCTCTCTGGCCCAATACAGGTACAGAGTTTTTTAAGCCCACTCCAAGGATTTCTGGTACATGAGACAGTATTTCAATGGACAACACCCTCCTTCATCCTCCAGTCTAGCCTGGTGCTGTACTGACTACCCAGGTGCACACAGTTGAGATAGGTCAGGCCCACCCAGGTCACTCATCCAATTCTTGGATATATTGGCACGAGGTAGGGTTCATTCCTTTTTAATATTATTGTCATCCTGAAAGACACACCTCTTCAAAAAAACACAACACCTGTTTACAAAAAATGGCAGGAATTTCTGAACCAAATACATGTTTCGATAAATAACTTCCATCTGCCCACAAAGCCGTGTAGCATCTCTCCTTTGTTACATCTTTGTATAATTTAAATCATTTCTACTGCCTCCGTTGTAAGCAACCAGAGCAATTATTGTTATCTGCAGGAAAAAATAGATTTAGACAGAACAATGGAAGTCATGGAAATATGGGGGGGGGGGGGAAATAGATACTTCATAGAACTAATGATGCTGTTGCGATGCACTGCTAACTCAGGAAGTAAAGAAAGATGCTGTATTGTTGAATGCTGGTTTCTAGCTCAGGATGTCGAGAGTCTCCAAAGAAAGAAAAAGTGGTGTGTGTGTGTGTGTGTGTGTGTGTGTGTGTTTGGATCAGTCTCCAAAAATGGCTTCTCATATCCTACCTCATATGTTTGTAAAGTTCTCTGTTTTAGTTTTTTATAATTCAAGGTCAACATCTTGAATATTATTTAGAAGATAATAGGAATCCAGAGCAGACACTAGCTGCTGCCTACCCCTATCATCTAGTGCTTAACAATACAATAAATGGCATAGTGGGTTTTTGGAATTCATGTGGTGTTTTTTTTCTTCCTGTACAAAACACTGCTGGAATAATGCTGGCAGGCCTAGTCAGTTCAATTACCTGTTTTAGAAAAGCCATATGGTTGTTGTCATTACTTTGTATTGTTTTGCAGTATTTTATGCTGTGCATTGCCTTGATATTGATGCGAGTGGGCAGTATAAAGGAATTAAATGCAAATAAATATGACTACAATGAAATTAACACAATGACTTTTTAAAATACATGTGTGTGATTACAAATGAATGAATACTATGTACCGTATGTAGTAATTAGTATTAAAAAGGAAGCAATGAATTGATGGTGAGTTTGTTTTTCAGCAATACCAAAGGGATTTAGTCTGACAGCAGAACCCCAAATACACCCTGATTTAAATGCAATGTGATGTACAAATTGCAAAGTATTAAACTTCATGCAAATCGCAATCCTAATTAAGATTTACACAGTGTTAATACTTCTGGTGGCAAGACAGGGCACGGTTCTTAGAACATTCCACTCTACTTATCACTTCCATATTATTATGGAATTCCACAAACATCAGACCATCCCTCTGACAATTTGAATTCCCCCCAGATTTGTATTGTGTAAAAGAAACTTGGTGAGATGGTGCTACCTGGGAGCGTAGCACAAATTGGAACTGTATTCCAGAATGGGGTTTTAAAATAGAACATAAAAGATTATTATTAGTTCATAAAATGAATGTATTCTTAAAGTAACAATTGACTTGCAGTTTTAGTGAGATAAAGACCAAAGTTAAAATTAAAGGGGATTTTTTGGTCTTGAAGTCGGATTCCCAGTATCAGTGGCGTAGCGTGGGTTGTCAGCACCCGGGGCAAGGCAAGTAATTTGCGCCCCCTAACCCGGGGCAAGGCAAGTAATTTGCGCCCCCCGCTGCACTGTCCCTCCCCCAGATAGTCCCTCGCTGTCTCTCCGCACCGCACCGCACCGCACCGCACCGCACTGCACGCCTGGCACCCTCCCCTCCACAGTGGATGGCGACCTGGCGGCTCTGATCGGATTCGCACAGCCAGCACTGCAGTGAGAGAGAGTGAGTGAGCCAGGTAGGGGCAGAGAGCTGCGAGTGCGAGCGCGCCCCCCCAGATGTTGCGCCCGGTGCGGCCAGCACCCCCTGCACCCCCCACGCTACGCCACTGCCCAGTATATTGATACTGAGAAAGAGCGGCAGGGATATGAGAAGAGGAGCATTTGTGTTGAGTCTGAATTCCATGAATGTGGGAGAGAATTTGGAAGGAAAAGCAAATGTATGTTCTAGTTCAGTGTATGTTTCACAATCACTCTGGAACAAATTTAAAACAAAGCTGATTTAAGCTTTGTGTGTTTATTTCTGGAAGGCTCTATGATTAAAACATTTGGATGCTTGCAAAACATATATCTGTAACTTCATGTTTAGATACAGATATATGCTCCTGTCAGAGAGGATGGGATGAGAAAGAGTGTTTCAAGTCTGCCTAAAGCCATGCCATCTGTCCTTGAAGACACATTCCTTAAAGTGTTTGGGGACAGACTGTGGTCACTCAGTGCAAAGGTTATATCATTCTGAACATGTTCCGAATTACTTCTATGTACAGTATTATTGTTTCATATGTCCTGTGATTTAACTCAAGGATTGAAAAGAGATTTCTTTTGCTGAGCCCTGGCAACCACAAATTAGAACCTGCTCTGAAGACTCAAACAAACAGTGGCTGTTCAAAATAATAACGTTTTTCTCCTTTGCAGGAGAAGCCTCTAAAACTTGACACTGTACATCAGAAGCAATGTTGAAAATGCCCCAACTGGGAGTAAAATAAATGAATTCACATTACAGTATATGGAAAAAAAATTGCTTCCTCCATCTCAGCAATGCACAAACTTTATAGACAGAAGATTTGTGAGACTGTCAAAATATAATACCTTAATCTAGCCCTAAACAGAAAAAACATGTATTCTGTTTGAAGCTGTATTCTAAAAGCAGGCTTCAACAAACAGAGTACAATCCTATGACGTATCACTCTACAAATGTGTTGTGGCACTGCTCTAGTCCTTATTGTACTTCCATTGAGCTTTGATCATTTAAGTAGGTTTGGGTATGTATAGTTAGCACATTCGTTCTGTCTTTGTTGTTCTCAGGCTTTGCAACATTATCTGAATAAGAATTGGTGTAACCCAAGAAGCACAGCTGCTTCTATGTGATGTTCATTCACATTACCATTCCCTCACTTCCCTTATATCTGGTTTGTGGGTAAGCATGAAGGGCTTTGGACTATGTAAACTTCAGGCACAACTGTGGTGTACCTAGTTTGTGAAAACTTCTCACTCTTTCCCCATTCTGGTGTCAAGGAATCGCTTCACATTCCTGTCCAGATGTTATGGAATCTTCACAATCCAGATGAGGAGAATCCAGCCCAAAGTAGTTTGATCGATACCTTCTGTTTCTAGCTAAAAAGGTGACATTCACTGTAGCATCAGTAGGCACCCACATGTTCAACAGGGCTTTTTTCCTTCTCCCTCTACAGGTATCCACATACCCTTCATTTGCGCTGGGTGATCCTCTGGGGTGAGGCATGCGGGGGGGGGGGGGGAGCTGCAAATGGGAAAAGAGGAGAGATGACAATCCTGAAGCCCCATTTTTCAAGCAGATTTCCATTGTGCAAGTGAGCAGACATTACTGAATGCCATCTGGTATCCCCATTTGAGTGGGAATCACTTCCAGGTGTGTTTCTTGCCACATAGAGTTTTGGGATACAATATCTTCCCCCTGTTGAAGAGTTCTGCTATCCAAGTGGCAGCTGTGAAATGTGTGTCATTTTAGCTTGTAGAAGAACCTAGAAAATGGTTTTCTGCCTATAGTATTTTTAAAAAGCATGTGTTTTGTTTTTTTTAAAAAAAAATTTACAATCCCCCTCATGGCTTTTTGTGTTTTTATTTTTGGGTTTCTAATTTTCTTTTTCATTATTATTAAAAGCATTTCTAGACTGCTCTTTATCCATGCAGATACCAGGCTGGTGCACAATAGGCATGGATGAAATTAAACATTCCACAAAGAATGTTTGTAGTACAGTACAAGTATAATAAAGCGGGGGGGGGGGGACCCAATTAGTTGCAACTAAAAATAATTAGAGCATTCTAAAATGCCAACTTTAAAATGCCTGGGCAAATAGATAAGTTTTGAGCTGACACGGAAATTCTACATGCTTATGGACCAAACTAGAAGTGATGTTTATAACAATTTTCTGATGTATTCTCAGAAAGAAAGAAAAAACAGCCACAGGTGTGCATGTTGTTTTAACACTTAGTCCCTATTTCAAACTGGGTGCCTCTTCTCCTGCTATTTGACTTAGTAGGGAAGCTTCCATGAAGGAAAATAAGACTGCAACCTTAACTTAACTTGGGCTTCTCAGTAGAGATGGTTAGGACTGCACTTAAGCCTATCCATGACTATTACTCATGATGAGTATATATTACCTCCAAGTGCAGAGGCGACCTGCCTCTGAACATTCCAGTTGCTTGGGATCATGAGTAGGAGAGTTCTGTTGTGCTCATGCCTTACTTGCAGGCATCTGGCTAGACCTCTGGTCTGATCCCAAAGGGTTGTTCCTGTGTTCTGAAGAGCTAAAGCCAGGATGGAAGCAATAACTAAACTCATCTATTCTTTTCGTATGCATTTATTGCTGTTGCTTTTTGTCCTTGAGAGGTATATTGCCAGCTATGCAAATGTAAAGGATCTGTACTGAAGCTGTTCAATATAGACTAGCCTAGGGAAATCATGGAAAATAATACTTTGGCTCATTTGACCCTGGAGAAAGCACTCAAATGTTCTTTCAGGAATAATCCATTTTCACAGATTTGATAATCCTCCACTTCTTGCTGTGTATATTGGATCGGTCATCTAACTCTTGTCCGTGAGCCAAGGATTTAGTTCTTTGTTTTTAGTCTGTTGTATTCCACATGCTCTTAGGAATGCTTTCATTTGTTTTTTTGGGTGTATTGCATTCACTTTTTCCTGTGTCCATGGCACTCTCTCTAAATCTGTGGTGGAGACTTGGGGAACTTGCAGCCCACATTATCAGGTGTTTTCAGCCTTTGCTGTTTTCCCACCTTCTTTTTGCAGCCGTTGAAACCTGGTTTTAGACCAGCTTGGCAGTGAACCCCTCATGTAGTTCTCCTCCTGCAGGTGAGAGTGGGAAGAAAAAATGTATGCCTTTTCTCTAAGCCCGCAAATGTCCTGTACCCTAGCTTTTGCTATTGCTTTTCTACTCAGTAGTTATGTGTCCCTGCAGGAGCGATTTTCCTTGATGGAAAATTACAAATCAATAAATTTATGAGGAAAGAGGCTGGAATAATCGTGTGTATCTTTGGGGGTTTGCCATTAATTTTTGTATCTCCTCAGAATTGATAAAGCAAGTTACTTTGATGCAAGGCCCTTAACGTTGAACAAATCTTTCCATTCATTGGCAGCGCTTTCTGTGAGAAAAGCAAAGATGAGCTGGCATGTTGACATTTCGGTCCTGTTTGCTGCACAGCTCTCAGAAAGGAGTGCTGCTAAAGGCCAGAGTTTTTGCTTGTTCAAATGTTAGTACCAGGAATGGTGAAGGAAGAGAGACAGCTGCTCCCCACTCCTGCTTTACAAGTCCAAAATTCTGTATATTAATCCCAGCTGACAAATGCTGAATACATACCAAACAAGACTTTGGTATTTATAGAATGTATATAACAATTCAAGGAACAGGCCCTGCAGTCAGCATTTCAAGCAGCCAACTAATGAGATCGTTGACAGCTCACTCTGATTTTTTTGAAATTGTTCTGTGTGTATGCTTCTTAGGGAAGTGAACCTCTGTGGAATAAATTGCACTGGCATACTGTGCTCAAATGATAGTGCTCTGCTAAACCATAAAGAAGCATGTAATGCCAGCATTATAACAGTGTTTTGTTTTCTACAGATTGTAGTTCAGTTTTGTCATGACTTGGGCTAGTAAACCGTTAAATCTCATGCTGTCCTATTCCAATCCACTGCACTCTCGACAGATTTTCAGCACACAACTTTTTTCCTCTTCATTATATTTAACCCAGGATGTAGTTACCATGTGTGGCTTTGTTAAACTGTAGTTACTCCTTGGTAGTGGTACCCAGGCTTCCTCAACCTCGGCCCTCCAGATGTTTTTGGCCTACAACTCCCATGATCCCTAGCTAGCAGGACCAGTGGTCAGGGATGATGGGAATTGTAGTCTAAAAAACTTCTGGAGCACTGGTGTTGAGGAAGCCTGCAGTAACCCCTGTACATAGAACTGCAGCTGGCATTGCCATCTGTCAACCCAGAACTCTTGTTGTCTGTCTCTTTAAAATCTCTATGGTAACAAGAAAGCACAATAGTTGCTGGGCTTCCTGTCCTGTGTTTTTCACTGGTCCCTTTGCCTTTCCTCCTCCTGTGCTTGTGGTAGTAAGTAGGACTTCAGTTTTGCCCCATAGCAGATGGAGGCGGTGGCAAGATGAAGGGGCCAGTGGGGAAATGAGGTGGAAGGCACAGTGGTTGAAGCTTCTCCTCAAAGACTGCCTCTCCCCATGTGAGAGAGCAGCACTAGGCCCCTGCCAGGTAGCCTAGTTCAGGCTTCCTCAACCTTGGGCCTCCAGATGTTTTGAGACTACAATTCCCATCATCCCTGACCACTGGTCCTGCTAGCTAGGGATCATGGGAGTTGTAGGCCAAAAACATCTGGAGGCCCAAGGTTGAGGAAGCCTGGCCTAGTTGGCTCATTGGATCTACACAAGACAATACACAACAGATCTTCTGACACACAATGTCACATTCCTATGGATATTGCTTGCTGCAATGTGGGAGGCCAGTGTGTGAATCTGTCCTAAAGTTTAGAGTGTATTCTGTTCTCCTCAAAATACAAATGCGGCAAGTTGCTTAGAAGGGGTTGGCATGCAACACTTGCTGTTTAAGAAATGGCAATAGCGCTTCCATCTCTGTGTGGTGCTGCATATAATTGTGAGGATTCTGTGGTTGCCCTCCTCCTTTTGCACTCCCGCCTTTTATCCTTATCCCATTGGATTGTCCTTTTCCTTGCACACAGAGTAAACCAAGCCTCTGTCACAGAGCTGGCATAAGTGGTGCTGAACTCCTAGCACAGAGGGGTTTGGCCTGTGACACAATTTGAACATGCCGTATGTCAGCTCAGTCATTGTCTCTTCAGGCTGCTAAGAGTATTTCAAAGTAAAGCACCACAATAAAAAAAAAAAGCAAGAGTGAAACTGTTTTTCATTTCTTACAGCAATTTCAGGCATCTGTCTGAACCTTACTACAGCAGTATGTTGACATTTGAGTGACCTTGTGTTTCTCTCTAGGAGATGGAAGCCCAAGATGAATAGTTGCCCTTCCAAAGTTATTTCTGTCATATTCAGAATAAACACTTCTAAACAGCTCTTGAGGCTTTCCTTCTAGAAAATACTCTGATTAGAGGATCTGTCAAATAAGGGACGTAGCAACTACTATTGCCTGCTTGAGTAGCACCCTCAACATACTCTCAGACAAATTTTGCGAACAAAGAGGAAGCTTCAGGGGGACCATGACAGCTGCTAACATTTCATTTATTTGTTTGTTTATTGTATTTCATTTTCCTTCAAGGAGCTCAAAGCTCTTCCCCCCTCCTCATTTTATCCTCACTAAGCCCTCCAAGGTAGGTTAGGATTAGACGCAGCAACTGGCCTGCGGTTGCCCTGTGAACTTTTTGGTTTGAGTGGAGATTTGAAATTTGGTCTTCCAGGTCCTAGTCCAACTCTCTGGCGACTACCTCACACTGCCCCCATGCTGCAATGCACCTCAATATCACATCCCGTTCCCCCCACATGATTGTCTTTTTTGACTGTCCACATTTTGCCTCATGATATTTCTGGGTACCACAGCTTCTTCTGCTTCCATGGTAGGTTGATCATCCTACAAATGATGGGGCAGATCAGTGTTGGGCACTTTGTTCCAAAGGAGCCACTGTCCCTGTCAGTGAGGGCACAGCAGAATCTTCCTTTTATAACTGTACGCAGGTCTGCTCTACTTAATGTGACGTTGGTTTGGATTGTATAACAGCTCCTTGTTGTCTTAGCTTCTTTTTACTTGCTGCATGAACTCAGCTGCCATGTGGAATGATCTGAAGCAGCCTCCAGATGGTGTCTGTAGTACGTGCCTTGGTCTCAGTTTCATATATCAGTATGAAATTCACCTGTGGGGGGATTTTAAAATAAGCTCAATACACCATCAGTTCATCATGTTTTCATAAGGCAGTGGCAGCTCCAGGGCTTTGCAAATGAAAAGGCTGTGTGGGAAACTTGATGAAGGATATGCCTTTGTGTCTCATATACTGAAACGCCACCTACATCTTGAAGTATGAAAATGTTTTTTTTAATTAATTTTTTAAATTAAAATAAACATTTTTGAAGGGTTTGTTGAACCTTCTTAAGAATGTGAAACTTGGAAAAGTGCAGTGGGTTTAGCCTGTAACATACTGGTAGTTTAACCATTTACAGTGGTACCTCGGGTTAAGTACTTAATTCGTTCGAGAGGTCTGTTCTTAACCTGAAACTGTTCTTAACCTGAGGTACCACTTTAGCTAATGGGGCCTCCTGCTGCCACTGCGCCGCTGCTGCACGATTTCTGTTCTCATCCTGAAGCAAAGTTCTTAACCCGAGGTACTATTTCTGGGTTAGCGGAGTCTGCAACCTGAAGCATATGTAACCCAAGGTACCACTGTATTGCCATATTTTTTCTTAAGAGGGAATTCCTGACAAAAAATATTTTGACTGAAGCAAAACCAGCAAGTGTTAACTCATTTACAGTGGTACCTCAGGTTAAGTACTTAATTCGTTCCGGAGGTCCATTCTTAACCTGAAACTCTTCTTAACCTGAAGCACCACTTTAGCTAATGGGCCCTCCCACTGCCACTGCGCCACCGGAGCACAATTTCTGTTCTCATCCTGAAGCAAAGTTCTTAACCTGAGGTAATATTTCTGGGTTAGCGGAGTCTGTAACCTGAAGCGTATGTAACCCGAAGCATATGCAACCCGAGGTATCACTGTACTGTGAAAAATGTTAGCAAAACAACATATTTTAAATGTGCACCTAAGAGCCCATTAAAGTCTGTTCTTGATCATTGAAGTTGTGCTGTCAATTCCCATTGATAGTAGTGGGTTTGAATTAGGCATTAAAACCTCAAGGAGGCCGACACTCAGGTTGGCCAACTCTCTTCAGGTGTTCTCTGGAGCTGCATTGGAGTAAAAAAGGGGTTAAGAGATGTGAAAATGAGGTGGCTGCAAGCCTCTGCAATATACTTGCTATAGGTAAAAGTCACTGCTCCCTTTCCATTTATGTGCTTAATGGACATCTCAGGTTGGATTTGAATGTATGTACCTTGAATTGGACCATAAAGAAGGCTGATCGCCGAAGAATTGATGCTTTTGAATTATGGTGCTGGAGGAGACTCTTGAGAGTCCCATGGACTGCAAGAAGATCAAACCTATCCATTCTGAAGGAAATCAGCCCTGAGTGCTCACTGGAAGGACAGATCGTGAAGCTGAGACTCCAATACTTTGGCCACCTCATGAGAAGAGAAGACTCCCTGGAAAAGACCCTGATGCTGGGAAAGATGGAGGGCACAAGGAGAAGGGGACGACAGAGGATAAGATGGTGGGACAGTGTTCTCGAAGCTACCAGCATGACTTTGACCAGACTGCGGGAGGCAGTGGAAGACAGGAGTGCCTGGCGTGCTCTGGTCCATAGGGTCATGAAGAGTCGGACACGACTAAACGACTAAACAACAACACCTTGAATTGTATGTGGTATAAATATAACTTGCACTCCCTTTATATACATAAGCTAGAGGCCCTAGGGGCAAATATTCCATATATTAATGCAACCACCTGGTTCCTAGTCAAGTTAGACACCCACAAGGTAGAATGAAAAACAGGCCCTGCATGTTTGATTCTACATGCATTATTGTGATTTTTAGCAGAATTGTGTTGCAGAATTAGTTCAAGGGATCTTATTTGACATTGCATGCAAAGTGTGTATGTGTAATACATTCATTTTCCTCTACTGGAAGCTATTTGTAGCATCCCTAATATAGCTAAGTAATTTGCATTATGAATAAAATGCCTATTCAGTGAGTGGATTCTTATGACAGAGAAGCATGTAGTAGTCGCAGAAGCTTATTGCATAATGTTCACAACTATCTGCAGCTTCCGACTAACCAGCCAACCTCCAGACTGCAGACCTCCCACAGCTGCTTGGGAAACTGGAGAAGCAAGGAGCTGGTTAGCAACAAGCATAATTGTGTGGCCAGGCTCTGGACTGCTGCTTCCCCATGTCATTATGGGCACTACACAGTAAGCTTTTGAGTGGGTAGCACATGACTCTGCCTGATCTGCTGAAGAGGACAAAACATGCCTTGCCTGAAGGAAATTTTGACTCGTCGCAGATGATGACCTAATTACAAAGCCATCTTAAACGCCAGTTAACTCACCTTTGAAAAAAAGAAATAGAGATAATCAACGGCACTTTGGGTGAAATGGAAAGGTGAAATCTGAGTTTCAGTGTAAGGAGTTTTAGGTTATACTGACTAAAGACTTTTAGGCTATATCAGTTTGTAAATGGACAGAAAGTGGTTCCTTTTCTTCAGTGGTTTCTGGAAGTTTGTAACGGAAACAACAGCATTGCATAATTTCCATCACTTCTGATGTTACAGTATTATACGTGATGTTAGATGTAGCTCCCAATAAAGCAATGTGACACTGTTTAAAATGTGACCTCAACTGTCTTCTTCACCTTTTACAAGCCACCAGTTGTAGATTATTTGCACTGTTTAGTGTGGGAAGAGAGGGGGCGATGAAGATGGAAATGCATCTCACCATTTTTTGTCCCATTCGTGTCAGGCCTATATTTTGCTGCATGACTCCTTAGCAGACCCTGCAGCCTGGATCATCTCTCAGTGTATGTACGTTGCAGTGGCGGACTTTCGGTTTAAAATTTTTACTGACGCTCTGTGTGACACCAAAATCCGGTGCCTCTTGCTTTTCACCTTTCATTGTTTGTCATTGTTGGGCACCCCCTGTGGTACCCTCTTGGCTCAGCACCTCCTGCGGGTGAGCCAGTCATCTCCCCTAAATCTGCCTCTGGTAGGTTGCCACATTACTGAGGGAGGATCTGTGTCAGCTCTATTGACCAGACCCTCACTTCAGCGCTGACAAACTCTCTCTTCTCAGAAGTAGCTTTGTGGAGGTTTTCTGAAGATAGAAACCTGTATTTTTAAAATGACAAGCATCCCTTCAGTGACTAATTTGACCCACCAGCCTCTGAATCCCAATCTCTGCATCAAGGAGTCCAGGAAAATGAAATCAAGGGGCCATTAGTCACTAGCTCAAGGCAGAATGCCTGCCCCTTTGACAATAATAGTGGGGTACTGGCTTCCCTGCAGAGAGTGACCTACTAAAATAATAGAAATGTACTTAAGGCCCAGTTCTGACCTCATTTTTGCCACTGTTGCTCCTACAGGATACAAACATTAAGTGAGTCCATAATTTTTTAGAGGAAATCGTTTGGGAACTGGTCAGCTACTTAGCAGTGGAAATTTGCTGTTTGAGAAATGTAGTATATCAGCACTAAATAAGGTTATCTAAGGTGCTGCAGAAGATCTCTTGTGACCAGGATAGCAATAGCTTATAAATCTGGTGGTTGTGTAAATATATCAGAGCCCTCTGGCAGGCAGGTTTGAGGTTAATTCAATTCATTACCGGTCATTCTATCCCTTTGCACTCCCAGCTTGTCATATTGAATGTCAGAGAGAAAGAAGTCCCATTAATCATGCAAACACTGTCTGCAGCAAAGCTTTGCATTGCACAACTGTGGGATGTACCAGCCCTTTCAACAAGATAATGGCTCTCTGGGCCAAACCAGACATGAAGTAGGAGAATCGTGAATAAGATCTCACATGTAGTTAACAGCTGATCTGCCATACAGTTAGTTACTCTTGTAAAGTTTGTGATTTGATTTTTCGCACCATTCTCTGGATTTAGCTTTGAAATGGCTAGATGGGATTCATTCACTAAGTTGTGTTATTTCTTACATTTTGTTAAGACTTACCTGTTTCAGAAGGCCTTGAGTGAACTGTCATCTGATGGGCTTTAGCTCTGTGCTAGCGCTTTTAATATATTGCTGTTTGGCGGATTCTGGAACACCTTTTCTTTGCTTTGAAATTGCACGGTTTTTTTAAAAATGGCTCAGTTTGGACATTCTCTCTGTGTGTATGGTGGGATACATGTGAAAGACTGTTCTCAAACAGAGGCACCACTGTATAGATAACTATAGAACAGCAAGTTTTTCTTCTGTGGTTAGATGAGTAAATTCTGCTTTTATTTATTTATTTATTTATCTTGGCAGCGTTTTAGATGATGAGAGCAGCAATCTCCGACAACAAAAGCTTGACAGACAGGTGAGTTTGTAAAAATTTCATTGCACTTCATTGGTTATTTCATGTTGATAGCTGGAGCTTGCTTAACTGGATTTCTTAAGTATAAGACAAACTTTCCTCTTACTGATATTCACAACTGGTAACTTTTAGGTTTTTTCCATAGCATAAATCAGTGCTGACCAATAAGCCACCGGGCTCTTTAAAACTAGGTGTGTAGTTTTGCTGTGGATATGGACAAATGACTCATAAATATGCACTATCTACCATCATAATATAAACATGGAAACATCTGGAATGAGAGATCCATACAGCTGGAAAATACACTCCCCTTCTGGTTATAAAATCTGCTAAGGAACTGAGAACTGAAATACGGTAATTGTTTAATGCTCAGCGAAGATCACTGTTACCCTGGGCTGCGATGTTGATACTAGCTTTCAAAATTGTCTTTGATACAAAATAATATTTGGAATCTAAATTGGAAAATCAGATATCCCACCCTCTCATTTTGGGCCCAGTCAGCATTTTCACATGTTCCATAATCAGGCCACAGTGCTCCATTCTCCAGGTTAGGGGTGTGATGTATGAAATTACTTTCAGCCACCCCTGAACAAGCATGGGTCACTTACATGGTCTGATGCAAGTAGTTATTAGTATGTTTTCCAGAATCATCACTAGCAATTGGCTGCAGCCCGCTTGCTTTGTGCTTCTCAGGGCTGGGGTGTGTGGATTGATCTGATGGATCATGCAATTGTTGCAGAATCTCTGTGCTAGATTAGCTGTAGCATTGGGAAAGACTTTTATGCATTTCACAGTGCAATTCTCCCTGTCCCTATTCAGACATAAATTCCATTGATTCAGTGGCTAGGGAGTTGCAGCACATAGAGCTTAGATCATAATTATAATCACCATAATACAGCAATAATTTTAGTTCCTATACTTTATTGCTTTCCCAATATTTAGTATAAGCGATTTTAAATCTCAAATCTGACTATCAGTAGAGGAGTCAAATATCTCTGCTCTTATCACCGTAGGTATTTTTGCTTTTTTAAGTTTTAAAAGAGGCTCTCCATAAAGAATTGCTTGCGTATCTCCACTGTACATAATAGTAGCAAAAGAAATGGTTTGATACAGAATTGTGGTAGGAGGTTGACGTCCAATTTAATATTGTTTGGTTCAAAGCATCTTGCTGAGACACCCAGAAATCAGTCCATAGGCCCACAGGTTCCTATTTAATTTAATGAGGAGCTCTCTCTGTGTGTCACTGTGTGTTTTCCCAGCGAGCATTACTTGAGCAGAAGCAGAAGAAAAAACGTCAGGAGCCACTGATGGTTCAGTCCAATGTGGACAGCCGGACAAGGGCGCGCAGAATGAAACAGTCAGAAGAACAAGCACCATTGGTTGAATCTTACCTCAACAGCAACAGCAGCACCATTTATAATGGTATGTGTCCTAATTTACTGCAAAATGTCGAGGGCAGGGAAAGGATCAAGAGATGCATTCGAGAATATGCTGACAAGAATTTTAGGGGGAAAAGTAATATAAACTGGTCTAAACATAGGCATCAGAATTGAATATTTGTTCCTTTTTATACGGTGGCTCGGTCTCCCTATAACTCTTACTTCAATAATCCATCAAATAGTATTTTGATTATTATTCTCCCAATGGAAAGGGTTTGGGGGGGGTTAGCTCTGTCAATCTCTGTCAGAGATTGACAGAGCTACTGAGCCATCTATCTTCCTTCTGAAATTATTCAATCATTCACCATTTGTGGGAGGTGTTCCATTCACAGTTGCAGAATGCACTGCTGTTGTTTTAGCAATGAATTTCTCGTGGTTTTAAGCAAAAACTAAAACTACTACTTTTCATAAAATGGAAGAGGACAACTTGTCAACAGAATGTATATTTCCTTTCCATGTTCTGTAGGAAGTTGACTGCACATAAAACTTTCAGGCTTTTTGTCCACTTTCATAATCACTAACTGCCCTCACTCCCCAGTTAAACTTTTAAATATAAAAATAAAAATGCACCATCAGTAGTTGAATGTCTGACTGAATAAATCTTACTTCTTGGTATACGGTTGCTGTCCTCAGCCTTTCAATCTTGGCAAAGAATGGTAAATATACATATTTTAGTAAACATTATGTGCAACACTGCAATATCATGCAGCCCAAATGACCTTATTAATGTGAGCATACAGTTCCTTTGCTGGCAGATTCATTTTATATGCATGCTCATTACATTTTAGTTTATAATGATGCCATCATTTGCTTCAACTGCAGTAAGTATGAGACAACCCTTCTCCCCTTCCCACCGTATGAAAATCTCAAACCCCTTAAGTATGTATTTCATTGCAAAATATTACAGGGAAAATGTTATTTTTTTACAATAGCCTTTTAGAAAATTGCATTGATGTTCACTTTTCCCCTTTAGCATTCCTCAAAAGTGTTTTTGCTTTTTTAAATTCAAAATTAAAGAAGCATTTGAATTTCATTAGCCGTTTTTAACAGCAATTTAAATGTACACGGCGTCTGAATATTAAATGCATTTGACTTAGTCTCAGCAGCCTTTTCTTCAGTTACATTTATAAATTGGAAACCACACTGTGAATAGAACTTCTGTTTGGATTAATGATTTGCATTTTGTGGCCCAGCTCATGCTGGTATGCATGTGCACAGAGGAGAGAAGCAATTGGTTGCATCCAGCACTGCCATCATTGGCATAACCTCTCCATCCTCTTCTCTCTCCTACGGTCCCCTGCACATGCCAAAATATGCTCTGTAATGTTGAGGGACCGGATTTTGGCATTTGGGGGGGTTGCAGGCAGAGGAGAGGAAGGTGGAATCCTGTTGTGTGTGTGGTAGTCTGATCATGCAGAGTGGGATGCAACCCATTTTTCCTATGGGAAATGTGTTGGCTCAAAATACATTCAGTTCCTGTCTGCTTCTTCCTTCCTTTTATATAACGGTAACTTGCAAAAAATCAAATAAAAAATCAAATGTATTTCAGATGATAAGTTTTGGCTGTACATTGTTTAATTTTGGGCGCCATTTTACTTTGAGCCATAAATGACGTCAGTTTTCCACCAAGTGGCAAGTTTCAAGTTACCAATTCAGTGGATGTTTGTGCACATTCTATTAATGAGCATTAGTTAACACTTAAAATGTTTTAAATGTTTTTATTCACACAAGCAGGGGGAATCTAACAGTTTTTGACATGATATATATGAAACAGTGTTTTAATTTACATTTCCAGATATGAGAAAATTTCAGTTTTGTTAACCTATAATCGAAAGCATCGGTTGATACAGAAAATTAAATGTTCTCTATTAAAGAAAACCTACCTTTTTGTTTCAGTTCATCCTCTTTTTTGTGTTAACAAAAGTACAGTTAAAACTTAATAGCTTTCTACGTTTTCAGTAGAACGAAAGGACCTGGGTACAAATCTAACATGAGATAAAATTGTTCCAGAAAAGCTTCACATAGGGAGGAAAAACCTAAGGTTACAGGAGAAAGATAAAGAAAAAAAATGTTCTGCCTTTATCAAAGGACACCAGCATAGGAAAATGTCAAGTCAAAACATTGTTAACAACCAGCCTGGTTTTATCAGTACTGTGGGATGATAATGCTTCAACATTGGTTCTTGGTTCTTGGTACCTTGGTTCTCAAACTTAATCGGTTCTGGAAGTCTGTTCCGAAACCAACGCGTTCCAAAACCAAGGTGCACTTTCCCATAGAAAGTAATACAAAATGGATTACTCTTTTCCAGACTTTTAACAACAACCCCTAAAACAGCAATTTAACATGAATTTTACTATCTAACAAGACCGTTGATCCAATAATCAATGTTCTGGACTATAAAATAAATAAGACAGTATAGTAGATGATAAAAAGTAAAATTAATTTTTTTTCTAACCTGCACTGATGATAGTCATTGTTTGAATGGGGGGCTTTTATCTATTTCCACAGTCACACAATCAGTCAATCAAACAATCAATCAATCATAAAACAAGCCAGGGTCACAAAAACCACACAAACTAAAACCCAAAAAATAGCAAAAACAAAAGCACCTGCAATCAGAAACGGAAGGCTTTAATTACGATTGGGGGGCTTTAATTACGATTGGGAAGGCTTTAATTACGATTGGGGGGGCTTAAATTTGCTGGGCAAGGGTAAAACGGGATGAAAAAAGCCTTAATTACTATGTGGGGGACTCAAATTTGCTGCGCGACAGTGAAAATGGAAGCTCGGGAGCATGTTCGACTTCCGAGGCAAAGTTTGAAAACCGGAACACCTACTTCCGGGTTTGCAGCGTTCAGGTTCTGGGTTGTTCGGGAACTAAGCTGTTCGAAAACCGAGGTACCACTGTAGTAAGATTCATCTAAAAATCAGGAAAGGAATCAAGTGAATTAAAATAATATTTCACACTATTTACCAAAAGGAAAAGAAGCTGCTCTTCCTTGTCTTTCAAGGCCTATTTAAATCAGCCTCCCAGACTGATGTTTAGCATGGTACATAGGGCTAGGTATGTGCCAGCAGAAATCTCTTCAGGGTAAAACACAGGCCTCTCCTTTGCACCTTGTGGTTTCGCAAAGGCAGAGCTTCAGTTCCATGACAGTCATTTGTAGCAGGCAAGATTTGGAATGTATGAGTTCACACGTGTAGACTTCTCTTCAGAGAAGGCTAATTGGCTAATTTACACTCTGTATAAATGCCATCTGTATTTCATTTCATTTTGTGTTCTGGATGAGCGTTCTGTACTCTCTATTGCTTCCACATTGATAGGTGACTAGAAGCCTCATGCCACCATTGCAGCCATGTGTACACTTGATCTTTGGCCACTCCCTCGACAGAGAAGTGCACCCTGGGACAACCCCAGATGCTGCTCTCCTAACATAATGGAGCCGCAAAGCCAGAGGCAGGCAGGGTTGGTTGCAGGCATATATTCCTCGTGGTCTTCTCTTTCAGTAGGCTGATGCAGCACAAGAAGTCCTGCACTCTGTGATTTCCAGAGGGCAGGGTTAGAACTAATGGATGGAAATGGCAAGGAAGCAGATTTCGGCTAACTAGCAGGAGAAATTTCCACAGTATGAGCTATCTGGCAATAGATGAGGCTGCCTTGGGAGATAGTGGGCTGTTCTTTACTGGAGACTTTTAAACAGTGGTGGCCACCTGCCAGGGATGCTGTTGTTGCACCCTACATTGCAAATCTTGCGCTGAGTAGAGGGTTGGTTTAGAAGACCACCTGGCTTCCTTCTAAGCTTGACATTCTACTGAGCATGGCTGAAGCATTCCCAAGAATGGCTTGCTGAGGTAGCAAAAAAGAATTGAGCACAAGGTGGGATTGTAGTGAGTTTTTGTGTTTGACTCTTATTACAGGGAAATAAACACAAACATGGAGTAGCCACCTACTATGGTTCTTTCCAGGAGCTCAGGAATTCTGCTCAGTTCTGCCTACCTGTCAAATTTGACCTGAGAGGCTGATCCTAATAAGGAGCAAAAAAGGTTCTCCGTCCCTGCCATAGTTTATTGTTCTACTCTTAAGTGTCAATTTATTCTGCTGAAATTATAGGGTACTCTCTGTTTATCTTTTTGAAAATCTCATTTGGCTGCTTTTATAGCAAATAATTCAGTTTTATGTGGATTCAAGACATCAATATTTGCTGGAGGGACATATGGTGGGGCAGCTTCATGACCCTGCCCCACCTCATGTGGTGCTATGGACAGTATGGATCAGTCCTCAAACCTAAAGTCATATGGATGCTAAGCTCTGCCTCAACAAAATTCGACATGCGTATTAAAACTGAAATTCAGGCTTTGACAAGTGCAGAGAAAGTGCTACCTTTGGAACTAATTCTCAAGCTGCAGCGCACAGTATTTATTTATTTCGCTTCTGGCTATTCCTAGTTAGTTGAGCAAACTGCTGAAATAAGAAGTGCCAGACAGTTTCTGTGTTTCTTTAAAAATGCAGTTTAGAGACACATGCAAATCAACTCATGCTTTAGACACTTTTAATACACATTTTTATAATTTTTGCGAGGCCTCAGCAAAACTCCTCAGTGGAGCACTAACAGAGCCTTCTTGTGATCACACACAGAGTCCCTTTTCAAAAAAATTGGATAGTCCCAAATGCATTTCAACACAGCTGGACATTGTTGGAGGGATGTCCAGACCAGGCATAGGCAACCTTGGCCCTCCAGATGTTTTGAGATTACAGTTACTGGTCCTGTTAGCTAGGGATGATGGGAGTTGTAGTCCCAAAACAGCTGCAGGGCAAGTTTGCCTATGCCTGGTCCAGACTATGTGTGTGATTCCAAGAAAGAATTGACGACGACGACGACGATGATATCCGGATGTGAAATGGATCAACTATTGAAAGTCATCTTGCAGGAAACAGCAGGCAAAACAATAGATGTGGATACACACAAATCTACGTGTTTGAGTGACCTGAAAACCTAATCATTCATTGCTAATAGATGCTGCAATCCACACCAGATCACCAAGCTTATAGGATGCCATGAACCACCAATGGGGAACCTGTGGTCCTCCAGATGTTGCTCGACTCCAACTCCCATCATCTGACCATTGAGCATGCTGGCAGGGGCTGATGGAAGCTGGAACCCAGCCACAGCTGATTGACCACCGCTTCCTCATCTCTGCCATAGAGGAAATCCTGATATGACCATCCCTCACCTTCTTCTTTGTCAAGGAGCAGCGGTTCCTGGAACTCTTCCTGCTACCATTACTGGTCATTGCTGCAGCTTTAGAACTTCCCAAATATAATTAAATGGCTTTATATGAATGCCAAGTCTTTTACTCAAGGCTGCTTGCCATTTGAATCTTATTTCTTTAAAAGGACCCTCTTTTGGCAGCTTGAACATCTGAGCACTTATCCTAAACTCTTAAAAAAGCAGAATGTTAAATCAAAGATGGAACTAGTGTGGAGTTCGTTTTAATGGTGCGCAGAAGTTCTGACTTATGAAAGGAGTATTGCAATTTAGGCTGCCATATTATGCACATTTACTTGTAAGTAAAGCCCCATTGAATTCAGTGGGATTTGCTTCCAAGTGTACGTACTTGTAATTGCATTGTTAGTGAGCTCTGGAGTTACATAACATTGCCACTTTTTTCTTTTCTGTACTTTTATGAAGGTGTGTGCATGGAGTGGGGATTGGAGGATTAGAAGGAGCAGCCTGCCAACTTCTGTTTTTTACTTCGTTGTAGAAATATTTATTTGTATGTGTTTCAAATAAGTAAACTGACAATATGAAACTACAGTGATTGTTTGCTTCACAGGTTCATGCAGGTCTAATGATTAGCCTGCAATCCTTTGCACATTTACTTAGGAATTAGTTCCATTGAACATAGTGAGATTTGCTTATTAGCAGGCATGCATAGATTGAATTGCAAAGAAGCTGAATGGGTTACGCCAGCACAAAAGCTTCTATGCTTAATTTTGTTACATTTTGAGTTGATGGTCTCTGTTTTCCTCTTTGAGAATTTGCAAAACATGTTTAGATAAAGCAGATGAGAAGTGAGACAAGAAGATACTAGCCAGTAAATTTACTTGCTGCTGGGGAGTTTTATTTGATGCTTGAAAGGGCAGGCTGGTGCCCCTACATAAAAATAAGTTCACTTGTAGGTAAATGCTGCTGTTTGCAATTTGAAGTGGCAAATTTGATGGAGACAGTGTCCCTTGCAGCATCCCTCCAGATATTATTAGGAACATTGCAGGAATGTTAGTATATTTTTAATAAGGTGCTGTTTTCCCCCAGAAGAAATATTAGAAATGGAGCCTTAACTGATGATATCACAGGGGACCATGTGCACATGGCACTCTCAGTTCTTCTGATGTCCTTGGACATAGCAGTCAAGGCTGGTTCACCCAGGCAAAATGTAACACAGAAAGGGATTGCCATTTATTTTACTAGCAGCCTAAAGGTAAAGACGGTAATATACTGTATTTTTAAAATATCGTTATAAACCTGCAGTCTTCTACCCTATACTGTCTTCTTTCTCTGGAACTGACTTGATATATATATAAATACTTTTACAATCTGCCTGCTTGCTTGCTCACTTCTTGTGGCTTCATAGGTTTCTCATTTCTTCTCTCCTCTGTTTTTCTCTTTATGTTTCTTTTTGGTTGGGGTGTCTGGATTCTCTCAAGCAGTACAGGAGCCTGAGCAAGAGGACGTAAAGGTGGTAGCAGAGTCACAAGCTCCAAAGTCAACTAAAAAAGCCAAGGCAGCCACAGGAGGCTGCCAAACTGGCAACATCAGAAAGGAGAAAAAGGGGAAGCACAAAGGTTAGCTGCATGCTGCTGATTATTAAATAAGAATGAGACAAGTCACCATATGTTTATACAATGGCAAGGGGTGATTTTTTTTCTTTCATATTTTTTCATTCAAGCTACACATTGTCCGAAACCTATATTATATATATGTATAAGCATTCAATAGATGGAGTTTGCATTGACCAGTTGAGATATCAAGTGCACCCAAGTACTGATATTTCCACTCCTTTAATTGGTGGTGTTAAGTAAGGATTTAATGCTTACCACTTTCCCAGAAAGCCTCAGAGCAAGCTACAACATGTATAAACCAAAGTGCAAGATTCCAGTAACAAAGCAATAATATAACAAGTCCCTGGTGAATGCTGCCCACAAAATCCTAGCTTAACCCCAGTGACTCAAATCCAAATTAGAAATGTTTTCAAGACTTTTGAAAAGATACACATATCCACTCTCTCTGCCGAGTCTCCAAAGAGACGTTTTAAATTTATTAGCTACTTGCCACATATACAGAGTGTAATTATTCATTATTTATGTATTTTTAATAAAAAAAATTATAGCCTCTCTGGGTGGGAAACAATAAAAGCATATGAAAACAGAGTGCGTTCACAATGAGCAAAATTAACAAAATCCATCAGATGCAGCAGATCAGCCGCAAATCACAGCCACACATTAAAATTTATCCAAAACTTAGGCAAACAACTGTATTTTAAGCTAGTGTCTAAATAATAACAAAGTCAGTGCCTGCTGAATGTCAATAGGGCTGTTCCTCTGGCTTGTTCTAATGGCATTTTTTGCCCATTCCATCTAAAATGGAAAGCCTAGATACAGCTGTATCCAAGTGCTTGTATTTATTGATTTATTTCATCGATTGCATTTTTGGGAACATATTTTCCTATTCCACATCCAGAGTTTGCTAGTAGATATTTGGGTTCACCTTTGTGGATATGGGGGTGGACTGTCAAGAGGCTTTCAGCTGCTTGACTGCATCACCATTGAACCTGTTTCTCCATGTGCAGCATGTTGTGCATGAAGACATGGATGCGAAGTTCCACTCTGCCAGTCATCGCAGCAGGATTCCACAGGTGTCTGTGTGTGAATGAAGAGCAAAGGATCTGCTTGTTTTCTGAGCACAGTTGGCGCTTGTGACAAACAGAACAGGACATGTGGCAGACCCCACTGATCTGGGTGATGCACGTGCCCAGCAATCATTGTCACAACCTTGGCAATCCCAAGGGCCAAGTTAGATGTGACATTTGTCACACAGGTAGCCCATGCATAGATGATCTTCAAATAACAAATAGCTTGTGTGGTTAGCAAACTGAATCAGACCTGCGGTGTTGGGAAGAGGTGGGCTTCCCCTCTTTGTCTCCGTCAGAATCCCCCACCAGCCTCCACAAGGTGAATACTTAGGTGTTGGTTAGTCATTCTAATAGGGACCATGGCAAAGTGTTGACTCCCACCCCTCAGTATACTACAGTCCTGATTTAGCTCTCTCACACACCCAGAGTCAGGGGTCAGCAAACTTTTTCAGCAGGGGGCTGGTCCACTGTCCCTTAGACCTTGTGGGGGGCTGGACTATATTTTGAAGAGGAAAAAAACCAAACAAATTCCTATGCCCCACAAATAACCCAGAGACACATTTTAAATAAAAGTACACATTCTACTAACGTAAAAACACTCTGATTCCCGGGCCAGGTTTAGAAAGCGATTGGGCCAGATCCGGGCCCCAGGCCTTAGTTTGCCTGTCCATGCCCTGAGTTAAAGAAAATTCAACAACAGAAGGGCAAAATGAATGACAAATGCCCTCTACTTTGCCCTTTAGTCAGTGTACACCCAAGGTTCCCATACTGCTGGCCCTTTTTTCAACTGTGCTATCCATGCTGCTCTGCTAAGCCCTTGGTCTGGAATTTGTATCTAGAAGGGGCTGTTTGTACACCTCAGCCTTGAAAAATTGCGCATCAGGAATGCAGACATGCGAAGTGCTGTCTTCCGTAGTGCGCCAGAAGGCAGAGATACTCTGTATAGGCAGTACACCTGCTTTTCCAAAATCTTCCGATTATCTGGAAATCTACCTAGTTTATGCAGAGGAATGAGATTATACTTGGCATGGTTTAGGAAACAAGCACTCACTTGATTTCTGAATTTGAAAAGGCTATTCATTTTAGTAGAAGCGCTGGTGTATTCTCTAACTCTATATACAATTGTCCATACAAAATGCTGATTGAATGATTTTTGTGTATCTCGGTCATGAAAGGCCCCTCTTACAAATCTCTCGGGACAGAGCCAAGTGCTGCAGGTGCTTTGCAGTGTGGCTTTTTCTCTCACTGCAGTGGCAGTTCTGGGTCAAAATGGCTGTGGTCCTAATTAATTAAATCTAGACCCAATTAATTAGCTTTTTAAAAAAACTATATTGTCTGTGAAAGTAGTGTTTACCTCAACTGGACTGGATTTAAGGTTTTGGTTAAAAAATAATACCACGCTTAATGAGGAAGAACTGTGAATGCCTAGTCTGTATTTCTCAAAGAAATTTAGAGACAAATCTTTGTGATTTTTGTTTAAAACAACAAGCCGTGCTTTTGAGGATGAGCAGATTAGAAACTATGTGTTGTTTTGAACGTATTTATTTTCATTAAGCTTATGTATTAATATTAATGAATGTATATACTGTAACTAACATTTTTGGTTTTGGTAAAATATTTAGGACTTTCCCCCCCAACTTGCACTCTGTTTTTTGACAGTGAGATTGTCAGGCAGTGAGATATTTGGGGGGTGGGGGGAGTAGGATGCAAAGGAGTAGGATAAAAAGTTTCATATCCAATACATTTTGGACTTGGCTCCTTGGGCATATTCCTCTGCCAACCCTGACCAATGTTCTTCACCAGAGTAGCACCCATCTGCTCAAGAGCATCAAACTACACATCAGACTAATAATTCATGTTCCTGGTTTTTAAAATTTCACAGTCTAATATCAGGAAAAGGTGGAGAAGGGAAAAACAACAACTATGCAAACATTTTCTGGAGATTTTTCTTCACACATTTTGGGGATAGGACTAGCATTTTAGTTTTATTATATATCAGTTGCGTGTTAGTGTCTCAGTTGCTCCAGTTGATTGGAGGGCTTCTATCTGCATGGAAGGAGGTCTCTATCCATAATCAAATGAGGTTGCATGTGCGTAGGCAAATAATAATAATAATAATAATAATAATAATAATACATTTTATTTATACTCCGCCCTCCCTGGCCAGAGCTGGGCTCAGGGCGGCTAACACCAATAAAATCACAGTAAAAACATAATAGGGGGAAAAGAGAGGTGAGGAAAAAAACCAATTTAAAATACAGGTTAAAATGCAATTTAAAATAGCCGATAAATCAAGACCATAAGGGGAGGGAAACATAAGGGTCAGACCGAGTCCAAACCAAAGGCCAGGCAGAACAGCTCTGTCTTGCAGGCCCTGCGGAAAGATGTCAAGTCCCGCGGGGCCCTAGTCTCCTGTGACAGTGTTCCACCACGTTGGGGCCAGTGCTGAAAAGGCCTTGGCCCTAGTTGAAACCAATCTAACCTCCTTGAGGCTCAGGACCTCCAAAGTGTTGTTATTTGTGGACCTTAAGGTCCTCCGCAAGGCATACCAAGAGAGGCGGTCCCGTGGGTACATGGGCCCTAGGCCATGTGTCTTGCATCTTTGTGGACCGGCCAGCATCAGGTGCTCTGTGCAGAGAGCTAACGTTGTGCTGTTTGCTCAGTTATTTTCCCCCACCACAATCCTTATTATCCCCACAAGTCACCTGATTAGTGGACTTCATTTGTTTTAAAAGGGCTCTTGCTTGTGCAGCTCCAAACGTGCTATAGTGAGTCCTCTCCACCACAGTTAAAATGTCTCACCCCCACAACTGTTAACTAGGATCTAAGAGAATGGGAATTTCCCTTCCACGATTTTGCTTTTGGTATCCATTTACTTATTTATGGTCACAGTTCACTTTGATAACTTACAGATACAGTAGGAATGCGTAGTTTGGGAGTTCAGCAACTGGTCGAATTCTAATGGCTGAGAGTTTGCACAAAAATCACAAAATTTATTTTGTATATCATATGTAGTGTATCCCCTATTTGGCGGGACCCTGCGGTGTGCTGTTAGAATTCAGCTGTACTCGGAAACAGCATGTTCCGAAAGGGTTTTCATGCATTTAGATGATGTAAGGCTCCCATTTCATAGTAAGGCCAATCTCGTTGGGCTAAAAGTAGACCAGGTTTTATGAATGATCAGCTAATTTTCCGAGCTGTAAACTATTGAATTATACATGAGCAGTACTCATAGTCTCTCTTGTAATAACTGAATGCAGAACCTTAAATGTAAAAACGGATGGTTTTCTGAGTGGCTTCGTGGCTGATGACATTGCATTCAGGACAATGTGATAAAGATGAACACCAGGGAAATATTAGGCATAACGAAGCTGCACTTTCATAAAATGAGAGAGAAATGGTTAGGTACTGGATGCAGCTAATTGTTTGTGTAGGGTCATTGCATTCCCTGTGTACTTACAGGCCAATAAAGAGCTCTCTGCATAAAAAGCTCTCATTAGAATTAAGGATAGGTTATCCAGCCCTCACAATGCACATTAATAGAAACCCTGCTTTCTTCTTCTATTTTTAAGTCTCCATTTCATAGGCAGGAAAATAATAATTGCAATAATTTTCAAGCACAAACATTACCTTGTCTCAGCTATATGATTATAACGCCATCCTTGCTAGATCGCTGATTAAATATATGCTTTGGAGTCCTGTAAATTCAGTTAGTTGTGGCCATGGATGTAAGATGACACATTAAAATTGTCCTTTTGACCTCAGAGCAGTTTAGCTGTAGTGATTATGATTTCTGAAATTAGTTCTATTTCAAACTCAGTCAGTCGTGAGCATGCTACTTTGGAAAGAACAGGGAATTACAAAATCCAGACAACAAGAAAACTTGTTAACTCCTTAAGCAGCTGTAAACTCCTTAAAATGCACACTTGAAATCCCAAGAGTGGTGTTCCAGAATTGTAACTGAGCAGATTTCAATTCCAGTACAGTAGTTTCCCTCTACTATGGCAAATGGACATGTTCTTATTATTTAAAACAACTAAGATGGGGGCAAGCTTTATGGTACCCCAACTTCAAGGGCACATCCAGACCAGAACAAATTCGTTAATTCCCTCTGACATTTATGCCTTACCTCAGAAACATGCAGAAATGAATTAGAATGACTGTTGCCAGGTTGCCTTCTTAAGGGTGCAAGTTCAGCAACAATGAAATCCTCCTCCTTTCAGCCAGGGCAACTATCCAAAAGGGATGAGTGCAAAAGATGTCTTGTGCATGAGTAGACAGCTGAATAGTAGGAAAAGACTACTCTTGTACCAGAAGAGCCATCAAGGCAATTTTCCCTACTAACAGAAGTCTAGTCAATAGTTGAGCCAGATACCAAATCCAAGAAGAAACCAACTTTAAAAAAATAATAATCTAGCAATGATCAAACCCAGACAAGACAATAGAAATCCATGATCGAATCTCTTCACAAATATTTTGGTGTGTTTGTGTGAGAGATGCAGATTGGGACCATGGTGTGGGAGAGAGGGTTAGGTCTCCCTGCCACCACCATTTCCCTGATAAAAATGGTTTACCCAGAACTGCTGCTTGCTGTATGTATGCAAAACTTTATTAAAAATAAACCAAGTGACAGAATTAGGAAGGTATGCATGGGGCAAAGGTAAACATATTAGTAATGGGTAAGAGAGACAGACAGACACATACACACACAAACACACACACACACACACACACACACACACAGAGAGAGAGAGAGAGAGAGAGAGAGAGAGAGAGAGAAATAATAATACAGGAGGTGGTGAACATAAATTGAATAGAGATGGGACAGCAGAAGTCTCCTATCCAAACCAGTTGCAGAAAACCTTAGGTTTCCATCCTGTACAGGTTTACCTGGGAGTAAGTCCCATTAAGCTAAATGAGTCTTACTTCTGAATAGACATGAATCGGCTTGCTAGACCCAACCAGTTCCATGCATTCTGAAACTTCTCTATTACCATGCAGTAAGAGGCCCCTGGAAGCATTAGGGCACGGGATGGTGATCCCCTGTTCTTTGTCCTCAGCATCTGATTGTGGCACCTCCAGACTCAGAGGCAGTATACCTCTGAATATCAGAAGCTCAGGGGATTGTGGTTTAACTGGGAAAGTTAGTAACCATAAATCATTCAATCTGCTATAAGGATTTATCTGCCTTCATTAAGAATAAGGTACAAACTTTTGCCCAACTTCAGTTGCTAAAAAGGGACATTGGATGACAGATCAGATGAAGCAAGGCTAACTGTGGCGTGTTCCTTACACAATTGTCGGTAAGAGTTATCTAAAAATAGGCTCTATTCTCAAAGAAATAGGTGGGTTTTTTTAAACGAGCAAGGAATTCAGATCATTATCTGGCTACTTCTCCTGTTCACTTTTCAAATGTGAATCTCTTGAGAGTCGTGGTTTGGATTAAATGAAAGCCTTTACAGTGTCATTTTGGTTAGCTATACTTCAAAATAAGTTGTCTTTCAAAAAAAGAGTTGGTGTCTTCTTTTTACTCCTAACCTCCTATCATTCTTCTTAATTTCAAAGCAGACCAGTGTTTCTTTGATGTATAGCAGTGCCAACTTTCCAGCAGGGTTGGCGATGATGTGGGCTTTTCAGCAGCACTTCAGAATTCTAATGTGCAGATGTGACTCCGCTGTATACACTGGGCCTTTGAATGTAATAAATATCCCAGGGGAAAGAGCTATGAACTACACATCCGATGAGGCCAATTGGCTTTGTTTGTAGGTTTACATACATTACGGCTGAGCTGAAACTGTGTGCACACACAATTTCATCTTGACTTCCAACAGGGGGAAATACCTTCACTAGGGATGGGGAACATCTGGCCCAGGGCCTGAATCTGGTCCTCCAGGCTCTGGGCCTCTGGACTTGGGCCCCTATCCCCTGGCTGAGGCCCTCATTGGCCCTGCTCTGCACCCTCCTCAGGTGCCTTTTCCTGGCTGGAATGTGCTTTGGATCTGTGGTCATATCTCTTGCTTGTTAGGATGGACAGATGCAGTTAGAACGCCCTGACTCCTGTAGTTCTGTGAGGAAAGCTACAGTGGCAGCTGGTTACTGTCAGGGCAGAGGACAGGAAGCGAATGGGTGAGAGTCAGCTTTCTCTGCTCTTCTTTCCATCCTCCTTCTGAAAACTCATTGGACACTGCACCCATTATCAAGAGGAGAAAAATTGGAGATATTATTATTATTATTATTATTATTATTATTATTATTATTACCCTTCCTCTGGTTAACAACAAAAAATCACAAAATGAGAACCCAAAATACATAATAAAAACAAGAACAAAAATGCATTTAAAAGACCATCAAATGTTAAAGGCCTGGTTATAGAGAAATGTTTTTGCCTGGTGTCTAAAGATATATAATGAAGGCGCCAGAGGAGCCTATCTGGGGACAACATTCCACAAACGAGGAGCCACTGCAGAAAAGGCCCGTTCTCGTGTTGCCACCCTCTGGACCTCTCGTGGGGGAGGCACACACATATCTAGGAGTCATCATGAAATATCTAACACGTAGTTATAATTTTTCAGTTCTGCTTATATCTAGATCGATAGACAGACTGATTTAGCACATGATTCCTTTATGAGGACTGAAATGCAGAGGTGTGCTTCTGTTTGTACAAGACATTGCGTAATCCCTTGCATAAGGTCCCAAGATAAGTGCTAGCCCAGGGTGTCATACAAACCCTTTTACAGGGGCTTGTTCAGTGCCACACAATTTCTCCGAGTAGTTCGCGTACAACACAGAAGATTGCCATTGGAAGAATTACTCCTATCTGTAGCTCTAACCCACTGTTTTGTATTGCCTTCTGCTGCAAATATTTTGATTTAATCGCTAATTTGATGATTGCAATTATTTTCTCTCTGTTTTGCCTTATTTTTGAGTAGCATGTGTGAGTTTGCACTGTTGAGCAATAGAAATGTTTGTTTGTGTAGCCATACTGCCTTTCTACAAAATGCATGTATGTATTTATTTTTAAATATTTTACCTAGGCTGCTTTCTGTGCAAATGCCCCCCAAAGCAATTAAAAACAATAAAAGAACAATTATACTGTATCAAACTGTATCGAAGCTACATTTCAGCAGCTGCCCCCATAAAAATAAATATAAATGATATATAAATAAGTAATGCTCACTCTAGAATCCCTCTGGATATTAAATTGTAGATAGCGCTCTTCAAATGAAGGCTATGACATTCTGGATGGGAATCAGCATATTGGTGCATAACTGTATGTTAAGGGCTACAGGTAGCACATTTCTGTGTTTGATGGTGTGACCCTTTCCCCTCTTAAGTTGGGCACAAACAGAAACAGATGCACACGTGTGTCCCACCCACCCACACCGCATTTTACATTGTATGCATGTCTGTTCTCTCACTGTGCAGAGAAGATATCTGGCTTAATCAGTGTGTGAAACCATTGCAATTAATTGCTATGCTAAGTCACACCAGTGGCCCATTCTATGCAGTGCTCTGTCTCAGGCGAATATCCAGTGAAATGAAAGTGCTTAAAGGAAACTGCAAGGAAAATCTGCCTTGTAAAGTATGAATTAGTTCCCATGGCTACCTTTGCTTCATTAGTTACTTGCAGAATTATTGTGGCTATAGTGCACATAATTGTCTCCCTAAAAAGCTTTTCTGCATACATTTTGCAGGCTTATTCTACCAGTGTAAGCATAAGGCACTTTTGTGCCAATTTAAGTCTTTGTTGCCAGTTCTTAAGTGCCAATTTCTAGTGTGCAGAAATTCAACATTAACATTTTTAAATTTACTTTAGATAGTATGTGAGAAATAATAAAGTTGCGTGGTCACAGGAAAGTAAAATGGATGATGCAAATTAATGCTAATAGCCAAGGAGGGAATTAGGCAATGTTTGCCCAGTTCTGATTTGCCCCCCCCCCCCAATCCCCATTTGTGATCATCTTTGCAAGAGACATTATTAAAATATTGACATTTTGAAATAGTAGCCAATTCTGCCTAGTGCTCTGCAGTTTCTGTCTCCGGTAGTTAATTTTGAACCGCACAGAACAGGAAGCATGTAAAACATTATGCAAAGAAATTGAAATATTACAGCTTATATCAGTTCAAAAATGATTTTTAGAGGGCTGACAAATAAGTAAACACAAGCACAACATTTTGTACATGCAAGCATAAAATCAGAAGCTGAAATGCACATAATTCTATTTTGTTTTGATTTTCTGTCACTATAGCAAGCTTTTTTTTCAAAGGGAGTGACATGAACTGTTACCTTTACATTTCAGTTCTGAGTTTGGTTTGGAGGATTGTCGGAACGCATCCAATCCTTGTTTCATGTCGTTCCATATTGTGGTCTTTTAAGCAGCTATGTGGGTGGGGCTAGCCTTCCATATCCAGTGGCTGTGCAGGCAAGTGACACACTCAATCCGTTCCTCCCCAGCCTACAGCCAAAGCAGCTTCTGTCTTTGCCTGCCATGAACCTGGAAGCTCCAAATGTCAGGCAGGAAGCAGTGATAATTTCACATACCTCTTCCTCATGCCAAGAAAAAAAAAGCATGGGTGGCCATTTCCTACCACCGCCTGCCTCTTATCTAGGGTCTCCTGCAGCCCAGGCAGATGTGACCAATCTCTGTTGGTTACAGTGGTAGTTTTAGGCCACTTGAGGTGCCATTCTAAAGGCAAGTGCTCTGTGAAAGGACTTCCTATAACATTGCTCTTTCAGTACTCTTCTAGATAACAGTTTTCATGCTAACTGATCTAGAGCCAGACCCCTGGAAGCAACAGGAAGCAAGCACTCTTTTGTACGAGAACTACGTTTCTTATTTAAATATACCTAAAGATGGCTGCCAGGTTTGACTTCTTAGGTATGCCGTGGTCAAAGGTTGAAAAACACATGTTGTCTCTGGATAGTGACACTGTTGTTTGACTTTTTCTGCTTGATAGGAATTGATGGTCCGGCCGCTTTTCAAGATGATGTACAGGAAGTAGGGAGCCAAGTTCAAATACTTACTGTTGGAGAGGCTTGCCAAGATGAGGATGATGGTGAGACAATAGCTACCAGTCAACAACAAGGGACACAGGACCTTAGACTGACAATGCAGAAGAAAGGTAAGGAACCATGAAACTTGCTGATGCTGTTGGCTGTTGGTTCTACTCGGTTGGTTCTACTCGGTGGATCACCTAATCCAATGGATTCAGGTTACAATAAAAGAGATTTCAAATAAACATCAGGAGATACTTTCTGATGGCAAGAGCTGTTTGACAATGGAATGGACTCCCTTGGAAGGTGGTGGTGTCTCCATCATTCAAGATTGGATGGCCATCTGTCATGGATGCTTTAGTTGAGATTCCTGCATTACATGTGGTAGGACCAAATGACCCTCAGGGTCCTTTCCAACTCCAGAATACTGTGATTTTTTATTTTTATTTTTACTAAAAACCAATTCATAATATGCTCCCCAAAATAGATGCCAGAGTATGGCTAGTTAATACTACTGAGATAAAGACTAACTTGGTTCTCATTGAGTCAAGATTCCAAGGTAACCCATTCCAGTGCGAAACAGCTTTGCTTTAGAAATGGGTATTACATTGCCAGTGTTTTGACCCACCTTTAGACAACAGGTTTAGGAAGGGGAGAAGATTTCCTTACTGTTTTAGAGGACCTTGCGGCTAATATTAGTTTGAAGAAGCAGAATTCAAGGCCAGGGTTGGAAAAGCAGCCTAGGCTCTGCCCTTCCTTTCTGAGGCCAAGGCCTAAATGATAGGAGTGTGGGGAGCAGAGTAATAAAAAAAATGAGGTTGGTTGTGGGAAGGTGAGGGTTTACCTACTTTTAAAATAGGCGGGTCTTCAGCTTGTTTTTCAATAAAATAGCATCCTATTTCCCATTCTATTTTCACAGTGTATCATAATTTGCTTCCCCCCCTGAAGTCAAATCTGGGTTTATTGTAACTCAGATGCGCTGTATTTTTTATTTTATTTTTTAATGAGTTGGTGTTTTCACTTATTCCTTCTTGCTATGCGTTTTCTTGGAGCAAGCCAGTAATCCTGTTAAAATTGACACACTTAGGACCTACTGTGACAAGTTTGTAGGAAAGTGTTACATGAAAACACGAAAGGTTAGCTGCCTCACTTCTCAACGTCAGTGGATAGCGCCGTTTTGTACATAGGACTGAGGCTTAGCTGTGTGACTGTCTTCCCTCTCCTGTGGTGGTGGATTATATTATGTCCTAGAAGGATCAAGCAGCGAGTTTTAATGACTAGGGGACTTGGGATATTTCTGTTAAGGAGCATGGCTTGCCAGTCTGATATCCAAGTAAGGCCTTTGAAAGCCAACTAGACTCCCTTGTGGATACTGAGAACTTGTGCAACTCTTTCACTGTATTCCTCCACACCCCTGAAAGCTATAAACAACAGAAGGGGATTACTAAAATACTTTGCAGAAAGCTTGCAACTATTTCTTCAATTGCTTTGCTCCGGTTTGAACTTATCAAATTCTTTGGTGGCAGCATCAGTTAATATTTAGCTCACATAACAAATGCTTGTTTGTTCCCTGTGTGGCATCCAGAAAATGTCCCCTCCCCCCAAACTTGCACTTCCTGAAAATATAAAAATGTACAGGAAATGCAAGGCCTGCAAAGAATGTCAACTGTTTTGTTTTGTTTGATACTCTAATCTGAATATGCCACCAGCAGCTTTAGTTACTGGGAAATATTCTGCCATTTAGATTTCAATTTTCCTTGTCAGTGAACAGAGTCAAAAGGACAGTACAACTGTTTCTTACATTATAGCATGCATTCTGTTTCTGGGACACTGTCAGTACCGGTTATGTCACTGTAACAATATGAAAATTAGCAGCCTACGGTAGTCCTTAAGCAGCATTAACAGCAATGAATTGATAGGCAGAAGCCACATTGCAACCATTCTGCAGTTTAAAGACCTTGCATACTTGGCACATCTTCTGTTCTGAGAGGGTAAAACACAAGTCTTTAAGATAATTTCCCCCAACCTGGTGCCCCTCCCCCCCGTGTTTTGGACTACATATTTCCTCATATCTGCCTTCTTGACCACTTTGACCTGCCGAACTGGCATTGGTGGTGC
Source organism: Podarcis tiliguerta (assembly GCF_965153285.1). NCBI lineage: Eukaryota > Metazoa > Chordata > Lepidosauria > Squamata > Lacertidae > Podarcis > Podarcis tiliguerta. Next base: position 66,705,278 of record NC_139534.1, read on the forward strand.
CACTTGGAGGTTTTCTACAATCAAGCAGTAAATAAATGTTAATAAATAAATAAGGCGCCCATCAGCTCCACCCAACACAGTCGTGCTGGGAGATGTATTCCAAAACATCCGGAGGGCACCAGATTGGGGAAGACTGCTCTAACATCTTCCATGGGTGTGACCCTTATCATTTTTTTGTCATGTACTTGCATCTCCATTTACATATGAAACATCGGATGGTGATGCTATGGAGTATGGGCATAAGAATTGTCCTGCCCTGACCCATGGTTTGGATAAATATTCTGCTTAAATCAGCCTTCTGTCTATTTGTTAATGTGCAGAAAGATGCTGTAAAAGGGAAAGAAGATAGTTTCCTGCTGCAAAAGACTTTAATGGAAAACAAATGAACAGCTTCTCTTGTTATTCTGTACAGTGGTGCCTCGCAAGACGAAAAGAATCCGTTCCGCGAGTCTTTTCGTCTTGCGGTTTTTTCGTCTTGCGAAGCAAGCCCATTGACGGATTAGCGCTATTAGCGCTATTGGCACTTTAAGGGCTAAAAACGGCTTTTTAAGGCTAAAGAGATTAGCGGTTTTGCTGCTAAAATGCTTTTAGCAGCTTAGCGATTCAGAAAAAGGGGTTTTGGAGCAAAAAAAACCCTCAAAATTTTTCGTCATTTTCCGTCTTGCGAAGCAAGCCCATAGGGAAATTCGTCTTGCGAAGCGCCTCTGCAGACGGAAAACCCTTTCGTCTTGCCGGTTTTCCGTCTTGCGAGGCATTCGTCTTGCGGGGCACCACTGTATTAATGTTTATTTGTTGCATTACATGTGTTTCAGATTGCTATACGACAAATAAAAATGATAAATAGTAACAATAAGAAGAAAGTTTCCATCTTCTGTTGTAAACACCAGAATCCAGTCACCAGAAGTATGCCGTCTCTGAAAATCAGAGAATTATCATAGCAATTGAGATGTATATTCAAACTGAATATTATAAAAGCCTTTTTTAAATCTGTAAATGTGATGGATGTCCCGTAGGCATTTCAAGTAGCATGAATTTTGATGAAGAGGAAGACGAGGAGGATGAAGACAGCTCAAGTTCATCACAGTTGAATAGTAATACACGACCAGGTTCTGCAACAAGCAAGAAATCAAATAAGGTGAGAACTCTGATATGGTGAGGCCAGGTCATGGTTCAAACATTTGTCGAGAGACATCTAGTGCAATTGCTAGAAACAGTAGTATTCTTCAGACTATAGTGAAAAGATCCCATATTTCCACTGGGCTGTTGGCTCTCTTGCCCAGCCCGTTTATGGAAGCAAACCTAGCGTTTGTCATATGACAAGAGTGATGAGCACAAACAACATAACAAATATGATGCAACATTGAGGTGGGTAAACATTACTTGTGAGACTTGGAGGATATGCTGTAAAGTCACCTGTCCCATATAGACTGCTCCTGATCATAAGCTGTTGTGTGGCAAACAGATCAAATGGTTAGCTATTGCTGACTAATGCCGCACGTTTCCCACTTTCTCCCCTCCCTTAGTAGCAGTGTAGAGTGACTTTCCTAATTATGGCTGAAGGCACTGGGCCAATGAGAAACTGCGTCAGAGCTATTCTGCCTGGCTGGCTGCCCTCATCAAACTTCTGAGTGGCAGTGCAATCCTAACTACATATAGTCAGGAAGAAGTCCTGCTGAGTACATTGAATATTAACATTTCATCAGAGCTTGCTCACAGGTCGATAGGGTCAGGATTGCAGGGTACACTGGCGCCTGGGTTACATCGACCATTTGGAAACCCCAGTTTTCCCAATGTTGTCAATTCAGCACATGGTCTTTGATACACGTGATGTTTGTGGTCCCTTCCAACTCTACAATTCTATGGTTCCATGGTTCAGTGAGGACATATTGCCCCGCATTCTGGCTTTTGCCCAGTTCAGGCGCATCCCCTTTTCCAATGCAGACCCTGCAGGGCCACACTTCTGCTTTTGCTTGCCTTTAGAATGATTGGATCCTGCTGTCTTTTTTCTTTTTAAATGACAAAGTAATAATCACAAATCAAAAACAAAATAAAAATGTGCTCCCCACCACTGAGACCATTCCATTGCAACTATCCAACCTCCCAAAATTTCAACACCTCTTGCGATAGTTTGACCCCTTTCCATTTTAACAGTACAAATTCTACAAACACCTTGCATATCTCCTCAAAATCATTTCTCCTGTATATTCCCCATCTTACCTTAATGGCACATGTTAATTTATCATTCCTAGCTATATCCCATACCTCTTTATACCATTCTTCCATTTTACATTCTGCTTGGCCCTTCCATTTCCTAGCTATAATAATTTGTGCAGCTGTCAATAAATTTGTGAGCAAATTTGTATTTGTCTTTTAAGCACATGGTCGCTTTTCTTCCTCTCCTAGGAGTCGGCCTCCGGGCCTAGCCCTTCGACAAACAACCCAGTCATAGAAGTAGATGACCTGGAGGTGTTTGCTGTGAGACCTGCTCCTCAGGGGGTTACTGTCAAATGCCGAATCACAAGGGACAAGAAGGGAATGGACCGTGGAATGTACCCTACTTACTACCTCCACCTGGAAAGGGAAGATGGGAAAAAGGTCATAAAGCAGATCTTGCTGGTTGCATATAAAACAGCAAAAGAAAACATGCAGAAACAAGCTTGTACAAGTGGGAAAATCCCTATACCCAGAGTTTGGACCATCCATCCCCAACATATGAATTCTTAGCAAAGTTGAGAGTACATTATAACCTGCAAGCAGAGAGAAAAAATAACATAACAATATGCTTTAATCTTGTACATGCTTTCCTGGGAGTAAGTCCTATTTAATTCTGTGGGGTTTACTTATGAGTAGACCTGTATAGGATTGCCCGGTTAAGAGATCAAACTCCCCTATGTTCTCTGCATTATTTATAATTAGGAATAGTATACATGATTATTGAATAACCACTTGAATATTAACATTTAATTTCTGAGCTTGTACAGGTTTCGTTCGTCCCATTTCATTCAAGTATTTCCCCAGTGCTAAGTGTCATAAGACACACTCTTAAACATGGAAATGTATTGCTTCATTGTTATTGTTGTTGTTGTTGTTGTTGTTGAGTCGTTTAGTCATGTCCGACTCTTCGTGACCCCATGGACCAGAGCACGCCAGGCACTCCTGTCTTCCACTGCCTCCCGCAGTTTGGTCAAACTCATGTTGGTAGCTTCAAGAACACTGTCCATTGCTTTATTAACTGTATACAAACAGAGACATTTAGATGCTGTGTCTCATTAGGACAGTCCTAGTGAGGCAACCCAATCCTGAGCCATATGCAAATAATCAAAAGTAACCAAGGAGTGGAATGGGGAGCGGCCTCTTAAAACATGTATCTTCTTGTATCAGATATGGATGGTAAACATTTTAGGGCAGTTTCACACATTTCTAATTGCCATGTGGTGGCCATTGAATATCAGTTCCAAGAGTCCATGCAGCTGACGACGTCTGGAATCAGCTTCCTATCGTAGATGGTCAAATTGTACAGAAGTACATGAAGTGTAATCCTATACATATTTATTCAGAAGTAAATTACACTGAAATCAATAGGGCTTGGTCCCAGAGAAGGGTCCATAAGATGCAGCCGTAGGTCAACTCATTAGACCTCAGGAAAGTGCAACCCTGGTTTGGGATATTTAACATGCCATCCTGCCGGTCCATGTGGAAAGCCAATGCCACATGCTACAATAGCTCCATAGAGCTGGGAGTATGCTAAAATGATTTTCAGAAACATGTCAGAGTAGCTTGCATTCTCTTTTCTTTCTGAATGTGTTAGCAACACATGGTACCTCGGGTTACAAACACTTCGGATTACAATCGCTTCGGGTTACAAACTGCTAACCCAGAAGTAGTTACCTCGGGTTGCAAACTTTGCCCCAGGATGAGAATGGAAATTGTGTGGCGCCAGCAGCGGGAGGCCCTATTAGCGAAAGCGCGACTCAGGTTAAGAATAGACCTCCAAAATTAATTAAGTCCGTAACCAGAGGTACCACTGTATTGGGAAATGGGTAATGTAATATTTACTCCCACGTGGCTTCAGGTAGTTGTCTTTTACTTTATACTTTGTCCTTAGAAGTCATTATGCTTGGAGTCTTCAAGTGATTAGTAGTTGGACTCTCTACCCTTCTGACCTGAACTGGCATCTGTTTTCCTTTTACTTGAAGGAAACTGTTCAAGCTCAAATTAAACATTTAACAAAGTGTACTAGGTTTAATTATTTAAACCATAAATAATGGATCGAAGAAAGTCGTTTCCTCTGCTGATTTTTTTTACCCCCCCTTTTTTTGCTAACTTTACCTTTCACCTTCTACATTTTTGCTGATGATACTAAATCCCAAGAAAATTAGAGTCCGTTTTCTTTTTCTGGTGGTTCTATCAGATTCTGCCTGGAGTGTGACGTTTTGTTCCACTTTCAAATTCCTCAGGTATTTTTGTTAGCTGGAAGAAAGCGAAAGAAGAGCAAAACCTCAAATTACCTCATCTCCATTGACCCTACAGACCTGTCACGAGGAGGAGAGAGTTTCATTGGGAAGCTAAGGTAAAGGTTTAGATTTTTGAAGCAGGGACAGGGAACCTCTGGTCTTCTAGATGTTCTTAGACTCCAACTCCATCAGCTCCAGCCAGCATAGCCAGCTATGTCATAAAAGATGACAGGAGTTGGAGTCCAGTCACATCTGAAGGGCCACCATCATTGATTTAGGGTATATTCTAAGAGAATCAGATAAACATTTTGGGATTCAGGATATCAGTGTTACACTGAAAGCAAACCTTTGATATCAGTCCCTGTTTACATTCCTACCTACCACGCGTTCTTTAGCTCTTGATGGAGAGTCGCAATTGACAGCAATTCACAAAAGAATCAAGCGATCCCTGCTCCTCATTTTGCATAATGGAGCCCAAAGACTTCCTGTTATTTATTTATTTATTTATTTATTTGCTATCCATTCACACACTGCAGTAACTTCAGAATGCTTGCAGCATAACTTGGTTTAATTAATTAATTTGGTCTCAATTAATTTTAACTACTATTTTTATTTACACAAGCTGGAGTGATTAAAGGGTGGTAAGGAAACTGGCATTCTAGCCTCCCAAGAACATTGGGCAGAAGGGTGCTAATGAGAGATAGAAGTGCCACTGTAGCAGAGTCAGGAGATGGGGAAGAGCCAAAGTAATACCCTCCCAGGAACAGTGTCGCTGTGCATCCCTCCCTTGCTGCGACCCAGTCCATCACTCCCACCAGTGTGCTCGGCTGGCCTCCTCACCCCCTACCTCTTCTCACTGGGCGAGCCACTCCTGGGCATAGTGGAGGAAATGGTTGACTTGGTCCAGGAAGACATGAGTTCAACCCCTTTTCAGCTATGAAGCTTGCTAGCAGCAGACACATATCTCACAGCCCAATATACCTCACCGGATTGTAGTGAGGATAAACAGGGGAAAGCCTCCTCTTTGAAGGAGAGGGGAGATACAAGTATTAATGATAGTAGTGAGTATTAATGCTGCATGATTTGATTCAGGATAGAAGTATGCTTTTATGAAGGCTTCATAATTGGTTCACATGGGATCATATCTCTAGCCTTGATACATTTCTCTGAGATTTTGTGAAATTCGTTTCAGAGTCTTATAGTAACAGTAGCTCAATCTGGCATGCCTCTTATTGTATGCAGCCTTGAGAACCTCTGTACTCTCTGGGATTATGATGTCCCAGATACACTGGAGAGAGAGAGAGAGATTCTGAGTGCTTAAGGCTCAAATGATGATAATCAATCAGTAGCAGGCAATGAAGGTAATCCATTATTTTTCCTCTCTAATAGATCAAATCTTATGGGGACTAAGTTTACAGTGTATGATAATGGAGTAAACCCAATGAAAACAACGTTGAGCTTGGAGGCAAGTAATCTGCGCCAGGAGCTAGCTGCTATTTGCTACGTAAGTACCATTCATAAGCAAATGTTTTTCAGTAAGGTAATTAATAATCAAGCATGCAAAGCTGTACCAACCATTCAACACATTTGTGACCCACACCCATACCTAAATCAGGGACGCCCATCGGGGGAAGCCAGAGAGCAGTCATGCCTTTTGCCTGGTCGGTGCTGCGCTCAGACTGTCTTCCCAAGGCATCCTCCTCACTGCTATCACACTTGCTGAAGAATAAGAGGATGTCCAATGATTCCCCTGCTGTCTTGTGTAGTTCTTTTAACTGAGGAAGCCAGATGCTCCCCCATCCAGTTCAAATGAGGAACAGTGGCATCATGTCCAAGCGACGTGCAGCGACCAAGTGCCTCTAGGAAACTATGACTACCTTTAGGAACAGATTTTTCAGTGAGAAATGGGCACTGGCCTTGATGCTCTTACATTAAGTCTAGGTAAATAAATTGTGCAAGAGTGGGGTTCTTTTCTCTAGGTTTATTATTGGACACCTGGGCCTCTTATGCAAAAGCAGATCACAGTATATAATCAGAGGTGGTGTAAAACCAGAGTAAATGAGACTGGTGGCTGTGTCCGTTGATTCATTCTGGCCATAAGACTGACAATATCTGCATCCATTTGCTAATGATAGTGAATGTTGTTTGCATGAGTCATTCCAACCCCACCACAGATGTACTCGGGATTTCTTTACCCTCAAATGACCCATTTCTGCTCAAGTCCTAGACTTCCCTGGAGCAAATGCGACTTGCTGAAATGAACATCTGATATACAAGATGCAAAATGCTCTTAGCTCACGATGATCACATGCTCCTTTGCTGTGCCTGGGTCAAGCAAACTGCTGGTTCTGCTGTGGGTCTGAGTCATCCAGCCTGCTTTGAGTTGCACAAGCAAAGCCAAAGGTTGGCAGTAGATTCACAACCAATTGCCAGATATTACAGGATGGAAGAGAAACCCTAGTCAGCGTTCAATTTATAAAATGAGAGGTGCTTGGCCTGCCTCCAAATCATTTCCAGTGCATTGGAAACTGTCATCCTTAATTCTAAATGAATAGGACCTGGGTGAATGAAAGACTCTCTGCAAATGATCGAAGTTCTTTCATAAGTTATTAGGTTCAGTCCTGATATTTAAAATGGACTCTCAAGGCAAAGGCTTGCATCAGATTAAGCCCTATGCAGGCAATACCCCCCCCCCCATTTACATGGGGGTTACGTTCCAAGGCACTGCACATTTAAGTGAAATCATGTATGTTTGAAACACCATTGAAAAAGCCTGCAAACACCCTGTTCTGCTCCTTTTTGTGAAATTTTTGGGTCCCTTCCAGGTTCTGTGCAATGCGTTTGTGCACAGTTGCACATATATTGAAAGTGCTTAAATGGGGGGGGGGGTTGCTGTACCTTGTGCAAGCTTCTTTGTATTAAGATCAGCAACGTGCTGGAAGCAAGAAAGTCTGAGAAACTCAGGAACCACTCATCACAAAAGTTTGTTTGTTTAATATATTGTATTTACACATTGCTTTCCCACCATGCTGGGATTCAAGAGGTATTTGAGTAAAGCACTTCAGATGTCTTTTAAGATCATACACTGCATGGTCATTTTGTATATTATAGCCCACATTTGGGAGCATTCTTGGTTACATATCTGTGGAAGAATGTGTGCATGCTTTCGTAGTCCACCTCACAGGATTATGTGCAAAAAAGTTGCATGAGTGGATGATCAATTCCGACAAAAAATTCCCCATGCCTGTGTGCATAGGAGATGTCCCCAAAACGCCACATTCTATGCAAATTGCTGAATTGGATCAGAAGTGGCCCCAAAATGCATATTCACTTAAGTCCTGGGTATGTACATTTTCAAACACTCGTGACTTTAGAGAAAACCCAGGATCCTGAATGGCTTTCAAAACAAGGCAGTCCTACAGAAATGGCACTGCTGCTGATTAATAAACCTACAGCTGCACCTAATGGTCATAGTTAGAACTGCAGCAGAAGAGAGATTCCAGCCAAGTCCTTAGAAAAATAACAATTAGTGAGAAATTGTCTGTTGCTGACCTCTTGACCACTTACATGCATTTTAGTTTGCATAAAACTGTGACATGGACCTCAGTTCCCAGTTATCAAGTTGGGCTGCAGTGCTCCAACAGTTTTTGTATTACTACCATTGAAATAAGTGTGTGCAACTGACGACACAGTTTTTGCAGTTGTGCACTTAACATTACTCAACTGTGATAATGGGTTAGAATTCACTTGCTTGTGTGTGCTGGGTGCAGTTTAGAACAACTTGCAATCACAAAAATAAGGTGGGTCCTGAAAATATGCACTAACTGTCAAAAGCCACTTGTTGTGTTCTTGTTGTTGGGTAGCGCAGAGCTGTAGCCGGTGCTGAGGTGTCTGCACATGTTTAAACTTTATGCAAAGTATGTTTTATGAAGCGCCTACATTTTCCCTTTCCCCGTGAACTTGCAAGGTAAAATTGAATATTTTGGGACGCTGTTGGCCAACAGTAGTTTGGCTTTGTAGCAACACCTTTGTCGGCTAATTACTGTTTTATCATCAGTGATATTTGTTTGGAAAGACTGACTTCCAAAGGAAAGATTTGTGGTATTCAAAACGCTTCTCCTATTCATTTCAAAACAGGAAACAAATGTTTTGGGGTTTAAAGGTCCTCGTAAGATGAGTGTCATCATACCAGGGATGAATATGGACCATGAGAGAGTTTCCATCAGGCCACGCAATGTAAGTCACTCTTCTCAGTAAAACTAGCTCACCTGCAATGACTGTGGGCGCATTTGTTTGAGCTAAGGGTTTGCCAGCCTCTTCATAATGAGTCTCAAGTGTGTGTGGGAGGGTGCATACTAAGCCAAGTTGTTGTTGTTGATGATGATACATTTAAATATCTAAAATAAAAGTAAATGTCACAGGCTGTGGAGGAGGGATACTGGAGATACAAAAAACCTAGCTGCCATAAAGCAGTGATAGAACAGATGCTTTTCATGCCAAAGGTTCCACATTCAATCACTGGCATTTCCAGATTAGGAGAGAACACTGAACAGAGATAATACTGAGCTCAAAGTTCTGTCTTAGTACTGTGTGCTAGGTTCCTAATCTGAGTTTCACAGATTACTGCAGGTGAGATTTACCCAAGGTGCTGGTCAATAATATTCTCATGGCTGCAGCTGCCTATGCCAATTTCTTCTTCTAAGTTCCATGTGCAGAAGCAGACGTGTTTAGCTCATCTCCAGAGACAACTACATTCAACTAACTTCTACTCATAGTAGACTCACTGAAATTAAGAAGCATGACTAATCTAGGTCCATTAATTTCAGTGAGTCTACAGTTGAGTGGAAGCTAGCTAACAACAACCCTCAGTGCAAGGAATTCAAGGAACTTAAGTATTGTCATGGACCTTTAACCCCGTGAGCATTGCAAAAAGCTGCTTTCACTGTGGTATGGTAAAATTCAGTGCACAGACCTCTGTGCTTGCTGTCAGGGTTGCCACTCTTCTGCGCGTGGTACTGGTGGCTTCTCACATCTGCATACATAAAAGCTGTCATGCTTGCTGAAGCTGAGAGAATGGGTCATTAACAAGGAGCCTCTGAATGATAGGTGGCTTTTCTTTTTTAGCAAATACAGTCTGCACAAGATACTAGTGGCTACAGCTCTGCATACAGAGAAGCTGTCATGTTAGCTTAAATCGTGTATCTCAGGAGTTTCCCTGATTCATATTTAATATATGAAATCTTTAAATAAAAAAGCCACTTGTCTCTCTGTCATGGTCTTCAATCTCATCACCAATAAAGGAGACACTTGGAGAAGAGTTTTGGCATCTGACCTTGAAGTGTGGGCAGACAGATATGGGAGATATGGGGGCTGCATGTAAAGACTGTTTTTTGAGAGAGTGATGGCATGGGGGTGGGCACATTCTGATGTTGCATAAACCAAAAGTCAAAAGTGGGCTTTTGCTAAAATGATGTCTTTTCCTTGGCTTTCATAGGAGCATGAAACTCTCCTGGCAAGGTGGCAGAATAAAAACACAGAAAGTGTCATTGAGCTGCACAACAAAACTCCAGTCTGGAACGATGACACCCAGTCTTACGTTTTAAATTTCCACGGTCGTGTGACACAGGCCTCAGTGAAAAATTTTCAAATTATTCACGATAACGATCGTAAGTACAGCTGCTATAGCAAAACTGCCTGGAAATGCTGTTTATTTGTCTGAAATCTGATAAAGAGAGGGAGAGGGGGAGAGAGAGAGAGATTCTGTTTTTGTTACACTTTGCTCAGTGTCCAGTCCCCCAACAGTTCTGTGGATGCAAAGGCTTGACACAGAAGATGAGGAAGTAGGGCAGCCTGGTCTAACCTGGTGCTTTCTAGATGTCTTATGGTACAGCTCATACCATCCTTCACCATTGGCCACGCTGGCAGGGGTTGACAGGAGGTATAGTCCTAAACATCTCAAGGCTACCAGACTGGAGATGGCTGAACTATTGATAACTAGTTCACAGAATTAACCAACACCGAGCAATTTGACTCCACCATGGAACTTAGTCAGAGCATGTACTAGTTTTTGAGAAAGTTGGAAGGTTTTATGTTGGGGGGTATAGCTTTTGGTGGTGTACACACTCATTTGCTATTGTCACTGTTGCCTCTAGTTAAATAGGTTTTGCAGGTTGCTTTTTTTTTTTAATATGGCCACCGAAAGTGATGAAACCTGAAACAGAGGTAGTGGAATGAGCATGCGCACCATTTGCTACACTGTGATGTGCCCCACAGTTTATGGGGAGAGGAGACGTACAGCCCTTAACATTTGCCTGGCTGGAAAGGATTAACAGTGAAGGCAAAGAGTGTTGGGAAAGGCTACTATTGAGTTCAGTCAGGGTAGCAGGCTGGGGAGCTGAGGTGGGGGCGGGGGAGAAGGATGCTTTGCCCCGTCTCTTCCTGATTGCTGCAGCTGCCTTCCGCTTCTCTATTCATCTCATCTGCATCTCTGTATCCTTTTTCTGTTTCCTGGCTCTGCCCTTTATGAGGACATCCTTGGTATGAGAGGAAGCGCCAGGCAATTCACAGCTGGCCAGCATCTCAATCATGCCCCTTTCAACTCTCTAAAGGAAACTGTCTCCCAGGCTGAATTCATTGAATCTGGGTGGTGAAAATGATTTTTCATCTTCCCCTGCTTTATATTTTGGACTGCAAGTTAGTGTGACACACACTCAATACACAGAACCTTATATTGATGTCCTTGTACTGTGTTTCTTTACTCCCCACCCCACCCCCACCCTCTTTCAGCTGACTATATTGTGATGCAGTTTGGCCGTGTGGCAGAAGATATTTTCACTATGGACTACAACTACCCAATGTGTGCACTTCAAGCCTTTGCTATTGCCCTGTCCAGTTTTGACAGCAAGCTGGCTTGTGAGTGAACTAGCTTACATCCGAGTCTCACTACCGCCAGGACCACATGCCACCAGAAGAAGGAGGAGTAAAGAGATGTTCCAGGTTTTCTCTGGTGTCATCACTGGTTTCATGTTTTAACGGGGCAGGTAACATTTGCTTTTTTGAAGGACCAACCCTTTTGCTGGAGAGAAAATATTTTAAAATTCAGGACTTTCAGGAAATATTTTTTTTCCATCTAGTCTCTATTTTTTTCTGGAAGGGGCATCAGAGATCTGTAAATAGAAATCCTATCTTATGTCCTCAGTTATGTGATGAAGATGTGCCATGAGGTACGGTATCATGGCTTAAAGTGAAAACACCACTGAGAGTGGTGCTTTTTCTTCTTCTTTCCTAAATCCATGACAGCTACCGCAACACAAATCTGGTTTTAGATTTAAGAAGTATTCAGAGGCTGTAAGCATACCTCAAGATCGCGTTAAATTCCTTGAGAGCTTCACATCACCCACTTTAGAAACAAGACCACGGGAAAGATGCACTTTAAAAACACACACACGTACCCAGAGATGAAGGTAGCATTTGGTCTCAAGGCCAAGACCAAACTTAATTTGTTATATTGCTTACGTGGGAGGGGCCTGATGAATTTTTAGTCATGATGGGAGATGGGCGAGAGAGAAACAGGAAGCACAAATTAATGTTGCACAAGTCACTTGTAAGTGAAGTTGTCATTTTATAGACGTGTTTTAATTTAAACCTTACTTTCAAATACAAAATCATTGTTATTTTTAAAGGAGAGAAACTGCACTCTTGCAAAATTGCCATATGGATGCTAGAAATTATGTTATCTCATAAGAGCAAGTCATATCTGGGGAACTTCCTGCTGTCATCAAGAGCACGGATTCACTTTGCATGTATGATTCCTTGGGTTCAATCTGTGGCACATTCAGTAAACACAGAGTTGTGGGACCTGTGACCCTCCAGGTTTTGCTTGATTTCACCTCCCAAGCATGGTCAATGCTTGGGGATGAGGGGGTTTGTAGTCCAGCAACACTCAGAGGTCTGCAGGTTCCACTTTTCTGATCTTAAGATTCTGAAGAGCTGGGCTGGAAGACTTGAAGAGCTGCTGCTCATCAACATTGTCAATACTGAGCTGGCTAAATTCAGGTCAGCTCCATATGTTCCATATGGCACTCAGTTCCTTGGATGAAGACCTCTTCAGACAACTGCCTCTGTGGCAGCTGTTTAGAAGATAATGCAGCTATTGCAAAATGTTACAATTACAAAATATGTCCTGCCCTTTTGAGGACAAAATCTAGAATCACCATATGCTAAACCTACAGTGACTGATACTGTCCACGTATCTGTTTTCATAGAAAGGACTATTAAGTTGCACATTGATGTGAAAATACCACCCACCAAGACTGAGCCAGTTTGCTGTGCAAGTGTATTTCAGGTTACACGCAAAAGTGGACATGAAAATTTGTGGTGGACATGCAAATTTATTTTTTAAAGTGTCCCAGTTTTAAATATATACTATGCTGCCTTTTAATTTCTAGATCAAAATGTTTCAGAAGAGTACAGGCTGTTGAATATCCTAATTTCTTGTATTTTAAGTTCAGAAAAAGGTACTACAAATTGAGCTGAAAGGATGGTTCGCCACTTTGGTCCAGATTCAGAGGGAGAATGCAGTAAGGCAAAGCACACAGCTTGGGAGAAGCCAAGGTGCCATGCGAGTTGTAGGAAGACACTCTTTCTTGGCCATATCAAGAGAAGGCTGGGAATAAACAGCTTCACCACCAATACCATACAAGGGTTACCGGGATTCACTTTGGATGTATGTCATTGTGTAGTGGGCAAGAAATACTTCAGAATCTCCCCTCCTAAGTCAATACGCATTAGCATTCTATTATTGGATGACAGCGAAGCAGGGACCATGCCCCAAGATGTAGAGAAGCCCTAATATAATGACAGTTCACACAGCACAAGGATTCACCCAACCCAGTGAATTTCCATTTTCTGTGGGATGATAGCCAATTATGAGAGTGGTGAAATACTTTCATGTGGTCATGCAATATGCAAGGAAAGAGATTTACAGCATCCCAGATTATGGATTAGCTAAAAACCCACTGCAAAACTCTGCCAATGAACTCTACATAAAAATCTGATAGAAGAGCTTTATGGCAGAATCCAAAAGAGCCTTATTCAACATTATTTTTATTTTATTTTAAATATTTATATGCCAGTCTTCACCCTATTTAGGATTTCAGGAGCAATTGTATCATGATACATATACAATAATAAAACAGTTTAAAATTGCAATGTTAGAATGCCTAGGTAAAGAATAAAACATTTGCCTGGCGCCAAAGATTGCAACATAGGTGTCAAGCTAGCCTTTTTTTTTTTAAGAGAGGACATGGCATGAGAGAGGAAAAACTGCTGGGAAAAAAAGCCTTTCTTTTGTTTGTTTTTTATTTACATGTATTTATAAACCACTTAATATTTAGAAAAAAACCAAAGTGGCATACATAATTTTTTAAAAATACAACCTAATTTCAAAAATCCTCATTGACCAGTGAAATAAAATAACTTGCTAATGTTGCTTGTTGGCGTCAGTTGTTTAAATAGCATACCTTCACTAATCTTAAAGCAAGAGCAGATTGATATTAGAAGAATTAGATTTAGGCTGATTTCTGTGGACCGAGAAAGAGTGTTGCAGCCTCAGAAACGTGACCATCAGCCAACCAGACATTTCCTCCAATTTACCAAATATTTGTATGATAAGAAAATAAGATCCAAGGACGCGGCTGTGATGAGAGTTTGTATCCATCTGGACTGTGTGATTTTAGATATTCAGATAATTATGTTCTGTGTATTTGCCCCCTGTGGGGAGGTAGATTTTTACAAAGAAGGGAGCAAGTGGATTTCCTTGTTCAAGTGTGCATTTGAGTTATTGTTGCTTTTTAATGCCTTGATTTCATAGATTCTTTCAGCAAGGCAGAGGGGCCTCAGTGGGATTATCAGTAGCAATTCTTTCCAAAGTGGATAGCTGGGAAGACTTGAGTGAGAGTTTGTTCATGCCTTGGGCCAAGTTATCAAAATATTCTAAATAGGGAGAATTGTTGCTGTCTTTCCCCACCATCAGTCATTACAGAAAGGACATGCATTAAGCACCAAAGAATTTCAGGTTTTAGATTACTACAGATTTGGATTCAGGGGCACCTTATCAAAGTGCATGCGAGGGAAGCAAGATTCACAGCAACAAATTAGGCTTTTAAAAAAATTTCTTTGTGGCTGGAAACCAGAACAACTGTGAAGAGCTTTACTTACTCCGCCAAACCTTTATTAGGCATTACAATTCTAGGCCAACATAAAACATCCATATATAAAATTTTAAAATATATATGAATAAACAGCCATGCAAAATATATAATAATGAGGATTTTCATTGGGATTTCTTCCCGCTAAATAGTGCCATTCACCACCCGAAGACATACTGTTGACGTAAACTCAACCACCCTTGCAGTTACTTCCAAGTTGATGTCAGACAGATAGAATCTGATATTTTCATTGTGCCATGATGTTAAACTACCCAAAAAAGGGGGATAGCACACATTTTATGTAACTGGTTGTACAATGGACAGTAGAAAAGGATTTGTTCTACTGTGTCCGGAACATTCAAAGAACATCCACAATGTCTGTCATTTCTGGGGAACTTTCAAGAGCAAGGCCTTAAATGCAGTAACCAAATAGTCTTATGGAAATAATCATCATAAAGGATAGTGCTTTGGAGAAAAAGGTGTTTCGATTGGCGAAAGAATCTACATCTCTGTGTTTTACAGCACCCTTGTTTGTTAGGAGGACTTGAATAGGTCAAGTGTTTGGGCAGCTGGGCTGGGCAAGATGGTTTATAAAGTTATGCATTGAATGGGGAAAAAAGTGGATGCCTCCCACCATTACCAGAACATAGGGGTCAGCCAGTGAAATTGATCACGAAGCTGTTTGTTCACACAATGCATGATTAATAAATGGAAAGTTCTGCCACAAGGTGAATCTTTGGGCACCAGCATGGCACTTTCAGAAAGGAGCAGACATTCTTGGGATATTAAACATCATAGCTAAAAGGGTATCCAGGTTTAGATGCAAAATGTTACTGAATTGGGTTTTTTTTTGGGGGGGGTACCGGTTACTTAAGTTCTCAAAGGGGGTGAACCGCTTCCAGGGCTCCCTCCTTCCTGGAAGTTTTACTCTGCTCCAAAAAGCATTGCTCTAATCCCAGGTGTGTGGAGAGTGGCTGTAGTTTCTCAGTGATGAGGAAAACAACTCGGCATGCACCCAGGTGGAGCACAGAGGCTGACATTTGGCCCTAGCACCTGTCTCAAATGCCAGCCTCAGTGCTCTACCTGAGTGCAAAGCTGAGTTGTTTTCCTCATCACTGAGAAACTACAGCCTCTCTCCACATACCTGGGATTACAGCAGCGCTTTTTGGAGGAGAGCATACTAAATGGTAACCATGTTCACAAAGAAAATCAGGATTTATTTTTTATATATATACAGGATGAATCTTTTTTAAAAAGGCCCTGTGGAGCATGTATGCTCTGTATCCACGGGCCTCATTTAAAGGACTCACCCTGTGTATACACACACACACACACACACACACGCACTTAAGAAAAAACAATATATATTTGTTTTTGAATACTGACTGACTGCTTTTCTAACAAAAGCACCTAGGGCCACAACAAAACTCATATTTCACGCATGTAGGTGGTGAACAGCATCATCCAAGACACAAATGCAATCCTCTGAATATGGAGAAAATGCAATATCCTGGCCATATAAGAACATACCTGTTCTCCGCACAGTGTTATTCTTAGAAATGGCATTATTCTAGCAGCAGAGAAATATCAAGGTGATTGTTGTGTAAATGCCAGAGAAATAAAGGATTAGGGTGAGCAAGGTTCTACCGCTCATGCAGAATGAAAATGAAAGGCAAATAAACTAAAGCCGACTTATAAAACACTCTAGAAAGTATATTCTATTTCTGTCCCACCTACGGTATATTGCTCCAATGGCTGTCATTACTAAAGGTTATGCTGCAACTGCTTGCCTATCCAGAGGCTGTCACCCTAAATATACTAGGGAGCAGGCAAGCATGGGATGCCACTCTTGGCGTAGTTGGTTTTCATAGAATCATAGAATCATAGAATCATAGAGTTGGAAGAGACCACAAGGGTCATCGAGTCCAACCCCCTGCCAAGCAGGAAACACCATCAGAGCACTCCTGACATATGGCTGTCAAGCCTCTGCTTAAAGACCTCCAAAGAAGGAGACTCCACCACACTCCTTGGCAGCAAATTCCACTGTCGAACAGCTCTTACTGTCAGGAAGTTCTTCCTAATGTTTAGGTGGAATCTTTTTTCTTGTAGTTTGGATCCATTGCTCCGTGTCCGCTTCTCTGGAGCAGCAGAAAACAACCTTTCTCCCTCCTCTATGTGACATCCTTTTATATATTTGAACATGGCTATCATATCACCCCTTAACCTCCTCTTCTCCAGGCTAAACATGCCCAGCTCCCTTAGCCGTTCCTCATAAGGCATCGTTTCCAGGCCTTTGACCATTTTGGTTGCCCTCCTCTGGACACGTTCCAGTTTGTCAGTGTCCTTCTTGAACTGTGGTGCCCAGAACTGGACACAGTACTCCAGGTGAGGTCTGACCAGAGCAGAATACAGTGGCACTATAACTTCCCTTGATCTAGATGCTATACTCCTATTGATGCAGCCCAGAATTGCATTGGCTTTTTTAGCTGCTGCGTCACACTGCCGGCTCATGTCAAGTTTGTGGTCAACCAAGACTCCTAGATCCTTTTCACATGTACTGCTCTCAAGCCAGGTGTCACCCATCTTGTATTTGTGCCTCTCATTTTTTTTGCCCAAGTGCAATACTTTACATTTCTCCCTGTTAAAATTCATCTTGTTTGTTTTGGCCCAGTTCTCTAATCTGCCAAGGTCGTTTTGAAGTGTGATCCTGTCTTCTGGGGTGTTAGCCACCCCTCCCAGTTTGGTGTCATCTGCAAATTTGATCAGGATGCCCTTGAGTCCATCATCCAAGTCGTTGATAAAGATGTTGAATAAGACCGGGCCCAAGACAGAACCCTGTGGCACCCCACTAGTCACTCTTCTCCAGGATGAAGAGGAACCATTGATGAGCACCCTTTGGGTCCGGTCAGTCAGCCAGTTACAAATCCACTGAGTGGTAGCATAGTCAAGACCGCATTTTACCAGCTTCTTTACAAGAATATCATGGGGCACCTTGTCAAATGCCTTGCTGAAATCAAGGTAGACTACATCCACTGCGTTCCCTTCATCTACCAGGCTTGTAATTCTGTCAAAAAATGAGATCAGGTTAGTCTGACATGACTTATTTTTCAGAAATCCATGCTGACTATTGGTGATCACAGCATTCCTTTCTAGGTGCTCACAGATTGTTTGTTTAATGATCTGCTCCAGAATCTTCCCTGGTATTGATGTCAGACTGACTGGGCGGTAATTATTTGGGTCCTCTCTTTTCCCCTTTTTGAAAATAGGGACAACATTTGCCCTCCTCCAGTCTGCCGGGACTTCGCCTGTTCTCCAGGAATTCTCAAAGATGATTGCCAGTGGTTCTGAGATCACATCTGCCAGTTCTTTTAATACTCTTGGATGCAGTTCATCTGGCCCTGGAGACTTGAATACATCTAAACTAGCCAAGTATTCTTGTACTATCTCCTTAGTTATTCTGGGCTGTGTTTTCTCTGCTGAATCATTTGCTCCAAATTCTTCAGGTCAGGCATTGTTTTCTTTATCGGAGAAGACTGAGGCAAAGAAGGCATTGAGGAGTTCAGCCCTTTCTGTGTCCCCTGTTTGCATTTCACCATCTTCTCCTCTGAGTGACCCCACTGTTTCTTTGTTCTTCCTTTTGCTACGAACATACCCATAAAAGCCTTTTTTGTTGCTTTTAACCTCTCTAGCAAGCCTGAGTTCATTCTGTGCTTTAGCTTTTCTGACTTTGTGTCTACACATGCTGGCTATTTGTTTGAATTCCTCTTTGTTGGTTTCCCCCCTTTTCCATTTTTTGTACACATCCTTTTTTAATCTTAACTCAGTTAAAAGTTCTTTAGATAGCCACCCTGGCTTCTTTAGGCACCTTCCATGTTTCCGTCTCATTGGTATTGCCTGAAGTTGTGCTTTTACTATCTCCCTCTTAACAAACTCCCAGCCATCATGAACTCCCTTTCCTTTTAGTATTACTGTCCATGGGATCTCACCCAGCACTTCCCTAAGTTTTATGAAGTCGGCTTTCTTAAAGTCAAGAAATTGAGTCCTAGTATGCTTGGCTGCTCCTTTCCGCTGTATAGTAAACTTCAGAAGAGCATGATCACTTGCGCCTAATGATCCTTCCACTTCTACCCCATTAACCAGGTCATCAACATTGGTTAGGACCAGATCTAAAATGGCTGTTCCTCTTGTTGCTTCTCCCACTTTCTGGACAATGAAGTTGTCTGCAAGGCCAGTGAGGAATCTGTTTGACCTTATGCTCTTGGCTGAGTTTGACATCCAACAAATATCCGGGTAATTGAAGTCCCCCATTACTACTATCTCCCTTCCTTTTGCATGCTTGGCCATCTGTTCCAGGAAGGCATCATCTATGTCCTCCGTTTGGCTTGGGGATCTATAGTAAACTCCCACAATGAGGTCACTGTTATTCTTCTCTCCCTTAATTTTGACCCAAATGCTCTCACTTTGGCTTTGAGGTTCTAAATCTTGGATCTCTTCACAGGTATACACATCCCTGACATATAACGCCACTCCTCCTCCTTTCTTGTCTGGTCTGTTTCTCTGAAATAGATTGTATCCCTCCATTTTTACATTCCAATCGTGGGACTTATCCCACCAGGTTTCAGTGATGCCTATTATGTTATATTTAGTTTGCTGTACCAAGAGCTCAAGCTCATCTTGTTTATTTCCCATGCTTTGTGCATTAGTGTACAGACATTGAAGTCTATTAGTCATTCCCCCGTGTCTCTTATTTAAGGATTTTTTCCTCCCACCACTAGGTCTGCTCGCTGTTTGCTCCATTTGGTCTATGACATTTGGATGATCATCTTCATCAATTGATAGACTCCTACCTTCAGGAGCACTGTCTCCCTCCCCCACATTAGTCAGTTTAAAGCCCTCCTGATGAGGTTTCTGAGTTTTTTGGCAAAAACATTCCTCCCAACCGTTGTGAGGTGCAGTCCATCGCTTGCCAGAAGCCCATCTTCAAGAAACTGCAGTCCGTGATCTAAGAATCCAAACCGTTCCTGTTTACACCATTTGCGAAGCCAGCTGTTTACTTCCACTATTTTCCCCTCTCTCCCTGGGCCACGTCGTTCAACTGGGAGGACAGATGAGATGACGATTTGTGCATTTAATTGCTTCAATTTCCTGCCCAGAGCCTCGTAGTCTCTTTTGATCTTCTGGAGGCTATTGCTTGCAGTGTCATTGGTTCCCACATGAACCAAGAGGAAGGGGTATTTGTCAGTGGGTTTTATGATTCCTGGCAGTCGTTCAGTTACATCTTGGATCTTAGCCCCGGGGAGACAGCACACTTCCCGAGACATCTTGTCAGGCCCACAGATAACTGCTTCTGTTCCCCTCAGTAGGGAATCCCCTATCACCACTACACGCCTCCTCTTAGGTTTGGTCGGGGTTCTTCCGTGAGCGGTCCGTTCCAAGGTTTTCTTCTACAAATCTGACTTAAGAGGCTACTGAGTTGTGTCCGGTTTCAATCACCTCCAAAACCTAACCATGTTTACACAGAAACAGGTCCCTGTCAGTTCAGCTGACTTGCATTATTCCGACAGAGTAAAAACTGCAGAAGGCCCAACATATGTGATTGTCCATTGAAGAATTAGATTGCCCTGCACACAGATCCTAGGCACACTTACTGAAAGGTTCGTTCCCACTTGGTTCAGTGGCTAAATAGGTGCGCACAAGCTTTACAAACTAAAGCAGTCATCTTTGTTAGCAAAGGAAAATAGATTGCATAGCTCACTTTTATACACATCCCTGTGCCTGTGGGCACCCAAGCCTTAGGCTGTAGGTGGGCTCCTGTGGGGGGTGGGGGTAAAGAAATAAAAGTTCACCTCCTTTTCTGCTATAATTCCTTCTCCAACCCCTCCTGGTGTAACTTTTCACATTCTTCTTTAGAAGCAGCATTCTGTGGAATCGGAAGTAAATGCTAAGTGTCTCTTAAGATGATGCTTGCAATCTGCATTTTTAATAATAATAATAATAATTTTTTAATTTATACCCTGCCCTGCTGACTGGGTTGCCCCAGCCACTCTGGGTGGCTTCCAAAACATATAAAAATATAATAAAACATCAAACATTAATAGTAACAATCTGATCCGATATAAAAAAAGTCACAGTAACCTTAAAATAAACAACTTATATCAAATAAAGCAATATTGAATAAGCCATTAAGATCTAATAGTATACAGTAAAATTAAACAGCAGCAAATAATAATTAAACAGTTTACACTTATCAATTACAATAAAGAATTACTAATCTATAATCAATAAAAATAACAGCGAATCGCAATGCATAAAAATACCACAAAAGCATATACTTATATTTTAAATCTTCTGTCCAGTTTATCAAGAGCACCTTTTAAATTTATGGATAACTTGCTAAAAATAACTACACTTCTGCTCAATTAAGCTTTGCAGCCATAGCCATTGGGTTTACAACAGCAATTCCTCGCTGCAGAGTAGGTGACCTCTTTGGGTAGTCTGCCCCCAGAAACTAATTTTATCCAATGGATGCCTGCCTGTGTGGTCTAGTGGGGGTGGGATTTCACAGTGACTAAGAGCTGGCCATCCAGTTGAGGCCCTTAAGTCACTGATGGCAATGAAACAGGCCAAATGATGTCTAGAGCATGAGTGGCACAAGACCTGCTACGAAGTTGAGTGAACACAACTTAGTGCACATAATGATACGTACTGTAAGATGGCGCAGGCGGTGAAGGTCTACTTGGCATCCTCAGTCGCATCCTCATGTAGCCACCTGGTGAAACTCTTCAGAGGGGTCTGCTGACTCGAGCTTCAGTGACTCAGCAACCAAGCAGCTCGTCTCTCTGCAGCGCACAAGGATAGTGTGGCTTTTATTGCAGATATGTAGAGGTTTGTCAGCAGATGGGTATATGGAAAGGGTTTCTAAAAGCAGAAGTTTGAAAACTAACCCTCTAACATGTTTGTTACCAGAATGCTTTAGACAGAAGCCATGGCTGGTAGAAAACAGGTACCAGTTTGTAGTGCAGGTATGCCCTATACTGTCCTGGATTTTACGCCAGCCTGTTTCATTGCATCCCAAAACAGCAAAACCCATCAGCCCGCCTGTTTAATGTGCCTTATTCATGAGACACTTTATGATTTGCTACATTTTGATACCTAGGCAGCTTTAGTGAAAGCATGAATGGGCAAAGAACAAAAAGCCGTGCGCAATGGCAAACAGATAAATCAGTCAAGCCCCCCTGCCCCCAAATTTGGAAGATTGCATGGCTGGTTGAATTATCTAGAGATATTTCCAAACAGTCAAGAAATAACTTTGGTTATGGTTGTTTCGTTTTTGTAAACACACAGCCTTGGGGGGGGAAGCATTTGTTGACCTCCTGAGTTATTTCCCTGCCATTTGAAAGCATTGGCTGCCAGCATAAAATGTATATTGGATTTCTTTTGAAAGCAGGGTTTGAAACTTCTGCGATACCAACGTATAAATAAAAGTGCCACTATTTTAGGTAATGCAGTAATGTGGTGCAGGAAAAAGTCCTGCAAGGCAAGCATTTTAAAAGCTAGAAAGCTCAAAGACTCTGGACAAATGCAGCACACTAAGTGCACTAAAAGTGCATTCTCTGTCCCTAAAACAACTTGCAAAGAGATTTGGGTTACATGGGTGTGCCTTGAGGCTGTACAACAAAATGTAATTTTGGTGATTATTTGGTATGAAATAAAAGAAACACAAATGTTTGGAGGGCTAGGGCCAAATATTTATCCATTGTAATATGCATTATATATACTTAGCCAAATTCAAAACCTTTAACGCTAAGGACTGCTTTCTGATATTGTGAAAGAATAAGGAGGCTGCTATCCTGTTTGCTCAGTTAGGCCCCTCCATCAACACAAACAGTCCTGTGACAATATCTAAAGATTTATGTTTGCACAGGAAAATGACTTGGTAAGATGTCTTCAGCAACTAATCAGATCAGATCATTGATCTCCCACCAACCTTTCTAGTTCTGTCCTTACTTGGGCATTTAGGAGAGACTGGCTGGAAGTTAATCCATGAAAAATCTACCTGCAGCACAGGTCGCATCTAAATTAGGACTCATGGGAGCAACATCACCTTACAGGGCAAGCTGTAGGTTTGAGAGGGCCTGGAATTCCTTGTTTTGTGTGTGATTACTTGGTGGCACCAGAGGGCATCAGCAGCACTCTGATATGCTGGATCTGGCTGCTATTGGCATTGTGCCCTCAACCAATGCTTCTACTGGAGGCATGGGGGAATTAAATGGTGACCCACCTGTGTGGTGCTGGTTGGAGCTCTGGACCAGGAAACAACAAAAAAGGTGGTCCAGGGCAGGCACCAACAGTGGGTCCTGCTAGGGATCAGGTGTCCTGACAGTTGCCCATTAATGCCAAGGGGGTAGAGCCAGCCCTGAGTTTTACCTCCAGCTAGGAATCCACAATCAAGCCTGGTGACTTGCCAACTTTAAATCTGGTGATATTCTCTGCCTTCTCCAGAGCCTGGACCTGGCCAAAGACTCTCTTGGATTTTGCTCAGAAAGCAGCAAGCTGTATCGCAGCTTATCAAGCTTCTCTGAGGCTCAGCATGGCTGGGGTGAGCCCCTGCAGGACAGGGGTCCGGCCTCTACAGCAAACACTGGCTGTCCCTGTTCAGAGAGGAGGGAAGAGTCAGTGGCAAGCACAATTGTCAACTGGTGACCAAGGCCAGCCAAAATGTGTGGACTCCTGACCCCAACCTCCCACTAACTTCTTTGTAGAATCATCCAGCCAGCGTTGGGGGGGGGGGGCGGTTCTTATAAAGAATATGGCAAAAAGCATTTCAATCTCTTTCCACTTTACTTACTTTGAACTTCCTCCAGTTTAAAAAATGTCACTGACAGCCTCCATTTCCCGTGAGTAATTCTAACTCACTCTCAATGCATGGCCCTATATTTTAGAATGAGATCAACCATAATGGGGAAAAACCCCAGTGCAGTTTGCAAAAATCTGATTTTGCCATTCTGGTTTCTGTGAAAGGCTTATTAAAATGTAATTGTAAGGACAAAACAAGGATGTCCCTGGAAGTTGCGTCACTGAAAGTTGTACCTTAACAGTTTTTCAGACAGCCGGATCCTTTGGTTCAATGGCCAGCGAAGAATATGTGAGCCTGAATTGTGAAAAAGAACCAAACTGGAGACAGAATTGTGTGATGTTATTCTGAAGGATCTGTCCTGTAACTAACCAGGTGGTTGCTCGAGTATAATATACAGAGAGAGCCAGGCATACGTATTTGTAGGATTAAGCCCAGATGTTCTGTTTCATCAAAGATGCGTTTTAAAACCCAGCTGACTTTTCACTTGTAAAAAAGCAGAAAACTGGAGCTGCTAGGTGAACAAGGTTTGCTAGCAGTGTTGTCTCCCATGGCTAACATTTTCTAATTCATCACTGTGCCTTTCTTAAAACAAACCAATGATCATTCTAGTAGAATTTGACAATGTTCCTGTCTCAATTTGTTTTAAATTGTCTTTGGGTTTTAAACAAAACGTGGGTGGGAGTGGGCTAAGAGGAATTAGGACCGAACAAATATTTAATTAGTCATATTTTTGCATAATGCTTAGAATGTGTTCTGTCCATTTGCACAAGACTGTCTTGTCCTGTTGGAGCAGTCAGGCATTCTTTTGTTCGTTTGTTTCAAACTATATGGAGTTTTAGATAAATCTGAGGGGGGAAATGTGCTTTTATGAAGTCAATTTTTAAAGAAACACTTTGGTATTCTGAAGCAAATGTATTTATTTATCAGTATGTGTACAACTAATTTGGTATTTTCACATAATTACATTGTGTCTGTTGTAGAGAGTACAGTACATGTCAATACAGAAAACTTGTGCAGAAAAAAAAATTAAACTTGAATTTGTTTCAAAGAATTGTGCCTTCCCCCCCAAAAAACATGCTTTTTTTTTTATACGTGGTCCTTACTCATTTACCATGTGGCTCCAAGATTGCTCTCTCTTCTCCCCATAACTGCTTTCCCCTTCCTCCTTCCTGGCCCATGGAACATCTGTGCATTGGACAGATATGAAAACTTTCTTAGCTGAATTTCACTACGACTGCATTCCAAGGAAGGATTCGACTGTGAAATTTCTGCAAGAAAGCTGGCTGTTCAAAATCCAGAAAGAAAAGGTGGAACCACATTCTCTGGATCTCCTGGTAGTAACTGCCACCGAAGAAGGGGTAGTGCTGTCTTTCCAGGATGTCCACGGACCACTGAAGATCTAGTCATCACATGTTCTCTCTCTCTCCATCTGCTTTCATCCACTCTCTCTTGGTAAGAAAGCCACGTCCGCCACCCTGGTTTGATAGCTAAGAGGTTGCATCTCACTGGCATACCCATCTCATAACCTGACTCCTCTGATCATGAGCAGTGCTCCCCTAAACAAAACATGTAGAGCACCCCTCCATCCACCTCGGCTGAGGCAGCCTTTGGTAGGAGAACGCTACAGTTCTCAGTAGCAGCAACACACTGATCCCACCCTTGAAGGGTCTGTAAGCTCTGGTACGTCTCTATGGTACCAGCTTCTACCAGCTTCTCGAGAGAAGACCGTTCTACATACTATGAATGGGATTTCTGGATCTTGTAGAAACTGCCACCAGCCCCACCTGGGCTTAATCTGGCTGCCTCTGAACTACCCAGAACAAATTCTACCAATCCTCTGTAAAGTTATTCTGTTCTTCCCTCTGCCAGTGAGCCTCCGTTTCAAGCAACGGTTAGTTTACTCATTGTTCTATAGTAAGGTAGTTTTAGTAGCTGTCTCCACTTTGGGGCTTGTCATTAAAAAAACTGATTCCCTTCAGGGCAGGGTAGAGCCAAGTATGTATTTCCTAGTTACCTGTTTTGAACTTGCAACGTTGCCAATTGGCTGCTGGAAAGGGAGCATAGCCCTCTCTATGGTAGCAGTTTCTATGAAATCCAGAAATTCCATTCACGGTAAGCAGAATGGTATTTTCTCACACAGCCTTAAAATGGGAAACGTAACTGTCTGCCATTCTTTTTGAAAGTCACATTGCTTGTTCCAGAGAACACATAATACACACAAGAAATATATACTGGAATGTTGTTCCTCATTTTACTCAAGATAAATAAACAAATTTAAAAATGAACATGGATGCAAAATATGCTTACAAAATCTCCTCTGGTATTTTCCATTCACTTAGTGCTGCAAACTATTTTCAAAGCAGGTTTCTATAATGTCCAACATGGGCCACGAAATAGAGCTGAACTGATTATCAACTTTGCTAAAGCAGATCTTTGCTAAAGGCTTGGAGAACTGGAATGACCCAAGTCCCTAATTCCTGGAACAGAAACTTATAATACAGAAGCATTTTTGCTGGCCAGGCATATCTGACATTTCAGCCCCTAGTTATTAAAGCAGGACAGTTGCCAAAAGGCAGGCTTTCTAGCAGCAGAAGCCACAAACGTAAGACAACATACACATACAATCTTTCCTGCTTCAGAATAGGTAGGCAGCAATGAAAACCCAACCAAAATTAACCCTCCCTACATCCCTCCCATTTTATAAGTGCAGCTGTTGACATTCTTCATGTACCCTACAATACAACCACACTTTGAATTAGTCATAATGGCTCTATGGAATCACCTTCTCGAGAAGTTCCTAGCAATCTACTGGACAGTTACATCTGCATGATGTTTCAATGGACGGTACGCCTACTATGTTACATACATGGGGCAGGATTCATCTAACGAACTTTCACTTGCACAACAGGGCCTTCTCCCCTTTCCTTCCCCTGCACTCCCTGAAACTGGCTTCTTGTGAGAATCCCCAGAACAGCTCACGGGGAAGGAGGAAGAGATCACTGCTTCTTATAAGCTGATGTGCTTGCACAGATGGTTGTAACAGCACAACACAGAATTCCACTCTAAAGCCACAATCCTATACACATTTCTTCGGAGTTGAGTCTCACTCAATTCACTGGCACTTACTCCTGAGCAGACAATACACAGGACTGCACCCAATTGCCTGCAATATTAACCACAATTTCCTGGGAGCAAACCCTGGAGCTGAGCAGTGGTCCATTGCAGGCGAGTAGGCCAAGGGAGTGGCCTAATCTTGGCAGTAGTGAGCTCCCTGGGATGAAGCAGGGTGATCATGACCAGGTTGGAGGTGATGGCCCCTTAAGTGTGTGTGGAGCTCCCCAGCCTCATCGCCACCTTGTCCTGCCTCATCCCAATGACTGCAGTGCCAGCACTGTGCTCCCTTCCCACTTCCTTCAAGCTACTGCTGCTTCTCAGTAAACCTGCATGGAATTGGGCTGTGAAAAGCTGTCATGGGAGAAAGTGACCCTTCTTGTGCCTTCGGCATCTCTTCAAAACCCAAACTCTTGTAAGGAAAAAGAGCCCACAAAACAAGCCCTGTATGCCAACAAGCATATGCAGGGTTTTTCCCCCTTTTTAAAAAAAAATGTTATCGATTGACCAGTCATTTTAGTGATTATTTTGTACAGCTTATAGTTGTGTTTTATTGTATTCGGATTGCTGTGATATTTAACAATACAGTGCTATATAAATACTTGCACAATAAAATAAATAAATAAATAAATAAATAGTGCTTTCATAAATAATTGCAACATCAAAAGAAATTATAAAACCTTTAGTAGAAAAAGAAAAATAGGGAGACAAACTACTCATGTAATTTTAGGCCTCAGAGAAGGAGTGTTAGGCCACTTGGCATCTTCATCTCTATGCTTTCATCCCTGGAAATCCCTTTCTTTCTGCGATTTCATTGGGCAAGTGAAGCAGGTTTTCTGAAGATGCTGTTAATTCATCTGTCAAACGACACATATTGGTCATCTGTGTTGCTCTCCTCCAAAAATCATGACCTTGCATTTTGGTTGCACACTTTAACTGTGAGTGCATTTTGAAAAAGTTGGCCTTGAAGTTCATGTGGAATCATGCGGTAAGTAAGCCTTGAGCCACAGGAAGGGCTGCCATCTTGAGCCACAGGCGAGGTGAAATGGATTGCTCATTCCACAAGTGACCTAGAAAAAGAAACCCTGTTCTTTGTTGATTCAACAAAAAAGAGATAATTTGGCACACACCCACACGCCAGGCTGGGGGGAAGGGTTGGATTGGGCAGAAGCGTCCCTCCACCCACCTCTATCATTTAAGTAAGCGTCCCACCTGTCTCTGCCAACTTGGTTGCAAGCATCACTCCATCAATACAGACATCACCTTTCTGACTGCCAAAGATCTTGGCAGGCAGAAGTGCCACTGGTGGAATCCCCAGCAGCAACAGCCAGTGGAAGGCTCTGCAATGGGGCATTCCAGGGGCAAAGAGGGGCTGAGCCAGCCTGAGATCAGTTGGAACCAGAGCTGGCACCATGGTTGTCAGATAGCATGCCAGATCAGTGCCTCATCACTGTGCCAGCTCCAGGCTGGCACAGAGATCTGCTTGCCTCTCCCACTTTCCACCCTAGCCACAAGAGGTAGCAGGGCTGCAAATGCAGCACTGTCCCCCCGTCTCCATTGAGTCCTGCTAGGCAGTGGGTGGTATTAAGATTTGCCCCTAAATTTCCCAGAAATTCCTTGTGCTTATCAGCCAAGAAAATCAACTAACATTTGCACGTAAGGAATGGCATTAAGACACCCCTTTCACCTTGCGATTTCCTCATTACAAGAGGATGAAGGATTTTGGTCTGCAACAAGAGACCACCCAAGACAGAGGCAAAAAATAAAACAAAACGCCAACTACTTTACGCAAATCAAATATGATAATCAAATATAAAAACTGATTATCTGCTATCCTTTGAACGGTATCTGAAACAGGCTGCCTCAACCTGACGAATGGTTAACATTGGTGAAGGTGTTAGAAGTACAGTGGGAAAATTCCCTACTGGATTACTTTATACAGGAGGAGAGGCTGAAAGAAGGCACAATGGGAAGCTATCTTGATTTAGACGCCTTGGGAGGCTACAGCAAGCAAGGGACTGGAAACCAAGCCTTATGAGGAACAACTGAGAGAGTCGGGTATGCTTAGCTTGAATAAGAGGAGAATGAGAGGAGATACGCCTGATAGCCATCTTCAAATATCTAAAGGGTTGT
Source organism: Podarcis tiliguerta (assembly GCF_965153285.1). Classification (NCBI taxonomy): domain Eukaryota; kingdom Metazoa; phylum Chordata; class Lepidosauria; order Squamata; family Lacertidae; genus Podarcis; species Podarcis tiliguerta. Next base: position 66,734,041 of record NC_139534.1, read on the forward strand.
CATATGGAAGATGGAGCAAGGTTGTTTTCTCCTGCTCTGGAGGGTAGGACCCGAACCAATGGCTTCAAGTTACTAGAAAGGAGATTCCGACTAAGAACTTTCTGGCGGTTAGAGCTGTTCAACAGCTCTCTCAGCGGACTCTCCTTCTTGGAGGCTTAAAAGCAGAGGTTGGAGGCCATCTGTAATGGTTGCTTTGGTTGAGATTCCTGCATTGCAGGGGGTTGGGCTAGATGATCCTGGGGGTCCCTTCCAACGATGATTCTGTGATTCCAAGGCAGTTGATGCTGAAGTGGCCAGGCTGATGAACCTAGTGGGGGGCTACTCATTTTCCATCCAAATAAGCAGCAAATGCAAAAGAGATGCAGCAGCTGGGTACGCAACAACGGAGACAAGCCTTTGTCTTGCAAGCAGCAGTTTAGCCCAGTTTCTAGAAGGGGAGATAGCCTTCCGCGTTTGATCCTCAGTGTCCCAGCACCGCTATGCCCTTCGTGTTTCGCTTCCTCAGAATGCCCATTTCGTCTGGATTTTCCTCGTTCTGCTCTTGGGGCGCAGCATTTTCGAGGTCGGAATCTAGCGGCAGCTCCTCCTGGGCCGCGGCATCTTCCATTTCACCGCAGCTTTCGGGGTAGAAGCCCTCGTTCTCCGCTATCACAGCAGGGTCGTCCTCTTCGAAGTGGCAGCAGTAGCACTTCTCAGGGTCGTGGCCAGCGCCACTCTGGTCGCCGAGCGTGGCTTGCTGGCCCTCCGCCTCGTGGGCTGCTGCAGAGTCACTGTTCACTATAGCGAGAGCAGACAAAACGGTTTCACTACATAAACACTCCTCATCGTCCGCAAATGCCATTCTCTCTGCTATCTCTTCAGCCGAAGGCTGGCTGGGGTCAGGGTAATCCACAAGGATTGTGTCCTGTCTGCGCTTGACGCAGTCAGAGTTATCATAGACAGGATAGGTCTCCTCTGGATAACCTTAGGACATAAAATAAACTCGTCTTAGATGGAACAATCATGCCAAGCACTTTGTTCATGGTATCACTGGATCTGTTCAGACATACAAACACCTGAATTCCTGTAGGAAGTGACACTGATCTCAGTGGCACTTTCAAATCAGTGTGCTTGATTTGAGGTTGCAGCCAGAAGAGATCATCTAGTGGCTGAAATGTCATCAATTGCTTATGTGTTTTAGAATGAGATCTGTCCTGCATCCATACGGGACTGGTCTAGACATACTAATATGGCTCCTTGCTAACCAGGATTAACAAATTGGGATTTAGTTCTTTGATTGCACACTGCCTTCCTAGAGCAAATCCCCTCTCCCTGCCATTAACTGTGCTTCACCAACACAGCTATTAACAGTGGTCAAATCTGAGCAGTTTCTCTCAACCCCTGGATCAATTCCTGCAAGAGAGTTGGTGGGTCACAAAAACCACCTGCTTCTACCTCCACGGTAGAAACACCTGCCTTTCACCTGTGCACCACTAAATGAAGCACAGACTGGTAGAGATAAAAAGAATGATACTGCAGAAAGACACTAGAGTGGCAATAAGATTCCTTTTAAAGATGCCCAACCCAGGGCACGGTAGTCCTCCCTATGTAGACTGGGGGAGCTACTCTACAACAGCCTCAGATGTTAGCTCAGGATGTGTGAAAATGGCAATTTTGATTTCGTTCAGTTTTCATTTTCCCAGTCTTAAATTCAGGTCTCCACAATTTCCCATGGGTATGTGATTTTTTTATTTATTTTTTAAAATCAGCCCTTGAGTCCGAAATTATCCTAACATGCACATTTCTTGTATTGAATTTTGCCCGATACACACTTTTTTGCAAAGCAGTTCCCCACAAATATTATGCATTTCTGTATGTTACATTCACCACTATATGCATTTTTATGTAAGTGGCAGCCTACCTAGCATATGCATTTTTGTTCCGATTTACTTGTTTAGAGAACTCCATTACAAAAATCAGAGAAGTGTGGATGTCAAAGGAAGTGATGTTACAGTTCGTGTATTGTTTTGGTAAGGGCAAATCAGGTAGGTTTACCTTTAAATACAGACGGAATAAAGTTTCTCCCCCCATCCCTAGATATTACCAAGGAGCCCTCCTGTCCCTCAGCTTTGTAGCACAGTGCTATAAGCCCTCATGGACAACAAACTACAGCTGGCTAGTCTGAGATGCTTAAGCAATCAATGGATTCTCTCTTGTTAAGAGAGCCAGGTGCTCAGATGCCTTTGAATACTGAATGGCTTCCTGTGATAAGCTTTTCTTTTAAAGGAAAAGCAAAACCAAACAGCAGCACACTCATTCTTCCTTCATATAAATAGAAAGGTCTCCCTTACCTTCCCAGTCCTGCATATACGGAGCCTCTTCAGCTTCTTTCTCTGGGGAGATCCCATCTATGAGTTTGCCTTCTTTCATGACCTTCGTAATTTCTCGGAGCTGCTGAAGTAGCCTTTTCTCTTGATCAGTCGTGACGTTTTGGGGCTGACTATGGAACAGAAAGGAAGCTTTTGAGTTACAGTGCTGGAGGAGACTCTTGAGAGTCCCATGGACTGCAAGAAGATCAAACGTATCCATTCTTAAGGAAATCAGCCCTGAGTGCTCACTGGAAGGACAGATCCTGAAGCTGAGGCTCCAATACTTTGGCCACCTCATGAGAAGAGAAGACTCCCTGGAAAAGACCCTGATGTTGGGAAAGATGGAGGGCACAAGGAGAAGGGGGTGACAGAGGACGAGATAGTGTTCTCGAAGCTACGAACATGAGTTTGACCAAACTGTGGGAGGCAGTGGAAGACAGGAGTGAATGGCATGCTCTGGTCCATGGGGTCACAAAGAGTTGGACACGACTAAATGGAACAACATGGAACAGGCATTAAAAAACCCCACGACAACAGCTCAGACCTACTATTGGACATGACTGGCAATATCCGAATAAGTTTTAGAGGAATGGTTCTCTGTCCTAGTGAACAAGCATGAAAAAAGCAACCGTGCAAGCCAATTAAGATACCAAAATCCCAATGTCAAATAAAAAAGACTGCTATATAGCCCAATACTTAACCTCACCAACTGCCACGGGCAATCATAAAAAGGCCTTATTTTAAAGGCATTCACTCTATAGGTTTTTTTAAAAAAAGGACAGCATACAAGGAGATGAAAGACCTAGTTGTAAGATTGAAACAGTGTAAAGAATATTCTGCTTTGTTGCCAATTAATATGATTCACACCATTGTTTGGAAAATAAATGAAGTAGCATCAATGAGATACTATTGGTGATTTAAAATGTCATTTTTTCTGGCTGATTTACATAATTTATAAATCAATAATTTAAATCACTCCGCCTTCAGGCACAGTTGTGGAATGCCAACTAACATCACAGCTTTTGTGGGCGAAATGAAAGGGTACAGATGCAAAGGAGCTGGGGAAGAAAAGGTACCAAGAAAGCAGGTGGCTACACTTCACATGTTGACCTGAAGTAACTGATTTCTTTTGGGAATTATAGGGACAGAACTACCTAAACTGTACAGAAACGTATTGATGTATACTACTACAGTGGCAAGAATGTTACTTGCCCCAAAATGGAGAGAAGCAGAAGTCCCAGCGAAGGAAGAATGGATACAAAAACTTATGGAATATGAAGAAATGGCAAAACTTACCGGAAGAATAAGAAATCATGATAACAAATGTTTTAATAAAAGAATGGAAATGGTTTATTGAATATTTACAGATAAAGTGTAAATCTTCAGTTTTAAAAGGGTATATATTTAAAGTAGATGAATTAATGAGCAAATTAAGTTAATTTGGATATGCAGAAGATATTAAAAATAAATTTAAGGAACCACAGAAAGAGGGGGAAGGAAGTCAAGTTTTGAAATGTTAAAATGATTGTAAAATTAGTGAAATGTATAAACCTGAAAATCATATTTTTTAAAAAAAACACCTTTATTTTTTCAAAAAACAAAGAAACTGGAAAAAAGGAGAAAGAAAGAAAAATGAAGTAACTGATTAAATCTTTGTCTGAATCCTTATTTCTCTCTTTTAAATTTTATTTTATTTATATCCCACCTTTATTCCACCATGGAACCCAACCCATACATGCGGTTTCCAGTCCTGCTTAGCTTCAGCAAGTTGGGGGCCTTGGGTGCCTCCAAACCATGCCCTAAGACCATCAAAATACCACTTGGCGATTTGTTTTATTGCTCACAGTAAAATAAATTCTTACCACTGCGCAATAATAAGACAGAGAGCTTTATATATATAATAGATGAACAGTATTAGTGACTAGGAAATAGATGGAAACAGTGACCTTTTGTGTTATTTTCAACTATTTGAGAAAGATCAAGTGGCTCATAATTTTTATCATCATTTTATCCCATGCTGATTAAATATCACAGAAAGAGGAAAGCATTCAAATTACTTATATTTTTTCTCCTAAGTTAAGAAAAGGGACCGTCAGACAGCTATGGAAGGGGGCGGGGGGGGGGGGGAGAATGCCTGGTTCTGATCTTACAAATTTGTAAAGATCCAACCTATTGCTTGTGAAAGCCTTTATCAACCTGGTGCCCTCCAGGTATTTTAGACGACTGCTCCTATCAGCTCACAACCGGCACTCTAACCAAATAAATAAAATGCATGCATCAAAGTGAGCTGGACTCTGCAACCCAATAGTTCTTCTGTATCTGTTGAGAGGTCACTTCCAGCTGGCCGGTTTATGGAGCAATCATCCCAATTGGTTTGCACAAAATTTGCAGGGAGGCGAGACAACATTGGCTCTCTATGGAGCATCCATTCCCATTTGATTGCTCGCGGGTTCTGTGACAATGCAACAAGCAATTGTTACCCCACACTTTCCAATGCACTCCCTCTTCAACCAGGCCTCTGGCTGTTTAATGTTCTATGGCCTTTTTAATGTGATTGCAGGAAGGGGGTTATTGTTCTGTTTTGTTTTATCTATTCATTTTGTGCTATCTCTTTGATTTTATCTTGTGAACCTCCCTGAGTTCTTTGGATGAAGGGCAAATAAATTATTATTATTATTATTATTATTATTATTATTATTATTATTATTATTTCCTTACAGCAAAATGGGCCTGGAGGGAGAGCAGGTTTGTTGCAAAAGAGTACCAGATCGACTTTAATTGTCTGAAACCTAAATTTGCCAGTTTATCACTGAAATCATCAAAAAAAAAATAGCAGTAGTTTGGAAGCACCCTGAGTTTTCTAGGTCTCATCTTTAAAACAGTAAAAGGAATAGAACAGTAGCAACTTGGTTGAAACAATTACGCATAAGGCCTCTGGTCCTTTTATTAAAAACCAGTAGGGATTTTCTCTCATTATATTTTAGAATCAACACGACCCTTAATGAGGCACATCAGTCTCTAGGAAATATATTTCTTTTCCCATTTGTCATAGCTTTTGCGGGTCTCCCTCCCTTCTCCACCTACTTTTCTCCAAGTAAACATACCTAAGCAGGAATTGAACCCCTATTGAATTTCTTCGGCTTTCAAGATAGTGTCTCCTCTGACAACCCTGACGGTTATCAAACTAACGTGTGCCTTTTGAAAGACCGTCACCTCCAGACAGGCAGGAAAAAAATCAAAGCCACTTTGTCTTTGCTATGGGTACTGGGTTGCCTAATGAGAGAGACTTTACCTCACAGGAATAGCAAGATATTGTGACGAGGCCTTTCCATATCATGTCATTAGAAAGCAGCAAGACTAGCAAAGTAAGATGCCTCTAAATAAAAGGAAAGATACACAGTGTCGTGGCTCTGGCCTAAGGGCGAATCTTACGAAGCTGGATTGTTTAGGAATCTGCAGAACTGCTTTGCCTAGAGAAACGGTGCTGGTCTTATCAGAATTATTTTGGCTCCTGAGCAACATTCCTTCAAAAATCTGCTTTGCTTTGAGTGACGTTTAATGGCCAATGGCAACTCTAATCCCAGACTTGATTACTGTTATAGTTTCTCTATCAGTGACCAGGCTCCTAACTAGGGCATCCAACACTGGCAAGAGGCAAACACAGTGCAGTGTGGCTCACAATTTGCCTTCATGTGTTCTGTTCACTGTATGCCACACAGAAGCCATCTGAAATGTTTTACCGGTACCATTTCACTCAGAACTCCACTGTTTTAGCTGAATTTTCCATAGATAACTTCAGCAACCTTATCTATGGAGAATCAAATAGTAGAGGAAACCTGTCTGCATGTGTGCTTATGGTCCACCGTTCCATTCTAAAACACAGGAAGATGTCTTATGCTGAATCAGACCAGGAGCATAATGTTTTTATGACCACTGGTCCATCTACCTTCAGTTTTGTCTATAGCGATGGCAGCAGGTCTCTCCAGACTTTCACACTGCAATCTCTCACCCAGACACGCTGGGGACTGAACCTGTGACCTTCTGCATGCCAGGCAGATGCTCTACCACTGAGCTACATCCTTCCCCTTGGTCAGTCTCTTGCGTCAAACTGATTGGAGACTTAGCTTTAGGCGGCAATACTAAACACACTTACTTGAAAGCAAGACCTGCTGAATTCAGTGGGACTTATTTTGGGATAAATATGCACCTAAGCTTTTGGATGCCAAGCATAAGGAAAAGAGCCTTGCGATCTGTGCATCAGATGAGCAGGCAGCTGGAAGATAGGCTACAGATTAATATGAGCTGTAGTGAAGGGTAGCAAATGGGCCATTCTCATCAGCATGTCAAAGACTGGGAAGAGTGAGTATCTTTAGTTCTGTATTTATAAATATTCTTAATCTAGTAGGTAGTAAGGGTAGTTCAAACAAACAGTACTCAGACAAATAACTTAATTACAGACCATACAAAAGTGCCTATTTATTGCCTGATCTGGGATATTTTTTCTTTTCTTACTTAACCCATCAAGCCACCCTCTTTTTCTTTTCCCATCTACTGTGAACAAATGGAATACTGCCGGAAGTTATAAATATTGGCATTCCTTCTGAAATTCCATAATGGAATTTATAGAGGTTAAGAAGGCATCCATCCATTTATGCAGAACATTGTAACAGAGTTGACGTCATCTCTTTACAATCTCTGGGTGACATCCAACTAAATCATATTCAGATTAGGCCCATTGAAATGAATGGACTTGGAGAGTCATTGTTTAAAATGGGTCTACACAGGAGTATCGCCCTCTGTGTTTAATGGATTTATGAAGCTACAAAGCTAGTGAAACACCACAACAGAAATCACGTGCATCCATATTTCTTTTAGCTTAATTCAAAATGCTGAATTTAATTTAACATAGAACTGGAAGAGGAAAGAGTTGAGTAAAAGTACCTCCAAATTATAAGATGTTTAAGAGATGCAGTTTTTTATTTGACAGCATATTTTTATTTGAAATGTTCTAATTTGCTTTATTGGGAACAGAGAAATACAAAAAGAACCCGCCCTTTTTAATCTGCTGGAACAAGAGTCACTGCCACATACCTTTCACAGTTGGGTCCCACTCTATTGATTAATTTCTCCATGGCTTCTTCAGTCTCTCTCAGCTTATCTTGAAGTTGGGCAAGCTCATAGTCAGCTGCAAAATAAATGTGGTCCCAAAAGGCATCAGCGGCAGCTCTGACAATTCACTCCATTCAATCAGCATGTATTTGTTCTGAATGTGCAGCAAACAAAATGGAACTTGTTCCGAGGAAACCATGAGAGGCGATTAAGAGGGCTTTACCGGTAAACAGAACTAATGAAAATAATCTTTTTATTCTTCCCAGGCAGAATGAAAGGAAAAAGAAAATTTCCCTAAGGCTAGGAGAAGCATATATAATGCACCCAATTGCTCATAAGCAGCTACATGCAGAGTGGCTGGCTGATTGTAAATGCCTCAAGACAGGAAAGGCTACGACACAGAAAACCACACAGTCTAATGACATAAGGGATGTTCAGAATAAAAGGAAAGCTAACAATTATTTTTGTTGCGAAGAAGGAGATCAAGGCTGCAACTCTATGCATAGTTTATGTGGGGTAAGCTCAATTTAACAACAGTGGGATTCACTTCTGCATACACACAAAATCCAACTGTGTCAAAAGTAACAAACTCAATGGGTGATATCCAATTTCTCCCCATGGATTTCATCCCACTGATTTCAATGGGTTTACTCAGTGTGACAAACACTGATTATCACTCACTACTAGTAGTGAGTCCATATAGTAGTAATAATAATCACATTGCCTCATCTATCGTGCTGCTAGATTTATTTTCCAAGTGAGAGCCAATTTTGGATGCCATTTCAATTCAGTCTTGGAAATGCTACTTACTGATTTTCCTGTTTGTGTTTCCAGATGACGACGGAGGACATTTCCGCTCAACTGTTGTGGTTTTCCCCTTAGAAGAAAGCTATTAATTGGAAAGGGTTATTGTTGTGACAGAAGAGACATAGGTGTTTCTAGAAAGACATTAACAGCCTCAGCTAAAACATAAAAGGAAACCAAAGTTATGAAAATGAGTTGAGGTAAGCCATGGCTCACTCTACCGCCACACTCCCCCTTTGCATGCCAGGTTTGAAAGCTTCCACTTTCAATTTTAAACCAACCAAAGTTCCCTATGAAGTCCTAACTTGAGGAATTACAATTTTGTTCAAACTCTAGTTGCTGGATCTATCAGGATCAGAAACCACAGTTTGCTTTTCATTTATGCTCACTAAGAAGAGGGTTTTTTGGTTGGTTTTCAAAAGAACCACTAACAAGTTTGATCATTACAGGGAAATACAGTTAGTTTCAAAACAGAAGCTCTTGATCTTCTCCTCCGGCATGTGACCATATGAACTAAGTATTCGTTTCACCCCAATACTAGTGGAGAAAAGCAAAAGAGCCCTTAGATTTACCATGACATGTGAACTAGGTCAATGACTAACTGGTTAAGAAACTGTACTGATGCAACTTTAAGGGTGAAGTGGTATTTCTTACCTTAAAAAGAATGTACAATATGTATAAAAGGATCCCAAATCCATATATTGGGATGACTTGTCCCACAAGACCTCTTCCACTGCCGCCGCCACCTCCTCCACCTCCACCGCCGCCTCCACCTCCACCCTTGGCCTTTGCAACTGCTTCCGCAAGATGAGACCTTGGGAAATGGGTAGTGGGTGGTCTGGTTTCTGGAGACATCTGGGGATGCATTGTTGGAGGAAACTGACTGGTCTTTCCTGAAAATCAAGGTTAAAAAGATCCATTCTTAAAGGGATGTGTTGTGTTTTAAGTCCTGTTCTATCCTCTGAATATGAATCTTGGGTGGAATCTAGACACATATAAAAAATGCTATGAAAATGCCTTAAAAAAAATGCTTGGAAACATGTATCGAATTTGCCATAGCTTGCCATCACCATCTAGTGTCACATTTGTATAATGCACTTTACAACAGACTTAAAATGTTCTATTTGCAACTGTATAGAGGACTCCTTAATAAGGTGTTCATACACCCATATTTTTTCACACGAGATTGCACATATAGCAATGACTGTTTGACATTTCTATCAATAAGTCCCCATCATCAGAAACCATATGGCAATTTTAACATATGGGAATTGACATATTAATTACTGTCAAGAATCCAATTGAACGAGCACTGGATAACAATGTATGTTGAAAGGCACAAAGTGGGAACACCTAAACAACCAGTTTGAGGAACTAATCCAGCTTCTTAGGCCTGCCTCGGGAACCCATCAATTTTGGTGGCAGCGGCAAAAAGAAAAAGTAGTCACAGTCTGGGGCAGGGACAGGATGGCAGAGCCCAATGTCTTTATGGGGATGCAAACTGTCATTTGATGGGTGGAGGGGGAGCAATAGCCCCTTTCTCAACTGATCTGTCTCTGACAGTGTGTGGTGGTGCACTTTGGGCAAACTTCACCACTTGTATGCTGCTCCTAGAGGGTGAATGCGACCTCAAGCTAAAAGAGATTAATCAAAAATGATGGGAGGTTGCTATGGCACCAAAGTTTGCCAAGATGGAACACTGCCAGCTAAGTTGACATGCATACCTTGCCAGAATGAACCACACCAGTTTGTATTCTATTTTATGCAGATTTTGACAGACACTGTAATTCAAAACTGTATGGGGGCTGCAGAAAAGTCACCTGACATTTAAGGCACTACAGTGTATATACTTAATTCCTTAACCACTGATGAACTACAATTTAGGGAAATCTTGGGGTTCCTCAGAAGCTTACTGAGCTTTTATCAAAATCCAGGAATGTCAAACGAGCACGTTAAGACAGCTGACTCACCACTACCAGTGTCCCCCTGCAATGAGTAGCTGCAGGATAGTTTCCACTGTGCTTTAAACCTTACCTTTCAGTTCAACTGGGGATCAGTGAGGTCCTGACAGGCCTGGCTAATGCTCTAGTCCATATGATGTTGCATACACTACAGAATATTTCCCAGATGCCTCTACAAGACATTGGAGTTCCAAGACAGGTTCATATAAGTTCCTTGGTAGATATCTAAGTCTACCCTTCCATCCCACCGCTATTTTCCTGAATACACCTGGCAACAAAACCATGGCCCTACAGAGCCCGGCCAAGTTCTGCTCGTTGTGACTTCAAGAAGATTTATGAAAGTACTGCGTGCTCAGTGATTCCATGATTGATCTGTAAAAGTTCTCCCAACTTGGCCTTCCATTTATTTTGTGGCCCTGCATAATTCAACACCAATACTCTGATACACAGGGGAATGTGCAAAGATTTTAATTGCAGTTGTACACAAACGGCTGCTGCATGTGGCTGTACTAGATGGGTTACTAACCCACTATATGAGGAGGGAGCCAGACAAAACCAGCATCTAGACCTGCTCCATCTAGACAATACCCACCCCATTCCCCACCTCCATGCCCACCAGAGAGGTGTCAGAACTGAGTTTCAGCAAGTTCCAGCTGGGGAAAAAATCCCTGCATTTACTGTTCCTGTGTCCCCCCCCCCCCCAAAAAAAAGATAAAGGTAAAGAACCCCTGGTCAGTTAAGTACAGTCAAAGGCAACTATGGGGGTGCAGCGCTCATCTAGCTTTCAGACTGAGGGAGCTGGTGTTTGTCCACAGGCAGCTTTCCTGGTCATGTGGCCAGCATGACTATATTGCTTCTGGCAGAATAGAACACTGACAGAAGTCAGAGTGCACAGAAATACCTCCCCGCCGCATTGATACCTATTTACTTGCACTGGCGTGCTTTTGAACTGCTAGGTTGACAGAAGCTGGGACAGAGCAACAGGAGCTCACCTCTTTGGGTAGATTCAAACCGCTGACCTTCTGATCAGCAAGCCCAAGAAGTTCAGTGGTTTAGACCACAGCGCCACCTGCTCCCTTCTCCTGTGCCAATATATCATGCTTGGTCATGAAACAGGATACACATTCTATACTTTTATCCCTAACTGGGATTTACTTTATTATGCTTAGGGAATGCTACATCCATCTACTTTTATACTATCATGTGAGATATTCAGCCTGAGAGCTTTGTTTACTTAACTGAAACAAGAATGCTAAAAACATTATCTTCATTGCTTTAGCTCAAGAACCCTTTTGAGTCCACAGCTCCCTTGACCAACTACACTCTTTCCCTGTGGGGAAACGTGCTCTGAGCCTCAGAAGCCCACTTATGTCACCCCTTGCCTGCAGAGTAAGCAGCCCCATACCTCTTTTTGAACACCAGCCCTTGTGGAGTGTTCCCTCAGCCTCCTCTCATCTCCTTGGAAGTCCTCTGGGCAGCCACTGCAGCCACTTTTGGTCCATGAGACACGCTCACCCCACCCCAAAGAGAGGTGCCTCCTCACACCGACCCACAGGGACCTGGGAAAAAGATGCCCCCAGCCTTAGCAGCCTGATGGTGAATGTGCAGCCACCATCTTACTCACCTTGGGAGGTAGCAGGGGCAACAGCAGGAGTTGCTGGGCCTGCATGGTGGAAAGGCTCCCCTTCGGCTCCAGGCACTAAGCTCCCAGGCATACAGCAAGTACGAGAAAGGCCAGCACAGCACCTGTCTGCCTGCCCGACCTCCCACTTGTCTGTCCATTCCCAATAGCAAGGGCTGGCTGGACTCCGTTACCCACTTGCTTGCTTACTCCAAGGCCACCTCAGCTCTGGGCAACCAGCACCCCCTGGCCAGCCCCAGAGGCACCATTCGCCTGTAGAGCTTGTAGCCAGAGTTGTTGCAATAAACAGCCGCACAGGTCTTTGAGGGGCAGAGACACGAGAGGGCATCAAAGGAGGGAAGGAAAGAGGGACAGAGGCCACTGTTGCCCGTGGCACCATTGACCATCATTCCAGACACCCCAGGGTGCCATGGCACACTGGTTGAAAACCCCTGCTTTAGCTGAATAAAAGGAGCGTGTTACAAACAGCATAATTTGTAACAAAAAACCTGCACTTTAAAAATGAGCATCCGCACCAAACTTCATGGGATATGGCCACGCCAATACTTCCCCCTTTGAATTCCAGAAAGACAGAGAGGCTTGATTCCTGCCACAGTGAGACTTGCGACTAAGTGGCAACAAATCCAACTCGGTAAATGCTTTGCACTTCCTGCAGCAATTTAAAAGTACTTAATGAATGGTTTAGAGAGCAAGGCTAACATAGCTGAGATGGGGTACTTCTTTTCCGGCAGTTTAAACACACCTGAAATGCTACTTCTACCATTCATTGCCTGCAGCTCTATAGTAAAAGTGCAACTTTAAAAGGTGACATGGGTGGTACGGAATGGCGTGAGAATGAATAAGGGAAGGACGGTAAGGTCTTATCACCCCACATGTACAGTTATGCCTTCAGAAGTAAGATCAGCTACACATTAAGGAAGGCAAGAAGTTGCAGAAATACTGCAGTACTAGTGCAGATTCTTTCTGCACATGAGAAATCCTTGGTCATCATGTACAATCACAGATATCCATTAGGAAAGACACTTTAAAAATAATGCAAATGGTGACCATTTCTGCCACAAAGGCTGGCAGAAATTGAAAAAAAGAAAAGAAATGGCAGAAAGCAGCAAAAAAATGATACAGACAGTTTAAATTATATTTTATTTCATATAAAATATCCAAAGCAATGTAACAAACATCAAAACAATTGGTGGACATGGGATTTTGAAGTTTATAAAAACAAAAACAATGCGATGACTACAAGATGCTGGCAAACTGATGCTTTCAAGGGATGGCTTAAAAACGAACACAATTTAAAATGCATGTCATCTTGGAAGAAAGTTTCTGTGAATTCAATGGTAAAGGCCGGGTAAGGTAAAGTCGTAATCTTAACTTTGCTAGCCACAGCTAAACCTGGAGGTATAAATAACTGCACGTTTCCTAACACGGAATACAATAACCTGAACCTCCTTCAATCAAGATATCAACTAGTCAAAAGGTGAAGTCTTTCTCTCTCACACACACTTTTTTTTAATTCAGTCCTGGACTCAAGGGGCAGCTTCAGTAATAGCTTCATTGCTCTGCTGGATCAAACCAAAGGCCCATCTAGTCCAGCATCTTGTTCTCACTGTGGCAACCAAATGCCTCTAGAATGCCTTCAAACAGGACATGAGTGCAACAGCACACTCCTTACTTGTGTTCCTTAGCAACTGATGCAGTTGCACAATGGAGGCATTGAACAAATGGTCCTCCATCAATTTGTATTAAACCCCTTTCAAAGCCATCCACGTTGGTGACCATCACTACATTTTGTAGCAGCGAATCCCGTAATTTAACCACGCACTGTGTGAAGAAGCACTTCCCTTTGTCTGTTCTGATGGCATTTAACACTTGGAATGCCCATTCACCCAGCTTCTTACGCAGTTTCAGCACATCGGACAGAACTTCCCAACAGCTTAGTTGTGAGAATGAACGAGGGCAAGGCAGTTAGAACTGCGATTTACTTTCTCCAGTGAATGGTCCATTTCATCCCAAATAAGACCGATCTAAATTAAATGAATCTGACCAAACTGCGGGTGGCAGTGGAAGACAGGAGTGCCTGGCGTGCTCTGGTCCATGGGGTCACGAAGAGTCGGACACGACTGAACGACTAAACAACAACAACAAAATTAAATGAGCAAGGATCACCTTCCCGCTACATGTATCCTGAGCTTCCAGCCACCCCGCTTTCCAAAATTCCTGTGCGGAAAGAGCAGGGGAAAGAAAAAAATCACGTGCAAGAAAGAAAAAAAAGCACGTGCAAAAAACAGCACGGGTGAACTCTGCAAAGGGGTTGGGTGTATTTGTGTGTGCATAGGTTTGCAAATCCTTGGGGTTCCCCACCCACCTTCCTCTAATCTTGTGTAGTAATATCGAGAAAGCGATTTAATGCGTGGGCATTTCGCACAGCAATCCCACCCAATATTACCCCCCCCCCATTTGTGTTTCCAGGAGCTGCTACGTGGGGTGGAGTGGGGTGCAGATGTGACCCTGACATGCACATGACTCAGTCCGGCAGCCCTTGACGCACGAGGTGGCGGAAGGGGTTCGGGGCAGTCGGGGCCTTCGGGACGGCCTCTTACCCTCGGGCGCGGCGACCAGAGTAGGCGGCGCAGCGCTGGGCTCCGGCTGCCTCCAGCCCCGCGAAAGGAAGACCTTGGGCAGCAGCAGCGACACGCACAGCACCAAGCAAGAGGCCAGGGCCACCTTGCGGAACGTCGAGTACGCCATGGCTGGCCACAAGCGCGCGCCCGCCCGCCGCGGCCCGGAGCGGAACGTCGGCGTCCTTTCCCGCACGACGTCACATCCTCGCTAGCTTCCCTACATTCCCGTTTGGAATGTTTTCCGGTTTGGGTGGGGGGCAGGAGAAAGAGAAGGGCTGTGGCGGACATGCGCACTTCTCCCGAAGGCGCCGGCGGACGCCAGGCTGCCCACACTTGGAGGGAAGGCGAAGGGCGAAGAAGAGCAGCAGCCTCTGCCGCTTGCTGCCCTGCATATTTTACTTCAGAATTTAAGGGAGGCATGTTTTAATCTGCTTTCACTTTATCCTTGTTGTTAATTTTTTGAATGCTTTGAAATGGTCAGTTCTTCTTGCTGATCTTTTTATTTTTTAAAATGTTTTCCATCTCTTGCGAACTTTTTGAGGTTTACTTTTTGCTTTTTTATTTTATTTTTTACAATCAGCCTGGATAGCTCAGTTGGTAAGAGCTCGGTGCGGATAACACCAAGGTTGCTGCAGCTTCGATCCCTGTATGGGACAGCCAGTGCCGGGTTTACGTATAAGCTAAACAACTATAGCTCGGAGCCTCACTCTCTTGCCCCCCCCCCCCCAATATTTCACTATTAATATACTTCTTCTTAATTGTATTTCAGTTCAACAATTGCTTTGATAAAAGACATATTTTGTTATGTGCAAATGGCTTTAGATACCTATTACCTAGGTCCATAAATTACCATATAGCATATATTCAACACAAAAAACAGCGACGATTTGTTGCTGGCAAAGGACAGCTGGACATCTAAAGGGCCCCATTACCTTCAGTAGCTGAGGGCCTCATCAAACCTAAATCTGGCCCTGGGACAGCTGTGTATTCCTGCATTGGACTGAATGATCCTTGGGATCCCTTGCAACTCTGTAATTCTAAGTGGTACATATCTTATTAAATGAATGCGTGGGTAGATGACTTGTGTTGCAAGTAGTCCGTGCAGGAGGAGAAAGGTATCAGTGGCTGGTGGCTGTGATTTATTTTATGTATTTGTTGAATTTATATACCGCCCCATACTAAGGTTACTAGGTTTTCCCCAATGAATCCTGGGACACTTTTCAACTTCCTACTAAATAGATGGATTTTGTGAGGGGACTGATTTGTAAATCTGGGGACTGTCCCTGAGAAACGGGGACGTCTGGTAACCTTACCCCATACCCAGGGGTCTCAGGGCAGTTCACAGAATAAAATCAAGATATAAAGCCACAAAATGCATAAAAATAAAAACAACAACCTAATAGCCCCCCCCCCCCACTTGATGGCTATATTCTGCTTCTACTGTTGGATGCAGTATGCCTTTGTGAATGCAATTTGCTGCAGAGAGCCCTGTAGCACCCATGTCCTGCTTGCAGGCTTCTCCTTGACATCTGGTATTCCAATTCCTGTTTATATGGAAATCTGTCTGTCTAGAAATCAGCTTTGGCCTTTTAACTGACTTTTCCTTGAACATCTACCTTTAGAAGTCTATTCTAAAATGGTCACCTAGAACTAAACTCTTGAACTCTTAAGGGTGAAGCTAAATATCTTAAGCATGCTGTCAAAATTAGGTTAGAAATTCTTGCATTTCACTCTTCTATGGCTGGCCACACTGAAAACAGAATTAGTTTTAATTGTTTTATTGAATTGCATAGTTTTTAATTTTTAATTTGCATTGCAAACCACCAGAGAGATAAAGAATATTATGAGAGCGGTATATAAATGTGAGGTAGCAAGGGGAGGTGGTGGTGGCGGCTGCACAAAGCTGCTTCTGCTCACTCTTTTCCTGTGTAGCAGAAAGATGCACCCCTTTTGAGAAAGAGCACTCCTGGCTGCCGCACACCTATGAAAGAGCTCAGCCACTGGCTGGAGTGAGTGGTAACAGTGCTGAAAAGGGCCATCTCTGCTCTCTTGTCTGTGCTCTCTCTATCTGGATGCCTTAGTGGTTGATATTAGGTCTGCTGTAGCGGGAGGAGGATGTTGGCAAAAAATCCTACAAAGCCTGGGTTTGGTCCTGGCGTGCAGCAGTTACAGAAGTGCTGTCTTTGAAAATAAAAGGACAGCAGCACCGCTGGTTGGTGAATGAGGCATGGGTATAATTCCACACATAAAAAGAGTAACACATATCCTTTCAAAATCCATGGTTGGGCAACGTTTCTGTTGGGGATGGGAACAACCAGAATGTCACAAATGAACATATTTAGCATAGCTTGTAGCATGGCATGGCCCTTAATGTTCATATATATGTATTTTGGATAAGACCAGACCCGGGGGGGGGGGGGGGATTTTTTGCCCTCCAGGTATTTCTGAACTACAGCTCCCATCAGCCCTAGCAAGTATGGGGTGTGGTCAGGAATGATGGGAGTTGTGGTTTAGCAACATTGCCAAATATTCCCAAACTGGGATAAGACAACACATATTAAACTTTGAGATACTGTACCAATGAGGAGTAAAACTGAAGAACAGCAAGTCACAGGGCCCCCCTCTGGACACATTTTCTTATTGTGCATTCAATTCATCAAAACTATTTCTTACCTGAAATTAGATTTTGTTGGCTTTTCCATACCCACACTAACTATGGACATATACTATGCCAGAGCAGGGTTGTGTGAAAATGAACTCAGGTCAGGATGACACTCAGGTAAGTAACCCGACTTACTCTGAGGTAAGTAGGGTTAGGACTGCAGCCTAGGTCTGGATCCCACCCTTTCTTCCCAGCCATGAAGACTTGTCCTATATATTCAGCTTGAACCTGTTCTGTGAGGTAGGGCCATGACTATGCAAATGTCCTGCTTAGCAAGAATAGTCCCAATTTGCATGTAGTTTCCAGAACCAGACTTAAGAATCGTGTGCCAACTCATAATTAGGATCTTCACATTTTTAAAAAAATCATTCTCTTGTGTCTGCATTTCTATGGCAGATCTACAGAAAAGCTGTAGGCGTATAACTCATTTCCATCCAACCCACTGCTCTTCCCCATGAAATAAATCTGCAGTGCTTATTTTCTGAGAAAGTATAGGAACCTCCACCTCCTTCTGTTATATATGTCAGTGTATCTCCAGCCGCATTCACACATTACTCTCAGTTGTAGGAGAAGTGAGATGCTACCGCTGCCCCTGAGGTCCATGCACTGAATTCAGGCATCTGAAGAGGAACCCCTTTGTGCGAAGAGTTGCTCAGGCAAGGGAGCTCCTCTTCTGATGTCCATGCCCGACATGCAGATGCCAGGGTGAGGCCAGCAGAGCTCCTTCTCCAGTGTATGTTCTTTACCTGTGTGGGCTCTAGAGAAGGCTTTTGTGTCTTGTGAATGTCTCTGGGCAAGTCTCACTCTCCTCTCTCACTGGCTCTCTCAGCTATGTTCTAGGCCAGCATACACTAACCTGCGCACTCCAAATGTTGTTGGACTCCAGCTCCGATTGGCCACAGTCAGCATGGCCAATACTTGGGGGATGATGGGAGTTGTAGTCCAGCAGCATCTGGAGGGCCAAAGGTTAGCCATTCCCATTCTAGGCTGTGTTACAATGTCAGCCCATCACCTGGAGATAAACCTTCTAGGTGCTGGCGTGCATCAGTGTGTATGCACCCTGAGCCGGTGTATAAACAACAAGAGGATAAACTTCGCTCACAAAGCAGCTGCGATTAAGTTGCATTTTATGTTGTTCAGCATAGTTTTTGCTTCCTGGTATAATACATGGTGGCAGGATACACAATTCACTCAGCTGTGTGGCCTGTCCTGCCTCTGCAGCGATAGAATCTGTTCTCTGGCCTAGTGGCACTAGGCTGTTGGCCCGGGGAAGCCCAGCCGATAACAACAGCCTGCTGTGGCCCATAGCATCCCTTCAAGCCAAGCTCTGGAGTACCAGGTTCCTGTTCCATGGACGGCCTTAAGGCCACGTGGCTTCCAGCCCAGTCTAATTAATGCCCAGCCTGTATGTTATATCTTTACTGCCCCTTTGGCAGTTTTGTTTGCTTGGTTACTACTGAATAAAAAAGGGACCCACCCGTGGATTTGTGGGTCATTTGGGCGCAGAAAGAAAGAAAATAGTCTGCTCCAATTAATTAAACAAATGGATAAAAACTGTCCCTGCTTAAATTGTACTTTGCATATCCATAATCTCTGCACTACATTTTATGTATACTTTACCCTTGGGTAAAAAATTGTGAGGATATAAATGCTTTCTCACATAATCTTGCTAAAGCACATTCCTGCCTATAAATATTCATACTACTGCCAAAACATTTACAAGGTTTCCCCAAAGGTGAAATATGTGTAATGTACTTTGCCTTCTGGGTATAAATATTATCCAATACATTTTGGTTAATATGAATACACTAATTATTCTTGTAACCCTTTTTAAAAGGGTCATCCTCATGATGTGAATTTTTTTAAAAATGTAATTACAGTAATTGGATACTTAATCTAATTAAAATTGGCTTTATCTTTAATGGGAATTTTTCTAAAGACACAGAATGACAATTGACTTTTTGATAATCACTGTTTTTCTTTCTGCTGGAGAATGCATTTAAGGATACTAGAAACCACAGCCTTCACACCATCTGCCAGCTACCTTTGGAGCCAAACTTTGGTTTTCTCCATTGCAGGCAAAACATTCCTGCTAATTATGAGATAGGAGTATGCTCACATTTTATGATGCTATTGATTTTCATCGAGACACAGCTATGCTTGATTAAAAGGGCCCAGGAAGGGCTGACTAGAACATACAGATTTTGTCTATGTGCAATCTCAACTGGGGGGGGGGGGCATTAACATGTAGCTAAGCTTATTTATTCACTAAAACATTTATATCCCACCCTCTATCAAAGATTTTAGGAGGGGAGAACCAATACAGTGGTACCTCAGGTTAAGTACTTAATTCGTTCCGGAGGTCTGTACTTAACCTGAAACTGTTCTTAACCTGAAGCACCACTTTAGCTGATGGGGCCTCCCGCTGCCACCACGCCGCTGGAGCATGATTTCTGTTCTCATCCTGAAGCAAAGTACTTAACACGAGGTAATATTTCTGGGTTAGCGGAGTCTGTAACCTGAAGTGTATGTAACCTGAAGCGTATGTAACCTGAGGTACCACTGTAATTAAAACACACATAAAAAGTTCCCCTATCTACAGGTCAGAAGTGGATAAACAATAAAACAATAAATAATCTTAAAACACAAGTTATGGTTATTACAAATTAAGAGTGAGCTGAATGATGACCAAAAGCTTGAGTAAATAACCAGATTTTAAACTGTCACTGAAATGAAAACAAAGTTCACGTCAGGCAGAATTCATAGAGGAGAGCATTCCACCTGCAGAGCTCTGCCATGGAAAGGGTGCTGTCTTGTGTCATCACATTAAATGTAATGCCCAGGGATGGGACTCTAAGGATATTATTGCTTGCGTGCTGTACACAAGTTACATGTTGACTTAATGTAAAAGATGGGACTTGAAATAGCTGATCTCTGGTAGGAATGGTAAAGGGTTTTCTTTTACTCCGCCATTTGGTGTGATGTGCCCTTTTGGATCCTGTCGAATCGGAGCAGAATGTAGCCCTGTGATTTAGGTCTCAGGCCTACCTGCCTTTCTGAGCACTGGTTCCATTTTCTTACTTATATGGTTGGCTGAGGGATGCTTCTTATTTTTTCATCTGTGAATGGTGTTTAGCTGCATGGAGCAGCTTTAAAGCATGGCACCTCTGCACTCTCCCCGCTTGTGAAACCCAACAACTGGTATACAAAGTCCCCCAACAGTTAAAGGAAAACATAGCCATCATGGTAGCAATAGATAGTAAAAGATAGGCATTATTGACAGCCTTAGCCTCCATGAATAATCCTCTTTCAAAGTCATCCAAGATGATGGCCATTGAAAAACGGTTCTCATTTCGGTCTGTATTCCTTTGCTCCCATAAGCATAAGAACAGTGATCAAAAAACCAGAACCACAGCAAAAGATATTGACATTGTTATTAAAAATTACTGACGAATTGAGAAAAAAATTCTTTAAAATAGTAAAAGCACAATAGAAAATAAACAGAAAATTACATAACGCGATCACAATATAATAGATGAAACAATTACAATGGTGATACTGCAAACTCTAAATAGAAGAAATATAAAACTACATTAGCTGCTTATGGTGTACCAAGAAATTATAAATGAAAAATGAAAGTATAAGAAAACAATTGTCCTAACAGACTCCTGGCTGCCCTGCTAACTTAAAAGCTAAAGCAGAAGAAAGTTTCACAACATTATAAGCCTTTCTAAATCAATATGGGGAAAGTTATTTATTTATTTATTTATTTATTAACTTTATATACCGTCCTATACCCAGAGGTCTAAGGGCGGTTCACAGAATAAAATAAAAATATAAACCACAAAATACCCAATCAAAAAGCCAACAATAACCCAAAGTTACTTAAGATTTTAAAGGAAGTAAATTATACTTTGATCTGGTATATTGATCTAGTACTGTATTGAGATAAACTTTAGTAGCTTTTGTGCATAATGAGTACATAAGTGATTTTAAATAAGGAAAATATTAATCAGAAGTCCATGTCTACAAGATGTCTTGTGGTGTGGTCTACTGTTTTCCACTGGAAGATTCGTTAGCAGAAGTAACCCATGAGGATTAGGAAAAATCAAAAACAGGATGAAAAGTAAGAACAAAATAAACCCTAAGAAGAAACTAGCCTTTATGTGTCCTGTGCTGGAAATAATACTTTCCTCTTAGCAAACAGACAAGCTTCTCAAATGCATAAAGGACAGATCTGTTTACTATCGCTCAACAGTACTAGGCCAACACTTCAGGCATAGGCAAACTCGGCCCTCCAGATGTTTTGGGACTACAACTCCTATCATCCCTGACCACTGGTCCTGTTAGCTAGGGATGATGGGAGTTGTAGTCCCAAAACATCTGGAGGGCCAAGTTTGCCTATACCTGCAGCACGCCTTCAGGACAGGTGCTGTTGCCATTGGCTGCCCTTGATAAAACACCCCCCCCCCCCATTCCAGTCTGCCTTACAGAATAAAGTTCAGCTAGCAGCAGCATCTTACAGAATGGAAAGGAACCTCCTTCTTTCTAAATGATGTAACTGAAAGCTGAGGCAGAGGAAGAGAAAATGAAAAATATCTCCACCTGTCTTACATTGGTAAGGTAAAAATAACGAGCTGGAAGTATTTCATTATACTTAACAGAAAAAGCTTCTAAGCAAACAGGTGAAATTTATCTATGGTATTTATTTATATGGCCTCCATGATTACTGCCATAACATTTTATTCTCACAGCTATATGAAGTAGGGGGTTTATCTCTTCTGTTTTCTAGAGCAAGAGGCAAGGTACAGAGCAACAAAGTGTGTTCAGGAAGGATATGGGAAGATCAGCAAAATGAGGGATGTAATGTCAAAGAAGACAAGTCAGACAATAACCAGGGCTTACATACATACATACCACTAAAGGAAATTTAAGGATTGTATGCTTCATGAGTAACTAAGTTGTTTCATCCAAGTAAGTCTATAATTTTCTGGAGATCATGTTTTTTGATAACATTGGCACATTCCTGTTCTGAAACCAGAATCAGGCCTCTGTTATTCTATTCTTCTGTTTCTGCTGTCATCAGCCTGTTGTTTTGTCTTTGGGATACTTCTTAATGAGTAGCGTTCCTGATGAAATTAATACACACACTGTCAGTGAGAGAGATACATGCTCATTCTTCATTGCCTTCAGGCAGATTTGCCAGAACATAGTCAGATATAACCTGTATCTCTGTCCTGCCCCACACCGACTTTGCACACACTGCTTACTTTTAATATATGCATGGGAAGTGCTATATTGTTCTTACCATTTAAAAATATTTTCCAGTCACATTGTATGAATCTGGCCTCCATAATTACAGCGGAACCTCGGTTTCTGAGCATCTCGGAAGTTGAACGTTTCAGAACCCAAACTCCGACAACCCAGAATTGCTTCCGTTTTCGAACGCACCTTGGAAGTCGAACGGCTTCTGCTGCGTGTTTTCCAATTTTGCTCAATGGAAATTGCAGAAGGCCATTTGCGCCTCAGTCGTCAAACGTTTCAGAAGTCGAATGGTATTCCGGGACCTATTACGTTCAACAAGCGAGGTGCCACTGTGATGTTTGGTCAGAATTTTGTCGTGAGAATATTGATACAAATTAACATGGCACGCGGTGCTTGGTATGCACCAGTCCATATATCTCCTTTGGTGTATGGAAGGCGGTTTATCTATACAGATGCATCTCATCTGTAACTAAGTGAGATACACTGGTGATGCAATTATATAATAATAACAGCAGCAACCAATAACAGTAGTTCTACATAAGCTATTTTTCTGCTTGATGAAGATTTTGTATATGTTAGTATAAGTTAGTCAACTATGATCTTCGCTGGTCCTCAGGTTCCTGCTTCAAATGTATCCAAATTCCAAATATTTTCCTTCCATTGTTTCAGTAGTCCAACAACAACAAAAAAAAACTTTTTTAAGGGAATGTCCATCCTTGAATAACTGGAAGATTCATAGAAGCAAGGCTTTTGGCTCCCAGAAGGTGGCAGCATCCTTCTAGAAAAACAAGCAGTAATGCTCATTCTTACGATTTCTGTTCTACAGTTATTTGCCAGTGGGTCACTGATAGGTTCAAGATCCTAATTTATTTATTCATTAATATTTTTAAAAAGTAAAGGCACAGATGATCAGATAATCGTACTTAGGTGATGGTCAAAAGTAATAATGATAGGACTCATTACAACTTTGAAATGTGCTTGCCTTTTCAGTGGTTTACGTGATGCTTTCATTTATCCAGATGGAAGTTGAGGAACCTTCTTGATCATTCTTTATTCGATTTCTGTCACATACAGCAATCACAAGCATTAACGTTAACTAAACACCTTCTTGGGTTGGGTATTGAATCGCTTTTGCCACGCCTCTCATGCTTTCCCTGCATTTTCCTGCCCTGTGTCACGACAGAACTATTTACGGTAACCATTAAATAGGAATCTACATTCAACCCCCCATCTGGAAGAATGGACTAGCACTTCTGGCACTGCGTGTGAAACTCGATGAAAGTCAGCCAAATGTCCTGAAAACGTAATAAGGAATGTGGCACTTTACCAGGAGCAGCAATATGCTAAATACGTTGCTAAGTAGACTGCAACATGCTGATGAGGTTGTCTGAGATATTCCATTTGCTTTCAAGAACTGTACAAGCTTAAATCTCTAATGTTTAAGTTGAGCCTGATTTCTGATTAATATGTCACAAAGCTTTTCCACGATTTTGCATACACTGACAGGCAACGTAGCGAAAAAGTAACTGATCAGTGAAATGCAGAGAGGGAGGGGGGGGATCTAGTCTGCTTGGCCCCACCCATTTCTTAGTCTTTATTGCCTTTTCGTTGATGCCACCCATCTGATTCATGCTAACAAAAATAGGGCCGCACTCCCTTCTTTAGGTAAAAGGCTGCTGGAAAGAGTTATTCTGTAGTCCTCATCACCTGGTCACACATAACTTCATCCCATTTCATTAAAGCCTTCTTATGATGAGCTACAAGTTAACAAAGATTTTATCTCTCCATTGACTCAAAAAACCACTCAGCTAGATTTTAGTGAGCCACAAATGTGCCTTTTACAGTAAGTGAAATGTTATGGGGAGATGGGATAAAAGAAAAAAGTCTGAAGGAGCCTAAGCTGTTATCACTCCTGGCTGTTTGTCATGCTTCTGTCGCAGCAAAGTTGGGAAGTGTGTGAATGCGGTCAGTGGTTTCTGACGGAAAAGAAGCACTGCTACACTGAGGGGTCCTAATTTTACTTTTAGAGAGACGGATGATCCAATAATGTTACTTCAGTGATTGTCAAAAGCAATAACGACAGCACTTATCATAGCTCCCAAGTGTGGCTACTTCTCCACTGACACAACACCTGATGATCCATAACTGTGTTACCATCACCCCAACCCTGGCTGCAGAAAGTAGAGCAAGATACAAGGCAGAGTGATCTATCTATCTATCTATCTATCATCTATCTATCTATCTATCTATCTATCATCTATCTGGGTTGGACAAAAGCCTTGTGCACGTCAGAAGCCTCGTGCACGTCCATTCCACTTAATACCTGTAAGGTGGTATGGTGTGAAATGGCATATCCAATATTGCTGCTTCCACCAAAAGGATAGTGTGTTGTCCATTATTCTTCTTAGCCATAAAATACTAACGAGTGTCAATTCCTGCTTTTGCTAATGCTATTCATGTCACTTAAGTGACAGCAGCCATGAAATTAAGAGACGCCTGCTTCTTGGGAGGAAAGCAATGGCAAATCTAGATAGCATTCTAAAAAGTAGAGACATCACCTTGCCAACAAAAGTCCGTATAGTAAAAGCTATGGTTTTCCCAGTAGTGATGTATGGAAGTGAGAGCTGGACCATAAAGAAGGCAGATCGCAGAAGAATTGACGCTTTTGAATTATGGTGCTGGAGGAGACTCTTGAGAGTCCCATGGACTTCAAGAAGATCAAACGCATCCATTCTTAAGGAAATCAGCCCTGAGTGCTCACTGGAAGGACAGATCCTGAAGCTGAGGCTCCAATACTTTGGCCACCTCATGAGAAGAGAAGACTCACTGGAAAAGACCCTGATGTTGGGAAAGATGGAGGGCACAAGGAGAAGGGGACGACAGAGGACGAGATGGTTAGACAGTGTTCTCGAAGCTACAAACATGAATCTGACCAAACTGCGGGTGGCAGTGGAAGACACAAGTGCCTGGCGTGCTCTGGTCCATGGGGTCACGAAGAGTCGGACACGACTGAACGACTAAACAACAACAAATAGTGCAGAACCGTGTTTGTGTCTAAAAAGATCTCTGAATTCCAGAGCTGTTTCTTGCCATCTACAACCCTTCTCCCTGAGATTGTACAGTTTGATGTTGTCCTGTTCCAGGCAGCCTGACAGACCATGGGGCAAGGACTAACTGGAATAAGAGCTGTCCAGCAGAAAGTGACAGTTACCAGGTAACAGGTGGTAAGAGATGGTCAGCACCTCGGAAAGCTCCCAGGCAAGACAGATGTTACTCTCACAATAAGGTTTCTGTATTTCTGCCATTAGCTCAGGCATTAAATCTTCTTCCAAGATGAAGCACACATGGTTATTCCTCTGGTTTGCCTTCAGGCAGCCTTGGTAAAGTTGAGAACCATGGGATTCCCATTGACCCACACAAGGTATCCAAGGTCTGGGACACAATGAAGCAGAATGCATGGGATTTCACAGCCAAGGCTTAATGTGGAAACTGCCGCATACCTCAACTTCTCAGCCTATGTACTTGTGTGTTTGTGTAGGATTCAATATCTAAGCTGCAAAGTCGTTTTTCCAACATGGGAATTAATCTCTGTAAGAAGTGACATGACTTTTAAGATTGTCCCTCAGGTTGTTTTGAGACATCACTTCCAGTAGTGATGGTTGTGAGAAAGCAGCCCTCCCAACTGAAGTGATCTTCCCTGATCTTCCTGCCAGGGAGCATCTGCACCACCATTGGTCTTTCATTCTGGCAATAACCCTTCCCAGATGTTGATCCTGCAAAGTTCATGTGGACTGACAGCATCACTCCCCGTTGCCCCCCCCCCCCGGTGGGTATTCAGCTCTCTGATTCAGAGAGTGTAAAATCTGGAAAGCACCCTTAATCATGTTGCAAATCTGAACTCCATGGAAGACATGTCACAGACTTCTTAATTGAAGAGAGAAGTAACTAGACAAAAATAACTGGTAATGCTGTTTACCATTGGTCTTGCAGGTTTCAGTTTGTGTGGTAACAGTGTTCCGTATGCAGAAAACAGGAGCAGCCAGCTAATTAATCAATTCATCAATCTTTTGCACTTAAACATAAGAGAGGGCTGTGCAAGCAATTGAACAAACAAACAAATGAGCAAACAGAAAAGAATTACAATTTAAGATCAAAAAGTCCTGGATCACAAGCTGAGGCTTTTTTTCTTTTTATCCAAAGCTTAGAAACCTTGGGTTTTATCTCAGCATATTCAGACAGCATATAGAAGGGTAGCTGTGGTACTCTGCTATAACAGAGAGTTTTGTGGCACCTTAAACTCTGGCAGAAACATTATGGGTCATGCCATAATAAATTTGTTAATCTTTAAGAAGGCCCAAGAGCCTAACAAATGTATTATGGTTAATGCTAATAATAAATTTGCTAGTCTTTAAGGTGTCACAAGACCCTTGGTTGTTCATGCAGCAGGACACAGTGACAAGTCTTGATTTTGTGCCTTGTGTGCCCATACTGTATACAGTCTTTGAATTTACACCTTCGTTTTCCTATGTACACATGAAAACTGTAATGTATGGAGTAGCTTTTAAAATTCGATCATCCCTTCATCTGCTAATGCAGAGCTGTGGTGAACTAGCTGTACTGTTAAGCAAGTAGAAGCTTCATTATACTAAACTAAAATGATTACATAAAGCAGGGTACAAATTATGAGTGAAGTTTCTAGAATTATAGAGTTGAAGGGAGATAGGGGGCTTGTAAGTCATACTGCCCAGTCCTTGACCCCAGATCCATGCAAAGAATCTGAAGCTGTGGATTCTGCGTCACTCATGCGCAATCAATGCATCTGATCTCAGCAAGTCACACAATGTCCATGTTCATCCTGCAATACCCAAATGATCACATGGGATGGTACAGCCCCTACAAAAGATGGAGAGCAGTGTTTACCTCCATCATTGGGATTTAAAAGTGCTTAATTTTGCCTGGATTGCACCTTTGGAAGTAAAGCCACAAGGCAGATTTGTCCACAGCAATGTCCATTGGTTCCCGGTTCCCTGCTTATCCATCTTATGAGATCACCTTTAAATAAAGTTTCATGGCTGACACATTTAGATGGGTGACATTATTCAGACGAAACATTTTTATGTATGTATTTCCACTGGAATAAATCCCAAAGCAATCCTCTATAGATGATGCACATCAATGCAATAGAAACTGAGTAAGAGAATAGAAAATGTCCAGCTCCTTCTATAAAGCCTCTGAAATGTTTTGAATTACATGATGGGCTTGTTTGCTTGAGTTGAAATAGCAAATGATTGATAAAACCAATGAACATCTGCAACATCAAGATGCACGAATTAACAGCCTTTTTTAAAAGCACATGAGCCTAATGTAAAACGAAGAATGGCGACGAAATGTGCATGCTACATCATTTATTGTTACTGGGAAATGTTATGTATGTGTTCTATGTGCCCATTTTTCATCAATATATAATTTTTATGGCTTGGAATGTAATAGTTATGTTTTCTGCAATATTTGGTAAATGCTATGTATAAATTGCAAATCTGTATGATTTGTTAGAAAACGATCCCCTTTAGAGAATAAAATTTAAGCCTGTCATAGACTTAACTAACAGTTGCTGTGCCCCACTCCTGCTGGCTCTCCCATGAGGATATTGTCTATATCGTTGATGGAGTGCTAAAATTTCCCATTAACTTCTAAAGCAGCTCAGATTATGACATGAAGCTTACAGGCTTTTCCAGCTGCAATTCTATTCCTGAAATCCTTTAGACCCCTGCCCTCCAACAGCAAAAGTAACATTGCTTCTGCCTCAAGTAGTTATTTGGGTGAGGGGGCAGGTGTTGCCCCAAATGCCACTGGAAAAGGGTTTGTAGGGTGGGGTGGGGGTTTCTGTAGTAGAGAGGCTTTGAGTTGTGCCAGCCATTTTAAACTTACACGGTAACATAACTGGAGGTTGGAGACATGGTCTTAACAGTATGCCGCACAGTGACCCACAGTCCTCAGATTTCCTCACCAGTGGTCACCAACCCAGCTATTATCACAAGGGAGCAACCTGCTATGTTTCCTTCTACATCATGCATTGGAAATCCCAGGTGCAGGGACCAAATGTCTCCCCACCAGCCCTTTCTATTGGGCCCTCATGACTCCCCACAGACCACACATCCTTTCCCCAGGCCAAGTCCACTCTGCCCCCTCTTTGAGTACTCTCACCTGGCTGCAATGTACCCCTGAACTATGAAAATGCCTCTTGCTTCCCTGAAGAGTGGCATCCATTGCTTCAGCTACTTTTGCTTCTTGACCTGCCCATCAGTGCCCTATATGCCCCCCATAGGGTTGCCCAAGAGGGAATGCAGCCTATGGACAGAAAAGCAAACAAGCAAATATGCACACACAACCATCTCCAGCAGTGAAACGGCATAAAATTAGTACAGAATCTGTCTGAAAGCAGCACAGTTCACATAAGAGGCTGTTGGCTCAGTCCAGTGGCCCATCCAGTCCAGCAGCTTCCTGCTGTCACAATGGCTAATCACATGCTCTTGAGAAGGCTACAACCAAGACCTGAGCACAACAGCACTACCGTCCCTTCCATGATTCCCAGCAACTGGTATTGCCAAGAACTAAGACCAAACTAGAAGTGTTAACTTACTTCTCCCTTGATTTGTTGCTTCTAGATTACCAGAGACAAAAGGTGACCTCTTTGACTCAGAAAGGATGCTAAAAGATGGGCACAATCACGTGTCACAGGAAGTTCCATGAACAACAACTAGAATTTGTGCAGTTGCAGCTCTTGGTATTGTCTACCATGGTTTGGATCGCACAATTTGCGTAACACATTTTAATCCACCACAGCAAAATTCTATTTTGGAAAGAAAGGAGGAATCTCATTTTGTTTCCCTGTATACCCACAGACCCTCCAAGTGTCCCTATTCTCCAGGGACATTACTGATTTAGAGAAGCTGTCCTGGTTTCTGATTTGATCCTGGAATCAGTGGCGTAGCGTGGGTTGTCAGCACCCGGGGCAAGGCAAGTAATTTGCGCCCCCTAACCCGTGGATTTGCGCCCCCTAACCCGTGGATTTGCGCCCCCTAACCCTAACCCCCAGATGTTGCGCCCGGTGCGGCCGGCCCCCCCTGCACCCCCCACGCTACGCCACTGCCTGGAATGTCCCACGTTTCCTTAGGATGTCCCTATTTTCACTGGAGAAATGTTGGACTGTATGGAGTTATCTGACCCCCGAGCCATCTGAAGGCAATCCTGTGTAAGAAAGGTTTATAAAATGTTTAATGTTTTTTATAAATGTTGGCTGCTGCCCAGAGTGGCTGGGGCAACCCGGTTAGATGTGTGTGGTATAAATAGTAGAATTATCATTATAGAATGGGACGTCCCTATTTTCATCAGAGAAATGTTGGAGGTTATGCACCCAAATACTGTAAAACTAAACTTTCAATGACTATTTTACTTTTTGAGTAAAGTTTTAAAATTAAAAATCCACACGCACCACCATTTTAATTATATTGCTTTTGCAGCGAGTAACTGTCATGAAGGCATTGTTTGTAAAATTTCAATCTCTCCCCCACTGCTGCACACTCCACACTTTCTATTTTCACGACATGATTTATTGTTAAGCAACACATTCTCCACCGTAGAAAAAGAAGAGGGAGGAAGGGGAAAAAATAAACACCCAAACTCCAGTGACTGTATTCAAAAAATGTAATGCTTCTTATCACAAATAATTTAAAAAATGCAAGCACCCCAATTTGCAGCTAGGAGGCCCACTTGAGGGATCAGTTAAAATTTACTCCTTTATGCACATGCCAACTCTGACTTCAAAAAGACTTTATTCCCAAGGATAAACAACCCAATATTTGTGTAATATAATTAAGTGAAGGCATCTTTTAAATGTCATACCAGCTTGTGCCATGCTTTAAATTGTTATGCATCAACAGAATTTAACGAGATGGCCAAGGATCCTGCTTCCTGCGTGAATGTGATAAGCCACAAATACTGTATAGCTCTTTAATAGATTGCCAAAATAAAGCATTTTGTATGCAAATTATTCATGGAGTAGCAGAGCTAATACAGTGCCAAAATTACGCCCACTGGTCCCCTGCAATTAGCAGTTAAGTTGAAGTATCTTCAAACTGCAGAATTTCTTTCAGTGTCTCCCAATACTTAAACATCTTTTCATTTATGGAAATGCGAAAATGGAGCTTTCATTTTCTTGTTAAGGTTTTGGGTGCTTGAGCTTTACAGCAGAGAGGTAGCAATTGGCATCTAATCTGAACAATTGCACAGAGGCTCTGTCTGAATTAAACACAACGGACAGGCCTAGTAGCTTGCAAAGAGGTGGGGGACCAAGTTTTTTTTAAGTGAGTTTAGATAAGGCTATATGTATATATAAATCCCCTGCTTTTTGGTGACACAGAATAAAGCAATAGAAACAGCTGGATCTCAAGGTTTTTAAAAAAACCTGTTTTGACCCCCTCTCTCAATTCCATTTTTCATTCCTGTCATTATTTTTCTTGCGAAGGAAATATCTATCTGTTGGTAATTGCTTCTGTTTGGGAGGAAGAGTGGGGTATAAATGTAATAATTATAATACAGAAATACGGTACAGCTATACAGAGGGTAAGACACTTATTAATCACCAAATAAAGAAGACAGGAAAGACACACACTTACCCCAAAAAGTAAAATGATGCATCTTCTAATTTAAATGTATAGGTGCAAACTTAGATATAATTACTGTGGGTGGTATTCCATGCTAGTCTTAATCAGAGTAGACCCATTGAATTTAACAAAAATGGCTAATCTAGACTCATTTATTTCAGTTGGTCTATTCTAAGTAGGGTTTAAGGGAAGACCAGGATAAACATGGAATGAATAAAAATATATATATATAATTTTAAAAATATTTAAAGGTTGCCTTTCACTGCAGAAAATAGGGTAATTTACAAAAAAAAAGCACTACAATACAGGCACCAGAGATCCTGAGTTCAGGAAAGCTCATTGAACAGGCTGGTCTATATGGAAGGAGGCACTCTCTCAGCCTGCTCTTAGGCTGGATATAGACATGTCGTAGAAGCGATTCAGTTAAACACATTGTAAATTCATACAGGGAAATCCGGTAGGGGAAGACTGGCCTCCACAGTGCCATCTGGTGTCACAGTGTTATATAGCATATACTATGCATATAAAACACTGTTCGTCTTTTTTTAACCAATCTAGCTGAGTCCTTAAGGTGTACCGGACTTTATAAACCAGCAACAAAATCTTAAAGTAGGTTTTGTAGCAAACAGGCAGATGGTTCAAATTCTTCAGTGTGTGCAAAGGATCTAGGGGTCTTAGTAGACCACAAGCTGAACATGTCAACAGTGTGATGCAGCAGCAAAAAAAGCTAATGTTATTCTAGGCCACATCAACAGAACTATAGTGTCCAGATCAAGGGAAGTAATAGTACCACGCTGTTCTGCCTTGGTCAGGCCACACATGGAGTACAATATGTAGTTCTGGGCACTACAATTGAAGAAGGATGTTGACAAGCTGGAATGTGCACAGAGGAGGGTGACCAAGATTATCAAGGGTCTGGAAACTAAGTCTTATGAGAAACAATTGAGGAAATTGGGTATGTTTAGCCTGATAAAGAGAAACTAATAGGATCGCCATCTTCAAATATCTAAAGGGGTGTCACGTGGAGGATGGAGCAAGCTTGTTTTCTCCTGTTCTGGAGGCTAGGACCTGAACCAATGGATTCTGGTAACAGGAAAGGAGATTCCAACTAAACATCAGGAAAAACTTTCTGACAGAGCTGTTCAACAGTGGAATGGACTTCCTCGGGAGGTGGTAGACTCACTTTCCTTGGAGGTCATTAAACAGAGGTTGGATGGCCACCTGTCATGAATGATCTAGTTGAGATTCCTGCATTCCTGGGGGTTGGACTAGATGACCCTCAAGGTGCCTTCCAACTCTACAATTCTATGAGTTGCAATATGTTCATTTTAGGATGCTCCACTAAATACTCTTGCAACTGCATTTTGCAGTAGCTACAACTGCTGAATCAACCCTAAAGGCAGCCCCGTGTAGGAGGCATTGCAACAATCCAATCTAGAATTCTCTAATGCAGCCTTTCTCAACCTGTGGGCCCCCAGATGTTGTTGGACTACAACTCCCATCACCCCTAGCTAGCAAGGCCACAGCTCAGGGATGATGGGAGTTGTAGTCCAACAACATCTGGGGACCCACAGGTTGAGAACCGCTGTTCTAATACATGAGTTACTGTGGCCAAGCCATCTCCATCCAGGGAACAGGCATGGTTGGTGCACCAGAAAGGCACTCCTAGTCGGTGAGGCCCTGACCGGCCAATGACAAAGCTGGATTAAGGAAGCACCTCCAAGCTATGAGCCTACTCCTTCAAGAGGACTGCTTGGGGTGCGGTGGTGGTAGTGGTAGGGAGCGCTGTTAGTAGGTCCCTATAGGTCAGAAGCACAACTCATGTCAATGAGGAGCTGTGCCTTCCTTATTATGGACCCAACTCTGTGGCACTCCTTCCCACAAGAAGTTAGACAGCCGCCATCCCTCCTGAGTTTCAGACACCTGGTCAAAACTGTTGCAACCTGAATGCTTCTCAGATGTTTTACATTTGGAGAGGGTGGGGAGACAGAGATTCTAATTTTTTTGTTAGAAGTATCAAATTTGGGAAATTTAATTTATGTTTTAAATTTTGTATATTGTATATTTTATTGTTATTTTGAGACCTCCGTGGTATAAATTATTTACATTGAACAAACAAACAAATAAATTTTGCCTGCATCCTCAGGCCACAATTACTAAAAGTGTCACCGTATGGGGTTCTAGGATCCCATCCATTGGGTTAGATATTAAGAAGCTATGAACAACCCAAAAGAGGTCTGCTGAATAGCTATTCCAGAATTGGCCAATAAAAGTTCTTTTGCAAGGTTAGCCTTTTAGAATAATATGAATGCACAGTGTCCTCCATCTCTAGAAGTTTGGTTTAAAAGCTAAGCTATACAGGGCAGAAATCATTACAAAGCCTGCCATTGTGAAATCCCTGTATATTCTCATAATTTTCCTTGAAGATATTCATGTTTTCTCCTCTGCATTCACAAAGGAGGGGGGGAAATTCTTCCTGACTTGATCTGCCTTTTTCAAATGCCTGAAATCATCTATGAAACAAAGTTGTTCACAAACTGTTCAGGCATAGGGAAACATATTTTGAAAGTCATAAAAGATGAATGCTTGAAATTACTAAGCATTCTATTCTTTAAAAAATGCTCTCTCTCTGTATGTGTGTGTCATTTGTATCCCTGAGCTAAAATTAGGCCTCATAAAGGGCCTATAGAGGCTGATAGGTGAGTAGTGTAGATCCTGTTCATTTTCGGTAGTGTTAATGCAGACTATATTTTTCATTTACAATCTAATCATCAAAAGAGTATATTACATGTCAAGGGGTTGTGACAGTGATTTAAGGAGTCTATGTCAAACTGCTTGGACCTAAATGGCCTTCCTAAACTAACCTGGAGGATTTACTACCAACTAAACAAAAAATCTAATTCTGATCACAACTATTTTATAAAATTTTGTGGAATGCCATAAACAACTGTGTACACTCCAGTGAACTCCAAAAGTTGTAATAACACTCTCCAAGATTTGTATTAAATTTTTTCACTCCCAACTTTCCTGGTTTGATATCCTGGCAAGAAGACAATGGCTAGACCCACTGCAGAATCATCAAGGCCATAACTAGATTATTTTTCCTCAAGCGCTAGGGCCATTTCACATGTAACACTTTCCCTATGTGTCTAGCTATCTACATATCTCTCATGAGCAGTGTGGACGCCCGCCACTGAGGAGAGGTGGTGGCCAAAGCAATGGGAGGTCAGTCATTTCTAGTAGACAGAATGGCAAGGCATGGTCTAACAACTTGGAAGGAGATCAAGGTGTGGGTTCAGGACAATGGACAGCGCTCCTATCTTGAGGCCAAACAGCAGAGCTATCTCAGATAGCCCTAGAGCAACTAGCTGCATTTTACAGGATGGCTAGGTAGTCGTTACATGGAGATCCCTTGGGAGCCGACTTCAAGAGCTGGAGCCTTTTCCCTGCAGCATTGCTTCATTGGAAACAATTGGGTTTCTAGCTGTGGGATTCTTTTCCTCAGGGCTCTCTTGATTCCCAGGAAGTCTGTTAATGAGCTACCAGAGTCTGGCAGCAGAAGTCTTACTTCTGGGGAGGGGAGGCAGGCTGGGTCCCCACACTGCCCACAGACCCGCACTGTTCCTCAGAGTTGCAGTTGCCATACAGCTCTGCCTCAGCAGCAACTGCACAGAAGGCACTGGTACCTCTTGCTTGGGAAAAGCGTCGGACAAATCAGACAGGACGGGCAATCCTCCGGAAAAACAATCTCTCAAAGGACCTGTTGATGGCATTTTACCATTGTACTGGTGAGAGTGTATTAACTTATGGTCTCTGTGTGTGGTTTGGGAGCTGCACCGTCAGGGGAAAAACAATGCTGTCCAGGGTTGTAAAGAGTGCAGAGAGAATAACTGGGTGCACTCTTCCCACCTTGGATCAAATCTATGCTTCCAGGTGCCATAAGAAAGCTGCAGAGATAGCGCAGGATAGTGCACACCCTGGAAATGGTATCGTATTGTAAAAGAGGCATTCAGGACAGAGCAAGAGGGAGATGCCTCCCCTCGTTCGCTACCTCATATCGCACACTCTCAAGCTTGTCCCCCCCGCCCCCCAAAAACACAAGAAGATTAGGTAGGCAAATATGGGGGATTTAGAGAGGTGGAAGCACTGTCTATGGAAGTTTCCAACACCAACTGGGAAATGAAGACACAACACCAAGCTGAACATTCCAGACCCAGATCTCTCACTGTCAGGGCCCTCACCCATTGACTGGGAGAAGCGTCCAAAAGTGGCACAGCTTTGCCCAGGTGGAGTAATGTGGCAGAGAGGCAAACAAATATGTCCTTGGGATGCTACACTTTCTACCGCATTGATCTACATGAGGACAAATTTGACATTTATTTGTTGTTGTTGTTGTTTAGTTGTTTAGTTATGTCCGACTCTTCGTGACCCCATGGACCGGAGCACGCCAGGGACTCCTGTCTTCCACTGTCTCCCGCAGTTTGGTCAAACTCATGCTGGTAGCTTCAAGAACACTGTCCAATCATCTCGTCCTCTGTCGTCCCCTTCTCCTTGTGCCCTCCATCTTTCCCAACATCAGGGTCTTTTCCAGGGAGTCTTCTCTTCTCATGAGGTGGCCAAAGTACTGGAGCCTCAGCTTCACAATCTGTTCCTTCCAGTGAGCACTCAGGGCTGATTTCCTTCAGAATGGATAGGTTTGATCTTCTTGCAGTCCATGGGACTCTCAAGAGTCTCCTCCAGCACCATAATTCAAAAGGACATTTATTTATTTCCATTTATTAATTGCTTTCTATACAATCTCCCAAAGTCATTTCACAATAAATTATACAATTTTGTACATAAAAACAATTATAACAACTTTTAAAAGGAAAAAGAAAAGCAGTTTCATATGTGAAACAATTTCATATTTGGCACAGATGCAGACTTGGGTGAAGCATCAACACTGTGCATTGTGTAAATTTGTATATGACAATGTCCTGCTTTTAGTGTTTGCTAATTCGTGGTGGTGATGGAGGTGGTGGTTGTTTTTTAAGAGTAGGATATTTTCTTTGGATAGGAGGAAGCTTGTAATAAAAACCTTCAATGGGAATAACACAAAAGAAACATCAAACATTGGGGGTGGACATCCAGTGGACATCCAGTTATGGCCTTCTAGTTTGGACACACCTTAAAAGGACCAAAGCAGAATGTTGTCCTGGGACCTCCTGCTTGCAAATGAGTAAAGCCCAACATCATGATGCCCCAGCTCTGTAGTAGAGCTCATTTTTAGGATTTACCCACATATGGGAGAAAAGGAACTCCTCTGTGAACCTGCTTACCAAACAGTGAAAGGAAGGGCTAGGATTTAGCAGAAGGGTAAAGGGTCACTTGTGGACCATCAGCTTTGCATGTGTAAGGTGCCAGGTTCAATTCTGAGCATCTCCAGGTAGGACTGGGAGAAATCCCAGTCTGAAACTGGATGGACCAATGGGTTTGACTCAGTAACAGCCAGTTTCCTAGTACTTTGGGTTGCAATCCTATGTGCACATTTGCCCTGTCAAAATGAGCTTGAAAGCAGTCTTGCCCTCCTCCCGCAAATATCACAATATATAGAACTCAAGCTGCACCATCTTTCATAGCGGCTGTTGTGGATGAACAAATGAAACTTCCAAATTCTGTCCCACACACCTGGGCTGCCATAAGAACTGGATTGGTTCTATTGGTCAGAATCTAGCCCTGGCAGGTTGTCACTGACTTTGTGGAGGGGAAAAAAATAGCAGCCAATGAAAATCAATCTTCTGATGCTCCGTTGCTTTAAATACCAGTAGAGCAAACAAACAGCCCTAAACAATATAGCAGAAACCATATATCAATTACGCTAAATGCTCAAGCATTTTTACTTCACAGCCTGCAACATCCAAATGTAGTATTCTCACCCACTGCAATGAGATGATAATGGTCCTGTATTGTTCTAAGACATCTGGCAGCTAGATAAGAGCTGCCTGGTCTTAGATGATAATGGAAGTGGGCAGACTTAACATTGTGATTTGAAAATTTCTTGGGTCTCAGAAAAATGTTCTATTAAGCCCACTGACCCCAATTGAATATTAATTAGCTAATTAACGGATTTATTGTTCCACGCAATTTCTGGAGAGGCATTTTTTTTTTGGAGTGCCATTATTTTTAAAAAATTATTTTTTGCATTGTGTATAATTGAATCTTTGCAGCTGCCAGCATCTTCTGCATGATTTGGCAAAAAACCAAAAACAGAAAGAAAATGCATGTGTGTGTGTGGAACCCACAAACATTTCCAACCCTTCTGGTAAATGTTTGGGAGGAAGGGAGAGAAAGCAGGGGAGGTAGCTGATTTAACTCTTCAGTTAACTTTTTTTAAAAAAGCTTTATTTTAAAATTAGTATAATCTCCCCCCCCCACCCCCACCCCCACTCAACACTCTGTTATTATGATTGGCTGTTTTGGGGTTTTATTTTAGCCCAATGTAACTAAGGAGAGCATTCATTAACCCTAGTAAAGACAGACAAGTCAGTGTTTCTTGTTCATTTTTAAAAATAATTTTATCTTTATTATAATGTCCCCATCACAACTCACTGCTGTTTTCTATTTGTTAAACAGTGTTTAGTAGTGCCCACATTAAGGGATATGGATATCTAAGTACCTTGGTAACATTTGTTTCACCAGCAGGCAAGTACTATTTTGTGATAAGTGATCACTTTCCTACAGTGTCAGGTGCAGGTCTTGGGTAAAACATTTTCCCTGGGCACCCTCTCCCTTAGTGAGTCTACTTCCTCATAGCAGTAGGTCCAGGGGGCTGTTGTCAGTGGCCCCCCTGCTGGAGTGTGAGCCCCTATAAGCTCCCCAACCATGACAACCATTGATGGCAGTCCTGGTTTCCTGCATGGGAACCATACAGGAAAACAATAAAGGAGATTCACAATAGACTTAAGGCATGGAAGGAAAAGGCAAAAAAGTCTAGGAGCCAGCATCTTTCTGTAGCAAGCTGCTAATGCTCTCAGATCATTAGAGGAAGACCTTCCCCATATTTTGTCTCTAGAAGTACATCATATATATCACAAATGTGCAAAAAGAGAGAACCTTTTATGTGCTGGCACTCTGATGGTGGAATGTCCTTCCAAGGTATATACACCTACATAGTACCCACACTGTGTTGAAGCGATGATTCTTCAACATCAACTTCGATGGACTGGTCATGTTGTACAGATGCCTGATTATCGTCTTCCAAAGCAACTGCTCTATTCTGAACTTAAAAATGGAAAGTGTAATGCTGGTGGTCAACAAAAGAGGTTTAAAGACTCCCTCAAGGCAAATCTTTAAAAATGGAGTACAAACACCGACAACTGGGAAACACTGGCTTGCAAGTGCTCCAATTGGAGAACAGCCTTTACCAAAGGTGTCATGGGCTTTGAAGACGCTCAAACTCAGGATGAAAGGGGAAGAGGAAGTGTGCTAAGCATGCTAAGAGGAAGGCATGCTTGGCAAACACTCACCATGATCAACTCTTGCCCAGAAACCTATGTCCCCACTGTGAAAGGACGCGTGGATCCAAAATTGGCCTCCACAGTCACTTATGGACTCACGGTTAAAACCATGTTTATGGAAGACAATCTTACTCGGCTACGAGTGATCGCCAAAGAAGAAGAAGACCCACAATGTATTCATTTTGGCACCAGGTTAAAATCTTTATTAACTGAAGCCTATTATTACATTTTTACCTTCCTTAGAGCAATGGCCTATTTCTGACACACTTGTTCTCCCGGTCATCTGGGGACCTATCATCGTAGGAGTGGACACAGCTATAATGTCTTCAAAGGCATCACATAACTTCATAAGTAGTGTTTTGAAGCTGAGGACTGAGCCCATGCTTTCCATACGCAGGTCCCAGATTCCACCCCCACACCTCACCAGGTCTTGGGAATGACACCTATTTGAAACTATTGAGAAGCATTGTCAGTTACTGAGCTAGATGGAGCAGTGATATGACTTGGGGAAAAGGCAACAGTGTTCCCCTAGAATAGTGGCTTGCTTGAGGCAACCTACTGAAATTTTGCACAGGCATAATTGAACAAAATAATTTTTAAAAATCCGTCCAGTAGCACCTTAGAGACCAACTAAGTTCGTTATTGGTATGAGCTTTCGTGTGCATGCACACTTCTTCAGATACCTCAGGTATCTGAGGTATTTATTTTGTTTCGACTACGGCAGACCAACACGGCTACCTACCTGTAACAAGATTTGAACAGGGAGACTTTGAGGTTCACAGCTCAGGAACACTGGCTTTCAAAGATGCAAAAATACTGTTACATGCTTCTCGCTTCTTTGAATGTGAGAAATTCTAGGGCCAGTACTACTAGGATTTGGCTTCCTTTTGGGGAAGAGTCACTGAGACTTATGACATTATTCAAGTAAAACATAGGCAGAAGCAATCATGCAACAGACCCACTGCCTCCCCACCATATCCTTCCTGAGATGTCCCTATGTCTTAGGGTGCCTTTGGCTCTTATAACAAGCTCTCTTTTTGTCTCTTCAAAAGCTGCAGTGAAGAGAAGAGAAGCTTGGGGTGGGCCTCTATGGTTAAGCCCAAGACATTTCACTGCCTGAAGCAGAGCAGCAAACATCCATAATTAAACAACAAGAGAGGTCTGAGCTGCCATAACTAACCAACAATGTGCTGTTAGTTTATGACACGCCCCAAACCAGTTGGTTGTGGCAATTACTTCACTCTGCCTAATGATAGGGAACTCTCCCCAGTGACACCTCAGTGTGTTCATCTCCTGTGAGAGGGTAGGGTGAGAGGAGGCTGCTCCTGATCTCTGCTCTTGGACTGAAGAATTGAGGACTTGCCTATCTCACCCTTATCTCTACTGTAGATCAACTACCATTCTTTAAACTCATTTCTCCAATGATGCTGTTACTGCTCAGTTTATTCCCTCACAATGTCTTCCTGACCATAGTCCTCCTCCTTTATTTTGTGTTCTCTGCTCATCCCACACTTCTGTTTTCAACTCTCACCCTCACCTCAATTAAGCCAAGTCCCCAAGGCCTAATTGAAAACTACTGGGATGGGTAGGGAGAGAATCTGTTCCCTGTCTCACCATATGCAGCTTCTTTCATACAGAGACTCTTAAGACCACTTGCCCACAGCTGGGGATGGGAAGTCACCTTCCTGAAGTGGCCCACACTTTCCATAGCTCAACCACTAGCTCCTACTGAGGAGCTATCCTCAGCCACTAACAAGCAATTTGCTTAATTAAGGATACATAGGAACATTGGAGGACACCATATTAAGTCAGGCCACTGGTCCATCTTGTTCAGTATTGTGGATCTTCAGAGTTTCAGGCAGAGGGCATTCCCAGTCCTAGCTAGAGATGATGGGGATTGAACAGGAGACCTTTTGCATGCAAAGCAGATGCTTGGGGACAATAAAAATAACAATGTTGGTGCCAGGGGGACTTCTCTGGGGAGACAATTCTACAAACAGGTGCCACAATTTGATAAGACCCTGTCTCTGGTTATGGATTATGCCAGCTCAACAAATGCAGACGACTTGCTTCTCTTGTGAGCAGTATTTCCTCATTTAGATTTCTCACTTTACATAGCAAAATACATGGGAGTAGTGATCAATATCCCTCCCCAAATTTCTATTAGCTCCCATCCTTCATTTAATAATCCAATAATGGAATTGACCTTCTACTGTAATATAATTGCTAGGATCATTTTATAAAGAAACAATTTAAATAAGTTTTTCCCTCCTCAGGAAAAAAAAGGGAAAGCCTTTCTGTTGGAAACTGGAAAACAAAATGTTTGATTGAGGTCATCTTGACATCCATTAGTGTGATAAATGAAGTGGAATTCAAGGTTTTTCTATTATCAAGCTTCATTTTCGTTTGTTCAGTTCCGGATTCCCTCTCTCTCCCATTTTTTAAACAACATTGCCTCAGACTCAAGGCTGATTACAGTAATTATATTTTTTACTCATAATAATACAAATGATTCTGAGAGTTATTCACAATGTTTCAATGTCAGCACTTAGATAAATGCCCATTCTTTCATGGCGATTCCCATTTCCCCCCTCTCTCTTTATGCAGAGGGTTAGTTAGTAGCTACAATAACAGTCTAGCTGTCAGAAAACCTTGGATTTACGTGGCCAGGAACTCAACTCACAATTGTTTGGAGCTCTGCATGGCAACCAGGCCAACTGGGATACTAGATAATTTATAACTACTCCCCAATACAAGAAGAACAATTATATTGTGTGCTGTATAAAATGGCCATTATTTAGCTCAATTTTTAAAATTATTTGAACAAAATGTCTATTCTTTCCAGGGCTATTTTCTTCCCAGTTTCTAATTAGATACCCGAGGAATACAGGATGTGTAAATTTCCACAAGAAAATATATTTATGGAATTTTAATTTGCTTCTTGTGTACCTTGGCCATAAAACTTGTGAGCCTCTTCCTCAAATGCTTTTCATCTGAAAGGGAAAACAGCATAGAAATGCAATCACTTTGAAGCAGCACAATGCGCCAAAGGTAAACACGATGGTAATCTCTGGCCTATGCTCTTATAATGTGGGGATGTAATACCCTAAAAAAAAACCAGTTTAGGATCTGAGTGAACTTGGATTGGGAGATTGGGATTCGAGTCCTGCCATTTTGCTAGCCTTGCTTGCTTTAGTACCTCATGTGTAAAGGTAAAGGTAAAGAGACCCCTGACCATTAGGTCCAGTCGCGGATGACTCTGGGGTTGCAGCGCTCATCTCGCTTTATTGGCTGAGGGAGCCGGCGTACAGCTTCCGGGTCATGTGGCCAGCATGACTAAGCCGCTTCTGGCAAACCAGAGCAGCGCACGAAAACACCGTTTACCTTCCCATCAGAGTGGTACCTATTTATCTACTTGCACTTTGACGTGCTTTCAAAGTGCTAGGTTGGCAGGAACAGGGACTGAGCAATGGGAGCTCACCCCGTTGCGGGGATTTAAACCGTGACCTTCTGATTGGCAAGCCCAAGAGGCTTAGTGGTTTAGACCACAGCGCCACCCATATCCCACCCCATGTGTGTGGGATAATAATAATAATAATCTTTTAGATAATCAACTGTAAAGCAGTTTTAAATAGCCCTACGTAAATGAGAAATGAATAGGCGGGGTGGCCTAGCCTTTCACGGCATGAGGCAAAGCAGGAAGTAGCTGCCACTTCCGCTCCTCACCAAAGCATCCCTTTCTTGCGTCATGGTGCACATAAGATCTCTACCCTCTAACGTTTCTCTGTTTCAATTGTAGTAGTCTGATGATGTGGTTAAGCTGCTTCATGCCTGACCACTAGTCATGCAGGCTGAGACTGATGGGAACTGCAGTCCAATAACATTTGCAGGGCACCATATTGCCGATCCCTGAAATAAATATTCCATGGCTTCTTCCTCTTTGCCCTCAGCTATAGATTACGTATCCACCATCCTCAGTAAATCCTCTTGAATTGAACACGAATGAAATAAAACATATGAACTCAAAAAGATCAATGTATGTAAGATTGGTTACGAGGGTTCATAAACCTAGGAAATGTGTTGTTTCTTAGTGTTAGAGATGGAGCCATAAATCAGAGCAGTGTTTTTTGGCAAAGGTAACTAGTCTGCATAATCTATTTATTGCTAATCTCTTCTATTTCATTTGGAATTTATATGGAACTCATCACCATGGCATCCAAATGTCCACAATTATGAAATATTGCATTATCATTTTCTTTCCAAAAACGGGGGGGGGGGGTTAATCAGAATAAATGGCGAAAATTAATTCAAAGAAGTTTTCGTAGAAAACAGCCACTTGAAACAATTCTCCAAACAGAAAGCACACACTCTGTTGATTGGAATTTTAGCTGCAGCCGGTCCCATTCACCCACTGTTTTGTCATAGACCCGCTTTTGAAAATATCTGTCTTTTGCAAAC
Source organism: Podarcis tiliguerta (assembly GCF_965153285.1). NCBI lineage: Eukaryota > Metazoa > Chordata > Lepidosauria > Squamata > Lacertidae > Podarcis > Podarcis tiliguerta. The sequence goes on from NC_139534.1 coordinate 66,777,070, forward strand.
TAATCCTCGAAGTAGTTTAACAGCATGAGAAGCATTTTCTTGTTTTCTTTCTCAGGCTGCTACCAGTAGCAGCAAGGGCCCCTATACACGTGGCCACTTGGCACAGAGCGGTGAGAATATCTCTCCACTTTCTAGTGCTGAGCTACAGCAGCCTAGTAAACAATTCTGCTGGTTTCGAGGCTCAATTCAAAGTGATGATTCTTACCTCCAAAGCAGAGATGGAGAACCTATGGTCCTCAAGATGCTACTGGGCTGCAATTCCCACCATCCCTGGCTACTGACCAGGCCAGCTGGTGCTGATGATTGCTGGGAGTCTAACCACAACCACAGACACCTTCCGTTTTGGCTTTTAAATGGCTGCTGAAAACTTTTCCGTGCCACACCTCTTATTCAGGCGACAGAGAAGGTATATTTCTGCAGTTACTTGATCTCTAGTTTTAAACATTTTACATGGTTTTTATTGTATGTTTGGCTGTTGTAAACCACTTTGATAATAGTGTTATACAGTGGTACCTCGGGTTACAGACGCTTCAGGTTACAGACTCTGCCAACCCAGAAATAGTACCTCGGGTTAATAACTTTGCTTCAGGATGATAACAGAAATCGTGCGGTGGCAGTGGGAGGCCCCATTAGCTAAAGTGGTACCTCAGGTTAAGAACAGTTTCAGGTTAAGAACGGACCTCCAGAACGAGTTCTTAACCCAAGGTACCACTGTACAACTATTTTTGTAAATAAATAAAGACCTGGGGACACCTTACCCTTGCTTTAAAGCATTAAATGGCTTGGGACTCAGGTACCTGAGGGTCTAACCTTCTCCTACCTGTGCCTTCCTGTTCTCTCTGTTCAGCATCAGAGTATCCACCTGCCAAAGGTGGACAGGGGAGGCAGGGTCTTTTCAGCTGTACTGCCAACTCTGTGAGATGCTCTTTCCAGTGAAGCCCCCGCCCACCCCTCACACAGTGATTGCTGATTGGATACATGTGTCTGACTTGCAGCTGATTGGCCAGCACAAACTGAAAATGGACTCCAGAGGTGGGTGAAGAGAGGACCGATAGTCAGAACTGATGCTTATATGGGAGAATGGAGAGAAAGAGGCCTCTTGTTCTGGGTTTGTTTACTTTTTGGAGGCCACAGCCCAATCAGCCCCAAACTGAAAAAGCATCCCTACCACTTCTGTTGCCTCAGTCTCAAGGGACTATTCGGCTCTACAAGAGCTTGGGTGAATGAAATAGCAAGTCACACAACTAGAGACAGTGGTGCACAACTCATCCCAAGTTGGAGCAAATGTCACTTGTGCAAGCACTGCTTCATTTGGGCAAACATCTTGAAAGCCTGCACCACAGCAAACAAAGCAATATATAGCTGCATAGTTTTCTCTATTTTCAGGATGTCTTCCAGATAAATACAAGGTGAAGCTATTTACTGTTCCAATGGTCTTTTTCTTCTGGTAACAAATTCATCCTGAGGCAAAATAGGAAGCTACTGGTGCAATATCTCAGAAATGTTCTCAAAGTCTGTCTCCTAAGAAATTTCAGCTCAGCTCTCATTGGAATAAAGGCCTATTTTTAAAGGTGTGTGAGAGAAGATATTAATTGGTCTTATTCTGGGAAATTGGTAATGCCGCTTAAATATCACGAGAATCACCATTTCTTTTTCTTCTTTTGTATAAGTAGCTTACTGAAAAGACAAAGCCTGTAGTGTCTGAGGATTGGAGAATAAATTTCAGCCTGCATTCTCTTCCTTTTCTATTTGAGAGCGCATGGTTCTTGTTTTTTTTTTTAAAAAACCTCTTTGCCTAAAAAGGACATTTCAGCCTAATATTTATATATAGAATTATATTCATGTTTCCTGTAATTTCAAGATCATCATCGTGCTCTTTTCTCTTTTTCAGCATAGGAGTATCATTATTCAAGCCAGACCTTTCCTTTTACAATCTATCTCCTCACTTCACCATTTCAAGCAATAGATTCATTATTCTCTGCCTGTAATGTTAGAGTAATTTCCATGGCATCAGATTGTAATGATACAAACACTGAGTGGATGGGTAAAAGGGAAATGAGGAACAAAGCTCCTGTTCAAACAGGAATTGTTCAGTAATTAGCATTCATGGGAAGAGAAAAGCAGCACATTTCATTTAGGGGGCAAACAGGAAGATTTATTTTATTTTTTATTTTTTTTAAATTAAGGCTGCATCAGATTTGAATTGGCTCAGCCAAAACACTTTGGAGAAGTTAAACAATGAGCTCTTTTTTGAGCAGAAAGGAAAAATATGAGGAAAGGAGGCCATTCAAGAAAATGTAAAGAAATTACCGTCAAAAACAATCAGAAAGTGTTGGCTACTGTATCCAAAGCATAGACTGACTGGATTTATAATGGAATAAACTCGCTAGTCTCCTGAATGATATGACTTCATGGACCACATCTTCAGCTCAAGTTATTTTGGTGTGCTTCCCCTGAAATATAGGGGAGGATCTAAGTTGTGCCAGATGGGATTGAGTGTTATGCTAGGGTCTTATATTTTGAAGCATAAGCTCTTTTTATTGTTTTGTCAAATGCATTTTAATTACGCCGTGTTTTACCCATCATGACTTATAGAATTTTATTAAACCTTTCTGCCAGGTGCCAGCAGGCAGATCATAAAGAGAATTGGGTTCTTCTAGACACTGAAGTATAAGGCTACTTTGAGGGGTGTCTCATAAATTACGTAGCACGAAACTGTAAAAATGCAATATAGGTCTTCTCACCTGAGGAATGATGCCTTATTTCCTCATTACCTCTGGAGGAGCTGTTAGCTCACTCCGTGTTTTGGGTCAATAGCATTCATAAGGTCAGGGGGGAAGCCTAGCCAGGGCCGTTCTGAGGTTACATTGTATGACTTGGCAAGGATGCACCTTCCCTGGCCTGCAAGGTAGAAACCTCCACTATTTGAAAGACATGCACCTAATTAAGCAAGTGAGATCGGCATGCCAAAGTCTACCTTCCATGCAAACGAGTACATCTGTGCTGCTCTAGTACTTGCCTACAACTACAGTAGGATTAGTGCAATAGATTGGAGCCACACACTGCTGCCAGTAACTGACCCACATTACTCAGATATGTCTGGAGCCATAGGTATGCAAGAATCTAGAAAGACCTCAGGTTTGTTGTGGCACTTGCCACAAACGATGCTTGAGGGATTCAATTTCTATTAATTCTGGTGTGAAGGCACCTGACTGGTATCCCCTGGCCTAATGTACAAATTGGAACATGTTTATTCTTTGAATTTTGAAGTGCTCCGAATTTTGTGGTACAAAATGGAGTGTATGGAGGTCCGGGCTACCCAGATGACAAGGCCCCACTCTCAGCTTCCCTAATGTGATCCAAAGGAAAGCAGATCAATACATTTGGCACCAGCTGGACTGCAGGAGTTGCCAGAAGGAAGCATCCAATGTGCCATCTAACCAACTCCACTCCAGATTTGTGTCGGGCTTACTTCTTAGCCTTTTCTTCTCCTGAAGATATCCCACAAAGCAGGGGAGGTTTAGGATCAGAATTTTTATTCTGCTAGATGGGCTACCTTCCCAGGTTGATGGGCCCCATCTGCCCCTCATTTCTTTCTTCAGCATGTGCAGAAACTGTCTTCTTGACCGTTGAGCCAACTATTAGTCTTATCACCTCAAACCAGCAGAACCTGTCTTGGGATGCAGGGAAAGTCCCTGACTCACTGAGGCTTTGAGACCCATCGACTACCCTCACCTGGTTTAGCTGGCCAGTGGAAGGCATTCCTGGGGTGAGATCGCTGTCACCTATTGACAGCTTCTAGGAGTCACAGGTGAGAAATTAATGCAGGGTGGGGACCAAAGGTGGGCAAACTACCCCAGAATGAGCATGATGTGTCCCCCAGCAGAGGGACTACCGCTCCCCTAACACCTTATACACCTCAGAGGTAGTATATGCCTCAATATCAGATGCTGTATCTATATGACAGAGGAGGGCTGTTGCCTTCACCTCCTGCTTGCAAACCTCCCAGCTGACCACCGTTGGAAAGAGGATGCTGCGTTAGATGGACTGTAAATCAGATCAGCAGGGCTCTTTCTGCCTTCTTACTCTGGGATAGAGTGTAATGCAAACAGGAAACGTTATACACACAGCTTGGGGTACCTAGAGCCATTCAGATGCTGTTGGACTTCAGCTCCCATCAGTCCCAGCCTGCACATTAACAGGTCAGGGATAATGGAAGCGATAGTCCAACATCTGGAGGATCACAGGGTCCCCATTCCAGTTTAAGGATCATTTGGTGGGGTAGAGAAGCTGCTATATCTGACAGCGGTTTGCATAGTGAGTGCTATTCCGCAGATGGGTTTGGATAAGAGAGTCCCGGCCCTCTCTGTAAAACAGGAATGAAGGAAGATTATTAGTGTGGTTTAACTCTGAACCCCTTCCGCAATCTAGCAGCCTCTCCTGATCAATTGTGTCAATAGGACTGAGGAACATTGTACAAGCAAGGAAGTATTATTAAGAAATATGAAACTGTGTGTACCTTGTCCCCCCGAGCAAAAGAAATATATCTCCTGTAATTGTCTTCTATTCAAGAACCTGGTAATTGTACACTTGTTCACTTTATGTAGGGCTAAGATTTACAGGATAAAGATGGTGGAGGAGCTAGCGTGCAGATTAAAGCAACTGGATACTGCTAGATTTATATTCCATTTGGGATGATAATGAGGTGGTTAATATAGAGATACAAGACAGTAATAAACCACAGACTTTTACGGATCTCTCTGTGAATCTGAATCATTATTTGGTGACCAGGAGATCAATGATATACAAGAGCCCATGCAGTTTCCTCTCAGCTCACCACTCCTAGGTAAAACAGGCTCAGCAATCTCAGAATTTCTTTCTGTCTGTCACAAGAGATTGTGCAGGCAATAAAAGCAATAAATCTACCTCTGACTCCCAGGGAATGCATATATTGAATTGAGCTTTATTAATGGTTCATGGATCAGGTAATCTCACTTCAGAAATATTCCTTTCAAATAGATAACTCTTTCTCTGGCATATAGATTGTGTTAATTTTAAAGAAAGAAATAAAAAAAGCCATCTCGGTCAACCTCAAAACCTGGGTGTCTGTCTCTCTGTGTGTAAAGATAGATCTCACTTTTTTTTTTAGTAGCCTGTTAAAAGTTGGTTAACACAAATTGCACAGTTTTAAAGCTACAATTAAAGTACGAATTCCAATAATCTTAAAATTGCCATATCTGGAAACATAACAGCTAGCAGGATTATAAACCGAATGCTAAACTACACAAATCAGTTACATCTGGCAGGTGTGTGAACGTGTGTAGCTTTCTGCACTAAAACACAACAAATGTTGCAGTCAAATACGCCAAATGGAGCTATCAAAATAAGCTGCTGAGATTTGAATAAGCTGCTTAATTTCCCCGAGTTATTTCAGTTTTAAAACTTTTGAATTCATTTCTCAAGGACAAGGAAGGAGGCAGAAGGGGTAAGCAGATACTGGCTAGTGTAGCCCTACTGACTTGTTCAAGTTGGTGCTCTCAGTCCTTTCTGAAATATCAGGTTCCTACGGAGTTGTCTCCTTTTTCTTTTGACACCCACTAAAACTAATTCCTTTGGAAGGCGTCATTCGATTAGTTATTCCCAGCTCCTTCAGCTACAGCCCTTGCTGGCAGCTCGGCATCTACAGCCTCACTGCCAGGGAGGAAAGACGGGGAAGGAAAAACTGCCTCTTTACTGTGTCGCTACCAAGGCTGGTACAGCAAAGAGGCTTGGATCAGGCTCCTTGTCATCACCTGACAACAGCAGGGCTAACTCAACATCCACAAGAACATGGGTAGGCAAACTAAGGCCTGGAGGCCAGATCCGGCCCGATCGCCTTCTCAGTCCAGCTCGTGGACGGTCTGGGAATCAGCGTGTTTTTCCATGAGTAGAATGTGTCCTTTTATTTAAAATGCATCTCTGGCTTATTTGTGGGGCCTGCCTGGTGTTTTTCCATGAGTAGAATGTATGCATTTATTTAAAATGCATCCCTGGGTTATTTGTGGGGTATAGGAATTCGTTCATTTCCCCCCTTCCAAAATATAGTCTCCCTCCTCCCAAGGTCTGAGGGACAGTGGACCAGCCCCCTGCTGAAAAAGTTTGCTGACCCCTGCACAAGAACATAAGAAAGTTCCCGCTGGATCAGGCCAAAGACCCATCTTGTCCAACATTCTGTTCTCACGGTGACCAACCAGATGCCTGCGGGAAACTTGCAAACAGGACCTGAGCACAACAGCCCTTTCCCCTCCTCCTGCTGCTGCTGGCAACTGGCATTCAGAAGCATTGCTGCCTCCCACTGTGAAGGCAGAGCATAGCCATCATGGCTCCCACAAATCAGTGCTGGCCAGGATCCCTCCAGCCTCCTCAGATGCCCCACTTGGTGGGATTCCCACTATTGCCAGCGAGGATACTTATTTACTGTTTATTGAACATGTATTCCTTCCCCTCCCATGTAGGTCTCAAAGCTGCTTACAACAATATGCAATATTGAAAACATAAATTAAATCTTCAATATATGAAATGTCAGGGACGCAGGTGGCGCTGTGGGTTAAACCACAGAGCCTAGGACTTGCCGATCAGAAGGTTGGCGGTTTGAATCCCCGTGACGGGGTGAGCTCCCGTTGCTCGGTCCCTGCTCCTGCCAACCTAGCAGTTCGAAAGCACGTCAAAGTGCAAGTAAATAAATAGGTACCGCTCCGGCGGGAAGGTAAACGGTGTTTCCGTGTGCTGCTCTGGTTCGCCAGAAGTGGCTTAGTCATGCTGGCCACATGACCCGGAAGCTGTACGCCGGCTCCCTCCGGCCAATAAAGCGAGATGAGCGCCGCAACCCCAGAGTCGGTCACGACTGGGCCTAATGGTCAGGGGTCCCTTTACCTTTATATGAAACGTCAATAATACTGCTGGTGATTGCTTTGATCCGTTATTCGCCTGGGGACATTGGGGTTCTCTGACATGGCTTTCCTGCTGGTGCTGATGCAGTTCCTGCTGGTGGAACTGGGCAGGGCTGAGCAGAGGGACACATTTTCTCTATCCAGCAAGGAAGATCAGGGTTTCGGATTGACCCGCACACCGATCTTTTCTTCTTACAGTCGGTTTTGCAGTAAGTAATCAAATCCCACTGACAAACCCAGATTCTCTAGCCTAGATTCGGTTTCCCCTTTTCAAACTGTGGAATGGCCTGATTCCATAGGGACTGAGATATATGAGGATTTATATGATGATGGGAGTGGGGGGAGGAGATAAAATGTGAGAGGAAATGGTTCAGAAATGCTGAAATAGAAATGAAGGACTGAAATAATCTATCAATACTTTATGCAGAGGTGTGTGTGTGTGTGTGTGTATACGTATACATATATATATACACACGTTTTTATTGAGAACTCTTTTCCTGTCCAAGAAAACTGTTTGTGCAGAATCTCTTGAGGAGCTTCATTTTTTTATTTATATATCCATATATATGAGTGCTGGTAATTTGAACTCCTCCAAACAATCACCTGTAAATTATAATGTTCCCAAGCAGCAATATATACCCACAAATCAGTCCCGGGGCACTGAAATTATATGTGAAAAGGTCTATTTATATCACCCCAGGCACGGAAAGAAATTTGCACAGTTTTATAAGAAAGAAAATTTCTTATTAACATGTAGAGCTAATTGGATAATAAAAAGAGAAAAAGCCCTTTAAAAGACCTGGGATGACTGGAGAGTTAATCTATTGAACTCTTGAGCAGAGTGATTTACAAGAGCTGTGATACTTCCGTCTTTTCTGACTGTTCAAGGTGTGGATTTATGAACTGTACAATACTGCACAAAACTCCTAAACCTTTCTTATTACCCTATCTCTTTCTCTCTCTCCCTCCCCACCGGCTCTCTCTCTCTCTCACACACACACACCTCTACAAATGCATTACATTCCAGAGGTTTATAGTGAAGTCATTGCTGGAGATGAACCACTACTTAACAACATATTTCTGCTATTACGACAGAGGAAATAAGTGGAGGGTGGCTTTTACTTTACATATTCCCATTCCCTGGCAGGTCACTTTGAAATAAACCCAGAAACAAAAGTTTTTTTTTTAGAGAAATAACGTTCTTCACTGTGACTGCCAGTTAACAGCCGAGTGGCTGTATTCTGAACCAGCTGAAGTTTCCAGACAGTTTCCGTCCTCAGTGTAATGCATCGCAACAATTAAGTGCAGATGATATGAAAACGTGGATAAATGAGGCAATATAATCTTCTTCTGGAAGGCGAGCATCTGTGCAAGAAGCCAGAGTAATGAAATACACTTCATGCAACTGGGCCACTAGCCACCAGAAGAGGCAGTTTTAGGGTAGCACAACTGGTGTGGTCACCCTGGACACCGCCCTGCAGGGGGCACCAAAACAATGCTGTAGAACAAAGCGGGGGGGGGGGGAGGATTTTAGCATCGCATAAGGCACCACTGAAATTTGATTGCTCAAAGTGGGCCACGGGTCTTTTAAGAGGGAAAGCAATTCCCATCAAATGCAGGCCAAACCCCACATACAAGCTGAGATGGATTCCCAGCCTCCATATTGTCCCAATTAAACATCAGATTATAAGCCTACTATGCAGCCCATGACTGCCTCCAAACTCTTCAGCAGGGTATTCACAGCTACAGCTAGGTTAGGTTAAAAGAAGAGCTGAGTATCATCAGTGCTTTCTCCCCCTAAAAAAATTTTAGGGGTACTCTCATTTTCCTACTCCTACTGAAATACTGCCCCTCAATGAGGCCAAACTTAGATGCACAAAATGTTTAGGGGTATGTGTACCCCTGCGTACCCCCAGAAAAAAGCACTGGATCAAGGGAAGCCCTTCAAATATTGAAGGACTACACCTCCCATCATCCCTGACCAGTAACCAGTGACATTTGGAGGGCACCCTGCTGGCTACCCCAATGAACACATCCCAAACCCCGAGTGACCATTCCCAGTAGTTTCATTAGATGTAAAATAGCACGAAGGGCATGCATTATAGTAATGGACATGTAGAAAGGGGAGGGGTTATTGTTTTGCTCTTTCATTTCATTTATTTGCTTGTTTTTATCCTGCATTTTATTCTGTGAACTGCCCTGGGATCTTATGATGTGGGGGTGGTATATAAATCTAATAAAAAAATAAATAAAAATATAAATACAGTGGTACCTCGGGTTACATACACTTCAGGTTACAGACTCCGCTAACCCAGAAATAGTGCTTCAGGTTAAGAACTTTGCTTCAGGATGAGAACAGAAATCGTACCCCAGTGGTGCGGCAGCAGCAGGAGGCCCCATTAGCTAAAGTGGTGCTTCAGGTCAAGAACAGTTTCAGGTTAAGTATGGACCTCCAGAACGAATTAAGTACGTAACCTGAGATACCACTGTATATGAGCAGTAGACAGCAGTACCTTCTGGAATTTGCTAGTAAGATAGGAGTGAAGCCGCTGTAACTCTGTACTTCCAGATTTTAGGAAGCTTCCTTTGGTTGCACGTGGACTTTTGCTTCCTCCCCTCATCCCTGCTTGCCTCAACGATCCTCAAATGCTGATGTTGCTCTGGAATGAAGAGAATAGTTTGACACTCGTGCTTGTGTAATGGGATCATAAGCCGTACAAATCATTATCAAATCATTCGGCAGTGGCAGCTCCCCTCCCACCATGGGATCTTCTAATGTAATTAATTTACAGGAAGTTTATAGTAACTGAGGGTCAACGAGCAATTAAGAACTAATGCATAATTGCATGCAGGTTGAAATTCTAAGCCACATGATAAATAGGGAAGTAGGGAAGCTAGCTTTTGTTGGGAGATCCTCCACACATTTCTCTCATGAAATTGTGACTTCAACTGCCCATCTTCATACTAGGCCTATACTTGCATTTGTGGGATGGGTGCAGGTCTGAAGACAGTGCAGCACACAGAGCAAAGCTCTGCTCAAATGGCGTCATTGACCACTTCTCTATTTGTGCATGAGCAACAGTTAATAACTTTACATTCCATTTTTAGGTGTCCCCTAAGGGGTGTCCTCAAAGCATGTGATGGGCTTCAAAGAGGCCTGCTGCTATACCTTTCCTACTTTTTCCAATCCTGCCCCCCTGATTTTTTCCCTAAAAGACAGTTTCCTTATCTCCCAGAGATGTCAGTTTATTTGATGGAGCATGTACACAAAGACGATAGATGCTCCCTATCCTTCTGGCTAGATAAATTTAAAAGCACATATAAGGCACATGACTTCCCCCAAAGAATCCTGGGAACAGTGACACATTAAAAATCCTATGAGCTGTTAGGAGACCCCTTCACATAGCTACAGTTCCCAGGATTCATTGGGACAAAGGGACATGCTTTAAATGTGCTTTAAATGTATGGTGTGTATGCATTCTGAGTCTGAAGCACATAAGCCCAAACTGGACTGGGCATAGGCCTTTCTCGGTGTCTAGGTTTCTGGACTCACCTCTCATGGTCGCTGCTAGGAATTCTGAAAAGGTGATTTCTTGAAGAGGAAATGTCTGGTGGGTCAGTGGAAAGAGAGTAGTAGAAATCCAAGTCCATGTGTGTCTGGTTTTTGTTTTTGGCCTGTGGATGTTGCTGAATGTTGTAAGGCAACAGCACTTTTAAACAAAGCTGCCCCAATGTCAGGGACTGGACTGAGGAGGCGTGATGGAGACTGCCTCCCCCTCCTCCTGAACCTCCCACAGAAGAGGAAGGCAGTATAGATTTGCAACAGTGGTTTGCAGAGGGTCGCGGCTCAGGGATAGATGAGGGGCCAAGCTGAGAAATAATGGGAGAAGAGGAGAGGGGGAGAAGCAGAGCCAGAGCAGCTGGCTGACATGTTATCACTAGAAAGCATTCCAGACCCTCCTTCTCCCAGAACCCGGCAAGCAGTGAAAGTAGGAGAGCAAAGTGCTAAGAGGCAATTGGCCTTAAGCAGCCACTGTAACAGAGGTGGTGCTGTTGACGATTGAGAAGGGAAGTGGGGTGCAGATTACTCGGAACAATGCCATTACTCCAAGAGGCTGCCTTTGTAAGCCGTTCTCTGTGAATACTGAATAAAAGACTTTGGTAAGAGCTTTTCTTATCCATCTGTCCCTGGCAGCCTGCCATGTTGGAATCAGATTCTGTCACCTTTTCAGACCCTTCCATATATTTTTTGCTACAACCTGTCTTGCCCACAAGAATACTTTCATCTCCTTGTTGAGATGAGAGATGGTTATATTCCATCATACATGTAAGGTCCCTGCTCAGTGACTCTACATATGTTTTCCATGAAGAAGAACCAAGGTTTATTCCCTGGCGTCTCTGGTAGAGATGAAAAAGGAACCACTCACTCCTATTAGAGATCTTGGAGAGCTACTGCCAGTCAGTGTTGACATTATTGGGCTAGATGGACTCGGTAAATACAGCAGCTTTCTTTGTTGAACATTATAGTTCCATCAGGGTCCAATCAGATGCAAAACGTGCATCACTGACAGGTGTCTCCTATTGTCCTTACAGCAGCCCCGTAAACCTGTAATGAAATGAAAGCTGATTCCATCATTTTTGCTTCTGAATATCTTTGTAATGAATCTTTACATCATGTACACAGTCATATCCCGGACCCAAGCAGTTCTTGCGGCAAAGCTCCAGTTTACTTCCATGTCATACCCTCCAACATTTCTCCAATGAAATAGGGACGTCCCATTCCATAATGATAACTTTACTATTTATACGCCACATATCTTACTGGGTTGCCCCAGCCACTCTGGGCAGCTTCCAACATATATAAAAACACAATAAAACATTCAACATTTAAAAAACCTTCCCTATACAGGATTGCCTTTAGATGGCTCGGGGGTCGGATAACTCCATACAGTCCAACATTTCTCCGGTGAAAATAGGGACATCCTAAGGAAAAATGGGACATTCTGGGATCAAATCAGAAACCAGGGACGTCCCTGGAAAATAGGGACACTTGGAGGGTCTGCCATGTCCAAAATAAATCCAGATTTGGGACACCAAATTTAAAGCAGGTAAAATACAGGCAAAATAACTATGAATTATATATAGCTTAGGCAGCAATCCAGCACTTTCTTAGGCGGGAATGAATCTCATTACAACTCAGTGGGATTTACTTCTGAGTAGGCATGTAAAAGATTGCATGGTTAGACCAGGAAATAAGATGTCTTTGTTTCAAGTTGCTTCTTCCTCTTTTCTTCCTCCAAATGGCTGGGAAAACTTTCTTTGCCCTGGCAACCCAAAGTCTTTCCTATTAAAAGACAGGAGGCCTTCTTTACAGTTTGAAAGTGTGCTGTTAGACTGCCCTTCAGATTTTCTTCTCTCTCTCTTTCTTTTTTTTATATTGGTGCTGTATTATTAGACGAAACATCAGCTGCTTCAGTTTAATTTCCCTTGACTGTCTGCCCCTTCCACAAATAAATAAATAAATTTCAAGGATCAGCAGGGTCAAGTTTACTGCTGATAACTTTCATTTTTATAAAACCTAGTCAACAAGAACCATAAGGGATCGACGGTTATGTGGAAAATCAAGTCAATGAAGTCGGTTGCCTCCTTGAAATGAGAAGTGAAGGCATGACTGTCAGTTGACTGCTTGTAGGGAAAGACAAAAAAACAAGCCTCCCAATAGACAGGCTTCAATTTTTGCTGCAATCATTTTGTAATCTATTAACCTTCAAGCTCGAGAAAGGCCAAACTCTTTCGGACAAAATTTGCTCACCTGTATTTATTTGCTTTGCAGCCGCACTTACTGTCTGGCAAAACACAGCCCCCACCCCCCACCCCGGCCAACGCTGCCCACATGTAAAAAGAGGCAAGAGTGCAATTAGCCATTGTGTCGATGAGACCCTGTTGACTTCAAAGAAGGCCGCATTGTGAAACAGGATAACGAGTGTCTATTATTTAATCCGGTCTCTGCTATTCATTCAGGCACTCTGAAATTTAATTAAGAAAAAGACTGCATGCCCTAGTCCAAAAATAGCACCCCCTCCTACACCCCTCAGGGGACTGAGAGGTAATAAAACACCATTCTGATCCAGCCTCCTTTCTCTCCTTCAAATGCTAGGCCTGGGTGCACGTGGACAGAAGATGGTGGAGGCAACAGCCTCCAAGTGGTGGTGGTTGTAGTAGTAGTATTAGCAGCAGTAGTAATAATAATAATAAAAAAATTATTTATACTCTGCCCATCTGGCTGTGTTTCCCCAGCCACTCTGGGTGGCTCCAAACAGAATTAACAACAACAACAACAACAACAACAACAACGATAAAACATCAAACATTAAAAACTTCCCTAAACAGGGCTGCCTTCAGATGTCTTCTAAAAGTCAGATAGTTGTTTATTTCCTTGATATCTGATGGGAGGGTGTTCCACAGGGTGGGTGCCACTACTGAGAAGGCCCTCTGCCTGGTTCCCTGTAACCTCACTTCTCGTAATGAGGGAACCGCCAGAAGGCCCTCGGAGCTGGACCTCATGTTCAGGCTGAACGATGGGGGTGGAGATGCTCCTTCAGGTATACAGGACCGAGGCCGTTTAGGGCTTTAAAGGTCAGCACCAACACTTTGAATTGTGCTTGGAAACGTACTGGGAGCCAATGCAGGTCTTTCAGGACCAGTGTTATATGGTCTCGGCGGCCACTTGGTTATTCTCAACTTCCAGAGGATCGCAGGTTCCCCATCCTGGAATTAGGCACACATTGCCCCTGAATATACCATCCTCCCGAATGACAGCCTGTCCTAACAAGTCAGCAAGACATGTCTCCAAACCATTACAGAACTATAGACAAAGATGCAAAGGAAGGTTTCGGGCTTCTCCAGAAGCGGATCTCCTAATTGGCTAAGAGATGGCAAAGGCCGCAGGGCTCCACATGCAACAAGCAAGGCTTCAGATGGAGAGGGAAAATGTGCCACATAAGGTGAGCCTCCTGAATCAGGTCCGGCATCCTGTTCTCAAAGTGACTGACATGTATACAAAACCACACTCTTAAACTTTGCAGCAATCAGTCTGGAATACCTCATCTCCATTTCCATGCAGACTGGCACTGAGTGTGCAAAATGAATGAGTAGAGGAAAGGATTGGGATTGCACCCGCTGGACCTAATCTGATCTTCCCATTTACACAGGGACCCACATGCCGACACATGAATGGGGTATTCCCTGTATGTGATCCACATGTTTCATTTTTTTGCAGGCTAGCTTACATGTATGATTCAGACATATATGCATAAACCTGTTGAGAGTTGAATTTTGAACATAAGGAGTTGGGGATGCGATCTGCACAGAATTTCTATTGAATCTACACTGAACACTCCATTTCATCTATATACATGCACTGATATAGGACAGGGTAGAGAAAAACTACCATCTTACCAAACTGGAAACAGAATAGAATGGTTGAAGGCTAATAACTTATCTGGGTTAACTTATCTTGAAGATAAACCTGGGTCCCATTCAGCCTGATGGAGCCACTGCAGGTTGATTCCTTCCCATGCAGTTTGAACATGGATACCCATGATGATCACATGGGAGGAGTTCATTCTGTGGTGTCTTCCCAAAGTAATTGTGGAAGCAATTTCAGATCCTTAACCACAGCATGGTGTCTCCTGCTGTGTGAGTCTGGGCTTCTGAGATTATTGGTCAGGGCAGAAGAAGCCATGCCAGAGCAGCTGGTGGTACCACACAATTGAAGGTTGTGCGGAAACAGGACTTACAAAACAGAACTCTTTCGAGGATACTTGTGTTGTGTTTGCTGGCTTGGAAACAGCTCTAATCACATCACTTTATTTTTTTGGGGGGGTAAACTTGATCTGTGCTTATTAAAATTTCACTTTAACTGGGTATAATTTTTTGCTTATGAAAGTACAGTATATCTTTTCTGCATCCATTGTTTCTGTTGAACATACACAAAGAACAGTTGAACACCATATTGTGCTGAGGAATTTTGCGTATGGGTTTGACATTTGTTAAATATGCCCCCATAAAGATGCTGAATTAAAAATATATGTACATATTTTTTGGAGTAACATACTAGGGAAATAAAAAGAGTGGCTGTCTGTTTGGAAACTTGTTTTATAATGCAGTCTGAATAACCAGCTGACAAAACAGGTTTTCCCCCCCCCCACTCTGTACAGCCAATGGCTAACAGCCAGCCAACTTTATTGTCCTTGAAATGTCATGATTTTGAGCATGCACAGAATTCTTAACTGCCCAAATTACTGCAAAGCAATCCTTTTTATTATATGGCAACAATGTGATGCTGGGCTCAAAGACTGACTAGTTAAGAAGATTATGTATTTTCGTTTTTCTGTTTTGTTAAAGTGCCAAGTCTTGCATTTTTTGGCATCTTCGAAAGAATAAAATGTCTTGTGAAATATTCTCTCAAAGCGGAAAGTTACCTCAGAGGAGCTCACAAACACAGGGCTTTTCAATACTTTCTCATTTACTCAGAAGTTCAGACCCAGTTCCCTTCAAAAGCTTCCAAATTTCGGTTCTTTGTCTGTACTGATAGCAAAAAAAATGTCCTTCATAGGTGGAAGTTGTATTGCTTTTATGCCATTAATTTCTTTTCTTTCTTTTTTTAATGTGGAGGATATTCACGTTGACGAGACTGAGGGGGGACATGGTACAGGCAGGTGGCAGGGAACCTTTTCCACAGAGTGCTGCCAGTGGGACTAAATCCTGATCTCCGGCATCCGTGCTAGTCATATTGCCAGGCTGTTCCCGAAGCATGTAAAACAACTGTGCCAAATTATGGTGCATTGTTGTAAAGAGGAGAAGCAGAAAGAGAAACTCCTGAATAAAAAACAAAGAGAGAGGACACATGGCGGCTCACAAGAAGCTTTGTGGAGATGTCTCTTTTCACCACATTTCATGAATCCTTTCGTGTGAGAAGTTCACCGAAGGCCCTTGAGAGTCCTAGAATGGCTACTCTTCTGGTGGAGTGGTATTTTAGACTGCTCTGTTCCTCCTGAACTTTGGTCATGAGTGGGGAGTGTGTTTGAAGATTTTTGGTGACATCCAATGGTGTCTATCTGCTGTTGGAATGAACTTCCACCAGCACAATGGGATTTCCTTTCCCTCTTCTCTCGAGTGTAGTTCCTGCCTTTTCCAAATCTGTTCCAGAGGGTTGAGAAAGTACCATTGCTGACACAGCATGTGATATCACACCCCACCTTTCAGAAAACAAATACAGTCGTACCTTGGTTGTCAAACTTAATCCATTCTAGGAGTCCGTTCAACTCCTGAAATGGTTCAAAAATCAAGGTGTGGCTTCCGATTGGCTGCAGGAGCTTCCTGCACTCAACTGGAAGCTGCAGAAGCCACATCGGACGTCCGGTTTCCAAAAAACGTTCGCAAACCAGAACATTCTTCGTTTGTGGCATTCAACAACCAAAATGTCCGAGTACCAAGGCATTGGACAACCAAGGTAAGACTGTAAGATTCAAATAGCCTGGAGCCCTAGCATGGGCAATCTGACATGACAATCTTTCATTAACAGAGTGAGGTAGTGCCTCAGGTAGTGGGTACATGTGGGGGCAGTTGTGATAGACCCTCCAGATATTCCCCCTGATCCTTGTAGCCATTCACCTCTGCTGGAGGATAGAGTTGAAGGGCCAGTGCTACCTGCTCTGCACCCACTAATCTAGCCTGCTGCCCCCAGTGGCAGTGCAAGATACTGCTCCACTGCAAATGTTGAATTAGAAAGGATATTGTAGAGCTGGAAAGAGTTCAGAAAAGCGAAACCAAAACGATCAAGGAGTTGGAGCAGCTCCCCTATAAGGAAAGTTTACAGCATTCAGGGCTTTTTAGCTAGAGGAAAGGTGAGCAAGAGGAGGCAAGATAGAGATGTCTATCATGGTGGGGAGACGGTGCATAGAGAGGAGATCTTCTCCCTCTTCCATGATACTAGAACTTGGGGACGTCCAATGAAGACAAATGCTGCAAGATTCAGGGCAGACAAAAGACAGTACTTCACAGACTGCATAGTTAAACTATAGCCTAAAGATGGCTTTAAAAGAGGATGAGACAAATTCATGGAAGGTAAGATGGTCACTAGCCATCAGGGCTCTCTTGTCACAGACAGTATGCCCCTAGCCAGAGCTGTCTTTCATATTGGGCTTACTGGCACGTTGCGCCAGGGCGCTGGTCTCTCAGGGGTGCCCCAATGAGTGGGGAAGCTGCATGCCTTTGCCAGCAGCCTCCCCTTTCCCTGCATGCCCGCCAGCTGTGCCCCGCCAACAATACGGCTGGTGGGCATGCAGCTTCCTTCCCAAGCCTCCATGGAAGGAGAATGAACCCCGCAGAGGCTTTGGAAAAGGTCAAGAACTCTGGGAAATGGGGGGGGGGGCACCGGACGGATTTTTGCACCATGGCGCTGCATATGCTTAAGACGGCCCTGCCCCTAGTGATGAGTTGCTGGGCATTGTGAGCGAGAGAGTGCTGCTACACTCAGGCCCCACTTGTGAGCTTCCAATGGATAACAGATTAATCACTGTGAGTACAGAATGCCAGGTGACATGGGACTTTGGCTTGATCCGGCAGGGCTCTTCTTATGTGCTGATTGCATTGAGTAGATAAATTGATATTCTACTTCCTGGTCCCATCAGCAAACTGAGAATGGTCACAATTCAACTCGCACCTGCTGGGTCTCCTCCGTGGCCCAAGTCATCCTATGGGAACCATTGGTCTAAGATGGCTGACAAAGCCAAAGACTATGCAGAGAACGGTGTGATTGTGCAGCCAGGAATGGGTTTGTAGCATTAATACTATGAAGACAAAGCTGTTGACAGCTCTATTAGTTGTTGTGTGACTGGGGCATCATCTCCAGTTACCTGAGATGTGGGTTTAAAACTTGATTAGGTGTTTTTTTTTACAATCCATAAATAAATACAGTAGTGGCAGACTAACACTTGTCCTATTATAACCAGATTTCCTTCATTTCTTTTCAACAAGTCTATTATTTAACCAAAAGAATCCCTTCAAATTAGCGTTCGGGGTCTGACATAAATCCACAAGACATTGAAATTTAATTGATGTTAGAGGCGGGTTTTTGTGTTTAAATTTCCTTTGTTTCTCTCATTATTTCTGACAACACTACAACTTCATTTGTCATAAAATTGGTTTGGTTTCACACTACTACAGGTACTGAAATGGCTTCCCTCTGTAGCACACATTGTAATGTAATTGTAACACACTACACTGCCTTTGGTAATTTGCCTCATAATATATTTTAACAGATACCTATAATAAAATCGCAGAGGGAATTCATAATTGTAAGATACTGCAAGTGACTCCTTTCCCTACTCTCATTTTAACTTTCACAATGAGATTTTCTTTGGTAATGTTCCATTTAATGCATATTTTTCTGCCTTCCAACTGAATAGGTTTTACAAGGAATGTTTGGACCAGACTCTCAAAGAGGTTCAGCCCCCTGGATTTCCAGTTGGAGCACTTAAGTATGTGCAAAGATATTTAAGAACAGGAGCTGCTAGTTGATTATGACTTTTGGAAATCTGACCACCACTCTTGCATACTTAACTTAATTCGGGGGAGCTGGAGTGAAAAGGCTGTCACCAGGAAGGTGCAGATGCAGAAGTCTACATTCAAATAAACCTCTGTTATTATGTACACAAGATGGGAAATTGGTAACTTGTACATTGCCATTTAACAGTGTTCACCTCATTTGCCTGACTCTTTGCATGTTCTAAATCCTCTGAAATATTTTCCAAAAATTTATTGCATTACTTAAGATAGATCATTCAGTGATAGTCGTAATATATAATGTTATATGTCTGCAACAATGCTGAATGGCAAACTGGTGGTGATGTATGATGCACAATAGGATGAGAAGACAATGAAGGGACTTTAAGAATCTGTCTTATACAGGTGTGCAGAACCTTTTTTTCAGCCTCTGAGCTGCATCCTCTCACGGAGAACCTTCCAGGGCCGACATGCCAATGGTGGCTAAAGTGAGTTGTCATTTTCTAAATTTGTCAATAAGTTCTAGGACTTTGTCTCTTGTCACTGCCATTTGCAGCAGTTCTCTAAATGCTCTTTCTGTGAAAGTTAGTTCACGCGTACATGAATTCTGCTATGAAAACAGATGCAAATAATTCATGCAGTTTCTCTGCGATCTCATTTTCAGCTTTTAGCACGCTTTCAAGTCCTTTGTTTTCCCAAGGTCCAGCCACCTCCCTAGCCAGCCTCTTGATTCTGATGTGTTTAAATGATGGTCATTATTGTTCTAATGTTGTCTAGTGAATCCATGCTGGTGGGACTGGGAACTTCCCAGCACACCCAGTCCCTCTTGGTCTTGCTGTAAAATGGATCAAGGGCCCTGAACGTTTGCAGGCTACTGGAGTGCCTGCAAATTTTCCACACCAACACTAACTAGGAGGAAGAACTTCTCAATTATGGACTCTATAATTATGCTCCGGCATAATGCTACATATAAATATATATAGCTACATACAGGGCTCCCCCCCAAGCTGGAACTCACTGTAACTCAGTTCATGTTACCTGTTCTTACATCTCGAGAACAGTTTTCTATTCCTTGTGAGTGAATTGGAGGAAGCATTTTACAACAGCTTGATGAAATTTGATGGGATCTTCAGGGCCTGATAATACTAACTGGGGGCCATCCCTGAAGTAGAACGTCCTTTCTCTCCCACAACTCTATGATCTGCTACATGGCATAAATGTTCCGATTGTGCATCGCAACCCGCTTTGTCTGCACATACTATGCTGTGTAAAAAGATAAACTGCAGGGAAAAAATTCAATTCCAGTACAAAGCACCTTGGCATGAGGCACGCTGTATCTGTCATATGCTTACTGTGTTGGCCAGGTAAGCTGCCAAGAGACAGATTTTTTTGTATTTCTACATTGGAAGTGGTGGTGGAGGGGAGAGAAGATTAATTGTTTTAGAGAATGTGATTGTCTGCAACCTGCATTACAAAGACCACATGCAATTGCACTGACCGACCTAGTCCAATTTGATGCAGAAGGCGCAGATGTGTAAATCAGGATCCTTTCCAGATTATATTTCATAAACTGCCACCCTCAGCATTGTCAGCACTAAACAGGATGCTTCTGTTTGTTACAGAGCCATTAGGCACAGTCAATGACACATGGTTTGTGGGAGAACATGTTGGATGGTGTCAGCAGCTCAGGTGTGGGGCAGTTTATTTGGGTCTGTAGAAGATTTTATATTCCCCTCCAACATATTGGAGCCCTCTCATGACACCTGCAGTGCAGAGTTTTGTTGGGGAGCTACTGTGTGGTCGAAACACAACTTTCATGGCTAGTCCTGCATCACTTTGCAGGGATGAGTAAAAAGATTGGCTTGTGTGCTATTTTCCTTGCTGGGGGTAGAATGGGGGGAAATAGCGCAAACCAAAGTAAACCCAAAAAAAGTCTGTGCTTTGCTCTCTCCCCATATGAACAAGCCATTCCTAATTGCAAGGAACAATCTCAGTATTCCTGTACCACATCCTGGTAAATCTTTCTCTCTTTCTCTCCCCTCCCTCTAACTTTGCTTTTAAGGGATGCCCTTTCACAATGACATTGAGGAGCATAGCTAGAGCTCTAGTCTGTTAGGTTTCAGTCTTTCCTCCGTTTCTCTGGTAGTTACATGGCAGAAGATATAACTTGTGCCTTGCGCATGTAAATGTCTGCACATGAACAGTAAGTTGCCACATTGGGAACTGACTGCTATTGGCAAGATGATTACACATTATAGGCAATGATGCCTTTTTAGTAATTTATTATTATTATTATTCAGTGCTTTTTTTGGGGGGGGGGGCGGAGGGGTATGCATACCCCTAAACATTTTGTGAATCTTTGTACTTTTGTCCATTTACTTTATTTATTTTCCCCAGTTTGAACTTTAAAACGATGGTTTTCTTGAATCAAAATGAAAGTACCCCTAAACAATTTTTGTTTTAAAGAAAAAAGCACTATTATTAAAAAAATTACGCCACCCTATACCTGCAGGTCTCAAGGTCATTCACAACATAAAATCACAATATAAAAACACAAAATACGTAATAAAAATCAAAACAAGGACAACCCAATAACCCCCCTCCCCAAAACATTTTAAAAGGGCATTGGGTGTCAAGCGCAGCCCACCTTCCTGGCTGTTATATGCAGTGCTCCCCCCCAAAAAAATGTTTAGGGGTACTCTCACCATTTTATAGTTTTAAATCGGGAAAAATAAATACAGTGAATGGACAAAAGTACAAAGATTCACAAAATGTTTAGGGGTACTCTCACCATTTTATAGTTTTAAATCGGGAAAAATAAATACAGTGAATGGACAAAAGTACAAAGATTCACAAAATGTTTAGGGGTATGCGTATCCCCACGCCCCCCAAGAAAAACACACTGGTTATATGGATGAACACATCACGTAGCAGCTGTGAGAAGTGAGAGACTTTGTGCTGGCCACCAGGCAATGGCTTACTCCCCCTGCTTTATCCCACCCTCCAGTCCTAAGAGCTGTTTCCAGAGGAAGAATTGTGAGGGTTGTGAGGGTTGGGGTGGTTGGTTTCACTCGTCCTGCCCTACCTCCGGCCTAAGGAACCTTCAGAATGGAGCTGCTGCCACAGGCATTATGTTGAGGCTTCAGCCAGACTGACCTGATGAGTGAACAGGCAGCAGAAAGAGGGATGAGGAGGGAAAGGACCCCTTGAACATCTACCACTTTCTCAGCATCTTGCCACCTTCCTCAGCAGGGAAGTGCAAAGAAGGGGAAGGAGCTTCACCTGCCCCACCCTCAGTCAAGTCCAGCTGAGCAATAGCCTCTCCCAGGTCAGGACTTTGAGAAGAGCAGAAGCAGCTGGGAAGGGAGAATAGGAGTTTGGGTTTTTTAAAATAATAATAATAATAATAATAATACTTTTATAAGTTGTGTGTCTTTGTTTCTCAGTTTGATCCTTTTACATAGTTTTGTATGTATTGTGGTATTTTATGCAGTTTAGTAATTATTTATTGTGCTTGCTAAGAGTGAATTTCTGATTAATTATTTTGAGAGTTAATTTTATTGTGCTCTATTGTATTCTAACAGATTATTGAATATTACTTTAATTGGTATAAACAACAACAACAACAACAACAACAATTTATTTATTTATACCCCACCCATCTGGCTGGGTTTCCCCAGCCACTCTGGGCGGCTCCCAACAAAATGTTAAAAATGCAATAAAACATCAAACATTAAAAACTTCCCTAAACAGGGCTGCCTTCAGATGTCTTCTAAAAGTCAGATAGTTGTTTATTTCCTTGACATTTGATGGGAGGGCATTCCACAGTGGCTACCAATTTTAACTTGTCTTTGGCCAAGTTAAACGTATAAGGGCAGAAAATTATAATATGTTTTAAAAGACTTTGTAGCTCTGCTCCTTGCATTCTTGGATCCTCTTTCATGGACTAGCCCTTTGCTTCTGTGCACTGATATCTCCAACATGCCTCTCTTCCTAAATCAAGTCCTTCCTGGACACCCATTCCATGAGCACAAGAATATATCCTCAGGATGCAGCCATGAGCGCCCAAGGAGAGAAGGCAAAGCTCCCTGAGTCAGCTGCAGCAATAAATCCACATGAATGGTTTGCTGGAAAGCATATGGAATGGCAAAACCGGGCCACACATTTCCTCCGTAATGCCCTTAGCGCAAATGTGCAGATGGTTCATTCAGTGTTTCTGCATGCTTCCCAGAGCCAAATTCCGTTCCACTTTGTCTTGGACTGGGCTCTGTCAGGCATGCTAGAGCTGCTTCTTCCCTGAAATTCTTTTCAATTTTTAAAATCATCTTGGTCAATTGCCCCCAGTATGGAACAAAAACATTGTTTTTTTTAAAAAACTGTTGAATCTGGAAGATAACAATGTTATTAATAATATAAAAATCTAGAAAGACAATATACCATATTTTTCCGTGTATAAGATGATATTTTTTTCCTTAGAAACAATAGGCAAAAATTGCGGGTTGTCTTATACACAGCTAGCAGGGGTGGGCGGGCGTGCAGATGATTTGTGGTTGCGGCAATGCGTGCAACTTCTGTTTGCGGGAAGGCTGTAGAGTGCTTGGTGGTGGTGACCCCCCCCCCCAAAAAAAAAGCTCAACAAGTTTGGGCAATCTCCCCCCAATTTTTTTTGTTGCAGTCCAAAAAAATAGGGGTCGTCTTATACATAGGGGCGTGTTATACACGGAAAAATATGGTAGGTTAAACTTCACTTGTAGAAGAGCATTGCTATATTGAAATGAGTGGTTTACTGACACTCTTATTTTTGTTTCATGCTTTACCAATGCAAATTAAAGGAGGAGGCCAGACTGGGAGAGAGAAAGCTTTTGGACAGCAGAGATTGATGCTGGTTTTTATTTAAGCTAAAGAATCTCCCTAAACAAGGAGAGGGGCGGACATAGCAGCGAGATTGGTAGAAGAAGAAGAAGAAGAAGAAGAAGAAGAAGAAGAAGAAGAGGAGGAGGAGGAGGAGTTTGGATTTGATATCCCGCCTTTCACTCCCTTTAAGGAGTCTCAAAGCGGCTAACATTCTCCTTTCCCTTCCTCCCCCACAACAAACACTCTGTGAGGTGAGTGGGGCTGAGAGACTGTGACTGGCCCAAGGTCACCCAGCAGCTGCATGTGGAGGAGTGGAGACGCGAACCCGGTTCCCCAGATTATGAGACTACCGCTCTTAACCACTACACCACACTGGCTCTCTGGTAACCTTGCTGTTCTGAGTTTTAAGATTGCCATTTGATGCCAGTGGTTATTTTGTAGACGAAGGTTTCTTATATACACAGTTAATTCTTGTAGACGATAGAGGAATTATTTAATGATTGGGTTTGTGAACCTAAAAAGTGTTAAGCTTTGTTCCCTTTATTTATGATATAAATCTTTAAAGAATGAGATAGACTCATACATTACTTCATCCAGGTCAACAAAAGCTGCACACAGTGGGTATCCACATTGGCACTGGCACACAGAAGTGATGCAGGCTGCAATTGAACTACATGGCACAGACGGGGTTGCAGATTTCCAACTTCATTGTAAAACAAATGAGAAGGTACATTCCTAGGATGCACATGGTATTGTGCCCCACTGTATCTGGTTAGGGCATAGAGCACTGTCTTATAAACAGGTCAGAATATTAGTCCATCTGGTCCATCTGGCCAACAACTCTCTAGGAGCAGAGGCCTCTCCCTGCCCCACATTCCTTTAAACTGAAGATGCTAACTTGGGAGCAACACATGCACTCTACCATGAACTCACGGCTCCTGTCCCTTTAAGTATCATTCCAACAACATAGTTGTGTGTGAATGCTTGGAAAACTGTAGACCACAGAGCAGATCAGCCCTAGCCCATCCCGGAATGTCCCATTGTGGGGTGCCTCTGCTGGTTGCAGTCAGTGGGGATGCTGCAGCAGCCCTGTATCCTACCTATTCAATGGGCAGAACCTGCCAGAGATGGGCAGAGACCATCAGGGCTGGGCAGAGGGTCCTTCTACCCAATCCATACAAAGACACCAGCCCAGCATTGGGGTTTTTTTGGATTGCAGCCCAAATCTTGTAATGTTTGGAGGTTCTTGTACAGCAAAGTCGTATCCCATCCAGCCATCCATCCATTCAAATATATACAATGACATATATGTTGTATAGGTGACGAACTGCATGGGCTGGTCCTATGACACTGAAGGCTGCAAATGAGAATATTTAGATAAATGGTGGGGTTCCTGTGCCAAATGCAGTTTCATAGGATAGTAAAAGAGCTTATCAGTCATAGATCATTTCAAGGCCAAACCTCTCAATGTATGTGGGGTTTTGTTTTTTTGTTTTTTTACAGCATGCTTTTAGTAATGTTTTATATGCTGTTTCTCGTGTAATCACATGTAGCGATAGATCAGTTTGTGCTGAATACAGAACTGTCTAAATAAAAAAACACCTTCTGTTTGATTATAAATGTGATGTGCGTCAATTTTACCACCTTTTAGATTCATTGCCACTATAACACCTGAAGCCCATCTGGCTTCCTAGCATGAAGATCACGAATTTTAGATGGGCTTCAGCTATTACACTGAAAAGGAATAGCACCTGCAGGGCTTGGGAAGCTTGCAAACCCCTTTACCAACACAACTTGTTATCTATGTATTCTCATCTCTGAATGAACATGACAACAATGGTCTAAACTATTGGCAACAGGAAACCCAGATGCTCAGTCCTGCTTCAAGAGGTTGTCCTTCCAGACCCCAGCATTAAACCAAGACACCCCCCCCTTAGTCCATTTCTCTTCAATCAGGCAACACACTGGCAGGGGGCTCCCATTCTTCTCCCCCTGAGCCCACTCCCTGAAATCTGTCCTGAATTTCCCCACAACACTCCAGAGCAGATCTGGGAATATGTCTGGCATGGGTGGGGGAAATTCCCTTGCACCAGGGCTAATTCTGGCACTAGCGCACAAATTTAGCCCTCTATCTGCAAGGTACTAAGATGGATGCACAGTGATGGTTCATGATCCCTAAGCCTGGTGGGGCTGCTTTGTGGACAAAGAGGTCATATAGGCAGGGCCAAAGGGGCTTGGTTTTGTTCGCATCCTCCGTTTAAATATCTCAACTCTACAAATATCTGATAATTTCCATCTGCCATCCTATACACAACAGCCTGGGAGTAAGTCCCACAGAGCTCCCATTTTAATTTTTAACTGGGGTTTTATCCTAGTCCCTAGTGCACAAGCCCCTACTGCCTATTACACAAAGTTCTGTTTACAATGAAGCATATATTGACATGTGGCACACTCACTTTCAGGATTAATTGCACAACTGGCGATTTCTGCACCCAACCAATAAGAATTTCAAATGCCATTTGCAAGCATTGTCTATGCCAGGGGAAGTGAACCTTTGACCCTCCAGGTGTTGCTGAAGTACAGCTCCCATTAGCCCTAGCAAGCATGACCAATGGCCAGGGAGGATGGGAGTTCCAGTTCAGCAAAATCCAGAGGTTTCCCACACCTGGTCTATGCAGTATTTCATCAGGGGTGACATGTTCAAATGCCTGTCTTCATTGGCCACTTTGAAAAGCAGTCGATGATCCCAGCTGATCACAAGCAGCAACGCCAGACTCAAACCCAGGTTTGGACCAGCCCAGCACGTGAATGCCACAATATTCTCAGTACATAAGCAATGCTGCAGCACTGTTCACACCTGGAAAATGTTTTCTTTCCAATTGCTCTGTGAGATCAGGCTCGGGGGGAAACCAAAAAACATTGCACCAAAAGTGACATTCTTCTGAAGCAAGGTTGGGCGAACTTTGGACTTGGCAGATCTATTTTGTTTTTTATTAGAACCTCAACATCTATCAGCTAGAGTCAGGTGCAAAGGGCGTGCAGTTAGAATTCAAGAACGGGCTGCTTCAGAGCAGTCTAGGGATTGCTTTTCAGCACCACAGCTGATCTGAGCTCACAGTGCTTTCACAAAGAAGACCACTCCTGGTTAGCTTTCTCCATTTCGGCAGCCTAATTTAGGTGGGAATGGTCATCCTTCTTACGTTCAGCCAAGAGTTAGAACATAAGACTGTAAGAAGAGCCTGCTGGATCAAGCCATTGGCTCATCTAGTCCAGCAACCTCAAAGTGCCCAACCAAATGCTTGTGGGAAACCAGCAAGTAGGTCCTGAGCACAAGAACGCTCATTCCTTCTGGGGTTTCCAGCAACTGGCAGTCAAGCCATGGAAGCAGAGCAAAGTCACCATGACAAGTAGCCATTGATAGTCTTGCCCTCCATGAATTTGTCAAGCCCCGCCTCTCTCTTTCTCTCCCAGCCCCTCTCTAATTTTTATTAACTTTTCTGTTTTACAATTTACAATATTCACTTAAACAACCTTAAAATATCAACGACTTCCCTTCTTCACTTTTCCATGGTTCATTTTGCATAACATAAATCCCTGCATATTTTACATGAACTAAACCATTCAGTATTCCATTTTTACATCCATCAAAACTTATTTACACTGTTGAATTTATCTTAATGCTGCCGACGTTTTCAAGTGTATACTATCACCCCCCCATATATTCTATAAACATTTTCCAATCTTCTTGTTCTCTTATTCTATATGTTAGTTCTGCAAGCTGCGCATATTCCATCAGTTCTAGTTGCCATTCTTCTTTCGTTGGGACCTTGCTTGTTCTCCATTTTGGGGCTAACAGTAGCAGTAGCAGCTTAAATAAATAACATTTTTAGGTTATTCAAAGGTTATTCAAAAAAAGAGGAAAATGTCAAATCCCCTCTTAAAGCCTTCCAAGTTGGTGGCCACCACTGCTTCCCAGGGGAGAAAGTTCCATAGTGCTGCATGAAGAAGTGCTTTTTAAAAATCCATCCCGAATCTTCCAAAATTCAGTTTCACTGGATGTCCAGCCATAATGAAATGCCACTTCATGCTGTCTGGGAGGGAGAATCCATCTACTGCTATTACCCTGCAGATTGGGGAGAAAGGAACTATTTGCTCAAGGAACTTTTTTAGATTAATAAGAGCATCATCATAGGCCTAGCGAAAGCAGCTGAAGAAGAAAGCAGCCAAGTGGACTAGAGTCGCCTCCGCTCACCAAAATGGTGTTTAAATATTTAATGCTTTGCTGTGTGTGCCGATTCTGTTTGGTTTGGACCACCTTATCTAGTTTGCTCTGCTCTGCTGCTGCAGCCTGTTAAAGTGGGTCATCTCCTCATTAACTTTCATCTTTAAATGAAGGTAAAATCTGTTAATTGCTTGAAAAATGGGTTGATGGTATTTGTCTTTGAAATATTTAGTTAGTCTGACTTCCATTTACCTTTAAGAATTAAGGCCCCCAACCTCGTCTGCATTTCAGAACATGTTATATGCTGAATTTCCACTATCACCTTTGAGGGGGACAATGAGCATTAGCCGAACCTTCTGGTGAACATGTGTTTTGCCAACTCCTGACCTGTAACTGCAATAGCTGTGAGCCAAGGAGAAATCCAACATTTGCTGCTGCATCTGTTGCTGCATCTGCTCAATGCTATACCCATTGAGCTATTATACCCTGTCAGAAAATGATGGATTGCTTCTCAGTGAGGTGAGCCTGGACCCCACCACTTAACACTGCTGGTGGGGGCATTCTTGACTGCATGCTGCTATATTCCATATAATGGAAAAACTAGCATGTTCTGGGGAAAGCTAGACTAGAATTGTTCACATCTTGTTTTCTATGTGCAATGGTTTATGTTGGAATAGTGGATCATTAACTCCTCCTTGCTCCTCCTTGCACTTGAAGGCGATCTGTTCCTTGATATCGAGGTATCACTTTAGTAAGGCTTATTTGTGAGGTTTCAGTCAAGATCCCCTCAATAATCCACAATGCACATCCAATCTGGCCAGTGTGATGGCCTCTGCCGTACTTGAGGGCAGATACCAAAAGATTCCAACTGAGAAACGACTCTGCCCCTGTGAAGATGGCAATCTGGAAACAGTGGCGCATGTTCTCCTGTCCTGCCCCCTTTATAAAGATCTGAGGAATGAGATCATTACCCCACTCTTACTTACCATCCCAGGCCGCCCATCTGCCGCCACATTGTCCTTTCTTTTATCAGATCAAAATGATCAGACAACAGCAAAGGTTGCTAGGTTTATCGAGGGTGCAATGAGATTAAGGGCCACTATCTGAACGATAATCTTGGTCATTTGATTGCCTTTTTTACCCATTGTTGTCTTTTTAATTGTATATATTGCTTGTTTTATGTTGCTATGGCCGTTGGCTAATGCGAATAAAGTTTATCTATCTATCATCTATCTATCTATCATCTATCTATCTATCTATCATCTATCTATCTATCTATCTATCTATCTATCTATCTATATCTATATCATCTATCTATCTATCATCTATCTCTATCATCTATCTATCTATCTATCTATCTATCTATCATCTATCTATCATCTATCTATCTATCTATCTATCTATCATCTATCTATCTATCATCTATCTATCTATATCTATCTATCTATCTATCTATCTATCTATCTATCTATCTATCATCTATCTATCTATCTATCTATCTATCCACAATGCACTAGTTTAGAAGGTCTTTGCTGCTCCTGCTCAGTTCCTGTTTGCACTAGCGCAGCCTCTCTTACAAGGCCCCAGAACAACCATTTTGTGACTGGTGTCCATAGCAAACCCTGGTTTATTTGCAACATATGTAGCCCACCTTTATTTTACTAGAGAAATGAAGATGGTAATCCCAGGGGATCTCCTATATAGGTACTGACTTGATTGAGACTTGCTTACTAGCAAAAAGGTGGCTGATTCATGTGGCCTCATATTATGGCCTGGTTTCATAAGTGGTCTGTAAGACACATAAGATTACCCTTCAGGATTTCTATTGCACCTTTAGGATCAGCCTTTTAAGATGAATGGCCTATGTGTTCCAGGTGAAAAGATATTTTTCCTATACTAAGTGGTGTGAAAATTAGGGTGTGTATTAGATTCGGTGGCGCATTAGGTTTGATTCTAAACTTGATAAACACCACTGATATAGCAAATTGTTTTTGGTTTCAAGGTTTTGAAAACTGAGTGCGCATTAGATTCGTGTAAATAAGGCAATCAAATAATCAAATCAAATGGTTCCAAGATATTATTTAAAAGATTTGTTAATATTAAAGCCAGAAGTAGGTAACAGATTAACCTGGGACTTCTCCATGCCAATATTCATAGGAGAATATAAACACCCTCAGTACTATCTCCCAAGGTAGATCCAATAGGGTTATGTTCTATATTTGAGAAATGCATGCTACTTACTTTTAAAGGAAGTTGGATCCCTGATAAGGCAGCGTTTGCCAACCTGGTGCCCGCTGGCTGTTTTGCAGCAGATATCTCATCAGCTCCAGCTAGCACAGCCATGATAAGATATACAGACAGAAATCTAACAGATATTTCAAAGACCTCTTGGGTGTTCATTAAGAAAGACAAAAACTCTGGAGAGGCAGCCTCTTACAGCAAAAACAACCAAGAAACTCATGGCTTATAACATGACGATAATCTAGTCAGAAATTATAGGAGAACTAGGAAAACAATTCACGTTGAAGAAATAAATGTTGAAAGAAAAGAAAAGCATGTCTGTGGTAAATTAAACTGAGAACAAAGTAAAAGTTATAGACGGAAAAAATTAAAAGTCAGTGGCACTGAAAGGAAAACTTGGCAGTTGTGAAAAATGGAGAAATGACAAATGTCAACTAGCTTCCAAAAAAACCCCCAACATTTGATCTGAATGGTTTTACTGTATTTAATGTGACAAAATGTGAGTTGACAGCATTATAGCAGAGTGTGAAGTTGGGTATGAGTTCAAAACCAAAGTCAATGTAGCATTGATAGAGGAATAATGTCGACGTACATACCAGAAAAACTATGTCAAGTAGAAGGTAAGAGTTCATTAAACAGAATCTAATGAAGCTATCATAGTGGACCTTCTTGGACCCCATTCATAATTTCATATCGGTGTAATGCCCACAAAATCAATTCAGCACTTCACAGTATCTTCTGGAAATAGTTCTAGGTCAGAGAGGAAATACTGCAATAGGCATGTTAAGACTTAGGGAGAAGTGGAAGATAGACAACATTTTTTAACAGGGCTCATCATTACTGAGCCCACAATAGCACAATAGCTTGCGTCTTTCTCAGGCAAGTCAGGCTACTCTATCAAGCACTCAGGCGAGCTTCTCTCTCTGTATAGAACACTGAGCCCAGGACTGTGTGATTGATCTGTGGTGAACTGATGGACAGCCCTATATTGAGGGCAGAGGATTGGATTGAATGACATTTTTGTACCTATGATTCCATGGATTGGTTCGCACATGAGATGACCCCATGGACAATTGTATTGTCTTTGTCATGGGCCTGACAGTACAGTTGAGATTGAGTTTGGATTGCCAGGCCCTGGAGGAGGAGGAGGAGGAGGAGGAGGAAGAAGAAGAAGAAACAGAGAAGGGGCCTAAATGGTGGGAACTGGTGTTGGTGGTGGTAAGGAGATTCCCCATTGTGCCCCAACTTCAGCCATTTTGGAAGCAGGAGAAGGGGTGCCATCTTCTCCACCTGACCTTCCAGTTAAACAGAGAGCCCTGGTGGAGGCTGGGGGGAGCTGTGGAACCATATGCAAAGGGTTGGGACATCTTTGCTGCTTCTAACTAGTTCTAAACTTTTTGCCTGATTCCTAATCTCCAGAATCATGATTCCTGAACTTTATGTCTGCAGCTGAGCCAGTGCTGTTATTTGCCAGAATAAATCTCTCTTCCTTACTTAAATGTAAGAGCTTCTGTGCTGGGCAAAAGCTGGGACATGTTTCCTTTGAACGCTATTATGCTTGAATTGACATCTGGAGATATGACTATGGCTAAAGAACACATGGAGGTCCCTCACCACTCGATGCCTCAGGTTTTAACATGTGGTACACACAGTGAGGAAGTTCTATTCAGTTGAACCCAGTGCTTTTTTCTGGAGGTATGCAGGGGTACGCATACCCCTAAACATTTTGTGAATCTTTGTACTTTTGTCCATTTTCTGTATTTATTTCCCCCGATTTGAACTGTAAAATGGTGATTTTCTTGAGTCAAAATGAAAGTACCCCTAAACATTTTTTTTAAAAAAACCCACTAGTTGCGCCCTTCAGAACTCTGAAGGAGCTGCAATGCCATTTTTGTGGGTTTAATACCATATATATTTAAAACGCCTCACACATTTTAGCATATTTCTTTCCAAAGCATGTTGCAAGCCAAACATATATTAAACTTGATTTACATCTTCAATCAGTAACCTTGACACAGATTTCATCTTAAACACTTTCCCATCTGAACTGGCCCGCCACTCCAACTGGGTCAAGTTAAGCTCAGGATGTGGACCACTCTGAAAGTCTCCCAAGAAAAGATGGTATTCGGTAGTGGACATTTGGTAGAACAGACATTTGGAACATCCTCTCCTCATTAAAAAGTGACTCAGCAAATTCAGCCTCAAATCTGATCAGGTCAATACCCATCATGGCCAACAATTAGCCCAGAATTACCAGGACCATTCCCTTTTATAGAGTGGCAGACTGCGGCTTACTGCCGAAGGGACTGAACTGCTGTCAGCATTTTATCTGCTGCCGAGCTTTCGTTTGGAGGACCTCCATCCAATTACATCCCAGCCCTCCTCAGTTGGAGATCTGAGCTAAGCGCAGCGAAGCTGGGAAGGTGTGTGTGTGTAAGAGGCGAGGAGGGGGCCAAGCTTTCCTCATTGCGTTCATCAGCATTCCTCTTCCTTTCCCCTCCCTACTCTTACAAGAATTTGCCGGCAAAAAGACAGATACTTACTTTGGCAGTAGATAAATCTCGGAAAACCCTAATGCACATGTTGACGAAGAGCGTGGAAGCAGCATCTAAATGCGTCAGGAATCTGTTGGTATTAGAAATGTCTGCTGTTGTGCCCATATGTCTGCTTATTTCCATACTAAAGACATTTACTGTATACATTTGCCACAAGGGAAAACTGCTGTCTACTCTTTAGCGGTATTACTGGAAGAGCAGTATTGTATTTGTATTCGGCAGACTCTCCCATTTCCAGGACATGCACAGATCTTCATTCTGTAGCCCTTATCGCTGAAAGAGTTCTTCAGACTATCTTTCACCACCCAGCCAATTAGTGAACACTTCTCATTATGCTTCTCCCTGTCTGCCATATGTAACTTGCTACAGCCGGCCGTGGCAAAGAGATTCTTCTTCTACCCCCCACCTCCTCCTTTCCCCCCTTCTTTTCTCTCTTTTTTTTTTTTTTTTGGCGTATCGCTCTCAGCAAAGTGAGTGATCGTTAACAGCACAGAGGCTGGATAAAGCTTACAAATGAACGGCTCAGAGTTGAGCTGCAAATGCAGCAGCTTTTTGTAATTCAAATTAAGCTAATAGCACGGTAACAAATTGCTGTTAATATTAGATTAACTTCTTTGGAAAGATATGAATTCGCGAGAGTTAAGATTGCCTGGAGCTGGCCTGGCCAATGAAAGGAATGCAGTCGAGGGAAAAGGTGGTTGTGGTGGCGGCAGCAGCGGCTCTCTGAAATACAGATGTACTGGGAAGCGAAAGAGGTAGAATGGAAATGAAGTCAGCATTGGCAGAACAATCACCACAGCATTACGGATTCGGTGGGAGAAGACAGCTTTGGTTATTCGAACATGGTGTAAGCCTGAATTAAAATAAGACCAAACACTTTCCAATACAATGATCATAGTTGATCACTGTTCAGTTTTGGGTGCGGACAAACTCTACTTTTACAGGATCATCTTTTTTGTTTTTACCGGAATCCGGTCAGCCAGGGACTTCCTCCTGCATCACTGAACCGCTGGTCAGTCCTAGAATTCCTGTGGTTTCTAAATTTACAAAACAAGAGTGGATGTTCATGATCTATTAACAGCTAAGGCTTCACCAGTCCAGAACAGATTTTCAGGGTGCAGGGGAAAGGTGAAAATCCCTGCAAGTAGAAAGGCCATTGTTCAGTGACAGAGTAATGCTTTGCGTGCAAAAAATTCCAGGTTCGGTAAAATCGCCAGCATCTTTAGGTAGGGCTGAGAAAGACTCCCATCTGAACACCTGACGGTATGTGCCATCTGATTTCCTATTTACCAGAACAATCCGAATTTTGTGGTACCTATGCCTTGATAAGTAACTCCTGTTTTGCCTTTCTAGACCTCTAGAAGTTACATCTCTCTCTCTCTCCCTCTGCCTCTGCATAGTTTGTTTCTAGAACCACATGGTCACGTGAACCAGGCCTCAGAAGTTGAGCAGCATGCACTTTTTTCCTTTTTGCTGCATCCAGCAGCATCTATAAATGGACTCAAAAGTAAGATTCATTAAGGTTCAAGCACCAGGGGCAGGGATTAACTTGTTCTCAATGCAGGGTCTGATTCAAAAGCTTAAATGCCTCACTATAGGCCAGTGGTCACTAAACTGATTAAGAGGTGGTTATCTTTATCAGCAAAAAGGCTATCTGCTAATACTAAATGCCATTTACCCGGCTCTGATTCCGTGAATGAATATTTATGCCAAGTGATGAGTACAGCACCATCAAAAGGTTCCTCCCCCCGTTTCCGTTCTTCAGAGCTGCAGCGATTATTCAGCGGCAGGTCTGGTCTTCAATACTTGTTTCTATTAAGCAAATTTGCAGTGTTCACACAAAATTCATGATTGCATTTTTATTCCACTTTTTTTTTAAAAAAGGAAATCATTCCTTTGCACCTAAGAATGTGGGTCACGGCAGGAGGGCCTTATTCAACACACACATATATATTTATGTACACCGTTATATAGATTCTGTACAATCTCTCTCCCAGGTTTTATGTGAAATTCTGGCTGTTTTGTTGCAGCTTCTGTGAAAGCCGATCAATAATTCCTTGCGATTTATTTCTTTTTTTACAAATGTTTTTTTTCCCCGCTTGCCAAACTTACATCGTGGAAATAATTCAAAAAGCCATTTGCATGGGCACACGAGCATTGAGCTGTTCTGAATGCAACGAGATGAAAGGCAGGGAAATGCAAACAGGATTTGCATGGGAGTCCATGTGGCGAAGATGCTAAACAAATGAGATTCCCGGAGCCTCAGCGAGCTGCGCTATGGCCCTGAAGTGCAACTAACTTTCTAGCGATTCATGTGTGCATTCCAAATCTCCCTCCTTTATACTAAAGTTTTGGGGAAAACAACAAGAACAGCAGCTGGCAGATTGACTAGAGAAAAGTGGACCTGTCGCCCTGGGGCTTAGGTTTGGGGCGTTTCAATTGTGGGTATCTCTGGCATGGACCTGGCACTAGAGCTGCTTGCACAGCCATTCTCAAGTTAACTCAGCATGGCCT
Source organism: Podarcis tiliguerta (assembly GCF_965153285.1). Classification (NCBI taxonomy): domain Eukaryota; kingdom Metazoa; phylum Chordata; class Lepidosauria; order Squamata; family Lacertidae; genus Podarcis; species Podarcis tiliguerta. The sequence goes on from NC_139534.1 coordinate 66,811,953, forward strand.
GCATCTGCATTACAGCAGAATGAGCTGTGATGGTTCCAGTTCAGATCTTTACCAGCTAGTGAGTTTTTGCATGGTGGAGGAGCAAGCACAACACCACACACACAATACAGATGCCCAGATCGCATGACAGTACGATTGACATGATGCTTGCTCTCTCAGAAAGGCAGGGGACAGAGGGAGGAGGGAAGAGATATAGCAGGCATTTGGCATCTGTAGAATTGAGGTGGCCACTAAACCCTGATGACTATGTTCCACCGCCACTTCTAGATGCTGAATACCTGCTGCTAGAAACCATGGGAGGGGAGATTATTTGATGCACACAGGTCCTGATTGTTTGCTTCCCATGGGAATCTGGTTGGCCACTGTGAGAAGAGATGCTGGCTGTGTTCCAGTCCAAACTTCTCCCTGATGTGAAACATGTCTGAAGCGAGCCATGTTTTACCCTGGTGGAAGGCAAGCTCCAGGAAACCATTATGACCATAAGAAGAATTACTTACAAGACTGGTAACTGTTGAGGATACCATTTTGGGCACATGAATAACAGCTTCCACATTCACACTTCTAACCTGTCTTAAGAAAGACATTCCCATTAGAAATATGAAAACTGCTTGAAATCACTAGCAACTTCATTGCTCAGATCTTGGGTTCCGTGGATGCAAAAAGCATCAAAGGAAGGTGAAGCAAGAGGTCAGCTCAAGCTGCACTGCTGGGTGCCCTCCTTGAGAGTAAATACCTAAGGTCAGTGTGGTTTATTTTTCAAGTAAACTGGAGTGCATCAGGCTAAATGATTACTGGGAAACACCTTTTGATAAATGGGTGATGATCTGGAACATACAATACAGTCAAACCTCTTCTTACATCCACCTCCGCTCGCGTCCATTTTGCCCAACGTCCGTGGCAACCCAGAAGTAACCGGCGGGTTTGCCGCCATTCGCGCATGCGCAGGTGCAGCGATTGCTGTTCACGCATGTGCAGGAGCGGGCAATTGCCACCCACACCTGCGCACAATGGCACCTCTCCCAGAGACCCATTTCAACTTCCGGATGGGCCTCCGGAACGGATTGTGGTCATGTGTGTATGTGTGAATGCATTACGTATACCTTGTGTTATATATATCAATGTCAGTGGGATGGTGCCTGGGGAGGGGAAAGTTTGTATTGGTTTTGGGAGGAAAGTTGCCACTTTGCATTGGGACCACGGCAAGTGTGTGTGCAGGCAGGCAAGTTAAATCTTAAATGGTAAATGCAGTCATACATGCGTTTCATGTCTCACTGAGGTTGACGCCAAGTTGCAACTGTCCTTTCCCTTAGCTAGTACCTTAGAAAAACAAAACAGGCATGACACTTCCCCCAACATGTTCGGCAATTCAGCTATCGGAACACGTTCTTCTTGGGGCACCTTACTGAGGCTCGCATTTCTTTGTTGCTTTTGGGGAGCATTTTGTTTAATGCTGCCACCCTTCTTTCCTGCTGTTGGATGTCCTTCATCATAGTCTTTTGCGCTGTTTCATCACCTCCCTTTCCACAAGCCCCAGGAATTCCTAGAAAAGGAACTGTAATCTGCTCTTACATGTTTCTGTCCCATCTCCTCTCTCTGAAGTGCTACCAAGCACAGCAGTCCTGCCACAAGCTTTCTTCTGTGCTCCTCTTCTCAGCCACGGCCAGCACTCCTCCCCTTGCTTCCCATGAAAAGCCCTTGTTCTGCAAAAACCCACCCGTCACCTTTTATATTCCAAGGGCCCAAGTCATTTCCAGCACTTGTTTCTTCTGCTGCCACTGAAAGTTTAGTACTGGGGCGGTGGGACTATTCCTATTGAAAAAGTGGTTACAGTGGGGGAGGACTTTTTGTTTGAGAGGTAAGGGTTATCAAAGAGGGATGCAAAGGTTTTGTGAGGATTGACTAGAAATAGGGGAGGGAGTGGTGCTTTAAGACTGGTTTCTCCCTCCCCTCTTGCTCAGGGTTATGCTGAAAGCCAAATTATCTCTGTAACCTGCCTTGTTTCTCTAATGGTATGATAATGGGTGATGCAAAGGGCTTCTCACAGAGGAGGTAGCAGGGCAACTAACCCACCTTAGATGAAAGAGACCATGGCTTGTTTGAGCAGTCACATTTGCACATCAGGATAAACCATAGTTTCTGGCCTACTGTGGTTTACCGTGACTGAGCAGGATGTTGGTGTATGCTGCCTGATTGCTCCCTCTTGACTCTTCCCCTCACACAAGCAAAACATACCATAAACCTGCAATTAGGTTTGGCTTCTCATTATGTCCAAACCCAGGACTGTGGTTTGTAGCTAACTAACAAGCCACGGTCATTTGCAAGTCTAAAACAATGGTTTGTGGGTGGCTTATAGATTCCAGATTGTGACATGATGGGGGACAAGATGTAATCAGGAAGCCGAGCTGAATCGCAGCATCCTTGCTTGTTTCTCGTGCTCATGCCAGATGAAGAATGAAGTGGGGGCAATGGTATATCATGGTAAACCATTAAAAACCAGAAACCGGTTTATTGTGCTGTGATCCTGGTTTGTTCAACAAACCATGGCCTAGTATTACATCCAAACACAGCCAGTATTCTGCAGTTTGGACACCCTGTTATGAGTAGTAACAGCCTATGCCCCATACCTGTTGTTGTTTAAAAAGTTGACTGACTTTTCCCTGTTTAAAGTTCCCACCCATTCCCCCAGGAATGAGCTAGACAACCCTGAAAGAAGTTTGTGTTCTTTCAATGTGACACTCAACGTAACCTGGGAACAGTGGAATCTTGCAACAAAATCTTCCATCGGAAATGACATACGAAATGTTGTTTGCAATGACTCCGTAATGTGCTTGGTTCTGCTGTAAGGGATATATACCAAGCTGGTCAAAGCACCCAGATGCTGGTCCAGATGTCCTATTAGAATAATGGCAATAGATATTCAGAGGTGGGGAGAGCCAGTGTAGTTCATCTCCTCTAATGGATCAGCACAATTACTGTCCACAGTGGCCATGTGGTAAAGAAGAGATGCCTGGTTTATTCAGTATTGAAGAGAAGCTCCCTGAACGCAGAAATAAAAGGTATGTTATAGAGGCTAGGATGAACTATTGTCCTCCTCTTTTCTTAAAACTGATTCTTAGAATACTGACGAGCCCCAGGACAGAACTGCTCTTCTGCAATCTCAGACCACTCTGAGAACTTCCACATGGAGAAACTTGTGTGCACTGAGTGACATGGCTTCTTCCTATGTGAACACCGCCAGAGCAAATAATCGCTTAAAGATGGCCAGGAAACATTCATATTTTTTTTTAATTCACACCTGTAATAAAATTGCATTACATTTTTCATAAAATAAATGTTCCAGTTTATATACAGAAAAAACAGACTGTACAGAGCCCTCCCCCAAATATCCCCCCAAAAACTCACGAACATACAGGCAATGCAGTGCTCAGCTAAGCAGGCACAACTGTACACCTAAAATTGTAACTGCTTTGTGTTGTGGGGAGGGGGGAAAATACTACAATGTATAGAGTCCTTTGTGGACCGAGAATTAAAAAAATATTGCAGGCAAGCTGACAGACGCCCTTCACTGCTAGTGCGGCTGAACGTCCATCCCACAGTGTTTCAGCAAAGCAGGGTTTGTTATTGAACTTGGGGCTCAAAGCTCCCGTTCAGCTGCCCCTCCTCATAGTCCATCTGACACAAGATCATGTTGTTCTTCAGGAAAAATTTGTCTCCCACGCAAAATCTAGAACACAGAAGAAAAAGAAGAGATCATTTACCTAAGGAAAGAAAAAACAAGAATCTCTTTTTCCTGACCTTAAGTAGGCAAGTAATGCCTCATTTTAAAGGTCTTTATGTTTTCTCTTCCATTGGCCTTTGAGAAAAACAGAGGTGGTTATGTTGTGCGTCTTTTTCACCCCCACCTGAAAATATTTAAATTTATTTACAAATACTTTTCTATTACCACCACATCAGGAATGAAAAACACTTCTCAAAGAGATGAACATATAATCAACACAAAAGCAAAAAGTTTTTGTTTTGTTTTTTAAAAAAAAGGGGGCAGTGGGAATTAGAAGAACATAAAACTGGGTCGTAGGGCAGGGTAAGCTTGTATAGATAAAAATGCTCCACAAAGATAGATTCAGATCACGCTTTTTGAGCTGCTATGAGCTGATTAAGAAACCCAAGAAGGGGGATTGGCCCTAACATTAGGCAAAGTTAGATGATTTGGTTCAAATGGCAAGTTTTAAAGGGCATAAAATGATCGGTAATTTGGCTTATGATCATATTTTTAAACACCAAAGTGAGGGGTAGGAGAGAAGAATGTCATTAAGATTTTCTGCCTATAGCATGAAAAGGTCTAGAGGCCTTCAATTATGACTGTTAATTGGAAAGGTAAAATTAACCCGGTGATTCCAGGGGCCACAAACCAGGCTTATTCAACTTGTTTGGCCCTGAGTTTGCAATGCATCAGACGCTTCTGGCAATCCTTGAATAAATCAGCCCCTTTATGTTTAGTTACACACACACTTTCTCAGTGACCTATGAGAGGTCCAGTACCAGGCTGAGACCTGCAGGTGAGAACTGGAAGATCTGCCCAGGTAGTGGGCAGGTAGAGGAGCCAGGACCATGGACAGCTCAATGTGGAGCAGGATGGAATTCAGGCCCAATACAGATTCAGGTCAGACAGGGCGCTTCCATACGGTAATTTATTGTGGACTCAGGGCTGCTCCTGCATGCAACTTTTGCACGGCATCCATATGACAGTGATTGCATAAAAAATGATGTTCTGTATCATTTTTACAATTTAATCTGGATTTTCCATTTCTGTGGGAAATCTGATAAGTAAAAAAATAAAAGAATCACAAATAGTAAATGCAGAATAAATTAGGGAAGTGGGGAATGGGAGGGCATTTCGATAAGGATGACATTATGTGGTGGGTGAGAAAAGCTTGCAGCACAGGGTCCACAGTAAATGGCTGTGTGGAAGCATCTTAACTTGTGTTCTGGTGCTTTATGTCCAGCCTATTATGTTCTGCAGTGAGCTGTCCGTGGTCCTGGCCCTTTGCTTATACACCTGCTGAACACTTCCAGTGCTCATCTAAGGTCTCAACCTGGTACTGGATGTAGGTGGTGCCTTCTGTCTTTAAATGCAACTGGGTTCTGCATACACACACATACACATGAGTCCCCATTCTTTGTATCACCCATCAAATTATAAAGGGTCCGACTTACGATCTCTAAAAGTGTAACCCCTTGCAAACACCCACACCTTCATTCCAAGTCTGCCATAAATCTGCAAGCCCCTGTTGGTATTGAACCTAACTGAATTTGCTAAACCTTAAAAACAAGGATCTCCACTATTACATTCACCTGATATGTAGTCTAGTTGACAGAAACAGTAGTCTGAAAGAGCCATGGCCTATGCTCATCTTAGTTACCAAATGAGAACTTGCAATGGAACTGTCTCTTCTCTTGGCCTCTTCCCATCTAAAACTTAATCCATGTATAAAAGGTAAAGGACCCCTGACAGTTAAGTCCAGTTGTGAATGACTCTGGGGTTGCGGCGCTCATCTCACTTTACTGGCCAAGGGAGCCGACGTTTGTCCGCAGACAGTTTTTCCGGGTCATGTGGCCAACATGACTAAGCCGCTTCTGGTGAAACCAGAGCAGTGCACGGAAATCTATGTCTAGGTAATTTTTTTCATGTTGTATATGGAATATTGCACCAACATAATATGAGCCATGTGCTATTTATTGGCTGTGAGTCCTGGAAGACTCACTCCAGCTGCAGAAGCTGAGGCTGCTGACCATACTCTTGGGCTGGGGGTGTTGTTTATGTGGTTTTGCTGCGTGGGGGTTGTTGCCGTTATTGATATTAATTTTTTTGTATCTTTATTTTTGATCTTATGATTTATGTGGAAATTGTTCTGTTTGGTTGTGTACTTTTGGATGTTTTATTTATTGTTTGACTACTTTTGTTATGTATGTGATTATGCATTTTTTTACATGTTGCAATCCCCCCTGAGCATGGTTCCAACTATGGAAAGGCGGCATACAAATAAAATGATGTACAGTGCTGCCTCGCAAGACGAAATTAATTCGTTCTGCGAGTTTTTTCGTCTTGTGAATTTTTTCGTCTTGCGAAGCACCACTGTGCATTGACAGTTTCCCATAGGAATGCATTGACGGTTTTAAGAAAAAGGCGCAAGATGTTTTCGTCTTGCGAAGCAAGCCCATAGGGAAATTCGTCTTGCGAAGCAACTCAAAAAACAAAAAACTCTTTCGTCTTGCGAGGCATTCGTCTTGCAAGATACCACTGTATGCATGTATTTCCTTTGACATTCATGTTACTTTTGATGAATGATGAGTAAGAAATGCAGCCTCCCAAAGCACAATTCTCCCACCCACACATTAAGCAGAAGGGACAATTGGATCATGGCAGCTAATCCTGTCCCTATAGGTGTACCTCATCCCCAGTGTCTTCACATTAAAAACAGGGCTATGCACATGTAGCATTGGCCACTTGTGAGATCATTTAAGTAAGGCTGAAATAACTTTGACAGGCCCATAACAAAGACTAGCAGCTGAACTATAGGCACCAAGGCAAACTGTCTTCCTACTTGCTACTTTGCTGGGACGCAACACTTGATTGTATTCAGGGCTGTGCAGGAGGCATAATTTGAAAGGCAAGGCTAGAGAATACTTCATGCACGCCAAGTGTATGACTGGAGTGGAGGTGCCAGCCTTTGCACTTTGGTGGGTACTTAATGCATTTACTCTCAACTGAGGGACCAGGAACCCGCTAAACACACTGAAAGGTAACTTGTTCTCTGGCAGCAAGAAACTTGCTTATATCACCAGAGAGTCTTGCTGCTAAGCTTTGGAAAATGAATTTGCAGTACTCAGAAGTAAGTCACACTGCGTTCAGTGTGGTTTACTCCTGAGGAAATGGACTTTGGATTGCAATTTTAGTTTCACTGGGACCTACTTAAGCTTTTGGCTCAAGGAAGATTCACACATTTATCATCAAACATGTGTTGATGAGGGCTAGAATTATCCTGCACTATAAAGGCAAGTGAGGTGTCGTTCCATCAAACACCTTCATGGAATGCATGCTTATTTTTCTTAGTCCTAGTGTGCACGTGACTTCAAACGTTTGAGAGCTCCTGCTCAATAGTCCAGTCCCATTGCAATACAGATCGAGGTACCATATCCAGGAAGCAATAATCATGGTTCCTTCTCATTGAATATCACCTACTGAAAAGGGTAATGAGCGTTCATCTGGTTTATGTGGGAGACTCTGATCAGCATGTACGTGTGGACATTGGCATATATGCAGTTGAAGCAGCAAAAGAATGTCTTCCCCTTGTCCCCTGTCATCAGTTTCAAATAATGCCTAGGTCAGAAGTAGTCAACATGGTGCTGTGCAGATGTTGGACTGCAACTCTCATCCCCTCAAGCAGCATGGCCAACGGTCAAGGACAATGTGGATTGAAATCCAACAAGCTCTGCAGGCCACCATGTTGGCTATCCCCAATCTGGATGCTGCTTGAGAAGGATGGAACCAGAGAGTGGCAAAGCAGTTTTCATGCTGCTGCAGAAAAAAATTATAGACTTCACAGAATAGGAAATTAAACCCTCCCGCAGCAATCTTGCACACTGGGGAAATACTGGTTCCATTTAGCCCAATGAAGTATCAGCGGTCTTGGTGACAGCTAATTTTCTTCTGACCCTCAGGTTTGCTGGCAGCTTAATTTGATGACAATAGGCAAGAAGCTTGTGGGTTCAATGGGGAAAGGGTTAATTAATAGATCAGGTAAGATTCAGCTTGGTGCCCTATATGTATTAGGCTTATGGGAATTTTGAAACTCCTTTCAATATTATAGAGCTCTATGATTTTTGGGTTTCTATCAAGGAGATATAGACAAAATAATTACCACACCAGCTAAAATCCGCACCTCAAAATCTGTTGTGAAAAGTGCAGGCCTCTCCAAGTGTTTTGCTGAATTGGAAAGGTTTCCCTTGCTGACTGAAAAACAGACAGCTGCTGACTCGCTACATATTTTTGCCTTAAACCAAGAAGCAAAAAACTGAAGGAGTAGTAATGCAAAATGAAGATTAAAGTCTTGCCACCGGCACAAGTGCAGCGCGCTTGACAGCTGCCTCTTGCCAAATCAGCGGAGGTTTCGAGGAGCAGGGATGGAAGCCCTCGCAAAGCATGGAGAAGAAATGTGTTATGTTTTAGAAATGACATTTTGGAAGCTCCCCGACTAGAATTTCAAAGTGGGGTCAAACTAGCCCCCCCCCCCGGCAGCTGGGCTGTGTCATATATTACATGGCAGCAGATGTGGGTTGGACATGGGGAGGGGGAGAAATTCAGTCAGTTTGCATTTTTATGCGAATCTACCTAATTTTCACCTTCCAAACCGATGCACACTACTCTGAATTTTGCAATGTAGTTGTCCAACCCAAAAATACATACAAAAAAGGTGTATATTGGGGTAAAGTATGCACCAAAATGCAGGTCTTAATCAAAATCATATACAAAAATGCATTATATATGGGGACATTGCTGGTAAACACACACCAATGAGTTTATTTGGCATGTAACAACTCTGGATACTCAGTTATAGTGCAGTGTTGATAACGCCAAGGTTGCAGGTTCGATCCCCGTATGGGACAGCTGTATTTCCCTGCATTGCAGGGCGTTGGACTAGATGATCCTCAGGATCCCTTCCAACACTACAAATCTATGATTTCCACGATATTCACTTAAATGGGTTCATTTGGAGAGAGTGCACAGATTTACATGCAGCCTGGGGCATCCATATCATGTGAGATAGCTGGTGTGCCTGAGGACTTGGTAAAAGGAGCCAGTACCAGATGCAATGAGTAACCATCCACTTTATATGCTTACTCAGAAGTTAGTCCCACTGAGTTCAGTGGGGCTTACTCCCATGTAAGTGGGTGCAGAAGTGCAGCCCGAATCACCTCAGAATCAATGACTTGGACCCTAACTGTCCATTCTGAAAACACACGGTTCCAGAATGGCCTCTAGCTCTCTGGAGCAGCTTTTCAGAAAGCGTAGAAGGCAGGGAGAATCAGTAGAAATCATTTATTTTCATTCTGCTGGCATGAGCTTTTTTTTTTTTTTTAAAAAAAAATGAGGTGTCCCATTCACAGTCGCTTTAGGAACCTATGTTTAAATTTATAACATTTGTTTAAAGCAGCAGGTAAATTGCCTTCAGGATTCTTTTAAACACTGCCTACAATTCTTGAAATGAGGTTGAGGATTTAAAAGGATTTTTTTTAAAAAAAAAAAACCCCAAAAAACCCAACAACAAATAAACCGAACAAACCCAGCTCTCATCTAACAAATTGCAATAGAGTTATTGCCAGGAAATATTTTAGAAGTAACAGTTAACGCTGACAGTAACACTAACAGTGCACTGTGGAAGATAATTAATGGAAATAGAGTGCTGAAGTAGTTTTGAGTTTGTGGTTTTAAAAAAACAGTGTGCTAACAGCACAGACAAGTCATCTAAAATGAGTCTAACTTTTGATCATATATCTGGGTGACATATATTTTAGGAAACATGGGGGGGGGGGCTCTTCCATGACACACTTTTTGACATTTCTCAAGGACTGGGGTTGTGTGTGGGGGGGGGTGTCAAGGGTGTGTGTGCGTCTAAAGGCTATGACTTAAGAGAGGGGTGGGAGATCTCTGGCCCCCCAAATGTTGCTTGACCACTGGCTAGTGTGCTTGGGACTGATGGAAGTTTGAGTCCAACAGTATCTGGAGGGCCAGGGGCCACCCGCCTCTCACCTAATGCCCTAGAAGTAACATTCATTCATTTAATTTATTAAGCGCTTCCCATGAAACAAACTTGAGGAAATTAACAACCAAAGCATCTTAAAAAATGATAATAAAAACACTATCAGTAAAAACACATATAAAAACAATTTCAAATCCAACTGACAAGGAAGTATCTGATTTCGTTTCCATCCCTTCAAATCCAAGGAACTTCATTATTATGTGCTTATCTCACCCTTCCCTTCCAAACTTTGGAAAATATGCTCCACATCCTGGTTTGGATCTACTTATGAACTGGTTCTAATTGTTTTTTTTTTAAATAAAATAAAATAAGGAATTGTTTCCAATACTGTACAAACATGGAATTGCTTATATGGTTCTTTTACTTCAAGATGCAATTAATAAATGGAATCAAATAAATACAGAAATAAACATTAACCTAGCCTTTTCTTCATTCAGTAGCACCGAGAAACTACAAAGTATGGTTGCTGGGGTGTTGGGCTTGGACTGGGAAGAGCTGGGTTCCAATCCAGAAGTGCTATGCTAAACCCTCTGCAGGTGGGCTACTGTTGCTTACTGCAAGAAAGATGGGGAGAAGCCAGGTCTGCACACTGCAGGCTGGCTCCTCCCCAACCAGGTCAGCAGGAGCACTAGATTGGTGCTGCTGGCGCATTTGCACCACCCTGACCTACCTGCCCCATGTAAGCAACGGTGACTGGGAGGCTAGCATGGCTCCACCCTAACCAGCAAACTCCTTCTGCTCAAATCTCTGAAGAACCATCATAGGGGATATCATGGTCACTGAATGCAGGGTTGCTAGAAGGATAACACAGAATAGCTCCATGAATGCTTGGAAGGAGAGGATATGATTTTACAAGTAAATAAATAAATGGAGGATGATCATGCTTAAGGCTGAAGCTACAGTGACCGTGAGTACAATTCTATGTCTGGGAAAGTTGGGAAAACTTCAGCTTTGCCTTATTCCATAGAATGTCCAGACCATTCATTTTTAATTAGGGTTGCTAAAGCTTTGTGAACAAGCCTCAGAAACTCCACTGTGTACTAAAAAGTTCCGCTGCGATGAAAGAAAGTATTTTTTTGTTACCATCATGGTACTAAAAAAAAGTCAATACGTTTTCCTCACATAACTTTGGTAAAGGCTCCACAAACACATTTAAAGTCGGGGCAGACAATAAGATCCTACAACATTTTTCAACAAAGGTGGACACAGAAATGGGGATATCTATCTGAACCCACTAGATGTCACTAGAACCTCAGTGGAATAGCCTATCAAATGGGACAGCTTGATTTATTGAGCCTGCCTCTTTCATACAGAAAGGCAGTCTACTCCAAACAAATAATGCCAGCTTTGTGCTTGATGCAGCCTTTTCAATAACAGCCACCCAAAACGACAGCATTCCTGATACTCTTAACTTCAGATATGTTCTGTTCCCCGCACCCTTCCATCAGGGGAAACTACAATGACTTCACCGAAAAGCTAAATTATTTCATAGAAATTGTTGAGAAGAAATGCAGTGGGTTTGCACTCAAGGGATCCTGCATAGCTGTGAAGCTAAGGGGTTTTGAGTAAAGTGAATGGATTCATCATGATAATGATGTTCTCTATGGCCAATCCACAAGCCCACTGGTCATTGCTTTTAATATGATGTGGCCAAAAGGTGAGCACCCTTCACTTATTAATCTGGCAAGGGTGTTTCCATGGGATTACCAGGGAGCAGGGCTGTGCTGCTGTCTCTGCTCCCTGACTGTTCACCGATTGGTGTGGACACCTGCACTGTCAAAGCCTATGTGTCACTGGTTCCTTATGCGCAGGTGCCCATGTGATTTCGGCTCAGGAACACATGGAAGCATACATGAAAGGAGCTACTTTGACAGTGCAGGTGTCTATGCCAACATGTGGACATCCAGAGGGCCAGCAGTGCAGCTCTACTCACCGGTAATCCTGTGGAGACCTCTTTGTGCACGAAGGTCTGTTGTCCGAATGCTTCATCAAGCAAAAACGGATTTGGTTTGCTAATTCCAAACTTCCTTAGTGTGGTGAAGCAACAGCAGCAGTATGTCAAGCTGCCGATGAGCTGAGCGTTTTAGATTACCTGTTTGGCACATATAAGGCTTAGAGGTTTTTAAAAAAGTATATTAAGAGGTAGAAATACAGTTTATCTGAGTTAAAGTAAGGTATGCATATGGATTTGTTGTTTGAAAGCAAGCTTATGCTAGGATGCCAGCTGAGTGGTTTAATTGTGTGCAGGAAACAGGAAGTGCTCCCACTTCCTGTCCTTCAGGCTTCTTCTAAATGTCTCAAGTTTCAATTAGACATTCCCCTCTGTGATGAGATGTGCGTGTTTATAAATGTGTTGAAATTTGGGAGCCAGACTGGGTTGCGCAACTTCTCTGTGATGCTCATGCTCGCAACTCTGTAGGAGAAAGATGCAAAAGTTACGATGAACTGTAGCGATCAGGAAGCTTACAAAAATTGTGCTTCCTTTCCCCTCTACATGGTGTAGTGTCCGGAACTATTCCAAGAGCACAATCCTATACAGATCTATTCAGAAATAAATCCCATTGAATTAAATGGGACTTAAGCACAGGTAAGCAGGCATAAGAATGGCAGACTTAACATGGTTCCCAATTCCCAACACACTGACGTTCCTCTTTATTTAAAGCATTTTTATGGAAACTTGATTCTGAATTTCCAGTACTGCTACATTTTATATTGGACATTGTCAGATTCTGTTTCCTCACAGTTATCTGTACCAACCTGGTGGCCTCCTAATGCTGTGGACTACATTTTCCATAATTCCTGAGCACTGACCATGTTAGCTGGGGCTAAAAGGAGTTGTAGTCCCAAACGTATGTGGAGCACCAGGCTGGCTACCCCCATTTGCATGAAGCATTTCCACCTTCTCTTTAGAGACACTGAAGGACTTTTTAATTAGAATAGATGTTTCTGTAATTTTGCAAGCAGCCCTGCCTGGACTGCATGCTGTCTTGCTCTTGAATTTGATCTAGCTTAAAGCCTAGACCAAACACCACCTTGAGTGCAAAGATCATCTGCGTGGCAAATCTCAGTATGTACTATGAGGGTGTATGTAGCAGGGCAGCATTGTTTGTAGCTGCTTCATAACTAGCAGATTTCCCTCCTTTTCCTGACTTTGGAAACTCACTGTAGCCTGAACCTTTCCCTAAAGGGCTCCGAGACCAGGCTGGCCTTGTGTAGAGTTTGGAATTTTAATGTGACAGGACTCCTAGGTTTGATGATTATGTGTCATTGGGAAATATGGTTGCTATTTGAGAGAAAAGCTCCAGCCCCAGCTAACCCTCCTCAAATTAAACCTTAAGTGGATACCCTCCTGATATCCATGCACAACATACAAGTCGACCACGGTGCATTAAAAGCTGCAGGACACTTCAGTACAATGGTGATGCGAAGCACGCCAGAATAGCGACCGCGCTCTTCATTATATAGCCTCTCCTATTATAGCTTGCCTTTTAGGCACACATGATATGTCCCACTTAAAGCTGCGCTCTGAACAGACCCTGCCGACCGTGCGGCGAGCTGATGGGGCTCTGCGAGGAATTATTCTGAAGAGCTCTATTTCCTTTGACTCTTCCCAGCCCGGCCTCCGAGCCTGTCAGATGCCCAACTTAAGTAACCTTGATTTAAAAAGTATTTATGCCAAGCCATCCTCATATCAATGGATGTGCAGCAGACCGACAAGAAGCTTGGCTTTGAAGCTGCTCATTCAGTTGCCTGGGTGCCGCTTAACACCACCTGCTAGCCTGCAGCACAGCACTCACTTTTGTTTGTTTGTTTGCTCCTGCCACAATCCAACCTACCACCAATTCCGCATGTTGGCCTATCAGGGGGAAGGCTCCAGTGTTCCATTAGCAGGTAAAATGACTCACCCAGCAGTGGCAATTTGAAGGCCTGGGAGAAGGTGATGGATATCAAACCGTGAGCCAGACTTTCTTGTTCCACTGGGATCAGGGGTGGGTGGGGGGTGGGGAATAACTTGCATTCTTTCTTTCTTTCTGTTCTGTTCATATAAAAGCCTCATGTCCTCACCTCTGGTTGCAAAGCTGGCAGGCAAAGCAGTCCAAATGGTAAACATTATCTCTGGCCCTCATCACCATCTCAAAGGCAGGGATCAGCTTACTGCAGGCAGCACAATTCCCCGTGGTCCCAAAGAGCCTGCCAAGGAAGCACAATCATTAGAAGCCGTTTTAATTAAATGGCGGAAGGACTAATTAAGTGTAATTAGCAGTATCAAATACTGTATTGCACCAATAAAGAGAAGTTGCCGTCCCTTATTTCGCTGACCAGCCAGTGTGTGGGAATGTGGGCTGAAATGGCACGGAGAAAAGAAAAAGGGAGAAGGAGAAGAAAGCTGGGCTCCTTTGCTCGGCTGCTGAGCCTCCTGCTAATTGACTGGCTAATGAAGAAATGCATTTTGCACACAGAGCACTATTTTGGGGCTTCCAACATCTTAGTCAAAGCAATCTAATTGCCCCCCCTTATGCAAATTAAGAGCATCTTTGCAGAACATCTTTACAGGCCCCTCTTTCAGACCTTCCGCTTTCTAATTTGCTATTCTTTCATCAATCCCTACTGATTTGTTAGCTATACGGGGGGGGGGGGGGGGAGTGCCGGGTATGTTTTTTTGGGAGCACTGGATGTAAACATGTTCCCTGTGGGCCACAATTTGCCTTTGTTATAGGCAGAAGTTGGGTGAAGTTAAGATACCTGGGAGGCAGAGAGAGCTAAGTTTATTCTACATGATACTTAATTTTTTCAGACTGGGGGTGGGGGTGACATTTTCAATCTAGAACTAAACACTGAAACAGGATCCTATGCTGATGGGACCCCAGGGTGATATCAACCCATGCAAGTTTGGTTTGGCTCAAAAAACTCATCTGAATTATTTCACATTCAGTCATTTAGTGCTGAATTGGAAATGCAAGTTGATCTTTCCAGTGCAGAACAGATCCCATGACTGCTTCCACGTGGATCAAGATCACTAACTACCACATCACTGGAGGATTTTCTAGGACATGGAGGAGTTGTGATCTGAACATACATGGGCATTCGCAAAAGCTACTCAGTCCATCCATATCCACTGGAAGAGTCAAGTTGACTCCACGTAAACCATGTTTACGGGGCCCAAAGTCTCCCTCTGAGAAGAGTCCAATCTTCCCACAGTTAAAATGTTAAGAATCTTAATTGGAATCTCAACCTGGAAATGAATTTTGGCAAAAAATAGTGTTGCCTCCCTCTTATTCCTTTCTCTTCAATTTCTCAATGAAAGTAATTCTTCCTCTATATCAATTGGTTCCACCCCACCCCCACCCCTGGTCTTTGGAGATAGCTTTTGTGTCAACACGAATGCTTTGCCAACTTTGTTATCTGCTTCCACAGATACTGGCTGCTTTCAGAGCATGACACTCCAAGAAGTACGGTTTGCTCTTCCAGGCCCACCTACAAGTCCTTGAAGATCGCTGCAGAATCACCAGCACATGAAGAATGCATCACAACAACTCTTATAAAAGTGGCGGGAATCTCTTGACAAGTACGACACATGGGAAGTTCACCGCATCTCAGTCGTAGACCACAAGTTTTGTACTCAGAAGGTCCTGTATTTTCAGGTGAAAGAACCATAAGTAGCAGGGCCTGCAACCTTGGGGAGCTATGGCCAGTCAAGAGTAGAAAATGTGGGACTAGATGGACCATTGGACAGACTCAATATAAAGCAACTTCATACCCGGTCAGATTAAGTTCCTCTTTAACAATAAATGTAGGCAATAAATAGCTTTATGTGAAAGGCAATAGGTTAGATCCTGATTGAGTGGGTTAAACTTTTAAAAATCAGTAGGATTCCACTCTTTCATGTCTCATTTTTCAGGCAGATTTCAATGGGGCCTAAGTACAACTAACTTACTTTAGATCCAATATGATTTATTATGTAATTACTACAGCGGTGTGGAAGACAGCATTCTGTTGCCTTTTCCAACACACAAGAGCTAAACCTCTGTAGTTTGCAAATGACTCCACTTCAAAGTTTGCATGACAATGGTGCCAATCAACTGCTAGCTACACTTTAAGTAAAAAATACTCAGTAAAAACTACAAAATACACAGTGTGCTGATTTAGTATGTGAGTATGACTCTGTGATAAGGTCTCTCTTATGTGTTCAAAACCTGGGGAGATGCATCCGTCTCCTCCTTCATTGTTGACTTTCGTGAACAAGAAAAACATTCTTGTTCACCCTGGCTTTTGATGACTGAAAGATACTGGCCGTGGCAACCTTGAAATTAGCAGCTGTGAGAGTTTGCCATTGTGTTTTTAGATGTTCTATATGCTTTCAAATGTTTTAGTTGGTTTTAAAATTGGTTTTGTTTTAAATTGTATTGTTTCAACTTGTTCATGTCTGCTGCTATAGAAATGTAACAATAATAACTGTAATTGATGCTTATGTCTTTTATAGATGCAAGCTACCTTGAGGGGGAAGGCTCTTTAGGGCCAAATGAGTAGATAGAAATGCTTGTATATATAAATATTAATATGGGCCTAGTGCTATTGCTAATATTTGTGCTTTTAATCCTGAAGAGAAAATTTGCAATCTTCACTGCTTTCATCCTCACAACAGACTGGCAAGATGGTTCATTACTATTCTCATTTTACAGATGGGGAGCTGAATCTGAGATTTGTTGAAGGCCACACACAAGAAAGCTGTCACACGGATGCTACTTAAACCTAGATCTGAGTTCAGCTTTTCATCAACCGTGACGCATCCTTGCTTCCATTATAACTGAGCTCAGGCTGTAGTCTACCTCAACAGAGCCTTGAGAATCACGTTCCATCAGCGACTGGGTGCCGGAGTATAAATATGCATCATAACCTTCTGATGACCTACTTCTATATGGTCTCACCATGAGGTGATGGGAAAAGTTACCACAAGGTCAGAGGAAAAACATTGTCTAGATCTGCGTGAAACCAGAGTTTCCTGTGCAGCCTGTTCTTGGAGAAGTGGGAGAGTATTTGAAGCTTTTGTCTCTTTCTCAAACAAAGTTAGGAGTATTTGTACAAGACTCTGAAGAGTTTTAGTGTCAGTCCTCTAACTTGCACTTTAAAATAGAACCAAGCAAAAATGATTCAGCGGTGGAGCAAGCTGATCGGGCGCCTGGAGTGGCGTGTGTACCCTGCACCCAGGGGTGGGGCCAGCTGCCCATGGGGCGGGGAGAGCCAGGTCAGGATACTCCACGGGGCCTCTGAGGGGTCTGCCTGCCTCCTCCCACTTAGCTGCCCTACAGATGAGGCGGCTGGCGGACTGTTTGGGGCAGCGCAGAGCCTGTGGGCGCCCAAGCCATGCATCACTCCCAGGAGAGACGCATGGCTTTGGCGTGCTGCAGGCCTTGCAGTGAGTGCTGCCTGGCATTTTGTCACCCCCCTCAGTGGTGACACCCAGGGTGGCCTGCCCCCACTGTATCACCTTCCTCCGTCCCTGGGCTGGTTGGCACAACCTTTAGCTCTTTGAAAAGGCCTCCTCCATTTCAGTAGTATTTCTTGGGGGAAGGGGCCCACATATATGAATGGGACAAAATAGCATCTGGAGGACACTACACTGGTTACCCCTACCTAAAATATTTGAGAGATAGCCTTTTCTGATGCCCCAGCAGTGAAGCCAACACTATCTTCAAAAGTTAGATATGAAGATCAATCTATTGCATGTTTACTCAGAAATTCATCTGTGTTAGCTGGATTTAGGCCTTTGGAAGTGTGTTTCGAATTCCAGCCTAAGTCAATTGATATGAAAGGTCTTTATTCACATTAGTTTGTTGTAATGACTACATTGAATGGATTTTATCCTATTGTTACTTTACATTGTTTTAGCTCAAGCTGTTATCTAACTTAATGGCCGCTATAGTGAACAATAGCTTTAAGCAAACAAGTAGAAAGAGGCACTAAACGAATTTTGCAACAAAAGGGAAACAAACCCAGGAAATGACTATGCAGGGCATTTCACATCCCTCAAAAGACATCCCACTGAAAAAGGAACCCCACAAATATTTGAACACTTCGAATCTCACATGAATTTGTTCAACCAATGTGCTTTCTGGGGTCAGCTGAATATGATTTTTGCCCCAAACAGTGTGGTGTAAAGGAGTCTAGTCTTTACTCAGCTATGAAGCTCACCTTGGGCCAGTCATTATTTCTCTAAACATAACCTACTTACAGGGTTGTTGTGAGGTAAAAAGGGGATACGGAGGCCCATGCATGCTACTTCCAGCTCCTTGGAGGAAAGGTGGGATATTACTACTACTACTACTAATAATATTAATTGCTGCTGCTACTGAATGACTACTAACTCATCACCTCTCTGTAGGTTTTATGAATATAAATGGCCTAAATCAGTTCAGGAAACTATAACATTGCCTCATCTTGATTTGGTTTGTGCTTTAGAAAGTCTCCCCACTTCTTTTATCTTTGAAATGAGACTATACTTGTTTATCTTTAAAGGGACACTAGTTCTATGAAAACTGGGAGGTAACACACAATGTGTTTATCAGACAGTTGCAAATTTATGTCAATTTTGCCAATAAAATATAAGTATCACTGATGGATGCAGCTCACTTAAATTGCAAAAAAATGGAGGTTCTCAGCATTTTATTGCTGCACTCATATTAATCTGTGTTACTCTTCCAAATGACAAAGTTGACAAGTTGCTTTCATCTTTGAAATCAGAATGCTACCCCTCTGATCTTTAAAATATCCACATCGGTTACCATTATAAAATAAATAAATCACTGCCCTATATCGAAATGGGGAAATTAGAAGCAAGCTAATCCTAGATTTGTTCAGAGCGCAATGCCACTCCATGTGCGAATATAAAAAAAATCCATTATTCATTAGCATCACAGTTGTGTGGAGCTCAATCTAGATTAAACAAAAAAAGGGGGGGCAGACAGCACCATCTGCATTGTTAAACAGGCACTTTTTGTCACCCTTTGAATTAGCGGCTTCTCTAAATGGAAATGATGGGAAGTTTGGACAGATGTTCACTTAACTATTTAAACAGTCAGCTTAAGGAACATGAAAAATGTATTTGGTACTGGATTCACCTGCCTCCTTCCAGGGGCTTTGGGGGTAAGACAGTGTTAAACAGCTTTGAATGTTTGCATAAGATTTAAGGCTTATGTTCTGTCCAGCTGAAATCATGTTGCTTTTTAATGTCTGTAACAAATATAGCTCCCAGCTAGTCTGCGTGCTCATCTCGTCCTCGGCCTCAAACATTTCTTCCCACTCTTCAGTATATGAATATATCTCACTTACTCTAGCACTTCCAAGTTCAAATTGTCTTTTGTGGGAACGGCACAGAAGGGTAAAGTTGCTTGCATTTAAAAATGTCCTGGGATGTTCAACGAGCAGTTAGGTAATCTAAGTGGGGTTGTCAACAGGAACTAAGGGACATAAACTGAATACATCTGCTATGCGTTCTAGACCGAGCTCTTTGGCATGCAGAGGTTATGTTCCCAGACAACTGGTCATGACTTTCAAAAGGATGTACAAGCAGAGTTTGAGGGCAGAAAACAAGCTTTGATTTTTCAACGCATTGGCTTGCACCCTAAAATAACTTACCTTAAATAAGTTCACGGAAGGGAAGGTTTCCATTACTTTCTCCCCATTGCAGCCGCCACCACACCTATCCTCTCTGGAGTCCTCTTAAACAATGTGGAATGGGGTTCCAGGGGATTTTTGGGAATGGGAAGATGGGTGAACTTCCTTAAGTCAACTTAGCTTAGGATCCAAACCTTTCTTCCTTTCTTCTCCCCCCCCCCCAAGATAAGGTGAGGTGATGACCACCAACTTGGATGACTTAGACTGGGGGAACCTTTGGGCCTTCAGATGCTGTTGTACAACTCCCACCATCTCTAACTATTGGGATATTCTGTCTGGGGATGATGGGAGTTGGGGGTCCAAACCACACCTGGAAGGTCACAGGTTCTCCATTCCTGGATCAGCTTCAATTAGTAGCGACAGCTAAATGGTTTGCTATTTTAGTAGCAGGTTGGGGGGGGGGGCAACAAGAAATGATCCGCACCACACACTCCTTGTGAACTTCCTATAGGCATGCAACTGGCCAAAGCTGGTAACAGCATGTTAGAACAGAAAGACTTTGATTTGAACCAGCCTTCCACAACCGATGCCTTCCAGATGTTTGGACCAGCATGAGCCTGAGCCAGCATGGCCAATGGTTAGAAATTATGAGTTGTAGTGCCAAACATCTGGAGGACACCAAGTTGGGGAAGGCCTTCTCAACAACAACAAAAAAGCCTTTTCTTATGTCCCATTCTTCCCTTAAGGACTTCATCTGCCCCTATGATTTTTTTTTGCAACTCCATTTTTAAAAAGGGTGAAAGTGTCCGGATGTTTGCCATGTACCCACAGTTTGGTAATATCAGAAAAGCCATCCATATGTGTTCTCAAGTGAAGGAGGGGAGCATGTCTCATGATTTATATAGCCCTGAAGGCAAGGTATGTTTCCCACCAATAAATGCATTTTCTTTTGATAACATGACCAGTTGTGCTCCTTTCCCTAGAGAATCTACAACAGGATATTGGAGGTGGTTAGGAGTGAGGGACGTCAGGATTTCTTCCAGCAATAAAAATCCTCATGACTTAAATGTATCAAAACAAGGGAGAGGATCCTCAGTCCCTGTGACACCCGCCCCCCCCCCCCCCCGGTCTTTCATACAAAACGCAATCTTGTCACTCATATCAATAGAAGGCTCAGACATATTAGTGCAGTATATCATAAGGTCCTCAATACTTAGCCAGCGTGATCCCAACAGGAAGGAATGAGTCAGAGACAAGAGAAGCTTTTATCAGCTTTTAAAAAACTTTTTGTAAAATAAAAGTTGGCAAGCAGCAAATTTTTAAGTACAGATTTATTTTCCCTTATGTAACGGAAGGGCCTAGCCAGCTTGTAAATAAGCTTAGGCTATGCAGATTTAAAATTTAACACAATTAAACTTTTACCCTGTGGTAGTAATTATGCTTAATGGCTCTTACTCTGAACTTAACCATGCCTATTGTCGTCAGCCAATCTGAAAGCAGGAGTTTAGCCAAGGACAATTTTCTGTAGTTTATAGGCACACTAAAATCCTGCGAGCCTAGAATCCCATTGGCTGTTGATGTCATTGTGTATAGTAAAAATTAAAGCTAATTGGCACAGAGGACTGGCAGTGAATACGAATGAATTGATGGGAGAAAATGGAATAAAAGGAAGCACGCTTAGCGGCGTGTGACTGTTGAAGGCGGCTTTTTATTTAAAGACTTCTCTGTTTAGAGCAGCAATCTTTTGTATAGTAGTTTGTGCATGTTTCAGGGGCTGCAGCTATGTCCCAAATCCATGGCGGGTGTGCAGATTTACCTAAGGTTTGGTACTTTGTCCAAAATGATGGCACAGTGAGCAGGTCCTATGATAAATATGGCAAGCAGGCTGGCTTCTTCCAAGGAACAGTAATTGATTCTTTAGAAAGGCACATTAGATTTAATGCTTCTTTGCGCCAATTCGCTTTCTTAATGAGGACAGTGTTGCTTTCAAACTCATCTCAAAGGGTGTCTTCTTTGTCCCCCTCTCAGCCCCACCTCTGTGCCTTCTGTCAGGATGCTCGCTATGTCTGACACTGCATCGCTTTCTCCACTAGAACTGAAACATTCAGTATGGCTCTCCACATAGCATGCCTCCAAAAATGGCTCCCTTCTGCCATTGTGCTCTGCCCTGGCCAACATGCGCAGGACCTGCACAAATATAAAATGGGGGACAGCTGGCTTGCCAGTAGTACATGTGAAGAGGATCTAGGGGTCTTAGTAGACCACAAGCTTAACATGTGTCCACAGTGTGATGCAGCAGCAAAAATATCTCCAATGCTATTCTAGCTTGCATCAACAGAAATAGAGTGTCCTGATCAAGGGAAGTAATAGCTCTGCTCTTTTCTACCTTGGTCAGACCATACCTAGAGTACTGTGGGCACCACAATTTAAGATGTTGACAAGCTGGAACGTGTGCAGAGGAGGGCAACCACAATGATCAAGGTCTGGAAACCAAACATTATGAGGGCGCTGGGAATGTTTAGCCTGGAAAAGAGGAGACTGAGAGGAAATTGCATAGCCAATCTTCAAATATCTAAAGGGCTGACACATGGAAGATCGAGGAAACTTGTTTTCTCCTGCAGTGGAGGGTAGGACCCAAACCAATGGCTTCTAGTTGTAAGAAAGGATATTCCAACAAAACACCAGGAAGAACTTTCTGGTGGTAAGAGCTATTCAGCAGTAGGATGGACTCCCTCAGAAGGGGGTGGACTCTCCTTCCATGGAGGTTTTTAAGCAGAGGTTGGATGGCAATCTGTCATGGATGCTTTAGTTGAAATTTCTGCATAGCAGGGGGCTGGACTAGATGACCCTCGGGGTCCATTTCAGCTCTACAGTTCTATGATTCTATGTACCTGAGATGAACAGAGCAATTATCATAGTGATATTCCAAAATATAAAATGTGATACTGCTAACAATAATAATAATTTAACCACAGAAAGTGTTTCTGTAATCGAATTGTCTCAGTAAATAAGCAACAGCATCAACATCAAAAGAAATTTATGAAAGTGCCCCAATATGAAAAAAATTCAATATGAATAGTAATAATAAGTCTTACATAACTTTAATAATAATAATAATAATTTATTATTTATACCCCGCCCAACTGGCTGGGTTTCCCCAGCCACTCTGGGCGGCTTCCAACAAAACACTAAAATACAATAACCTATTAAACATTAAAAGCGTCCCTAAACAGGGCTGCCTTTAGATGTCTTCTAAAAGTTTGGTAGTTATTTTTCTCTTTGGCATCTGGTGGGAGGGCATTCCACAGGGCGGGCGCCACTACCGAGAAGGCCCTCTGCCTGGTCCCCCGTAACTTGGCTTCTCACAGCGAGGGAACCGCCAGAAGGCCCTCGGCACTGGACCTCTGTGTCTAGGCAGAAAGTACAAATGGTTTTTATAATGTCTCATCTCTTTCACTATTGTGGATCTAGATAAGGAATAGAAATTGTACTGGAATTACTGCATAAGGCAACACATCACATTACACAGCATCTCTGAAATGGGACAAAAATTGACCTTCAATATATGCCTGCTTATGAGAAAACAATATTCACATGGCATATCTCTAGGGATTGACAAATCTGCCAATTTTCCGGTTCCTTTCTTAAAAAAAATCTGTTCTCCATCAAGTTCCTTATGAAAATTCTTCAGTATCTTAATGTGAATTTCTCCTAACAAGCACATTTTTGTATGTACTTGACTTTCTGGAAAATCTTCCAATGGGGGGGGGGGGGGAACGACTTCCTCGTCAGAGACATATTTAAAAATATCACAGATTTGCTATTGTAATGATGACATGCCTGTCATTGATGCACTCAGCCGCTGAATCTAGTTTTCAGCAGAATCCCCATTTGCTGAACCATGGTATTTTCAAGCTCCAGTTTATCAGAATTCATTGTGCATCCTCCATAGAAACACTACAGCAGCTTTTATGAAGCTCTGCCTATCCACAGGATCTAGTGCTCCTTGGGCTGTTTGGATAAATATTTGCGCACTTAATTAACAGGACAGCAACCAATGAATTGTTGCATCAAGAAAGTGCAGTGTCTTGTTACAAGCTTTTTCTGTGGTATGATAAAAGGTGACCTAGTTTGAGAGTCTTTTTACACTTTTCCAGTCCGATGAAGAGACAGACGCACAGATGGAACAAGATACATGTGCTACCTTTTCAGATTCACTCTTTGGCATATGTATGGTAAAGATCTATAAGGAAGAACACTTACTTCCCTTCTACAAAATAAATTGCACCTTTTTAGTTGTGCTAAATGGCACATGTATCTTGTCCATCTAGCTCAGGATTGCCTGCAGCAGGTATAACCAACCTATGGCCTTTCAGTTGTGGTTGGACTACAAATCCCATCATCCTGACCACTGGCCATGCTGGCTGGGACTCCAACAACATCTGCAGGGCTATTGATTAGACACCCCGACCTACATTTACTTCCAGTGGCTCTCTGGGGTTTCAGACAGGAGTCTTTCCCTGCCCTACCTAGAGATACAGTGGTACCCCAGAAGTCAAACGGATTCTGTTCTGGAAGTCTGTTCAATTTCCAAAATGTTCAGAAACCAAGGCACGGCTTCCAATTGGCTGCAGGAAGCTCCTGCGGCCAATCGGAAGCCAAGGAAGTCACATCGGACATTGGGGTTCCGAAGAACGTTCGCAAGCCGTAACACTCACCTCTGGGTTTGTGGTGTTCAGGAGCCAAAAGGTTCGACTCGCAATGCGTTTGGGATCCAAGGTATGACTGTACTGGGAATTGAACCTGATATCTTTGGCAAGCAGAACATGTCCTCTGCTACTGAGCTGTAACCCTTCCACATGTATGCTGTTTAACAGTGCCTTGCTTACCTGGATAGTACTCATCTTATAAAAGAGCAGTTTTTGTTGGCAAACGGATAGCTAATGGTTACAACCCTGGGGTCTGCATGGAATAGTGATCACCCTTTGATACAAGGCACCCAGAAGGGGAAGACTCTATCCTTCATAGATGAATGGGGATTGAAGCAGCAGATGTGATTCAATGTATGCAAGTGTAAAGTGAGGCACATTGGGACAAAAAAACCCAACCCTGCCGTGGGTCCCATGGTGCCAATCAAGATAGATGGCAAGCAGAGGAGGAGGAATGAGAGGCTGGGTGTGGCAAGAGCTCAAGTGGTGACTTGGGAAAGGGTCCTGTCACAATATTACCAGAAGATACCAGGGGTGCTGCCAGGGATTGTCCTGAGGAGGACTGCACTGAGGAGGAACGGTGGGAGCGTCCCCCTGCTCCTGATCAGGATCCTGAATCTTCCCAGGAGCAGGAGGACAGTATAGATTTTGAACAGTGGTTTGCAGAGGGACATAGTTCAGAAGGCAGAAGCTGGGAAATACTGGATGGGGAACAGCTAGGAGAAGAAGCACTGGGAGAGAGAGAATTAACAGATTCACTGTCTCTGGGAAGCATTCCTCCGCCCAGCCCAAGAACAAGAAGAGCTGAAAAGGTGGCAGAACAGAAAACACAATGATTGTGGGATCAGGTTACAAGACACGGTAGTGACGTGGGTGACTAGGGAGGAAGTGGGTGGGACCCTTAATTGGGAATTCCTAGGAATGGATTCTTTGTTCTCTCGCTGTGATCATGAAAGTTTCTAACTGGTAAGAAGACTCTTTTTCCTTTGTTCTGCTTACCTACTGCCAAGGTGGTGGGGTGGGGAGTGGGAGAAATCTGATTCCCTGAAGCCTGACAAGTGCCAACTTGGATAAAATATGAGAGGGACCCCAGGGAATTCCTGCCACACATAATCAATCACAAGACAAACCATTTGAATGTCAATGCCCATCATTTGGGGTGGGGGTGGCCCTCTCAATTTTATTGGGGGTGAAGAGACCTTGGCCCCTAGGAGTTGGCTCTTAGGCCAATGACACATAAGGCGAGGAGCCAGCCTCCACTCAGCTGTCCAAGATTTCCATGGTAGCTGAGGAGGCAGCTGACAAACTAGCAGGGCTGCATGCAGGTTCATCTTGCTGGCTTTCCATTGGCACCTTGCTGATCACTGGGGGAACAGGATGCTGAATGAGATGGGCCTTTGGTCTGATATAGCAGGGCTCTCGTTATGTAAGATTCACCCTAGCCACTGTGCCCTTTCAGCTATCAGTCCTCCTCTCTTCATGCCAGAGTTTAAGAAATCAATTACTAATTTCAGACAGAAGCCGTTACATTTCAAAGCAGTAGACTCAAACCAGTGGTGATCTCAATATAAAGCTTCTCATCTCTGAAGAAGGAAGAATTTTACTATCGGGCACTTTCTTCTCCATGTCGTCCAGAATTTGCTAGAGCCCAACTCCATTTCTTTTGAGCAAACCGTGTAACCATTTTACAAAAGAAATCCAGTAAATTTGTACAAATTTGAGTGCTTCATTTCAACCACAGGGTTTTGGCTTGCCGGCCGCAGTATTAGTATTACGTGGGGGAGACACCTGGGGTGTAACTGCTGCAACGAGCATTAACACACAACTTGAGTTTCACAGAGGCTATGCAAACACACATGAACAGAGCAGAGGTCTCTTTGGACAGTTTAAAAATTATCAGTAGCAAAACAGCAAGTCTGAAAGTGCCAGAGGCAGGTTGGAACATCAAACGGCTGCAAGATTTAGTCCACGCAAGCTTTTCACTTAATCACAAGGCTTTAGGAAATAATAAAAAAGTCAACTAACAAACCAAGTGCAATCTATTTTTGCCTTTAGAGTGTGGAACTTCGACTAGACGGCCTCAGTTAAGATATCATACTTTGGGGAAGGTCTCTGCTTCAAAGTTGCAGACAGTGCAATAGAACTTTTATGCGACCCATTACGCCAAAGCCAGTATGCTCTAATGGGATGACTGCTACATCTGAGAACGGTAGAAATGGGCAGCTGTAAATTTCTGCTCAGATCTTTCAAGCCAAATGTAGGTTAAATGAAAGGAATAGGGAAATCCTTTTATAGAGATCACATTATTATAGCAGCGTCCTCGCCTTACTCCTTCTCCCGGCATTGCCATTCTGATGTGGCAAACCCACGTTTCGTAGTAAGTCTTGTAGGATAGTATCACAAAAAAGGGAATGAAAAGTGCTATAGCTTCCCTAGCATTGTTTAGGGAAGCATGCTTAGCACCCAAGTGAGTTGAAGATTCGCTTGAGATAAATAACAAAGGTGATGCAAAATTCCTGCCCACATTTGTGGTGTGTGCATGGGTGTAACTGCTTATCTGGAGAACACATACAACTCAAATTTCTTGGGACCTAATCAATGATACCTCCAGATATTGGGGGTGGGAGGGAAAATAGTCAGTACAATGAACCTCGTCTTATGATTTATTGATTGCATTTATATCACACCTTTTCTCCAAGGAGCTCAAGGTGGCATACCTGGTCGTTGTCCCCCCCCCCCCCCCCATTTAATCCCCACAACAACTCTGTGATGTGTGTTAGGCTGAAGCAAGTAGGGCCAAGCAGGCGTTTCAGCCCTGGTCTCCCACTCTAACCACTACACCACATTGCTTTTGCTTCCTCTGAAATTCTACCCAGAAAGCTGGATGGGGTCATTTAGTCCCTGCTGCTTGCTACACCAAACCATGGAAGGGATTGTGGGGGAAAAAACAGTTTGTGGACTTTTTTTCACCTACCCATGTGTGTCGTTAGTGGCTGTGTGTCAGTGACATCCATTCGGACTGCTACGGCATAATGCAGGAGGCCAGCAGTAGGGGGAGCTAGAGCCAATGGCAAGCAGAGTCAACTACTTTGAGCTTTGTTCCCATCTTCCTCCCTGATGAGCTCAATGCAACACTCAGACTGAGGATGAACCTGGCAGCCAGTGCTACTCCCTAAACTGGTTGTAAGTAAGAAGGCAGGCAGGTGGGGGGCTAGCTGGAGACGCACAGAGGTTAGTGGGGCAGTGCCTATTTTGCCCTAATGGACCCCCCCCCACTTCATGTATGGTTCTTGCTTTTACCCTCTTACATAGATGTACACCTTAAAAAATATGAACAGATTGATAACCCCTTTCTTTTGGGAATGATGCTTCCATCAAAATTCTAAAGACTGGTGCTTTCTATTTAAAAGTTCACTATTCCTGTCCAGTGGTATTTGTTGCCAGTGGCCACAAAACATGACATCTATTTGTGGAAGAAGCACCATTTGCCTTAAAACGATTCTTGGTTTTACCAAAGTCCGTTCCTGAACACAGAAGCTGCAGTCACTTGTATTAATCACTTTGACAGTTACTTGAGTCTGACAAGTTTGGCATGGGTACATGCGACATTCAGGGTCTATGTGCAGACCTGTGGTCTGACCATTTAATTTTGTTCCACCACCCTTGCCTCAAAATGGTAGCCTGATGAAAACTAGGTATTCCCGAGAGCATGTCTTCTCCAGGTAGAAACGGCACACTTCCAAGAATCAAGGTCTTACTCTGCACAGACAGTAATCAAAGGAGACACTGCAGCTACTGTAAACACCTTTCACCCACAGTGCTTATGAAGCACTTTGGAAACTGAAACAGGATGTCCACAGAACGGTTGCTGAGGACAGACTAAAATACAGACCGCTGCACTATGCAACTGGCTGAGGGTAGGAAACACAGAGTATTGCTGTTGGGCTACAGTCATGGTTCTTGAGCAATAAAACCTATCTTCTCAGGACATGCAGCTAATGGCCAGGATGGCTCTCCTCATCACAAAGAGAAAGAAAGTCAACCCATCATTTCTTTAGTATATACCTTAAGGACTGCCTTCCTCAGGTTACCTTGGGTACCACCTGAGCCCTTATATCCTAGCTCAGTCACTGAGGGTTCATCCATGCCTCCATTTGCCCCACTGTCTTTCCCCAGGAAACCCATAGTTTAGCAGAACAAATGGCAATCGGCTATTTGTTCTGGTTTAGCACCAAAGAGCGGGTTTTTCAGGGGAAAGTGGTGGGGCAAAGGCAAACCGCTCCGACCCATGCTTTCTAGGCACGGGGAAAGTGTGGCCAAGCCCTGAGATCATCCAGAGGAATGCTGTTAGTTGTCCCCCATGTTACCAGTAGCAGACCTTGGACTCAGCTATACAGCTATATAGCTGAGTCCAAGGTCTGCTATTGAAGCTGCAAACAAAACATTTTAAATGTGCTGTAAAGTGCAATATACAAATGTGATACTAGATGGCGAAAGTGAGCTCAATATATTTTTCACAGCATTTTCACAGCGGGTTTTTTTATATGTGTGTAGATTCCACCCTTGAGGTCTCAAATTTCAGTGGTGCCCTGTGCGACGGCAAAATATAGCACCCTCCACTGGCAGCACCTCTGAGGTTTCTCACCTAATGCAGCTGAATAGGCCCTCAAATCTGTGCTCCTTCGGATCTGCCTCTGATGTTACAGACGCCTGACTGGTTTCAACTTGTTCTTGGGCACTGAGCACTGCTAGTCGAATGCCATGGAACACTCTTCTGGCACAGATCTGACAGACAATCCTTACCTTTTGACATTTGGGCGTCTCTTGAAGACCCTTTTAGGCCACCAGGCCCTCACAGTCATTTAAAACCTTCTTGATTAGTCAGTCATTTAATGATTGTTTCATACTGTGTTAGTGATGTTTTATGTTTTTTCGTATACATATATGTATACTGCCCTAATATTTTATGAGATGGAGATGTGTGTGTGTGTGTGTGTGTGTGTGTGTGTATACATACACTTTTGTTAAATGAATAAATACTAATTTATTTGAATATATAGATGCTAAAAGAACTTAAAATGCTGATGAATTTCCATTAGGTTTTATTTTATTTTATTTTTAAAAAATAACAATTTAATGTGGAAATGTGGAGAACTGAATTTAAGACTGGGAAAATGGGAAACCAAAACTGACAGATTTGCCTATTCCCTAGCTGCACTACCAGACACTGTCTTTGTTTGCAGAATACTAGCAGCACGGGCACCAGAAGCCACAACCATTAGATCTCCCTATATCACAAACTGTTCACGAAACTGTGCCTCGTGCTTTCTAGCTGTTTTACTTGCCTCCTTGTTTCTGGATATAATGGCATCTTTATGGAAAGGCTCTGAAACTGCATCTCAACCGGCATATTTTCCTGCTAATGTAAATTTAAATGTTAACCTTGAGAATGCAACTACTAATTTTCTGTGGGAGCCTCTATTTCTGTCCTGAATGGAACAAGCTTTACAAGGCATATGACATTCCAATAATGTGCCACTCAGCCATTTAGAGCCATTGTCAGAATACAGAGATGTGTATCCCCCTGCTTTCCCTTCCTATTCCTGCCTTCCCTTTAATTGCAATAAGCCAAAATACAAAAAAATAATTATGGTGAATGGAACTGAAGTCGGTTAAGGCTGGCAGGAAAGGAACATCAGCTCCCTGAAATCGTATCATACAACCCGACCCGCAGCCATGACATGGTTCACGGTGATTGTTTACATGCTTCAGTACAAGAAGCCTCTCCAAAGTATTTATTTGAACAAATAAAATGGACGTTTGCATAAATCTATGTTCAGATAGCAGGTCTGTGAGGTTCATTTACAATAGCTCCTACAAGAAAGAGCGAGGAGTTATTCATAACATTCAAAAAGGCATTGGGCGGAATCCAGGAAAAGCTAGTTGTGACTACTGAAATGGGACTTGGCTGCGATGAACTAAAATCCTATTTATTTCCGTGAGTCTCAACTGTGACAAGTTTTTGCTGGGTTGTGGGGCCATAGCTAATAATCAACTAACCATAATTCCATTTGATAGCTAAGAAGAGCAATGCAAATGGCACTCAAAACGGAAGGAGGGGGAGTATGCATGTTGAGAGCACACATCTCAATGGGAAAAGGAGACTTCCATATCTTGCCTCACACAAGAAGCAGGGCAAGTGGAGGCACAGGTCCCTCTCACGGTTGATGCCCTCTACTTTCCTGAAACGCCAGTGCCTTCTTCATTGCGAGCCAGTGTGGTGTACTGGTTAGGAGTGATGGGCTGGGACCTGGGAAACCAGTGTTCAGGCCCCTACCCAACCATAAAGCTGGGTGACCTTAGGAAAGTCCCCATTCCTCAGCCCACAGGGTTGTTGCAAGGGAGGAAATGGGAAGGAGAAGAAGAAGCATATATGTCTTCTTAAGCTTCTTGGAGGAAAGGTAGGATGCTAATGTCACATTAAAACAAAAAAACAGACAAAGATGCCAGAAGATGAGAGCCAGTGTAGTATAGGTACCAAGGGACTGATTTGTGGACCAGAAAAGGTTTACATTTGTCTATTGAGAAGACGGTGGCCTTCCACAGGGTGGAGCGTGCAACAAGCCTTTGATGGAGGAGTCTTTTTCCCAGATTGCATCTGTACTGGAAGTATTTTTAAACTGTTTATATACATATGGAATTGCTTTCAAATGTTTGCATTGTTATTAGATGTGACATTGTTTTAAACTCTTCTATGTATTGAACTGTTTTTACATTATTACGGCTCTGTTTTATTTGTTTTATAAATGTATACTTTACTGCTGTAATCCGTTCTGGAACATTATGGTACAGGCCAGGTAAGAAATCTAATAAAGCAAGGAAACAAACAAACAAACAAACAAACAAGATTTTAATTCCATACATTGCTATGATTCTAATTATACCCAAAGGTAAGATTTTGAGAGGGACGCAGGTGGCGCTGTGGGTTAGACCTCAGAGCCTAGGACTTGCCGTTCAGAAGGTCGGTGGTTCGAATCCCCGTGACAGGGTGAGCTCCCGTTGCTCGGTCCCAGCTCCTGCCAACCTAGCAGTTCAAAAGCACGTCAAAGTGCAAGTAGATAAATAGGAACCGCTCCGGAGGGAAGGTAAACGTCGTTTCCGTGCGCTGCTCTGGTTTGCCAGAAGCGGCTTAGTCATGCTGGCCACATGACCCGGAAGCTGTACGCCGGCTCCCTCGGCCAATAAAGCGAGATGAGCGCCGCAACCCCAGAGTCGATCACGACTGGACCTAATGGTCAGGGGTCTCTTTACCTTTACCTTTAAGATTTTGAGACCTTTCTGAGGGCTGATTTAAAATGAGGGGGAGTGGACATTTTAGTGTGCCAAGGCTGCATTTCCCCTCCAAATCTGTGGTGATGATTTCTCTCTGGAAAGAGTCAAGAACATTTGCAGCCCTAGTCTTGGTACCGAGGGCCAAGGCGATGATGCAAAAGATACAAGCTAACGGGGGGTCACACCTCCAGAGTGTCAGTATTTTGCGGGAGGGATTCCAGTGCAAGTTTGCTCAATTAAAGTGGGTTAAAGGACTCTGTTGCCACGGAGCAACAAATCTATTTAAGAAACAAACAAACAATTTTTTTATGGTTAGGAAAGTGACAGGAAATGCGCTGAAAAGTGTGAGCAGAACTAACAATCAACAGAAAGGTGTATAATCACTGTGCAAACGAATGAGAATGACTGCTCGGTAAAGACTGGGCGTGGTCTAACCTCTGCGTAAGCTTTGTGCAAGCAAATCAGGACGGATGCTCAATAGGCAAGTCATCTGCAGAAGCCCCCAGTCTTCAGTGCTACCCATTTATGCATTTGAACTGGAGCTGGAACCAGGCCACCTTCCCTCACTTTCGCCTATGCTGGCATGACAGCCTGCAGTCCCTTGCGTGCCACCTGAAAGGACAGAGAGGTCCCAAATCCCAGAGCTCTGGTACAAAGCGATGCTGGCATTTTGTAGGAGTAGAGGGAATGGCGTGTGTACGTGTGCTAATGCATTTGAAATGGCAAGAGGGCCTGAGCGGGACAGTCCCGTTCCACTTGCCCTACACAGGATGATGCCTCTTCAGGTACAGCACGGCAGGCCTCTGTGCCAGGGACCAATGCCCTGTTGCAGTGCACTAAGTGCCGGGGATACTTTTCAAATGGTATTTGAAAGCTTTTCTGCCATATGCTATTTTTTAAAAAAACCCACCTCTGTTATCCTACGTGGATACAGCATCATTTTAACAAATTTATTGAGCCCCGCGAGAAAGCTGAAGGAACCATTCAAGCCCACCTAATCCACACAACGGGGCTAAGAATGATTCAATGCATATAAAACATCTTCAGCAAAAGTTTATCCACACATTTTGTATAGGCTTGGTCCACACAATCGCTGCTGAGGTGGAAAATGGCAGTTTTGGAATTTGGAAAGTGGTGTCAGGTAGGACCATTTACAAGAGCTACGTTATTATTCAGCCCGTATCTGGAAGCAAGGTAAAACCATTGTAAGGCATGCATACATTTCCTTTATTTCATGAAACTATGAATGTTTCATACAGCCTGTGCTATTTTTCTAGAAAAAGAGGAGCTGGAACTCACCATGAACATCTCCCTCATTCTCTTAGAATGGTAATGGTGCTCACCTGAGAGGTGCTGGACTTGAGTTATGACAAGTTCCGGCTGAAAAAAATGCCCTGCCTATAGCACAGGGATTGGGAAGACATGGTGCCCCGTATATTGCTAGACCACAGCTCCCATTATTTCAGAACACAGGCCATGAAGTTTTAAGTTCCTGGTGCACCAAATCCAACATCTGAAGGACCACAGGCAGCCTATACCCATTTGAGAATATATATTTTTTTAGCTCTTTATTTCTATTTGTATTATCTGAGTATCAACCCCATAGTATTTTTGTTGCTGAATTTCACAGGAAACTGATTGTATCTCAATTGTTACTAAATTATGAGTAAAGCTTATGCACTTCTTTTACTTTTACTCTCCTCACTGCAGGAAAAAGTAAGCAATGAAGGGGGAGATCATATTGTTTTTTGAGCGTGGGAATTCTCCTCCTTACCCTGGGAGAAAAACCATCTTTTGAAGGTTTCTCAGGATCGTGGGAGATTCTGCATTCAAATAACTGAGGGATTCCCCTTTGGTTGCTCAGTACTTATGCAATTTGGGGCAAAAGAAGGGCAAAGGAGGGAACATTTGCAATCCCAATTCATTTCCCCAAACCCTAGCAACTTTGGCCAAAAGAAATGAGAGAGAAATAAGGTCCAACAGACTTTCTATTTTACTTCACTGCTAAAAATCTAAGCATAATTTCCTTCGAAGGTGCATCAGAATAGTAAATTAACTAAGAAACTTAGGGTGTGAATGCATTTCATGTGTCTTTTGATATTTAAATAGCAGTTTGGGGGGTTTTTTTGGGGGGGCAAGTATAACCCTTTCCTTCTGTACTATGGTTCCAACAAAAAGCACCCCACCAAAGTTATTCTTCCCGAGAAGCTGACACAGGTTTGTTTTGTGGGGGTTGGTCTTCTTTGTACAGGTACGCCACAGATTTTCCAAAAGGAAATAAAGTTAACAAACAATAGAGGTACGTCTTAAACGCCCCTGGCAGGAAGAAAAAGAAAGCAGTTTATTGAGTGAGATGCTTATAAGCAGGTGTGGCATAAAACCTAACTTACCTCAGGTAATCTCTGCGGCAGAGAATGAGATTTGCCTTTGTGTAAAGTGTTGATCCAACCTCTCCCAGGCGACAGTCGCAGCAGGCGCACTTTAGACAATCTTCATGCCAGTACTTATCCAAGGCCTTCAAAAGGTATCGGTCCTTAATCTTCCGGTTGCAGCCAGCGCAGCCCTTTTGCTTCCCTTTCGGCTGGACGGATAACATTGGCACACCTATGAACAACAAAGCACACCCATGAGGACGTTACAGGTAACGTTACTGAGCAGGTTCCTGCTAGCTCTCTGAGGAAATCCCCAGTACAGAATGTTGGCAGGTTCTTGGTGTTTTCTAGCCGGTTGTCCACTAAGTGAACAGACAATCTGAGTCCGGTTTTTTTGCTCTGAGCAGCATGATTAGTTGCTGGGATATGGCCATAATTTGCCCCCATCATCAAACTGGCTTGACACCATGGATTTTGCTTACGTCAAGGGTGGGCAACTTGCGGCTTTCCAAATGTTGTTGAGCTCCAACTCCCATCAGTCTCAGCCAGCACGTCCAACAGTCATGGATGATGGGACCTGGAGTCCAAGGACAGACATCCAGATGTCCGCAGGTTGCCCACCTAGTTGAGGTTAACCTCTCTGCTACCTCTAGTGAGTCTTCTGCTTGACTTCCAGAACTACTCCAGCGATTCTGATCAAAAAGCTTCATTAAGGGAGGGGGGAAAAAACATTTCAGAAGATAGGCTTTATGCAGACACGACATGATTGGTATGATCAACTTGTTGCAACTTTTTGAAAAAACGTCAAAATAAAATAGAACAAGAAAAAGAGGTAAGTAGCGTCTCCCATTGGTCAGGGATCCAAGAGCTGCTGAGATGTTGCACCTTTTGCCTCTCAAGATAAACATCATTGCGAGGAGAACACCAGCCTGCCCTCCTTCATTGGCCAGAGAAGGGAAAGCTGCAATGAGAAGCTGAAAGGCAGCAACAGTGGCCCATAAGCTGAGACAGGGCCACTGAGCCACTTTCTGGATGATGTCGGTGTTGTTGTACCTTACCTGGACGAGGCTGGGGTGGCTGGGGCTACACAGCCTATCCAGGTAGCTGGAGTCAACACAAGTATTGGGGAGTGGGCAGCTGGGCAGCTTCACCCAGGGCTGCTACTGAAAGGAGTTATGCTAAGGAGGCGGGAGGCGAATTCTTCAAGCATCTGACAATGTTTGGCCACAGTCAAGTAACAGGTGGCCAGCTGACAATATTTGGTCAATTGACTGGCATGCTAATCCTAGATGCTTCCCTGGAGCTTCAACCGTCAAGGTCAATTGCTGGACCTTGGTCAATACCTGAAGCTGCTTCCGAATGTCGTGATCAAGTAGTATGCCTCTCAGCATGTCACGAGAAAAGGTATCACATGGGCATTCTACAAGAACGGGCCTTTTTTGCAGTGGCTCCCCGTTTGTGGAATGCTCCCCCCAGGGAGGCCTGCCTGGTGTCTTCATTATGCATCTTTAGGTGCCAGACAAAAATGTTTCTCTATAACCAAGCCTTTGGCTGATTAAATATTCTTTAAATGTGTTTCTCTTTGGTTTGTTTGTTTGTTTTATGCATTTTCTGTTCTCATTTTGTATTTTTATGCTGTGAACCACCTAGTGAACTTCGGACTAAAGGCAGTACAGTGGTACCTCGGGTTAAGTACTTAATTTGTTCTGGAGATCCGTTCTTAACCTGAAACCGTTCTTAACCTGAAGCACCACTTTAGCTAATGGGGCCTCCTGCTGCTGCCGTGCCACTGGAGCACGATTTCTGTTCTCATCCTGAAGCAAAGTTCTTAACCCGAGGTACTATTTCTGGGTTAGTGGAGTCTGTAACCTGAAGCATCTGTAACCTGAAGTGTATGTAACCGAAGGTATCACTGTATACAAATTTAATAAATAATAGTAATAATAATAATAATGATACCCATTCTGAATACTATTCTTTTATTCTTGGGGTGATCCCACAAGGTCCCATTACATACACACGAGGTACAAAGAAGAAAGCAAACAGCACTGTCAAATTCTGGTTGCAGTGGATCCATATATAACTATACCGCAATTATAGCAGAGTAAATAAGTTAGCCAATTGTGTGTGAGGATTTCCAGGGTTTGTGTTTTGTTTCTTAGAAAATAATAATTTCTTCTCTTGCCCCTGGTAGCAAATGTCTTTGCTCCTACTCCTGAATATTTAGGAACCATCAATATCCCTATTAGAAATGCTTGTTTCCTTGCACTAAAAACAAACTCAACCCCAACGCACTTATTTGGCCTGAGATGAGGAGAGAATGAAATGGTTGCTAGTAGGATAGTCAAAGGAAAAACTCTCTTGCCAAGTTGAAGTAGTTTTCAGACCAAAGCAGGATATATTATGGAATTATTAACAGACCCTTAACCATAGTGGTTCTAGTTAATCCCGCTATGGCAAGTGACATTTTATGCTTTCCTTAAAAGCAAGGGTGACCTGAGGGTAGCAAATGCTCAACACATAAAAACCGCCACTCTTACAGTAATAATTGCTTTGTCAGAACTGCAAGCGGACAACAACAGCACTTAAGACACTTCAAGACAAACAGGGAGGTATTGATCCATTCGTTATCAAAAATGGCCTCAGTACTATGGAGACAGGTCAAGTAATGTTCAAAAACCCTTGAGACTTAAAAAGAGCCCTCTTCACTGAGCCTGCTGGAGTCACAAAAATCCACTTTCAGTGTTAATGCCAGCAACTTTTGACTTTTTTTTTTTTAAAAAAAGCCTACCAAACTCATATTACTAAGGAAAAATACAACCATGTTCTCAAAAGACGGCACACAATCAATAGTGCCACTCAAAATATGTCTGTGACTCGAAATATATGGATGCATGCATAGGCATTACACAAGATCTCCCCTGGGCAGCTCCCTGTTATTATTTATTTGTCAACTGTGTGTATCCTACTCTTCCGCTAAGGAGGTCAGAGTTGCACACAGGATCTAGAGAGGTTTGGAGAATTTGTCCTTTGCAAACTCTTCCGATGAACTGACTTGATCCACAGCTTCCAAAGTAAGGTGTGGGTCAGAGTGTAGCTATCCTTCAGATTTCACTCTCCCCTGGATGTAGTTCTTGTGCTAAAAAAAAATGCATATACTCAGCCATTACCTGACCGGTAACGCTCTTGCTTGATCGTATTTTACTGACAATTATTTATTTTTACTGAGTGCTGTTGTGTTTCATCAATGGTATTTCTCTTTTGTAAATGAAAAACTTTTATAATAATACTAATAATTATAAGAAGTCCGTATTTTCAGATAAAATATGTTTGAATACACATAGTTTTGAGGAAATAATAAGTTTAGAAATGTGTCTTTTGTGGCAATACTTCACAAAGACATACTTTGATGCAGACTGTTCTTTTTTAAAAGCTTACACGTGTACGTATTAATGTGCAAATGGGACAGAATAGACTTAGGAATGAATGTACAGGTTGGACTGAAACATATTGCCTCATGACCACCCAGTCAACTCCAAGGCTCTATGGGGAGCTGAATCCAACTTTCCCTTTACTGAGTTCATCAGTCTACCCTCTAACTGTACAGCCATTGTCTGCTTATGGATGACTTTGTCCATGTATATTTAGGCATGATCCCAAGTAAATTAGCTTAAAAGTTCCACTGAAATCAATAGGAGTTATTTTCAATTAAATCTGCTTTGGAAAGGACTCAGGAGTCCATTTGCAGCTGCATTGCTGCATTTACCGTGATATTCAATAATTTTAGTTTGGCTAATAAAACCAACAGCCCATTTCCCACAGAGTATGGTCTTCAATTAGACGGCCTACTGGGTGTCTTCCAATTCTAAGACTCCCTCCATATGAGACCAATAGTGAAGTGGAAAATGCTGAGACAGGACTTGAGACCGGACAAAGACAATTGTCTGCCTCTTATTGGTTGCATCAGTTACCACCAGAATCGCTACATGGACAGCTGAGCGATGCCGAGGCTGGCACAAGACACTCCAAAACTATTGACCCAAGAAGTGTCCATGTAAAGGAACAAACACTTTCTTACTTCTCACAGTTGAACCCAAGGTATGTCTAACACGGGCCACTTTGTATCAGACTTTATGACATTGAAATCCAGTTCAATAAATAAAACCCAGTAAGCACAGACCCATATAGGGATTGGGATTTTTGTTAGGAGTGGAGTGAGATACTTAGCATTTCTCCAAAGCTAAGAGTGCAGCCACCCATTACAAAACGAAACAAACAACAGGGTTGCTGTACACCCCAAATGGGAGGTGTAATTCAGTTCATATTTTGTCTTGGCAGCATCTTGCAGTGATCAACTGCCTCCCAGTGGCACCAAAATCTGTGGGGTAGGAGTAAGAAAGCACTCAGTATGACGAATCAGGAGCATGTGGTGACTTTTATTTATGGGCTAGATTTTTATCCCACCTGTTTTGAAAGGTTAGGGCAGCACCCTCACAACTGTTACATTTCTCAAACACACACACTGATCTTGATGATGCCTCCCTCTCCTTGTCTCCCCTGAACAGAAGACACGGCTTTGCTGGATGCTTCCAAAGATTTCTGGGGCAGCCCCTGCCATTCTCATAGCGTAGCAGACAATGGCTGCAGAGCAAGGCAGCAACATTTCAAGGGCAGAGGGTCACCAACAGAACTGATCCACCAGCCTTCAGAAGGCAGCAGAAGGTACTTTTGAAGCCATGTCTTCCCTCCAGCCAGTGTCCAGGTTTTTGACTTGACCTCTGCCTCACCTGAAGACGACTACACAACCTCTATCCGCTGCTATGCGAAGAGGTACCACAATCACAGCCCACTTCCTTGGGAGCCCACCTGCGGCAGGGCAGTTGTTTGGAAGAGAGGACTTCAGCAGCTGTAGCTTTGTAATGCAAGATATACCTACTGAAAATCTCTCTTCAAACAAACACAACTTTTTAAAGGTACACTAGCCCTGTCCCCTTTTCTATTGGGCAACCTACTCAAAGGTATTAAAACCCTTTTCTGTTACCAGAGAAGTGGCTCACCTACAGAAGATCTTGGGTTTCACTTCCAAATTTTGTTCACCTTTTGTTACTTTTGCCAAAATAGATTTGTGCCCCC
The DNA here is from genome assembly GCF_965153285.1 of Podarcis tiliguerta. NCBI lineage: Eukaryota > Metazoa > Chordata > Lepidosauria > Squamata > Lacertidae > Podarcis > Podarcis tiliguerta. The sequence continues at coordinate 66,850,929 of NC_139534.1, forward strand.
CACCAATCTAAATTTTTGACACCTTTTCTGTTTGGGGTGGGGGAAATGCAGTAAGCGCTTGAGTGATAACAGGCTGTCTAATTTCAACATCCTGAAATGCTTCATTATACAAATCATCCCACCCCCTCCTCATCCAGTTTGAGACACGTTTTGGGAGAGCTTCTCGACTCCTGTCAAGTGAATCAGCATTTTGGCAATTTCTTCCAAATCTGGAATAAAATCTCATTTCAAAATGTCAACAAATTGCATGCAGGGGAGCGAGATCCATGTTCAAAACAGAAGCTTTAGTGGAAATATTCGGTTTCATTAGCTAGAAAGGAAAAGAGAAAATAGTTGCTGGGATGACAGTCATGCACCCAATACAAGTGGCCACCAGTGTTGTGTTGAGCTGCTACTGAAGTTCATATAGGCTGAAATGTTATGTCAAAAAGCATGAGGGGATCTTTCCTAGTCTGGGTATAGTATTATTGAGGGCCTTCTCAGTGCTGTCACCAGACTCTGGAAATCCCTCCCTGGAGAAGCTAGACTTGCTCCCTCCTTGTTGTCCTTCACCAGCAAGTCAAGAACCTCTTGTTCCAACACACTTTTGGAAATTGACTGCTTTTAATGAAAGGGTTGGTGCCATACTGTTTTTATTGTAATTTTTTAAATATATGTAATTAGTTTTCATTTTATTAATGTTTAATTGTGTTTAAATTGTGTGTTTTTAGCAATTCTTGTTTTTATCTGTAAGCTGCCTTGAGTCCTGTCAGGGCGAAATGTGAAGTACAAATAAATATATATTAATGGTGCAGGCATTTGACAGAAGGAGGCCCACAGAGAAGGCATCAGCACAACTTCACCAGCACTCAGGCATAAGAAAAGTCTCATCGAGCTTCATTCCTCTCTTTAAGAATAAAAATGGAAGAATCCATAGTAGCCTTTCATTTTTCGATGGGGGCAGGTGGGTGGCATTGAGGCTGTGAATGCATTACCATTCCCTCCACCTTCAGTATGGTGCCACCAGATAATGTTAGCCACAATCCTTTCATAGCCTGTAGCTTCTTGAGAAATAATAATATGGTGGTACCTCGGGTTAAGTACTTAATTTGTTCCGGAGGTCTGTTCTTAACCTGAAACTATTCTTAACCTGAAGCACCACTTTAGCTAATGGGGCCTCCTGCCGCGCCGCTGGAGCATGATTTCTGTTCTCATCCTGAAGCAAAGTTCTTAACCTGAGGTAATACTTCTGCGTTAGCGGAGTCTGTAACCTGAAGCGTATGTAACCTGAAGCATATGTAACCCGAGGTACCACTGTAATAATAATAATAGCAACAACAACAACAAAACAACAACAACAATATACTGCCCTTCATCCGAGGATCACAGGGTGCTGTACAATATAAAAACACAAAAATGCACAATATAGAAACAAACAAAAACAATACCCCCCCCCCAGTTTAAAAGACCATTAATTGGCTAATTAAATAAAGGGCTGGAAGAAGAGGAGCTTAGCAAAGCTCCATCGCTACACACACTCTCTCTCTTCTCTACCCAGAATAGCAAATGGCTTGAACAGAATTCATGGACAAATTCAAGCCAGGTAAAAAACCTCAAGGAGGGTGTGGAGGGGCTGCGGAGGAGATCAGCTAGAGAAAGTTAGAAGGCTGCATTCAGCCCATGGCCCTGTGAGTCCAGAAACACAAGTTATGGGTGGCATTAAACTAGGTTAAGGCTGTGACTACAGTTGTTTAGTTTCCCTTCCCCCACACACAAGTGCCTTAACGTCAGACAGCAGAGAATTTCTAACATGCGTAAATGTGAGTGGACATAAAATAGCCGTAGTTTTACCCTTGGGAGATGTCACACCTTAACCATGACTTTTTCTATAAAATTGTGACTGGCATGTGCCTTCCCTTTCTCCCCCCTCCCCCCTCCAATCCATAAAAGTCTCCTTTTAGAACAAATGATAAAAAGCTGAATTAGAACAAGAGAAGGAAATACTTTTAAGAATGTGGAAATTGGTCATAGGCAGGTTTCTTGCCTCCAACATACCTAGCAGACAAAAACAATTCGGATTCTTTACTATCCGTTTTAGAGACACAATGGTCTTCAGAAAGGCTTATGAGACAGGTAAAAGAGGGACACTTTCTGATTTTTCTTCTTCTCCCTTCTAGTTATTCGTGAAAAAGATCTCTCTCTTTTTTTTTTGCAGTTATCTTTGCAAGATAAAACACACACTCAGACACATTTGGTCAGTTTTCAGCAGGGGGTTTTCTAATGAAAAAAAGCAACTGTTTCAGAGATCATATGATGTTCAAAGCCGCTATTCCCACTCAGATAATAACGAGCAAGGTCAACCCGTGCCAGTCGGGTTCAGTTTTTTGAAATTACATTTTGGTCTGGAATGCTTTTCTCCCCGACACCCGAACCAACCTGGAGATGGAACAAATAGAGATGTAGAAAAGTTGGGGCTGTAATTAGCTGGCAACTAGTTGATGTGGGAAGGGCACTGAGAAACAAATTTCAAAACTGCCAGCATTCATCACTGCGGATTTCTGTGGCAAATAACAAGCAAAGATTGTCTCTGTGGCATTGTAACTTTCCAGTCCTACGCCTCTAGAGACGTGGCTCAGAGCAGGTAAAACCACTGTGCTTCTTCTTTTTGAGGGCTGCTCCAATGCCACAGAATTTCCACAGGGAAACGACTGTCCGCAATCTGCATATACGCCATCACATGTGCAATAATGAGTCACGTGTGCATGTTGCTGTGTATCCACAGGTGAGAAGCTGCAGCTAATGGGAGCTTCTCGCCATGTATACATTGTACACAGCAAAATGCATCTGTCACTACACATGGCTCAAAAATTTGTCCTGCTTCCGCTAGAAGTTGGACACTCAGTGTCACTGTTCCCATGCTGTGGAATACTCTTCCAGCAGAGATTTAGCAGTCATCCTCACTAATGCTCAGAGGGAATCTTCGAAAAGGTAGGGAATGAGGACCACACAACTATGGGCCAGTCAGTTTGACATCTATACCAGGAAAGATCCTAGACAGATAATTAAACAGTCTGTGAGTACTTAGAAAAGGATGCTATGATTATTAAAAGCCAGGATTGGTTTCTCAAAAACAAATGATGCCAGACTCGTCTTATTTCTTGTTTTTTGATAGAGTTACAAGTTTGGTGGATCAGGGGAATGCTGTGGGATGTAACGTATCTTGATTTCAGTAAGGATTTTGACAAAGTCCCCCATGATATTCTTGTGGAACAAATCTGGTAAAATGTGGGCAAGACAATGTTACTGTTAGGTGGATTTGTTGCTGGTTGACTGACTGAAGCCAATGAGTGCTCACTCATTATCCTGGAAAAAGTGACAAGTGGAGTGCTGCAGGGTCCTGTGTCAGGCCTGCGGTTCAACATATTTATTAATGTCTTGAATGAAGGAGCAGAGGGGATGCTCATCAAATTTGCAAATAACACCAAACTGGGAGGGGAAGCTAGTATCTCAGAAGAATTCAAGTTGTTCTTAGCAGATTGGAGAACTGGGCCCAAGCTGACAAAATGAAATTCAATAGGGACAAGTGTAAGGTTCTAACTTTCTGATGGCAACCACTGTTCAACAGTAGAACAGACTGACTCAGAAGGTAGCGTCTCCTTCATTGGAGGTTTTTAAACAGAGGTTGGATGGTCACCTGTCATGGATTATATAGCTGTGATTCCTACATTGTAGATGATTGGACTAGAATGATCCTTTGGATCTATTCCAACTCTATGATTCTATCTCCTGAATACTTAAAAGAAATGCTATAGGCCTATTCGGTTGTTAAAAAAAAAATCAGGATGAGCTAATCATCCCTTATGATTATTTTATATTGTTTTATGGTATCTTATGTTTTATTTGTATATACTGTTTTGCACTGCCTTATGTGTGGGTGGTGTATCAATAGAAATAAGGTAGATGCTCATTCCAACATGGAAGTGCTTTCAAGTTCAGAATGTTGTTAGCATTTCAAGCAGCCCCTGGCAAGAAACAGAAATATTCAGCATGGAAATATAAAGGCTGCAGTCATCTCTCCATTTCCAGTAGCTTGGTGATCACCACAGTCCTTGCAAGTTAGATACAGTGAGGGCCCACCTATATCATATTTATTTTAGAGCAATTTAATTATCATTCTGATAATTATTAATCTGAGACTTGTACAGACAATTCTGTAAGAGACCCCTACCCATATGCAAATAGAGCGCTCAGGAATTAATTTGTGCCATGGTTGAATAGGGTTGGGCAACCTTTTTTCTGTGAAGAGACACATTTCCTTACAGTAATCTGTTAGGGGCCAGCTCTTGGCACTGGGCAGCTCCAGAGGGATACTGATCTGGATTAACTAATCCAGAAAGAAAAGCAACTGGTTTCAATTTGCATCATGGCTACCCAAGACTGGAATTTCCAGTTCCGCACTGGCCTTCTCAGAAGTGAGTCCTGCAGGGTTTGAATTGCTGATGGTTTGTTGTTGTTGTTCTGTTTCTGTACAAAGGGCAAATAAAACTACTATTTTGGAAAGCACCTGAAAGCAACTCCTTTCTGACTTTAATGCCACAAACATAAAACAGCAGAAGCCTATTATTTGATCTCAGGCAGCTAGGGGAAATACTTTTTGACCTCCAGTCATGCTTTTATATATGTAATTTTTTAATATTTTCAGTGTTTTGTGTTACATTGTACATCACTTCAAGATGCATCATAGGAAGTGATTCAAAAATAAATGGATAAAACGTGGGCTGCATGTCATTGACCAGTGGGTAATGGTAAAGAATCCCCAGTCTTCAGGAGTGAAGGGTTTTCAGATCAGAAGATGGCGTTTTGGCACAGACGTGGTCTCCCCGCATCCCTTTCTTTAGGAATGAAAGCACTGCACTGCCAAGATTCCCCAGGGCAAGGGAAGACTGCTAAAGCAGCTTGAGATCTGCCCTGCACATAATTGTCCTCCATAACATACACATTCAAAAGCCTCGTCTTTGGTTGGAATCGGAAGATTTCGATTCCTTCCACCTTCAGCAGTCATCCAAAGCCATAAGCCCAGAAAGGAAGGTGAGGGAAAAGTTTATTGCATGCTGTTATGTGTTATGTGGTGTTTTATCAAAAAGAAATAAACAGCCTGCCAGAGGTACAATTCCACACGGAGAGAATAAGGTAATGCTAGAAATGAAACTACGTATTTGCGGTAACAAACTGATACTTGCTTGTTTAAATATGTGATCAAGACGTGTTACACAGAAAATGTTGATTGAGGAAGAAGGCTGGTTTCCAGCCTTTTTCATACACACACAAACACAAATGCCAGCAGGCTGGGGCACCTTTTTCTTAAGATCAGTGGATAAACTTTTTCTATTTTTGGTGACCAGTCCCCTTTCCCCCCCTTGTCCTTTCAGCTTAATAGACTCGCTGCTGGTAAAAACAAAAAACAAAACCTGTTTGGAGTGCTCACGGCTTCAGCGTACATTAAAAAAATTATGGACACCACCTCTGGTCATACTGAAATTTACGAGGGTGTCTAAACAGGCTGTTATTGTACTGGGTAAGCTAGACTTTACCGCCGTTCAAAGAATGACAAACTGGCTTTAATCAGCCTAGGCCTTCCATGGCAAGAGCGTTCTGTTTGAGTCACACCACTAGCACCCAACTTTATTTTAAATTGGCTTTTTGAGGTGGCCTTGAAAAGGTAAAACCATTTGCATGTCCCTTCCATTGCACGAGGCCAAAAACATGCCTGAGATTTAGAGCAGACACAGGAAGGGTTGCTTGCCTGCACTGCACAGCCACACAGATTCCCTAGACGTCAAGCACAAACACCCCAGTGTCGTCTGCTCTGGAAGAGGTTTGCTGCTGCTATCTGAAAAGCATGGAAATTCACCATCTCATTTCTTTAATGCAACTCTAAAGGTTAATTGGTCTGTGAAAGAGTAATGTGGGACTGCTGGCTAATGAAAGACGCCTCGAGGCTTCCCTGCCTTCTTGTGTTTTATAGGAACGAGTCCAGAGTTGAGCCCGCTGTCGAGATCGCCACAATCTCAGTCGCTCTCAATCACCTCACAATCAACGTGGATTTTTTTTTAATAAAAAAGGGGGGTTGGGGAAGGGAAATGCTTCACATTAAAGCAACAGTAGCTGAAGGCAGTTTAGTTCCACCTGTATTTTATGCCTTGTTAGAAGGGGCTCCGTCGAGTGCGGCAAACTGGCTTCCTCATTACCACCGCGCAGAACTAAAAGCAGGCCTAATTAAAGAAGCGTGCGAATATTCTGTGTGGGAAAAGACGGCCTCCCACATCCCATAAGGGGATCCGGCCAAAATCTTCAATTTGCCAGTTATGACAGCTAATTAGTTATTCTATTCAAAATCTTTGCTTTAAATAAAAGAACTAATTATACACAAAGGTCAGTCCCCCACCTCCTGTGAAGCACACATAATTGGCTTATTTCCCCAACATTGTGTGTGTTTTACACAATGCTTTCGGGCAGATGGCTTTAACTCTTTCCGGCTGCAACTCAAGTTGGAGCGGTTTCCACCCCCAAGACTTGTATGTGAATCCTAATAGCCACTCTTCTTCTTTTTTTTTACTCAAATGTATCTCAAGATTCCCTCCCCTACTACACCCGCACCTAAAATCAGGGAGCAAATGCTTCATTCATTGTTGCTTCAAAGATAGAGACAATAATTATTGCTTGTCGTTTCTAGAGCACTTTTCGCGTGCTTTACCACCCATATCTCATCACACAGTTCATTGCACAAAAGCGTGGGTTTGCGAGGTAATTCTTTAGAAGATCTTGTGAAGAAAACGAAGACTAAAAAAACAGACTCCTGGTACTTAAATGATTGCATAGTTGACAATAAGCAACAGCACTGAAATGGGAGGAAAGGGGAGTTACATAACTTCAAATTTTTCCCCAACTATTACCCATTTGAAATGGTTTAATCCCATTATAAACAAACTCCCTTGATTAACCACAGGCCAGGGTTCAAGTGTCAAGTCTGGATTTCCACTGTGGACCTTTGTAGGTTGCAAGTGGGAACGTTGAGGAGCAAGCTGTATTTAGCAAAGGAAAAGAAAATCCATGCTAAGCTTTGGAATTCATGCTTTGGAATGAAATTTGGGCTTTGTGGGGAGGAAATATTTCTGAAACGGCGAATAGGCTGGAACGGAACAAAACCATCCACTGTCAAGCTTTGCTACCAAACCTTACAGCTGTGCAGCAATTTTAGCACTGAGGTACAGAGACGCACTCGAACATTTCCTTCCTTATATCAGGGAAAACATTCTTCCCTGCTCCTTTAATTGCTAATCACTGGGAAACTAAAGGTTTAACTTAATTGCTACATAATCAAAACAGCATGGCTTTCAATGTGCAGATGTCAACGTGCAATGTGAGGAATGCAACCACGATCCCCACCAAAGGCCATGTGTGAATATGGCTTTCAGATTTTAGCTTCTCACTGGGAGCCCAAAATGCCTTGCGGGCATGTTGCTCTGGTCTTCAAAGTAAGGGCCTCGGGAGTCCCTGCCCCCCTGGTTTTCTGAGTATGCTTCCCTGCTCTTCTGGAGTGCTCCCCCTGGTTTGCTGTCTGATTCTGTAGCAGCTGCACTAGTCAACCTAAGCAGTTCACACACAGATACGGCCTGTGCATGTGCTGAGGAGATTTTTATGAAGACTCATTCAAAGAGACCCGGAAGTGGCATTGAGTGAGCATGTCTCAGAAATAAGTGCTTCCACTAAGCGCTAACCATCTCTCTCTCCCCCTGCAGTATTAATATATCATAGGCATTCCCTCAGCTTAGACACCACAGTTTTCTACTCTTTGTGACGCATCCAAGATCGCACTAAGTACCGGAGTTAAAAAAATAAACAAATAAAAACCCAGTCTTGAAACACAATTACACCCACCGTCTCACTGGCATTCTACTTATTCAGACAGAATAACTTCGCACTTCTTAAGAACCAAAGTTATGGCCGGCAATCAAAAAGACTTTTTAGTAATGTGTGGCAAAAGTGCTTTCAATATGTACTTAGCTCTCCTCCTGTCCTACCCTCCCCCCCCATTCCAATTGCTCATATACACATTGGAAACTGCTTCCCAGAAGTTCATCAGCCCTTGGGGGGGGAAAGCTTGCTAGGCAATATGTAGGGAGTTTTGTTTCTTTATTGAAGTATTTATTTATTTAAAGCCATTTACATACCACTGAATCATTGGCATTTTTAAGTGGTGTGCCTAAAAACAAACCGTATGGCAAGTAAAACGATAAAAAAACCCACATAAAATGAAACAGTAGCAAGTACGCTACCCTAAAATGCCCACTAGAATGTGACTTTGTCATGAACCTGAAGTTCATCAAATGGGAGTGCCTGTCAAATCTCAGGTGGGAGACAGTTCCACAGGTACGCACAGTTATAAGCCGTGCCTCTTGAGACACGGGAGAGCACCAACAGAGACTTGCCCCAAGATCTCAGCGACTGGTCAGGGATACAAGAGATGAGGTGGCCCTTCAGATATCCTGGGCACAGCATTTTGCACTAGCTGGAGCTTTCGAACCAGGAGCAAGTTTAACATCATACTGAGAAGGGGGATACATACAACTGTGCATGCAGAGTGCCCTATGCAGATCCAGTGGGTCTATGCCCACATTTCTGTGGTGTGTGGTTTATTGCGTGACCAGGTGTAACAGCCCCAGCCCCCAGGGATCATAAGAAAGGAATAAAGACTCTGACGATGTTATGGAATTAAAATTAGGCCACAACTTTATTAAACTTCTAAATGTAGGAAGTCCTTGGCTTGGGCCTTGGGCGTGTATCCCTCGCAGCCCCCCAGCCGGGGAAACTGGGGCACAACAGGGTAAATGGGATATGGGGGTGCTCTGTGAGATGTAAATATAGTAGGCAGTCCAGTCCATATCCCCTCATGCAGGGTAGTTCACGGACAACCTTTCAGTGTATGGCCAGTGACACCCATTATATAATCCCTTTAAGAGGGGACCGTGGAATCGCCACCGCAGGGGGGTGAGTCACCACCTCACACACACATTACAGGGAAGAAAAGACTAAAAGATTCCACCCAAGGCCATTACCACCAAAGTTGTGATGAACTGCTGTGGAGAAGACCAAACCTGCCATTGCAGGAAAATTTCTTCCTGATCCTTTAACAGCAACCAATCAAAGACCGTAGCAGCACCCGCGAAACATGAAGAAAAAGTTAACCTGCAAGGGCGGGTAGGGAGGGTGAATCTCCAGAGCCGACTGCCTGGTTATCATCAGTTACACCCCCTATTTATAAATGGGGCTGGTCCCGCCTCCCAGCAAGAAACTCAATTACTGAGGCTGGGCGTGAACCTCCAAATAATAACACTGAGAGGCAAGCCAGCCCCCTCTCTACTAGAAAGTTCCATGGGAACTGTAGCACCACGCGTGATCCCGCAAAGGGCACCCACATTATAAAGTGTGAATGTTTATTAGTTAATTTAGATCTTTTTACGGCACGCTTCAGGAGTTATCAGGGAGAAATCCTAGTTTCCCAGGAAATCTCCCTACCTTTCACTTGAGAAAACCTGACTGCTCATTCATTATTGTTGACATTTTGGAATGTGAAGCACTCTTCAGTCCCATTCTTCTCAAGTTATGCTCCTGTGAATTAAAAAGTACTGGGTGAATCAAAGAAACATGTATAAGAACGGAGTCAGGCTCTGTAACGGCTGCACCTTTAAAGCAATTTATGGTTTGAGGTCAGAGACTGGGAAGACACAGCATGGCATTTGAGAGCACAAGCTTTAAAAAGGTTTAATTCCAGCATTTATAGTTGAGCCACCTCATTCCAGTAAAAGACTGGCATCTAGGAGTCTGGCAAAATTAAATGAATGGCAAAGTAATCTCATTAACTTTGGTCAACACAATAAAGAAGCAGCATTTCAAAGTTGTCTCCAATGGTTGTAAAATGTCAGACTCGCCACACTGCACAAACAGAAGCAACTGCTCATCTTCTGGCAATAATAATAATAATAATAATAATAATAATACAATATAGTCCAGTCTATAAGCAAAATTGTCTTATTGTTGGCAGACTCTCATAATATATATATATACAGTAGTACCTCGGATTAAGTACTTAATTCGTTCCGGAGGTCTGTACTTAACTTGAAACTGTTCTTAACCTGAAGCACCACTTTAGCTAATGGGGCCTCCCGCTGCCACCGCGCCGCTGGAGCATGATTTCTGTTCTCAACCTGAAGCAAAGTTCTTAACCTGAAGCACTATTTCTGGGTTAGCGGAGTCTGTAACCTGAAGTGTATATAACCAGAAGCGTATGTAACCCGAGGTACCACTGTATTTGCAAAAGCACATTTATTGGTATACAAATCATCAAGGAGCAAAACATCCAAATCTGATTCCATTTTTAATGCCAGCGTCCTGCAAGGATTTCCGTAAAAGTATGCAACATATTCACTCTGAATTTCAAAGAAACTCATGGAAGAACATTATTTGTGAACATTTCCTTATGAGATGGGCCATAGCTCAGCAATGCAGCAAATGCTATGCATACAGAATGATCCGGGCTCAACCCTTTGCCATTGCCAGTTAAAAGGATTTCATGGTAGCAGTGCTAGAACAAAAATCCCTTGCTGGATACCTGTGACAGCCCCCACCATGGCAGACTAGACCACAGATGGGTGGGCTCTAGTTCCACATAAAGACAGGTTCATGTGACAATAATGTAAGGCATTAGCACTGTCTTGTTCTTACAGAATCTGTTTCCCAAACAAGAAAACGGAGTGTGTTCTTATTAGAAGATCCTGGAAGGCATTACTCTGATTACTCATGGATCGGGATCAAAGAGAATTAGAACCAAATTATCATTATAGCTCCCATGTGTAAAGAAAATTAAGGTCACATAGTCTTTGGTATGCAGAGGTTTTTGTGTGTGTGTGTGTTATTGCAAATAATGCAATGGGTAGAATGGAATACACTGAAGACCTAACACTGGGCTGCAACCAGACTTAGGCCACAGCTGCACTACACATTTAAAGCACTATTATTCCGCTAGCAGTTATGGCTTCTCCCAATGAATCCTGGAAACTGTAGTTTGTTAAGGGATCTGAGAGTTGTTAGGCGACCCCTATTCCTGTCACAGAGTTACAATTCCTAGAGTGGTTTAACAACCAATCCTTCTTACCAAAGAGCTCTGGGAATTGTAGTTCTGTGACAGGGACAGAGGCCTCCTAACAACTCTCAGTAGCCTTTGATACTACAGTTCCCAGGATTCTTTGGGGGAACTCATGGCTGTTAAAGTGGTATCCCAGTGCTTTAAATGCATGGTGCAGAGACGGGCTTTCTTGAGATTAGATTCATTACTAAAAGCTTGACTAAGTCTGGTTCCAGTCCATTAAAAGATAGCCAGCTGTGGTCCAATCTTAACTAAGCTTGCTCCCAGGGTTAGGACTCTTCACCAGAGCTGACAGTGTATTATAGTCGAATGAATAAGGTGACTGCTGAAGTCACCATGAAGTCGAATGAATAAGGTGACTGCTGAAATAGGCATTGGGCGCGGGTGGCACTGTGGTCTAAACCACTGAGCCTAGGGCTTGCCGATCGGAAGGTCAGTGGTTTGAATCCCTGCGACGGGGTGAGCTCCCATTGTTCGGTCCCAGTTCCTGTCAACCTAACAGTTCGAAAGCGCATCAAAGTGCAAGTAGATAAATATGTACCGCTCTGGCAGGAAGGTAAACGGTGTTTCCGTGCACTGCTCTGGTTTCGCCAGAAGCGGCTTAGTCATGCTGGCCACATGACCCGGAAAAACTGTCTGCGGACAAACGTCAGCTCCCTCGGCCAGTAAAGCGAGATGAACGCCACAACCCCAGAGTCATTCGCAACTGGACTTAACTGTCAGGGGCCCTTTAGCCTGCATCCTTCCAAAAGAGGAAGAAATTTTGTTCATCATGCCTGACATTGATTTGGAACTTAAAATGTTATTTCATGACAGTCATCTTTGTATAACCATTTAAGAAGTTATAAACTTTGATTATTTGAATCCATTGCAATCACTGTATCACATACAAGAATATTGCTTAACTGTATCCCCACCCCATCCCAAATCTCCATGAAAATATAGCTTTTGGGATTAGACCTTTCTGATATTCTTCAGCTGACTCTTCAGCTATTGTTTGTAAATCCACCCATGATTTCCAGGTATCTTGTCTTTCTTAATTTTTTAACACACTTAAAGTTGTTTAAAGTTGTTCTGAAGTTAAAAAGGTCTATCATTGCAAGGAAGACATTTTTCCCCTTTCCTGCAAAACACACACTCACACACAGTGTGTATCAGGCTCTACCTCCCCACAACCTTAATAGAATTTCAGCATTCACTGCCAAATGGCCATCTGATGTTCTCTTCTGTGTACAAAGATTAAACCAGTCTGTCACAGGAGCACTAATGCAGTCAAATGACAAGTCTCCAGCCTCAAGCTTTTACAGGACTACAGACATTTCTGAAGACTTTTGGAGCCCAAAATAATGGGAGGGCATGAGAGGAAGTCTCTTCCCACAGATGCCTCCCCCCCCCCCCCCCGTATCTTCAGGTCATCAGCACATCACTGCCCTCAGACCTGCAGGTTTGGGTGCTTTTTGTGAAAAAAGGGTATAACATTTTCATTGTTGCAGGTAACAATGTAGGTTTGGGAAGAGGCGGAAGAATGGAGAAAAGCCAAATGCGTTTGGAAGAAATCTGGTCATTGCATGATATTTCACACTATTACTGAACTGCTCCACGTACAGCCTCAGGATCTAAAAGAAAGCCTTGAAATATATTTGTCTAAAATCTGCTTATCCTATTCAGAAATTACAACATTATAACTGGATTTGCAGCATGGGCCTGTGTGCACCAGCCCTGCCCCTTCCACCAAGGGGACTTGTACGTGGGTTCACATGAACTAACTTACAAGCCCACCCCCACCACCCCCAAAATTGGGGACGTTCTGGAATCAGAGTTTTTGTCCACAGGAAGGTTTGCAAGTGTGTCCAGACTTTGCTACTCAAGGTGACAGTGTCTGAATAGAAGCACCGTGGTCCAGCACACATGGTAAACACAGTTTAAACCTTGCAACTTCTGAAAAGGCCTAGAGACTTATGTGGATCTGACCTTTTTTTTATTATTCAGCTTTTCAAGATGTGCCCCATACAATATCTAATGGTTGTAGAGTCATTTACACTTCCTCTGTATCAGAAAAGGTGAATGACAACCCCTTTGAAGTCTGTATTAATGGACTTCCTAGTTTATTCAATTCATGCATCATGAAATGTAGGTCATGAAATACAGACCTCCGACGATTCAAAAAGATGCTGCTCCCTTCCACACTTAGCCTCTTTATACCTTTACAAATAACAGCAGAACCAAAACATTTTCTATTAAAAGTTGGAAGAGATTTTTTTAAAAAAACTTTTCCTCTCCAGCTGAAAGAACGAACAGCCTCCCTCCCCACCCAGTTCTTTGCAGGAATAACTACAGACCATTTGCATGCTGAGCTGTCAGACCATGCACTTTCCATTAAAGAGATAACATCCTTTTTCATAAGTCCATTTGGGATCCATTTTAGTGTTATCTAAAAATCAAATCTACACGGTAATCCTTTTAATGTACTCTTGACTTTTAAAAAACAGCTTTATGTTCCTTCAGGAAATGTTTTAAGCCATTACTTGGTAATTACTATTCACCCATGAAAACACTGATCTTTTACAATATATAATCAGTTTGCAGACTCAAAAATAAAGCAGGCTAGAATTTTGTCGAGTGAAAGCAGGGGAGAACAACCCAAAGGTTATGGGAGTAAAGCCATTTTCTACTCAGCAGTCTAAATATCAAAAGTGGTATATTTCTCCATTATGCAAGAAAATTGTGCCGTCGTGGCAGAGCTTCCAAGGCGCCATAGGAAGATAGCTTGATGTAGAGGGGTCACCATTTTGTTTTAAAGTCAAGTTTTGCAAACAAAAGCAGTGATCAATTCTCTTTCACTTTATATGCAGGAAGTGTTAATATTTCCAAACATAGCTTCTGTTTTGCTGTATGACTACAACACTCAGAGAGTGTCAAAGGGGGAAAACAATAGAAACAATACACCACAGGGAGTGGTCTAAAGGCGCATGAGGCCAACTTCCATTTTAAAGCTAAAGAGGTTTGGGTCTGGTCAACGCTTGGATGGGTGACTACCTTGGAACCACAACTTCCATGATGGAAGAGGTGTGGGATATAAAGGTAATAAAATAAATAAGTGCTTATTTCCACTCTCCCAACTATTGTTTCTGATACAGGATCAGACTCAATGCACAACCACCACTCTGGGATCTAAATACCTCCACTACAGGTAGCCTTTCCTACTCCTTTTTTCACCATTCTCATTCTTTTTCCATCTATCATTGCCAAGTCCAATTTAAAGCCCTGGGCATTGATCCTTAAAGCCCTATATGGTCCTGGAGAATGTTAAGTGAGTATCTGCCTGTGCCAGGTTAACCTGCCCAGGTCTTAAATTCAGCCCCTGCTTACAGGTCCAGCAATCAGAATGGCAGGCACAAGAGTCGAGGCCTTTTTGGTAGTGGGTCCATATCTGTGGAACATCTTCCTACAAGAGGTACCATTTGGCTCCCCTTCCCGTTTTCAGGTAGGCACACTTAAAAACCTTTTAATTTCATTTTGCCTTTGATTAAAGGGCGTCAGACTTTAAATTGTTACTGGCCATTGCTTTAGATTGTTTTTAAAAATGGTGATATTGCTGGCTGTATTTTGGGGTGCTGTTCTTTTACACTGCTCTTTTAGTTCCAATATTTCACATTTCAGTGTGATTTTTAAATTGTTTTTACTAACAGTAGACCACCTTAGGAAAACTGTGCTTTTGAAAGGTGAAACATAAATCCTTGAACATAAATATAAAAATATCCCTACACTGGACTACTGCTGTAAGAGGCTGCCACATAAGGCATGCTTGTTTCACCCAGACCTGCTAAATCCCATAACGAGTGCTCCAAATTTAGCCACTCCCCGAATATTTTATCCACTCGGAAGCAGATATCCCTTTCACCCTCCACTACAAGGAAAGGAGGAAAAAATGGTTCTGAAAGTGGTTGTGAATACCTAAAGTGCTGGCCCCGAGGGCACCTTCTACTTAAACACAGTCCTTAGGCAAAATCCTTTCAGCATCCTCATTTAGCCTACCCTGAAGTCAGAGACTAAAACACAGATCATGACTAGAGCAGATTTTGACACATTTGGTTCTGGAAATCCCATTAACTTAGAGGCCTTTCAAACTTCCAGTTACTTTAACATGCACCTCAAACCAGGGGGATGTGTTTACAAGAGCATTTTTAAGTATGGGAAGATGGAATCCAGCACTTTGGATATTCCACTGGGCTGCCCAGGCTTCGCAAGGTGGCATCCCTGCAACAATTTATTTGCAAATGCAGGCAACATTCAGAGGAGGAGAAAAAGTTCCTGAGTGTTCCCCACTGCTTAACACCTTAGGAGTATAGGAAGCGGCCTTCTACTGAGTCAAGCCATTGGTCCATGTAGCTCACTATTGTCAACACTGACTGTGAGCCGCTCTCTGGGGTTTAAGACATGGAGAGATTCTTAGTCCTACCTGGAGACACCATGGATGGAAGCTGGGTCCTTTTGCAAGTGAAACATGAGCTCTACCACTGAACTGCAGCCATCTTCTTCAGCCCCAGCACCACTGTCTTCTGAGAAGCTCAATGCATAGGCTCGGATTCAGTGAAATGCTTTCTGAATGGAGTTTTCCTGACTCACCCTTCCCATTGCACAATCCTGCACCTCTCCCAGAGTAACTCTTGGTGGTTCAGCTGGAGAGGGATTAGGGACCCCTTCACACCAAGAGAAGTGATTTGTGCTTATGATCCAAGCCGTTCTCTTTTCTTCCTGTTTGAAGAAATCATCTGACTTTGGGCCAAATGCGATGTGACCTTAAATGCAAATCTGCAATGAATACGGAGGCTGCAGTGATATTTGCTGTTTTATTTTCACCTCCTTTCCTAAGTATTCCCAGTTTTAAATTGCCCTTTTCGCTGCTGCTCTACACTGAGCTGGTATGTTTAGTGAGCTCTCTATGACTCCAAAATCTCTTTCCCGAGTGCTTCAACCAATTAACACCCAATCAGCATACATAAAAAGCTTTTTTTTGGTCCTGTTTGCGCATCACCTTACAATTCTATCTGACCAGTTTGAATGCAGCTCCTTTTACAGTTATTTAAGATCCATGTGATTATTATTTTTTTACCATCCTGTGCTATTGGGGTTCAACTGCAAACTGGTCCAAACGTAAATATATTTTGGTCAGGGGGTGCCACTGTTTACTTTCTCTTGTTGCAAAAGGATTTTCTGATTGTGTGTAGATTCAGCGCCCCTCCCCCAAACCCCTTTTATACAACACATAACTTGTTTATAAAAGTTATTATCATAACATGTGATGATAGACATTGAAAGGTGGGTGGGTGGGTGATAAATTAAATGAATATTTGGATATCAGCCACGAGTCAAATGGGGCCTCAATGGATTAGACTGAGACAGTCCAATCCAATGTGGCATACTATCAAAACAGCATGGCATGGCCTCCTAAAGAGCTTTCCATAATATAAGGCAAGAATGGGGAACTTGTGGCCTTCCAGATGTTTTGGACTCAACTGCTATCAGCCCCTGCCAGCTTGTCCAATGATCAGGAATGATGGAAGCTGTAGTTCAGCAACATCTGGAGGGCTCACAGTTCCTCACTTCTTATATAAGGCCAGACACAGAAATGGACACTCCTGATATGTGGCCAAAGACAGAACTGGAGACCAGAAAGACCTTTGCTCTGCCCAAATGAAGCAATTTTTAGGTCCATTTATCCCTAGCCTCGCTTACTGCCTTTAAATATGCAGTTCTATAGCCATTTACCTAGGAGTAAGCTCCAGTGAATTCAATGGGACTTACTTCTGAGTCAACATGTTGTAGTAGAATTGTGCAGTAAGGCAATTACAGATCCTTCAGAGGACCCATCACTTTATTCCACGGCTGTTAAGTTCCTTTAGTGTTTGTTGGATTTTTGAGTGCTGAAGGGAACTGGACTTACCAAACTAATAAAATAAGGCATTCTAAGCACCTTCCAATCTTTTTAGAACAGTCCGATTCTCTCGGCAAGTCTCAATTTCACTGCCTCAGGTAACTGTGTGCCAATGCACTGAACCAGAAAGCTAGAGTCTAGCAGGAGTTAGAGACACATTGCTAACATCAGGGTTATTTTAGATTAGGGTACTTCAAAATCAATTTTGGATTCAAACTTTTAAATGCACTCACTCTCCAGAACAGAGAAAACGAACTTGCAATAAGTGGGTATTTTCAAGGCTAATTTGCTACAGGCTTCAGTGCAACTCAAAAGTTTTCTAAAGAAAAGAAGCAACTTGGAACCTTTTGGTGCTCGCAGGCCTAAATCAGGTGTGTGTGTGTGGGGGGGGATTGGATCTCAACAATTCTAGAAAGCTTCAGGCTGATTTGTACAGTAGTTCAGGCAGCCTAGGAGAACCTGCGCCATTTGAACGTTCATATTACCATGTCTTTTCTCGCTTTGATTAGCACCTTACTCAGTTTCACTACTAAAAGACTAGAGAAACTTAAATGGTACTGTATATAATGAAGCGCGTACCCAGAAAATGCAAAACAGGAGATGAAACAAACCCATAGGTGCAAGAAATTAAACTTCAACAATGCAAAGTGTGTTATGTTTCAAGCCACACTGTTCAGAGACACTTGCATAGATTTTATAAATACATCTAAAGCTTCTTTAGCTCCTGCTGTTGTATTAATTTATGGGTCCGTGTAAGCTTTGTGTAGTCATCTGATTTGAAAAGGGGGCTATAAGTATGTTTAAAAACCACACACACACTTCCAGTGCTTGTCCCCAAGGGTGATCCCAACAAGAACAACCCTTCTAGCATCTGAGCCTACCTGAAAGGGGATCCCATGTCTTAAAATGCCTGCATGGGAATTCTAGGTTCAGCACAGGAGCTCTCTTGAGATCAGGCAATGTCTCCACATGTACTATGGGTAAAAAGGTAAATGTAAAGGACCCCTGGATGGTTAAGTCCAGTCAAATTTGACTATGGGGTGCAGCAGTCATTTCCACTTTCAGGTCGAGGGAGCCAGCATTTGTCTGGAGACTGCTTTCTGGGTCATGTGGCTGGCATGACTAAGCTGCTTCTGGTGCAATAGGACACCGTGACGAGTGCCAGAGCACACGGAAATGCTGTTTACTTTCCCGCCACAGCAGTACTTATTTATCTACTCAGGCTGGTATGTTTTTGAGATGCTAGGTTGGCAGGAGCTGGGACAGAGCAACAGGAGCTCACTCCATTGTGCGGATTCAAACTGCTGACCTTACGATCGGCAAGCCCACGAGGCTAAGCGGTTTAGACCACAGCGCCACCCACGTCCCTATACTATATATAGGCATGGAACGTGCTATCTTGCAGAGCCACTTCTTCTATGCAGCAACTAAGAACAAAAACTAGGAGCCATGAGAAGCAGATACTTGGCTTGTTATAATAATAATAATTTAATAATTTTATTATTTACACTCCACCCATCTGGCTGGGTTTCCCCAGCCACTCTGGGTGGCTCCCAACAGAACATTAAAAACAGAATAAAACTTCAAACGTTAAAAAATTCCCTAAACAGGGCTGCCTTCAGATGTCTTCTAAAAGTCAGAGTGTTGGTTATTCTCTTGACATCTGATGGGAGGGCATTCCACAGGGTGGGCGCCACTACCGAGAAGGCCCTCTGCCTGGTTCCCTACAACCTCACAGTGAGGGAACCGCCAGAAGGCCCTCAGAGCTGGACCTCAGTGTCTGGCCTGGACCACGAGGGTGGAGACGCTCCTTCAGGTATACTGGGCCAAGGCTGTTGTTGTTCAAGATACAGCAGCCCTAGGGAATCTCCAACAGGGATGTGGTGTGTCAGGAAGGGGCGATTTTGTCCCTGTGGTCCCAATTCAGATCAGCCCCCTCCCCATAGCTGCTATTTAATAAACAAAAACCAAACATGCAATGGCCAACCCCGTACTTAACATCACATCTTCCGGAGAAAGGGAACTGTGTTTACGTACTTCTGATATTCACAGAGTCCAGCAAGCACAGACACCATTGTGCTGTGCTTCCAGCATGGACACAAACTAAAGACAACCTTCAGTTCCCACGGGTCTTTGCAGGACAACATGCAGGCACACTGTAAAACCTGCAGTTATCTAACCCCCTTTGTAGGCACCACTCAAATGAGCTTCATTTAGAAGACGCAAAGTCTGGATGAAGTCAGCCTCAAATGGCAGGTACATTTCTTTGCACACAGTAAATCACAGAAGTTGGTAGTACAAGCCAAAACCAAAGCCAACCCTCCCCCAAAGCACTTGAATAACCTTAAACTAATTCATGTGATTATACCAAAAAAAAAAAAAAACTCCACTCAAATTATTTCAGATGAGGCAGGAAAATTTGCAAGACATATAGATGAGAGAACTGAGGTCAAAGGTCAGCCCAAAAGCAATTAAGATGGCTAATGCTCAGCAACTTGACACAGGTTTGCTTTGTATTCAGAACTAGCACTAAGTATCTCAAGAGATTGTAATTAAAACCTGTCAAGCTCAAATTAAGTTATTTAGAAAGACTCAAGAAAGCTTTTAAAGCACTAAACGCCTCTGCTAATATGGAAAAAGTCACTAGATAGAGATTAAAATGGTTTAAAGTTCTGTGGGCACTTGATTTTTTTTTTTTTTTAAGAAGCAGCAAAAATGAGGCAATTAAGAGGAACATACCATTCAGAAGACTTTGAGTTGTGATGGAATTATTTGAATGGACTTTCAAGATACAATATAAAAATGAATGGATCTTCTCTCAAAACTGGGTGAATCAACCTTTATTATCTAACCCTCAGTTTCTGCGTCTATTATTACTACCACAAATAAAGAGGCACCCTTGTTCTGGATAAAAGGGGAGATCAGGAAAAGCACGATTCTACTGCTGGTACCGCTTGGGCCAAATCCAGCCTCCTGTGTGGTATATTCTGGTCCACAATCTCCACAGTGGCAAAAGATGGACACAGATGGGCAGCACTGGTGGCAAACAGTCCCTGCAGAAGACCTTTTTGCAGGGGGAGAGGGTGGGCATGGGCCACACCCCTGTCACATACACTTCCTCCATTTCAAAGGTGGACTGAGGAAATAAAATGCTCTTTAAGCCATGACACCCTTTACTGTTTTGGCTGCAAGAGACTTAGGCTGGATCTAGACACATCAATGAAGCGTTTCTGTTTAAAGCACTGTAAGTTTAAACACTTAACTTTAAACTTACAGTGCTTTAAACAGGTGGCGCGGGTGGCGCGCCACCTGTTTAAACAGGACGCGGGTGGCGCTGTGGGTTAAAGCCTCAGTGCCTAGGGCTTGCCGATCGTCAGGTTGGCGGTTCGAATCCCCGCGGCGGGGCGCGCTCCCGCTGTTCGGTCCCAGCGCCTGCCAACCTAGCAGTTCGAAAGCACCCCCGGGTGCAAGTAGATAAATAGGGACCGCTTACCAGCGGGAAGGTAAACGGCGTTTCCGTGTGTGGCTCTGGCTCGCCAGAGCAGCGATGTCACGCTGGCCACGTGACCCGGAAGTGTCTTCGGACAGCGCTGGCCCTTGGCCTCTTTGAGTGAGATGGGCGCACAACCCTAGAGTCTGTCAAGACTGGCCCGTACGGGCAGGGGTACCTTTACCTTTACCTTTTTAAGTTTAAACAGGGAAAACAGGTAGAGAAAAAAAGGGACTCAACGTCGCCGCCTGGTGGCATAATGTTATATCGCACATACAACGCATATCAATTGTTTTTTCTTTACCAGTCTAGCTGAGTCCTAACACAATTTACCTCTAGAAGCTACCACTTTGTACAGTACATCACTGGCTTTCAAATTGTGCTGTGAGAAATGCTGGGGCTCCTTAGAAGTTTAGCTGGTATTCCTCAATGAGATGACGAGTAATGATGAACAAGCATCCCAGTTGCTCCTAAAATGTGCAGGCACAGGGCACAATCTCAGCTCTCAGAGGCAACCAGGAATCCTAAGAGGCCCGACCTCTGTGTGAACTGACTGTGAGCCCAAAAACATTTCCTCAGAATCTTCTACAGTACTGAGTCTACAGCTAGGAGTTGAGAATGAATACATGCTACCTTGCATTTAAGGGTCACCCTATCAAATTTGCAGTTTCCAAAACAATACGCAAACCAAACACAGACACCCTTTGGCATCTTGCATGTCTCTGAATATTGCAGTACAGTTCTCAAGCTAAGCAGTGTACAGAAATGCACAAGTTGTGCAGAAAATGCATATATATTAGTGAAAACAACATACAAAAATGCATCCTACTGCATCAGAAAGAATGACTTTGCAAAACTGTGTACATTATGCAAAACTGAATTAAAAATGTGTGCACCCGAAAATGCTTACGGATTTTCGTGAGGACTGTTTAAATTGCAAACTGATGTGGGAATGTCGAGAACTGAGCTTACGACTGGAAAAATGAGAAACCGAGAGAAACCAAAATTGAAAGATTCTGATCTATATTTACAACACAGAGTTTCCATAGCAGATGTTCCTCAGCGGTCAGGAACATAAAAAGAAAAATTAAGCCCTGTTGTAGGTTTATTACTACCTGAGATTTTGTTACTTCTGCGATAGACAATCATGTCTGATTCCTGTTGGCAACTACATCATGTGCTAGAACACCAAAGTGTTTGGAGCAGAGTATAGTACAGACCCCACCTTGGCTAGCCAGATTATCGTCAGTGTTTTCCTTTTTACACAAACATTTGCTAAGAACTAATGAACCACGGAGAAATGACCTTGCTCTTTACTGAACAAAAAAAGGAATTATCCACAAAATGTCAAATGGCATCATGAACTAATCAGGCAATATATTAGCCCACACAAAAAAAGATCAGCTACAGATATTCAGAGAGATTTTGAGAAAAGTTCATGGATCATAAGTGTCTGGAAACCAGATTTGAAAGAACAAAACCGTCTCTGGGGAGGAGGTTGTTGCATAGTCCATTTTATTACTTTTGAATCGTGTTAGGTTTTTACTCCTCCCTCTCCTCCCCCCCCCTCCACTTTATTAAAGTGAACTCAGTGCTGGGAGAACAAGCTTTTAATGGACTAAGAACAAGGGAGGAAGCAAGAGACTTTACCAAACCCAGTCATAACGTGTGCGTTTTTTTCCATTTTTGGAGGGCAGTTCAAGTTCATACTGAGGAAGCACAAACTGCTGTAAAAAGGAAACATTGCTGTACAAACACAAATATGGGATTATACCCGTTACCATAGTCTTTTCTCTCACTCATGGGATATTCAAGCTAGGCGTTTGTTTCTCTTAAGTTTCCCCACCTCTTGCATCTTAGTCTTACTTTCTCCAGTGAGGTTCCATCAAAACACACTTGAAATACTGAAGGAAGTGCCCAAACAAAACACAAATCCCATGCTTCTAATCTTTTATTAGCTCTAGCAACTGAAGAGGTGTACCCGAAAGTGACTGGCTGAGCGTCGTGTGGAATATATACAAATTATAGATATGGGTTCAAGCCCCACATTGGGCAAAAGCTGTTTTCTTTTGTATACTCAGATTCCTGACTTACGAAGCTAGTATAGCGCCTTATCCTTCACTATAAAAGGGGGCAAGTAGGAGATGTTCTTATGGCCATTGCTGTTTTGAGCGCTCTGCACACTAATTTATTTTCTTGCAGGGAGGTGCTTGAAGGCACGGATGGAGGAGGCATAGAAGTTCTGCTTTGAAGAGTGACCTTCCTCTCCCTAGCGAGCCCCCCTCCTACTGTGCTTACCAGTGTGGGGCGCCTTCTCCCTGAAGCCCCAGTTGCAGAAGTAGTGTCAAGATTCCTGGTGGGTGCGTGTATTTCGAGCCCTCGGTTTACCTGCAAAGGGTTCTGAGAAGATCCTTGTTATCTTCCTGTTATCTCTCTCTGCCCCCTGTCACCCATGCAATTATACTGGGTGATCATTGTTTAAATGATGTGATCTCTTTCTGGAAAGCGCTCAATCACTTAGGTCCTCACTTTTGTATAACGGCTCACAAGGGTCTATTTGCTTGGCCTATATGAACCCTCACAAAGGTTTGAGTACATCTGCCAATTGCCTATTTCCCCGATATTCAGGGACAGATAAAAGCAGCAGTGGGCAATCTCAGGCAACTTTTCCTGATGGGAACGTGGAAAGAGAATACACACCCCAGAATCCACTGCTGAAGAGGTCATTCAATAAAGTCCTTTCCAGCTCGGCGACAATGAGGTACCAAGAGCCAAGGAGGCTAGTTTCTTCTTCCAAGATGAAGCCAGAGTTCAAATGTTTTTGACTAAATTTATATCCCCCTTTTTTGCAATGTGTCCGACAAAACTATTGCAGTAGTCTGGGGACATATTTTATTTATGTCCTGCTGTTTTTGGTGCTACTGTAATTCTTTTGCATAGTGGTTTTGCTGTTAGTTTAAATGTCCATGAGTGGTTACACTATTTTTGTTGTATTGTCTTTTATCATGTTGTGCCTGACCCTGTCCTCTATGAGAGGAAGGGCAGGGTATAAATAAAATAATTATGATGACAAAAGAATGGTGTAGGAAATTTGATTCAGTTTGAATTTAAAGGCAAACTTACGTAATTCACACTTTTCAGAACAATGTGCAGACAGAAACACAGCCATCTTTCAAAATCCACACTCCTCTGAATTTTGCAATGCAATTCTGTTAAGCAATGTGTACAAAATTGACATACAAGGGTAAAGTGTGCATAAAAATGCACAAATTGGGAAAAATACCATACAAAAATGCAGCACATGGGGGAAATGGCTTTGCAAAAACATATATTAGGCAAAATTGAAAAACAACAACATGGATGCACTGAGAGAAATTTGCACATGAGCTACAACATGTTATTGGTTAAGAATCACTCTTTGATATTCTCTTTTTAATTCGTATTATAGAAACACCAAACCAAAATGCATTTAAAACAAACACACAAGAGTTTTCCTGCTGTCATGCCAACTAGAACCATCCCTCACACCCACACCCACACCCACACATCTGGCCGGGTTTCTCCAGCCATTCTGGGCGGCTTCCAACGAAATATTAAAAATACAATAGAACACCAGACATTAAAAACTTCGCTAAACAGGGAATGTCTATTCAGAAGATGGGTAACTAGGATTGCGCTGTTGGGCTGCAATCTTGTACCCACTCACCGAGGTGCAAGTCCTATTGAACTCAATGGGACTTACTTTTGTGTAGACATGTACATAAGTGCACTATTAACTTTTAGTTGATTAATCTGCCAATTAAATTATACAGCCTCCCTCCATTTACGACACATCCAACTAAACAACAGCAGTGCCACAGAAGCAGAACTGTGTTTAGTGATACGTCTACATTTCCCCCAACTCAAAATTCTTATGTAATATTTTGAGAAGTGAGTAAATGCACTGCTACTATGGGACATACGTTTTAACCTTATATGTTCATTATATGTGTGTTTGTGGGTACAGAATCAGAAAACAGGTATCTTCACACATAACATATAACAAATTTTTATCCCGGAGAAGCTGCCCCCAAGGTATTTTAAGCATGGTTTTCACTTCCAGTGTACTGATGAGATCAGTGAGACTAAACACAGTGCAGATTTAATAATATATAAGGTGTAATACCATATTAGAATGTCACCGGCGAAGATCTGAGTCTAAATATTAAACACAGCTGTACTTTTTAAAAACCTAAGATGCTGCTGTGATGCATGTGTATTAAAGTCATTTCTAGAGTCAGACAACCCAGTTTATTCCATTTAGCTGCAGTTCTCTAGAGCTGGACATAAAAAAAAGCAGTTCTCACGCAAACATGGCAGAGAACAGGGATTACAGATGCGTTAGGAAAACATTTGTTTTGCATGAGACATTCGTTTAGGATGCTTTCGCACGGCTGCAGAGGACAGTGGCAACAAAGGTCGCCAACATTCTCAATGGGTGCATAAGTGTGTACAAGCAAACGGCTTCCTCAAATCTGCAGAATGATATTTGGTAAAGGCAGGCAAAAACCTACATATCCCCACCACCACTACTTGATCTGCAGTAGAGAGCGGCTTTGGATTGGCTCCATAAGCCTGAGTTGTGCCCGAATTTAGGGTATCTAGTGTGTGAACATGAATAAGCATCTATTTCAAGCATTATAGGAGAACTGTAGAAACAGGGAGTGCAACCCAGGCCCTATATGCACTATACATTCAAAGCTGTATCACACCACTTTAAACAGTTGTGGCTTTCCCTAAAGAGTCTGATATCTTGGTTTTCTATTAGCACTTAAGGGGGGGTATCTAGAAAAAGTGGTAGCTCAGTAACAGGCCTGCCACTTCATCTCGAAGTCTAAGACCTGACTTAAAAAATGGAAAGTGCTTCAGGTATCATACATTTACTATTGCTTTTTCGCAATCGTGGTACAAATTCATGGTTTTATGATGGCCCTACAGAAGATACACACGTGATCTGAACTGGTCTGCATTTGTATTGGTGCTCTTCAAATCACGCTTTTACATACTTGCTGATACATATGGTGATAAAGGCCACTGGTTTTGAGCTATCATTTCAGACACCATTTCTCACATATGCCACACTTGTTTTAAGGAACAGATTTGGAAACTACACTTTGTAAAATATATTCCTTATGGATAGGTGCTGGTTATGTAGAGCTGAAATTGCATGAGCTGCAATGGGATAGGAAACGCTGTTTTATATGCTGAATTTTTTATGCCTTTAAGGAATAAACGCATTCAGAAACAGAAGCAGAGGCCTCCTTCCTTTAAAAGCAAGCAAGTAAAGTAGCATTTACTATTCTCAATTAATGGCATCTTGATGGGAAGGGGGCGGGAATTAAAGTTATTTCTGAGTAGCAAACTTAGATGGATTGCTAATGTGTAAAGACCTCTTTTTTGGTTACAAAAAAAGTCCACACAATGATCGAAAGACTAAAATTTATGCTGTGGCTCAGTATAGTCTAATTTTACTTCAGACACATTCTTGAAAAGACTGTTCCAAAGACGGCACTCCATTTTCTTTATTATTTTTCAATGATGTATCAAAATGCAGATTAAAGTATCTCAACCACTGCAGAACTTTCATAAAACTTAGTGATGATCACAGTCTACCATATTAGGAAGCAGTAATACATCTTGATCATATTCTCCTATGGATTATTAGGAAAACCTAATGTGGTAGAACACAGCGTAATAACTACTTTTTTAAAAAAGAAGCAGCAGCTTTAACATACTCTTCTTTAACATATACATAAAATATAATAGGATTGGATGTTAGCTGGATTTCACTTGCAGTGGTACCCTTTTCACTGCCAGCTAAACAGTAGGATGAATGGGCAGCATCTGTCGCAATGGCAGCTAGCCGCTGATGGAGGGACCATCTACCTGCAAAAATGGGAGGGGCAGGATGCACTATGGGGTAGCAGAATGTGGGTTGGCTAGAATATCCTGAAAAATATAAGGGAAAGCCAATGTTCAAGTAAAGCTGATCAGTATAACGAACCACTTTTTTCCACAATGCCTCTTTCCTGCTAATGGACAATTTTTGGTAAGAACTCCCTGTATGAAAACACACATTACAGGTCAGAAATTGTTTTGCTGATTGAAATTAACTCAGATCTTGAGCTATTGACTCATGCTTTAGAACACTAAATTGTCTACAGGCCATTAGTAATTGGCCTATAAGATTTCATAAAACCTTTAAAGAGAAACTTTGTACTGGCTTTAGATTGGTTCTGAAACTGAGATTAGGGGAGCAATGTTTTAGGAAGCAATTTGACGGTAAGAAGCAGGAGAAAAGGAAAGAGCGCCAGCAATTAGTGAAAGCCTGTTAATAGCACAAATATGATAATTGAAATGGGCTTCACTGAATATCGTGAATATTCTAAGGTATCTTTCTATTAGCACAGATGTGGATACGCAACAACATCAGAAGTAAAGAGTTGGGAGCCAGCTGGCATCTCTGGTTAAAAAGGGTCAAATAGCAGGTAACTGGTAAGACTTCTGGTAGAGACTCTGGAGAATAGCTGCCCAACAGAGCAGCCCATCAGGTAGATGGACAAATGCCCTGAGCTGTCACAAGGGAGTTTCCAGTGTTCCGAAGTAGACAGTGCAGTCGGTCCTGTCAAATGGTGAGAGCGATCAAGGTGGGCCCTGCAGGAAGTCATAACTGAGTGCAATGTGCTACTCTGGCCTTTTCTGTTTCCAATCTTCTAGGCATGGGCAAATAGATCTATGGATTGGGTGCAACTAGATCAGTTAATCACTACCAATGCAGACAAATGCAACAGGGTAGTAGCCACGTGCAGGATAGTCATTCAAGAAGATATATAGAGGCTGGCCTCCTTTACATGTCTTACATTTGCATGCTCAAAAAGTTAACATTTTGGTGGTATAAGAATGAGACATGTCTCCAGGTTTGATTCAGAATGAAAGGGTGCCTTCAGCTATCAGAGGTTTTGAAAACATTGCAAAACAGCAGAGGATTCGAGCAAAAACATGGCCTGTTTAGAAACCAGACCCGAAGAAGGGCCAAGGAGTGGTTGCTGATTTCCACATAGCAGCAAAAAAAATGACAATAATATACCAGTTTAATCAAAAGTGCAGCAGAAAACTTTCCCCCCCTTTTAGTGCCAAAGAGAAGAGTAGATTGGCTAAATTTCAATTTGCCTCTGCAAAATGTTAAAGACATGTCATTTTCTGATACCAGAAAGACAAATATGAGCAACTAAAAAAGACAGCTCCCTCACTTTTAAGTGATGGAAAGTCAATTTGCATCATAATTACAAGCAAGTCTGTATAGTGGTGCGTTTAGTTAAAGCAGTAAACTACTATAATAAAAATGCACCTGGGGAATATTTAGAGAAAGCACTAATGATTTCTTCCCTAGTGGTTAATAAATTCACTTCCAGATCAATTTGTTCATGATAGAAACTTGAGAACATAAACAGTTACACAGGCACATTAGAGTGTGTCTTTTTCAGTATAAATGATTTATTACAATGATTAGCAGCACATAAACAATTTAAAATACAACTCTAATTAGTTTTTTGGAAGAAAAGGAGAAAAACCTTCCTAACTCTCTCTTCACATTATGTTTTACTTTTCTAAGTGTGTACTTTTTAATTAAATCCAAATGTCACAATAAATTTAAAGTGTTTTATTACCACTCCGGCTAACTAAGCCATTCATGCAAACACCCATTATATTAAACCAGATGCAGGGCTGAGAGTGGCTGGGGAGGAGAGAGAGGGGTGGGAAAAGAGGCAATCATTTCTGTATTTGACAAGAGACTTTACAAAAGGTTTAAATACCACAAGATTTTTGGCAAGCATTTTCAATTTTACCCGAGGAAGCTGGTCAACTAATTGATGTTTAAAACCATTTCCAAGTTTGAAAGCGTCAGACTCCATTAAACTGTCCCTTCTGGGGTTGGAGTTGCAAGGGAGGGAAAGAGAAGAGCCGAAAAGAGTGACACTTCTGCCTAGCCTGGGAGTTTTGTCTTAAATGCTTCAGAACTTCGGTTGTAAAAGGCTGCCTTGTGGCACACATTAAACTTAGTGTCTGGATAAAAGGTTCTGATGTCTTAACAGTGGGTGGAAGTGGCGTTATACAGGAAGGAGCAAAATGAGAGAAGCGAACTTTCTCCTTCTGCACTTTTGAGTGGAAGGTTGGAACGCTGCATCTCCTGAGATGCGACATCGGAGGTGTCAAGGAAGACACACTGATGGCTCAGGATGAGTGTCATGCTGCTAATTTCTTAGCCATTCTGAAGAGCTTAGGAAAAGTCCACAGGACCACAGGAACCACTCCAGCTTCAAAATTTGTTTCAATTTAGCCCTGCCGCAGACTCAAGCGACATTTACACTATGTTGCTACTTCAAATGGCCACGGCTCCCCTCCTCAGAAGAATTATCGGAGGGTTAGTTTGTTAAGGGTGCTGAGAGTTGTTAGATAACCTCCTATTCCCTTCACAGAGCTACCATTCCCAGAATGGTTCGACAATCAAACCCTCTTGACAGGGAACTCTAGGAATAGTAACTCTGTGAGGGAAGAGACCAGACAAATTAGGCCATGCACTAAATAATCATTCAGTAGCCTAGCAGAAAAGTTGAAGCAATGTACAGTGGTACCTATAGTTACGAACTTAATTCGTTCCAGAGGTCTGTTCTTAACCTGAAACTGTTCTTAACTAGAAGTGTGCTTTCGCTAATGGGGCCTCTTGCTGCCGCTGCTCCGTCAGCACAAGATTTCCGTTCTCATCCTGGGGCAAAGTTCTCAACTTGAGGTAACTCTTCCAGGTTAGCGGAGTTTGTAACCTGAAGCATTTGTAACTCGAGGTACCACTGTATTGTCCAGTACCACCTACCAACTTAAACATTTTTGAAGAGATTAATTTATATTTATGTTATGTTATATTTAAGTCACTTTGGGTTGCCTTGGGCAACCCAAGAAAATATGGATGTTTCCCTAAAGCAACATGGATGCAAAGTGTTACATACTAAGCAGCTGTGTTATTAGTCATGTATTTAGAAAGATACACAAAACCAACACAAAGAGATTAATACGTAGTTAAAGTAGACCTCATTACTAATTTGCTTGGGAAGCTGGAATCTTGATTGGGAAATTCCCAAATATGTCAACGTAACTAAAAAACCAAGAGTAGCATTTAACAATGCTTTGCTGAGGAAGAATCAATGAAATTAATATTCATAGGTTAGACATGCTAATTTAAATGGGCCTACTCTGAGTATAACAAAGTTGAATACTACCAGTTTTTAAGTGGAACCAAAAAGTTATCATTTAAAAACAAGTTTCAGAATCAGGGATTGAAAACTTTTAAGTGCTACTAACATGGAAGAAAAATTACAGAGAGTTCCCTCCCTTCAGAATTATTTTTTTCAATGTGCCTTTTCAATCTCCCTTTTCTTAAGGAAGAAAAATGTTTTTTTTTTAGAGCACAGCATTAAAAGAATAGAGAAAAGCAAACCTCTGAACATACATGTATTGAGAAGAGGTCATTTGCCAAATATACCTCCTGCTAGCATCCATACTGTTTGACTGAAAAAGCCTATTGAGAACTGTAAAGGACGTGACATAAAGGATTTCTAACACAGATTACTTAACATTGGAGGGAGGCAGAAATGCTCTGTATGCAACCAACTTCTTTCAGATGGGTTTCTCTTGAGCCTTTCTTTTGCTCTTCTCCGTCTACCTCCCCAAATTCTAACAATTAAAACTGTGTTCCCACTATGGACTTTCATAGAGCAACTTTGATAAAGCACAGCGGAAAGAATAGACTACTGTTTGCAACGAGGACTAAAAAAACCCGAACTGTTCCTCAAGTTTTGCGACTGAAGCTATCCACCCACTGGTGGAAATCCAGGGTCAAATCCTGTTTTAACACATTCATTTTAATTGAGGGCCAAACTAGATACAGTGGGCAGCAGTTCCACAGGTTGGACCCTAACCATGTGTGCTCACAAGAAAGCCCCTTTTAAATTCAGTAGGCTTAAGCTCCACTGATTTCAGCGGGCACCGTGCCAACTAACTTGCCATGCCATCCTATGTGTGCCCACTCAGAAATAAGTTGTGGTCGTGACTCCAACTATGCTTACAGCCTTATAGTGCAATCCCATGCATGTATACACAGAATAAATTCCCAAAGTTCATGGGGACTTAGTAATTGCAACTATCAAGTGGAAAGGTGATGGCAGGGGATCAAATTATAAAAGCAATGGGGATTTGTGGGTGGAAGGTGTGGAACCCTTCCCTCAATACCCACTATGTGCTTGCTTCTCTACAGCTCTTTTCTCCCAGTCAAGACCACTGCTTGCTTGGGCTTAGGAGAAACATGTCTGGAAAGAGAAACCAGCAGGAGCTTCTGTACACTCCTGGTCTGTGCAATTCTTTTGTTTTTTAAATACTGTATATTTTTCCTATTTTAAAGGCCAAGCTACATGTGATGGGCAGTTTTGTGATTTTCCCCCAGACACTTTTCTAAAATAAAAGCTATCGCTTGGGTTGAAACTGAGAATGAGGTGGTGGGAGGGTGGGATGGGTGCGTAACCCCTTCCCTATTTCCTTATTGTTCATTGCAATCATGGTATTGTCCATCATTCAGCTGTCCTCCTCAACACAGAGAAAAAGATATGGGTTCAAAGAATCCCTCCCCCTGCAGCCCCAGGAAGGAGTGGGGAGGGTTCTGTGCAGACAGCAGGAAAACAAATGGTTAAGAAACCCCTCCCTCTACCAGTCTTCTGCTGCTGATTTCAGACTCCCATTGCTGCTTTTAATAACAACAACAACAACTATTGAGACGATGAATAGATTAACCTTAGAGTAGGAATGGGTGAATCTGTCAGCTTTGGTTTCTCTCCATTTCTCATTTTTCTAATCTTATTGTTCAGTTTGTTATTTTTATTTTTCAGACATTGCAGAAATACAGTTCCCATCAGCTCCACCCAGTATGGCAACTGACTAGGGATGATAGGAATTGTAGTTGCACAGGAACACAGATTCTAGAGGGCTGCAAGCTAGCTTCCCCTGCCTTAAGAGAGAAGAGTGAAATGTGTGAACATCAGGGGAGGGGATGGAAACATTTCGTTAAATTTTGGAAAATAACCAGTGTGTTGGGTTTAAACTAGCTAATACTGCAGGTCTATGAACAACGATACAATGTCACATGCTTCCATCAGTTTTGAAAAGATACGTGCAAATGTAAAATAGCTAAGCAATGAAGTGCATAATTATAATGTACAAATGTATAATGCATATTGTCAGGAGCAGCAACACATGAACTTGTTTACTTTGTTAACTGAACAGTGGAGGATTATACGGACATGTATTTTTTGTTGTTGTTTAAAATCAAATCAGTTTAAAGAAGAAAAAGAAAAAGGTATTTTGTTATACATTTGTTACTATTGCTGTTCTTCTTCTTGTTGTTATATACCACTCTTCCTCACATGTGAAGATGTTCCATTTCAGCTTTCACTCTATATTCCACATTCAATTTCACAATCAACAACTTTTTTTGCATCAAAGCAAGTGGTGGTACCATCTATTAAAAAGAGTCTCTTTATACAAGCAATATTCATGTTTTACCAATGTATACATTTACTTCATGAAACGTCCCATGGAAAACAGACACTGTGAAGAACCCCTGGCTCAGAGGAGCAGAGCGAGCTGTGACTTAAAAGATGGAGCCGATCCATCGGATCAGTGACTCAAGGGGGAAATACAGGAACCAGCAACACAACTAGCTATCAATAGCTACTAACTCTGATGGCCAAGCTGTACCTCTAGGGCCAGAGTCAGCATGCCTCTGAATACCAGTTGCTGGAAATTGCAGGAGGGAAGAATACTCTTGCATTCAGGTCTTGCTTGTGGGCTTCCAATAACCATCTGGTTGGCCACTGTAAGACCAGGATGCTGGACTAGTTGTACCACTGGCCTCATCTAGCAGGTTCTTGGCCTGAGTCAGAGCAGATCAAGAGCTCTGGAGTGCTCTGCCCTCCGATGCTGTCCCCCCTCCCCAGGAACTGATCTCTCCATGCCCATGTCATTTCATCAATGCAATGGTGTTTTGGAATGGAACAGTGTCTGGGCTGAGCTCCATGCCAGAGACCTGTCCCTTTACAGCCTCAAAGATGCCTAGGAGTTGCAGTCCAGCAGTTGCATCACCTCTGAGTGGTAAACCTGCCATGAGAGTATAAAACCTTTCAGTCCACTCTAAGACTTGCTGGAGCGAGCTGCTTACTTGGAGTTCTCCTAGACACTGCATCTCCTGGACTGCCCTGCCCTATTGTACCATGTGGGTGGTGGTGGTTGTTATGGACAGGCTTTTACCATGCTTTCTTCCTCCACTAACAACTGTTCCAACACTCTAGTTCCTTATGCTTGGGGATGTGCCAAATCTGCCTGAGAACTGTCACTCATTCTCTTTGTGTACTGACTTCATGTTAACCTCAGCCTGCAGGTGAAACTTAGTAGCAACTTTACTTACACCAAGAACTTCGCTTCCTTATGTTACTGGGCATTTGCACACATGAGAGAATCTGAAGGAAATTTAGCTGGGGAGTCAATAAGGGGTCGGGTGTAGACCCAAAGGCAGCAGGCTCAAGCAGGTTGAGTTACGCTGGCCTGAATTATGGCCTCTGTTCATCCCAAAACTCAAAGGAATCATATATTTGCTCAGAGTGCTTCTTGATGGAGCTACAAGATTGCATTCTCGCTTGATCATTGTTTTGTATATTTCTAGGACACCGTTTCTGTTTTAAAGAAATGTGTAAACCATATACCGTAAAGTACATTATAACTCTTATTTGCAGGTGCTCTGACTCAGCTACTGTCAGCATCTCCATCAAATGAGAAGAAGATGGAGCAAAGGCATAAACAAAGCCTCTTCTCTCTTCCCCTAAACAGCAAAACAATGCAAGGAGGAAAACAAGAGACATTTAATTCACGAAACGGCATAACAGCCAATTTATTCTTCCTCACAGTTCTGAGAGACAAAGCCATCTTCCTCAACGACTA
This sequence comes from Podarcis tiliguerta, assembly GCF_965153285.1. NCBI lineage: Eukaryota > Metazoa > Chordata > Lepidosauria > Squamata > Lacertidae > Podarcis > Podarcis tiliguerta. Next base: position 66,884,610 of record NC_139534.1, read on the forward strand.
TCAGCACCTAATTATTCATGTCACAAACTGAATCAACAAGGATGAACCAAAATAATGTCAGCTTTGTTGCATTCTTTTGGCTTATATGTTGGATGCAAAATACATCCTTTCTGCTGTCATCCCAGTTCCCTAGACTGGTTGATGAAGAACCCCAATATTAATGGTGCTGTATAGATAGCATATCCATCAATGGTTTTTGTTTTGTTTGTAAAAATCTATTAGGACTGGCTGAGATTTAATGCTGCACTTGCTTTAAATAGTAGGGGTTGCCTATGGGATCTTACATTAGAAAACACTCAGTGCAGAAAGCCTGGGATCCTGGCTATGTTCATAGCAAGGCATAGATACTTTGGACTGTAACACCCATCTCGAGGGCACTGGGTTGGCAAAGGCTGGCACAGGTGATCCCGCAACCTGATCCTGTTTCCTAAACCTGGTTTCAGCATTAAGTGTAAACCATCTCACAGAAAGAAAACGGCAAGTATTAGGAACTAGTTTGGCAAATGCTGTGTAGCAATCACCTTTATTGCTTCTATATGACTTAAATAATAAGCTGTGGGCAGCAGTTAAAGCAAACAAGCTCTCTCTCTCTCTCTATTATAATATTATGTAGGTTGCTTCCACACTAGGATCCTTTAGGGCTGCTGAAGCACTGCTTTCAGCCCAATCATCTGGAAGTGCAATTATAATTGTGGTTCCACAAACCATTTAATACAGCTCTATATTAACGTCCCACAATGCCCGTCTCCACAGCAAAGGCAAAAGTAGATGATTGCAGCCTTGCTGTGAGATCTTAAGAACGTTTTACTCTGAAGTAAGCCTCATTGAATGCAATGGTACTTATTCACTGTAAAAATAATGCGCTAAGGACTGCTGCCTTTTCAAAAGTTATATATATATATATATATGAAATACCCTGCAAAGTCTGCCCAGCCACGTACATTGGACAAACAAACAGACGAATAAATGCACGGATCGCAGAACACAAGAATGCCGTCAAAAAAGAAGAAAAAACTTCCTCTCTTTTCCAACACATGAAAGAAACAGGACACGAAATTAATTTTGCAGATTCCAAATTGCTCTTTAACATGGAACATCACCACAAGAGAATAATCATGGAAGCCATCGAGATAGAGAAACACCCTCACAACATGAACAAGCGTGACGACACATCCCGCTTGCCAGACATCTGGAAATTAGCCCTCCCCACAAAATCTGACACCAGATCCAGAGGCACACAGAACGCCATCACCAATCAACCACACCAGACCCAAACCCAGACCCTCTCCACAGATAAATTACAGACACCATCCAGTAGCCAAACCAGGGTGGCACCTCCGGATGCTGCACCCCCCTGCAATCCCTACACAGATCTGGCTGGCACAGGCCACAAAACCACAGCTCGCCCCTATACACGAAGCCAAGCCAGAGCACAACCAAGTGCAGTACAGCCATCTTCTCAGAAAAACTCTTCACAAAGTTCAAGAGTTCAAGACACGAAGGCTTTAGCAACTAATCCACACCTAATGACCCACCTAAGTGGGATTCAGGAAATCACTCAAGAAATCACTCAAGATATCCCTCAAGTAATTAAGGAACAAAAGAAGAAAAGGCACACCAGCCTGGGAACCTCCTCTCTGCCCAGAACATTGGAGGCTATACACCACACCTCCTCAACAGTATTTATAGGAACTCAAACACTGAGATCCTGCTCTGTTCCAGTAACAAGAAGCCGAAAGCACCAGCCTGAAGATGACGAGTGAGACCTCGTCGAAACGTCGCCTAGACACCCCAACTTTTACACGGGAAGACACCCGAGGACACCAAAACCTGCATATATATATATATATATATATATATATATATGAACAGTGAAAATATACACCTTTTCCAAAGAAATGCCAACAGCTGTGAGTTAAATTTAAAAGTTACAGGGAAGGGAAAATGCAAGGTGCACAGGGTCTAGATTACCTGCTGTGCTACCTTGTGGCTGCAGAGGATATAGGGATGGCAGCAAATGGTGACCCTGGTGCTCCCCAACCCCAAAATTGTACCATCCTGTCCAGGCATATCACTGGGGGGGGGGGGGGCTGGCCACTGAGATAGATGTCCAAAATGCCCAAAAGCTGCTGGTGCTCAAGGACATTATGCGCCCATCGTCTCTGAAGTGCAGAAGCTGGAGCAAGAGGCAGATGCTCCATCTGAGGCTGCACAGCAACATGCAGGTGTATGTCACAGAACAAGGGAATGGAGAGTTCCAGGGATGAAGGAGGGCACTTTCTCACTGCCTCTACCAGCATGCAGGGTACCAAAAACAGCCCTTGCTCCTCTAGCAATTTGACTGGCTCGAAGGAGGGAGATTTTTGCTTCTCTCTCTTAACATTTCTTCCACAACAGCATTGCTAAGTATGTCACCCTAACTCATAAGCCACACTATAGTACATCAATAGCACTTTAATAGTTTATACATTAAAGTGAGGTGCTTAAACGCCACAGCAACTTGGAAAATTCAGATTCATTTTTTTAAAAAAGGACAGATAACTCAGGGAAAAAATGGAATTCAATTACCAACAAATTAGCAGGGATTCTCTGTACGGATGGCTGAAACACTATACTTCAGATCTATATCTATTTCATGTGTTCATTCATAAGACCATTTAGTCTCATTTCTGAATCAATCTGCATTTTCTTTTTAAAAAGTATCTATACAAAAAGTTGTACTTATTTTAATACATATGTAAATAAATATTTTATCATAAACATGCACTTAAATACAGTATGTTATTTCATCTCAGTGGATGCATTTCTAAACAACTTTTACCCTAAAAGACACATTTTAAATACATTTTTTAAACAAAAAGTGCGATGCAAAATTCAAAGAAGTGCAAAACCTGAAGGATAATTACATTCTGATCTGTGTACTAGCCTGTGAGGCATGAATTGTGTCAGCTCACTTTGAAAAAGAAGACCAAACAAAATTCTCCTCCTTCTCTAATTTCCTGTAAATTTCTCTGGCAATTCCTGTGAATGAGGACTCACATGGAAGCAACCAGAGACAGACAATAAGGTAAGGGGAAGGAGACACAAGGAGAGGAAGACAGTTCTTCTTAAAGATGGATCTTCAAATGCTGTTTAAAAATAGAAAGAGATGGGGTGGTGCATATGTGAGAAAAAAGAGAGAGAAGAAGAGAAAGCGAAAAGAAACAAAGACAAGCTATACTGGCGCCATCTTGCCATGTGTGTTGCTGAGTATCCACAACTGCTGAGCAGTAAGCATAGCACTAAATGGAAGGCCCATGTGTATTTATACTATGTTAACAGTGGCTTCTTGGAGAATAGCCCAATCAGTACTACAAACAAAGTAGTATTTGAATCAAACCTAACTTAATCCACAGTAGTTAGGCCAGTGTCAATCTATTGACCCTTTCAAATCAACAGGGAGCTTACAGTCCTTGCGCAAGATCTTCCTGCCTCTAATCAGATTCTTAGTGAGTTCTGGTACCACATACATCAGTTTGCAAACTTCTCTCCTGTGGAAACCAAGATTACTTCTGAGCTGCCCAATTATGCCATCCCAGAAGGTGTGTTTTATAGTCATAATCGAATGAACTGTAGAGGGAGAGACAAATTGCAATTACAGTCTAAAGCAGATGGCGGGAGCCTCAAATATCTTGTCCAAGCAACATACAGACCATAAACTCACTGACATATCTATTTATCTATTTGTATTTTTAGGCCATGCCTTGAGGCAAGGCTCTCCAAGATACTAACAGTAGCTGGGCAAGTCAGGATGTTGATTCCCCTCATGTGATCTCTCCCTGTTTTCTTTATCTTAGACCAAACAAACAGTATTAGCTGGTTTTATTTTTAAAATGTGTTTCTGACAAACACACATACACACCTCTTAAAGTCAATCAAAGCACAGCAACAGTAATAACTTTAAAAAACCCACGATGGAGAATCATCAAAGAAGTAGAAGAAAATCCTAAAAGCATTTAGTCACCACGCTAAAATGCCATGTTTCGACAAAGCCACAAAAAGAACATAAAGATGGGTGCAGGTAAACTACCCTGGAGACAGGTTTCCACAACATCGGTGCCACAACTGAGAAGGCCCTGGCCTTTGCAATCACCTGCCATATATGATGACTAATAATGCTCGGGACTAATGGGAGAATAACATGTTTTCCCAAGGGCCACGTTTACCCTTGAGCAAGCCTCTGGGGATGGACTCATTATGCCAGCAGTGTGTGTGACTAACAGTGGATCTGGTCACCTCACACTTTCCCATGCATTCAAAGCTAGCCACACATGCAAATCAGCAGAAATGGGGGGGGGTATCGCCCCTTCCCTCTGCTCATCAAATGATTGATCTGATGACTGGGGATGGGGCAATCTGCACTGCCGTCAGAGTGCTGGGCTTTATATCTGTGGGAGGCCAGATTAGGCCCCTAAACTGGGGTTAGCTACTTCTGCTTAGACTCTGGTGTCTTGCCTTCATGTGCTATAAATCCTTTGTTGCCCTGCTCAACTTTTCATTGCTCTATGTGTCCACAAATGGAAACAAGCACCAACACCATCAGCTCTGAATGTTTAGTTATCGTTCTCCACCTGTCCCCATGCATATTAGGAAAATATTTATGCATATGGATTTCCTTTGTATTTGCAGCCTTATTAAAGAAGACTTAAGGTAGAATGATTATGCATTTATATGCATCTCGGTGATTATCATTTGACGGCCTACAGCTGCCAGCAATGAAAACTATTGTGCTCCAGATGACACGAAATACCTATTCGTTAGCATTTGAGCTCTCATGGCTTTTGTTACACAGGCAAGGAATTATTCAGAGCTAAGGGACATGAATGTGAGGACTGAGAAATAGTGGCTTGTCCACAGAGAGCTAGTGAACTTTTCAGGTGAACACAGATTTGAACCTGGATTACTCATCCTTCAAAAACTTTAGCTATATTCTGGTGTTCATCTGAACACACAATATGCCACAGCAAAAACTAGAGAAGGCACAGGGGTGTGCCATCATCTCTGGGCATGGTCCTTCAGATCTTTATGTGTTGAGCACTAAGGTCCGAAGAAGGGTTTTTGAGCATGTTTGACTGGACAGACTTAGAAAACACATGAGCAGATACCCTGACTTTTTAGGGTCCCTGATGACTGGGTAAGTTTCAAAGTGGTTTCAACTAAAAGTACTCAAAAACCGTATCCAGATCTTTGCATAAAAACTGAAAAGCATCTGGCTTGCCTTGGAATTTTATGCCTGATTTTTCACTGTCCAGGAGTCCCCAGTTGCTCGCTTTGCATGTTAACATTTAACATTAATTGTGCTCCATTGTCCTCCTTTCTTCAGGCTAGGTCATCAATTTGAAGCTATTTGACTTCATCTGCATGTGGCAAGGGTTGATATTTATGGAAGGCTAGTGTTTCAACCTAGTTCAACCCTAGTGAAGACTACAGTAGTCAATTTATGCACTCACTATGTGTGACGATACATTCAAATGCTATCACCATGCAAAACTGATGTAGTGAAACTATGCGATGCTGTTACCATGTCAACGAGTTATATAGGAATCAAGCATCCAGGATGATCACTTGGGGATGACCTGGAAGGTCTTTCTTTTGCTTATGAAGTTCACTCAGATCCAGGTTGCCAGCCCTCCTATTTAGCAATATCTCCTGCAAGGGAAGAATTATGGTCTCCAGTCCAACAGAAGGCATTGCACCTAACCACCTAAGCATTAGAAATGAGGCCAGCGTTCAAGTTGAGGATCAGCAAGTCTGGATTCAAGGATTAACAAAAAGATCTGTTGCCACAATCACAGAAAAACCCAGTCTTAAAAACAAGGTAACGTGTCAGTTATCAACAGTGGGAAATGAGAGAGAGGACGAGGAATGAGAAAAGGACAAAAACAAGTACGAGTACAGTGCCACTGTTTCAGCACTGTATGGATATCATGCTGAACCATGGTTTAATGAACCATGAACAAGCCTAGCCTGCTCTTGGGCTTGTGTCCCACCCCACTCCGTCCTTTTCCCCGTCTCTTTGTGCTGCTAAGAGGAGCAGGTTTGGCTTAACTAAGAGTAGTTTAAAACAAGCCAACGTCAAGCCGTTGTTTCTAATGCTGGTGTGTTTAAACCATGGTTAGCAAAAACCATATAAACCAGTTTGGATAACATGGGAAGCTATGGCGAACCCAATGCAAAAGTCAACATTTCCAAACTACTCCTGGCTGTAGGGAAGGAAGACAAGGAAAGGGGGAGTGATGGAGCCCAGAAAAGGCTGAGCTTGTTCATGTCTTGCTAAAGCAGGGGTGTCTAATATTTTTCAAAGGGACACAAGTGCCTTATAGGAAACCCTCCAGGGTTGCATGCCATAGTGGACAAAAGTGGACGTGGCCCCTCTCTCACACATACACATACCGCAACACATCGCTAACACAGCTACACCTGTGGAAAAGGTTTACTATTACAATGACCAGTATATTACTTTGGAACCTCTTCAACAATTAACCTGCAAATTGGAGAACCACACACCCCATTGTAGGTTACACACAGATAATACAGATGGATGGCCATCTGTCATGGATGCTTTAGTTGAGATATCTGCATTGCAGGCGATTGGGCTAGATGACCCTTGGGTCACTTCCAACTCTACAATTCTAAGATCTTCTGTCAGTGGTCCTTGGATTTCCAACACCCACCAGCCCCAGCCAGCAAGGACAATGGTGAGAGATGATGTGAGCAACATCCAGCACTTGGGATCACTAGTTCCCTCACCCTGGGATATGCTGTCTTCTATGAAAGGCTATTCATTTCAGCCTTGCATAGCTAATCCAGCATCTTAGGTAACATTACTTTTAGAACCCAAGATTTACCTTGTCCTGTATTTTGAAAGTAATGGGTTTTTGAAAAAAATCAAGCGAAACATCTAGCAGAATAATAAAATAAGCATATCTTCAGGCTGCAATGAAATGTGCAGGGTTTTCCCTGCCAAGTGAATTTTGATTAAAAATATTGGTTGTATCCAAACAATAAGGCCATTCTAGAATAGCAGGTTTGAGAGAAAAGCCCAAGGCTACGAGGGATAGGCTTCCTAATTTGATGCATTTGCATTTAAGCTGTGGCCAAGTGACGTCAAAAGGATGGCTAGGGACTCTCACCTGCTTTATGTGCAAAGATATCAAGGTGGGTGATTTGTAAAGCATGCTGAAAGTTTGTTCTCAGATTAAAAATAACTCTACTGTTTCATATCAGCCCTCGCATTTGAACCATTTTTCCCAAATACAGTGGTACCTCAGGTTACATACGCTTCAGGTTACATATGCTTCAAGTTCCAGACTCCACTAACCCAGAAATAGTACCTCGGGTTAAGAACTTTGCTTCAGGATGAGAACAGAAATCATGCTCCAGCGGCGCAGCGGCAGCAGGAAGCCCCATTAGCTAAAGTGGTGCTTCAGGTTAAGAACAGTTTCAGGTTAAGAACAGACCTCTGGAACGAATTAAGTACTTAACCCGAGGTATCACTGTACAAAGTTTTAAAGCAAATGAAGAATTACGTTTGTCTTAAGTAATAAAATTAGGTCCTGATCCTCTAAATAGACAGAATCCTAAGTGGGATCCCTTTCTCAATCTGTAAAATTATGCCCAATTTAAAAATGTTGTCAAATATTTACTAGCTGTGGGCAAGAGTCCTGCATCGCAGGGGGTTGGACTAGATGGCCCTCGGGGTCCTTTCCAACTCTACAATTCTATCAATCTATGAGCACCTTCAGGAATTGGATGACAACCTTTACAGGTCACTTTATAAATAAAAAGCACATCAGTCTCACCTAAGGATCAGTGAGTGTGTTCATAGATCTGTGGAACACAGACGACACAGGGATCCCTATTGATTTCAGTGGAGGGGACTGATCAAAGAAACATGCAAGGATAGACTCCTAAGACAAACCCTTCCCAGGAAGAGTATCATGTGAGCATTATTTCTCATGCGCTTAGAGGAAGTTGCTGATAAGCAATTAAATGTAACAGATAACGGCTACATGATCTTCGGCAGTTGGGTATCCAGACCAAAAGTGTTGATAACTAGCACCAAAGGTACGGCAATGTTGTTGGCAGATCAGTTATAGCTCCTAAATGTTTGAAACTGGATCATAGTTTGTTTTTTAAAAAATAATAATAATGTATACATTTTATATTTTATAAACCTAGTAGGACAATTCAATCCCTCCCTAAATCTACCCTTTTGAACATGAAAGAGTGATGGCTTCCAGGTGTTGTTGGACTACAACTCCCATCATCCCCAGGCAGCATGGCCAATGGTCAAGGATGATGGGAGTTGTGGTCCAACATCTGGAGTGCAGCACTTTGCTACCTGGGCCTGAACTAGTCTTCCCCCAAACGTATTGACAACCAGTAGGGAACAAGAAAAAGGAACAGTAGAAAGGAAAAGAGGAAAGAAAAATGGTTTAAGGTCAGGAGGAGAAAAAGGAAGAGGGCTTATTATTATACCAGGGTTCCTAGATGGCCTTGGGCCACAGATGTTGTCAAACTATCTATCTATCTATCTATCTATCTATCTATCTATCTATCTATATCTATTTATTTGTTTACCCACATTTTCAGAATGTAAATCATACAGCATACACAATAAAGCCAGCCCACATGCATCTATTAAGCATAATTCAAAACATCAATGCAAAATGGGTAGAGACTGGCTGGCTAAAAAGAGGAATTCAGATTGTGAAGGTGTGTCTAAATATTACAGTTTCCAAAGATGTCTGAAAGAAGGCAGGGATGGTTCCTGGCAAACCTCTACTGGTACGAAGTTCGATAGGGCAGGCCCTCCTGCACCAAAGGCTCAGCCCATTACGAAGTCTGACCATACCTCAAGGGTGTGGGCAATCACGAGAAAATGCCCCATCAGGGGATCTCAATGATCAAGATGGAGTACAAGAGATTAGATACTTGGAGCCCAAGTTGTTGAGGTCTTTGCGAATTGACAAAAGAATCTTGAATGTGCAGCTGTCTCAGCAGTGGAATTACATGCTGCCAGACCTCAGCATTTGGTACTAGTTGAAGCTTCTGGACCAGTTACTATAACTCCCAGCACCTCTAGCTGGCAATGGTCAAGGATGATGGGGATTGTAGTTTAACAACGTTTGGTGACCCAAGGTTTAAGAACACTACATGATGCCAAGCCATTATGAGTAGATGTCCTACGGGCACAACAACCACGTTGCATTTTAGCTGTCGCCGTTTTAGGTGTTTGCTTTTTAATAATTTTGCTCTGGCTACCACCTGCACAGACATGGAAGAACACTTTGAAAGAAGAAAATATATGGAAGGCTTTGTCTCCCCATCGTGCCAAACTCCTCATGCACTGAACTGGCTATTTTCTTAGCTACCTTGGAAGTTATGAAGGCAGAAACCAAGCCAGCTATTATAAATTCACATAAATAACCTGAGATCTTAATTATTAAAACCTGCTCTTGCATACCAGGTACATTTTTCTTTAAAAAGGAAATGGTATGCAAGGTTGAGGCATCATTACACAGTATTAAAATGTTAGAGGTCCACGCTTTCTGTTGGTTTAGTCATACGTTACCCAAGAACCACTGATGGCAGCCATAAAGCTTCCCTTAAATTATTAAGTATAAAACACCAGACTGTAATATTTTGCTAAACCAAAGTACAGACACAGACAAAGATGTCATTTCAATATTTGAAGCCTGCAAGTTTAATTTAAAATAAGAGCAAACCAATAAGCTCAGAAAATAGCACTGTGTGAGAGGGAAATTACACTGCTAGAGAAAAAAGGGGGAAGGACTTAAGAAATTTATAAAAGTAATCTCCAAGTGGAAATTAGAAATCAACCCCTAGAAACAGAGTAACACAAAAGAAATATTACTGTCCACTTTCTAAATCAATATAACACTGCTACACGACAGAATTACCATGGTAACTCAAGTAAAAAGAATAAAGCAATTCTTATTATTTCAAAATAAAATCACAGCCTGAAGCCCAGCTTTTATTACAGCTGCTGATAGATCACTGGCTTGTATTTATCTGAAATATTGCTTTTCAATCAGCTATTTTATGAATGTACCTATTTCGCTGAGCAGCCCACTTAAAGAGTGCACTTTTTTCCAAAAAGAAAAGGCTAACAAATGAGTCATATGGGTGTGTGTGCCTGTGATCTTAACTAGGAATGTGAGCCCAGAACTTCACCAAGGAAAGTATCAGAGTGCAAGGGTGTGTGATTAAAATCAAAAGGAGGCCTAGGTTTCTTAAACTTTGGGGGTTGTGGGCCTGAACTGTTACAGGGGAAATATTGTCAACAATGCTCATTAAACTAAACATTGATCACAAGAGTTTGACCAGTTGGAAGCTATTGCTTGTTTAAACAACTTAGCATGTGTTGGAAGTGTTTTGCATATAGAACCACTGGCATCCGTTTCTAACAAGATTTCTGAAAACCACCAGATCTTAACCAAGCAGACCCATGACTCCAGAACATCACACACTCTTTGCCCTGATTGAAGGCCAGGGGATGACTTTCTGGTCTTCTCCTGAGTGTCTTTTGGGTCTGCAAAGGAGCACTGATGAGGAAGCGCTAACAGCAACAATCCTCTCCCAATTTTTGATTCTGCCCAATACTTGACTGAACAAAACATATGCAGACGTGCAAAAGTATTAGCCAAGACAGGAACAACACTAGTATGCACTCTTGATTCATCAGTAAGGATACCCATGAATTCTTTTGAGAAATTATATATTGAGGACAGAGATAGACAATGTGGTACCTTCCAGATGTTGCTGGACTACACCTCCCACTGCCCTTGGCCATGTTGGCTGGGACTGATGGGAGTTGTAGCCCAGCAACATATAGAGAGCACCATGTTGGCCACCCCTGTTCTGGGATTTATTAGCATTTGACTTTTCTCCCTCTATGAAAAAGGGGGGTGGATATATTCATAGGAAGGTGATGAAAACATACTGCTTTCTCTTGCTCCCTTCCATGCAAAGTAGCAAGACAAAGAAGGAATGTCTCAGTGTAGGAATCTAAGTCATAGTCAGATTCATATATTTCCTAAATCTTCCCTCTTTGCCACAAAAGTAACATAGAAGCTGAGATCCAGGAGGTTGTCAAGAAGTCCTTCATGCATTTTCTCTTTCCAAAGGATAAGGATGTCAGAGGGCTCCCAAAAATTCTTTTTTGACAAAGAGGATCCAGCGCCTATGTTATTTTTCCTATACAGCTACAGTGATTAAATCCACTTTGAATGCCTGATTTTTGAATGTATGAACTGGGACTAAGACAACAATAGTTTCGGCTCCTCCTCTCAGAATTGCTCTTTGAAGACACTGATAAGGTTGCTCCATTATTTCTTAATACTATTTCTTTTGAGTCTCATCAACAAAAGCTCTGCATGAGGGCTTTTCCCAAACCCTAAAATTGGATCAGGAGGGTTGGAAAAACAACCAGAACAGCATGTGGGGGGCGAGGATTGTTCCATTTGGTAAGTATCAAAGCTTGTTCTGGTGGCACATTCTCCACAACATGACGCTGAACTCCATCCTAAATTTATATCCCTCCCTTGCTTCCAAAGGAGCCCAAGGCAGAAAGCAAGTGGTAAAACAATAAAACATTGTATAAACAATTCCAGTAGTAATGCAGACTGGAAAAGATATCAACTTAACAGGTTTGTTGGAAGACAAGGGCCTTCAGGAGGCACCGAAGACATAACATAGGTGGTGCCGTCTAATACCGAAGAGGAGGGGGCTCCAAAGAGACCACTCTATGGAGGCCACTTGATATCTACTCAGTGGCTTTAACATGCAGGTCGATTTGCCACACCATGGCGGACAAGGAGAACCCAGCTGCCCTGCATATCACAGCAACATGGAGGCTATTTCCACTGACTTCTGTGTAGCGGTCATGATGTCTATGAGCCCTCAGTCTTGGCATTCTTCATTCCGCTAAACTTATTTCACTAAACATTACAATGCAAACCTTTCGCTCTGCACTGCTACAATTTCAAAGTTTGACCCTTTCAAGCTCTCAGTGGCCTTGTGCTTGACTTGTGCCTAATTATAAAATTATTCGCATATGTCATTACCTTTTGACATAAAACAAGAGAGGTGGAAGTTAAGAATCTACATTGCACACTGACCACTGGCTTACATCCTCTCCTTATTTCTTATAAATTGCCACATACAATGGTCCAGTAGATAGCACTGCACTCTGTCCTATCAACATGAAGTTCAAATCAGAGTTCAGTCATTAACTCCACTGAACAGCTCCTAGACAAGCATCAATCTCCATTCCTCTCATCTGTAAAACTGGAATCACATTGTATTTTTCAAGGATGAGCTAAATATTGCAAATTACTTTTAGACTAAAAAGAGTGAAAAATAATATTTGAGAGTTACAGCATGGAATTTGAACTCTAGGTGTCAAAACTTTGTATCTTTAAAGTATGGGCTTCAGTTGCTCCTTCTTAGATGCCCCAAGAGCTTAAAGCATTTATCTGTTGTACTCTACTCAACCAGTTGAACTCTAGCTATTCCAAACAACTTGTTTCACCCTAGCCTTCCATATGCCATATGCACATAAGCGCTCTACCACGCCGCACACATGTGCAGGACACCTCCAGTAGCAAAAACCTCAGGATCCAACCAGAGCTCCAGAATGGATCCTGTCCGCAAAGAGAGGTACCACTGTATCATCTGTCTGTCTATCTATCTATCTATCTATCTATCTATCTATCTATCCTGCACATCTATGAAGATTTACACTCATGATACTGTTGGGGCAGATATCCTGTAACTTCCTGCTAAAATCCCTGCTTTTGTTGTGCTGCAACCCCTCCTGACATAAATCCTGTTGTAGTGTTGGTAAATCATCACAGAATAACTAATAACATAGGTTAAATCCACTGCTAATGTAGTATTAGCCCTAGTATTGTCAATTACATGTTGCCGAATGCAGCCTCAATAAAACACCAACCTGAAGGGCCCCCCAAACTCCTCCCCCAGGGAAACTGGCATGGTGGAAACCCACCCTTCTCCCTGACATGCTGGGATTTTTATTGACTGATTTTGTGTGGAGAAGCACTTTCAATCGTGCGAGTCCACAACTGCTGTTTGAAGCAGTACAGTTGAATCTCAGGTTTACCACCTCAGTGGAAATGAAGCCATCATCTCTCTATATTTAGAATGCTTTCTAGCGACTTAAGGCACCTCGCCTCTCAAACAATCAGGTTGGGATTAGAGAAAGTGCAGAAACCATACGGGGTGGGGAGGATGAATTCTGCTCCGTCTAATTCACTAAAGACAAAAAAAAGAAGAAGGGGGGGGGGGAGAGGTAGAGTACGTCTTCCAGTGACAAAGGCACAGAGCAACAGAACTAGTTAGAGCAGTGGTGGTTAAAGTCTTTATTCAAATAGGGCCTCTCCCCCAGGAGATGGGAGAGCAAAATCTTGAAAAACGAAGACATGAATTTACATGCATTAAAAGCATCTGTGTGACACTTCTTTTTAGGCAAGGGAAAGAACAAGAACCGCCCCCCTCCCCACACGCCCCTTTGTTGCTGTGCACGACAAAATAGCAACTGAATGTTTGCTTTGATCCCAGCGCATAAAGGGTGAAGCTTTTAGGCAAGGAGCGGCAGGTGATCTCAGCTCTTCTGCAAGTCCTAATGCTCCTAAAAGCCACTCTTCCAGTTTCTGTAATTGGGCATCAGTAGTTAATGTAGTATTGACTGCATTACATGCTCCTGTGCATCCTCTCTCTCTCTCTCTCACTAATGCCAATTGCATCACCTTGTACATTTACCATATTGCTTAGCCAATAGCTGTTAAAAGCAATTCAAATCATGAATCATATAGGAAACTTTCAGCAAGACACGACATCCAAAGGAGACAATTTACAGTTGAGTTAATCTGGGTACATTAGCGAGACATGGATTCAGGAAGACAGACCAATTTATGTTACTTTAGTTTTACCCTTTATTGCTTTGTATAGGCAAATGAATGGAAGGGCACAGAGTAAAAACAGACATCAAGGAGTCCTTTGCAGAGAAGAGCTCTGTTCTTTGCAGACAGGTCAAAAGGTGTAAGGCGGCTGCCCACTGTTGGCTTCATATCTATAGCAGAATATTTATAGAAACCATTTTCCTTTCAAAGGATGATTTTTTTAAAAAAAGAGAAAGAAATCAGATTCATCTCAAGCTTACGCAACTATAAACACATTATAGGGGCCAAGGAATAACTAGTGCTCAAACAAGGCTCATTTTCCTCTGAGCTACTGGATAGGTTTTGCCAGCCTTTGGTGCCATTGCAAAGACCTTCAACCGCTTATTCAACCTTCAGCCAAAGAGCATTGAGCTGAGTAGGTGCCACTGCATATTAGAGTTCAGTAGTCCCCCATCCACGAATACAGACCAATAGCAACAAAAGTCCCGATTACCGCAATTGTTTGTACTCGCTGCAGATGAACTTTTCAAAAATAGGTAGTGTGGCTGAACACACAAATCTGGCACTTACTGGGCATGGATGTATGGAACCAATGCTAGTAAACACCTACCAGAATACCTCTAGTATAGAACAGTGGCTAAGCGGCAGAACCTCAAAGTCATCTCTGCCATGAATTCATTTGATGTTCTCCAGCAAACCGTCACATTTTCCATCTCTAACCTCTACCTTCAGGGCCGGGTGCATCATCTGGAACACTCAGGCAGGTGCTGAGGCCCACAGACCAGAGGTGGGTTGGGGCAGTGTCACTGAGGTTGAGCCTTCCTACATGCCTGTTCTCCCAGCTGTGGGCAAACCTTGTGCCAGCAGCTGGATCTGGGAAGCTGCCTGCCATTTTAAATGTCCCACAGCACCCTGCAGCGACACTAGGGAACCGCGTGAAATTTAGAACAGCAGGCAGCTCACAGTCATTTGGCACAAATTGTGGCGCTTCCGCCTTTCACTGTGGCTAAGCCTGCTGTGGTGGGGGAGAAAGGATCCTGGGGAGGCCAAACCTGTAGCATTTTGCTAGGGAGTCCTCACACCTGGAGTTAGCATATGTGGGTCCTAGTGGCTTTACACGGTTGCTGCAAATATTACAATATAGGAAAAGGGATTTGAATACTCTTAACTGCTATATAATGCTAAGTATTATTAAAGGGCCATCCACAATCTTGGAATATATACACTTTTCCCCCTCCCCGCCCAGCAAGATGACAGTCTGTCAATAAAAGCCTGCCAAGAACTCATGGCAAAGCAGTGGCGTATTTCGTGCTGGTGTTCCATTCCACCATTTTGATTACGTGTCATTAGTTAAAAATTAACAAGTGGAACTCTTTAGGCTGCAGTCCGGAATCCACTCACAAACAATCCTGGTACTTTAATTGTTAAGTGGTTTCAAAACTGTCGTTTTATTAGGAGCCCGAGGCTTAGAGGTGTTACACAGAGAATGCGCTCCTGTCGGAATTGTGACAATAGAAAGCAAATCCACCCTTAAAAATAATCCGCAATATTGGCACTCCAGACCTTTAAAAAGCCCATTTAATAAGATCCAGATTTGTCTTTAAAAATATCTTGGAGCTCCCTTGAAAGGGCTGCACGCCGGGCTACAGCCTAAACAAAATTGATCAATTTAAACAGCTGTGGTAAAGCTGCAGCCATTGGCACCGTCATTAACAATTTAAAGCATGGCTGCCTTTATCTTCCTTCCCAGTTACACACTCATTATACTTGCTTTTATTTATTAGAAATCAAGTCCACTGCAATATGTTTCTGTTTCTTCCGTCCAAACTGAACACAGCTCGTGAGATCGCAGCTCTTGATCATTCCACGGAAGACACGAAGGTAGCCGCTCACATACTTCACATCCAATCTCTTTCACTTTAAGCATATAAGTATCAATCTTTTTAAGAAGAGAAAATCCAGCTCAAGGAAGTACAGAACAAAGAATTGCTCTACCAAACCCCTTCTTTTCAGTGACTTTGAGCCATACCTTTCAACACTGTCCAGGAATAAATCAAGTGTTTTTGTTTTTTAAAACCTATTCAATTATGCGTCAGTACTGCCTAGTGCTATTCTTGATAGAATTTCTTGAGCCAAGCGGATAAAAAATAATCTCAGGATGTGTCTTGGAAGAAGAAGAAAGGAGGACAATAATATTAACCTAATAGATATGGGAAATAACAATGCTGACAGGTACCTTGCAGACCTGAAATGAATTACAGCACTTGCACCCACAACACACACTGGCTGTGTCTGGACATTATGGTCGACTATGGATTATTGTGAGAGGACTGAGCCTAGGCGATCCTCAGTCCATGCATTTCTTCTCCCATCTCCTCCTCCAATGCAGCTTTCAGTCGGAACTTCTCATTTCTGATTTCATTTAACCACTGTTTCCAATGTCCCATCTGTGGTTGATCTTACATATCTTTTGTTGAAACAAGTCAGCTTCAACCGTGGGTTTCAAGAAACCGGCTTCATAACCATGGTTGAAGCTGACTTATTTCAGCAAGCCATAGTTAATGCTACCTACGTTGATTGGGTTCAGGTGCAACAAACTGTTTTAAGAGCAACAGCTTCAGAATTCCTCTTTGTAGCCACATCTGAGAAGGGAGAGGGTGGGACTCGCAGGGTATTGTGACTCTTTCCAAACACAATAAATGAATGCTTACCATTATGTACAAACACAGCCACTAACTGTTTCTTGTTGCTGTTTGCAAGCCCAAAAGTGGCTGAAATTAATTTACGTACACACAGCCAACTTTACTAACGTCGGTATAAATAGGTCTTGTTAACTTCAAATTCCATACTGAAATCTCACCTGGAGGTTATAATGATGCTCTTTCCATCACCTAACTAGTTTAAAGTGTTGCGCAAGTGTTTGGTGCAAGTAGATTAAACAGTACTCTTGAATGTAGGAACCCAGCCTCAAGATCCCGGCACTTTCTGGGTGGATTCGCGTAGCCTCAGTTGCCCCACAGGGGTGTTGCAGGACTAAAACACCATGCTGATCTCCTTGGAAGATAGCTGGAAGGATACAGATTAATGAATATACAAATGTTCAGTCCAAGTCAGAGGCGCACTTGCACTGGGAGGTGGGGGGTGAATCAAATTTATGATCTGATGTGGATTAAACAAGAACTTCCAGTAGGAAAGTCACATTTACAGAGCACAGCTACCTCTGAACTTGAAATGTGAAGACCTAAAATGCTTCCCAAATGAAATCAATTAATCCTCCAACCGTGATAAATTCCTTAACCATTTGAGAGACAGATATTTCAGACTCTCTGACCCTTTATCACCAGACCTAATGGACTACTTTATTAATAATGTACTGCTCTTAAAAGGAACATATTTTGAAGATTCTGTAGTTCCAGTGTTTCATAAGAGCTGCTACAGCAAAGAGATTGATATTTTATCATCTCTTGTGAGTGCAACATGAACACTGAATGCAAGTCCATAGAAAGATAGTGTCTGTATCCCTACATTTCAAAGATTCTTCCATACTACAGTTAAAAGTAAACCTTTAAGTGCATACTTTTCATACACATTCATCCCCCTTCTCCACTGATTAATGCTAAAACAGAGTATCCAAGCTGATCCCAACAGCAACATCTGGGAATTAAGAGCACAACTTGAAGGAGGGATCCAGCCTCAGGTTTTATTTATTATGTGTTTGTTCCCTAGAAAAGTTCTAGGAACTGGGTTTGCAAGCATAAACCAGTCAAATGATTGCTGACATCCTACAACAGCCACATGCATGCAATTGCCGTTGATTCAAATGAACCCTAAGCATAGCCCATAATCACAGGATTACAGCCTTGATGTTACCTTAAAATAAAGGAAAGTCTATTCCAATCAATCTTTTCAATGGCAAGCCAAGCACTTGACAAATTTCAGCTCACTCTTCCTCACAACCACTCTCTGAATATTCCAATGTTTAGCGTACGAGACAGAAAATATTTACTTGCTCACTGTAACCTAGGAAACCTGTGGCAAAGTTGTGCTTTGAACCCGGGTCTTACAAAGCAAATTCTCTGTCCAGCGGATGATCCAGGCTCTCTGCTGTCACATGTATTCATTGTTATGGCTCTTAGAACACCTCATTTTCCTTTTGGGTGGAGAAAATAGATTGGTTAAAGTACCACTGACTCAAGACCCCGAGGAATAAATTTCTAAATGTTCTGTTCCAAGACTGTTGTTCTAAAAAGTCAGTGCTGTACTTAGGGTGAGACCCCAAAATAGCTATGTTTTTAATCACATACAACTATTCAATTTATTACATTCAGACATGTGCCATCAGCCTTGTTCACTCATGTTAGGTTGACTTTTACTTTTAAACCAAGAATTACTTTTAAACCAGTACTACCAGTTTGACATGTGAGAATCCCCAATATTTACTGATGAAACTGAATTGTGTGTTCTTCTAAGATGTTGTGATGTTACTACACTACATAAGCAAGATGTTTTGGTGGCGTTCCTTTATGCTATACCAGAACGACAAACTTATCTATTTCTACTTTTACCGCTGCTAAAACTACCTTTTCTTTTCTCTTTTCTTTTCTGGCATTGCCAATGATAAATACAATTAATAAACTGATACTCTTTAACACTCATTTTGAACAAAGTATCTTCATTCTTCCTAGTAGACTGCATAATTTTCTGAACTAGGTACATTACAGAATCCCTCAGCAGCAATGTATTTCTAATTCTTTTTGCAATTTGCCGCAGGTAATTACAGATAACTTTTACCAGGATATCTCCTGGAAATGCATCTATTCCAAAGCAAAGAGATTTATCATTATAGGAGGACTGGTGGGACGCACAATATACAGAAGTGCCTGTTCAATGGCTCCATAATGTTGCACATGCATATCGTTTTCTCAAAGCAGAAAGCAGTCAGAGTGGTGCTTAAGGTGACATTTTAGAGTGAGTCACTTGCTTTCCCCCCTCATCCATTTCTTCACTATCAATACACCAGATATCTCCCATTCCCACATTTCAATACCGTCAACACCCCACTTCAGGTTTGTTTTTACTCTGTAAGTGCCTTCTTAAATGCCCGTAAGTGTGCTGCTAATGGTATCTTACATCAAGTGGATTGTCCCTTCTTGATCAATTTACCTGCAAGCTTTGACTTTCACTATTATTAGAGAAATCTACCCCAACGTCAAGTGCCTGGAGTTCTCTAACTAATCTTGATGCTTCCTGCTACTGTGACCTTTGTTCTGCTCAAGAGCTATGGATGCTACAATATGCTGATCAATGTCTTGCTCTATAACTGGCCGATGTTTCCAACTGCTAACAACCTTCATCCGTATCTACTCTCCTTTACATATTGTTACTTTTACTTTTTTTAAAAAAAAAAATCATTCAAGAAAAACACAGTGCTAACTAAATAGTACACCTAGGTAACACCAGCGATTTATGCCTTCTGCAATTCCAAAATGAAATGAATTAGAAGCATCAAACTGAAATCTACATGCAAAGGCTGAATTTTCAAACTGAAGATTCCAACACTAGGATCTTAAACTCAAATACAGGATTTGGAGACTAGGTATAAATAGTGCTTTTCACAGAATCATAGAATTGTAGAGTTGGAAGGGACCACTAGGGCCTTCTAGTCTAACCCCTGCAATGCAGGAATCATTTGCCCAACGTGGGGCTCGAACCTATGACCCTGAAATTAAGGGTTTCATGCTCTACCAACTGAGCTATCTTTTGCAGAAGTTTATGGAGTGCTTTTTGGGGATATGCTCACGTCTCATAACAGGTGAATATATTTGGAATTCATGTATCGTATTGGCCCGAATATAAGCCGCACCTTTAAAATTCAAGGGGGGGGGGAGAGAAAAAAGACAATACCCAAATATAAGCCGCTGCCTTAAAATTCCACAGGCACTCACACCCATTCCATTTTACCATATGTTTGTTTCAGCAGCGAAATCGTAAAAGCCAATTTTTGTAAGGTCGCAAATTTAAGCCGTACTTTAACTTTTCGATGGTCAGAATTTGGGGGGGAAAGTGAGGCTTATATTCAGGCCAATACGGTAAATTTGGAATTTTACTTAAAGTTCTGGAGACTCCATTTAGGAGCAAAATTCAAAAATAAATACCAATTTTATATGCATTCCAAATATATTCACTGTCATGGTGACCATTTGATCTAAGCTGTTGAGCACCTTTTTGAATGACCAACTCATTTGACTTCCCTTGCCCATCAGACCTTATATACAAACAGGGACTGAGCAGATTCAAGGTTTGATCTTTGCAGTTCAGGTTTCTGCTATTTCATTCTCTTCTTGGTATTAGCGGGTGTAGAGGTTTGCACCATTTTGTATAATTAGTATTTTGTAAAGGATTGCAAAAGCATTTAATCTACCCATTCCTCTAAAAATTATTTGATATTCATTACTCCAAGCACCCAGCTTCCAGCAAACTCCACCCTCCTCAAAAAATAAAAATGTAAATAATGTGGTCCAAGGCTATCAGCAAATCAAACTAGGTAGTAGAGGCAGAGTAACTGTCAAAGTTCCTTTATTAAGGAACGGTTTTAAAACAGATTTATCAAAGCACTTGAGTTTAACTTGATATGTGGATATTTAATTTGGCAGCTGGAGTGGGGTGGGAGTTCTATTATTTCTGAACTGCACTCCTCACTTACCCCTTTTACATATGAAACAATGTTTCTAAATTCCTGCACACAACTTCATTTTGTTTTCCTTCATGTATTAATTAGATTACACCACCACCCAAAAAATCTAGCAGAGATCTCAGGCACTGTTATGCAAGTCCTATTGATTTCAGAAAGACCATCATGTCATGAAATATATATTTTTTGGCTTGGATACCAAACTCCGTCTCAACGGTGCAACACCTTCAACTAAGTGTGAACTAAAAGAAACAACAAGAAACTCCAACCATAGAAGATGTTGCTTTCCTCTGAACACTTGAAACTCTGAAGGGAAACAAAGAAATCAGTACAGTTATTGTGGACGAGTAAAAAAATAAGGTCAGCCTGCCAAATATTTCTTATTCACATGGAGGTTTGGGCCTGATCCTAATCATGTGTACTTGGAAGTAAGACACATAGGCTACAATGAACCCTCCTTTCTGATAATAACGTTTAGAATTATAAGCCAACAGCATAATTTATGCACTGATTTCAATGAGCTTACTCTTCAGTAAGTGTGTATAGCATTGTAACCTCAGTATGAGGTGCTTCCTTATGTATGCAGAGCTTACTCTCATGTAACTAAATTTGATCCGTGATTGATATATATATATATGTGCCATCTGTTCTGTGGACAACAATAGATAAAAAGGTAAAGGACCCCTGGACGGTTAAGTCCAGTCAAAGACAACTTATGGGATGCGGCTCTTATCTTGCTTCAGGCCGAAGGAGACGACATTTTTCCAGACAGCTTTCCGGGTCATGTGGCCAGCCTGACTAAACCGCTTCTGATGCAACGGAAGCCAGAACATATGGAAACACCATTTACCTTCCCACTGCAGCAGTACCTATTTATCTACTTGCACTGGTATGCTTTTGAACTGTCTAACATCAGCAAGCACTTTGAAATACCTTTGCTAATTCTGCCAGTCTTTTCAGGGGGGAAAGAGTGGTCTGATAGAGATGCTGTTGCCTGTGGTGTGTGCATTCGTCCCTTACTGGCTCCAGGAAACAGGATTTGCAGGTTTTGCAGTGCTTCATATACCTGAAACACCTCTTTGACCAAAAACAACACCGCAACAAAAGATGTAAGTGGAGTTTCTGGGGTGCTTAACAAAAATGAGTGATACCACTTTCAACTCCCTCTGCAAAACTGCTATCTCTAACCTATACTAATCTATACTAAATAACTATTTTGTTCATAATTTTAAACCACTTT
This sequence comes from Podarcis tiliguerta, assembly GCF_965153285.1. Classification (NCBI taxonomy): domain Eukaryota; kingdom Metazoa; phylum Chordata; class Lepidosauria; order Squamata; family Lacertidae; genus Podarcis; species Podarcis tiliguerta. Next base: position 66,906,529 of record NC_139534.1, read on the forward strand.
GTTATTTGAAGCCATAGCTATTGATTATTGAAAAGAGGCTAGAACAAATGTTGTTAGACGACTTACTTTTTAAGCACCAGGGCATTTTCATATAGTCAAACAGAACTGGTAGAAAAACTTCTGCCATCACACATGTCCAGTTAATACAAAATTCTAGATGGCAACTTTTACTCGTGCATATGACTGACAGCTCAAACTAAGAATTTTAGAGACATTGTAATACACTTAAATAAACATCAAAGGAGTTTTAAAAATACAGTAAGGTTGCATACTTTCCTGAGAGTACGTCTCACTGAACTCTGTGGAACTCTCTTCTGAATAGATATGCATAGGAGGACTGCACCGATGTAAAGCATTGCACTGTTAAACTTATGTAAAGCATATCAAAACAGTGTATGCATTAAATACTGCAATACTTTTCAGGGGGGCTCCCAGCATCCAAATTAGGTACACCCCACTACATGCCAGGGAGAAAGACCTAAATGATCTATGGGCAGACACAAAATTTCAAAGAACTTCTGTCATCCTGAAACACATCAGTGCGTTAACAATTTTCTTAAACGCAAGGGTGTTGCTTTATCTCTGTCCCACCCCACTCTCGTGTTAACTTACCTTTAATAAAAGAGACATGAATGGTGCGATCCTATGCATGTCAGAAAGAAGCTCCAGCAAGTTCAACGAGACGTATTCCCAGATGCTTGTGTAAGACTGCTGCCTTTAAAAAAAACTGAGCTAGCCAATGTTGTAAATAGCAACCTTATGCAATCAACACTGCTTTGTTTTAATATTCAGAGCTGCCTTAAATAATACACCAACTGCATGAAAAGTTATGTTGAGCACTTTCTTCAACAGCAACATTATTTATCATCCTAAGTGGGCTGGAAAAGAAAAATAATGCTGCTGCTGATCTCCACACTGAAAACCTGGCCATATCCAGTGTGGGATTTTTTTGTCACTCTCTCCCCATTGATACCCTAACACATACCCCAACCAACATACATGCTATTCAGCAACAGATAGCAGAAACAGATAGCAGAAACTGTCTGCTGTCACTTGGTAAATGACAACGTGCTTAAATGAAACCACCATATAAAGAACTAATATTTAACCTAACACACAACTTCTCCCTGGAAGTATGTTCCAGTTCGCTTTCATTTTTGAGAAAATGAAACGGACAGTAGAGGGGAGGGAGGATTCTGAACTCTCACACTTCTTTTAACTTACTAGCTGCCCCTTCGCATTCCAAGCGCAACATTTCATACGCTACCCTTAAACTTGACCAACAATAATCTGTATCACAGGCACCCCAAGACTAGCTGAAGCAGATATATCACACACACACACACACACACACACAATGCTTGTAAACAGCATGTCTTTCTCACTTACCGTACTTTTCCTAGAAACCACCAGAGTTAAGTTGCGTCTCGCAGGTCATTTCACAGTCACACACAACTATGCCACATCTGCCTTTGAACCCTTTGCTGTACTTGTATGCTATTCATTTACTCTTTGCAAGGGATAAGTTAGTCAGAAATTAAAACAGGAGGAGTTCCCAAACACATACACGCATTTATGTATAATGAAATCAACTCTTTCCAACCAAAATGTTTGTTCCACGAGCCGTTTAGTAGGTGCATTCACAACTGTAATTATTAAGCTTATAGCTAGAGAAAGAGAGGCATTTTAGAGATGCAGAGTTCTGAATACTCTCTCAAGTAGCAAACAAGGGGGGAGAGAGAGGGAGAAACTACACTAAGATGACAAAAATAAATTCAGCAAGCAGGGTGGCAAGTAAGGGGGGGGGGACCCTCCCACAATTATTTTAAAATTAAACAGTTTTTAACTTGTTAGCCTTCACTAGAACCAAAAGTAAAGCAGCGTGAGTTGCTTCCCCCCTTTGCCGATCAGCCAGAGCAGAGGAGGGAGCAAGCTGTTATATCAGACAGGGTCATAAAATGAACGGGAGACAGGAGACTAAAGCACGCTTAAGGTTCATTCGCTGCATGTAAGCAGCAGACGTGAATATGCTGAGTGATGCCCACAAAATCTCAGCTCACCTACCGTCCTCCTTGTCCAGCACCATCATCTCAGGGTTCAGAGGAAGTCGGGGTGCAGATGCTCTGTCTCCAATAGCCTCCACTCAAGGCAGAAAAGAGCTAGTCTACGTGGGAGCCAAGATGAGCTGACACGTACGGCTGATTGTCCTCTAGCAGTGAGAGAGCTCTAATTATCCAGTTGTCCAGCTTTTAACCTAGATTGCACTCAGTTAGAATTACCTTCAAAAATGAAGCACTTTGCAGATACAAAAGCAGTCTCACCTACTTTCGTACCTTGGAATTGCAAGGAACTAAAACTGCAATTTAGAAAAAAAGGGGGGGTCAGAGCTGTTTCTTTGGTTCTCACCTTCTAAATGGCTCAATTTGCACAGTATAATCTGTTTTAATGTAATTGCATTTGATAGCCCATAACCTTGGCTGTTGCAACTATACAGCTTTCAGCCTTATAAAGTGTTTTCCCCTTGGATTTAAGCTGAATCTCAATCTAAAATTACACTCAAAGAGAGGGAGGAGGGGGAGAAAAAATATCTGAGCCTAGCTACTGCTGCCTCTGCTTCTCCATTTGTGTGAGCTTTGCACCCTTGCTGCTGAATAAATGCACTCATTTCCCAGGGACACCCGCTTATTCTTCTGTCAGGTTTTAATGGAGAATTTAAAGCTTTCCAGCTCAGCAGCACCACCTGCAGCACCGTTTGCGCTATAACCAGAGAGCACCAACTACGTTGCGTTTCTATTAACTTTGTCGTTTTGATGCTCTCCATTTTCATTACATTGGTTCATTTATTTGATTGAGTGCACCTTTGATATGATGCTCAGTAGGAGAGAAAAAAATATCCTTAATATCTGTACAGTAAACTACCATCTGCATTATTAATCGTACTTAGACACACACATCCCCCCCCCCCATCACACTTCTCCTTCTCTCCTGCTTACTTTGAAATAACTGGTTGCTTCTAGCAGGTCATAGTCTATCGTTCAGAAACACAGTTCTGTACACTGTAGTAGATAGGAGTTTCAGGGCAGATCCCCCCAATTTCCCCCTCCCACTTTACTGAGATGGTAAAACACCGTCAGGCTGTTGTTTTAATATACAGTGTGAAATAACTTTTTGTAGTCTTACATGTGTGGGTGTGCATGGGTGCTATCTCACATGCATGGGTTCCCACAAAAAAATTAGGTGGTAAGTCATTATGCAAAAGACTTTATTGTCTGAATAATATATATGTGACTCTTCCACCCTAATCCTACAGTCATGTTATATTTCTATGTTTGAAAGCCGTTCTGGCAGCTTCCTCTGTAAAATCACTTTGTTTATTTCTAAAACACACCCCACTTTGACATTTTGACACAACACTGAACACAAACTACAATATTCACATCAATATGCTTTAATCTAAAACTTGAACTCTTGGATACAGGGGAAGGTAGTGAACTGGGAGACCTTCTACCCATGATTTTTTCACTAGTAACACCTAGATATGATGAAGATGGGGAATCCTTTACTAGCTGGTTCTCGTCTGCAATTCATTCTTTCCACACTGTCTCACTATGATAGTTTACACTGCTGGTGCTGAAACCAAAATCTGAACCGAAACGCTCCCTTGTTGCACACATAAAACGTACTCTCAGAAGAAGCGTTCAGATATTTCTATCACAAGAAATAAGGGTTACACTTACAGGATGAGGTTCTTAAGTACTCAGTGCTAAAGAACAAGTTTCCGACTGCCTTTTTAATCCCAGAAAACATTTCATTCCAGTTTCCGCTATACTTCTCCCTCTACTTTACAACAGATACAAGAGTCATCTTTTAAAAGCACGATAGCAAGCTCAAGCCAGATACCCTTAATACCTATTTTAATTAGATTCCTTATCCTCAACTCAAATGGCTTTGCCTTTCCCCTTCATTTTGAATGCTTAATCCTAACAGTCCTTGAACGTATTTGATGTTAAATAGATCATTTTGCATAGAGAATCGTTTCATTCAATACTTAAAACTTCCCTTCTCATTTGGCCACTGCCCATCCGCAAACGAGAATTTTTTTTTTTATGTTATAGCATGAATGCCACAACTGTCAGTGGGATTTTAATGCCACAATCCCAAAGGCACTTCTTTTCAGAAGGAATGCCATTATCATTTCCAGCAATCCTAAGCATCCATAGTTTTAGATCTGGTCTTTAAATGCCCTCAGAAAGCATCACTTTTACCAAATTGAAAAAAAGTATACACAGCATCTATTTTGTCAGGTTTCATCCTGTTCGAGGTTCTTTTAAATGAATCATAAAAGCAAATATAATACTTCTCTAACACATTGTTAAACTTTAATAGCTATCAAATTTTAAGTTTCTCGAAACACTGCTTCCCTCCTTATACCACCACAGATTTCTTTCAGCAGTATCATTTAAGAGATATCCAGACAGAGAGAGAGAGAGAGTTATTACATTTCATGGGAACAGGAGACTTAAATGTCCCCTAAGCCCATCCCATTATTTTAAACCTCAATTGAAACTACAATGAGAAGCAGTACGCCAACACAATTCCATCTATTAATTTTACCCAGTTCAGCATCTCCTCCTCCACTCATTCTGTTTGGCATCCTCACCCCCCCCACCGCCCATGCTCTCTAAAATGCTAATAAACTAAGGACAGGATCCAGCCAAAGTTAAGCATTTTTAAAATCCCTTTGATCTCAATGGAAGAGTGAAGAGTCTGCTTTAAAATCTCTCCTCCTGAAATCAGTGAGAGTGAAAAGTGCTTAACTTTGGCCAAACTGTAGCCTCAAATTATTAACCGAAGCACCTTCAGTTAAACCAAGGTTAGAATGGGTCATATTATTCTGCACCGAATTGGCTCAGTGAGCAGGACTTGAATCCTTTGCAATTCAAAAGCAGTCAGTCCCTATTGATCCAACTTTGGATCTACACCTGCCACTGAGTTGGTTTGAACAGGCATAGTCACCCAAGAAGGAATAAAGATGAAGAAAATGAAATTCAGTTGTAACCTAGTCCACATGAGTATAACTTGAGTTCTATACATTCCAGGTCATAGAATCTGCTCCTTCAGTCCTAATTTTTAACCTTTGCTTCTGTCCTAAAATAAGATTCCCCATCACTACCTCAATATCACATTCTATTGCATCAATCTAATCACATCAGATCACTCTGGACTTATAGGACGTGATGGTACCTCACTGACACAACTTGACATGGTGCCAGGAGACATCAAATCAAGACTGTGACAGTTTTGTCTTCTTGTCCTTTCACGTATTTGGAATATTATTGAGTCCTATCCCACAGAAACAGACTTTTGCCTGGATGTTAATTAACAAGTTACTCATACAAAAAATGAGCATTTGCCAAAAACACGGACAAAAACACTGACAAATTTGAAAGAACAGCAACTGTGCAAACTCTATGCTTGCAAAGGTGGGATAGAAAATTTAAAAATAAAATAAATATGAAGCCAGTTCCCCTCTCGTGCTCCAGAACTAGATCTGCAGAGATCTTAGTGATACAGAAAAAATCAGTGCACTGCAGTCTCCTCCTAGCTAGAGAACAGCTTTTAAATCATTACTGTTGCTAGTTTCCTAGAAGATATCAAAAACCAAAGTTTGTCAAAGAACAGCCCATAATATTAATGGCCACTCCAACACCCACTTTGAAGAGAACAACTCTTATTTCAGAATTTGACTTTATTAGGTTTTTTTAATTGCTGATACTTTATGAGATGAAATGATAAGACTGTTAGAGCTAAAGTGACAATTTGACCTTCTGCCCATAAACAAGACTTCCTGAAAGTATCATTAACACGATCTCTCCACCTTAGTTTACAGAGGAATACCAAAGGCCAATAAAAACTTCCATTTCTCTTACTTTTAATGTAGCAATAGGACATTCCCTTTAATGTTTGCAGATTAGCAACAACTGGAGCCCAATCAAGAAGAAAGAGAAATATTAGTGTAGAACAGCACGCAAACCCCCAATGGAGGGGGGGGGGCAAACCTTCAAGTTTCTTTTCCCAGCTTCTGCCCTTAATTTCTGAGACACATTTCAACAGACGTAAATTTCTCTGCTGGAATAACTTCCTTACAAACAATTCTGAAAAATTTCCCAGGCGCCGCTTCAGTTTGTTACTCTGATCTCCACATCCCTCTCATCAGGGGTTTGTTCCTTAACATTTCTTCTTTTTAAGTGCATCCCATTCTAATTTCCTCTTTACCTTCACTACCATCCCCATTATTTCCTTTTATACAGCCATTCGTGAGAGCTCCTGGAAGGAGGGCTGTTGAGAACTGTCTGGATAATCAATGTTTCTAGTTTCACTTCCTTACACCACCATCATTCCAGCCCCTGAGCTCCTTATGTTTAATGAGTATGTCTGCAATACTTGAAAGAACCCAAATACCCCCATTAGGAAACTCTCCTTAGATCTCAGTCTTTCCTAGTAGCTCACCTGCTTCCCTTACTACCTCTGTGGAGGCAGCATCATGCTGTTTGACCCGTCAATCAGATTTAAACAGATATAGGCTGGAAGGCTCCCTTTGGCAAAAAAAAAAAAAAAAAAAAAAAGTTAAGGGAGGACAGAATGTCACCCAGCTTATTATTTAAAAGGATCAAGGAAAAAAAAGACCCATTTTTTTTGTCTAGTAAAACAAAATTTGTAACATTTCAACATCACTCGGATGATTTGGTGCAGTTCACACCATCAAAACCAGAGCAGATGGAAATGCAAGTAAAATCCCACAGGAACAAAACAGCAATGAATTAACCTTGCTTAATTATACTGACATTAGTTAACCTCTTACATCTTTGTCTTTAGGGGAATAGACAAGGCGGAGGCTTTTTAAAATTCATATGTAGTTACTATGGGGATTCAACCCAAGTCCTAAATGAACTTGTTCATAGATATAGCCATTATTTGTTATGACGGAGGCCTAAGTTTTGATGACTGGGAGGGAAAACCTCAATTGCTAGAAAACAAGATTGAGACAACAGTGTTTAAGTTTCAGATATCTGCTGGTGGTGGGGGGGGGGACATGATAGCAACAAAAGTTCCAGTTTGGGCATATAGACAACTAGGCATACCTACCCTACCCTGAAAATATTTGAGATCTCAGTACTGGGGACAGAAACATATGCCACATTTCTCTCATAGAGATGAAAAGATATTTAATTCCTACCTGGTAATAACAATTTTAAGAGCTTTTAGCAACCAGGAGCTAGGGCTTGATTGATTGATTGATTGATTTACTTTGCCCCACAGCCTTGCTCTATGGCCTTACAAATAGCATATAAATTTTAACTATCATGCATTTTTCAATGTATGACAGCTAGATTCCTCTCCTGATTAGTGCACAGCCATAGATGGGTTAACCTCGTTAAGTGCACAAAGTTCTGCCCTCTGGTATTAAGGCAGAGTCATGAAACAGGCACAGGATTGTGCTCCTGCTCCTACCCCCCCCCCAGCCCCAGTTTATATCGTTGGTTCTCAGCTTTCATAACGAGGTACATCAGAGAAGGCAATGCTTCCATTTTATTAAGCTTTACTCAGAAGATACATCCTTGGAAAGAAGGATGAAACTTTTCTCTTACCATTATGTTCTTGCAAAACACATAAAGGGATGCTACTTTAACAGTACTTTCATCAGGGGACGGGGGACGGGATGACGACTTCATGTCCCAAACTTCATGTCCTCCCATAACTTTATCAAGGCCAAAACATCATTTTACATCTAAGGACAGCATTTCTCTTTCATGGCCCTGAGCATCTTTTGATGCTTAAAGATGCAATGTAATGTCCTCTTACTTGGAAGTAAGCTCCATCGAAGAAAGCCTTTCCAGCCCTATAACTGAGTAACTAAGGAAAAATTATGAGAGAGCGCAACTCTGTGTTGAAACACTGGTGCTGCAAAGGGAAAGCATCAGTGCTCCCTAGCTAAGCTCTGTGACGGAATATTTATGCCCTGATGCTTCAAATGAAAACTCAGAAGACGAAAAGGTTGCTCATGAACGTGCCATGCAAAAATGGTACAGCGCCAGACCCTCTCACCTACTAAAAGAACAGTTTCACATATTAGGCTAGGAAACCATGGGAGGGGAGAGGACTCTCCTGCTTGGCCACTGTGAGAACAGGATGCTGGACCAGGTGGGCCAATGGCCTGATTCAGCACTCTTCTTAAATTTCACCCTCAGGCAGGAGCTACATCCAATCTGGTTTTCATGTGTCTGTGCTGTACATGGGTTTTTGGACACCTGTTTGTTTACAGTAACACTTGTACATGTTTTAGGTGTACACCTTGAAACCTTAGGTGCACACCTAAAAAACCCAAAAAAACAGCAACCCAACTCATGTCGAGATGCAGTGATGTCCAAGGATGCTGCATTTTGAGAACCATACAGTACCAGCAATCTTTTTTCCCAGCTGCAAAAGCAGAAGAGAGATTTGTCTCACAAACTTAAAAGTACGTAGGTTTTTCAAAAAAACAACAACAACCAAATCCAACAGTAATCCTTGCACAATGAGCAAGAGAAGCTTTATTAGGTTTGTGCTGACAAATAGTTTTGTTGTAAAACGAAAAAGCAACATATTCTTGCCGGAGAGGGGGGAAACGAAAGCTCAAGCTTTGCTCCATGACTTTATTGTGGTGTTGTTTTTAAAGTGCAGCTGGGACAAAGGCCGCCTCAGATGGTTAACTCAAAAAAGTGCTACAGCCGGGTCTGACAGCTAAAATTACTGCTTAAGTAGACGCCACTGTTCTTAACTTATCCTCGCTTGAGTCTCAACACACGCCAACTTCCAGGAGCCTATTTACCCCTGGGGAGAGCTCCCTCCGTCTCTTCAGAGGCGACGTCCCTTCCGCCTCCTCAGCAATTGCCCTTTTCATTAGCTTATACAGTGTTTTTAACTCTCGCTTCAAACTCCGGCCTTCCCTCGCTACCCCCAAGTGAGCCCTGCCTGAATTCCCAGCAAGTCTTGACAATAACCACACGCTTCTTCGAAACTTGCACGCAGTTACCACTCTCTTCCCTCCCTCCCTCTCCTCTCCACGCACACCTTGTCCCCTCAGCTCGGCCTCAGAAGCGCTCTCTCGAACATTTCAAAGTAGCCCCGTTTCCCCGTTGAAAACACCCGGGAGCCTTTTGGCGAGGCCGTTTAGCCAAGCCGGCTCTCCTCAATAAGAGGAGGCGGGGGAGAGAGAGCGAGGCAAGGTGGCGACATTATTTCGCGAGAGGAACTAATGGGTTTTTAAAGGACAGGCGAGCTAATCCGGGGACGGGAGAAGAAAGTGGCAGGAGCAGACGCAGCAGGCGGGAGGGAAGGACGGGACTGGCTTCCCTTCGCAACATGACAATTTCGGGGTCCTGTGAGGGGGGAAAGAGACAAGATAGCAGCACCTGGGCAAATCCTCGGAATCCTAGCCCCGAAGGCGGGAGGGCAAAGCGAGAGAGAGAGAAGCCGCGGGCTTCTTCTTTGCACAGGCGCCTAGGGGACGGGCCGTGCACTTTGCAGAAATGTCCCTCAGCCAGCCCCGCGCGCGCACGTCGCCCGGAGGCAGCCTCTCTCTCTCTCTCCCCGCTCTGGTGCCTTATTGCCAGCTGCACAGCAGCAGCAGCGAGGAAGGCACGGAGGGTGGAAAGGGCAAGCGGGAGCCACGCTCGCTCCTCGCCACAGCTCCCCCCCCCCGCCGCCGCTTCTCCTGCTTCTTCTCGCCCACCCCGCCGCACCCGCCACCTACCGTCCTCCTTGTCCAGCACCATTGTGGCGGGGATCGGCTGCCTCCGCCGCTCCGTCTCCGTGGCCGGCTCGCCCTCCAAGCCGCCGGTTCGCTGTTCCTCCGCTCCGTTGGAAAAAGGGCAGGCGGCGGCAGAAGAGGAGCACGCGGGGGAGAGAGAGGAGTGTTTGCAAAGCGGGCCGCCCGGGAGGGGGAATGCGCCCGGCTCGGCGTCCTCCCTTCTTCTTCTTCTTCTTCTTTCCCCCCTCTCCCCCCCACCCCGCCCCACACTCTCGCCTTTTCTTTCCTCCGCTCTCCCCCTGCCGCCCACCCCACCCCCCTTTTGCACATGCACACCCCGGCCAAGCCGGCTACAGTTGCACGACTTTTAACCCAGATCGCGCTCAGCTAGAATTACAGGAGGCGAACCCCCGAAGAGCCAGCTCGCTCTTGCTCGATCGCTTTCCCTCTCTAGCTTTCTCTCTTTTCCCGGCGGCGGCGGCGGCGGCAGCAACCTCAGAGACACCCACCCTCCTTCTGGGGCTGCAACTCGAATGCCAGTTTGGAAATGGCACGCATCGAGAAAAGGAGGGAGACGAATCGAGGGCGCTCTCTCTCTCTCTCTCTCTCTCTCTCTCTCTCTCTCTCCTGCTCGTCCCTTTCCCCGTAACCTCCACGCAGTCGAAATAATAAATAATAACAAGAGCCCCCTAATGATCCTAATGCAAGCGCATGGGATCCTCCGCTAAACCCTCTTTGGCTGTTGCTACTGCAGAGCCGGACAAGCTTCTAAAGTGCTTTTCTCTTGATTTCACTCTAAATCTAAAATTATATTCAAAAGAGGAGCGGCGGCCGGGGGGGGGGGAGGCGGAGGAGAGGCTGGAAAGATGCGAGCCTATCGCTGAAGCAAATGCGCTTGCTTGCTGCCCTTTCTCTCAATTTATGTGCCTGCACTCTCTCCTGCTGCTGAATAAATGCACACATTTCCCAGGGACCCTCAGATTCCCCTGTTAATTAAATCAATTCATTATGCTCAGATCTGATTAGCAACCCCCCTTCCCCCCCTCTTTGAATCAATTATTCAATACACAAACATAATTGCCTGTGCCAGAGGTGTCTAAGTATTAGCTTATTTAACTCCAAGGACACTAATTACCCCTAGGGCAAGGGAACTTTTCTCATTAATTCTGACAAAACACAAAAGCACAGTTAAAGTGGGTGGGTGTGCGTGCGTGCATATACGTGCGTGTGTGTGTGAGAGAGAGGGGGGAACGGGGGGGGGGGCAGAATGTGTGTATAGCTGGGGGAAAGAAGCACCGCTGACACACGTGCTCCAGTATAAATAAGCGCTATTTTCTGCCTACCTATTGCATCCGATTATTCCCCATATCTCCCCCCCCCCGCCTTGCTTAACTTTCTCGAAGTACAGAGTCAGAGTTGAATTGCAATGAACTTCGGTGACATGGTTGGGTTGGAAAGCGTTTGCAAGTAATATTTGTTTTTCTTTAGGGTCTAAGGGAGGATTTCAAAATAGTTGTTTATCAGAGCAGACAACTGTGAAAAATCTCTATGCTTTCTGTTACAAAAAACCCCCGAAAAAGCCGTGAAGGAAATAGCCCTATGAAAGCAACAAATGACACATAATTTAGCATGTAGTGGTAACAGTAGTGAATTGTTTACAATCTGAATTAATGTCAGTGCCCACTATTAATGTACTTGCTTCCCACGTTTACCATATAATGGGCTTGATTTTCCATTAGCAGAAACTAAAGTGCTGAAAAGAGACTAGGCAGAACTAATACAAACTGAAATCAACAATTATAGGCGAGCGCATACACACTCTTTCGTCTCCTCTCTCCCATAGTCTATTTCGGATAGAGAACTTGGTGCTTGGAAGGCACCTATTTCTTCTTCTTCTTCTTCTTCTTCTTGCTGTGAACTTCGGTCTTTAAAAAGGAGCTGCAATTGTCTCCACTGCTACCCACCTCTTTGCACCCAATTAGGAATTTCCTCTTTCTATTGTTACTGTCCCCATTGTGCACTGAAATATGGAAGGTACTCTTTTTGTTTCCTGATGCAGTGCATGAGCTGATCCATTAATCCATTTGGCTATATATATGTATATATAAACCCCTAATATTAACCGCTCATCCCGGGTTTTACAGCATCTGCCAGCCCTTTAGTTTTCAACTATTGGTTCAGGATGGTTCCTCTTGATGAACCACGTTCAAATTATGGACCACTTGGAAAGAAGCGGGGGGGGGGGGGGAGAACCCACTAATTGCAGCCATTGCAGCTTAGGTTTTTGTTTTTGGTCCCCGACCCCCAATCCCATATTTTCACATTCACCCATGTCAGGACTTCCATGATTAAACCGGCTCATTTGGCAACTCTGCCCATTATCTTTAAAGCACACCTTGTCCGTATCACTTAAAGCCAAGGAGGAAAAAAAGCTGGCAAGATAGTTGCCAAGTGAGCTTAACTGAAGTACACTCATTGCTTTTGCAAGTATAAATATGACTTGGAATATAGCACTGTGTTCCATTAGCTCAGGATGTGTTTCTAGGAGCATGCGGATAAAATGTCTTCAGCTTTGTAACACAACAAACCCTGTTAATTTTCTGGTCTTTAATTTCCAGTGGATGGCATATACTGCACCCACAGGAACTTGACCTGCTTAACTCAATGAATCACATTTTGAAAGAACACAACAGAGCTGGAGAAATACCAAACCGTGGAGAAATCATTTTGCAGCAGGCTCTTTTACAATAGGATAAAACTTGTCGGGTTTGAGCCTTTCCAGGAAACTTTCATTTGGACTGTAGCAATGACTGATCAGTATATAAAAATTCACTCTCGTTCTTTGTGGTTTGCTATAAGCAGTGGTCTTAGTGAGATGCTGTTACCAAAGCTGGGATATCTTTCATAGTCACAGTGATGTAGAAAAGTACTATTGCAAGTTCTACTATAGGCTGTCAGCCTTCTCCAACCTGGTGCACATGGCACTCCATAACTTTAGGGATACAGTTCCCATCATCCCTGACCATCGGCCAAGCTTGTCAGGTGGATGACAGTTATAGTATGAAAGATGAGGAGGGCACCAGTTTGGGGAACCAATCTAGGGCCTAGACTCAAAAGGCAGCGTGGCTGAACACCAGTTGACCATGGACAATGCTCAGAGATTAGAGGAGCTGTAATCCAGCAACAGCTGAAGGGTCAAAGGTTTCTCACCCTTGTTCTAGGGCAGAGTTTCCCAAACTTGGGTTGCTAGCTGTTTTTGGACTACAATTCCCATCATCCCTGGCCATTGGTCCTGCTAGCTAGGGATGATGGTAGTTGTAGCCCCAAACCAGCTGGGAAACCCTGCCTAGGGAATATGAATAAATGAAGCAACCTCATACTGAATTGGACCATGGGCCCATCTAGCCCAAGGCTATATACTCTGACGGGCAATAGCTTTGTTGCAGTCTCAGTCCTATGATCTGAGATCCATTAAAGGAAGATGTCAAGGACTGAAGCTGATACCTTATGTACATAAAGTATGCATTCTGCTTCTGGGCTATGCCCCTTCCCTAAGGGAGAATTCAAGTTCACAATCTCATGGGCGGAAACATACTTGAAACTACAAACTGAGTAGTGTTGCATTTAGTCCTGTTCTCAGATATGAATTTGAATTCATCATACAAGAAGGGGATGCTTACCACCAATTTAGACTGACTGAAGTCACAAAGGGGCGTGGGGAGAGAATAACTAAAGCATAAAATGAGATTATTCTAACAGCTGTAATTACATAATTACATTGCCATTTGAAATGCATACCCTAACCTCTGCACTTCCATTTCGAAGGAGTTTTAAATACTCTATCTTGACTGCATTCCAATTTATTGCATTGATGAATGTAAAGAACCCTGCTTTAAGATCCTTCTGTACACTACATGTACATGTACTCCGCAAGTTTATGAAATTTTAACAATCAGTTAAATACCCAAATTTATGTAGGCTTGGGTCTTTCCAAACCACACTTCTGGAAAGGGAATGTCAAAGGGAAAATCTTTGAAACAAGTGAGACAAAACTGGTGGGAAGTTTGAGAATGAGGTAGAGATATTTTGCCCATTCCTAAGGTAGTCCTGACATTTTGGCACTAGAGTATATTTTCATAATCTCTACAGGAACATTATGATAATATAAGCTGGGGGTCTCCAATAAATTGTGCAAGGAGGGGAATTACTAGAAAATCCCTCTTCAATAGCAGAATAGTGCACTGCTAAGTTGTACTTACAGTAGTCCTATTGAAATTAATGGACATAACTTAGTCATGTTCATAAATTTCAGTGAATAAGACTTAGTTGACTTACCACCCCTAAGATATAGAACTAGCTTCCTGCTCCCCTAGCCTAGCCTTGTAGTAAAATTGCTTTATCATGTGACTACTAAGGTTCAAAGCTGGGTGAGTATTAAGCAGCTCACCAGGCTCCAAACCTGTGTGGGGTATATTCATTTCTGCCTCCCTGTAGTATGTATGAGTCAGAAGGAGTCAGCAAGAAGGGTTCAGAAAGCAATCCAGGAGGCAAAGACCTGGACGCCATATCATGAGTGGTTGATACAAATGGGCAGTGCCATGCACCTGGTCTCCTGACAGCAGAGGCACTGCCACTTACCGGGCAGGAAGTCAATGTGTGTGGGGTGCTTCAGTAGAGCCTATCTGTTTCTCTTCACTGATTGCTGCTTGTATGGGGGTCAGGAATCGCTGATGATTAGCCCTTGTGGTGAAGCACAGAACTGCAGCTTTTCAGTGAAGAACCTTCCAAGCTCTAGACTAGCTCCACCCCCCTGATTGGCCATCTCCTGGGCAGGAAGTAGTGTAAGAGTTCTTCCTGTCTAGGTGGCGGTGTTCCCGAACAAGTGGTTTTCTGTCTAGTTCTTGCTGAACAACTGGTGTGCTTCTGGTCTTGCTCTTTGGTTTTGCCTCTTGGTTCACTCTCTGATCCCGATTGCTCTTTGGCCCTGACTCCTGGTTCCCGTCTCTGCCGCTCATTGCCCTTAGCAATGGAAAAATTTGGGGTGGAAACTGAGGCGTGTGTGATAAATTAGGACCATTTTGTTCATAGAATTTATACTCTGCTTTTCAAGAAGGCCATCCACAGAGTGGTTTACACATTTATTTAAAAAATACAAATCCAACATCTATAATAAAAATATACAGTCAGCAACAACAATAATAAAATCAGAAGTAGCATAAAACAACAATAAGAAACCTCCATTTATAACCCCACATTTAAAGCTGTAGAGAAGAACTAGATTTTCAAGGCACTCAGATATACAAGAGAAGAGGGGTGCCTGATCTCTAGAAATTGAAGGTGACTTCAAGTATTCCAAAACCACTGCCGGGCTCTTGGGCATTCCAGCTTTGCTGCGCAGCTTAGAGGCATGATCAGAAGCCATGCCTTATTCAGTATTAAAAGGAAGGGAAACACGTGACTTGCTAGATACTGTTATTGTTTGGTAACAGCTTGATTGATTTTTTAAAATATTTCTGTATCCCGTGTACAGAGAAACAAGAAATGTAAACAAACCCCATAATCATAACAAAGGAAATGGCAATAGATTATCGCAATATTGTGTCTACTATAATCAAACTTTTCAGATGCGGTTGGACTTTATCTCTCATATTCTGACATCTGGCCATGCTGGCTGGAGCTGATGGAAGTTGAAGTTCACAATATCTGGAGGGCCACAGGTACCCTCCCTCCCCTGCAGTATGAGAAACCTTTCACAGCAAAATGTTGCAGGGCTCCCGGCAGGCTAGAACAGGAATCTGACGTTGCTGTTCAGGGCTCGCAAAAACTTACATCTTTCCGAGCATCTTCCCCTGTCTTTGAGCTGCATTCTGAAGCCTTTGCTTTTGAGGTTTCCAAATCTAGTTGGGCCTGTGATCTAGATATACGTTGAAGAGTTTTCCTGATAAGATATAAATACACATCCAGCCTTCACTGACTGGATGAAGTTAACTCAGTTCAAATATCCCTTTCCTTCGGAGTAATATTCACATGAATCCAGCCTCATAATGTTCTCCTGACTTTATCATTTGTAGCTTCAAATATATTACACCTCCCACAGCCTTCTGGTGGGTCCCACAACCTCCAACCTTTCAGAAAACTTGGATGAATTCTGAGCTCAGCTTCAGAGTTATAGCTTGGGCTACAAATGATTCTATCAAATCCCTGATTTCAAGTAGTCCTGTTAAATTCAGAGAAATTTGTGTGCATTATACCAAATGTGGCTCTTTCAGGTGCTCTAAATTTCCAAAATCACATGCTATCTCAGCTCAGACTGGAGTGATCTTAGGCAGGTCACAATGTTAGGCAAGTTCCCAAAAGCTATACAGTTCTACACTCACTCAAGTTCCATTGAACTCAATGAGCTTATGTCTGAACAGATACTTATATGATTGTTCTGCCAGTCCCATCTTTGCACCATGGCATGGGGATGACTTATTTTGCAGGGTTTTCTGTAAGGGAATACTGCGGTAATGGATGTGAAGCACTTCAAACACTCTGAATCTATATAAAAGTGATGCATTATTTCATCTTGCATTTGTGTTTTATGGGCAACACATATTATGGCTAGCGCATTAGTGCTGTTTTCATGGCGGAAAACTTTTTCTGAAGTGTTTGCTTTACTATACTGTTCACTGAAAAAGGCAGATTCAGGTGGGGGAAGTAGGGTGGAGAACTGTCTGGGAAAGGGAGAAAACTTTCATATACTACCACCTTTCCAAATAGAAAGCTGCCTCAGATTGAATGAGACCATTGGTCCATGTAGCTCAGAACTGTCTGCAACACCCATCGCCAAGCTGGTGTCATCCAGATGTTTTGAACTGCAAAGCCCATCAGCCCCAGGTCCGGACAGGCCAATGGTCAGGACAGATGAGAATAGTAGTCTGAAACATCTGGAGGGCATTAGGTTTGGGAATGCTGATCTATACTGGCTAACAGTGATTCTTCGTGATTTCCAGTAGGAGTCTACATAATGTTGGCATACCTCTCAACTGTTCCAGGACACCCCCTTTTTTTTGCACAAGAGTATGGCGGTCATTTCGGGTGCCCTGGTCTTGCCCTAAAAAAGGGCTTTTCTCGGGGTTGTGATTTCCTCCTTATTATCGCCTTTCTTGCAAATGGTGATGGGACTGAGGCTGGCAGAGACTGGCTTGCCGAAGGATGCCTAGTGAGTTCATGGCAAAGGTGGGGATATCCTAGTAGCTCAGTCCCTTGACTACTAGGCTGCACCAGATCTCCAGTAGCTCTGCCAACTCATCAGAACAAACTGCTGCATTTTTCAGGGACCGTGTAAGGAAAACGCTTTATAACACATAACAAGATCTGGTCTCAGTTCAGAAAGAACTTAAGACATGTATAAGTCTGTTTCTCAGTGGGATTTCTGCAGTGCTAAAATACTGTCCTGTATGAGCTGGGGTTCGTGTTTTTTAGCTTACCACCAAAATCTACTGTATTTAATTGCATATGGAATTTGGACTTGATCAGCTAAAAATAAAAGAATTCTTAAATCTTTAAGTACAGAGTATTTTCGTTGAATCACTTGGGTCACAGTGTTATTTCTGACACTCCAAAAAAATAAAAACGTGAAGATAACTCATAAAACTAGACCCTCTAGAGAATGTGTGTGTGATGCCTCTATCGGAAAAGGTAAAGGACCCCTGAATGGTTAAGTCCAGTCAAAGGCGACTATGGGATGCAGTGCTCATCTCACTTCAGGCTGAGGGAGCTTGCATTTGTCCATAGACATCTTTCTGGATCATGTTGCCAATATGACAAAACTGTTTCTGGAGCAGCAGAACATCGTGACGGAAGCCAGAGCGCACGGAAACACCATTTACCTTCCTGCTGCAACGGTACTTATTTATCTACTTGCACTGATCTGCTTTCGAACTGCTAGGTTGGCAGAAGCTGGGACAGAGCAAAGGGAGCTCACCCTGTTGCCAGGATTTGAACTGCCGACCTTCTGATCAGCATGCCCAAGAGGCTCAGTGGTTTGGACCACAGCACCTCCCGTGTCCCTCTATGACATAAGGCTGGCATATTGGCTCATAAGTTGTGCAATCTATGGTGACCTTCTCTGGGAATTCACAGGTATTAAACAAAGTACAGGATGTGGCTTCACTACAGCTCCATGAGTATCTGCATTATGATATTGGAACCAACTTAAACTGTGGTAGGCGATATTCTCAGAATACTCACATATGCACAGGCATGGTAAAATTAAATTAATGGGTCTGCACCAAAGAACATGCTCTGTTAATTTATTCAGTGGCTTAAAACTATACCCTAATAATAATAATGATGATGATGATGATGATGCATATTGGATTGTCTTTTAAATATGCATTCAATAGGATTACATATCCCTTAGTTGGGTGAAGGAATAAAGAGAATCTTTCTCACCCAATTTGATACATAATGTGAAGTTTTCTGAGATTTATCTCCTGTTTCCACCAAAGTTTTTCTTTCTTTAACCAAGACTTAAAAGGCTGTCTCCCCACACTCTGGGCCAACTAATCAATAGATGTCCCATATAAGGCATGTTCTGTACTCAATACATATTAGGCTGTTTGCCTATTTTTAATTTTTTTTTAACCTCATATCCCACCGATATTTCAAAAGAAAATCAAGGTGGCTAACAAACCACCAAACATCACAGAGGCATTGAAATATGCACTCAGTCCCCATTCCAACCCTAGTCATAAGATCAAAATATGAGTGTAAAGCCACAATAACAAATTCTAAGACAGTCACACCAGAATAAACCAGGAAAAGAAATGAATCAGCCAAATGTCTTTTTAAAGCCCCATGTTTTAACTAGCAACCTAGAGGCCCGGTGCCCCTCACTTGGTAAGGAGTTCCACAGGGCACTACTCCAACCAAAAAACCATGGTTACCTGCAGCCATTCCTCACAGAGTTGAGGAATCTGGAGCAGGGGGCCTCAGCTGATGGCTGGAGCATGCAGGGAAGAACCTACAGAAGAAGGCGGCCCAGGTCTCAAGTCTTTGGGGCTTTAAAGGTTAATGCCACCTGTTGGTATTTTGTATTCTAGCCCACGGTAAGTAGTGCAGCCACATACCAAGGAGAACAGGACTTCTTAGGAGCCCAATAGCAGGGAGATTCCACCAGAAGGTTCTGCTATCAGCCTATAATAAAGAATATTATACCAATGGCTCAGCAGTACACCTTTTGAATTTCTGTAGATATAATGTAGTTACCCTGATAGTTAGGAAGTCACACATGACCCATATGCTGGCTGTGGACGGAGTACCGTTGATGTTTCTTTTTGCTGAATTAAACATTGGGGTCCTGTTGCCAGAATTTAGTTTGAATCTGAAGACATTGGATCCTCTTGATCCATTAGCTACGTTGGGGAGGAAAAATACACCGCTTGTGACTGCAAGTAGTCATCACTGTTTTCCCTAACCCAAGTATCAGATTTCTTTCCACATCTGGATTTAGAAAATGAGTGCAGAAGGTAGAATAAGAAAAGAGCACTGACATTGGACAGCTGGAAGCTCTGCAATTTGTCAACATCCTACTGGAAGGCTTAGAAAGCTATATGGTGTGTGCCTTGCCAGTGATTCATAATAGACAATAGGTGCACTGAGATGGGGATAACGTTGATTGAAGACTGTGGGGCAAGACTTTTAGGATTTAAAAAATAAATAAATCATGAATTTAGTGTCTTATTTGGAAAGCTTTAGTTCTGCTTGTGCTCCTCTCCTCTCTTTTCAACTGGGAGCTTGCACCGAAAAGCTTGCCATGCATCCCATGGCATTTGAAAAGCACCGGTTATCTGAGTAGATCAATGCAGTTGGTTTGAAGGCCAGAATGGTGCAGAAGGAAGAGAGCTGAAGGTGGAAGACTGTGATGCAATGCAGTTCTGTCACTCAGCTGTGAAGCTCGATGCTTTGGGCAAGGCAGCCACCATTTATCAGTGCTTTGTAGGGTAGTTATGAAGATTCACGGCATGATGTAACTGGTTCATCCAATCCTACACCAAATCTCTAGCAACAGTGAATGTCGGAAGAGGGCTGGGTGAACTTAAAGAGTTTGCACACTGCAGTGTACACCCCAGCTTTCTACAAGCCAAGCCCAAATGCCACCAGAGTTTGGCCCTGGCTCATTAAAAGTTTGCCCTAGTGCCATCACTCCCAATCACTGCAGCAGCAATGCTTCCCCTTTCCCCCAAGCTTATCTGGCTGTGGCTTCAGAGAGATCTTTCTGTTGGTTTCCATTTCTCCCTACTTGACATCTGGAATGCTGACATAGAGTCTCCCAGGCTAGTCAAATCTAGGGATGGTTCCAAAATTCTCTTCATCTGAATTCTCTCCCAATTTTGGAGTTCCGAATGAACTGGTTTCAAAGTGGAACCAATGTATAAGGAATTCACTAACTGTTCCTCTTTTATTTTGGCACATGAACTGTGCTGCAGCTTTCTGTTACTTCCATTAATTCGTGATTTTCTCCCCACACTCCTTAGCACACGTGTTCAACTGAAAAATGGAGACTTCACTGTAATTGTACACATAATGGGCAGGGTATAAATAAATAAATTGTTGTTGTTGTTGTTGTAATGAAAAATAAGCTGGTTTTTTGCTTTTTAATTGCAAAATGGTGGGTTAATAAAGACGAGGAAAACCTTCTTGTATCCTGTACACTTGTATGCTTTGGTAAAGTACCGCAAAAAGCAAACTCAATGCAACTGTGCGTGTGTTTGCACCAAGTTGTCTTTGTGGGATCTTTTGCTAAGGTGCAAGAACTCATGAGTGCACCACACATAAAATAATCTTACTGCAATATTATTTATTCATTTCAAATATCCAAAGGGCTATCACATAGAAGAGGACAAAGGACTTGCTCATTGTCACCTAGGTGGGCAACTCTGATTTCAATGGAGTTTAGTCATAGGAGAGTAGCTTGTGTTGAACATTCGGACAAACTTTCTAATAGTAAGAGCTGTTAGACAACGGAGCCAGTAACCTGGCAGTGTGGGAGGACAGCTCTCTCTCCATTGGAGGTCATCATCCAGAGACTAGATAGCCGCTTGCTGACAATGCTCCATCTATGAATCTCCCACATTGACCAGAGGCCTTCAGCTTCATGGTTCTGTTCCAAACATTTATATAGCACTTTTCAGATACCTTTCAAAGGTGCCTCTCAAAGCAGTTTCAGGAAAGTCATACAAAACATAATTTTTAAAAATTAAAAGCCTCTGCCAGGACCGAGGTTAACTTAAGAAGTTAGAGTAAGGAACGGTAACTATTGACCCAATGAAAGAATATAGAACTTCTTGACTTTGCTTCACCCTGGAGCAAATTACATGTCAGTAGCAAATGTTCGAGAAACACACAAGTGATGCAAGCTAGCCAAGGAGATTGTGGGTTCCTCTTAATTATATTCTCACTCCTCTTTAATTTTCTTCTCTGTACTCTCTACTGTTGCGTTAATTGACAGTTCTTCCTTGTTCCCCACCAAAACTGTGTCTCCATGAGCTTTCTAGTCGCCCCCCCTTTTTCCCCTTTTCCTTTTTGACTGGTTCAATTTCTTGCTATTAATTCACCATAAGGTCCCAGGGTGGGTCACAGAAATCACATAACACATTCCAGAAAACCATTAAATAAAACAAATAATTAACACAGCACGATAATTAGAAGTCAGATAACAAAATCCCACCATAAATCAGCAGCCTCAACACAATATATAATTAGCAAATCAGTAACACAAAACCTAGCGGTTTCAAAGGCCTGTGCAAAAAAGGTGTATCTTCAGCTGTTGCCAGAAAAACATAACCATGGTGCAAGATGCTCCTCTGGAAGTAGATAGTTCTAGGGATAAAGGGCCAGCACCAAGAAGACTCTCTCCCTTGCATCCATCCCTTGTACCTCAGCTGCAGTTAGGTCAACAAAGAGGGCCTCTCCTGAAGCTCTGAAGGCACATGTACTACTACTACTACTACTACTACTACTACTACTACTACTAATTTATTATTTATACCCCGCCCATCTGGCTGGGCTTCCCCAGCCACTCTGGGCAGCTTCCAACAAAACACTAAGATACAATAACCTATTAAACATTAAAAGCTTCCCTGCCTTCAGATGTCTTCTAAAAGTTCTTGCTCTTCCAATTCTTCATCCATTTTTGCTTTTTCTGGAACCATTACGTCCTCTTCAATTTTGTGCTTCCATGGGATGAAAGGGAGCGTAGATTTCTCAGAAGGAAAAGTATGTTGTCACATTTTCCGTATGTATTTATTTTGAACTGTTTATTGCCCTTCATATTTATGCTAAACCATATTAAGAAAAAAAACTCCCCAAAGAAGTCCAATGTGTGTGTGTGTATAAAATAAAACCAGTCCAGCAGACCACACAAAGATCTGTGGATAACCATAAACAATACCAACATTTTGGAAATGCCTGGGAAACAGAAAAGCTTTGAATGGGCATCAAGACTCAAAATGGCCGCCTTACTTCATGAGGCAGAGCATTCTACAGAGCAGGTGCCATAAGGCTACAAGCTCTACTTCAAGCAACAGTTAAGTGAATCTGTGGACCCTGCAATACCATTGGGGCAGGGAACTGATTTTTCTCAGTGAACTAATGAGTCTGTAGGAGAGAAAGTGCTTTCTTAGGCACCATTAAGCCAATACTCATCTGTCCTGTGTGAGGCATTTTCCATGCCACTTATCTGTGTTTTTACTTTTCAGGTTCCAAAGAAGCGATAAACAGACAAAATGGTAGAAATGCTCTCCTCTTTGGTCCCATCCATCCTGCTGACAGGTCTCAGCTTCACTCTGTTGGGATGGCAGGAAAATGGCCAGGATCTTCACCAGAAAGACTCAGTCGGGGCAAGAAGGTGTTTCAAAGTGCATGTCCATCAGTTTCCTACTATCACATCCCTTTTAAACCAAGCATGCCCGTAGTTGGGCTGGTATCAAATTCGCATTTACAAGAAGTGGAAACATAAATACAGGGCTTATTTCAAAACACCCACAAAAACAATCTAAACCTTAATAATTCTCTTTTAGCATACACTGCTTGATGCACTCAGTGTGAATTTGCACTATAAACACCCTTGCAAACTATCTATAGCGGCTTGGAAGTCTCTCCAATTTGCATAAATATACCTCAAATATTTATAGATCACTAGATATAAATGTGCATTTAAAGATGACGAGCAAAGTGCATTACAACAGAAAAAAGCTCTTACACATCTTCCAATTAATTCAAATAATTGCACGTTGGCTTATTAAATTACACATTAGATAGATAAAATACGGCTTACCGTCAGTTGTGAGCACTAAAACACTTTTAGAGAGAAGTGCTCCTGCCAAGTAGCCGGTAATAGCAAGGGTGGAGTTGAAATGCTGCTTTAAGATCATGGGACAACCAATATTAGAGTGGATCTTATGGACACAGACGCTTTAAAACAATTTTTCTACCACTGTCAAATATTTCAGCTTGCCTTCCAACGTCTGGAAAGCTACAATACTCTGCACAGAAGAAGTCTGGGGTGATGGTGCAGTTGACAAGTCCAATCAGCCAGCTTCTCCCATGGAGTACTTGGTGGCACCAAAGATTTTGTGGCAGTATATTTTCCCACATATAGATGTAGTGCAGCTCCAGAGATCTGACTCCACACAATTTGTCCAAACACTGGAATTTTAAGGCTTTCAAAATGTGAAATATATTGGCAATGATGCAAGATTCAGTTTAAACAGGACCAGACCATGGATGGGATGGAAAGAGACCGTTAAAGATTATGGAAAGTGTTTCTGCTGGCACATGGTGTAATGGGAATGCAGGAGACCTTTGTGTTGTGAGGAGTTAGTGTTATACAGCAATTGCTCCTCCTGTGCCCACACCTTTCCTTGGAGTGGGGGTCTGGGTGAGAGAGAAGCCACTGCTGTACAGCAGTTAGCCAGCCACATTGCTTGTGTTCAGGCACTTGCTGATAAAGTGGCTAATACGTTATCTATCACTTTGTCATGGGAAGCTCTTGGCAGGGCTTCAAGGTCAGCCACCTGTTAAAGGAGTGCGGGTGTCTAGTCACATAGTCTCTGAGAAGGTTTATGTTTGTAAGATATAAAAGGGGCTTGGAAACTCTCCTCCATTAACCTCAGCATAGACCAAGACCATGGAAGGTGCTACATACTGACGATTACAGGAGTCGCATTCAGTGCTGGACTTACATATAAGCTGGCGCTGTGGGTAAAAGCCTCAGCGCCTAGGGCTTGCCGATCAAAAGGTTGGCGGTTCGAATCCCTGCAGCGGGGTGCGCTCCCGTTCTTCAGTCCCAGCGCCTGCCAACCTAGCAGTTCGAAAGCACCTCCGGGTGCAAGTAGATAAATAGGGACCGCTTACTAGCGGGAAGGTAAATGGCGTTCCGTGTGCGGCTCTGGCTCGCCAGAGCAGTGATGTCACGCTGGCCACGTGACCCGGAAATGTCTCCGGACAGCGCTGGCCCCCGGCCTCTTGAGTGAGATGGGCGCACAACCCTAGAGTCTGTCAAGACTGGCCCGTACGGGCAGGGGTACCTTTGCCTTTTTAAATAAGCTATAGCTTAGGTCCCCACTCCCTCGGGGGCACCCAAAAAAATTAAAGGGGAAAAAACAACTGGATCTACATTTCCAAAATATAAGATAAAAAGCAAATAAAACCTGCATACAGCAACAGTGTTTTGTGTTGTGTAGGCTCCTATGATGTAAGTAAGGGCCCCGCTTGCTAGCCTGCTCCCTAAAATATCACTGTTTTGCTCATTTCTCTATCAATTACTTTGATAAAATACATATTGTGTTATGTGCAAATGGCTTTAGATACCTATTAGGGCCATAAATTACCAGATAGCATATATTCAACACAAAAAACAGCGACAATTTGTTGTTGACAAAGGACAGCTGGACATATAAAGGGCCCTGTTACCTTCAGTAGCTTTGTTGTAAATCTGGCCCTGGTTGCATTACATGAGGGGGTTCCCAGCAACGGAAGTGATGCAAGATGTCTGCTTTTTTGCTTTGTTCTTCTCTCAAATCTGTTTATTAAGCAACACATCCTATGCACTCTTTGCCTTGTTTGAATCAAAAAAGAACATTTGATATTGGCAGACCAAATAGGGAAGTGATTGCCCCATTTTCTCTAGCTACCATAGTCTCTTGAACCAAATCAAATCGACTGTGTTTGCAAAAGGTCTCTTGATGCCAAGGAGCAGCTTTTGAGTGAGCGTGATAGAGATGGGAATGCTGGACATGGTCCTTAGGATTCAGTCCTGGATTGCTGGACAAAGGGCTCATCCACACTTCTGGTTGCCCTGCCACTTTCCTCTGGGAAAACCCACTTTTGACTGCTGAACAGAGCAAACTTCAATCAGGTTTTCTCCAGATTGATGCTCGCTCTGATTCAGCACTAAAAAGTTGGTTTTCCTGGTGAAAGCAGTGGTGCCAAGGCAAGACTGCTGGGATCTGCGCTTTCTAGTCACGGGACAAGCAACAGTGTGGATGAGACCAAAGTTGTACAACTGTTGAGTTAGCACAACTAAATCTTAGATGACTAAAAATTCAGTACAAACCTTGGTCTGACAGCCTCCCTCCTGCCCCTCCCTCCTTCCCTTATGCGCCCAGCTCACAATCCTTGTCTCTGGCAAACCACAGTTGATCGTTTTTTCTTACCAAGCTGAACAACTCCAGGCACGCCTGGAGGATGCGGACCATTTGGATCCCTTCCAATCAGGATTCAGGCCTCATCATGGGACTGAAACTGCCTTGGTCGCACTGGTTGATGATTTCCGGCGAGCTAGGGACAAAGGTGAAAGTTGTTTCCTAGTTCTGCTGGATCTCTCAGCGGCCTTTGATACTATCGACCATAACATCCTTCTGGACCGTCTAGAGGGGCTGGGAGCTGGGGGCACTGTTATACAGTGGTTTCGCTCCTTCCTCCTGGGCCGTGTTCAGAAAGTGGGGGGGGGGGGGATGAGTGTTCAGACCCCTGGGCCCTCACTTGTGGGGTGCCTCAGGGTTCCGTCCTCTCCCCCATGCCTTTTAACATCTATATGAAGCTGCTGGGAGAGATCATCAGGGGGTTTGGACTGGGTGTCCATCAATATGCAGATGATACCCAGCTCTACCTCTCTTTCAAATCAGAACCAGTGAAGGCGGTGAAGATCCTGTGTGAGTGCCTGGAGGCGGTTGGAGGATGGATGGTGGCTAATGGATTGAAGTTAAATCCTGACAAGACAGAAGTACTGTTTTTGAGGGACAGGGGGCGGGCTGGTGTGGAGGACTCCCTGGTCCTGAATAGGGTAACTGTGCCCCTGAAGGACCAGGTGCGCAGCCTGGGAGTCATTTTGGACTCACAGCTGTCCATGGAGGCGCAGGTCAATTCTGTATCCAGGGCAGCTGTCTACCAACTCCAGCTAGTACACAGGCTGAGACCCTACCTGCCCGCAGACTGTCTCGCCAGAGTGGTGCATGCTCTAGTTATCTCCTGCTTGGACTACTGCAATGCGCTCTACGTGGGGCTACCTAGAAGGTGACTCGGAAACTACAACTAATCCAGATTGCGGCAGCTAGACTGGTGACTGGGGGCGGCCGCCGAGACCACATAACACCGGTCTTGAAAGACCTACATTGGCTCCCAGTATGTTTCCAAGCACAATTCAAAGTGCTGGTGTTGACCTTTAAAGCCCTAAACGGCCTCGGCCCAGTATACCTGAAGGAGCGTTCTGCCCGGACGCTGAGGTCCAGCGCCGAGGGCCTTCTGGTGGTTCCCTCACTGCGAGAAGCAAAGCTACAGGGAACCAGGCAGAGGGCGTTCTTGGTAGTGGCGCCCGCCCTGTGGAATGCCCTCCCATCAGATGTCAAAGCGATAAACAACTACCTGACATTCAGAAGACATCTTAAGGCAGCCCTGTTCAGGGAAGGTTTTAATGTGTGATATTTTAGTGTTTTTTGGTTTCTATGGAAGCGGCCCAGAGTGGTTGGGGAAATAATAAATTATTATTATTATTATTACTACTACTACTACTACTACTACTACTATGGCTTACGTAACTGAATTGAACATTGATTCAGGTGCTAGTCTTGCCTCTCCCTGACACTGGAAAAAAAGGTATAGCACTTTATGCATGATTATGCGTTTCATTCTTCTTCCTCTCATTAAAAAAAATCACACAAACGCAAGATATGGTGGTGTTGTTTTTTTAAAGCAGTTGCTACAAACCAATCCAGAATTTGGGGGAAATTGGCTTATTACAAAGAACCTCCCAACAGTTCCTTCTGTAATGAATCTTCTGTATTCATACTCTACCGTGTTGAAAACCTGAATGATTTTTTTTAAGAGCTCATATTGGAACACTGGTACTTGTGATCTGTTTACAAAGCAGTAAAACTGCCTCTGCCATTCACAGCAGTACATTTGTATGCATCCAAAGGCCACAATCCAGTCCAGAGTGAGGCACACTTAAACTCATTGAAATCAATGGACTTATTCATCCACTCATTCATTCATTCATTCATTCTTTCACTCATGTGTCTCAGCCATAGCTCCCAAAATGGTTAGGAATCAGTCTGAACAAAATAATAATGGAAAATAAATCAACAATAAATATAAATGGGTTTGTGTGCGGGTGAAAAAAGGCAAGCGTCATCTCCGCACACCTAAGATTATGCTCAGCCATGCTCAGAGTAGAGCCATTTCAATATTTACTAAGTTAGATCCATCGATTTAATGGGTCTATTCCTAAGAGGGCTTCTGTTTTGGATTGTGGCCTAAGGAAGCTAGTATCCTATCACATATAATTTTGTACATCGCCATCAAAAGCAAGAATTGCCTCATTTCTCCAGCTGCTTATTCATTTCCCCCATGTGATTCGAAATAACACTACACACACAAAAACACCCTTTTTGCTAGTTCTTTTTATAGAACTCTTTCTAAATGAAAGTGCTGCTGCCAAGCAGAAGTTACAGAGAAGTTGTAAGAGCAGCAATGTATTTCCCCCCACCCTCAGGTTGGTACCACTTTAAAGCTTTTATATGCCCACAGATGCTAGTGGAGGGTAAATCTAGCCTTGCTTGAAAAGCAGTGATTAAAGTTTTTAAGCAGCACAAAGATTTTATACAGAGTGGTATCATATTCGAGACCAATTAAATGTCATCTTAAGTACTTAACTGAAGCATTTTTATGTGTTTGGAATCAGTTAAGTGGAAGGTGCCAAATTAAACTTGCATTTAAATTTTGTCACAGAGTTAATCTCAGGAGATTATATACCATATTTCAAGAATGATTTCAGAAAGCTTTCAGTAAGTCCCTGTTAAGTTTGCTTAAGGAGGCACAGAAACTTCTGTAAAGAAAGAAAACAGAAGGACAATTCTCTAGGTCCTTCTTTCATCCAAGAGCGAGTTAAGTGTTGATAACTAGACAAGTACTGTAATTACATCCTAAGTAATGCAGGTGGCATCACATTAGGGAAGTCTTGGCCAAGTGACTCACGATAAGGACATTAGCGTTTACCATTTTTCCTTCAGAGCCAAAAAAAAAAAAGGGGGGGGGGAGAAACATAGAAAGAGGCTGGGGTGGGAAGGGGGAATACTGTAGTTTGGTGGTGTTGGTGTTTTTAAAACACTTTGAATTTGCAATGTGTTAATCCTGGTATTGTAACAGAAGCTGCATTCAAAACAATACCATTTGATAAATTTCTGAGATTTCTAGTCTTTTTAATAACATTTTTACAGTATGCAAGTATTTTACAAGCCTCGTCTTATCACAACCATGTTGGAAGCATGGCATTAAGCTAAGCGACAATGATTTGTCCAGTCTTATCCAGTGAATTCTATGGCAAATGAGCTATTTCTGCATTCACCTACATCCAGTCCCAATGCTGACAGAAATACATTTACATGGATAAATTTCTTTCCCCAAGTCCTGGACTAAAAACTATATTGTTCTCCTAAATCTTCCATACAGTTGTACACAAGATTGGATATTGCCATAATTTAATTAACTTCTCAGTATGGAAAGTATGTTTATTCTGTTACCGTACTTCCAGTAGGCTAAATAAGTATGCACAGTTTAGAAACTTCAAAAAGTGTTTGTGTGTGTGTGTGTGTGTGAATCTTCCTATATTCTCATGTCAAAGGGACTTGTGGTAAGCAGTCTAGTGTAGTGCATAATGCTCTCAACCAGTCAAATTTCAGAAGTAAAACAAGGCAGAGTAGTTTTGCCAGATTGAATATGAAATTTTACTCTGTATAGTTTATTACTGTATACAAGAGAGCATTTCTTTTTTTAATAATAATATTTATTAGTGGTTTTATAGTTACAAAAGAAAAAAGAGAAAATATGAAAGAAAAAAAACAATAATTTTTTTTTACAAACAATACATCAAAAATAGAAAGAAAAAACAATACATCAAGACAAGAAGAAAAAACAAAAACATTTTAAAACACATCCAATTTCCATAACTTTATCTTTCATTTACTACAAGAGAGCATTTCATTAGGGACAACTACTCCCATTTCTGTGTTGAAATAGTAGAAGACGCTATCATATACAGCTATATATAATTCTTTGATATACCAGCCCTATTTTTGTTGAACCAGGCAAAGCTGTGGACATTTGGCATTGAAATTGCCTTCTGCAAGGCTTCATGCTTCGCTATAGTTAGGGACATTCATGTAGGGCTTGAAGCTTCCATATGGCCAGTGCACTTTAAGATGAATTGTGTAGCAGCAGGACCAATCTTCCTTTTCCTCCCATCCTGAGTCTGCCTTACACCCAGTATGTGAACGGAAACAGAGGTGTCCTATGAAAATCTGCACTTCTAATTTTGCAGTGCAATACAATGCAATTGAAGAAGAAGAAGAAGAAGAAGAAGAAGAAGAAGAAGAAGAAGAGCTGTGTAGACATCACAGTCAAGGTCAATTACATATAGTAGGGTTTGTTAAGAATTCCTTGAGGAATCATTATTGCATGGGATCTGAAACAGGGGACTGTTCTTCTCCCCATCATTAAAAGATACCCCTGCCCATAAGATATAAACCCAGTTATTTTTTCCTCTCTCTCATTTTAAATGTCATGTAAGCAGTGTGAACCTTGCTGTTGCATATGATGCCAATTCCCTGTCTGTTAACTTTGTTTGGGTAGCATAGCCTCAATTACAAACTGAAATATTTGTCAAAATGAAGCATGTGGAAAATTTATATTTAAGTACAGGAGAAGTATGTATAATTTATCTCAAACAGAAGGAGTAGAGCTCTTTCTTCAGTCTATACACATAAGGTTAAGAGCTTCATATGCATACTTGTTACGGCTTTCATGAATCATAAACCTCACTCTGGCTTCTTGGGGATAAATTATTTCACTCCACTTATTATATATTCTTTGGATAAAAGATACAACTGCACGTGTTTAGATTCGTGAAGCCAAGGACAAAATTGTATTTGTGTGTCTGCATCTCCATCGAGCTCATAGTGCTTGAATATGGCACTTTGCTTAACTATAACCTCACTCTCAGTTTGAAAATCCCTGTTTCCAAAATGAGAGACATTTCCAAACAAAATGAGTAGCATTTCCAAACAAACAGAGGTTTGAAATCTTAACTACTGGCTTCATGTCTGGCCACAGGGCCCCTCCAGAGCTGGAAAGTCCCATTTCATTAGCAGGGCCCCTGCTGGCAAGACAGGTTAGTTGAAGCCCACTCAGAATTTTTAAGGTGGTATTCAACTAAGTTTTACTCAGAGCAGACCTATGGAAATTAACAGTTCAAACATAGTCCTGCTCCTTAATTTTAATGGATTTACACTGAGTAAAATATGGTTGTATACCACCCTGATATGCTTCTCACTGATATGCTTTCATTATCAGTTGACTTCATTTACCTTTAAGAATGTCCTCATATGGCTAAATCCGATTGATCTTGAAGCATTGTGACACTGCTTTGAGGGTTGTTGTTGTTTTTTAAAAAATCAAGTAGTGTATAAATTTCATTTAACACCAGCACCACCACCACCACTGTGTGCTCCCTGATTTGGTGGATCATTCATCCGAGCAGCATTATCTCTTCATTTTCAACTGTTGTCCTTTGCCCATCATGATGTCAATATGTAGCCAAGTCTGTTTGACTGCATAGCATCATCATAACATCCATCAGTTCTTGCCCATAGAAAGACAAATTAGGTGAAATGGTGCTGAAGAAGCAGCAATCAAAGGAGGAAGGAATCAAATGAAGGTGGATATTTGCACAAATTGACCCCAGTAAGACCATTACTTTTGCTCCAAAACTGGAATATATTCAGCATAGTCCAACCACAGCCTAGCATAATACTTTAAAGCATGGTACACTGGGAAAACCAAGGAAGGTTACAATTTGTACCAGATTACAGGGTTCAGAATAGTAGCTATCACAGCTGAAGAAGCAAGTTCCATAAATCCCATGTTTTATTCATTTCATCCACTTTTGGCTTGAATTTCATCCTGGAGCTTAGCCACTACCTGCAAGTATATATGAATGGCTGTCTCCAGCCCATGCCAGAGCTATTGCATAGATTGCTACACTAGCCAAACAGCAGTTGGCAGTAGTACCCGCTGCTGGAAAACTGAATGGGCACAATACCACACCTGCACCCTCTTGTGCACTTTGGATGCAGAAACTAAAGGTATATCAGATGGCAGCATGCAATTGTCCATCTATGCTGTAAACATTATTCATAGTAATCCATAACGAGCAACAAATGTGAAGTTACCATCTAGCCTTTGGAGTGATGTAATTGGAAATGGCAGGGATGAAGTTATTAAACCATTTAATGGTGTTTAGTTACCAAGACTGGATAACAAAAAACAAAAAAAGTGAAATATTTAGTCAACTATGTCTTTTGACTAAAATCAGTGTTCTTACCAGAGGACTTGAAGGAAGAGAAAATCACACTGCTGACCCACTAGGGATCAAGAAAGTTCCTGCTGCATCTAACTTCTGACCAAGGTCAATGGGTGGAGAGCATTGTTAAGACGAGAAGGCTTGCTGAGGAAGGATCAATGTGGGTTCTACAAAGGGAAATACCACTTTTACAAATTCTTCAAGAATATCGGCTATCAAATACCAGTTCAGCTGCATTTCTTGTAGATCCTTGACAAATTCTTAACCCTGAAATTGAACCCCCTTTAAAACATATTAACTAGAACCTGAAGGCCTGATGTGGGTGGGAGGCAGGTCTCCCAGCCTGGAGCTACCAGGAGAGAGGGACAGACTGTAACTGATCAGGCCCCCCTCACAAAGAAGGCAGGTAGGCAGCAGCACCCTGCCCTGTACCATTGGCCGAAACTGCTTCATTGCATATAGTAGATCAGCCCCTCCTTCCAGAAAAGGCGTTCCTAAAAGTAACAGACCCCCTACATTGGTATTTCACAGAACACAAAGAGTTAACTAGAATTGACTTCACAGAAAATGTTAAGTCAGTTCCCAGTTCCCAGTTCCTCACTGGTTCCCAGTTAGTTTCTGGTGCAATCCAGAGGGCCGCCTTTGACCTTTAAACCTCTGGGTTTGCAGTGCCTTCTTCCTTCCATATTCTCCAGGTGAACTCACAATATTCCATGAGACCCTGCTTTGGCTGCCGCGGCTAAGTAAAACTAGAAAGTTGGTGCCAATAATCCATCTTTTAGTGGAGTATCCTAAAAGCAGAACTCCTGGTCCAAAGCGATCATCTAATGAAACTGAATGTTGAACAATTCAGGACAGATAAGGGCTAACAGCAAAGTTGACTGTGGACTAGGGATCAGAAGTGGGAAGCACCTGTTGCATTCTTGTCTTGTGGGCTTCCCAAAAGCATCTCATTGGACAATGTGAGAATAAGAAGCTAGATTTGACAGGCCTTTAGTCTTATCCAGCATATTCATATGGTTTTCTGTCCAAGGAAGATGGCGCCATGGTATATGAATCACAGGTGTATGCTATTAGCATTAATCTAGCATTATTCCAGGCAATTTGTGAGATGGAAGAGGGTGATATTTCTTGGGGCATGGCTTTCTGGAGACCAACTATTGTCCTTGAGGTAATATCCTTTCCCCCTTTTCTTCTGGATGGCTGAATAGTTGTTTCCTGTGACAGATGAATGGAAGGAGTCTCAATCTGGGCAAACAGTGACCACTATGAAACTTCCCTTTTGCTCCACTGCAGAGGAGTTTGCATCAAGAAGGAGGTAGAGAGGTAATGGGACCCATGAATATGGGGACAATCTCTTTCATGACCCCTATAATTATTCTCAGTTGGCTTTATAGAGCTGAGTCATTCAGTAACTAAAGTATGGATTCACACATTATAAGGAGAACCCAAAAGCTTTATGCTTCCCGTTTTCAGTCTTTCAGTGAACTTGCACTGAGAAAAGTTTCTCTCCAATGGAGAAATGTACTCATTCCACACACCTTTAAAACTCACACATCTCATCACAGAAAAGATATACAAGTCTCTAATCAGATGCAGAACAAGAAGATGCCTAATTGCTCTCCTATCCTTTCAAAGGCCTTTTCTAAAGCTATCTAAAGCTGCCACCAACACATATTGTGGCAATTAATTTTATAAATACATTATGTGTTGTACGAAGATTGCCTTCTCCTCCTAGTCACTGAACCGACAGCCAACTTAGTTACATTTCTTTTTTTTTTTTAAATAATATTTTATTGAGTTTTACAACAG